>NC_072442.2:10017500-11408125 GCF_028878055.3 Symphalangus syndactylus | reverse complement strand
GCTACTCAGGAGGCTGAGGCAGGAGAATCTCTTGAACCTGGGAGGTGGAGGTTGCAGTGAGCCAAGATCGTGCCATTGCACTCCTGCCTGGGCAACAAGAGTGAGACTCTGTCTCAAAAACAAACAAACAAACAAGCAAAAGGTATGGTGTTTCCGGGAAGAGAGAAATCTCAAGGCATGTCTTTTCCTAGAAGCCCCTTACTTTCCTATAATCTATACGGAACTTCAAAGTAATCAAGGAGCTTGCCAAATAATATTATGTAATGAGGGCTGAAGAAATAATTAGGAGTCAAAGCAGGACCTCATAGAGGTTCATAGTACCCGTGGGAACCACGGTCAGGGCAGCTCAGACAGGGAGCCACTGCAAATATGGATTGATGCAGCAGAGACCAGATCAAGAATAATACCCACCAGAAACTTAATCTCTCAACGGCCGCAGGGCAGTCAGCAACCAGGTAAGTAAGAAACAGTGCTTCAGGGACAAGAGGATATCAGCACACACACAACACCAGCCCACACCAAGAAGTCCCTTCTAATGCCACAAGAATGGGTCAACCAGAACCTTCCCTCACATATAAATAGATGGTATTTTTGAAAGAGAAGCAATGGGAGGGGAAGGTTTCCTAAGAGACTACGCATTATTATCCAAAGAAAAGCTTAAATATTGCCTAAAAGAACTGTTTAAATTATCAGTTCAGGTTATGTTTTAAATCATATTGGACCTTTAATGAAAAATTATACCTATTGACTGTGCATGAAGCCTAGAGAAAGACCAAAGGAGCTACACATTTCCTGGACAGTTGAATACTAGGTCTATAGAATGAGTGCCTAAATGAATAAATTGAATGAAGACAAATATTCTCATTAAGGCACACAATGCAGAAAGTTTGAGCTGAGTCTAAGGCAGAGAGGAAAGATTATTCAGATGAATTTTTAAAATTCGTGTGGCCTTTCTCCAGTAGTCTTCAGAATCAGGTTAGTGTTTCAATTTATTCCACACGATTGTGTCTTGGACCCCTTTACTTTACCTTTAGCTTCTTAAGGGGGACTGGTAGTGCCTATATGGATTTGGATTATGTGGCACACAATGTATATTGCCTATGAAAACCAATGAGGTTCCTAATTTGGGGCTCCCATACTTGTGCTTAGCCTTATTGTGTTATGGCAAACAAATATTCTCTAAAGTTCTTATTAATAAGTTGCTGCCTATGAGATATAGCCAGTGTATATTTGGAAATCATGATCTACTACTTTAGATGACATTCCTGTTAGCTATTTTGAAATGTACACTGAAATGATGAAAACAGAAAGCTCCTTCAACTCTGAGCAAAATGCTTGTAATAATGTTCCTAAATGTAGGTAAGAAATCAGAAGCTTCTGTATTATGACTCTGCCTTGGGTCTTGTATGAGCAGACTGGCTACCAAAAATGGTGCAATGACTGACTCTACCTGACTCAGAAAGCTACAGTAGCAAGAACCAGCACAGAATAGGCAGAAACAAAGTAGGTCAGAGCCTTCTTTGAAGACCTGTGCATTCTGCAGCATGCCAAACCATATCTCTAAAATGTTTCTGCAGCGCTGTAGGAAGAAATCTCCTGCTGGCACTTAGTGGATTGCTTAATAAATGCAATTTAAATTTATTTTCCTTGGAACCATTTCAGAGGGTTCCCCCTAACTGTGTGTGTGTGTGTGTGTGTGTGTGTGTGTGTGTGTGTGTATACATATATAAAATATATGTATAAAATAATATATTTTTTTTTTTTAGAAGGAATTTTGCTCTTGTTGCCCAGACTGGAGTGCAATGGCACAATCTCGGCTCACTGCAGCCTCTGCCTCCCGGGTTCAAGTGATTCTCCCGCCTCAGCCTCCCGTGTAGCTGGGATTGCAGGCATGGGCCACCACATCTGGCTAATTTTGTATTTTTAGTAGAGGCGGGGTTTCTTCACATTGGTCAGGCTGGTCTCGAACTCCTGACCTTAGGTGATCTGCCCTCCCCGGCCTCCCAAAGTGTTGGGATGACAGGCATGAGCCACCGGGCCCAACCCAAACACAATATATATTTTAAGGTACCAGGTAATTAGATCTCTGTATTAATCATTTAGGGATTGGGGAGTTTGATATTTTTCTTTGAGCCTTACAAAATTGATTACAAAGGTAGAAAGTATGGAAAGAAGGATGCAGTTTACAACCACCCTGCCCCCATGCACAGTTCACTTAAGTCCTTTAGGATCATGTAGTCATACAGCCTAAGAAAAATATCATTAAAGCAAGAGGACAAGAATACATAGTGATGCTGATAGAAAATTGGTGCTGAAATTTTACTGTGGTGACTGTTTATAGTGGAAGAGCAAAGTAACTCCAGGAACAAACAAATATTTAATTATAAGAATACAACTGTGCCAGCAATTGCACAACCTCTTTCAACATGATATTGACAAAAGGGGAACTAATGTCCATGTGGCAGAAGCTCCAACAAGGTAACCCAATAATCTAGGCCAGTTGCCTTTTATTCTGTAGCTTAGGTGTCAGCATTTTCTCACCCATGTGAAGTTCAGTTCTCAGGATTCTGTGTTTACCCCGTGATTGGAATGCTGAATTAAGCACTTGGTTATGTTCTGCAATGAAAAATCCTTCTCTTTCCTTCTTTTCTCTTTCCCTCCATCCATTCCTGCTGTATTAGTTATTTTCCACACTGCTGATAAAGACATACCCAAGACTGGGCAATTTACAAAAGAAAGAGGTTTATTGAACTTATAGTTCCACGTGGCTGGGGAGGCCTCGCAATCATGGTGGAAAGCAAGAAGGAGCAAGTCACATCTTATGTAGATGGCAGCAAAGAGAGAGCTTGTGGAGAGAAACTCCTGTTTTCAAGACCATCAAATCTCATGAGACCCATTCACTATCACAAGAACAGTGTAGGAAAGACCTGCCCCCATGGTTCAGTCATCTCCCACCAGGTGCCTTCCACAACACGTGGGAATTATGGGAACTGTAAGATGAGATTTGGGTGGGAACACAGAGCCAAACCATATCACCTACAACTCCTTTTCCTTCTCTCTCCTTCTTTCCTTCCCTCTCCTTCTTTCCATCCCTCTTTTTTTCCTTCCTTTCTTCCTTCCTTCCTTTCTTCTTTATTTTCAATACATAAAGCATATAAATGCTAAAAAAAATTAAAGTCATAGTGATGTCATAGAAGATGGTACAGTAGGAAGCTCCAGGAATTGGTCTCTCCACTGAAACAACTACTGAGCTGGCAAGAAATATCAGAATCAAGTATTTCAGAACTCTAGAGTCTAGTGTAATACTTGTAGCATCTAGAGGAGTGCTTGGTGAAGAAAAAGCCTGGTAAATTTCATTGAATTTCAATATTTTATGAAGTGACCTAAATTCACCATCTCCCAGCCTGACAGCATGTAGTGACAAGGATGGTGGCTTACATTTCCAGTGTAGCTTGCTGGTGCCACAGTGGGCAATACAGATTTTGTTCCCCCAAAATCGAGATTGCATCTTTTGATCTGCTTGACAGATTGCTGAGAGACTGACAAAAGACCTGTCCATCGTTTCAATTCTCAAACACAATTAACTTCCCCAAACAGTTAGTTGTGGGAATTTAAAGAGGTGGAACATCATTTCTCTTCTTTTCTTATGGAATCTATGCATTTGAGGACATTTCTCTCAGGTCACTGCCTGACATCATAGATCACAAAACAGAGACTTCAGTAACCACACGTGACCAGGAATATATTTTTTGAAAAAATTATTTTGGGAAAGTCAATAAATAAATGAATATCTGGAGCTTTCATCAAGCAACAACAGCAATCACTGGGGAGAGGGAAGAATCCAATGTCCTGAGTTAACAAATTTACAGTATTTAAAATGTTCTGTTCTCAAGGAAAAAAAAATTCAGAAAGCACACAAAGAGACAAGAAAGTATGGCCCATTTACAGGGAAAAATTTGCAGGGGGAAGGGTGTGGGGTGCAGATTTGACCAAAGCCATCACTGAAGAAGCCCTAGATGTGGGATTTATGAGACATAGACTTTGAATTAACTACCAAATATGCTCAAAGAGCTGAAAAAAATCATAGATAAAAACTTAAACACTTGGGATAATGGTGTACAAACAAGTAAAGAATACCAATAAAGAGATAGAAATAGGAAGCAAATAGAAATCCTAGAACTGAAAATTATAACAGCTGAAATTGTGGGGGTGGGGAAGGTAATAGTGAGTATGCTATAGTTTGAACATTCTCTCCAAAACTCATATTAAAATGTAATTGCCATCATGACGGTATTAAGAGGTGGGACCTTTAAGGGGTGATTAGTTCATGAAGGTTTTGCTGTTATCTCAGGAGTGGGTTATTTTGTAGGAGTTTGGTCCCCTTTCTCTCTGTCTTGAGTGCAGGGTTCCTCACCATGTGATACCTTCCACCATCGGATGCCCCTTACCAGATGCTGGTGCCATGCTTTTAGACGTCCCAGCCTCCAGAACTGTGAGCCAAGTAAATCCCTTTAAAAATAAATTTCCCAGTCTGTAGTTATTTTGTTATAGCAGTAGGGAATGGACTAAAACAGGATAAAACAGTAGAATTGGACAGGCACAAAAAAGAATTAGCAGACTTAAAAATAGGACACTTGAAATTACCCAATCTGAGGAGCAGGAAAAAAAAAAAAGAGAATGAAGAAAAGTGAACAAAGCCTAAGGGATCTATGGGGCACTGCCAGGCATGCCCACATATACATTACGGACGTCTCCAGAAGGAGAAGAGAAAGATAAAGGTTTAGAAAGAAAGAAAGATACTTGAAAAAGTAATGGCAGGAAACTTCCCAAACTTGAAGGAAGACATGAATCTACACAACCAAGAAGCTCAACAAACTCCAAGCAGGATAAAAATAAAGAGATTGAGATCTATTCTGAGATACATTATATATAAGCAAGCTGTCAAAAGCTAAAAACAAAGAGAGAATGGTAAAGTCAACTGAGGAGAGTGAAAATTACCTGGTGACCATTGAAAAGGCCCTGGAGACAAAAACTTTTTATCTGAGGAATTTAGAAGGGAGCAAAGACAACCTGGTGACCATCAAACAGGCCATGTGGAGGCAAAACTCCATATCTGGGGAATTTAGAAGTAATTAAACTTCCCTAGTATCTAAAGTCAGCATCTGGGCCAGGCGTGGTGGCTCACACCTGTAATTCCAGCACTTTGGGAGGCCAAGGTGGGTGGATCACCTGAGGTCAGGAGTTCGAGACCAGCCTGGCCAACATGGCAAAAACCTGTCTCTACTAAAAATACAATAATTAGCTGAGTGTGGTGGTACATTCCTGTAATCCAAGCTTCTCAGGAGGCTGAGACAGGAGAATGGCTTGAACCCAGGAGTGAAGGTTGCAGTGAGCTGAGATCACACCACTGTGCTTCAGCCTGGGCAACAGAGCAAGACTCCATCTCATAATAAATAACTAAATAATAATAATAATAATAAATAAAGTCAGCATCTGGTTCCAGGCCTAGAATTTCTATATGTCTCCAGTATGCCATGCTGAAACTCATTTTGCAACCCTTGCTGATGTTAAGGCATCAACATGTAATCATTTATCATGGCCTACATGGCTAATGTGGCCCAAATTATCCTTAGGTTCCTGCCTTAAGGTTCATAAAAGCTCCTAAGAAAAATTCACCATGGTGCACTCAATCCTTTCACTGAGGAGCCCCCACTGCACCCTTTTGCAGTGTTCTTTCTTTCTAATAAACTTTCACTGTGCAAACCCATACTATTGTTGGTAAATTTTTCTTAATAAACTGCGAATTGACCACTTCCTGATGCCAGGGCTCTGATACCTCACCTGGCAACAATACGAAAGAAGCAACACATAACATACAAGGGACTCTAAAAAGGATTAACAACCAATTTCTCATTATCAATAATAACAAAAAAAAACGGAAGTTTTTTTACTAGTGACTTGTCATGCAAGAAATGCTAAAGGAAAAACAAGAAAATAATAAATGCTAATGGGGGTTCTTCAGCTGAAATGAAATAAATGTAGGTGGTAACTTGAAGCCATAAAAACAAAGATTATTGGTAAAGATAGCTGCTAAGGTAAATATAAAGTCTAATATTATTGATATTTTGGCTTGTAACTCCTCTTTTTTGTTTTCCTTATGATTTAAAGGACAAATACTTATAACAATAATCATAAATCTATGATAACGAGCATACATTGAATAAAGCTGTAATCTCTGACAATAAAGACATAAGGGAGAAGAACTGAATAGGAGCAGGGTTAATGTGTGCTTTGAAGCCAATTTGTTATTATTATTTATTTATTTATTTTTGAGCAGCAGCAAGATTTATTGTGAAGAGTGAAGGAACAAAGCTTCCACAGTGTGGAAGCAGACCCGAGCAGGTTGCTGCTGCTGGCTGGGGTGGCCAGCTTTTATTCCCTTATTTGTCCCCTCCCATGCTCTGTTTCTGTCCTATAAGAATGCCCTTTTTTCAATCCTCAGAAGATTGGCTACTTTTAGGATCCTGCTGATTAGTGAGTTTTACAGAGCGCTGATTGGTGCATTTTACAGAGCGCTGATTGGTGTATTTTACAATCCTCTTGCTAGCTGCAGAGCACTGATTGGTGCATTTTACAATCTTCTTGTAAGGTAGAAAAGTTCTCCAAGTCCCCACTCAACCCAGGAAGTCCAGCTGGCTTCACCTCTCAATTCCCCCTTTAAACAGGACACCACAACTGCTGCTGGGAATTGGGTGATGACCAATCTAGCTACTTCCTGCTGGAAAGGGGCAAACAACGGGCCCTGCAGTTGTAGGGTCCTCCAGTGGTAAACTCTCTAGGCCAGTGAAAGGGCCAGTGGGTCAGTCCAGGGGTCCTCAGTAGAAGTTGTGAGTTGAGCTCATTTGGGGTTCCATTGTAAGACCATCTGTAGCTTGATGGCCTTGATCCTGGAGGAAACAAACTTGACGAGGAGGTTAAAAATACAGGGCCTGAAGGAGAGAAATAGCAAGATGGCTGTCATGGGACCTAGAAAGGGGAGAAGCCATGGTGCCCACCTCCAGAGATTGGTATAAGAGTTTGAAAGGGGTTGTCTGATTTCAGAAGCCTTTTCCTGTAAATGCCAGGTGGCATCTCATACTATCCCTGACAGGTTAGTGTAAAAGCAACACTCTTCCCCTAAGAAGGTGAAAGTCCTACTTTCTCAGCAGTGAGGAGATCTAGGCCTCCGTGGTTTTGGAGAGTCACTGCTGCCCAAGAGTCTATTTGGGATTGTAGAGTAAAAATAGATTTTGTTATTTCTTGCAAACTGTCTGAGAAATCCTTTGAGAATGTGTTGGAGGTAGGATAGTGAAGTGGACAAACCTGCTATTCCAGTTCCTGTAGTAGTGACCATTGTATGGCCCTGCACTGATGGACTTGAGCTTTGAGGGGCACTGATAGGATCTGATTTCCTGTGACAATGTCAATGTTGGGACTTAGGAAGACTAAGGTGCGAGTGCCTGTCCAGTTGGTGGGGAGGCAGATATTGGTTGAAGTTCCACATAAGAAGAATATGCCTCAATTAGGTAGACAGAACTGGTTGTGTATGTTAAAAAGTGTGTGAGTTTGTTATTTTTATTTTACCATGCTCCTAGAGTAGTTGCCAAAGTAGCTCTGGTGAGCAGCTGGAAAGGAATGTTGGGTGCAAACTGAATGGTTCCAAGTGTTCTATTTTCCCATTGGAGAAAAAACCATTTTGTATCTACTAGAAACCATTCAAGACAGTAATTAAAAGAGGGGATGAGAAGGCACTCACTAGTGGTGGGGGTGCTGCTGCAGAGGGTCCAGGGGAGAATGGTTATGCGGCGAGTATGTTTGCCGTTACAAAACCTGGATGTTTGCTAAGCAGGGAGGAGGTGATGATTTTTGGGGGCCCTGCGAAGCAGACAAGCCATCTGAATGGAGCTGTATAACAGGCTGTGTTGGGTGCATAAAGGGACTTGGAAAGTTAAACTTGTGTCACGTCCTGTTAGGCTATTCTTGGTCCAATCAGAGATGAGGAAGAAGTCCAAATCTAGGAATTATTTCATGAATTAGGACTTTAACCACTTCCTGAGCCTTCTCCGTCTTGCAGGGGAAGGCTTCTATCCAATTTGTAAAGGTATCAACACAGACCAACAAATATTGAAATCCCCTTGACTTAGGCATATGGGTGAAGTCTAACTGCCAGTCCTCTCCGGGATAGTGACCTATTCTTTTTTCCCCCAGTGGGGCCTTATGATGGACGAAGGGATTATTCCTTTGGCACACCTCACATGCTTTGACTACTTTTCGGATGGTCCGGAGGAGATCTGGCCCTGTAAATAGGCATTTGGCCATTTTATGAGTGTTCTCAATACCCATATGAAAAGTTTGGTCAAGGGTCTTAAGTATTTTCCACTGGCCAGCTTCGGGTATGAGTACCTTTCCCTCTTCTGTCATTAACCACCATGAGGGGAGAAAACCATGCCCCCATTAAAGTCCCCAGTCTGTTTCAGTCAGGGAATACTGGGGCTTAATCTCTTGGAGAGGGTTGTTACATACCAAGGGTCCTTCTATAGGTATTTCTAATGTGGAGGTTCCACCTGGCAGCAATTTTGGACTCAGCACGTCTGCCTGATGGATTCCTTCTGCCTTTTCTCCTTCACCTTTTTGATGGCTTTTTGAATGCTTCCTCCTTGGGTTTTTGCACTGTGTGCAGTAACTTCATGATTTTCTTGTGATATTTAATGGGGGTTCCCCCAGAGGTTAGGAAGTCCCATTCTTTCCATATGGCAGCATGGGCATGTAGGTAAACATACTTGCTATCTGTATACACATTCATTCTTATTCCCTTTCCCAGTTCTAAGGCTCGGGTAACTGCCACTAGTTCTGCTAACTGGGTGCTGGTCCCTGGGGGAAGAGACTTACTTTCAAGTACTGTTACATCACTAACTATGGCATAACCTGCCCCTTATATCCCATTCTCCACAAATGACCTTCCATCGGTATATAGGTTAAGGTCATTATTAGTTAAGGTGACTTCTAAGAGATCCTCTCAGGCGGCATAAGGCTGAGCTAAAATTTGTTGGCAGTCATGCTCGATTCGTTCCCCATCCTCTGGGAGAAAAGTGGCAGGGCTGAGGGCTGCACATGTGCATATTTGAAGCACCGGTCCCTCAAGGAGTAGCCCCTGGTATCTAAGCAGGTGGTTGTCTGATAGCCATAAGCTTCCTTTCTCACCTAGTATGCCATTTACATCACGAGTAGTCCAGATGGTGAGATCCTTTCTTTGTATTATTTTGATAGCCTCTGATACTAAGTTGGCCACCACTGCAACTACCCATAAACAGTGAAGCCAGCCTTTTGCTACCACATCAATTTCCTTACTTAGGTATTCCACTGGTTGTGGGGTTGTCCCACAAGCCTAAGGACTCCAAAAGCTATTCCCTCTCTCTCTGTGACGTATAAAGAGAAGTTTTGTCCTTTGGTAAGGCTTAAGGCTGGAGCTTGTACTAGGGCCTGCTTTAAGGTATTGAAAGCTGTTTCTGCCTCTGGTTCCCATTCTACTAGATGAGTATTTGCCCTCTGGGTCTCCTTGATTAGAGTACAGAGTGGCCTGGCCATTTCACTGTATCTGGGGATCCATAGTCGGCAAAAGTCGGTGATCCCAGGGAACCCCCACAACTGTTTTATTGCCTTAGGGTGAGGACAAGCCAGTATAAGCTGTATTCATTCTTTGCTGAGGGCCCTGATTCCTCTGGCTAAGATTAGGCCTAGATATTTGACTTGTAAGCAGAGCTGGGCCTTCAATTTAGACGCCTTGTACCCTTGATTAGCTAGAAAGTTCAAGAGATCTAGAGTAACCTGCTGGCATGAGGCTTCTGAACTGGTAGCCAAAAGTAAATCACCCACATACTGAAAGACCAGAATGCCTGGACTCGAGAAGTGGCCTAGATCTTGGGCCAGTGCCTGACCAAAGAGATGAGGGCTATCCCTAAATCCTTGAGGCAAGACCATCCACGTAAGTTGAAACATGTAGTCTGTGGGATCCTCAAAGGCAAATAAAAACTGGGAGTCACAGTGCAGGGGAATGCAGAAGAAGCCATACTTGATATCCAGAACTGTGAACCATTCTGCTTCCTCTGGGATTTGAGAGAGCAGGTTATAGGGATTGGGTACAACTGGATATAGAGGAATTACTGCCTCATTGATGAGTCTAAGATCTTGCATTAGTCTCCACTAACCATTCGGTTTTGTACTCCTAGAATTGGGGTGTTGCAGGGACTGTTGCATTTTCTTGCTAAGCCTTGAACCTTTAAATGTCTAACAGTATCCTGTAATCCTTTATGAGCTTCAGGCCTTAAGGGGTCTTTTAGCCTGATTTGGACGGGGTGGGCATTTTTTGCCCTTCTGAATTGTCCTTCCAATGTCCAGACTTCAGGGTTGATTCCCTCCTTAGGCAGGGGACAACAAATGGGTAACTTGTTCCTCATATTCATGTAGATAATAGCTTCAGCTATGGCTAACATATCCCTCCCTAATAAGGGTGTGGGATTTTCATACATAACAAGGAAGGAATGTGAAAACAGCAACGTCTCCCAATTACAACTGAGGAGGTGAGCAGAACCCTCAGAGTTACACTGCCCAAGCGAGAGTCAACCATCTATCCTATCTATCCTGAACCTTGCCTCCTGGGTCCTAACACCTGTCAGACAAACTTCCTCCCATCTCTCTTCTCCAAGTTTATTCCCACTTCTAAATACCATTCCCTGTCCCTATGCTCTTCTAGTTTCTCCTATAAGAATGATTTCTAGTATAAATTTTGGGACTCTTCCCTTCTTTAGGCACATGGTCTCACCAATCAGAAAGACATAATTTTTGCCCAAAGCCCCAGCACAGGGGGTAGTGGGGCGGGTGGACTATCTGGAATTTTAGGATCCCTCCTCAGTCTAGCAGGCCTAATAAGGGCTATTCCTCAAGCTAGGATATGGAGAGCCTCAGAAATTACAGACTCCCAAATTAGGGGAATATCCTTCCTATTCATATGATGAGAAGTGAGGACAAAAGGCATCACTCTTCAAACCCTGGAGATTCCTTCCCTCCCTCAGGGTATGGCCTCCACTCCATTTTGAGGCATATCATCTTTATAGGACAAGAATAAAGTCCAAGGACCAACAGGAGAAAATGCTTAGGACTCTAACAGGTTTTTGAGAATGCATCGGTAAGGGCCACTAAATCCAATTTTTCTCAGTCCTTTGTGGTCTAAGAAGAAAGGCAAGGGTGCAGGTTTTCAAGAATGCATTGGTAAGGGCCACTAAATGCAACCTTCCTCAGTCCCCTTTGTGGTCTAAGAGGAAAACTAGTCCCTGGTGTTTAGCCCCTGAATTCTAAGGAAAAATAGGACAGAATAGCAAGTAACAGGGGTCCAATGATACTTGCCACATGGCGATATCCTGGACAAGCCCCCAAGAAGTGTCTGGAGTTGATTCCTGCTGGTGGGTTCGTGGTCTTGCTGACCTCAAGGATGGAGCCGTGTACCTTCGCAGTGAGTGTTACAGGTCTTAAAGGTGGCACGGATCCAAAGAGTGAGCAGCAGCAAGATTTATTGTCAAGAGCGAAAGAACAAAGCTTCCACAGCATAGAAAGGGACCTGAGTGGGTTGCCCCAATTTATTATTAATTAGAACTAGATTGATACAAATTTAGGATGTTAACTGTCATCTCCCTGGTAACCACTAAGAAGATAACTAAAAAAAATACTGAAAAGTAAATAAAGAGGGAATCAAATGTGGTACACCAAAAAAAAAAAAATCAAAAACAAAAGAAGTATTAAAATAATTGAGGAACAAGAAGATATATACACTTATATACATACACACATACATGCATACACACAAACATATATATGTATAATAGCATAATGGCAAAAATAAGTTCTTCATGGTTAGTAATCTGGTTAAATATGTATGGATTAAGCTCCCCAGTTAAAAGTCCATAATTGGCAGATTGCAGTTTAAAACACAAATAGGTGTGAAAGAAAGAAAAACATCCATGTAAATATTAAACAAAAGAGGAACTCCTCTTACTTAAAAAGTCAATCCTCCTATCTCCCTCCTTCTCATAAAGAAATAAATTATCACTTTTTAAAGAATTTCCCCTTCTCTTTATTTCTTCCTGTTTTTTCCCCTGTTGTTCACCTTTCTAGGATACGGCCCCCAGCCCCTGTTCACTGCTCTGATGGTCAGAGTCTTCTGTGATCTGTGGCAGGTCTTGGGGAATGTACACTGATGGCTGGTTTTCAAAAAGCAGCATTAGGACTTAAGGGCGATAACAGAAGAATGTAGAGCTATCAGCAATTTTTAGTTCCTTGACAGAGCCAGGGCCTTCCTATTTGTTTCTGGCCACCACCTACTGAGAAGAAGTACTTTGTATGGGTATTCATTGCATTTTAATGTTTAAACCACAGCAACTCCATCTTGAACAGGGGCTGGGTACAATAAGGCTAAGACCTGCTGTGCTGCATTCCCAGTGAGTGAAGGCATTCTAAGTCACAGGATGAGCTAGGAGGTTGGCACAAGATGATACAGGCCATAAAGACCTTGCCGATAAAACAGGTAGCAGTAAAGAAGCTGGCCAAAACCCATCAAAACCAAGATGACAATGAGAGTGACCTCTGGTTTTCCTCACTGCTACAATCTCACCAGGACCATGACAGTTTACAAATACCATGGCAATGTCAGGAAGTTACCCTATATGTTCTAAAAAGTGGAAACATGAATAATCCACCCTTGTTTAGTATATAATCAAATAATCATAAAAATGGGTAACTAGCAGCCCTTAGGGCTGATCTGCCTATGAAGTAGCCATTTTTTTTATTTCTTTACTTTCTTAATAAACTTGCTTTCACTTTACTGTGTGGACTTTTCCTGAATTCTTTCTTGTGCAAGATCCAAGAACCTTCTTTTGGGGTCTGGATTGGGACCTCTTTCTGGTATCATCTTTCTGGTGACTACTGAAGGGACAATACTGAGGAAACTCCTGACCCAGAGGCTAACTTTAGTTAAGTGGTAGCGTCTGGTAATATCTGTCTGGTGAACCCTGAAGGGAAAAACTGAGGAGAACCCCCAACCCCAAGGGTAATTATCTGTGTGCACCAATTGGCTGACTTTGGGTATGTGGGGTGCATAAACCTGGGTAAAGGATAGGGCTGAGTTACAGGCCCAACTTAGGTGAGTTAGTGTCCCTCTTAAGACAGAGAGGGTTAAGGGCTCCTTTTAATAAAAAGCAAACACGCTTGACGAAACTTGGATTCGAGGCCCAACTTATGAAGGTTAGAGTGCTTCCTAAGATTTAGGGGGTTGGAGGCCCCTCTCAGTAAAGTCACTCTCAACTAAGAACGGTTTTGGCACTACAGGATATTAACTGCTATTCTGTTTGGATTAATCTGCCTTGCACTCTTTGGTTGTGGCTAGGAGTGATGGAATTAGGCATATACAGGACCATGGGATCATGGGTAGCTTTTTCCTCCTCAAAAGGGGAAACTTGAAAGCGAATGGAACTGCTGGAAAAGATCCCTTCGCTAGTGATAAGTGGCTGCCTGAACTTTTCAGTGTTGCTGCAATGGATGGGTCTTTCTCTGACCTCAATGAGCTCTTTGCCTTCCCTACCCTGCCACAGGCAATGCTTTTCTCTCTCTTCTTCCCCTTTCTATCTTTTATGTTATTCAGGATGACCATCTTGCCCAGAGACCACATGTTGAAACTCCTGGTAGGAAGTTGGTTTAATGATAATGGGGCCCAAATGGGGGCAAGTTTGAGTCTTGCCAGTTTGATACTGGGTGCTAAGCAGAGTGGCCAATGTCTATGTTTTATCCCATATATTTTGCTGTGGCCAGAACAGGAAAAGATAATATTCTTTTGTGTTGGGTCTTGGCCCCTAGGGCTATGGTGCAGCCAGCTAGGTCACTAGGACCACTCAGGGAAATGTAACCCAGAAGTCTGGCATCCTGGCAAAATGGTAAGAATTTCTTACTAGTCAGACTTCTGGCCTCTCTTTCTGTGCAAACTGATTGAATGAATGGTAAAAAGAAATCACTGTTTATTCTGTAAGGTTTTGATTAGTAGAAAAAAGGATTCATGAAGCTAATCTTAAGCTGTAGTGAATCTGGTGTGCTTTCTGTGTCTTTTGGTATTGTTGTCACAAAGAGGGGTACCTTAGGACAAAATGCGGGCCTAGGACCC
The DNA here is from genome assembly GCF_028878055.3 of Symphalangus syndactylus. Classification (NCBI taxonomy): domain Eukaryota; kingdom Metazoa; phylum Chordata; class Mammalia; order Primates; family Hylobatidae; genus Symphalangus; species Symphalangus syndactylus. The sequence goes on along the minus strand of NC_072442.2, from coordinate 11,393,886 downwards.
CATAAGCCTGGTGTTCAAGATGGCCCAGCGAAGTGGTCACTTACACACTTTGCTACAGGTCACCCCCCTCCAAAAAAAAAAAAAAAAAAAAACTGGTTGAAGTTTCCCTCTTGTCTTGTATGTCCTTAGAAGCTTGACCTTGTAACCATGTGGCAATACTTTGTCTTGGTCTCCACCATCACAATGGCAGCGCAGGTTCAGGGTTCAGTTCTGGGCTTAGGGAATGAGTCCTTTATCTTCTGTGTGTGTATTTATATGTGTTGTGTGTGTGATACAAAAAAGCTTCAATTGGTTTAAAATAATAAGTGCTTAAATTAGATATTTTGTCAGAAAAGTAAAAAGTGTAATGCCTTTTGGTTCACTTGACTTAAGTAATCTTTGGGAAACAAAAACAGTTTTAAAGATTATTGGTAAAATAAAAATATATTCAAAAATGTAAACATTTGGTCTAAATTATGCAGGTCAAATATTAAGTTTGCTAAATGCTTTAAGGTCATAAACTGCTCCTTTGACTTTTGAAGATTGTTCAATTTACCTACTTTGGAGCATTAGATTTTAGGTAAGGCCCAGAAACATGTGGTGTTAGCCATACCCATGGCAATACTGGAAAAAGTCATACTTATCTGGTTTCCTAGGCTCCACACCTAGTATGTAATTATAATCCCTTACTTGCCAAGGTTTTCACCAAAAGTAAAAGTTGCTAACAGTTAACAGTGTAATATATGTAATTGAAACTACTGAAGAAACACTTTTACATGTAACGCTTGTAAGGAAAGTGAAATGTGTTTTTGGTGAAAGATTGTAAGAAGTTGTGGAAATGTGGATGTTTTTGGCCATATTTGAAGTCAAAAAATTTGTTTTAAGTTAGATAGAATAAAGCTGAAGCTTTGCGCAAGTTGTGGAAGGTGTGTAAAAAATTAATTTTGTAAAAAAATTATTGGCTAAAGTTAAAGGGGTATTATTCAGTTTTTCCTTAAACATTGTAATAAAAGCACAATTTTTCTTACAGCAAAAACCTGCTTATGATCTGCTCTTTAACAAAGATTTGTAAAGATTTATAAAAGGTTTATGAGAATCTTACCTTATGATCAACAATTAAAATAAAAATATTATAGATATGTCTATAAGGTTTTATTAAGAATTGGGTTTGATACCAAAAATGTACAAATCCAACAGTGAAATTTGGCTCATTTAATATAAAAATCACCTAGGAAGCATTGTCAAATATAAAATAGTGTTTGGCATTCTTTGGGCTGTGTTTATGTAAATATGTTACTAGCATCTCTTCCAAAATTATGTAAAACTCCTATAATCCTGATATAACTTAGTGTATGTTATTAAAAGTTGCAATTGTTATGTAAAATTGTATGCCACAGAAATAACTAAAATTTTCTTGTCAATTGTGGCTTTAAGAATGGCTGTCCTGTGACTTTCTTTTTTATCATCCACAGACAATTGTTGTCTGCTTTTGTTCCTCGTCAGATTGTGGTTGATAGTCAGCCATAGGGCTTTGATAGGTGTTCTTAAATGCAGGTTTTTGATAACTTTGGAGATTGTAACATTAGCATGGGGAAAAAACTTTCAGGACTCTCATGGAGTGCTGAAATGTTCATGAATATCAAACAGAACAGGAGTTAACTGAGTGGACTAAACTAAAAGACTGAAGTGGTCTTTTTGACTCTTTTTGTTGTTGTGCTTTAAGTTCTAGGGTACATATGCACAATGTGCAGATTTGTTACCTAGGTATACATATGCCATGTTGGTTTACTGCACCTATCAACTCATCATTTACATTAGGTATTTCTCCTAAAGCTTTCCCTCCCCCAGCACCCTACCCCTGAAAGGCCCCATTGTGTGATGTTCCCCACCCTGTGTCCATGTGTTCTCCTTGTTCAACTCCCTCCTATGAGTGAAAACATGCAGTGTTTGGTTTTCTGTCCCTGTGACAGTTTGCTTAGAATATGGTTTCCAGCTTCATCCATGTCCCTGTAAAGGACATGAACTCTTCCTTTTTTATGGCTACATAGTATTCCGTGGTGTATATGTGCCAGTTTTCTTAATACAGTGTATCATTGATGGACATTTAGGTTGGTTCTAAGTCTGTGCTATTGTGAATAGTGCTGCAGTAAACATACGTGTGCATGTGTCTTTATAGTAGCATGATTAATAATCCTTTGGGTATATACCCACTAATGGGATTGCTGGGTCAAATGGTATTTCTGGTTCTAGATCCATGAAGAATTGCCACACTGTCTTCCACAATGGTTGAACTAATTCATGCTCCCACCAACAGTGTAAAAGTGTTCCTATTTCTCCACATCCTCTCTAGCATCTGTTGTTTCCTGACTTTTTAATGATCACCATTCTAAATGGTGTGAGATGGTATCTCATTGTGGTTTTGATTTGCATTTCTCTGATGGCCAGTGATGATGAGCATTTTTTCATATGTTTGTTGGCTGCATAAATGTCTTCTTTTGAGAAATCTCTGTTCATATACTTTGCCCACTTTTTTGATAGGGTTGTTTGTTTTTTTCTTGTAAATTTGTTTAAGTTCTTTGTAGATTCTGGATATTAGCCCTTTGTCAGATGGGTAGATTGCAAAGATTTTCTTCCATTCTGTAGGTTGCCTGTTACTCTGATGATAGTTTCTTTTGCTGCACAGACATTCTTTAGTTTAATTAGATCCCATTTGTCGATTTTGGCTTTTGTTGCCATTGCTATTGGTGTTTTAGTCATGCAGTCTTTGCCCATGCCTATGTCCTGAATGGTATTGCATAGGATTTTTTCTAGGGTTTTTATGGTGTTAGGTCTTACATTTAAGTTTTAATCCATCTTGAGTTAATTTTTGTATAAGGTGTAAGGAAGGGATCCAGTTTCAGCTTTCTACATGTGGCTAACCAGTTTTCCTGGCACCATTTATTAAATTGGGAATCCTTTCCCCATTGCTTGTTTTTGTCAGATTTGTCAGAGATCAGATGGCTGTAGATGTGTGGTGTTACTTCTGAGGCCTCTGTTCTGCTCCATTGGTCTATATATCTGTTTTGGTACAAGTACCATGTTGTTTGGTTACTTTAGCCTTGTGTTATAGTTTGAAGTCAGGTAGCATGATGCCTCCAGCTTTGTTCTTTTTGCTAAGGATTGTCTTGGCTATGTGGGGTCTATTTTGTTTCCATATGAACTTTAAAGTAGTTTTTTTCCAATTCTGTGAAGAATGTCAGTGGTAGCTTGATGGGGATAACATTGAGTCTACAAATTACCTTGGGCAGTATGGCCATTTTCATGATATTGATTCTTCCTATCCATGAGCATGGAATTGTTCTTCCATTTGTTTGTGTCCTCTTCTATTTCATTGAGCAGTGGTTTGTAGTTGTCCTTGAAGAGGTCCTTCACATCTCTTGTAAGTTGAATTCCTAGGTAATTTATTCTCCTTGTAGGAATTGTGAAAGGGAGCTCACTCATGATTTGGCTGTTTGTCTATTATTGGTGTATAGAAATGCTTGTAATTTTTGCACACTGATTTTGTATCCTGAGACTTTGCTGAAGTTGCTTATCAGCTTAAGGAGATTTTGGGCTGAGATGATGAGGTTTTCTAAATATACATTGTGTCATCTGCAAACAGAGACAATTTGACTTCCTCTTTTCCTAATTGAATACCTTTTATTTCTTTCTCTTGCCTGATTGCCCTAGCCAGAACTTCCAACACTATGTTGAATAGGAGTGGTGAGAGAGGGCATCCTTGTCTTGTGCTGGTTTTCAAAGGGAATGCTTCCATTTTTTGCCCATTCAGTATGATATTGGCTGTAGGTTTGTCATAAATAGCTCTTGTTATTTTGAGATACATTCCATCAATACCTAGCATATTGAGAGTTTTAGCATGAAGGGCTGTTGAATTTTGTTGAAGGACTTTTCTACATTTATTGAGGTGTGGTTTTTGTTGTTGGTTCTGTTTATGTGATGGATTACATTTATCAATTTGCATATGTTGAACCAGCCTTGCTTCCCCAGGATGAAGCTGACATGAATGTGGTGGATAAGCTTTTTGATGTGCTGCTGGATTCAGTTTGCCAGTATTTTTCTTTCTTTCTTTTTTTTTTTTTTGTGATGGAATCTTGCTCTGTCACCCAGGCTAGAGTGCAGTGGCCCAGTCTCGGCTCACTAAAAGCTCCTCCTCCTGGGTTCCTGCCATTCTCCTCCCTCAGCCTCCAGAGTAGCTGGGACTACAGGTGTCCACCACCACACCTGGCTAATTTTTTGTATTTTTAGTAGAGACAGGTTTTCACCGCATTATCCAGGATGGTCTCAATATCCTGACTTCATGATCTGCCAGCCTTGGCCTCACAAAGTGCTGGGATTACAGGCATGAGCCACCACGCCCTGACACCAGTATTTTATTGAGGATTTTTTTATCGATGTTCATCAGGGATATTGGCCTAAATTTCTCTTTTCTTGGTTGTGTCTCTACCAGGCTTTGGTATCAGGATGATGCTAACCTCACAAAATGAGTTAGGGAGGATTTTCTCTTTTTATATTGATTGAAATAGATTCAGAAGGAATAGTACCAGCTCCTGTTTGTACCTCTAGTAGAATTCGGCTGTGAATCCGTCTGGTCCTGGACATTTTTTGTTGGTAGGCTATTAATTATTGCCTCAATTTCAGAACATGTTATTGGTATATTCAGAGATTCAACTTCTTCCTTGTTTAGTCTTGGGATGGTGTATTTGTCCAGGAATTTATCCATTTCTTCTAGATTTTCTAGTTTATTTGTGTAGAGGTATTTATAGTATTCTCTGATGGTAGTTTGTATTTCTGCAGGATCGGTGGTGATATTCCCTTTATCATTTTTTATTGCATCTATTTGATTCTTCTCTTCTTTCTTCTTTATTAGTCTTAATAGTGGTCTATTTTGTTGATCTTTTCAAAAAAACCAGCTCCGGGATTCGTTGAGTTTTTAAAGGGTTTTTTTGTGTCTCTATCTCTTTCAGTTCTGCTCTGATCTTAGTTATTTCTTGCCTTCTGCTAGATTTTGAATGTGTTTGCTCTTGCTTCTCTAGTTCTTTTAATTGTGATGTTAGGGTGTCGATTTTAGATCTTTCCTGCTTTCTTTTGTGGGCATTTAGTGCTATAAATTTCCGTCGACACACTGCTTTAAATGTGTCCCAGAGATTCTGGTACATTGTGTCTTTGTTCTCACTGGTTTCAAAGAGCATCTTTATTTCTGCCTTCGTTTTATTATTTACCCAGTAGTCATTCAGGAGCATGTTTTTCAGTTTCCATGTAGTTGTGCAGTTTTGAGTGAGTTTCTTAACCCTGACTTCTAATTTGATTGCACTGTGGTCTGAGAGGCAGTTTATTGTGATTTCTGTTCTTTTACATTTGCTGAGGAATGTTTTACTACCAATTATGTCGTCAATTTTAGAATAAGTGTGACATGGTGCTGAGAAGAATATATATTCTGTTGATTTGGGGTGTAGAGTTCTATAGATGTCTATTAGGTCCACTTGATCCAGAGCTGAGTTCAAGTCCTGGATATCCTTGTTAACCTTCTGTCTTGTCGATCTGTCTAATATTGACTGGGATGTTAAAGTCTCCCATTATTATTGTGTGGGAGTGTAAGTCTCTTTGTAGGTCTCTAAGGACTTGCTTTATGAATCTGGGTGCTCCTGTATTGGGTGCAGATGTATTTAGGATAGTTAGCTCTTCTTGGTTAATTGATCACTTTACCATTATGTAGTGGTCTTCTTTGTCTCTTTTGATCTGTGTTGGTTTTAAGACTGTTTTATCAGAGACAAGTATTGTAACCCCTGCTTTTCTTTAGCTTTCTGTTTGCTTGGTAGATCTTCCTCCATCCCTTTATTTTGAGCCTATGTGCATCTTTGCACTTGAAATGGGTCTCCTAAATACAGCACACCGATGGGTCTTGACTCTTTATCAAATTTGCCAGTCCGTGTCTTTTAATTGGGGCATTTAGCCCATTTACATTTAAGGTTAATATTGTTGTGTTTGAATTTGATCCTATCATGATTTTAGCTGGTTATTTTGCCCATTAATTGATGCAGTTTCTTTATAGTGTTGATGGTCTTTACCATTGGTATGTTTTTGCAGTGGCTGGTACTGGTTGTTTCTTTCCATGTTTAGTGCTTCCTTCAGGAGCTCTTGTAAGACAGGCCTAGTGTTGACAAAATCTCTCAGCATTTGCTTGTCTGTAAAGTATTTTATTTCTCCTTCACTTATGAAGCTTAGTTTGACTGGATATGAGATCCTGGGTCGAAAATTCTTTTCTTTAAGAATGTTGAATATTGGCCCCCACTCTCTTCTGGCTTGTAGGGTTTCTGCTGAGAGATCTGCTGTTACTCTAATGGGCTTCCCTTTGTGGGTAACCCGACCTTTCTCTCTGGCTGCCCTTAACATTTTTTCCTTCATTTCAACCTTGGTGAATCTGACAATTATGTGTCTTGGGGTTGCTCTTCTCAAGGACTATCTTTGTAGTGTTCTTTGTATTTCCTGAATTTGAATGTGGCCTGCCTTGCTAGGTTAGGGAATTTCTCCTGGATAATATCCTCAAGAGTGTTTTCTAACTTGGCCCCATTCTCCCCATCACTTTCTGGTACACCAATCAAACGTAGATTTGGTCTTTTCACATAGTCCCATATTTCTTGGAGGCTTTGTTTGTTTATTTTCACTCTTTTTTCTCTAATCTTGTCTTCTCTCTTTATTTCATTAATTTGATCTTCAATCACTGATATCCTTTCTTCCACTTGATTGAATCAGTTATTGAAGCTTGTGCATGTGTCACGAAGTTCTTTTGCCATGGTTTTCAGTGCCATCAGGTCATTTAGGTATTCTCTACACTGTTTATTCTACTTAGTCATTCATCTAACCTTTTTTTCAATGTTTTTAGCTTCCTCGTGGTGGGTTAGAACATGCTCCTTTACCTTGGGGAAGTTTTTTATTACCGACCTTCTGAAGCCTACTTCTGTCAACTTGTCAAACTTATTCTCTGTCCAGTTTTGTTCCTTTGCTGGTGAAGAGCTGCAATCCTTTGGATGAGAAGAGGTGTTCTGTTTTTTGGAAGTTTCAGCCTTTCTACTCTGGTTTCTCCCCATCTTTGTGGTTTTATCTACCTTTGGTCTTTGATATTGGTGACCTACAGATGGCGTTTTGGTGTAGATGTCCTTTTTGTTGATGTTGATGCTATTCCTTTCTGTTTTTTAGTTTTCCTTCTAACAGTCAGACCCCTCAGCTGCAAGTCTGCTGGAGATTGCTGGAGGTCCACTGCAGACCCTGTTTGCCTGGGTATCACCAGTGGAGGCTGCAGAACAGCAAATATTGCTGCCTGATCCTTCCTCTGGAAGCTTCATGCCAGAGGGGCATCCATCTGTTTGAGGTGTCTGTCAGCCCCTACTTGGAGGTGCTTTCCAGTCAGGCTACATGGGGGTCAGGGACTCACTTGAGGAGGCAGTCTGTCCTTTCCTCAATCTCGAACAGTGTGCTGAGAGAACCACTGCTCTCTTCAGGGCTGTCAGACAGGGATGTTTCAATCTGCAGAAGTTTTCTGCTGCCTTTTGTTCTACTGTGCCCTGCCCCCAGAGGCAGAATTTATAGAGGCTGTAGGCCTTGCTAAGCTGTGCTGGGCTCCATGCAGTTCATGCTTCCTGGCCTCTTTGTTTACACTGTGAGCTACTCAAGCCTTAGCAATGGCAGATGCCCCTCTCCCCACCAATCTGCAGCATTACAGGTTGATCTCAGACTGCTGCACTAGCTGTGCCCAAGGCTTCATGGGTGTGGGACTTGCCAAGCCAGGCATAGGAGGATATCTCCTGGTCTGCCGGTTGCTAAGACTGTGGGAAAAGCACAGTATTTGGTCAAGAGTGTATACCGTTTCTCCAGGTACAGTCTGTCACAGCTTCCCTTGGCTAGACAAGGGAAATCTCCTGACCCCTTGCACTTCCCGGTTTAGGCGATGCCACACCCTGCATCAGCTCACCCTCCATTCACTGCACCCACTGTCCAACCAGTCAGTGAGATGAACCAGGTACCTCAGTTGGAAATGCAGAAATCACTCATGTTCTGCGTCGATCTTGCTGGGAGCTGTAGACTGGAGCTCTTCCTATGCGGCCATCTCAGACACATCCACTTTGACTCTTCTGATAATGTTGCTGATCCTTTGTTTTACAGAGTAGAAGAAACTTTTTTTTGAGCTATTTACAGCTTTTAACAATTGAGTAAAGTATATTCCTGTAAAGAATATTTGGAGCATATTTATTTATTTCTACTTTATTTCTCCAGAATTTGGAAACTAGTTGTGAGTATTCTTCATTTATGGCAATATAATTATTTGTATAAGTGCAATAAGAATTGTTTTTTTCAACAGAACACAATTGGATAAACTGGTTATTTTCCCAAGGCTTTGGCTGGAATGGTGTACTTTCCTTTAAAAAAATCAAACTTTACTTGTAAAGCCAATAAAAGCCCTTTGGGAAACTGGCCTCATGCCTTATGTACACAGTTCATGTACAGGGTTTCTGACCTGTGGTAAGTAAAGAACGTCACGAAATGTCACTTTATGACAGGCCCAGGAGCCCAAGTTATCTTGGGACCTCAAGAGGAGAGGAATTTACACAACTCATAGTTATTTGAAGGTACAAACCCATGGCAGGGCTCACCTTTAAATAAAAAGTCTTATTTGAGATTCCTTATAGAACAGAGTTCCATCAAAGACAATTTTAAAATCTATGTGAAAAGTAATTATTTTTGATGCACTTTATACAAATAATCAGGCCAAGTATAATAAAGCAAATCAGTCTTACCATGATTTGTCTTTAGCAAAAATGGGAAACTGTAGAGAGAAATTATGTTTCAAGAACTGTGGTACGCCTGTTATTAGAGTCTAGTCTCCTCAGTTGTTTTTGAGTTTTTTCCTGAAATTTAGGTTGGCCTTGCTTATTCCTGTAAACCAACCAGTGATCCCTGGCTTCTGCTCAAAAGAAGCGAAAAAGATGGGTAATGTAAAAATCTGGAGTCAATATTCTAATTATGGGAACATTGGAATCAGCTAGCAACCCCATATCAGCTTGATTCTAACTGTTACCCAGTTCATGGAAAGCCTTCAAATTCAGTTACCTTGGGGTAATTTCTCATGTGGGATATATTGCTGCTGTACTCTTTGTGTAGGAATGCGGAATAAGCTTACTCAACATCTTCTTAAACTGAACATATTAATCTTCCAGATATCAACCTTTTGTTGGAACTCAGGAGTTCTGAATAGCCCTTGACATACCAATGCTTTCTGACCGGCTCCTCTCTACCCCAAATACAAGAGACCCTCATAGTTAGGCAGAAATATCATTGCCCCAGCTCAGCTTAAAGAAGTTACAGAAGACAGATTTTCATCCCTCTGCAACCGTTAGGTTTACCAGTTCTCTTATAAAAGGGAGGCATTTGAACCACAGCAACTCCATCTTGAATAGTGGCTGGGTAAAATGAGGCTGAGATCTACTGGGCTGCATTCTCAGATAGTTAAGGCATTCTAAGTCACAGAAGGAGACAGGAGGTTGGCACAAGATATGGGTAATAAAGACCTTGCTGATTAAACAGGTAGCAATAAAGAAGCCAGGTAAAACCCACCAAAACCAAGATGGCAACAAGAGAGGCCTCTGGTGATCTGCACAGCTGTACTCCCACCAGCACCATGATAGTTTACAAATGCTATCGCACCATCAGGAAATTACTCTATATGGTCTAAAAGGGGGAGGCTTGAATAATCCACCCCTTGTTTAGCATATAATCAAGAAATAACCATAAAAATGGGCAACCAGCAGCCCTCAGGGCTGTTCTGTATGTAGAGTAGCCATTCTTTTATTCCTTTACTTTCTTAATAAACTTGCCTTCACTTTGCTGTATGAATTTGCTGCGAATTCTTTCTTATGTGAAATCCAAGAACCCTCTCTTGAGGTCTGGATCCAGATCGCTTTCTGGTAATATCTTTCTAGTGACTACTAAAGGGACAATACTGAGGAAACCCCCAATCCAAAGGCTAACTTTGGGTATGTGGTGGTGTCTGGTAATAACTATGGATGCTCTTTTTTTTTGTAGAAGAAACATCTGAGACTCTCTGTTGCTTCTGACCACATCACCTAGTGACCACATCATCTAGTGGCATTAATATTGATGTAATTTTTCTCATTCACAAAACTTGTAAAAAAAATACGTGTCATATTCTTTTCTTTGTAAATGTCTCAATACCTACAAAATTGCCTTTTATAAAATACCCCATATTTCATCAGTTCTATGTTGCCATTTTTTTCAAAGTTTACCGTCTTGAAATTGTGAAATTGCATTTGCCCAACTTACCAGCATGTTTTCTTTTTTTCTTAGTGGCACATAAAATATTAAAGTATGTTGTAATTGTTATACTGTAAACTTGATAAAGTAGGTAAACAGTAATATTATTATAGATGAATAAGTTAATGAGTATGTTCTACAAGTTCATAGGGAGGAAACCCTAGGAGAATAGAAAATCATTGATATACATACGAATATAAATATAGAAAATCATTGAGATAAATATGTCTCAACCACTTAACACTTAGAAATAATGGATGGGAATGAAGCTTTTTCACCTTTTAAAGAAGAAAGCAAATTTCTTTCTTTATTTGCAGTGGATGATGGGTCCAAATTTCACTGAGGGTCTGATATTTGGAATATGTTATTTCAAGCTTAATAAACAGTCAGTAGTCCACTTCAGAAATTCCCATTTCAAGGGTGGTCAGCTGGCATTTAACCTGCAAGACCAGAGGTGGCTGTTTTAATTGTTTCAACTTTATTTATCTCTGTCAATACTAGAAGATTTGCAAATGCTATAATGGATGCTAGCAACAAGTTCTTGAAATTAGTTGTATCCAATATATGTTCATTAGAAACAGGACATACAAATACAGTGAACTTTGTAGTTTTAAATTGCATTGTAAATTTGTTCTCTAAACATTTCTGGTCAAGATATTGCTTTGAAGATTTTTGTGGTCACTTTATTCTGACAAACAGCTAATTTGTGTTTCTGAAATATTATCTATGATGGTTTCATCTGCTTATAAATAAGGGTTTGTACATGCAGCTAGAATTTGACTTACACATTTCTTTCATTACAACCTTCTATTAAGTAAGTAGTGCTTAATGTGCATAATGTTCATTTAGTTCCTACTGGTGGCTTCAGAAATCTATCAAAAATAATCTCTAAGTCTTGAGCATCCAAACTTGACTTATCACAGGCCACAATGAATATGAAGGTATATATATGTATGTGTATACCTACCTATTCTTCTCTATTTATGCTGATATTTAATGAGAAGAAACATACAAAATAAGTCCAAGAGAGTTGGAAACTGCTGTGAGTTAAATGTGAGCCTCCTTCAAAATTTATGTTGAATCTTTGTCCTGATTTTGGTGTTATTAAGTGGTAGGCCCGTTTGGGAAGTGATTAAATCATAAGGTTCTCTGCTCTCATGAATGGATTAATGCCCTTATAAAAGAGGCTACAAGGGGAGTTTGCCCTCTTGCCTTTTCATCCTTCCACCATGTGAAATCACAGCAATAAGGCATCATCATAGAAACAGAGAGACTGGCTGGGACCTTACTAGACCCTGAACTTGGCATCATTTTGATCTTAGACTTCCAGCCTGCCCAACTAAGGGAAAGCAATTTCTATGGTTTATAACTAATCTGTGGTATTTTGTTATAGTTGCATAAACAGATTAAGACAGAAACAAAAACTGAAACATTATTTTATAAATTGTATTTTTGCTCTTTCTTTGTACTCTAGGAGATGAGAGAAGATCAAAGTATGTGGCTTGGCAAGACTCATAGTGAAACTTGCTTGCAATTGACTATAATTTGGTTCCTTGCAGCACAACAACTATGAAGGTTACTGGCATGAGTGTTGGCCATGGGTCTGAGCACTCCATTTTCAGAATGTTCAGTAAGGGACCCCTCAGACAACTCATTGGGGATCTTGTCCTTACGAAGTTGTATCTGCATGAACCCCCACGTCATTTATTTTTTACTTTAGAATACTCTAAGTTCTTGTTAAAATACAGCTTTGTAGACTTTAGTTTCAAATATTTTGCATTAGTATGGCTAAGGTGACATTTAGAAATCTTTATTTTAAGCACCTACACTCCATGGTTTGATGGCAGTGGTCTGGGCTCACACTTTAAGTGCTGTCTTAACCTGTTTAGGTATAATTTTTTCTGATTAGTACAAAGGTCTAAATATGAAATGACTACTTCTTACTGGGGTAGTGCACACTGTAGCCACAGAAGAATATGAAACTGTGGGGCTTTAGGGCCTTTGAAATTTCAGATGCCTTAAAGCCATAATGGGTGTACCCTGAAAGACTTGACTCTAAGATGAGAAAAATGGAGTAGGTAAGAAAAGAGTGTTAGTTACAAAAGCCTCCAGTTCTGAAAGCATGATTGGCACTTAGGAGATAATAAATATTAATTTCCTTCGTTACTCCTCAGAAATGATTAATGGTTCTTTATTTGTAAACAAATTCACTTCAAACTACCAGATGAATACATTTCAAACCTCTTATCTTGATCATTTCAGAGAAGAAATGTCTCTATTTGGGAGTGTTGGCCGTTTGGCATGTTCATCCTGCCCCCTCTGCCCACTCTGTCCCCTCTGTCTCTCTCTGGAAAACACTGCTTCTCCTTGACATAAGGTGCTTCTTATGCAAATGGAAGCTAGTTGAACTGAGAGAGGACTAAAAACAATTGTATGATGGGAAAAAGGTTTTTTTAAAAACTGTATTAACTCTGCTAAAAATGTTGTTTTCAAGCTTTATTTGCAATATTACATTGAGTACCCCCCTTAAGCTGGCAGATGTCATGAGCCTAACAAATTCTCATTATGTTAGTGTCAGAGCTGGCTGGCACTGCCCTTTTTATGTTATCCAGAAAACCCAGGGAGACAGCTGCTACTAAGTGGGGTATCTTGGTTAAAAACTTTTTGGTAAATAACAACAAAAATTAATGTAAAATAGGTTAAAAATGAGTAATAATGGCATCTCATTACACTTTGAGCACTCTCTTGTGCTGAATTGACATCTAGTATTTTAGTCGGTATTTTCAATTTTCATCAAATGTTCATTTTTATTTAAGAAATTCTTTATTTCATATAAACTTGGAAGTGGTTGTGCATCAGAATCACCTTTGGAGCTTTATTTAAAAAGATGTGTACCTGATCTTGTCAGCAACTGAACTAAGCACTGAGGATGAAAAAAGTAAAATCATCCTAGGTCCTTAACATCAAGAAGTTAAAAATCTCTTTGAAAAGCAAAACTATATAAAATAAGCTAGAAGGCAACATAAAACATATTAACAGCATGAATATGGTGCCATAGAAACAGAAAAGAGAGAACAAATGAGTTTGAGTGGGAGTATCAATGAAGGCTTCAATATGAATATAACATTTAACCTGAACCTACAGGATGAGAAGTATTTCATCAGTCAGAGAAAGGAGTAGCGAGTGGCTTCTTAGAATAGATAAACTCTTATGAGCAATCTTATTTTCCACCTGTAATTTAGTAAAAACTACCATGTAAAATGTGAAAGTATAATAATTTGGAGTAATTTTTTTTACTATTATAAGATTGTTTTGTGTATCTAAGGCCTTCACTATGGGTTAAAATTTTTCTTAGAGAAAATTCTCAATTATGCAGATTACTCACACTGCAGATTCTATGATGGACATTTGTATTTTCAAGTTGACTTCGCCTGTCTAGTTCCTAGTCTACCAATGCAAATACTCAACCAGCAAATGCTTTGAGGTTACCATCAGCCTGCACATAGTATATGTGAGGACAGTAATTCTGAATTAGGGGGTGAAGTTGAAAGGAGCTAGCACATTTTTGGGAATAAAAAGAGACATATGGCTTGAGATAAATTATTCAATATTACAACACAATTTTAATATGTAAGAAATGTAAAAGAAAGCTCTTGTTTTTATCATTCAAATTATAAAAAGTAATCTCTCTCTGAGTAATCATAGATGGTGAGCATACTTAGAAGACAGATATGGTGAGAAAGAATTCAGGGCTAGCAGTGTGAGGTACATGTTAGTTACCTGAAATGCTTGCTAAGTGTGTTCAGTATCATATATACTGTCATTTTTGTTTTAACTTTTAAGTTCAAGGATACATGTTCAGGTTTGTTGTACAGGTAAACTTGTGTCATGGGAGTTTGTTTTATGTATTACTTTGTCACCCAGGTATTAAGCCTAGTATACATTAGTTATTTTCCTAAGCCTCCCCTCCTGTCACCCTCCACTCTCCAATAGGCCCCAGTGTGTGTAGCTCCCCTTTATGTGTCCATGTGCTCTCATCATTTAGCTCCCTCTTATAAGTAAGAGCATGCACTATTTGGTTTTCTGTTCCTGCATTAGTTTGCTAAGGATAATGGCCTCCAGCTCCATCCATGTTCCTGCTATATATATATATATATATACACTAACATCATTTTTTATTGCTGCATAGCATTCCATGGTGTATATGCATCACATTTTCTTTATACAGTATATCACTGATGGGCATTTAAGTTGATTCCATGTCTTTGCTATTGTGAATAGTGCTGCAATGAACTTATGCATGCACGGTGTCTTCATGATAGAACAATTTATATTCCTTTGGGTATATACCCAGTAATGGGATTACTGGATTACTGGGCCAATTGGTAGATCTCATATACCCTATAAATATGTACACCTACTATGTACCCCCAAATTTTAAAAATTAAACAATAATAATAATGCAGCAATGTTAGGCTCATGAACATCATTTCTGCAAAAATTAAAAAAAAAACCTTATAGGACAAAGGAAGCAAGAGATTATCTTGCATCATTGACCTCTAAGCATTGGCTTCCAAAACAGCCCAGTAATCTCTAAGAGCATATCATCTCATCATAAAGAAGTAAATTACATGCAAAACTGTTACACACCAGGTATCTGCCTTACTCTATGAAGATTTGAATCAGGCAACAATTCTTTACGATATTTTAGCCATAGTGTTCTTTGTCAAATAGTTTTTCATGTGAAGAAACTGACACATAAAGAAACAAAATGACAGTTTTTTTTTGACCAAACATAAATTTCTTCACAATTAACAATATAGTTTTATTAATACTTATTATTTTTGCCTAAATGGTTCAACATGATCATGATTTTAAAAGTTACTAAAAATAAAATACAGTTGATGACTGGTTGAGTTGAAAATGGGGCAGTGGCTTAGAAATGTCTGAAACAAGAGGCTGTTAAATTTCTCATACAAGCTGACATATTTTCTATATATTTCATTCTGTATGGAATTTGTTTCATGAGTCTTTTCCAAAAATACCTAAGGGCAAATTAAGTATGCTATAGCATTCTTTAAAATTCACAGTGCTAAAAAACAGTATTCTCTGTTAATTATTTTAAACTGAAAAAGGACGAGGTATCAATAAGGATTGAAAGTCAAGTTTTTAGCATAATCACAGATTGAATTGTCCATTGCAATCTAAAAACATCTACTTCATGGGGTTGGTTAATGGCTACAAAATATAGTTAGGTAAAATAAATAAGATGCAGTATTTGATGGCACAACAAGGTGACTAAAGTCAACAATAATTTATTATATATTTTTAAAAACTAAAAGAGTAAAATTGGAATGTTTGTAACACAAAGAAATGATAAATGCTTGAAGAGACAGATACCTCATTTACCCTGATGTGAATATTACTTGTTGTGTCTGTATCAAAATATTTCATGTACCCCATAAATATATACACCTACTATGTACCCATAAAAATAAAAAATATTATAAATTAAAACACCTACTTTAATTCTGCATAGTATATAGAATAGGAGGCAGAGAGCCATTGGGGCACAGTATATTAAAAAGAATAAAATTTAAAGAAGACAATCTCAAAAATGTTTGAATGTTCTCAGTTATTCTATCTAATACTCTGTTATCAAAGGGTGACAGCCTGGCTGGATTTAAAGGTGAGGTACACTTTTTTCCTGCTTTTCTAAAACCAGGCATAAGACTAAGTTCTTCAAACTATCAAAAAAGTATAACTTTTAGCAAAGCTGGGAATATTTGGCTGATATATTGAAGTTTTGTATCAGTTGAATCTAAAACACCAGCGTCATTTCTCTTTGTGATTTATTTACCTCTAAAAGAAACAGACTCCAGCTATGAATTTAGTAATTTTTCTGTTAAAATGCCTCCTCATTTTCTTGTCTTAATGAAGCTTATAAAGACAAGAGTCTTAAAAATTATTTCAAAGAAAATATCCAAATCCAATTTCTGCAGAATGAAGTCAGGCAATATTTTCCTAATGTTGCTTCTGAAAATGCCATTTAGATGATTATGAGGAAGCCTTTTCTTACTAATGTTGAGTCATTGCCAGATTTTAAGAGAAATTTTAGAATTCAGCTTTGATGTATCTATCAGAAAGAATATATGGAATGCCGCTTTGGAGATTTGGGGGAAAAAATATCTCTCTGTCTGTCACAAGCGAATAGGATTTGCCTGTCATCTGTTTTCGTCAGAATGCATTTGCAAAGATATATTTTTTCCTGAACTTCTGCCTCTGAAAACAAAGTAATACAGCGGGTTCAGTATAGTCATTGTATTTTTTCCTGCACTTCTGCCTCTGAAAGCAAAGTAATACAGCGGGCTCAGTGTAGTCATTGGTACTGTTGCCAAATATTCTGGTTCTCTTCTTCTTGACACATGACAGGATTACACTTTCTAACTCCTTTTTGGTTGTGTGGGGCTGTGTAAGTCATTTTGGCTAACAGGTTATGAGTGGAAAGGAAGCAGGACACTTCTATATTGAGCCAAAGTGAGACACACTCTGGGACTCAGTTACCCGTTGCCTAAGTCACCAGCTGTATGAGTTTCCTAAGGCTTCCATAACAAATTATCACAAAATAGGTGGCTTAAAACAACAGAAATTTAGCATCTTATAGTTTAGAAGACCAGGAGTACAAAGTGAAGGGGTTAAAAGTGTTGGTTCTTTCCAGAGGCTCCAAGGGAGAAGCCATGCCTGCCTCCTGGTTTCTGGTGGTTAACAGTGCTTGACATTCTTTGCCTTGTAGATGCATCATTTCAATCTCTACCTCCATCTTCACATCACTTTCTGTGTCTCTGTGTCCTCCCCTCATATAAAAACATGAGTCATTATATTTAGGACCCACCTTAAATCTGGGATGATTTTATCTCAATATGCTTAACTAATTAATTCTGCAAAGATCCTATTTCCAGATACGATCACATTCTGAAGTTCTAGATGAACATGAAATTTTAAAGAACACTACTCAGCCCAGTACACCAGCCATCGTCCAGATTCTTGAAGCTCCATACACTTGAGATCCAGAGTAAAGACAGTATTAAGCCTCAGTCAAGCTACAATGGACCTTTAACATAAGCGAGAAAGAAACAGGCTGCTGCGAGCCACTAAAAGGGGGGATTCGTTACTGCAGCAGTTAACTCTATGTAGACAGACATGGATTTGATGTTGAAAGTGATCCCCTTAGAGTTCAACTTTCTGGTTTCCTGGTGTGTGGAAGTCTACTGGAAGCAGACTCAATGGTCACATTAACATCAAATGATTACAGTAAAAATGAGTATATAAGCTTAAGCGTTATTTGAAAATAGGGTGCCTCATCCGAAGGAGATTTGGATTAGCAAATTTTAGTAGTAATAGTTGAAAGAAGAGAATATTGTTTTAGCATTAAGAAAGTTAAAAAGGACTTCAGGTAAATAAATTTGTTGTCCAAAGATCAATCTATCATTTAAATAAAATATTAATCAAAATCCAAGTAAGTTTTTTTAAACTAACAAACAAGTTCATTAGACAGAAGTAGAATAGTGTTGACAGTTTATTCTTTTAAGTAATTTATTTTGAATTTAGGATTTTTGCATCTGTATCTCAGACAGGTCTGTGTGGTTTTCTGAGTTCTGTTTTTAAGATTTTGGTTTTGCTCTCATTAATTAAATTCATTTTTTCAGTTTCCTGAAATAGTTTAAACATTACAGAAAAATATTTTCAAAGAATATAGAAATACTCTGTACTCATCTGGGTATGGTATTTATTATAGGTGGAGTTATTTCACAAAATAGAGAGCAGAGGAGGACTCTGTGTGTGTATACACTCACATATGTATGTGTATATGTAATCTTGGATCTATTCTTCATGCCTCTTTGCCTCTTATTTTTTATCATTATGTGAATCTCTTCATTATTTGTCTTTGAGTTCTAGGACATTCTAAGAATTTTCTAGATGGTCATCTAATTCAACATAGTATTTACAACTTCCAGTAGACTCCTTTCTACCTCCATTTCTCTTTTTAGTTGAGCAATTATATATGTAACCTGTAAGCAATGTTCCCAATCTCTGTTTGCTCAGTGTCTATTACTTGACTACTACCTGGGGAGGCAGGGAGACTTCCAGCCTTACCTCCAGCCCATGTCACTCGGACTGGTTGCTTTGCTGACCTCCTTCTGGAGTCTCCTATTACACACAATCTTTAGGCAAGTTATCTGTATCCAGTGACTTGGGGTTGGAAACTTTTCCTTTCAAAAATTTTGTAGGTTTCCAACATTTTCATTCTTTGTTGTGTTGACAAAATTTACTCATTGGAAGGGGCTAAGGGTGAAGAAGGCAAAAGAGAATTAAACACATAGGCCGAATTCACTATCGCAAAACACAGTTCTCTCTACTTGATATTGAATGATTTCTTTACATTTGTTGTAGTCCCAGTCAAGTGCCTGGTGTATAGTAAGCCCTTAAGAAATAAGTAATGATTGACTTTCAGCAGGTTGAAAACAATCACTTTATACAACAGATTGAATCTATTAGAATATAACAGTACTAAAATTTAAATATTCTTCTTTTTCATAGATTTTTAAAGATTTTCTCATTTAGCAAACATTTGTAAGAATCACTTCATTTCAGCCAATATCTGGAGCATGGAATCATACAATGACATGATTCTTGTTATTGAGGTCTTTCTAAGCTTTTAAATCTCTGCTTTGTATTCAGCTCCTGATGCTATGCTTCCTACCATAGTAAATAGTATTGCACAATTGTAAATCCCTCAACAGTTTCCAAGGTACTTTTTCAGATTTTGGTATCTCATTTGGTCCACACAGCAACTCTCACAGGTTATTTTGTTTTTACTGGTGAGGAAAAGGAGACTCAAAGTAAAAGAAAAAATTGCCAAAGTTTATACAGACAGCAAGATGTGATGATAAGGAACACAAATTCAAGGTAGAGTGGATGGCCAAATATATATTCATCTCTCTTTATCATAAAGATCAAAAGCACCAAATGTGTTATTAATTTGGGAAATTGACAGAGTGTTCAGATCTTGCACACATTTTATCTGTTGGACAGCTACACTTACACCCCAAACTCACATGAAGAGCCCTGGAAGAATGCCAACATCAATTACATGTGGGGAAGCCTATTAACAATTTATCAGTTGCTTGGATCCTCAACCAACTTTAAGTCCTATGGAGGAAGGAAGATGAGACTCTGGCAGAGAGAAAGCCATGTCATTCTGGAAGAAAATTCTGCTCACCCAATAGCTGCTATTACAGACGAATAAGAAGGGAAATCAGAATAGTGAAAAGGACAAAATACAGAGAAAATATATTAAAAAGGGAAGTGAAGTGAAAATTCAGTCATCCATTCAGCTCTTTGTGCACTCCCAGATGACTGACATTTAGTAACTATCCAGGTGGCCAGCTGAGGTGTTCACCTGTCATCAGATGTTTTGGCATCCTGTAGACAGTGGGCTACAAGCCATTTTGCAGAAAAGTTAAATTAGATCTGAACCATTTCTAACTGCCTGCATAATCCTGTAATATTTGCCATGAGGCATAAAAGGAAGTAGAGTCCTCAAGGATTTTTTATTTTTTATTCAGTGGCTGTGGTTTTTCTTAATGCAAAATGAATCGCCGAAAAGATGCTAAATTTATTTGTAACTCTGAAAACTTGTCACTCTCCATAGAGAGATGATGAAAAGATTAATTTCTGGTTACCTAAGAAGCCGGAATACCTGGGATCTAGGTAATAAAGGAGCTTCCTTTGAATCCAGAGGGCTCACTTATAATCTATCTGAAGGAACTTGAAGCCTAATTGAAAAAAGTTTAATAATGTGGAAGAGGAAATAATATGGAGGACTATAGAAGTTCTAATCTTCACCCATTCTGCCATGTGGAAAATAGGGAATACTGTGGTCTGATTGTGTAGAGCACGGGTTTTAAAGAGAACCCGCATGAACAAAATGAAGGAAAGAGCCACTTGTTCCTCATCACCTTTGACCAGTGATTTCCAAATTCCCACTCTAATGATTTGTCATCAATGCATAACAGAGATTAGAAACAAATTAATGTCAGTTCTGAATGTTTACAAGAATTAAAGTATGTCTAGATTTTAAATATGCACATTTTTTCAAAGTGCTAAAAATTAAAATAAAGAGAGCTAATGTTATTATCAAGTATTATAAATCAAGTACTATTCAAATCAATTTAAGTGGATTGTCTCATGAAATCATTACTATAAAATCTACTATATACCTTCTCAGTTCCAGCTGGATTATACATCTTTCATGCTTCTTTCTGTGCATGATTAGTACAAACAAATTTTCAGCCAGGTGCGGTGGCTCATGCCTGTAATCCCGGCACTTTGGGAGGCAGAGGCGGGCAGATCACAAGGTCAGGAGTTTGAGACCAGCCGAGCCAATACGCTGAAACCCCGTCTCTCTAAAAATACAAAAAAATTATCCGGATGTGGTGGCACATGCCTGTAATCCCAGCTACTTGGGAGGCTGAGGCAGGAGAATTGCTTGAACCCAGGAGGCAGAGGTTGCAGTGAGCTGCGATGGCAGCACTGCACTCCAGCCTGGGCAACAGAGCGAGACTCTGTCTAAAAAAAAAAAAAAAAATTTCCTCATTTTTTCCTGAAATGCTTTCACATAAACGGTTCTGTTTAATCTTCACAACGAGTCTGTGTGGAATGTACTGTTAAACACACTTTTGCAGATGAGGAAACTGAGCTCAGAGAGATGGAGTAACTTGCCTCCGGACTCCCAGCATGGACCTGGTGATCACAGGATTTGAGCCTGAGCAACCTGACACTAGAACTGGTACTCTTGAAACTATGCTAAGTTGCTTTTATGCTGCCAGGAGGATTATTGCCAATATTCATTCTCAAAAGTATCCACTACCAGATCAAAGCAAGACAAGAGGAAAAGTTGGCATAATAATTCCATTGAGCTCAGAATCAGTCACAAAACCATTAAAACAGCATCTCTGTTCTCACATCTCATCTACTTAATTGTCCCAGAGATTCCAGCTCTCTACTTTCTAGTAGAGGTGATCTTTCACAGGGTGGTGTGTATTTAGCTGAGCTTTTAAAGAAACTTCAATTGATCTTTTCAAAGGGATAAAATGTGTTGTGTTTTTAAAGAGAAAACATTAGCACATTTCACTAGCATGAATATAGCCACTACTTTCTTGTATGATGAAAATGCTTCCAAAAATGTCATTAGTCAGCCATCTCAACATCGACAGAAATACCTGGGTAAGGTCATAAATGAAAATGATTATTCTTAATAAATCATTTATCTAGGCAAATTATCTGGAGGGGAAAGAGCAATAAAATTCAGAGTTGGACACTTTGATGTTTCCCTTCATATCTCCTCATTGTGTCTTCAGCACAACCCTTCATGAAGACCAAGGATCAGTTTCACAGCTCAAAAACTTAGAAACAGTAATACTCAAAATATGTATGCACTGCTGAACAGGGCTATAGGGAAGCACCTCATTTTAACCAACATTAGGTTATGGAAAGATAACATAAACCCAAAATAGTGTATGTTAAGTCGGTTTCATATAAACTGATTTTTGGATTTTTCTAAATATGAAAAACTGGATATTTATTTTATTTTCTTTTTTTAATTTAGGTATAGCTTAACATAGAATGCACAAATCTCAGGTGTACAGATCAATGACATTTTATATTTGTATATGCCCAGGAAACCACTACTCAGGTCAAGACATAGAACATTTTCAGCACATCAGAGGGTTTCCTCATGCCAATCAATCTTATTACTAATCATTCTATCCCAGAAGTAACCATGGCCTGGTATCTATCATCCAAGGTTAATTTTGCCTCGTATTAAACTTTATATAATTTAAATCAAACAGTATATATACACCTTTTTGTTTGGATTTTTTCACTCAACGTTATGTCAATGTGATTTATTCATGTTTTCCTGTGTATCAGTTCTTTTCTATTGCTGTGTATATCACTGCATGAATGCACCAAAGTTTAGTTATCAATATTCCTATTGATAGACATTTGGGTTATTTTCAGTTTTCGTCTGTGATTATTGAAGATGCTACGAATACTTCGTGCATGTCTTATGTTGGACTATACACTCATCTAATTTCTGTTGGGTGTATACTTAGGAGTAGAATTACTGTGTCTTAGAGCCCCATGTATTCAAGTTTGGTAGTATATACTGCTAAAACATTTTCCAAAGTGGCTTTATTAACCAATTAACACTTCTACTAATAAGGTATAAGAATTCCAGTTCCTCTATGTTCTTGCAAAACTTGCTATTGTCATTCTTTTAAATTTTAATGATTTTGCTGGATTTAAGGAGGCATTTAATTATGGTTTTACAATGCATTTTCATACTGACCAATGATGTTGCATACTTGTTCAAAGTCAAATCTGTTTGAGTAATTTTTTTTTTCTTTTCTTTTTTTTTTTTTTTTTTTTTTTTTTGAGACAGAGTCTCGCTCTGTAGCCCAGGCTGGAGCGCAGTGGCGCTATCTCGGCTCACTGCAAGTTCCGCCTCCTGGGTTCAGGCCATTCTCCTGCCTCAGCCTCTTGAGTAGCTGGGACTACAAGCACCTGCCACCACGCCTGGCTAATTTTTTGTGTTTTTAGTAGAGATGGGGTTTCACCGTGTTAGCCAGGATTGTCTCGATCTCCTGACCTCGTGATCTGCCGGCATCGGCCTTCCAAAGTGCTGGCATTACAGGCTGACTAAATGTTTTTTAAAGCTTCAACTATATGCTGTTTACAAGGAACACACTTGAAATAAAAATACATATACGTTAAAAATAAAAAAATGGAAAAGATATGCTATGTATAATAAATACTAAGCAAAAGAATATTGATATGACGATAATAGTATCAGACAAAGTACACTTAAAAAACAAGTGTTATGAGAGAAAAATAAGGGTATTTTATGATAAAATCTCTTTTTCACAGGAAGATATAACCATCTTTAATCTACAGTTCATGAAGAACAGCAAGAAAGAATAGAATAATTTTTTAAAAAATATCTTAAATGTATTTTCCTTAAAAACATAGCTTCAAAATATGTAAAGAAAAGACGACAGAACCCAAAAAAGGAATAGGTGAATCTGCAGTAATTGAGATTTTAGTATTTCCCTCTCAGTGACTTATATAACAGGGAGATCAATCAGCATAAAGAGACTGTGAACAATATAATTAGCCAACTTGACCTACATGATATTTATAGGGCAGTATAACCAAAACTGCACAATACAATTATTTTCAATTGCTAACTGGAATTTACCAAACATAACCATACTCTGACATTTTTAACTGTTTTGCAAAAATTAAAGAACTTTCAGTTGATAAAAAAAGTTCTCAAACTCTAATAGTTAATATATTATTACACATTATCCATAACTTTTTCTTTACACATACAAATAAAATATATATAGTCTGTGTATGTATATACACACATATATAGTGTGTTTATATGTATACATTTTATATATATACATTTTTTATGTTATGTATAATATGTGTACTTTTAAAAAGGTATGGAATATATATGTGTGTATGTGTATTTCTAAAGTACTGTGAATATTCTATGTTATGTAACACAGATCTTCTATATGAATGCTTTATTCATATTCCTTGTTCATGTTTCTAGAATTTTTATTTGTTATTGATTCATAAGAACTCTTTGTACATTATGGATGTCTATTCTTTGTCTATAAATCTTCAATTTTTTCAACAAAGTATTATATATCTATTATCCTTCTTCTATGATAGGTTTTCTATAGAGAACTTTTAGTGTTTATGTAATCAAATTTGTTCCCTTCTTCTATAATTTTTGGGTTGTCTCCCTTGCTTAAAGGATTCTACACTACAAGAATATCACAATAGTCTTTTTATTTGCATGTCTTACTGTACCCGCCTCAGGTATGATGATCCAGGTGATGACCTAGTAAAGAGCAACTTGCAGATCTCAATAGCTTGACAAAATAAACTTCTTTGCTCATATTTTATGCCCAGTGTGGGTCAGGAAGGGATCTCTAATCAACGCAATGACTGTAGGACCCAGGATGATGACGCCTTCAACTTTGCATATTCATGTACTCTCTCATATGTATCTTCATAAGGCTTATTCTTACAATATTTCACATTGTAATTTGCTCCATCCCCATGCAGCACCAGCAATCTAACACCCCTTAATTTTGTTTTGTTCTTTTTTCAAACTAATAGAACTTATTAACTTATAAAATACAACATAGTTTACCTTTTTATTTTCATTGCCTATTTCCCCTTTCACTTTCAACACTAGAAGGTGTCTAAGAGCACAGAATATTTACTTAGGGATATGTGTATTTTGTGTGTGTTCTAATGATGTAGCTCAAGTATCTAGAACAGGGCCTGGAACATAGAAAGTGCCCAATAGTTTTATAATTAATAACTTAATGAAATATTATAAACAAGTAAGAAAAATATGGGCAGTCCAATATGGTAAAAGTTTGAATAAAAAATTCACAAAAAAAGGCAACCCAAATGACTTATAAACTACAAAAAGTTTGTATCATTTGTAATCAAATAAATTCAGATGAAAACCATGATGAGATAATTTTACATACATGCAAGATTAAGCTTTAAACTTTAATGATTCAAGCCCAGGTGTGGTGGGTCATGCCTGTAATCCCAGCACATTGGAAGGCTGACGCAGGCAGATCACTTGAAATCAGGAGTTCAACACCAGCCTGGCCAACATGGCGAAACTCATGGTGCACACCTGTAATCCCAGCTACTTGGGAGGCGGAGGCAGGAGAATCACTTGAACCTGGGAGGCGTAGGTTGCAGTGAGCAAAGATCGCACCACTGCACTTCAGCCTGGGTGACAGAACGAGACTCCATCTCAGAAAAAAAAAAAGCTTTACTGACTCAAATGATGGCAAGAAATGCGAAGCAATAGAATCTCACATATACATCTGGTGGGAGTGTAAATTTGTATAAGTATTTTGAAAATAGGTTGGCATGCCCTAAGAAAGTTGAGCATATGAATATATTACTCCGATGTGTATAACAAAGGGAATTATTTACACATGTTCATCAGGCTTTATTACAAAAATATTTATAGCAGTACTGTTCATCAAATTTAAAAAATGGAAGCAATCTAAATACTCTTCAACAGGAATTCATTAAAAAATGGTTGTATATTTATCAACTGGATTATTATCTATCAGTGAAAAGGAATGAATCGCAGGTACATACATCAACAAGTTTGAAACTTACAAATATGTTGTTGAGTGAGAAAAGCAATCACAAAAGAGTAGATACACTATGATTCCATGTATATCAAAGTTCCAAAAGAGAAAAAAACAAATAATATTTATAGTTGTGATCATAGAAGGTTACTTTTTTTTTTTTTTTTTTTGAGACAGAGTCTGGCTCTGTCACCCAGGCTGGAGTGCAGTGGCTCGATCTCGGCTCACTGCAAGCTCCGCCTCCCAGGTTCACGCCATTTTCCTGCCTCAGCCTCCCTAATAGCT
Source organism: Symphalangus syndactylus (assembly GCF_028878055.3). Classification (NCBI taxonomy): domain Eukaryota; kingdom Metazoa; phylum Chordata; class Mammalia; order Primates; family Hylobatidae; genus Symphalangus; species Symphalangus syndactylus. The sequence continues at coordinate 11,367,988 of NC_072442.2, read as the reverse complement.
GGGACTACAGGCACCCGCCGCCATGCCCGGCTAATTTTTTTGTGTTTTTTTAGTAGAGACGGGGTTTCACCGTGTTAGCCAGGATGGTCTCGATCTCCTGACCTCGTGATCCACCCACCTCGGCCTCCCAAAGTGCTGGGATTACAGGCGTGAGCCACCGTGCCCGGCCTAGTAGTTACTTTTAGGGGAAAAAGAAGTTGTTATCCAAAAGAGGAATTTTAATGTACTAGCAATGTTCTATTCTTAACTGGAGTCGTGGTCACATGAGTATTCACTTATTCTTAAACTGAGTTTGTACATTTTAACATTCTCTTTATATGAAAAATATCTATTCCCATCACTTTTTCCGCACTTCTAGCATCCCATGTTGCCAGATGTTCTGCGAGCCAGAGACAGAGTGGCTATTTTGCAGTCTTTAATTAATTACTTGCTGAATTTTCTACTTCTGGCTCTTGCTTCTATTTCCTGCTGCCTCTCATCAGTTGTTATTCCAGAGCGTTAAGGGGGAAAACTTACTTTTTCATTAGTCACATCTCAAGCATGTACTGAGTCTCAGTTTCTTCATCGTATCTACCTTTTATCTTCCAGAAATTCCTCATTATTTTGCTATGTGGAATAGAATGCTTCTCAGTTTCCTTGGACTGTTATGTATTTATAACTCCCATCATTTCTTTTGGATTTTGAGGAAGAAGACAGGTAATGATTATTCTCAGATATTTTGATTCAGAAGCCTTTTATACTCATGGACAAATATTTTAGAACATTTTTGAATATCTTTACTTTCATTCCAAAGTAATCTTTAATAAGCAATGATTCTGAATCTCAACTTTAGATTTTTCTACCAATCCAAATAAACCATTGGGACCCTGTTTTGTAGTTGATGATATTTTAACGTGCTGTGGAAATTGCAACTCAGAATGCACATTAGAATTAACTGGGAAAGATTTGAAAATACTGGCGTCCAAGGTGTAACCTAGAACAATTAAATCACAATTTCTTGGTAGAGCTCTAAAATATTTATTTAAAATAGAAATTTCCAGGTTGTTTAATATACACTGGGGATTAAAAACCATTAATTTAATGAGTGAGATAAAAGCATAAAGATGTATTAAGTAAGGTAATTGTAAGATAAAATAAAATTATAAAATAAGATAATGTCATTGGATCAGCATTTAGGGTCCTTGCTACCTGAACCATTGCGAGCAGTTTTTTGTTTTGTTTTGTTTTCTTTTCTTTTCTTTTGTTTTGTTTTGAGACAGGTTCTCACTCCTCTGTCACTTAGGCTGGAGTGCAGTGGCGCGATCTCGGTTCACTGCAACCTCCGCCTCCTGGGTTCAAGCGATTGTCTTGCCTCAGCCTCCTAAGTATATCCTAGGAATAATAGGATAAGTAGCTGGGATTACAGGCATGAACCATCACGCCCAGCTAATTTTTGTATTTTTAGTAGAGATGGGGTTTCACCATGTTGGCCAGGCTGGTCTAGAACTCCTGACCTAAGATCATCTGCCCCCCTCTGACTCCGAAAGTGCTGGAATTACAGGCATGAGCCATTGCGCCTGGCCAGGAGTAGATATTAATGCTTATGCCAACAACAGTCATGCCAACACTTCTGTAATGAAACAGGGACCCATTTTTTATTCTGTATTTTCAGGGAACAAGTCTCTCCTGGTTCCGTATATTTGGACATCTAAGATTTCTCTGTTCTCCTAGTACACTGTTTATTCGAAGTGAATCTCTGCTGTGTACACAAATTATTGGATGATGATTTTCTCCCCTATTTTTAATCCAAGATTCATTTTCTGGACATTATGTCTTACGTTTATTTGGACAATACCCTTATCATTATCTTGGTTCTGGCTTAAACAATAAATTTATCCACTCCAGAATTTACAAACTATGTTCATGTCATTATCATTCCAATGAAATGGGTCTTCCCTTGAAATTCTAACACAGGGATGGAAGCCAACTGAACTTTTCTTACAGATTATTGATGGTCATGTCAGCTTTTCACCAATTCCTCCAACTCTTTCTATTCCTTTTTTTGGTCCCCTTTTGCTTCCACCCTCTAACATAAGCCATAATGCCCTTCTGGAGGAGGAGCTGTGTGGATTGCCTCTATAAATTATAGTGAGTCTTTATTTTATTTATTTATTTATTTATTGTCACTCTGTCACACAGGGTGGAGTGCAGTGGTGCCATCTTGGCTCACAGCACCCTCTGCAGCCTGGGTTCACGTGATTCTCCTGCCTCAGCCTCCTGAGTAGCTGGGAATATAGGCGCCCACCACCACACCCAGCTAATTTTCGTATTTTTAGTAGAGACAGGGTTTCACTAAGTTGGCCAGGGTCTCAAAGTCCTGACCTCAAGTGATCTGCTCACCTTGGTCTCCCAAAGTGCTGGGATTACAGGCATGAGCCACTGCACCCGGCCTGTAGTCAATCTTTAAACCGAGCTAATAACTCACCTCTTCTAAACCTTACCTAGTGCTTTGGGCTTGAATTCCTAGACCTCAGCTTAGTGTTACCTCTGCCTTTTGACTTACTGCTCACCTTGATTTTTTTGGTTTGATTTTCTACTCTGAAGCGTAACCATTTCTCAAATACATCCCTAAACCATTCATATACTTTTTAGGATCTCCATACCCTGCTCTGGCCCTTTATGATCCATGCCAGGCCCTGCCATCTGGCACTAGAAATGCCATATCAAGACCTTCCCTGGTTTTCCCCAATGCGGGTAGCCTCCTCTTATTCTCCGAGAAAGAAGACATGCTGCATAGAAGCCCTCAGGATGCCTTGTCTAAGCCTAGAAATGCCCAAAATGTCTCCTTTCACTGGGCATTCCCCTCTTATTCTTCATTAGAAAATGAATATTTTGATATACCTCTTTTCCTCATCATAATGATCTGTTTCACGAGCACTTCACATATTAAATATTTAGTAAACATCTGTTAAATAGATGACTGAATGAATGAATGAATGAATGATTTGGGGTGTCAGCCCATCTTGGTCTCCACATTATTATTTCTAGGCAATATTCTCACTTTTTGTACCCTGTTCTTCTCCAGAGGTCATGATCCTATTTGACTGTCAGGCCCACATTTTCTCCAAAAAGCCTCCTCTGACGCTCATAAGGAAGTGTTCTGTTTGCACATGTTTCATGTTAGAGTTAGTTGCATCAATGTCTCCTTCACTAAGCTGTAAGTTGTTAGCAAGAATCATACCTTATTCATAGTTGTACTTTCAAGTTCTTGGTAAGAATATATTTCATGTTTTAGGGAAGTAATAAATACATGTCAAAATGAATTAAAGGATTCAACTACCTTTAAAAACTTTCCTGCTTTATTTCTCTCTCATTGACTCAATGAGCATTTATTAAACACTTAAACACTTACATATCGTGGCAAGAATAACCTTGACACCAGTACTGAGATAAAAATGGCATGATTCTTTCTCTGGAGAAACTTGTAGTACAGTAGAAAAAGTTGAAAAGGAAGTACATGGACTCCAATATTCTAGACTTCACCTGCCTTTGACTACAAAATAAAATCATAGTTCTTTTTCGTATTCAAATTATAATAGTTGTATTAGTCCGTTTTCATGCTGCTGATAAAGACATACTCGAGACTGGGTAATTTATAAAGGAAAAGAGGTTTAATGGACTCAGTTCCACATGGCTGGGAGACCTCACAATCATAGTGGAAGGCAAAAGACACATCTTACATGGCAGCAGGCAAGAAAGAATGAGAGCCAAATGAAAGGGGAAACCCCTTATAAAACCATCAGATCTTGTGAGACTTATTTACTCCCGAAAGAACAGTATTGGGGGAGACTCAATTATCTCCCACCTGGTCCCTCCCACAACATATGGGAATAATGGGCGCTACAATTCAAGATGAGATTTGGGTGGGGACCAAGTCAAACTGTATCCATGGTACAAGTTAATAGCTCTTTCTCTCTCTCTTTCTTCCTTTATTCTTTGGATGTAGCTGTCCTCTGTTAATGATAGCTACCACCTGCCTTCACCCTTCTCTACTATAGGAAGGAGGAGGACTACTCAGGAAAGGGGAAATTGCTTCCCTTTGTATCACTTTACCCCACGTAGGCATAGTACTTTTCTAAATTTCTGCATGTCATTATAGTCAGGCTGCCACTATTAATAACACTTTACTGAATAGTCATGGATAATGGAAAGGCCATACAACATATAGAATTATTATTATACAAGTACAGAGCCTGAAATACTTTCTAGGCTGGTTTACTATGTCTTTCTGGTATGTTTATCCAAGGCTTAACCCCTCTATTTGATCTGGTCTAGGACTCTCTTTGGCTCAGAATCCAGGTTATATTGAGCCCTGGCTCATGGAAGTGAGAAAATCTTTCCTGAACTCACATCTAAGGCTTATTTATCTCCAACTTCATTTCTTTGTAGACCCAAGACTATTTCCAAAGGTAGTATGTTTGGACATCTGATAAATTCGTATTTAGTGTCTACTCCTAACACGTACCAGATACTGAATTAAACAGATGTCAAAGGATTCTGAATATATTATGCCAAAGTGGCTCAACAAAGGTAAAGCCCTAATTCACCCTTAGCCAGAATGTTAGAATGAAAGGGGGACTGTTCTCTTTTGGTACTTGGGATATAGGTCCTTAGTTAGTTATGAAAAAAAAAAATGAAACAAACAGGAATGTAAGATAGGGGCAAGATCAAAATTAGTGAACAGTTATCAGAAGTAGATGACCTATCATAAGCAAATGGAGAAAAGTTCACTCTATAGGTTCTAGTTTAATAAGAAAAATAAGACGGTTTAAAGTCTGTGAGACTATGTTCCAATGTTTTGGGTTTAGAGTGTGCAAGTGTGTGCAGAAACAAACACATCCACCATGGTGTGCTTTAGGCTTGGGTCTTGCGACATTTTGTATAGAGTCACAAAAAAGACCTTAATCCTTTATGTGGTTGGCCAGGTCTCACTAACAACTGTTTCAGTACTGACTGAGTGGTTAAGTTAAATATTAAAAGCCAGTGCCCTTACACAAAGGCCAGAATGTAACAAAAGCCCATCAAGAGTTTTGCCTAGGCCTTTCTTGGGCCTTAAAGCATGAAAAAATAAGGAATTCTTAACAGACCTATTTAGGATTAAACAAGTTTTATTGGGGTCCTAAAGAAACTCCCTAGGCCTCCACAAACAAGTTTATTGGAGGTCTGAAGGAATTTCCCAAACCCCCTTGATTTTGCAGGAGACAAGATAAAGGTAATCAGCCCAGCACCTGGAACCATTTAGATTAAGTCAATTTCCTGAGGCTCCAGAGAAAGGTCTTCAAGACTCAGACTTTAGTTATAGATTAAAATAAGTTAATCACTTATGTCTTTAGATGAATGTGTACTTACATGTAGACATATAGCTTAGACGGTACATAAGCTCTGCAAAACTTTGTAATTTTGAGTTGGTCTGGCAATAATTTCCAGGCCTTCTCCCTGTAACTAGTTACGGAAATAAAAAACTTTCTTCCTCCTCAGTTCATCTGCATCTCGCTATTGGACTATGAGAAATAGCAGCCCAAACCTCAGTTTGATCCAGGAACATTTACAAAGACTAATTCTGTGTTCTCATGAACTTGCATTATATTGATGATTAACAATGAAGATTTCAATACTCAGCAAGACTCACAAAGTTGTGGTCTGAATATGGGATCCTGGAAAAAAAATGTTCAAATACTCTGACTTTGGTGCATTTCTGAATTATTCAGTTTTCCCTTGGTCATTTCAATATACAAAGGAAGTGATGATTGCTGTAATACACGTTTTTAAAAGGGCCATTGAAATTCAAAAGAGAAAGACTAAATCTACCTGAAGAAGCCCAGAAAGGATGAAGAGAAAATGGAACAGTTGACTTCGGTCTTGAAAAATGAGAGGGCATTCACTAGGAAGGAAGAGGAGAAAGGCTATTTATAAAGAGAAAAAAAATGACATTATCAATTCTGTGTTTTAGAAAGACAGCATGGGGAATGATTTGGAAAAAGAAGTGGTAGGATGTGGGAAGATAAAGGAGACAGCTACCGGACAAGTTAAAAAAAAGACATGGAGAGCTTAAAGAAAACCATTAGCAATGGAGACACAATAGAAACACAGAGATTTGAATAACATGTCAGGGAGAGGCTTGACAGTTTGTAGTTTGAGAGGAGCTTAGGAAAAAGGAAAGAACCAAGGATGGCTCTGAAATTTATTTGGGGAGAAAAATTGCGGAAAAAAAGCAAATTTGGATGGGTTGAGAGAAATTATTTCTGTTTTTAATGGTAGGGTACTTGTGAGTCCCTAAGAGGAGAAAGTCAGTGGGCATATATTAAACAGCTGGGATGATGGGGGGAAAGTGAAGGCTAAATATAAAGATTTCTAAGTCACTGACATGGAGATAGTCCATGCCACATAAGGAAGAGTTATGACTCAAGTATAAGTTGTTAACTAAAAAGGCAAGAAAGGTAAGGTGTAAATAAAGAAGAAAATAGAAATGCATACATGATAAAAAGCAGTGACAGTGGGGAAGAGATCCTTTGGACTAAGAATACTCATATAATTATTTCATCTCTGGGGATTATGTCTCCTCTGGAGGAGGGGATTTGAATATTGCATCAAAATGCATTGGCTACTTCTGATTCTTGCAGGAGGTTGGATGAGGCTCCCCACATTCCCAATGTGGGACATATCTGTGTTCATCAATTAGCAACAGCTCATCACCATATAATGAGGCTTAATAGCCCTGCATTGATGTTATCAGTCTGCCTGATGCTGCTGTCTCAGTTTTAAGTGGTAACTCTAATATACAAATCATTGCCGGTTAACAGCAGACCTGCATGTCACTCCAGCATTTAACACACTTCAAAGAATAAAGAGAAATATCTCTCCCCAAAATGTGGAAAGATGCAGTGGTATCTATTAATATACTATGACTGAAAGTGTTTTATTGAAGTCTGGCACAATCAACACATCCTTATTTCATGGCAAATCACCAGTTCCTCAGAAAAGATCATACATGGTATTCACTTAATAAAAAATGAAGGAAAAGCCGTAAGAGATGAGGCTGTACAGTCATAGAGGATCCCAAAGTTCATATGAAATCTATATATCAACACATCTTTACAAGTGCCTGCAATACACTTTTAAAAATTATTTCTCCTTAATTAGTAATTAAATATTTCCAGAGAAATAACATAGTCTAATAAAAATAGAAAACGAATATATCAACCTAGTGTTTGAGAAGATCTGAGATCAAATGTGAATTTAGGCACTGTAATATTGGTAACTGTTGCTGAACCAGAGAATGACAAACCTCTCAAAGGTGTGCCACCTCATTTTGATCCGTATCAAAATTAGTATGTTTCTGCAATTTACACATGCTGATGTCAAAGTGTTTGAGCTGAGTGGATTGATGTACACATTCATTGGTCAAATGAAGTGTTGAGATGAGTGGATTGTGCAATGTTTGTGCAGACAGGGTCCAACATCTAGAAATTAAGTAATGTAAGAGAATATCAAGCCAACACCAAAAAGGTTGTGAATTATCTCACTGTAGTCAGATTGTAGCTTGAGTTTGTATTCCAATCTTTGTCTACGTGTTTATGAATACCTGTGGTGTGGTAGATAAACACTGAACTTGGAGTCAGATGATTTGTGTTTTTCTGTTCCTGTTACCCTGTATCTGTCACTTATGTGTTATGTGACCTTGAAAACTAATTTAACTGCTCTCAGCCCAATTTCTCCAAATATGCCATGAATGGTAAGAATTAAATGAAATTTTCCTGGTGAAAGTTTGCAGTATGAAAGCACACTGAAATGCAAAAGTCTACCAATGTGTTCTTGTCATCATAAACCCACATTTTGGAGACATCTAGTATTTCTTCACAGTGATCCATAAGAAAATAGTAACAACAGTTAACACAAACATGGTAGCTACAGTGTGTTTGGCATTTCTGTAAGTGATTTACATGTATTAATGAATTTAGTCATTACAATAACCCCATGGTCTGAATATTATTATTAATTTTAGAGACAGGGTCTCCCTCTATCGCACAGGCTAGAGTGTGTGGTGTAATCATGGTTCACTTATTATTTTTCTCCCCACTTTACAGGTACACAGACTAAACACAGTAGATAGAATTTGAACACCAAAAATCTGGCTCTGGTGTCTGTTGTAAATTCAGATTTATGTAGTTGTAAGGATTGTTATTGATAATGTGTGGCTTCTATATTTTGTGTACATACAACCCTGACATGAGTTAGAAGCAATAAGGTTTTGAGTTTGTTGATTAAGAAAGCAATGCATTTCAAAGGCACAGCATTGGTTTTCAAGTGTAATTTCAGGTGAAGCAGACTTAATTTGGGGCTGGTCTAGAATGCATGGAAGAAAATAGTCTTTCAACTTCAATGCAAGCTAAAGAAAACAATGGTTCACTATTATTTAAAGGTAGATTGCTTCACAGTGTTGTAAATGATTCAGGGAGAAGATTTCAAAAGCAAATATATCTGCAGGCAAATATTTCAATAAGAAATGATTGACATAAAAAGGGGGAATAGAACAAATACGTGTTGAATGAACACAAAATCTCAGATTCTGATAGGTTCTTGACATATATCCTACAACTTAAACCTCAACAAGAAAGTGCAATATTTTATAGATCAAGAAAATGGGGATTAGAGAGATTAAGTTCAGGAGGGTGACAAATTGCTTGTTTCTGAGGAATGAAGGGAGATGGAAACAGCCTAAATCACAATAAAAAGCACTACTCTAGTTCACATTCACTTATTTCTTCTTCATTTAACAAATATTTACTGAACACTTTCTGGGCAGTGTTATACTAAGGAGCCACTGTGACCCTAACTTTAATAACAGCATACAGAGTCCTTCTCTTCAGGAAGAGACAGAATAAAAAGGCCATGCTCTCCTGCTATATGAATAAGACAGTATCTATAAGCCAGAACATGTAGGAGGGAGGCTTGATCCAGTCTTGGGTGGTGGGGAAATTTTTCTGAACGATATAGTAATGGCTATCTTGGAGAGAAAGGCACTGGTCAGCATGACATCAACGGTGTCTGCCATTTTTCTTTTTTCTGATGATAATTTATTTCAAGTCTGTTGAAACTCTATGACTATTGGCAGAGAGGAGATGGAGGTGGAGGATTTTGAGTAAATTACAACATACTTTTGGAAAGCTCTGGGTTTTAAATTAAATTTTGAGAATGGATGCTGAGAGTTCCTTTGGAGCCATGCCTTTTTACTTTTTGTGTCTTTCTCTCTAGGTGCAAATAGTCTTATTCCTCCCCACCCATCTTGCATACACTTTTCTTGTTCACCACAAACCGATAGGGTTCCAGCTGTGTTTTTTTATTGTAGATGATGAACTTCCAATTAGATAGTCCCCTTCTGGCAATAATAATACAGTCTGTTCTTTTAGATCTACTAAACTCTGCTCAAGATAGTAGGTAACTCATTTTGAAAATTAAAACTCCTGCACTTTTATGTGGTATCTTTCTCCACTGAATTTATTTAGACAATATATTCTCCAAATTTTCCCTGAAGGCCTTTTGACCCACTTTGAAAACAGATCAAAATGTCTGAGCCAAATTCACTAATGCAATTTCCATATTTTCTTTGGTAATGTGTAGAAAGGACAGGAACTTCTGTTTACTGAGTGGCTAATCTGTACTCTGTCACTTTACCTATGTGGTTCATTGACTCCAGGATGTAAAAATTTGGTCAAAGAGGATAAGTAACTTGTCCCAGGCTACTCTTAAATGTCAGAGCTGGGACATAGACTCATCTATCTGCTTCAAAGCTATTGCTCTTTTCTTTGATCAATAAATGCAGGGACTAGCCAATTGCCTGTTTTGTAAATAAAATGTATTGGAACACAGCCACGCACATCTACTTATGGCTGCTTTTGGGTTATAATGACAGAGTTGAGTTGCTATAACAGACACTATATGGCTCGCCAGTGCTTAACAGTGCGAATAGCCACATTTGGCTAGTGACTATCACTATTGGACAGTATACTTCTAAATGCACCAGCGAATTAGATGAGGGTTGAAAAAATGGGGTGAACAGAACAAACATAATTATCATCTCCTGTCCATTATGTATCATCCTACTTGTTTCCACATTGTGTTGCTTCAATATCCTTTTGAGGTTATCTCTTGGGTTTGTAAACGTATTATCTCCCGTATTTGTCTTGGTGGCCAAAACACTTGCTTATCACTCTTGTTACATGTTAGCACCTGCAGGTCAGTTGCCATGTTCCTGCTCCCTGTGTCTTCTTATTCTAGGAGCTAGCTGAATGACACTCCCCAGTATGGATGTGCTATTCTCATAGCAGAAGAAAGACAGCAAGAGAACAACCAGAAACATACAATTACTCTTAACGGCTTCTTTGCAGGCATAGTTTCTGCCTTTCATTCCATTGGCCTAAGCAAGTTGCATGGGCAAGCTTAACATCACTGTGCCAGAGAAGTATCCTTCATCCACACGGTACATGACAGTGGGTGGATAAGTGCATCCTCATCTAGGAAAGGGGTCAGCAAATGCTTGGAAACAATAAAACAGTCTACCACATTTTCTTGTTTCTGATGAGGAAATTATGACCTGGAGATGACTTTATAACTTCCTCATTGCCAACCAACTAGGCAGTGCCAGAAATAAGAATGAAACTCCGGTCTATCTTACTCTAAAGTCCATGTTTTTCCATTACACATTTTGTAGGGTTCCCAAGGTATTTTGGCTGATAGGAGAAAAGTATGCTGAACATCTTCTATTTGTCCTGTGAATACCCACTCTCCTTCTTCATCTCTCCCTTGCCCTGGGAGGCTGATATACACTGACTTCATCAATAGCTTCTCTCGCTCCCTAGTTTCCAGGTGGGTTTGGCATAGGGAAGCCCTGGCAACAGATTGGAGGGAAGCAGAGGAGTGAGGCTGTATGTTTTATTACCCCGTCTCCCTCCTGGTAGAGTCACCAAGGGCCGGCTGTGTCTCTTCACAAAAGGTCTTAGCTTCTAGCAGGTAGCTCTCTGCACAACCCCTCCCTGTGGGTTCTGGAAGCACCTTCTCTTTACCTCTTCAGGTCTAAGAGTATAAGACAGCTGAGCTGTCACTAAACTGAGTACTATCCTCGTGGCTCTTCTACACTATCCCTAGACCTTTAAAAATAATCCTTAAAGTTGAGCTCAATGGCTTATACCTTTAATCACAGCACTTTGGGAGGCTGAGGCAAGAGGATCGCTTGAGCCCAGAAGTTCAAGAAAGAAAGAAAATAGAAAAAATAATAACCCTTAAATTCTGCTTGAATTGTCATAATTTTAGAGTGCTCTCTTCTTCTTGCTGGGACTCAGTTCACAAAGAGCTCATAGCTGTAACCCAAGGCAGAACTAAAGAGAGATAATCACAGTTTTGCACTGCTTTTTCCTCTGTTTTCCCCTTAAACATGGAGAAAAAAGTTATTGCAAAGCACTGAAGAAATTTAGACACAAGTTAAATGAATATAGAAGCATAGAAAATCTTTAAGGAGGCTTGGGATCTAAGAAAGTAAGACTTTCTTGGCTTTATTTCTTGACATTATCATTGGTAACAATATTCAGATTCTCTGAGCTATCTATTTCCATGACTGGAAAGATAACTCAAAATACATGATGTTTTCAGATGATAATGACTCTCGTTCATTCAAGAAATATTTATTATGCATTTACTTTAAGCAAGAATACGAATTCAGAGTAACAATAAATTAAGTGATTGAATTACTGGTTTTATTAAAACATTTTTACTATTTTTTACCCATAGTATAAACTCCCTTAAAATAGATTTTTAAAAGGGAAACTTTGAGACACTGTTGAGATGAAGAAATCAACAATTGTCTTTCACCTTTCTTCTCAAATAGTCATGTTCATGAGATGTCTTCAGAAATTATGTACTTCCATGTTCAAATGAATCCCAGAATGTCTAAGGGATAACTCAAAAAGGAAAATGTTCTGTTAAAAATGAAGATCAAGTGAGAGAATCATAACGAAATATGAAACTCAAGGCAATACAGTGGAGGTCCCTTCCCCTTAAAGGCTACTCCTTCTGCAGAGAAACTGAACACACTGGGGTTTATTTCAATAGAGGAAAGAATGGCAGAGGCCTTTTTACAGGTGGGGAGAATGAGTCTAATAAAACCTTAGGAATAGAAAGAATCTCGAGATATTGATATTTAACAATACCTCCTAGAGAATCTAAGGATCAGATTTATTCATGTCACTTTGTTAAAGTTGTCAAGTGGGTCAACACTACCAATAGCTGTTAGATACTGTATTGAGATGGTGACAAGCACAGATCCTGGACCCAGTCTATCTGGCTTCAAGGCCTGCCTCTACTACCTTCTAACAGTGTGGAATAGGCAAGTTACTAACTGTTGTAGATAGGGAAGTGTACCATTCAAAATGTCTTTAAGATTATGATGTCCAGCAGCAGAGAGTGTGGTCTGACATGCTCTGTACCTCTTAGCTCCTTCAGGGTCAGCTTCAATCTATAGAGATCATTTTGCCTGAAGTCATACCTTTCCTGGGTCAGCCTGAACCTGCTGACAGAGTGAGGCAGGGTTATAAAGGTCTGACTACTTTTGCTCAATGTGGAACACTGTGATAGGCAGTGTTAGCGTTAGAACTCCTTGGTGAGTTGGCCAAATCTTTGTCAAGCCTGCATCTAAGTCAACTTCTCTGTTCAATCCTGTTTCCTCCTTATTTCCTTCACTCAGGTTGACCCCTGCTACACATCTGATTCTCCAAACTCTATCTCGATCTCTGCTTCCAGAGAGCCTAGCCTGTGATAGCACTGGAAGTGGTCTGAGAAATTAAGTGAGACAATAGTGGCATTTTGGAGCTGGATCATTTGGCTCCTTGTTGATGATAAGGACTCCGTCACTGAAGGTAGATGGAACACAGAAGGGCTCTGGTTCCAGGCAATAGTCTTTTAACTTTCAGCAGTGGGGAGCTGGGAGGGAGTACCATGGATGGAAATGCACTAGCAGGTTCAATATGTTAAATACTTGAAATATAAGAAGAAAATAGCAAATATAAGGATATTAGGATAAGATAGTTATTGCAAAGCATCATTGATGCACTACTGTAGCAGTCCTCAAACTGTGGTGTATGTCAGAATCACTGGAAGGGCTTTTAAAAACATGGACTGCTATGTCCCAATGCCATAATTTCTGACTGAATAGGTCTGGGGTGGGACTCAGTAATTTCCATTTCTAACACATTTCCAGGTGATGCTAATTCTGCTGGTCCACAAACATGCTTTAAGAATCTTGCTCCCAGAAAAATAATAGCTGAGGAGAAGTTACAGGTCATCAAAAGCCAACCATGAAAGCCAGAGGGCTTTTCTGGTTGCATATTTATTAAATAAATAAATAAATAAATAAATGCTCATCTCTGAATCAGAGGGCAGACAAAGCCAGGACCAAGCCTAGGACATAATAGTCAGAGTATCTGAATTTCAAACATGGTTAAACACCCAATAAGGCAAGTCTTTATGCCAAGGTCAATCCCTTCATTAGGAAAACCTGAAATCTTTGCCCATTCCTTGGAATGGGATATCTGATGGCTTTCCTGGAATGCTTTGAATATTCAGACTCCTCTGCACCTCCTAAATTTTCAGTGGTGTCCCACACCATTCTTGGAAAAGTCAACTTTTTTCACACTCGTGTTACCCCCACTGAAATACAGCTGCAGAAGCCTCTTCCACAAGGCAGCATGTGGTCCCTCAAGACCTGCCCCTATTTCTCTACCATACCATTCTAGGTTATCAGATTCCAGCCCTGCTCATTATTTTTAGCTACTTTGCACCTCTTTATAAATTTGGGATAACTGATGATATGCAAACTCTGCCTGATGGATATTTAATTTACTGCTTCCCCCGCACAAAAAACATACAACAGTACAAAACTCAATTTTGGTACCCATCTAGTAAATCCTTACCTTGCCCAAATTATCAATCCTTTCCAAGTTTTCAATTCTTCCAATTTTCCTCAATATGTGGTTATAATCTTCCAAACTTACTTTTTCTGATGATTCACCTTCCTTCTTCAATCAAGATTACTAAATAATAAAACCTTAATGCCTAGATCCCTGTTGGAGCACTAGATCGCTGTGTGGCTGGCCCCTATCCCCAGGATCTAAAAAAGTTTTGCTGGCCAGGTGTGGTCACTCATGCTTGTAATTCCAGCATTTTGGAGGCCAAAGCGAGAGGTCAGGAGTTCAAGACCAGCCTGGCCAACATAGTGAAACCCCATCTCTACTAAAAATACCAAAAAAAAAAAAAAAAATTAGCTGGGCATGGTGGCAGGTTTTTGTAATACCAGCTACTTGAGAGGCTGAGGCAGGAGAATTGCTTAAACACGGGAGACAGAGGTTACGGTGAGATGAGATCGCACCATTGCACACCAGCCCGGGTGACAAGAGCAATACGCTGCCACCTTGCCCCCGCCCCCAGAAAAAAAAAAAAAAAGAAGCTCTGTAAACTGAAGCTTCATAAGTTAGTAAAATCTTAGAAAGACTCATTCTGGCAGCCAGACCAAGCATAAGCTGCATTCTCTTTGTATTGTCTGGATCACAAAGGAAGTTGCATGAAATGTTCGGTCAGTCATGCCTGCCATTATAGGAGGGATAACTGAAACCTTGGACCATATCAACAAGATATTGGTGCATCAACAGTCATAGCTTGAGAGCTTCAAGAAATCAATGAGGGCTGCTATTTCACCAATTTCCCTCCACAGACCTCTTGGCATCCATGAGACTGGTTACCTTCAGAGTTCACATACTGTTTCTTTATTTTAGTACAACTTTTTATACTAATATTTCTGAGGCATCTCTTAATATTACCTAAGACATCACTCTATTGAGATATCTGATCTCCAGAATCCTAATGCAACTAACCATTTTTTTCTCCCTCTTAATAGCTAGTTCAACTGGTTTTGCTAACAAGAGTCCTTGAGAGGCAATTTTTTGGACCCTGCTTTGCCCTCTCAGGAGGTTTATTATGACCTCTGAGATGTTCAGTCATGAATGATATTTTTTTCTCGAACAAAAGTGGGGGACTAACAATGTTGAACTTTACTTGAGTCCCATGCTTACAGAGAACGCAATGGCTAAGAACTGCTGCTCCCTCTGCCCCCCACACCTCCAACCTTTTTGTGTTCTGGAAAATGGGCAACCACAAGGGAACACCTGCTCTCCCATATTCTGAGATTAAGACTTACCTCCACTCTTCCTCAATGGCACTCTTGTTTCATGAAACTAGGTTTTCTCCCTCTTATTTGAGACAGTTATCATTAATAAATATTCTCCCCATTAGAATGACCTCAATAAAATTACCTCCTTAATTATCTGGCTCATTTTGTTTTTGTATCTGCTTCTTCCTCTTCTTTCGTTTCACTGATGTTGATCCCCAGTAAAACATTTTGCAGTCTGAATTCTGTCTCAATGTCTGTTTCTGAGGAAGTCAACCTATAACATTAATTTCCTGCCTCAATTCCCTCTCTGATATATAGTGGTAATCATAATACCTATTCCTACTTCATTGGCTTTTTGTGAAGATTTCTTATGTTAACATATGTAAAGTGCTAAAAATTATGTCTAGCAAATAGTACTAAATAAATACTAGCCATTAATATTATTGAAGAGCTTGCAATAGGAAAGGGAAAAGGTATATAAATAACTTTTTTTGAAACTACACAAGATTTCTGCAGACCCCATTGTGACTGCATACCACTGACTAGCCACATGATTAATCACATGTATCGGGCAGTTACCCCGTTGCGTTAGAGCAAGAACATCTTTCAATGGAAAGAGTGCATGCTCATCAAATGGCATGTGACCCTCTCCATGACACAGCTGCTACCCACCTCCTGGGATTTTCATCTCCATCCTTTTCCCTGCTGCATTCTAGCCTTGCATAATTATCAAGGGCTATTAGTTTACTTCACACAGGTCAGGGCCTTGGTATATGTCTTTGTAATGCTAGAAATGAATCTCCACCTACCTTCTTAAATTTACTAAATCCTACCCTCTATTAAGATTCAGTTTATAAAATCTTTTGCCCAGACACACTCATATACACAGTAGGCAAAGAACTGAAGTATGTACTTCTTTTATGTGTCTCCACAGGACCCTAGGCATACTTCCAACATTGTACCTGCCACATTATAAGTGCTGTTGAAATTACTTATTTATGTGTCTCTCTTCCTCACTATAGCATAAGTTTTTAGAGAGCAGGAACCATATTGTGTTACAAAACCATTTTGGTGCTTTGTATAGAGGTGGTATCCAATAAATTCATATTGGATGATTACACTGAAATAAATGTAGAGAGCTCTATGCACTTTTAGGTAGCTGAAAATTTCAGAGACCTTGCAATTCTTTTATTATTACAAAAGGACTGGTGGTGGTGAGTTCAAGAACACGTGCATGCATGTGTACACACATACATGTATGCACCACCGCTTTTTTTTTGTAAATCAGAATCATTAGCAAGACTATTAAGAAATGTTATTTACTTTTTTTTTTTTTGAGACGGAGTCTCGCTCTGTCGCCCAGGCTGGAGTGCAGTGGCGCAATCTCGGCTCACTGCAAGCTCTGCCTCCCGGGTTCACACCATTCTCCTGCCTCAGCCTCTCCGAGTAGCTGGGACTACAGGCACCTGCCACCACGCCCGGCTAATTTTTTGTATTTTTTTTTAGTAGAGACAGGGTTTCACCGTGATCTCGATCTCCTGACCTCGTGATCCGCCCGCCTTGGCCTCCCAAAGTGCTGGGATTACAAGCGTGAGCCACTGCGCCCAGCCTACTTTTATATTATCTATTTTCACAGATATTTCTTGTATTTTTGTTAAAAACTCAGATACAAAATGCTCGAATTATACATTCTTTATGGATGCTCTATATGTCTAAACATTTTTGGTAATATATAGTCCTTCAAAATTAAAGGTTTTTAGCACTTTAAATTGAGATTTTTAAATGTTGAAAGAATGATATGCAGAAGGTTCGATTTTAATAACTACATTAGTTTAATTTGAAAATTTGATAAAAATATACTAATGGGGCTGATTGTGGTAGCTCACACCTGTAATCCCAACACTTTGAAAGGAGTCCAAGGCAGGTGGATTACTTGAGGTCAGGAGTTCGAGAACAGCCTGGCCAACATGGTGAAACCCCATCTGTATTAAAAATACAAAAATTAGCCGAGCGTGGTGGTGGGCACCTGTAATCCCAGCTACTCGGCAGGCTGGGGCAGGAGAATCTCTTGAACCCAAGAGCTGAGGTTGTGCCACTGCAATCCAGCCTGGGCCTGGGTGATGGAGAGAGGCTCTGTCTCAAAATAAATAAATAAAATAAAATAAATAAATAAATAAATAAGAAATGAACTAATGGGATGAGGGAAAAAATGATTGCTTCTTTTACTTTATGAAATGAAATTTCAGAGGCCAAATATTGAAAAAATTTTAAAGGTAAAATGTTGATATCCTAAGGAGATCCACCCTTAAACTGTATACCACAATTTTCTCTCATAACCTTCTCAATAAATAAAGTTCATGCAATAAACAAATCTATTTCTGTATTCAATGTTCCATGACTGAGTTTGTACTCTGTTCAGCTAATACCAGAAGGGGTGGGTTGTAGCTATAAATCAGATAGGCTGCTTAAAGCTCAGTGGAGAAGACAGGCAAGTAAACATTAATTAGAATTCAAGGTGACAAGCACTAAGAGATAAAGTATTAGGTACTACTAGTGCAAATTAGAAGGTGACTTCCTCTGCTGATGGGGCCAGGGATGGAAAAGAATGGGTGGAGAGAATGATATTTCCATAATGTTCCTCCTTTGCCTCAGCTGTCACTTGTACTTACTGTTAAGTAAGTTCCTCTTTTAGTTCCTCATTCACTTTCTGTTCACATGTGCATGTTCTAAACCTTTAATTAATTTGCAAATTTTCCAAGGTTGTGGGACAAACTTTCCTTTTAATTTCTGGCAGTCCTAAAGTCTCTGCACACAGTGGGTACTCAATAAATGCCATCAGCCAACTCTCGCCAGTAATTGCCTCTTACCCGTGCTTTCCCTGAGTCTTGCTATGCAGCTAGGTGGCATCCCTCTGGTTTACCATCAAAGCTGACTAGGAGGGCACTAAGGGAGCCATTCCAGAGCTTCTCAGCAGATTAGCAGTGCAACTCCTATCATTGTTAATAAGATTTACAGAGGTAATCTACCTGGCTTGGTAGAGAAACCCTGCTATTAAAATAAAAAGGGCAATACCTTCAGAACAGAACAAAGTCAACTGTTTTACCTTCTAAGACATTAACATGATAATGTCACTGTTCCTCCAAGGGTGCCTGGCTTGCTAATAAATATGCTGGTGCCATTCAGAAAGACACAAAGGGCAGACTACTAGATGAAACGTTTATATTCTGTTGCTTGAGGAAAAAAATAGGCTTTCTTTTATGACCGTTTTCCAGAGCTACATTCTCATAGACATATCTAAGGATGGGTCTCCTGAAGTTCAAGAAGTCATGGAAGCCAAAAATTGAGGGTTGTATACAGGCAATAGTGAGTAGTTTCACATAGACCTAAAATTAGGAGCCCTGAAAAGGAGTAGTGAAGAACTGTTGGAAATAAGAATTATGGCTAGTTCTCTGAGGAACTTGCAATGGTTGCCAAAAAAATTGACTTTCCTCTAAGTAGTGTGGAGTTTTCTGAAGGATTTTAAGCAGAAAAGAGTTGTAGATAGATATGTGTTTCAGGAAATTTATACTAGGCTGAATGTATTGGAATAACTGTAGGTGTTTATTATTGCAATAATGACCCTCCGTATCTATAGATTCAGCGTTCATGAATTCAACCAACCACAGGTTGAAAAGTGCTTTTTAAAAAGGATGGTTGCATCTGTACTGAATACATATAGACATTTTTCTTTATTATTATTCCCTAAATAATGCATTATAACAACTATTTACATAGTACTTATATTGTATTATATAGTATAAGTAATCTAGAGATTAAAGTATATGGGAGGATGCACGTAAGTTATGTGCAACACTATGCCATTTTATATGAGACTTAAGCATCTGTGGATTTTGGTCTCTGATGGGCATTCTAAAACCAATTCCCCAGGAATATGGAAGAACGGCTGTAGTTTTTCATTATTTGAACTTTTCTCTAAAAAAAAAAAAAATGTTTGCCAACACAGTATAACTACAAGTCAGATCATATTAATCTCAAAGTTCTTCTTTACTATATCAGAGATGTGTAGTGGACTGCCATAGAAAGTGATTCTCACTAACACTGGTAGTAACAATGTATCAAAAGAAAAGTTGAAAGACCTGACTTCAGGCAGAGCAAGAGAAAGGGTAGTTACAGAGACCTGAGAATCAGGTCTTCTCTACGACTCTGCCTTTGAACAAGTCAGCTTCAGTCATGATCAATTTTTATAAGGCTCTGCTCAAAATGCAAATTTCTAGGCCAGGGCAACTGATTTCTAGGCAAAGGCAACTTGATTAAGTTGAATAATCACCCCTGGGATTAGCAGATGTTATCTCATGATTAAAAATCCCACCAGAATAACATGGCATAGGGAATGATGCTAAGCAGACAAACTTTGAAATCAGTGAAAAACACAAGTAAAACAAAAACATGTCCACTACAAGGACATCCCTAAAAAGAAAGTTCACACTCTCACACCTCCATCAAGGTTCTCTAAGAAGGCCCTACTCTACCTTTCAAATCTTAGTATAGCCATCTTTGCATAAGTTATTTCAGACATTTTCCTTCTTATACAAAGCATAGATTTTCATATCATCTTGCATTTGTTTATGATACTGTATTACTTATTAATACTCTATTTATACTATTCATTGCTCACCTTTCCATACTTCATAACCAAAATTTTACTCATCTTCACTAGCTTAGCTTAAATATTATTTCCGCAAATCTTCAGCTCTATTCAAATAACACTTTACTTGTATCTCTATTGTTGTTTATTTTATTTTGCCTTTAATAATTTATTGATAATACTATTATTATCAACAACTAAGAAACTGTACAGAAACTTACAATAAAAAATATTATAAATGTTATTTCATTTGACCCTGGTAGTGCTGTTTTATTATACTTCATCTTTCATAGTTCAAGAAATGTTAGATAGCTTAAGTTTACGCATCTAGTAACTGGCAAGATTGAATCCCAATTCAGGCTCTTCTCGTTCATGCCTCCCTATGTTATTTGAAAGTATCTACTCAACTAGATTTCAATTTCCAAAGGCAGAGATCTTTGTCTATCTGTGTGTCTCCCATGGTGCCTACCAAAGGTTTGCAATAGTAGGTAGTCAGTAAATGTGTGTTGAATAAAAGAATGACAGCATCAACTTTTAAAATGTATTGCCAAATGATAAGTAGTTTTGGATTCAGAAAAAGAGAAATCAATGAAAGCTAGATAATGGAATGAGTCTTCTTCTTGAAGGTAAGAGTTGAACTTAGGAAATGAATGTCTGGAAAGTCAGGAAATGACAAAGAAATTCCATGGTAGTAGAAATCTGTAAGCTGAGCCTTTCTCACCGTCTGGATTGGTACATCTTTGTTGTTTAGTTTATGAACATAAAGAATCCTTTCAAATGGGATGCTGACCTGTTTAGGGGATGGGGGAGGTGGTATGAGGCCAAGATGCACTAAACAGTGATTTATCATTTACTCCCTGATTCTTCTTATAACATTGATTTATGAGGCAGCTGTCAGGCCTAGCTCTGTGATCTGTGATAGACTATGAGCTTCAGGCTTCTTCAGTCAAATTAAATTTGACATTCAATTTAAAATCTGGGATACAGTATGGGCAGCTCTATAGCAGTGAGCATTCTGCTTAACATGGGGGTTTCTACAGCTCCCTGGGTCTTCTCCACTATAATAGAGCATTTAATTCATTTCACCGAATCATACCCTCTAAGAACTAAAAGACATCTTACAAATGCTTGAGGACAAAGAGATCTTGCAATTCTTGTATCAGTCCTAGCAACTAACATCTTCCTGTGTGAGATCATGTGCATAACAACCAGCATCCAGGATTTTGAGTGAGACGGATTCATGTTTCATTCATAACTCTGCTGCTGACTTCTTGGGTAAAATTGGGCAGAATATCTAACCGATTTAGGTATCAGGTTCCTTATCTCTAAAATGAGAATAATACCTATCTCAGGGGTTATTGTAATGATTCATCAAGCTAAAGTATGTAATTTGCTCTGCACACGGTACACCCTTAAAACATCTTGGCCCCACTCCATTTATAACACTTAGTGCATTGGGTTAAAATGACTTGCCCAGTGGCATAGAAAAGTAGCCCTGTAATATTCTGTCATTTAAGCCCTCCTGAAAGCAGACATTGAGATGGTCTTAGGAATGTAAGAGGTTTATTGACCAGGGAAAAGATTACCATAATCAAGTCAACCTGAAACCTATGAAAGAAAAGGAAAGAAGAGGTGAGATTGGGCAAGGAGAGCCTCAGCTTCAGATGAAGGTCTGACAGTGTCTGCCAACTCACTGGATAGTTCTGAAGCAGAGATGAATTGTTAGAGGATTCCAGCTAGGGAGGAATGGTGCCCAGATATTGGTTGAGGGTTGCCTGGGATGAGAGTGGGCTTGATTCAAACTCTGAGACAATTCTTGCAGATGCCAGTAGCTGAGGGCTGCCAGTTAACTACATTCCTTACAACTGAATTTCTTGCAAGTTCTTTCTTGAAGGGATATCTGAGTTGCACATTCCAAGCCTGCCACAACTAGAAGCATAGTGTTCTATTAGATCAAAAAGCAGTTGTGACCTTTAAAGTTTCATATAATTCAAAGCCAAGAAAGACTTGATAACTAAAAGATGAAATTTAAAAAATAGAAAGAAAACTTTGAAGTATGTGTTCAAACTGTATTCAGAACTGTATGGGACTAAAGAGGCAACAATTTCTATATTTCAAGACTCAAAGACATCAAAAAATCCATAGAAAAACACAGATGACTGTTGACAGAAATAGAGAGAAAAAATGAGAACGTTGGAAACAAAAAGAAAAAAAATCAATTCTCTTTTTCTAATGGCAGTGTAGTACAAAGAAGACAAATGCTTAGAGGAGTCAGATAAGTTGTGAGTGCATTCCCACCTCTGGTAACTGCTAGGTCTTTTACCTTGGGCAAGTTATTGAGCCTCTCTGAAAGTTAGTTAGTTCATCCTTTTCTGTTTCTATGTTAATTCTGATATAAATAATACTTTCCTGTTTCTGTGCCAAACCGCACTGAGACCAGGCTAAAAAACTCACTTAGCTCCTTCTTCCAAGAAATACTTGCTCTTGGATAAGACTGAAACAACTGAATAGCTTACTTATCATGACTAGCAGCTTGCTTATAATACTGCAAGACCTTCATTTCACTGTGTCCACCAATCTAAAGCTAGTGTGTCATAAATTCTGCCATTCCCAAATATTTCCCCATCCTTTAAAACTTGCCTTTAAATCACCCCATCTAAGCATAAATTTGATAAATGCATTTTCCTGACTTTTGTGAGATACTATAAATACACTGTAAAGGTCGTCCTCTTCTTTACTTCATTCATCTAAATAAGCTTAGCTTTGTTCGATCAATAAATGTTTCTGGTCGTCTTTTTAGGGGGTGTGATGGTTAATATTGAGTGTCAACTTGATTGGATTGAAGGATGCAAAGTATTGTTCCTGGGTGTATCTGTGAGGGTGTCACCAAAGGAGATTAAAATTTGAGTCAGTGGACTGGGAAAGGCAGACCTACTCTCAATCTGGGTGGGCACCATCTAATCAGCTGCCAGCACAGCTAAGATAAAAGCAGGCAGAAGAACGTGGAGGGACTAGACTGGCTAATTTTTGGGCCTCCATCTTTCTCTGTGCTGGATGCTTCCTGCCCTCAAACATTGGACTCCAAGTTTTTCAGCTTTTGGACTCTTGATCTTACACCAGTGGTTTGCCAGGGGCTCTCGGGCCTTCATCCACGACTGAATGCTGCAGTCAGCTTCCCTACTTTTGAGGTTTTGGGACCTGGACTGTCTTCCTTGCTCCTCAGCTTGCAGACAGCCTATTGTGGGACTTGACCTTGTGATCGTGTGAGTCAATACTCTTTAATAAACTCCCCTTCATATATACATCTATCCTATTACTCTTGTCCCTCTAGAGAACCCTGACTAATATAGGGAGTCAACAACCAACACAAGATTGGGAGTTTTGCAGAGCGGTAATGGAAGGTAATATGGGCAAAAGAATTGAGGAAATTAGCAAGAAAGAGATGTTGTGATGGACTGTTGAACCTACCCTGGAAGACTAAGAAAATGAAAACAATCAGGGGACTAAATGTAGGGGTTTTCAACCTTGGCATTCTTGATATTTGAGGCTGGAAAATTCTGTTGTGGGAGATGTCCTGTGTATGATATTAGCAGCATCACTGGCCTCTACCCACTTGATAACAATACTACATACCCAGTGGTAACTCCCAGAAATATCTTCTGACATTTTCTTGTTTTTTAGAAGGCACAGGTTCCCAGTTGAGAGCCACTGGGCTAGAGAGAGAATGGAGAGATCAATTTATCAGTTACTAAAGTATGTCAAACAACTATTTTGGCAGGATTACTTGAGTAAGTGGGCAGGGTAGGTGAGTTTTGTTGGGAGGGAGAATGCTTAGTTTGTGATTTCAAAGATAATGTCATTTTAGGCTTTATTATTTTTCAGAGTATAAGCAGAGGGATGGATGAGTGACACATAGAGTAGAAGAATGCTACATAAGAGAAGCCCAGACTTGATGGGCACATTCGGTGTTCTAATGCATATCAAGTAATTAGTTCAGAGGCTGCCACAAGATGAATAGTTAAAAAGCCTGATTGTCTTCTCAATTTGATTTGTGGCAAAGGTGGTTAAAAATAGAAAAGAAGCTGAAACTTTACATGTAAATATGTCCCTGCTTGAGTAAAAACAATGAAAGTGATCCTGATAAAACGAGTCTCCAATGAATAACAACAGGATTTTATTTTCATAGCACTGACATGTTCCTGTTTCTAAAATAAATGTTTAATAGGGGCGAGATGACTTCCATACTAAGGTATGTTGAAAGAAAAGAGCTCCTTTACTTACTACTGAGGTAGGAGTTACTAAGAAATTATTTAGGCAGATAGAGAGGAAAAATGGGGTCCTTGGAAAATTTTTCGCAGCTCTGGTCTAGCATGAAAGCCCTGGCTTTAGACCCAGGCCGGCAATGTTTGATATGCAAATACAAGCCATTAGAAACTGGGTCCACTCAACATGGCGATTACCATGATTGTCCTCTTGCCCTTGCCCCAACATGTGCCTGGCAGCATGGCCATGCCCACATATCCCCACGTGTGTGGAACATCATGGCGTCCTGCATTTGCATATTAAAAGGCTAGGGTGGGAAGGCCAGATTTTTCATGGGCTACATGAATGACATGACTGGTCAAACCAATACCCTGAGCCCTATGCAAATCAAATCGAATATAGCTGGCTGATATTACCTAAATGTGGGGTCCTGTCTCTCTGCTTTGGAGCCCGCCTCCCTCTGTCTTTGGGGAGCTTCTTCTTTCTTTCTCCTCCCTTCTTTCTTGCCTGTTAAACTCCCTGCTCCTTAAAACTACTCCACGTGTCATGTCGGTTTTTCCAATTCGACTCCAGACTAAGAATCTGGTGTTCCCCACTCATCAGAGCCATATCATTACCTTGGGTCAATTATAGTAAGACAATACACAAAGCTGAAGTATTTATTTGATAGTACAGAATGAGATTCAGGAATGATCTTAATGAGTCTTAATTATTCAGCAAATTTTATTATTTATCATAAATTATCTTAATAAATAAAGCAATGACAAAAGTAGTATAGCTAAACAGAAAAATAAGTAATGCAGACTTCTGTGTGAAATGTGATTAGACTGCTACTATCATCCAGGAGTTAATTTTATTTCATCAGGCCATTATTCTATTCTTATACACAAACACTGATCCACAACAAAAAAATTGAATCAAAGATTGTACCAAGTAAATGATTGGATAATATCACCACAAAGCTCAATCTCATATCTTTTTGGACCTTCATCTGAAGCTATCTGAAAAAGTGTGCCATCTACTTCTTATCCATCACTGAACTCTGATTTTAGCCCTTCTTCCCTTCACTCACAGACTTAGAGTTCTGGCCCATATCATGCTGACTAGGTCACCAGGGCATTTTTGGCTTTTTGAAGTACTTTTGAATGAATCCTCACTACAATTTTAAAGCCATAATTTCAATTACAAAGGCAGATTTGAATAGAGGCAATCTGAGATTAGGCTATGGTGATTGAAAGCAAAGCTTTTAACCCTCTACACCTTTTCTAGAGACTAATGGCTTTATTGGAAAGGATCAAGCAAGCCAGTTGATAAAGGCTTTTTCACCCTACCTGCTGGTGGCTGCCTTTTTGTAGCTAAAGTGGGAGTCTAGGTGAGAAATGTGCATTGTGTCCCATAACCTGTAGTTTTTCTTAATTATAAGGATATTTTTTCTTAAGCTTGAGCCCTCCATAATGCCAGCAGAATTACACCATTCAAGTTGTGGCATCACAGAGGTGGGCAACTATTTTTCCCCAAAATGTCTGCATTGTGCTTCAGGAAAAAAAAAAAAAAAGTACCAGAGAGACTCTAATGGCACTTTTCCTTATAAAGAATTAAGAAACAAAGAAAAACGTTTCAGAAAAAGACTTTCTCACCTGATCTTACTCTGTCTAGCGCAGCTTCATAAAACTGTACTTCTTCTGAAATGCATGATTGTCTTTTCTTCAAACAACCTACTTATATTTTTTATTTCTTCTTCGCTTTTTGTTTGTTTTTTAATGAAGAAAAGGAGACTAAGGCCTTAAAAATAGACTCAACTTACCAGGCATCTATGAAATACATTCAGAGCCTCATCTTTAGGCCTGAAGATTTAAAGAAAGCAGTTTCTTTACAAATTTTTATTTGAAATAAATCTCTTAATGATAGTCAGTTTTTCCTAGAATTTAAAGTAAGGATAATAGAAGAAAATGGACTCATCCTCTGTTGCGGGAAGTCAGGGACCCCGAACGGTGGGACCGGCTGGAGCCGAAGCAGAGGAACATAAATTGTGAAGATTTCATGGACATTTAATAGTTCCCAAAATTAATACTTTTATAATTTCTTATGCCTGTCTTGACTGCAATCTCTGAACATAAATCGTGAAGATTTCATGGACATTCATCTGTTCCCAAAATTAATACTCTTATAATTTCTTATGCCTGTCTTTGCTTTAATCTCTTAACCTTGTTATCTTAGTAAGCTGAGAATGTACGTCACCTCAGGACCACTATTGTACAAATTGATTGTAAAACGTGTGTTTGAACAATATGAAATCAGTGCACCTTGAAAATGAACAGAATAACAGAGATTTTAGGGAACAAAGGAAGACAACCAAAGGTCTGACCGCCTGTGGGGTCAGGCAGAATATAGCCATATTTTTCTTCTTGCAGAGAGCCTATAAACAGACGTGCAAGTAGGAGAGATATCACTGAATTCTTTTCCCAGCAAGGAATATTAATAATTAATACCCTGGGGAAGGAATGTATTCCTCGGGGGAGGTCTATAAACGGCTGCTCTGGGAGTATCTGTCTTATGCGGTTGAGATAAGGACTGAAATATGCCCTGGTCTCCTGCAGTACCCTCAGGCTCACTAGGGTGGGGAAAAATCCCACGCTGGTGAATTTGATGTCAGACCGGTTCTCTGCTCTTGAACCTTGTTTTCTGTTGCTTAAGATGTTTATCAAGACAATATGTGCACAGCTGAACATAGACCCTCATCAGTAATTCTAATTTTTCTCTTTGCCTTGTGATCTTTGCTTTGCCCTTTGCCTTGTGATCTCTATTGCCTTTTAAAGCATGTGATCTTTGTGACCTACTCCCTGTTCATATA
The DNA here is from genome assembly GCF_028878055.3 of Symphalangus syndactylus. Classification (NCBI taxonomy): domain Eukaryota; kingdom Metazoa; phylum Chordata; class Mammalia; order Primates; family Hylobatidae; genus Symphalangus; species Symphalangus syndactylus. The sequence continues at coordinate 11,340,979 of NC_072442.2, read as the reverse complement.
CTCCCTCCCCTTTTAAAGTCCTTAATAAAAACCTGCTGGTTTTGTGGCTCAGGTTGGAGATCACGGACCTACCGGTATGTGATGTCATCCCCGGAGGCCCAGCTGTAAAATTCCTCTTTTTGTACTCTTTTTCTTCATTTCTCAGACTTGCCAGCGCTTAGGGAAAATAGAAAGAACGTATGTTAAAATATTGGGGATGGGTTCCCCTGATAATCCTCCATATTTGAATCCCAACCTAAAATATTCCTACTCCCAGATTTCTTCGTCTACTCATTTTTTAACTCTGGGTTTTACAGAGAAAATCAAAGGAGAGATGATAAAAGACACTGTGGTCCATTCATTCAGTGCTACAAGTAAGACATCACAAACCCAGGTGTGCAAGGTATGGGACTTCTTTTTTTTTGAGATGGAAATTTTGCTCTTGTTGCCCAGGCTGGAGTGCTGTGGTGTGATCTTGGCTCACTGCAACCTCCGGCTCCTGGATTCAAGCGATTCTCCTGCCTCAGCCTCCTGAGTAGCTGGGATTACAGGTGCGCACCACCACGCCTGGCTAATTTTTTGTATTTTTAGTAGAGACGGGGTTTCATCATGTTGGCCAGGGTGGTCCTGAACTCCTGACCTCAGGTGATCCATCTGCCTCAGCCTCCCAAAGGGCAGGGATTACAGGCATGAGCCACCGCTCCTGGCCGATATGGGACTTCTTTAATTTTTCCTGTTTCTTGTTCAAGACACCATGTGACTGAGTTCTGGAAACTGAATCTCACTTGATTTAGAGTAATCTCAGTCATGTCAGGGCTTTTGTTCCTCTCTTAGAAATTGTGTTCAACATCTTGTGGGAGTCAGGGAGAGACAATGTGTGAATATTGACACTAGTCCTATACCATTATCATCCATGCTAGCCTATGCAGAAAATCTCTTGTTCTTACTTGTCCTTTAGTCATGAGACACATTGATCACTGTGGTGTCTCCTTCATACAGTACTTCCAGGTCTCTACACCCAGCTATTTCCTATATCTAGTTAGTCCTGTACTACTTTTGGGTGCACAGAGAACAACTGGAAACTCTGGAGCTGATCAGATCAATCCGCCTAGAAACTCAGTGAACATCTTTATTCTGTGCTTCTTGTGCAATATCAACTTCTAAGAGGCTTTCCACCTGCTCAGGTTCTCCCTGGGAGGTAAGGTGCAGGTCAGCTCTGCTCTTTGATCCCCCAAACTTCCTCATATTTTCTACTGGGTATGCCCCCATCTCCCTTCTAATAGGTGGTATTTACACATCTCTGTGACCATGATATAATCAGATTTATATTTTATTAAGCTTTTTTTTAATGAAATTATGATAGACTCACAAGAAACCAAAAATAGTATAGGAAGTTTCCATGTACCCTTCCCAATGATAACATTTTATATAACCATAGCACATTTTCAAAACCAAGAAATTGCTGCGATATTATTAACTAAACTAACGACTTTATTCTGATTTTACCAGTTTTTACATTTACTCACACATTTTCTTCTTTTTTGGTGTATAGTTTTATAAAATTTTGTCACATGTATGGATAAAATTTGTGTAACCGCCATTGTAGTAGCCAGAGTAATCCAGAGAAACAGAATCAATAGGATATGTGAAAACAACAACAAAAACAACAGATAGATAGATAGATAGATAGATAGATAGACAGACAGACAGATATGAGAGAATGAGAGAGGGAGATTTATTTGTAAGGAATTTGCTCATGTGATTATAAAACCCCAAAAAGAGCTAATGTTGCTGTTTAAGTCCAAAGACCGTCTACTGTCAGAATGCACTTTTGCATGGCAGAGGTCATTCTTTTGCTCTATTCAGGTCTCCAAATGATTGGATGAGGTCCATCTGCATTATAATGGATACTTTGCTTTCCTCAAAGTTCACCAAGTTAAATGTTAATCTTATCCAAAACACCATCACAGAAACATCCAGAATAATATTTAATCAAATATCTGGATACCATGCCCCAGCCAAATTGATACATAAAATTAACAGCCACAACCACTACAGTTAGAATACTGAATTGTTTCATCATCACAAAGAAACTTCTTGGTGTAACTCCTTTAAAATTTTGTCTTCCTTTTTATAACAATAAAAATAGCTAATATATATTTATTAAATGTCTACTAAATGCCCATGCTCTATTCTCAACATTTTATATGCATTACTACAGGCAATCCTAAAAGTGACCTAGTAAGGTAGTTATTAAGATAAACCCATTCAGGCCACAAAAGAGTTCCAAAATAGATTAAATTAAAATGATAAGTTGAAGAACTGCATGTATAGGATAACATTTATATAAATACATATGTATGCACATATATACTCATACCCCACAAAATATAAATTTTTTTTTCTCTCTCTCTCGGAGACTAGAATTGGTAGTGGTATTCAGAGAAGAATTTCATTTTATTTGTATGCTTTATTAAATAAAAACAGAATAAGAACAGTTCTGTATTACTTGTAAAATTAATACAAATAAAAATTTGAAAACTCAATTATACTAATATTACTTTGTATATTGTCTTACTTGAACAACTTAAAACTTATTACAAAGGGGGCAGAATTCATTCTCTGTATTGCTTCTCCTTCTTTGGTAAAACATCCCCAAATTATTGCATCTAATTTAAGTTTCTAAATATAAATACAAGAAGTTGACTTGTTATTACATGGAATAAGCTTTAATGTCTTCCCCTTAACCAAACTACTTTCAGAAAGGTAGAATATAAATTAATACCTAACTTTATGCATTTATTTTGAACAGTTAGTGAGCACCTCTTATATGCAAAGCACTGGAGATACCATGTGAAAAGCCCCCATACTTCCACTTCCTGAATGTAGAAGGTAGCTGCTGAGATGACACCCAATGATCCATACCTCCTTGTAGTCATACCCTCGTGTAATTATCTTCCCTTGAATGGGAGCAAGGCTTATTGACTGGTTTCTAATAAACAGAAAACAACAAAAATGAAGGGCTGTAACTTCTGAGAGCAGATTACACACTGTGGCCTTCACCTTAGGCAGTCTCTTTTGATCTCTCTTGAATCGCTCTGTCTGGAGAGAGTCAGCTGCCATGTCATGAGGTGGCCCTGTGGAAAGGCCCAAGTGGTGAAGGGCTAATACTTGCCCATAACCACATGAGTAAGCGTAGAAACAGATCTCCTCCCCACTCCACACTGATTGGGTCTTCAGATAAGACCATAGCCCCTGCTAACAGCATGACTACAGTCTCTTCAGAGATCTTGAGCCAGAGGTATACAGCTAAGCCATGCCCAGATTCCTGACACATACAAACTTTGAGATAGCAGATGTTTGATGATTTAAGCTGCAAATTTGTGGAGTAAAGAGTCTTTCTTCTGTGCTCCCAAGATACCTTGTATTCTTCCTCTATTAAAATCTTTAACAGAAATTATTGTGCTGACCATATGGCAGGCATTGTTCTAAGCACTTTACATATGTTAATTTACTCAACTGTCTCACCACATCTGTAGAGATATCACATTCATTCTTCTGGCTGCTCTGACAAAGTACCACAAACTGGGTGTCTTAAAACAATAGATATATTGTTTCAGTTTTGGGATCTAGAATTCTGAAATCAAGTTGTTCCAGGGCCATGCTGCTGTATGACATTCTGAGATTCTGGGCTGAATCCTTCTTTACCTGCTCCTGTCTTCTATGGGGGCGGGCAGTCCTTGGTGTTCCCTAGCTTGCATCAGTTCAGTCTCTGCCTCTGTGTTCCCATGGTGTTTTTCTTGCAAGTCTTTACATTTCCTTCCTTCTGAGCGTGCCTGTCTGTGTATCCAAATTTCCCTTTTGTAAGAACCAGTTGTGTTGGATTAGGGCCCACCCTAATGACTTTATTTAAACTTGATTATTTTCATAAAGACCCTATTTTCAAGTAAGGTCACATTGTAAGTTACTAGGGGTTAGGACTTCAACATATGTTTTTTAAGGGGACATAATTTAGCCCGTAGCAGGTAAATTCTATCATCATTATTATTCCTATTTTAAAGAAAGAGTTTAAATACTTGCCAGCATTGCACAGATAATAAATGCTAGAGGAAAGATTTGAATTTAGGCATTCCAGCTCCAAAACCTGTGCTGACAACCACTTCCTTACACCACCTATAATATGGTCACATGCCACTTAATGACAGGGATACATTGCAAGGAATGCATCGTTAGGTGGTTTATTTGTTGCACAGATATCATAGAGTGCACTTACATAACCCTAGATGGTACAGTCTTCTACACATTTAGGCTATCTGATATAGCTATGGCTCCAAGGCTACAAACCCATACAACACGTTACTGTACTAAATGCTATAGGCAACTGTAACACAGTAATACATATTTGTGTATCTAAACATAGAAGATTTACAGTAAAAATACAGTATTATAATCTTAAGGGACTTCTGTCATATTTGCAGTCATTAACCAAAACATTCTTATGCATCACATAACTACGTTTATTTCTTTGTATTTTTGTTTTCCATAAGTAGCAGCTAGTTAGCTACTAGCATGCAGTATCTGATATGTGCTGAAGAAATATGTTAGTTTTAAATTTCAGTGATATTTGAGATGGGTGTTAAATCATAGCTGTTCTTCGTCAGATGGGAAAGATAGAAGGGAAGTGTCCTTACTGAAGTTCTTACTCAAGTTGTATTTGATTAGAAGCTTAGAGCTGACAGATTATACATATTATAATAACTACACCTTCAGTTATTCCTGGAGAGATCTTCTATTTCCTAAAGCACTTTTGGTGATCATACAATATATAATAGCTCTCTTTGAGACTATCTGACTGGCAAATAAATAAAAATATAAAACAAGTTTAAAAGGTTCCAAACAAAATAACGAGAGGTACATTTTAAAATGTACTATTGCTAGCTTAATTCTTCTTCTGAGCCTCAATACGACAGAGGGTCCTGCTGCATCAGATGATCATGCCTGTGATAATTGATGAGAGCTAAATGGAAATTTACAAGTTTATCCAAATAATGACCTCAGTACATAAAAGGTAAGTCAATTCATGTTTCCCTGAAACAGTATTGTTGTTTTTTAATTGTAGGTGCATTAGCAAGTTCCCTTTAGAGCGTGAGTTATTAAACAATTAAATATATGTTGCCCATCTGTGCACCAGCGATTTAAATGACTTACTGTACAGTTAATCAGTCATGCTTAATCAGCACGTCAAAGGTTACCCACTTGGCTTAGGGGCACAGGCGTTTTATTTGTACTGAGAATTGCAGAAATGGAGTCGGATAGAATAATTTCACCATGGGAGCAGAGGAAGCCAGAGATTAAGGTGTTTTGTTGTCTTTGTTAATGTGAAGTGAAGAATATGTAGTTTTTGGTTTTTGGGTTCCCCTCCCCCCAACATTTGCTTCAATCTAAGCAATAGCATTAGAAATGTACATGACAAGCATCTGGTCATTTCCTCCAGGGTATTGTCAGATTCTCTCAGCATCCCATTTGACTCTGTCTGTAAAAACACTTTGCATTTACATTATACCTTTATATAATGATACCAAGGAAGTAAAAATAATAATAATTATGTGAACCTGGGAAGAAATAGAAATTCTTATGCACAGTTGTGAGACTAAAAGAAATGCTTCATTAATGTTGGCTGGTTGTCTGAAACTCCATTTTCATTTCACTAATAACTTAAGGAATGTACTGACGCTAATAACATCTTGCAGCCCTGTTCTTTTCAAAGGTGCCAAAATATTAGTGCTTAGGTACACTGATGGTGTGCTAAAGCCAGAATATTTACCTCCCTTTATTCCAAGGATTCATGAGAACATAGCCTAAGAGATATGTCCACATGATGAAACTATTTAACCAAAGCAAGCATTGCCCTTCATCCACGATCTCATTATCAAGAGACTGATGTTAAAAATATAAATATTTAAAAGAAAAAGAGAAGAGAGAGTGTGAAGATTGAGAAAATAAAAAGAAAGTAAAATAGATGGCAGAATGCACATTTGTTTTTTAATAAAATATATATGGATTAGAGTAAATTTTAGATGCATATGCAGAAAACTCAAAGTAACTTGATTTATACCAAAGTCAAGAGCTTATTTCTCTCTCACATTAAAGTTTGGAGCTATGCAGATTAGGGCCAATATGCCAGTTTTTTCCCACTACGTTCTCAAAGACCCTGGCTGCTTCCTGAATCCGCTTCCTCTAGTGTATATCTTTCACACTTCTGTTCCAAGACAGTATCTATGTTTCAGGCAGCAAGGAAAAAGTTCATGTAGTAAAAAGGGGGCAAAGGGGCAAAAAGTACCCACCAATGTCTTTTAATGATGGTTTCTGAAAGTTGCCACACATTTTTGGGCATACTCCATTGACCAAAACCTAGTAACATAACCACATTGCAATGCAAAGGAAACAGGAAAGTGTAGTCTATTTTGGAAGGACATGTACTCTACTAAATATCCAAGAACCTGGCCAGGAGTAGTGGGTCATGCCTGTAATTCCAACAGTTTGAGGGGCCGAGGTGGGCAGATCACCTCAGGTCAGGGGTTCGAGACCAGCCTGGCCAACATGGCGAAACCCCGTCTCTACTAAAAATAATTTTTTAAAAAATTAGCCAGGCGTGGTGGCATGCTACTGTAATCCCAGCTACTTGGGAGGCTGAGGCAGGAGAATCACTTGAGTCTGAGAGGTGAAGGTTGCAGTGAGTCGAGATCCCACCACTGCACTCCAGCCTGCACGATGGAGTTAGACTCCATCTCGGAAAAAAACAAACAAACAAAAATTCCAACAATCTGTGTTAATGGAAATAATATTTTAAAAAATAGAGTAGGACAACACATTTCTACACTCCATGATTTCATCCCACTCCAAAAAGGTAATTACTTTTAATTTTTTTCTATTTAGTTATTCAAAAAGTTTTATATATAACTAAAATATTAATCCCTTTATTTTTTGATTTATCAATAATATAATCTTCTCTGACTGCCATTATACATGATATTATTAGTATAGATTATCTGGTGTGGCCGAAAGCCCCCAGATAAACAAAGATGCTCTTATCAGGCAAGATATTCCAAGGAATAAAAGATTTCCTCCCAGGAGCTGAGGGCAAAGGGCCAAACTTATCTTTGGGCAAGGTTAATCCATTCTGCACAAAATTCATTATGTGACTAGGCAGGTCACTTAACTCTTTAAAGAATGGTTCTTTAGTTCCATCTGGGAACAAACAGTACAATTGTATATGCAGGAATAAAGAGGCATCATGACCATTCAGTCTCTGCTCCCCTTCCTGCTTTTACTTTCTTTAATTTTCTTATATGAGTGTGGTTCTGCAGGTCCCACCTGAGCATTCCTTTAGCATACACCGCACTGATTCTATTTCTGTTCAGTTTTCCTATCAATATGATGCTATATAACTTCAATATTTCAATGCTTCACCTTCCATACTTAGAGTACAGATAAGTGCATCATCTTAATCTTCTCCTCTAATGACCCTTCTTCCCTCTCTGCACTTTTATGAATGTATTCCTTTTTTACCTTCTTCACCATCATTTTAATTGGATTTTGGTAGGATACCAGATAAATACAACATATGAGATAAATACTCAGAGTTCAGTTCACTGTGCCAAACTGTGAGCTCACACATAAATTTCAACTCACTAACTTTGGAAAAGATTTTTAAAACTAATCTCTACCAAAACATTCAACTGGTTGGAAGTGCATTTCTGACTCTTTGGGAGGGGTGAACTATTGTATAAATGAAAGCCTATGTGAAGTCATATCACAGAGTCCTACTAAAATCTTCCAGGTTCTGGTAAATCATCATGGAGGAAATGAGGTTCTTTAGCATATCAAAAATGGTTGCAAATTCTTTGACACACCCTGCATTGAGAGATGGAAATCTATGTCCTCTTTCCTTGAATCTTGGCATATTTTCACCAGAAAATATGGTAGAATTATACTTGTGGTGGTTTCCTTGTCCAAGCCTTACTAGACTGTCCACTTCCCCATCCTTCTCATGAAAATGCTTGCTCTGGAAAAGTAAGCCAGTATGCAAGGATTGCCTTAAGATTATCATGCTGTAAGGAAGCTCAGGCTAGCCATGGGGGAGGCTGCATGGAAAAAAGAAGAGAGATGGCCATTCAACTCCAGCTATTCCAACCATCCTAGCCTACATGCAAGGCTGTCAGTGAAGAAGCCATCTTAGACATTTTATCTTAAGCAGGTGCAACATGGAAAAAAACCAAAGAAACTGGTCGACAGTCAGAACTGAAACCCCAGATACATGACCATAGTTAAATTGCCCAATCAACTTCCACTCATTTAAGTTATCCCAGCTGAGGTCCCAGTCACAGTGGAGTAGAGACAAGATACCCTCTCTGTGTCACTCTCGATTTTCTGATCAACAAAAGTGTGAGCATAATAAAATATTTACCTTTTTACTCAAAAAATTTGGGGTGGTGTGTTATGCAGTAGTAGATAACTAGCACAGGTTTTATAAGCCAGGATTTTTCTTTTTTGATAAGCACCTTGACTACGCTATTAGTGATAGAAAGTTAAATATGCTTATCTTTCTTTCCTGTGTCTCTGGAGAAAAAAGTACTGGGGCTTGGCTCTAAGGAAGGCATTTTCTAAATGTAGGTCTTTATTGCCTTTTATCCACTGAAGCTTCTTATATTTGTAGTCCAGTAGATAGTATATTTTCTAAGATGTATATTTAGTTTATCAATCAATGAATTAGGATATTACTTCATTTATAACATGTTAAATTATGCATAAATGTAATATAATACAAACGAAATGTGATAAACTGTAGAAATATAAATACAAATTTGATTCAATATGTTCACAGTTTCTTTTGCCCTCTGTCAGTGTGATTGCTTTTGCATAATCCATGTCTCTAATTATCCCTTCCCCTGCTTTGCATATAAATAGCTAATTAGATAGTGTCCCTGTCAGCTATGAAGTATATAATATCCAAAGACACACTCCTTTGGAAATTTAATTTGGGGTAACAGATTGTACTAACCAATTGAAAAACCTCACGATTCATGTTTGGCGAATAATTTGATGTTTTAACTTGAAGTCAGAAATGTCACATGTGAATCAAAATATCAGTCCAAGTAATTTACTTATTTTGAAAAATTCTACTTTTTGCAAAGATTTTTCATGTCTTCTTCTTGTTTCATATCAACTCAATGGGTGGCAATGAAAACAATGAGAATGAAGGCTAAAATTTATTTTCTTTAAGAAAATATAATTTAAGAAAGTTAATGGGTGGGGGTGGGGGAAAGAATAACTCTGTCCTACTTATCAGGTGTAAGAACCCGCAGGCCTGTTTTCTAGCAATTGAATAAATACTCATAATATGTGAAGCTTTCACTAAATGCTGTTTGTTTACAGGCACAATTTCATCCAAGCATTATTGCTTTAAGAAATAGCTGCTGAACATGATTGGTGTAATCTGTGCTAAGGGTACAGGAGAATGTCAGACTATCGGTGAACTCTGTTCAGGAACACAGCCATGGGAAAGCATCAAGAATTCTAAAACTAAAAATGCATACTGCATTAGTTCATTTTTCTGCTGCTTATAACAGAGTACCTGAAACTGGGTAATTTACAGATAAAAGAAATTTATTTCTTACATTTATGAAGGCCGAGAGGTTTCAAGTTGAGAACCCATATCTAGTGAGAATTTTCTTTCTGGTGGGGACTCTCTGAAGAGTCCTGAGGAGGTGCAGGATGTCACATGATGAGAGGACTGAGTGTGCTAATGTACTTGTTCAGGTATCTCTTCTTCTTATAAAGCCACCAGTTCCACTCACATGATAACCCATTAATCCATTAACCCATCAATCCATTCATTCATAAATGGATTAGTCCATTTATAAGGGCTCTGCTCTATGACCCAGTTACCTTTTAATAGCCTTACCTTTCAATACTGCCATATTAAGGGTTGTTTCCAACATGTGAAATTTGGGGGGCATATTCAAACCATAGCACACACTGCCTTTCCTTGAGGAAAGGACTAGAGTCAGTTTCTAAAAGTGCACAAGCTTGAAAACTAGCTAGATCTTGTTCATATCCAGGGATACTATTTGCTGAAAATATCAGAAGCTTACTTTGGTTTATTTAAAAAATAGAAGGCTGCAAATATCAGAAGCTTATTTGATTTATTTAAAAATAAGAGGATTTCACTTTGGGAGGCTGAGGTGGGCAGATCACCTGAGGTCAGGAGTTTGAGACCAGCCTGGCCAGCATAGTGAAACCCTGTCTCCACTAAAAATACAAAATTAGTTGAATGTGGTGGTGGGCACCTGTAATCCCAGCTACTTGGGAGGCTGAGGCAGGAGAATTGCTTGAACCCGGGAGACGGAGTTTGCAGTGAGCCGAGATTGTGCCATTGCACTCCAGTGTGGGCAAGGAGCAAAACTCCATCTTCAAAAAAACAACAACAACAAAAAAGAGGGCCAGGCATGGTGGCTCAGGCCTGTAATTCCAGCACTTTGAGAGGCTGAGGCAGGCAGATTGTCTGAGCTCAAGAGTTTGTGACCAGCTTGGGCAACACGGTGAAACCCCATCTCTACTAAAAAAAAAAAAAAAAAAAAAAATTAGGCGGGCGTGGTAGCATGCATCTGTAGTCCCGGCTACTCAGGAGGCTGAGACAGGAGAATTGTTGAACTAGGGAGGCAGAGGTTGTGGTGAGGCAAGATCGCGTCATTGCACTCCAGCCTGGGTGACAGAGCGAGACTCCAACTCAAAAAAAAAAAAAAAAAGATTTATGAGAAGAGGTGTGGGAAGTATTCCTATTAGAAGTTTGGTGAATGACTCTTAAGTAGAAACCAAGGGAGGCCACATGCAGCCAAACTCAAAAAGTTTGCTCAAGAAACCACTATGAGAAACTGTCACTCTTGCTAGCCCTCTATGAAGACTGACTACCCTGAACACTCATTGCTGATATGAACAGGAGACAGGGAAATACTGTACTAAAAGGGGTGGTTCCCCATCAAAGGCCCCACCCTCAACCCTGGATACCGATGGCCCTAAATGAGAACAGGCATTTCTGTTTTGACACCCAAAAAGTTGTCTTTTGGCCTGCTGCATACCCTATCCTGCCTCCATATAAACCCCAAACCCTAAGCTCCAGAAGAGACCAGCAGACCAGCGATGGTAGAACAATGCAGTGGAAAAGAGAGAAGAGGAGGGACATCTGGAGGCTGAGGAGAGTTCAGCTGGGGACGGTTGGAAAAGAGGCCACTGGGCAGCCCGATTCCAGGGGAAGATAACCTTCCCACTCCATTCCCTCCTCTGACTCCCCATCGATCTCACTGAGAGCCACCTCCACAACTCAGGAAAACCTTGCACTCATCCTTTGAGCCCACGTGTGATCCAATTCTTATGGGATACCGGGCAAAAGCTCGGGATACATAAGGCTATGACACTGGCCCTCTGCCCTTGTGATAAGGCAGAGAGTCCATTGAGTTGATTAACACACAAGCCATCTGTAGACAACAAAGCTGAAAGAGCTTGGTAACACTGGGGTTGCAGACAACCACTCCTAGACGCTGCCATGGGGCTGGTGTCCCAAAGTGCTAGCCCTGGTTCCTGCATCTGCCCATCTGCGTGTTCCCCCTCCTGTAAAGGGTTTGGGCTTGCAGTGGCCAAACAGAGAGCCACTTCCCTGTTGCATGTCCTGCGAGGGGGGCCAGGGAACTCTCCCATTTCATTGCCACATTCTTAATTTGGTGGATGAATTCCATGTGACCCTGAGCATTTGCATCTCTACTCCAGTATTCAGCTTGAGAGTGCTTAAACAGCCGCACTTAGATTATTTGATCAAATTCTAAGTTCCTCCGTTTTCAGACTCTCTAATACAAGTCAAGCATTCAGAGCCATTAGAAATCAACTCCTTCAAAAGAGCTCAAGCAGGGGTCCTGGTCATTCGAATGTAATGAAACTCATCCCCTACTTGGTTAGGAGCAAGCCCCAAAAACAGATCTCAGCCCCCTGCCACCTGCACCTTCCATGGATTGGGATAAAAAAATTACTGTCTTTTCCCAGGGGAATTCAGTTTCATCATCTTGGTAATGGAGAACGCCAAGCTCCAGGTAAATTTTGTTCATCCCATACAGGCACTGAGATTAACATCTCATTCTCTTAGACACTGAATGCAGCATTGATAAGGTCAGAGAGCTCCAGAACCATCATTTGCCATCTCCCTACAGATTTAACCTCTTTAACACAGTCTTCCTTGAGAAAACCAAAATCATCTCATTTTGCCCTTTCCTCCCTTATTGTCATTTTATATCAGTTCTCACAACCTCAGGCACTTCTCATTTTTAAAATTCTAACCTGTATATAGTCTGAAAATTTCCTTTTCTTCTATCCTCCACTCTCAACTCCTAAATCCTTTTTCATTGGGACCAATGTAATTCACTGTTCATCACCAGTGAAATCCTCTATGTCTTCAAACTCTGTCATGATTTATTTTCTCTTTCTTGTGTAACCTGAACCTAGATCTCTCGTGGGGTATTGCATTCCCCAACTTCCCTTAAGTGGTGGTTATTTCTATCTCTATATCTTTTACCATTAAGCACATCCTTCATATTTCCAGAGCCTTCTTCCTTCCTCTTCCTTAAAATTTTAGCTTAAAATCTCAAGCCCTTTAGACTATATTATCTATTATCTATAATTAGTGGTGTAATTTACCTACCCTGTCTACCCCCATTTCTCCACATTTTAGTTCCTTCTGAGCAGTTTGCCTATCTTATTTTTTATTGTCTTCAATATATACATACATGATATTTGCAATTCTGATACCTGTCTGTTACTTGATCTCTTATGATCATCTTTTCAACTGCTCTACTTAAATCTCTACTCTATGGCCACATCCTGGACTTGTTATTACCCATAATTGAAACCTGGACATAATTTCAATTTTGTTCACAACCTCACTTTTCAGCTCACTCCTCTGTGACCACAATTTCAACAATTCCACCACTCAAATGAGACCTCCCATCCATTTGTCTTACTACCTCTTCTCTGTTCTTCAATGTACCACTGGATATCCTTTTTTTCCTCTTTATCCAAATTCAATTCCATAACCAATCATTTTATTGATTCCCTTAAATATATTATTTATTCTATTGTTCTTCTTTCAATTTGGAAACTTACTTGACAAAATCACAACTCTGGTAAATCCAAACTTTTGCCAGCTTTGCATCTGTACCAATGCAAATAATTATGGTTGCATAGAAATATGAAATCATATTGACAGGTCTCATTTAAAATTTGACTACCAGTGCCAGATAAGCTCTTAAAGTTGCTACACAAATTATAGAATATCTCCCTCGTTCATTCACTTCCTAGTTTCTTATAAGTCCATTCACACTTTGTTCTTCCTTCTCAAACCTCTAACATAAGCTCCACCAGCCTTATCGTCAGATGATTATCTTTTTTACTGAGGTGAGTTAAAAAAAAAAAAAAAAAAGAAAATAACTTCCATAGACTTCTACCATCATTATCTACCTACTTATTGGCATCTATGCCTACATATCCATCCTTTTTACTTTTCAGTATGGATTAACTATTCACACACTTATCCAAAGCTAATTCTCTGAGTTGGGCAATGAATTTCATTTCCTCTTAACTACTTAATAAATTCTTAAGGAATTTCTACTCCGCAATTTTCCACTTTGTCTCCCCTGCATCATCAATTTTCCCCCTTGTACTGGATCATTCACTACAGCCTACAAACATGCTGTTATTTCTCGCATCTAAATCAAACAAATAAAAAACACCTTTATAAGTTACACCTCCCCGACTATGCACACTGCCCTTTTCAGAGATTGACATTGCAGCCAAACTCCTCAAAAGAGACCTCTCTGCTCCTAATTTCCAGTTCATCTCCCCTTGCTACACATTAGCTGGTAAACTACTTGGAGACGTTTAGCTCACCTACTAAACCAAAATGCTTTAAAGGTCATGAAGAACTTCCTTATGCTAAATCCAGTATTCTTAGTATTTATTATATTTGGTCTTGCTAAACATCTTTTATTACAGTTGATTACATTTTCCTTCTTAAACCATTAGCTTCTCTTGGCTTCTGAGACGTCACCTCTGTTTTCTTTCCTCCTTACTGATCACTCCTTCTTGGCTTTCTTTTGTGAGTCTTTCTCATTTTCTCATCCTCTTAGATGTATTAATGTTGAGGTAAATCAAGGCTCTCTCTCTAACCTTCTTCTCTTCTTTATCTACACTCTCTTCCTTGAGTCTACCAGTTTCATGTCTTTAAATTCCATTCTCATGTTCCAACCCAGCCCAACCCAGCCCAACTCAGCCCAACCCAGCCCAGGCCTCTCTTCTGACTTCAAAAGTTTTAAATACAACTCTTTATTTGGCATATTTACTTGGATGTCTAATAATCATCTTTAACTACTGTTGATCTTTCCTGAAAATCCTTCTCTATCCACTGACTTGTCTTTTTGGCTGATGGTAACTGTCCTTCCAGGTTCTCAGGCCCAAACCCTTGAAGTCAATCTTAACTCTCTTCTCTCATACTCAAATCCACCGCAAATTTCTGTTAGCATGACCTTTAAAAAATAATGAGAAACTGATAGCTTCTGGTCATCTTCACTGTAACTTCTTGCCTAGAAACCCATTCTCATTTAGAGTGCCATAGGTGCCTCTTAATACAGCAGCCAGAGTAATTGTTTTAAAACATGTCACATCTGTAATTCCACTCCTGAAAAAGCTCAATGGTGTTACAACTGGCTGGCGGAGCATAAAAAACAAATACATATAATGGCTTCTAATTTCCCATGGCTTATACCTGGCACATCTATACTACTCCCTTAGTCACTTCTACTTAAGGCCATGAAACTGGCTCTTTGCTGTGTCTGAATTACTCTTCCCCTAGAGAGCAGCATCTCCTTTCCTCCTGTGTTTAAATGTGCCTTCTCACTGAGGATTGACAGCTCAATGTAAAATTTCACCCACTTGCCTTTCTCCCCCCGCCACTTCCATCCCTATCCTGAAGCTTCTAATCCATTTTTTCTCCCTTGATTCTGTCACCTTTTAACATAATGTTAATTAACGTGCTATATTTAGAGCTTAAAGTCTTTTCCTTTGGTATAATGCAAGCCTCTAAGGGCAAAGATTTCTATCCTTTCCTTTTATTTTTTACATAGTCAATAGTCAATAAATGTGGTTGAATAAATGAATAACAGTCCAAACCTATTCTGATTTTTTTCCAGGATATTTTATGGTCATTTGAGTGACTTTGGCTAGATAATTCATCTATAATTTAATTTTTAATATTTTAAAATATGGCTTTAACTCTATTTCCTCCAATAGACAACTATCACATCCACATTTATGGAATAATTTTGCTTTCTACACCAAATGCCAAATTCAACATATCCTTATGTGAATAAATGTGATAGATCTTTTTCAGGATTCTATATTTTTCTTTATTTATCAACTAGTATACCTTACATGGACTGTAGTAGTAATAACTGTGCTGTCAGAGTATTTGT
Source organism: Symphalangus syndactylus (assembly GCF_028878055.3). Classification (NCBI taxonomy): domain Eukaryota; kingdom Metazoa; phylum Chordata; class Mammalia; order Primates; family Hylobatidae; genus Symphalangus; species Symphalangus syndactylus. Next base: position 11,325,431 of record NC_072442.2, on the reverse strand, counting down.
CCTGTCTGGTAGGACAAATGTCTGTTTGTTGTATAATTGACAATTCTTGCACATTTAAATGTTTTAGACGAAATTTAAGTCAACTTAAAGAGTTTCTTAAAAACCACATTGGACTTTTCTTTGAAATTGCATTATTTACATTCATAGATTTTGGAGAAATCATCATTCATTTTTCACTAATTCACTAAGCATATCATTTTTGATTGATGTCTATATGTCAGAATTGAATACATATATGAAAGCTACATACAGAATTTAAAATTTTCTAAAAGTCAACTGAAAAAAGAAACAGGTAAAATTAATTTTAAAAGTATCTCATTTAACTAAATATGATTAAAATATTAATCATTTCAACATGTAATCTATATAAAAAGGCACTGAAGTAGACAGCGGGGTATGATGGTTGAAGAAAGCAGACAGAATTTTGTCCTTCTGTACCTCATGTCTTCTTTAAGGTACTGAAACTTCAGATTCTCAGCATTGTAAAATGTCTCCTTATTTACACAATTCTTTTAAGCTCTGTAAAATTAATAAATTCTCAAATACCTCTAGCACATTTTTTTATTCATTCCTAGAGTTCTGTCTTTGTTGTCTTTAACAGTTGATGTACCAGCAGGTGGTGGTAATTTTTTAAGATTTATTTTCTACTTGATTATTGCAATATAAAATGAATAAAATACATATAAAATCAGTTATTTTACATTTTTTGTACTCAATCACCTTATTACATTCTTTATACTTTTAATCACTCTTTAGCTATCTGGAAATTCATAGAAAAAAATCATATCACTTACAAATGTGAGATAAATCTTTTCCCTGCTAGTATTTTTTTGTAGTGGTTTGGTTGAAAATGTTACAAAATGTTTTGATGTTTGTTGTAGAATTCTGATAGTTATCTTTTATTAAGATGAGAAATTTTGTATCTCTTTCTAGACTGGTAATTTTTTACAAAAAAAACAGAAAAACGCGTATCTAAGAACACACATTTTAAAAGCTAATTTTAAAGCTAAGTTCCGTGCTTATGACTGTGAGTGGCTTCAGCCACTACTTGTGGCTTCAGCTGTAGGACGTTGAGACTGGAAATTTCCCATTTTCCTGCAGAATCTTCAAGTGCCAATATGCTAAGTTCCCCCCAACCCTGGGGATTATTCAACTGGGGAGAGAGAAAAGCAATAATTGATCAGCATCTTGGGGTATAAATGCCCAATTGCTGGCATTCTGTGTATCTTAGGGAATTAAGATCTAAGACTTTAACTTAAATCTCTGGTTTTCAGATTTTCTTAGAGCCTTGAGTCTTTGTTCAATTTCTCCTGAAGAAACACTTTGATTTTATACCTAAAAAGAGAGCCAGGGTGGTAGCTGGCTGAGGTGAGGAGGGTTAGCCTGTGCTGTATACTGACTTCTAAGTGAATCCTACTGATTTCAGCCTGTCAGCTAATTTCGGCCTTCTCCTATATCAAATTTCTGAATTCTAAGATAGAAGATTTTGCCAGGCTACTATGATAAATTCTTTTCTTTCCATATTCTGTACAGCATGCCCTGCAGCGGGGATCCCCAACCCCCTATCCATGGCCTGTTATGAACTGGACTGCACAGCAGGAGGTGACTGGCTGGTAAGTGGCAAGCGAGCAAAGCTTCATTTGTATTTACAGCCACTGCACATCACTCACATTACCACCTGAGCTTGGCCTCCTTTCAGATCAGTGGGGGCATTACATTCTCATAGGAGCACGAGCCCTCTTGTGAACTGCACATGCAAGGGATCTAGGTTATGTGCTCCTTATGAGAATCTAATGCCTGATGATCTGTCACTGTTTCTCATTACCCCCAGATGGGACTGTCTAGTTGCAGGGTGGCAGGGAAAAAGAATTCAGGGCTCCCACTGATTCCACATTATGGTGAGTTGTATAATTATTTCATTATATATTATAGTGCAATAATAGAAATAAAGTACACAATAAATGTAATATGCTTGAATCATCCTGAAACCATCTGCCTCCATCACTCCAGCACATGGAAAAATTGTCTTCCATGCAACTGGCCCTTGGTGCCAAAAAGGTTGGGACCATGTCTCTGTAGTCTATGGCTTCCTCTGCCATGGTAAATCAGTTCCTGTTTCTCTACTTGCTTTTAGTCATTAAAAATTTTGGTTAAAATCTTCAAATCTACAAAAATGTAGATATCCTTTTCCCCATATCTTGTCCACTGATGCCTTTGTATTTATTTATCATAATTCTAGTGAGGTCTCCGGAGAAATGGAGAAATGAGTGATAAAACATGTTCAGTCAATCTGCTATTTAAAACTGAAGTTGCTTCCATTTTATGAACTTCATAAATGAGTTATCCATATAGTTTGGAGTTAATTATGTATTTTGCTATTTATATGTTCTTCATTCTCTTTTCTTCAATTCAGTTTTTTGTTTTGCTGGAGAGCATACTTTAATAATTAATCAAGGGGAAGGAGTTAGTTTTCAGCTGCCTGATTCCTTGAATTTCTGAAAATGTATTTCTTTTGCATTCATATTTGAACATAATTTAGATGAGTCTAAAATATTTTCCATAAGCCCTTTATAGGCATGATTTAATGTTTTCTGTAATACTGGAAATTTTTCTTATTTTCTTACTCTGTTTGTTAGTTTATGGAATTTTCCATTTGTTCCTGGGCATTAACAAATTTCATCACAATGTCTCTAGGTGTTTTTTTTTTAATTATAATTTTAGTACTTATTGGCCCTTTTCACATAAAGACTCAAAACTGTTCAGATTAGTAATTTTAAAAATTATTTTTCCAGTTATTTATTTGGTGGGAAATAAATATTCATTGACTTCTTACATCTATTCTTCACATCTCTTAACTTTAAATATAATATCTATATGTAATTTTCTAATACATATATACATATATACACATACATATATACAAAATTACATATACATATATACATATTTATATGCCTATGTATTAATATATAGATTATATCTCTATATACACATATATACATATATACACATATATACATATATACACATATGTGTATATACATATGTGCGTATATATGATATATAGTTATATAATATATATACATATACATATGTATATTATATATCATATATAATATACATATGTATATTATATATTATATATGTATATATTATATATGTATCTATATACATATGCATATGTATATATGATATATAATATATACATATGTACATGGATATATACATTTATACATATGTACATGTATATATATACATATTATATATTATATATACATGTACATATGTATATTATGTATTATATATAATATACATATGTATATTATATATAATATACATATGTATACATTATGTATTATATATAATATACATATGTATATATTATGTATTATATATAATATACATATGTATATATTATGTATTATATACATATGTATATATTATGTATTATATACATATGTATATATTATGTATTATATATAATATACATATGTCTATATTATATACGTATATATACATATATACATATATGTGTATATATGTATATAGACACTAATATATAACTAATGTGTATGTATATAATTAATGTATATCTATTTATATATGTATATATGTAGTTTTTTCTGATTTTTTTCTTTTGCCTGTGTTTTGAGGAAATTATCTGTCTTAATCTTCTGGTTCATTAACTTAATTTTCAGCTACAGTCGTTCTACCATTTGACCTTGAGTCAAGTTTCCACCTGCCTGCTCTCTTTTTTTCCATCTACCCATATGACTTATCTGCTGCTTCAGAACAAATTGCTCCAAGACCTGATATCTTAAAAAAGAAAACAATTATCTCATAGTTTCTGTGTTTCTGGAATACAGGCATGGCTTAACTTGCTTCCTCTGCCTTAAATTATCCCGCAAGACTGCAGTCAAGATGTGGCCAGGGCTGAAGTCTCATTTAAAGGCTCAATTGAAGGAGTACCTACTTTCAAGCTCACTCATGTGATTGTTAGCAAGGTTCAGTTTTTCATGGGCTGGTGGAGAGAGATCCTCAGTTTTTCACTAGCTATTGGCTGGAGGACTCCATCAGTTTTTTCGATGTGTGCCTCTTCGTAGGGCAACTCACAACATGGCAGCTGACTTCCCTCATAGTAAGCAAGTAAGACAGCAAAAGAAGCACCACACGCTGGAAACTGCAGTCTCTTTGTAACCTAGCTTTGCAAGTGTTATCTATCATGTTTGCTATATTCATTTATTAGAATTGCTAAATCCAAACAATACTCAAAGTTAAGAAATTACGTAAAGGCATAAATACCAGGGGGGGGAATCACTGGGAGACATCTTAAAGGTTCCCTACCATACACCCCCTCCCCATTATGTTCATTTTAATGGCAAAAGATTCTGATTGGTTTTTAAATAGTGATCAGTTAATTTTTAATAAATGTGAAATCATTCTAATTTCTCAGAGGATGCTATTTATAATTAATTTGAGCACGTCTTCTGATTCTTGCAATAACTGTTTTGTTCAGTGGTCAGTTCTGATTGTTTAACATGACTGCATAGTGATTATGGCATAGTTTTTCACATTTATAACTAAGACTAGTTTGGTCGGTATTGCACGTACCCAACAAGAGAAAAATCTATATTGTGCTGGTAGAGAATACAAATACGGATTTTAAGATTCTGCTAGTATGATCATGCAGAGAAGGGCTGGACAAAGATGGAGCCTGGCAGGTCCACACAGCATCTGTCTCCTGAGTGCAGTCGAAAAGTTATTTGAGAAACTCCTCTTTTTCTCTCTAGAATCAAAGCTCATGCTGGGTGTTTTCTGCCATTAAATAGAGAAGACTCTTTGAGATGTAACCTGAGGGCAGCTTCTCAGAGAGGAGCCTCCTGCAGCTGTTCCTGTGGTCTTTAATTAATTACATGGTACCTGCCTGATGGCTCACTGAGTTTTTTCAATCCGACTGGCTTTGATTTGAGGTTAGGCCATGGCTTTTTCAGGAAAAACTTTCTTCTTTAGTTTCTCTCTCTTTCCTATAGAGATTCTCAGGCTGCACTGTCTGTTGAGTTTTCTGGTGAAGTCAATATATTTCCTTTTGTTATCTAGAATTTCGTTAACTCTTGGTCTCTTAGTGAAACCATTTATGGTTTTCTAGTGACCAAGATGGTGTTAATTCCCCTCAGCTTTACTAAACTTTAGACAGGCTTCTTCCTGACTCTAGATCCCTGATCTCCCTTTTCTTAGAGCATCTACTTTAGAAAACTTAAAATTGCATTTTTTTTCTCTGCTTAGTTAAGATATAAATTTTCCTTGAGCCTCTAGTTACTCTTAAAACCCAGGAATGTCTTGCTCAAGGCCCTGAGAGCCACTTCCTAGAAACATAATCATGGAAGGAAGGAAATAGTGCTTCTATATCCCAATCTCTGTGAGAAGCTAGGAGCTTAATTTCAATAATTAGTTAGCAAATACTGATGTCCTAATCACACTCACCAACCTCTTGGATGTCTTGGAGTACCCTTTCCACTAACTTAGCACAGTATTCAAAAACTCATATTTTTTCTTTAAGCACAGTTGAATTCAGTCTCTCTCTCCTATTGCAATAGTCTTAAATAAAATCTTGCCCATTTAACTCCATCCTGTGTAATTTTTCTTTGACATCAGAGCTGCTCTAAATTTATACCTACTTTTAGAGTTTGTTCTATCATTTCAATGAAGTGTTGCACAAGCCAGAGGTAAGTGTGCATAGTGAGACTTCTGGAATTGGCAGTGCTAATTCAATTATTATATTTTAAAAATTCATTTGTCACTGATTAATAAATTGCTAATGTTTCCATTTTATATAGCTCCTGGATTCTCCCAATGTTCTTCTTTAATTTCAGCACTTTATTTTTTTCAGAGCAAGTTCATAGTAATATATTATTTTTATAATAAGGTATATATTTTATAAAATATTTTTCTGTTTAACTTCAGAATTTAGAAAATCAACTCATAAAATTTAGGATATCTAAAATTACATATTACCTCACATACTTCTCTATGAGTCTAAACTTTCTATCAAAGATATCTGAATATAACACAGATAAAAATTATAGAGGTTTGGAGACTTCTGCCTAAAATTTTATCATAGTACTCCAAGTTTTTATGCCAATTTGAAGTTAGATCCTCTGGATTTAGTGGTGTCAGGCCTGTTTTTAGTTTGGTACTATTATACATTTGGCTTAACCCCTCTAGCTCATATCTTGTATGAGCTCAAATATTCTTGCCTAAATATTTTCTAGTTCCTGTGGATCTCTCATGAGAACTTTAGTTCTGGCTTTCAGTTTATTTGCATTTTACTCCCCAAATGATGCTCTTCCTCAACTACCCACTAACCCAGATATAGAAATCACTTTCTCTCGGTTATCCCTGGATCCCCACGCCCACAAACCACATGCACCTGATATTTGTGTATATAGGAAACATCCTTAAGGAGTTTTGGTTTTACATTAAAGCAAAACAAATAATCTAAACCTTATTGTTAGACACGTATTTCCATAAAAGTCTACAAACTTCTCAAAAGCAAGAATCTTTCATAAGATATCTGTTTATTATATATTCCAAATTTCTATTAGTGTGCTTCTCTCTGCTCTGTCTCTCGATGTCCTTCATATAATTTTTGTTTTTCTAGGTTTTGCATTCCTTCTAGTCAGGGTCCTCTTCAACCTCTTTTCCAAAGAAATTTAGCTCTCAATTCATTGTGCATTTCTAGAACCAATTTTATATAGCCAAGACTCTTTATTGGCTCAAAGTCTTACTCTTTAGTTGGTACAAACTGATTAAATTTTTCTAAATTCTGGTTTTCAGTTCTACTTTTGAAAACTAGTAGCTATGATCAGTTTGAATTATAAATGTTATTTTGCTATGTTACAATTAAAATTGTCTAAACATTCTTATAAGGTCATTTTTTTTTTTTTTTTTTTTTTTTTTTTTGAGATGGAGTCTTGCTCTGTCGCCCAGGCTGGAGTGCAGTGGCGCGATCTTGGCTCACTTCAAGCCCGGCCTCCCAGGTTCATGCCATTCTTCTGCCTCAGCCTCCCGAGTAGCTGGAACTACAGGCGCCTGCCACCACGCCCGGCTAATTTTTTGTATTTTTAGTAGAGACGGGGTTTCACCGTGTTAGCCAGGATGAGTCTTGATCTCCTGACCTCATGATCCACCCGCCTCGGCCTCCCAAAGTGCTGGGATTGTAGGCGTGAGCCACTGTGCTCAGCCATAAGTTCATTTTTAAAATGCCTATAACTAAAGGCCAGAGAATATTTCAGCTTTAATTTTCCTGCTAATTATTCTGTTGTTGAATATGGTATGTTGTCATAGGATCAGTGGAACAGAATAGTTTCCTAAATCTCCTTTTTTAAAATTATGAGTTTTCTTTGTTTTTACATGGATATGTCTACTTTGCTTGGCCAACTTATTTCCATATATTTTTCAAATGAAAACCTATATTAAATATATTTAGAAGTTAATTTCTGTTGTCTTAACTAAAGGGAAAAGAAATCATTACTTAAAAATACAAAAAAGTCTGCATCATTTGAAAAGCAAAAGACTAAAATGAATGAAGCATTTATTCTTAGGAACCTAGGAGGACAAACACAACAAAATAATTATAAGGAAAGGAAAAGATAAAGATAAAAACTGATAGTTATAAAACAGATAATATTCAGAAAAAGTAGAAGGGAAACAGAAGCAAGTGGAGATAAAACCTGAAACTAGTAAAAGAGAAAAAAGACAATACAATAGATTAATAGATAAATATCTGAACTAGTTCTTTTGAAAAATATAATTAATACATGTTGAATTATTTAATCAAGAGAAAATATTGGAGTGGAGAAAGTACAGAGGCACAAAATAAGAAATAGGAAGGAGAATTTAAGTACAGATTGTAAAATGTAATTTTGCTCAATATATCCAAATTAATTGAAAACCTACATGAAATGGATGATTTTCTAGAAAGAGGATAAATTATTTTATACTTCTGGAATTTGGAGAATTTTTCTCAGCAAGAAATAAACCTCAAAAGATGAAAAAATAAATATTGATATACTTATCTATAAGTTTTTTGGCAATAGGAAAATAAGATAAAGAAATTTGAAAGACTAAGAATCAATTGAAGTAAAAATCCTTGCTGACAATAGCAAAACCAAAAACAAATAAACAAAAAAGCTACTTTCTTTAACAGATGAAAAACTCATATAATCAATGAGAAAAAGAATATCAATCTAATAGAAAAATTGACAAAGAACACAAACTAGTAGTACACAGTACACACAGAATAAATGGTTAGAAAAAATAAAGTCAATGTCATTATGAAATAAATACATGCCATCTATTTTTTTTATCTATCAGATTGACAAAAAATTACTTGACAGATTATATTTGGAGACAGTTTGGGAAACAAACTTTAGTGAAATCTGCATGTAAATTCTCATCCTTCATTACAATTTGCAATATTTACCAAAATTGAAGACACATAGCCTTTAACCCAAGCAATGCTATTTCTAATGAGCTAACTGATCTTCAAAGATACTGACACATTTGAGCACAATTACATGTACTAAGTAGTTCATGGTAGCAGTGATTTATGGAAAATGCAAATTGGTTTGTCTAATTCTCCTACATTTGTTGAAAAATATATCTACAAACACATATATGGTTGTATAAACATAATATTTCTGGAAGGACACAGAAAAATTGGCAGTACTAGGTACCTCTACAGAGAGAGTTTGAGGGGGACTCACTGGGAGAAACAAGATTGAACTTTTACTATCATCCTTTTGGTTCTAAATGTTTTCTATTTGCAAATGTTGTTTTTACATAACAATCAATTAATATGACAAAACCAAAATGAATGAGATAATGTGAAATGCACAAGCATATTTTACAATGAAATCCTGTGAAGTGTTTAGCACTATTGACTCAATGGTTCCTTAAAACATTAGCTAAGAGTTTGTTTTTCAGCACCTGTTCCTGTGTCTACCAGCTCTATCAATAGAACTCCAATTAAACTCCTCTTAAGCTAATTTAGAGAGTCAAATACCTTGAGTGTTTTAAAAGAGAAACTCGATCATTGGTCATTTATTACTTAGGGTTTATTTTACTTGAGTCATTTATTATTCCTGGGCAATGCACTAGGACTGATAAGTCATTCTATTTTAAATCACATTCAGTTCATGTGGTCATGTTTGTTAACACAAATGAAATTTAAGGTCTGTTACAATCTAACATGGGTAAAATTTATGAAAATATTTTAGTTCACATAAAACTTTCTAAAGAGGGACATTTTGGGCTTCAATACTTGGCTTTACCGATTTGAGTACAAATGATGGTTATATCCCTGTGCCAGATTAATAATTTCAATATATTTGAGCTGTAAGTACACTCTGAATTGGTCTTAGGCAAAATTGTGACATATGGAGTTTGTCCTCATCACATTCTTATTTGAGTTTCACATTGTCACTTATGCATTTAGTGAATCTTATCAAACTGCCCTGTTCTTTCAAATTCTATCCTCCCATGAAACCAAACTATCAGAAAATTGGTCATTTTTATCTTATTCCAGTAATAAGATCTAACATTTATTAAACACTTTAATACATGCCAAGGACTGCACTAGGGACTTTATCCACATAACTTTATTTAATCCCAACTTTTTCACTGCTGAGGGGAGTATAGATTGGTATGGTCATTTTGGCAGCCTATATTAAAATAAAAATGTTTAGTTTATGTTGCATCAATTCTTTTCTTTGTTTTAACTCTAGAAAAAATGCTTACATTTGCATATTAAGATATCTTCAAGGAAGTTCATTTCAATACTGTTTACTATGGTTAAAAATAAAAAACAGAATAGGTACTTTTTAATTTGAATGTCCACAGGAAGCAATGTGAGGATGAAAATATTATAGGACAGCTTAGAAAATAATATTACCCTATATGTACTAACCTGAATATAATTCCAGAAAATATGATGAATAATAAAACAAGTAAAAGAACATTATATAGAGTATAAGAGTATCTATCTATCTAAACACATGTAAGACAAAATGATCTACAAAATTAGTTATAATTGCCCAGCAAAATTCTGAAATAATATATTTTAAAAAATCAATAAAAGTATCACTCAGATTATAATTAGGACTTGGGATGGTGATTACAGGGAATTTTTATCTATGATGCTTGAATTTTTACAAAAATAATATATTTACATATTTTAAATTAAAAAAATTGTTTGAGAGCTGCTCTCCCTGACTTATGAAAGAGTCATAAAAGAAAGACTATTTTCTTTCAAATATTATTGGTGAAGATACATAATTTCCCCCTTGTCTTTGTTGCTTGAGACTCTACTGGTAAATTTAGTGCACAGTTAACATTTTATTTGCAGGAGGAAGTGGCCCAGGGTAAAGAGGAAGGAGCAACTCTAAAGCCAGTTTCTTTTTTACCTCTGGGATTATTTAATCTAGATAGCAAAACTGACAATTAGGTATGTTTATTATTCATTTTACAGATCAATCAACTGAAGTTATATAATTTGCCCAAGATTCCATTGCTTATTAGTGTGAATACATAACAACAAAACATGGTTGTAGAATAAAGCTTCTAGCCTTTGGATCATGCTTATTCTTCAGCAGAATTCGTGGAAATTGGACAAGCCTACTACTTTTCTCTCTTCCTCAAACGTTCTTGCTGTTTATTGACCAAAGTGACTATTTGGGGCATACACACACATACACACACACACACACACACACACACACGAATTTGTGGAATTCTCTTCCCTTGAGTGTAAATTGGACCCATGACCTACTTCTGATCAATAGAGTGTCGCAAAGGTGAGGGGGATGCCACTCCTATGGCCACATTACCTAATATAAGAATCCATCTTGCTAGCAGGCTCAATGTAGAGATCCTTCTTTCTGGCTCGATGAGACGAGCCATGTTGAAAAAGTCTATGTGACAAGCAACTGTGGATGGCATCCAGGAGCCAGCAGCAGCCTCTGGTCAAAAGCCAGCAAAAAAAAAAAAAAAAAAAGAAAAGAAAAACACCAAAAAACAAAAACAAAAAAACCTATAAACTCTTAATCCTATGGCTGTAAGAAAATACATTCTACTAACTGAATGATCTTGGAAGCAGATTCTTCCCCAAATAAGAATGTAGCCCAGCCAACACATTTTTGGCAGCCTTGGGAGACCCTAAACAGAGAATCCAGCTAAGCCTGGTGTCCAGAAACTGTGAGACAATAAGAGTGTATTGTTTTAGGCCAGCGAATTTGTGGTAATTTATTACATAGCAATAGACAACTAATACCATCAATCAACCATAGATTACCATAAATGAGATCCAAATCTCCTGAGAATTAGTCTTGGCAATTTGAAAGGGTAGCAGGAGGCAGAAACTAGCTCACTGGATAGCAAAGAGTGTAAGTAGAGCTGCCCCTAAGAGGATAACAAGTGTGGAAAGAGGATTTTGACTAAAGATTGCTGTTGATGAACTTTGCTTACTTCACAATTTTACCCAAGGCCCTGTAGTGAATACTGATTGGATGTCTTGATTCCAGTTTTGAATAGAAATAAAGGACTCCAGGAAAGGAAATATTTGTGTGTGTGTGTGTGTTTTCTGTGTAAGTATTAAATCTCTCCACCAGTTTAAGTAATATGAGTAAGGATTGGCAGCTGAAGGTTATAGAAGCATTTGCTTTTGAATTTGTTATCAAGATATTACAAATCACAGATACCATGAGATACCATGGCCCATTGGTCAAAAACTTTCATTATTTTCTAGTATCACACTGACCCTGATCATTTTATTCCATCCCTCCTAAGGTGATGTCTGTGCTTTGGCATAATTATTCTGCCACTGTGGATTTTCAGAACTGCTTCATTGAATCTCTTTCTCAGTGATGACAGGGAAATTATACTTCTCTTAAGCAGTCTCCTCTTTCATTACACAGTGCAATGCTACTGGCAAATTTTCCAGACCCTATTAAATGTCAGATAATCAACTTTCTCATCGTATCAAGGATCTCAAAGTTTAAGCCTACTTGTCAGCTCTATCCCTTCAATTTTTAAGAAACGCAGAAATAATTACTCATGGATCTGGTATAAGAGAGGTTTGTGTATCATTTGTACTCAGTAAATACATGAAGTGGAAAATGAATAAGTCTTGCCTGTAAAAGTCTTCATCTGTCAGCCTAATGTAGTGTGAGGTAGAAAGAATATGGAAGTTGGAATAAGGTAGACCAGGAATTGAACTTGGTTCTGCCACTTGCTTTCTGTGTCTGTTCTCCTTCAGCATCAGTTTCCTTATTTGTAAATAATGATGACAATATCTGCCTCAGATATTGTGCTTGAAGACTGGTGAAGGCAAGAATATTAACACTGTAGATGACTAGTCTTAATTCAAAAGAAGCCTAAGGGTCAAACAGAATTGGATTAAATGGCATTGAAGGGTACATACTTGTTAAATCTCTATCTTTTTGCTTTCTGAATCCTAAGTTAGAAATTACATAGTTACTTTTACTGAAGCCTTAATAGTCACTGTCCCCTCTGGCTTCTATCTAAAATCTTTCTGTGACCTGGAATAACTTCCTCCAAGTACTACACTTTTATTTGTCTCAAAAAGGAGGCCTGACAGTATTTCCTATTGGGTTGGAGCTTATAAGTCTGATAAAAAACCTGAAGGATAAAAAGTGCCTATTTATTTTGTCTTATATATAAATCTGTGCAACTTCAAATTTTTGATGTAAATGTTCTAGATGATGGGAGAACTCAAAGACCTAAAATATTATCATGGTGAGGAGTGATAAATCTGGAACAGCTTGAGGTTATAATTTAGTTGAAGCTGTTTTCAATCATGGAATGGAATGGAATGTCAAGAAAAAAAAGAAAGGAAAAAATAAAACCTGGAAAGGCAAATGTGACAAACGCTCCTCCTGTCTCTTGTTGAAGGCTCTAGTTGTTCCACATAGAATGTGGAATGTTATAATGACTGGGATGCAGAAGCATGCATGGAATCAAGAAGACGGTAGATTAAATGTGTAAGGTCTGATTTACAGAATCTCTGTCAATTATGCTTCCCTTGCTCCCGGATCTATTATTTGCCCTTCGCTGTCCTTTGTGTGCACTACAGCCTATGTCTAAGTACTGTGTCACCCGTTCTCTAAATACAGTGCTTTATAAATACTAAACTTTTCCTTTCTTTGGTCTAGTTTTTCCACTGTTTAAGAAATAGTATAATTTTTCCAAAAGTCAATAATCTCATGAGGTAAGAGTCTTAAAAACTTAAAAATGGCAACCCAAAATGTGTTCATAGCTCAAATTTATTCACTAGTTTCCACATCTATGGTGTCACACACATATTTCAGGTTGAGCAAATGCTTATTTTGTGAATGAATAAATAGCCTGTCATTTGAGCTTTAATGGGCTCTGCTGTGTTTTAATGAGAGGAGGATCCAACCAGCCTGTGTCTAGAAAAAAGTTAACAGGATGTAACTGACCATATCTGGAGCCATATGGCAAAGCAAAACATTTTCACATGAAAGCTTGCCAAGATGCGAATTGCCTTGCTACCATGTGAAGCTACATTCTAGCTTAAAAAAAAAAAGACTTTACATCTTTCAGGTATATCAGTTAAATTATATTCATGATTCTTCAGATAATGAGAGATGATACTTTTATACAAATATAGACAGTGACTCAGACAAGCACATTTATACATACATTCATGGACCTATAAATACCATCAAATAAAGGCTAGAGAGAAAGTGTTACAGTGAATCTTGGTGTTTGTAACATCATTTCAATTGTGTTGACTGAGACTGGGGCAAAAAGAGAGAAAGACAAAGAGGACTTAATCACGTAACACTGAGGAGTTGAAAAAAACTGTGTCTCATTTGGGCCAGGTTTTTTCAAATATGTGTGACTTAACTCCCACGACAATCCTTAAAAATAAGCATTATTTTTTTCATTTCCAGATACAGTTCAGGGGTGTTAAATGATTTGGCCAAGGGCACACAGCATATATATACAGAATTTGTATCTGACTTAGCGCCTGTAGCTTTAAACACAACACTCGTCTGTCTTCAGAGCATTAAAATACCACGTATCTACAGCCATACTACTCAAACTAGGTTTGGGGGTTGTTCATTACCCTCCCTGTTCTCATAATGCCTTTGAAAAGCAGTATTTGAGTTCACTCCTGCTGCTATAGCAAAATACTGCAAACTGGCTAATTTATAAGTAATAGAAACTTATTTCTTATAGTTCTGGAGGTTGGGAAGTCCAAACAGGATCATGGTGGTAGCAGATTCGGTATCTGATGAGAGCCTGTCTCATCCTAATGGCATCTACTCACAGTGTCCTCACATGGCAGAAGGCAAGAGGATGAAAGGGGAGAACAAGGAATGAACGATCTTCCTCAAGCGCTTTTATAAGAGCACAAATATTATCAATGAAGGCAGAGCCTAGTCATGGCCTAATCATCTCCCAAGGACCCCACCTCTTAATACCATCACCTTGAGGGGGTAGGTTCCAACATAAAATTTTGAAGGAATGCATACATTTGAGCCACAGCAGACAGTAATTAATCTATTTCATGGAGTCCTCATAATTCCTATAGTCTGGGAGGAAATGAATACAAGTCTAATGGGAATGAGTAGGTTGAAAAAAACTGCTCAATAGGGCAACAGGATGAAGCCAGTCTGTCTACAACACAATTATTCAATTTTATCACCAAAGATAATAGAAAGGACAAAAGGACCTAGGTTCAAATTCTGGCTTATTGTCAGTTCTTCTGATCCAGAATGAGACTTCCCATGCCCTAGAATAAATATATATGTATGTATAGTTTTCTATAATATGTAATATTATAGAAAATGTCATATAAAATATATATTAATATATTATACTATATATAATATTAATATGCTGCATGTTCAATTGCAAAGCACAGAATCTATGAAAGTAAAAATATATAAATGTAACTTAAAGAGAAAAAATGGCTTCCATAATTGAGATTTGGTAGTAACCCACTCGTGTGTTGGGGATTAATCAGCCATGGAATATGGAGAAAAGAGGGTCAAAGGGTGTGTATTAGATACCTATTCATGTACTCAGGTTCCCTCAACTGTATGCACCATCCAGACCCATGGACACCACCAGGGACTGACAAGTCACTTGACCAGAGTTGCTAACCAGGCCCTTTATTGTGTCTCTACTGCACAGCTATGGTGAGCGGCTTCAGCCTGGGGTTTCTGGCTTTTCCTGCTATTTTCACATTTAAATGAAGCCTACTCTACAGAGTAAGAGGTTTGGCATCTCAAATGACTTCCAAAGTTTCCAGATGACAAAACCCAGTAGTGTGGGAGATTCCCTGTGATAAGAGCATTGATCAATGGAAAACAGGCAGTGGGAAGGAACCAGGCAGATGTATTCTCCCTTATTTATTTTTACGTGGATGTCTCTGAGACATGGTTACTCCAAGACACATGCCACCCTGCTGTCAAGCAGGTTCTCAACATCCTGGTTTCCATTCAACCTGTCTGATACTCGGAGAATTGTTTCCTGTGGCCCTCCCCCAACCCATACCAAGCCACAGACCACCTCCTGTGAGCACGCTCCACACACCCTTTCTCTTCATGCCTGCCTGCCATACTGAATTTGTGCTAACTCCATGGTTGCTTCCTGGTTTTACAGTGACTGTGGACCAAGTCTGGCTTGTGGAAACTTGTGAACTTCTACACTATCCAATGCACCACAAACACATCTTCAACAAAGTTCGAATTCCTGCCTTATTCCACCCCTTTCTTCTTGTCCTCTCTGGGGTACTCTTCCTCAGCCACAGGGTATTCTTAAGAGTTCTCTCCATATTTTTATAGTTACTTTCCTGTTATAGTTACTAATTCTTTATATTAAACTTTTCCTGTTGAAATTACTGTGTCATTTCCATCCACTGATTGAACTTTGACTGAATCACCAGGTAATATGACCCAACATCACCACAAGACAAAATGGGAATATAAAGTTATTTGAACCTCACTCTCAGAGGCTGAACCTGAATTTTCTCATCTGCAAATGGAAAAAATAATACCTAATTCATTGCTGTAAAAATTAAAGGAGATGATGTCTATAAAACTTTATAAATTTCAAGGTACTCTATTATAGTTTGGAGAAAGCTTGACCTTTTAATGGAAATGAGATTCCCTACAATTTATCCAGTTAACTCCCTCTTACCCTTCAGGCCTCTGCTTGGATATCCCTAGCAGAGACTTATTCATATTGTAGCACCAAAGATGTTTCTCTATCACAGCACTCGTTATAATTACCTATTTAGTCAAGGTAGTCATCTTCTTGAGGTCAGAGGGTCTGTTCTTTTTACTGTTGTGTCTCCAACTTTTAACGCTTGATGGTTGGGAGGCATCTTAGAAATATTTATTAGGTGCATAAAATACATCTGACGGGGCAAGTCAATGTGTCACTGGAAAAAAAGCTAATATAGAATAATTAATATAATTTTTTCGAAAGAAAAATTTTGGAATACTATTCTAAGTACTGAGAATATTGTAAATGAAAGCACAAAACCATCAAAGTGTATGACATTTGTGAGAAATGTGGAGTGGCCGATTGTGCTCAGAGCTTAACTGTGCCTGGAAGGTGATATGTGTCAGCAAGAGATGTTGGAAAAATAAACTGATATCAGGCTGAATGCTGAGCTAATCAGTCTGGACTTAATTATTAGGGCTTTGAGTACCATTGAAGATTTAAAGCAAGATGTAGCATGAAAAGACATAAAACTATGATTCAATTGGTAATTCATAGAGTGTGCAGCAGTTTTCTTTGGCATGGGAGAAGAAGAGGGCTTCAAAGGAAAAAAAATTATATAATTATGATTATAATATAATGTAGTATATATTATAAAATATATATTTCATATATTATATATATAAGCACATAATCCAAGGGTTGCCATCCTATGCTACACACTGGGAAAAATTATATATATATATATATATATGTTTAATGTATGCATGTTTAATATATATAATATAGATTATCTGTATTGTATTATATATATGCACATAATCCAAGGGTTGCCATTCTATGCTATACACAAAGTAAAACAAAAAACAAAAACAAAATCATAAGAAATAGGGACATCCTTCAAGACTTCAAAGACAGCCAAAAAAGAGTAAAATCATGAAATTAATGAACTGCCCTTCAGTGCTAGAATCCTGGGTGAAATGGTCCTAATTGTATTAGTTTGCCCTGGGGACACCTGGGCAGTTGGGTCTGGGCAATATTCAAATAGAATATAGTATGATTGGTGTATTACAGAGTTGCACAACTTAGTATCCCTGGGCCTCAAAGAGGCAAGATTCTAGGATTTGATTTGTTTTCTTTATGATATGTCACCATAACATAAATGTTAACCAGATCTAAACTTTTTGTTTGTTGCTTGCCAGTTGCCATGAAGATTTGTGGGTTTTTGACAACTGCAGAGAACTAAGATGATTTCTGATGACAAGGCTGCAGGCAAAGAGAAACATTTGGAAATTTTAATAAAGTCAGGTTATCTCTATTTAAGGCCCTAATCTGTGATTTTTAGAATGAACTATTTTGGGGGTGTCCTATTTATGAGATGGGAAGAATAAATGTGTGAAAATAGCTATAGATTTTAATCTACTGATATTTAGTTTTGAAAGAGTCCATTTCATGGTCTGCTTAACTGTATCACAAGAACAATCTAACAAGATGGGAAGTGAAGGGAATTGCTATGTTCACATCTTGCTTTGTATTCTAAAATGTGACATTTAAAACTAAAAGACCTTCAAGATTTTACAATTATCATTAAATACTGGCATTGGGAAAAGGACATCCGTTCTTAATCAGCATTTGGGACTTTTCTTGTGGGTGTGTATGTCTGTGCAGAAGGAAAAAGTGGATCTTTGAATCTGTGAAAATATTGGTGATATAACAATAAGTAGACAACTGAGTATGAATTACTATGTCATTAATGCAGGCTTCTTGATTAAAGTCAATTTGATTCTATCATTATGATTTATCATATGCCTGAGGCATGCATTAAAGGCTTCAAAGCACACATGCTTAGACTTGTTTTATTGTTTAATTATTTATAACTATTATTGCTTGTTGTAGCAAAAATATCTTAATAAAACTTAATAGAAGTTTACTATTTTCTTCATATAAAGTTGTCCTTCTCAAACTTAACTTGGGAAGCTGCCTATTCTCTGCCACTGTCCAACTTATTCTCTCACAAACCACATTAGATAAGAAAAATGATGACACAACTTTTCACATGTATTTACTCACTGAGAGTCTCAGAGCAATTTACAAACATTGATTAATTATGTTTCAATACATCCCCGTGGATTACATAGCTGCTAATTTTTTCAGCTATGTGCAGGATGTATGAAACTTGTTTACACAATCTTTTTTATTCCCAATTTTGCCGTTGGCTACTTAGAGTGTGCAATCCTGTGGAGTTAAAAGGAGTTAAGAAGAACATGTTTAGTAAGAAAGCAAGAAGAATCTGAATATAATTAAAGAGCTAAGGTAGAGTGAGTTCTCTTTATATAAATATATACATTTTCATGTCTGGAACCATCCTTCTTCCCCAAATACCATGATTTTTAAAAATCTACCTAACTTTATACTTGCTATTTTGTCTGCCTAGGATGCCTTTTTGGTTCTTCAGTCTCACTCCAATCTCCTATAAACTCAACCTTTTAGACCCAAAGTGAGGCCTTCTCTCATGATATCCCCACAAACAGAATAATGATTTTTTTCTGTGTCAATTAAAATTTACAACGTTTACATCAATTTACTTTATATATGTTGTATCAACTTATGTCCAGTCTTGAAAATGGAAACAGAGAGTAATTATTAGGTTGATGTGAAAGTAATTGCGAGTTTTAACATTACTTTAATGGCATAAACTGCAATTACTTTTGCACCCTAATAATATAAAGAACTAAAGTTGAGAGAGAGAAAGGTAGAAGGGGCTTTCTCCAGAAATCAGAATGCTGCCACAGTTCCTTTTGTAGCCCATAGGCCTGTCTTTGCTGCAGAACTGCTAGTGCATCTGGAGTCACTGCTGTAGATTTTATAAGAAGCATTGCAACCACCACTGAGCAGAAGTTACCTCTGTTGCTAATTCTGGAATCACCAATAAAACTGGAATCACCAATGATGTTGGAGCCTACAGTTCCCTCAAGTCTATTCCTGCTGCTGCTATAGAGGCCAGAGCAGAGAACATACATTCTTTTTTTTTTTTTTTTTTTTTTTTTTTATTATACTTTAGGGTTTTAGGGTACATGTGCACAATGTGCAGGTTTGTTACATATATATCCATGTGCCATGTTGATTTCCTGCACCCATTAACTCGTCATTTAGCATTAGGTGTATCTCCTAATGCTGTCCCTCCCCCCTCCCCCCACCCCACAACAGTCCCCGGAGCGTGATGTTCCCCTTCCTGTGTCCATGAGTTCTCATTGTTTATTTCCCACCTATGAGTGAGAACATGCGGTGTTTGGTTTTTTGTCCTTGCGATAGTTTACTGAGAATGAAGTTTTCCACTTTCATCCATGTCCCTACAAAGGACATGAACTCATCATTTTTTATGGCTGCATAGTATTCCATGGTGTATATGTGCCACATTTTCTTAATCCAGTCTATCGTTGTTGGACATTTGGGTTGGTTCCAACTCTTTGCTATTGTGAATAGTGCCGCAATAAACATACGTGTGCATGTGTCTTTATAGCAGCATGATTTATAGTCCTTTGGGTATATACCCAGTAATGGGATGGCTGGGTCAAATGGTATTTCTAGTTCTAGATCCCTGAGGAATCGCCACACTGACTTCCACAATGGTTGAACTAGTTTACAGTCCCACCAACAGTGTAAAAGTGTTCCTATTTCTCCACATCCTCTCCTGCACCTGTTGTTTCCTGATTTTTTAATGATGGCCATTCTAACTGGTGTGAGATGGTATCTCACGGTGGTTTTGATTTGCATTTCTCTGATGGCCAGTGCTAAAATATCACCAATGCCTTTTATTTTATTAAGCCTTTTATTGGAAAAACCCGATAAGAGTACAATTAGCAAGAGGGGTTTGGAAATGTAGTTTTCTTGCTTTCAGCCTAGCAACAGAGTGGAGAATATAGAACAAGTATAGGGCTAAGAGCTAACACACAAACCACTGGCACATATCTGTCTGTATCTTAGACATAGGATGATTCTTGCTGTTGTAATTGATAATTTACTATAAGGTGGCCAGTCAAGGGAACAACTTATAGCCATAATTTCGGAAAGGAATTCTGGTGACTTGAAAGTAGTAGTGATCTCTAAGAAGTGGTCAGATATTGGATATATTTCATGATAGGTTAGGAATTTCTGATTGATTGAATGTAGGCACGAGAGAAGAAGATGGCAGAAAGATCTATTTGCCATCACCTGAGATGGGGTGCATTGTAAAAAGAACTGGTTAAGGAGGAGGTGTTGATTATGAACTCAGTTTTGAACTTCGTTATATTTGAGATGCTGCTTAGATATCCAAGTGAAGACATTTAGTTGGTCATATAAATCTGGAGTTCAGGAGGAAAATTCATGCCACATTAGTAATAAAAACAGGTTGAGATCACAAGGGAAGTGAGAGTAGATAAAAAAGAAAAGAGAGCCAAGAACTGATCTCTGTGACATCTCAATACTATAAAGTCAAAGAGATTAGGAAACATCCATAAAGAAGAATAAAAGGAGATATCAGTAAGAAGAAAAGTACAAGAAGGTGGTATCCTGAAAGGCATATAAAGAAAGAACAATTGAAGAAAGTGTTTGTATTAGTCCGTTTTCATGCTGCTGATAAAGATATACCTGAGACTGTACAATTTTCAAAAGAAAGAGGTTTAATTGGACTCATAGTTCTGCGTGGCTGGGGAGGCCTCACAATCATGGCAGAAGACAAGGAGGAGCAAGTCACATCTTACATGGATAGTGGCAGGCAAAAAGAGAGCTTCTGCAGCAAAACTCCCCCATATAATACCACCAGATCTCATGAGACTTATTCATGATCATGAGAACAGCACAGGAAAGACCTACCCCCATGATTCAATTACCTCCCACCAGGTCCCTCTCACAACGCTTAGGAATTCAAGATGAGATTTGGGTGGGGACACAGCCAAACCATATCATTCCACCCCTGGCCCCTCCCAAGTCTCATGTCCTCACATTTCAAAACCAATCATGCCTTCCCAATAGTCCCCCAAAGTCTTAACTCACTTCAGCATTACACAAAAGTTCACAATCCAACATCCTATCTGAGACAAGACAAGTCTCTTCCACCTATGAACCTGTAAAATCAAAAGCAAGTTAGTTACTTCCTAGATACAATGGGGTTACAGGTATTGGGTAAATACAACCATTCCAAATGGGAGAGATTGACCAAAACAAAGGGGCTACAGGTTCCACACGAGTCCAGAATCCAGCATGGCAGTCAAATCTTAAAGCTCTAAAATGATCTCCTTTGACTCCATGTCTCACATCCAGGTCACACCGATGCAATAGGTGGGTTCCCATGGTTTTGGGCAGCTCCGCCCCTGTGGCTTTGTAGGGTAAAGCCTCCCTCCTGGCTGCTTTCACTGGCTGGCATTGAGTGTCTGTGGCATTTCGAGATGTACAGTGCAAACTGTCAGTGGATCTACCCTTCTCACAGCTCCGCTAGGCGGTGCTCCAGTAGGGACTCCATGTGGGGGCCTTCACCCCACATTTCCTTTCTGCACTGCCCTAGCAGAGGTTCTCCATGAGGAACCCACCTCTGCAGCAAATTTCTTCCTGGGCATCCAGGCATTTCCATATATCTTCTGAAATCTAGACAGAGGTTCCCAAACCTTAATTCTTAACTTCTGTGCACCTGTAGGCTCAACACCACTTGAACGCTGCCAAGGCTTGGGGCTTGTGCCCTCTGAAGCCACGTCTCAAGCTCTACATTGGCCCCTTTAGTCACAGCTGGAGTGGCTGGGACGCAGGACACCAAGTCCCTAAACTGCATACAGCAGAGGGACCCTGGGCCTGGCCCACAAAACCATTTTTTCCTTCTAAACCTCTGGGCCTGTGATGGGATGGATTGCCATGAAGACCTCTGACATGTCCTGGAGACATTTTCCCTATTGTCTTGGGGGTTAGCATTCAGCTTCTCATTACTCATACAAATTTCTGCAGCTGGCTTGAATTTCTCCTCAGAAAATAGGATTTTCTTTTCTATCGCATTATCAGGCTGCAAATTTTCCAAACTTTTATTCTCTGCTTCCCTTATAAAACTAAACAACCTTAACAGCACCCAAGTCACCTCTTGAATGCTTTGCTGCTTAGAAATTTCTTCTGCCAGATACCCTAAATCATCTCTCTCAAGTTCAAAGTTCTGTACATCTCTAGGGCAGCAGCAAAATGCCACCACTCTCTTTGTGAAAGCATAACAAGAGTCACCCTTCCTCCATTTCTCAACAAGTTCTTCATTTCCATCTGAGACCACCTCAGCCTGGATTTTGTTGCTCATGTTGCTATCAGCATTTTGGGTGAAGTCATTCAACAAGTCTCTAGGAAGTTCCAAACTTTCTCACATTTTCCTGTCTTCTTCTGAGCCTTCCAAACTGTTCCAACCTCTGCTTGTTACCCAGTTCCAAAGTCATTTCCACATTTTCAGGTATGTTTTCATCAATGACCCACTCTACTGGAACCAAATTACCTTGTTAGTCTGTTTTCATGCTGCTGATAAAGATATACGCAAGACTGGGCAATTTACAAAAGAAAGAGGTTTAATTGGACTCACAATTCCACATGGCTGGGGAGGCCTCACCATCACGGTGGAAGGCAAGGAGGAGCAAGTCACATCTTACATGGATGGTAGCAGGCAAAAAGAGAGCGTGTGCAGGGAAACTCCCCCCTGTAAAACCATCAGATCTCATGAAACTTATTTACTATCATGAGAACAGCATGGGAAAAACCTGCCCCCATGATTCAGTTACCTCATACTGGGTACCTCCCAGAACATGTTGGAATTCAAGATGAAATTTGGGTGAGGATACCGCCAAACCATATTAGTGTTTCAAGGAAAAGAAGTGATAAATAGTGCTAAATGCCACTAGTAGGTTAAGCAAGATGACATTTAAGCATTCATCATGGATCAAAGAGATAATAGATGGTGGAGTGAGGATCTGAACCTAAGAACTCTGACAGTAGTGGCATGTGCTTAACTATGACATTGAATTTTAACATTATTACCAGCTTCCAAACAACTCCTGGGGATGGAGACAGCTATAGGAGCTTCTCTTTCATACATGTACTACAAAAACCATATATATATAGTTAAAAACTAGATATAGAAAATTTAAGGAGCATTTTTTTTTGTACGTACCTTTACCTGCTGTAGCTGGCGTACAAAACAGAGAACAATGGTGAGTTTTACCTATGACTATTTAGGTAATTAGGAAATGGATATCCAAGAACTAGGACATACCTTTTTGTGTGTGTTTGGAAACATAAAAACATGAAACTTTTCACTAATTAAATAATGGAAAATTTACTTGTCTTATGAGAATCTTGATTGATTGCATTACACACTAGCTCTTCTGTTTAAACATGGTTTATTCAGCCAGCAACTGGCTTTGTAGAGACTCAGGATTGGTATCTTATGCTGACAGAGTGTCAGGCAATATTGATAGCCGACTGCTATTTTCAAAGGAAATTTTTCACTTATTCCTAGAACAAGATTATAAAAAGTATTATTTGAAAACCTGAATTGAGTGTAGTCACTTCTATTTTCTGATGTGGGGATCTAGGATGAGAGTTGCATCTCATCATTGCAACCTCACACTAAGAGTGATTTATGTGGGAGGAAGGAAAGATAGATGAATTTCAAAGGTTTCGGCAGCTGCTCTGTCCTACCAAAGAGGGAACCTGGGTTATATGACATTTATTTTGGCAGAGTACATTAAAAAATACTTTTTCTTTTTTTTCTTTTTTCTTTTTTTCTTTTTATAGATTTAAGGAATACAAGTGTGGATTTCTTAACATGCATACACTGTGTAGTGGTGAAGTCTGGAATTTTAGTGTACCCACCACCAAATAATGAACATTGTATCCAAAAGGTAAATTTTCAAGGCTTGCCCCACTTCCACCCTCCCACCTTCCATAGTCTACAATGTCTATTCTTCCAACCTTTATGTTAATGAGAGTACATTAAAGAATCTTTGGATGTGCAAAGGTAGATAAAATAATGGATGGGAAGAAAAAATTATTCAGCAGACTTTTTTTTAATGAAAATTGAGCTATGAGGAGAGAAAGAGTGGGGCCCCAAAGAAATATGACCAATTAAGTGGCCTTAATGAGCAATCCCCTAGTGTGGGGGTGATTAAAGAGCTTTTCTTAATAGACGTTGCTAATATTTTAAGTAATGTGCTTTTCTGAGATATAAAGCCTTCCAATCTCACAAGGCCTTCAGTAAGTTTGTTACTCATAAGTGTTTTGCATAATCTATTTTTGAAAAATTAAAGGAAAAAGAGCTTAGTCTTCCATCTGGGTTGGTGCAGGGCAGATAGGAGAATGGTTGCTGGAGTGATAAGTGAGTAAAATTGATAGTCCAAGGGAGTGCAGACAATCAAGCCATGAAAACAGCCCCTGGCAATTTACAGAAATGTTGGGGAATGCACTGGACTTTCTAGAGAGTAGGAATAGCTGGCCAAGACAACTGTGTTTAAGCTATATGGAACAGGATAATGGTTAACATCTAGATGATACAGATACCTAAAGTTGTGTGTGTGTGTGTGTGTGTGTGTGTTTTGCATGTGTACACTTGTTGGCTATTGGTTACGCCGGGGACTAAGATAAAGTGATACTTCTCCAGCATTGAGGCAGCACAATATGAATAGTTATAATTGTGTAATGTCTGATCTGGGAATTAGGATAACAGGTTTTGAATCCAATTAATTGAATGCATGATTTTTGGTGAGTCCTTCACTGCTGGGGGCATATATTTCCTTAATTGAATAATCATAGAATTAGAGCTTGTTAACTGATATACAAGAATTTATGTGTCAAATCCTATGACGTACTATTTAAACAATTTCGACACAAATTCTGCCCTTGAGAGTAAATGACAGAGTTAAAATCAATAATTTAAAGTTTGGT
Organism: Symphalangus syndactylus; assembly: GCF_028878055.3. NCBI lineage: Eukaryota > Metazoa > Chordata > Mammalia > Primates > Hylobatidae > Symphalangus > Symphalangus syndactylus. The sequence continues at coordinate 11,300,216 of NC_072442.2, read as the reverse complement.
TATGAAAGTGTTCTGTAAACTCTGAGGCATTCTCTCAACATAAAGTTTGCTATGTTTCACTAAGTGATCACTTGTCTGCCATTCTGCTAGAAGCCCTCTCTTGATTTCATTGGATTGCTCATAGGACGATAGTGTTGTGTAGGAAAATGCCCCAGCACAAGATGGAAAGTCCTACATCTTAGCTAATTACAAGTCTGACTCTGAGAGTTCATACAACACGTGATTGTTCAGAGATTCTTTCAATTCATATGAAAAGGCTTGGCTCAAGAGCCGAAAGGCCTGTCTTAAGTCCTGCTTTAGCTATTGACAAGCTCTGAGACCTTAGACAAGTTTGTCTTAACTGTCCTGAGCCTTGGTTTTTTTCATCCATAGGAAAAGTTAGAAAATGCCTGCATTGCCTAATTTACAAGTTTGTAGTGACTTAAGAGGGTGAGCATGAAACCACTTTATAAGACAGAGAACACTGCATCGATGGTAGAAATTATTACAGTATTTCTGTTTTAATCACTAGCCTATCTCTCTCGAGTAACTATTGCCTACTGTCTTTTGATTGGTGATATGGCGATGTTGCTACATTTGAAGATGGTTTAGGACAAGATGGATGTATCCATATGTAAATAAGATTTATAGCATTCCTTGATTTCGTGATGCTAATAAGTACAGCCCTTGACAGTTGTGGTTTTCCTAGTGGCATCTTTATATGGCTTGACTGACCCTTTTACCAAGATTTATGTTTGCTTGTGCAGGCTCCCTGAACCACAATCATAGTCCCCATAAATCTCCAGCATATTTGCTTTGACAATAGCCACATCTCCTGCCACCTTAAGATACTGCAGAAGGGTCTCTTAGATGCTGTGTATCTTGTGGTTGGCAAAGATTTCTCTGAGTTTTGCTATGTTTGCTGGGAGGGCAGAAGTTTTGGGGGGAAACTGAATGGCACTGAATTAAGGTCAATCCCAGTGCAAATGCTGTTAAAAGCCAAATGGTCCTTCCTGATGATTCCTTGAACAGTTGGGACTTGAAAAAGTCAGAGGAGTATCAGACTGCTGCTTCCTTTCTTTTCCTATGACTTACGGCCCCTAATTCCAAATTGAAAGATAAAAGTTGGCCAGGCACCGTGGCTCACGCCTGTAATCCCAGCATTTTGGGAGGCTGAGGCGGACGAATCACCTGAGGGGGCGGATCACCTGAGGTGGCAGTTTGAGACAAGCCTGACCAACATGGAGAAACCCTGTCTCTACTAAAAATACAAAAATTAGCCGAGTGTGGTGCCACATGCCTGTAATCCCAGCTACTTGGGAGGCTGAGGCAGGAGAATCACTTGAACCCTGGAGGCTGAGGTTGCAGTGATCTGAGATCCTGCTACTGCACTCCAGCCTGGGCAACGAGAGGGAAACTCCTCCTCAAAAAAAAAAAAAAAAAAAAAAAGATAAAAGTCTTTCAGAACTTGCTGTGTGAAGGTTTTTGGCCCAAACAGCAAGTGTTTAATCAAGAAAACCATTCCACTGTGTAGCTAGATAAGGGGTAAATCAGTTAAATACTCAACCTTCGGTCTATGCTTTGGGAAACACATAAGAGGGCCCCTTAACTTTTATAATGGACAGGTGAACCCACAGAGTAATTGTGATATTTCACTCCACAAAAATTTCTACTCATTACTTAGGGAACACATTCCAAATTTTTTTTTTATTATTATTATTATACTTTAGGTTTTAGGGTACATGTGCACAATGTGCAGGTTTGTTACATATGTATCCATGTGCCATGTTGATTTGCTGCACCCATTAACTCGTCATTTAACATTAGGTCTATCTCCTAATGCTGTCCCTCCCCCCTCCCCCCACCCCACAACAGTCCCCGGAGTGTGATGTTCCCCTTCCCGTGTCCATGAGTTCTCATTGTTCAATTCCCACCTATCAAATTTTTTAACAATGTAATCTCAACCAACATTTTCAGTTTAATGTTAAGCTGCCCACTACACATACCCTGTATATTGGCAACATCTAATTACTTGATACTTTATAAACATATCATGCAATTTATTACTTTCATTCTTTTTTTTTTACATGCTGCTAAATCTATCTGGAATATCTTTCTTCTTCCTTAAAAATTCTTATTTGTGTTTTGAAACCCAGCTTAAATATTGTATTAGCCTTACATAAAAAAAAAAAAAGAACTCAGTGGTTTGCAACAACTAGCATTTATTCTAATGTTCAGAGACCTGCAGTTTGACCGTAGTTTGAGTACTCCAGACTGAGCTTAAGTTAGTGGCTCTGCTTCAGACTGTAGCCAGCTAGGCTTGCTTCTGGACTGCCAGTTTTACTTGGAGCCCCTGCTGAAATGACAGCACTCTTCAGCGTATATTCATCTGGAATGCAAGGGCAACTCCAAATTCACAAACAAGTTTTAAGTTTCTGCTAGTCTTATGTCCGCTGACATCTGCTCTTCTAAAGCAAGTGACATGGCCAAGGCCAATGTTAAGGGATAATGGTTATATTCGAACCATCAAAAATTATGTCAAAGTGTAGATACATAATTCTATCACAGTGAAGTTAGCTTGAATACAGTTATTTAATCTAATGCAAATGTAAAGCTTTCTTCATCCTTATAGACAAAGTTAGCCATCCCCTCTTCAGTGTTCTTTGAATACATTTCATAATGCTTACCTTATTGAATTGTTCTTAATTATGCTTATCTTTCCCAAATATGTGGCAAATTGTAAGGAATCCTCTAATATTTATTTGTGTTAGTATATCACACCATACTTTGCTTATAATAGATCAATAAATATTTGTTTGAACAGAGGAATGAATGATCTGCATCTCAAGCTCTCACTTATGAATCCTTTCTACAGAGTCTTTCTGTTGGTTTCAAACAGATTTCACTCTTTCTAGGCAATACAAAATAAATCAAATGTGAAAATATCTTATTATAGTAATTTTCTCTTTATTCATTAGGTCTCTGATCTCACCAGAACAATTAAGTTCACAGAGTCTGGGATCATTTCAGGTGGGACTAGTGACATTGTTTTTCAAGCCCATGCTTAAGTATTTTATCTGAGGAATAAGTTATTTTACTGCATTAGTCCACTAGCTGTGTGATTCTGGCTATAAGTATAGTGATCTGAGAGATTAATATTTAGTCATACACTTCATGTCTGAGCTCATAAAATGTAATATTCACTGGTTGGTTTTAAGCCAACAAGAAATGCTAGCGTGAAATGAGAATCTCCTTTCTATGGCAATTTAAAGCAAATTAACAGTGACACTAATGTCGTTTTGCTTGGCAAATCACTTCTTCATCCTTTTTGTCAACAGCTTTCTAAGGTTTGGAAGTTTAAACTGATTTTGGGTCTTTTATATGGAGACGGAGGTGGATAAACACATTTTCATCGTTATATATTTCAGCTTTAATGAAAGAATAAATGAAACATTTACATTTTATTTAAAAGCCCAACTTTTACAAAATTGTCAATGAAAAATGACAGGATATATATTATATTTATATTAAAGCTAGAACTATTTAAATTCAATAAAGCAAGAAAGTCAATTTACAATGGAAACTAGCTTCTAATCCCTTTGGAGGAAGAAGATTGGAACAAAAGACTCCAATTCATGATTTTCTAACAAGATTGGAAGAAGCTAAAAAGCAAAGCAGCTGCTATATTAATTAATCAGATGTTGAGAATTACTGTTATAATATGGGTTTTATGAAAGCACATGACTAATGTAATTTTAAGGTATCAAGTGTTCTTAATTCATGTTTTGCTTCAATGAGCAAGGGGTTTATATTCTTAATAAGATTTTCTGCTTTTACCCTATACTGGTCTCTTTATTATTTCTTTGTCGGGCATATTACAGCCCAACTATACTGTATTCATCCTCATCTAAAGCACAACCATATTGAATCATTTGCTGGCTTTGAAACATGTCTTCATGACTTTGCAAATAAGAGGTTTTGTCTTGTTTTGTTTTGTTTTGTTTTGCTTGCAAACCCATTCTTCATTCCTGCACTAATGCTTCCAGCTACAATTGCAACTTTTCTGCGTAAATATATGCACTCTGCTTTCTGCTTTCATTGGCCTTGATATGTTTCTTCATCACAGCACTCAGGGCAAGGCATTGTAATAGCCTCTTTGCATACCTATCATCCCAAATAAACCATTTTAGTCCTTGTGCCTCATGCGATGTCTGGACCAGAGAAGCACTCGATAAATTTTTTAAAATAAATAGATTTTTAGAAAGACATAATACATTATTTCTACTATGAATTTCATACTGTTTTGTGGTTGCAATAGCCTAAAAAGAAAAGCCCGTGATGTCAGTCAGCTATTGTTTGCCCTAATTCTCTCCCAGTGCTTTTCAAAATGGTGAATTTTCTCTATCATATTTACCAATCTTAAAAATAGGATCTGTACTGTAGCCTTTGCTTGTCTTAGTTAAGCATGGTGAGATTCTCAGTAATTACTGCTTGTAAAACACCGCCAGGTTCTCGGATGAATTAAAGTGTGAAATCTTATTACAGGCTGTATATTGCTGGAGTAACAAACAGGCATGGCAAATTACACCATTTCCTAGTCTCTATTGCTTTTAAGGAGCAACACAATTCATAATTATTCACAAGTATTGATTCGATTGTCTCCTACTATCTTGGCTGCCAGATTAGCAATTCTCCCTGTACTTGGTTGGTTTGAGGGTATGTAGAAAAGTTTCTTTTTCCAAATGATGGGGTTTTTTTTGGCAGCTTCAGATGTACACGTCTGTAGAAAAAGCATTCTGCATAAGCACAATGAAATTATTATGCCCATCAGGGACAGAATAGTTTATACAGAATTTCTCTAATTGCCATCAGTGAGTAGTTGCAGGTTCACAGCAGCAGTAGATATTTTAGGCTGCCTCCTCACCTCTAAAGGGAGGGGGTCTAGTAATTTTTGCTTCCGGTAAGCAATTTGCCATATTAAAACTATACGCCATCTATACACCCTGCAAGATAGCAACAGCGAGATTAGTTCTGAACTGAATTTTGCTATTAGACTGAATTGGGGAGTTGGGTGGTTATAGAAGTGTCTAGAAAATCAGCTTGGCCTTGCATGCCAACCAACTCAAATGCTGAAGCTGTAGCTATATAAAGATTTAATTTCATGCTGTGGGGAGAAAAAAGGAAACACTTAAAACCCAGGAATCATGGATAAATTAATTTAGTGATTACGGTAAAGCACAGCAAGCTTGTAGTGATTAATAGTCATAATGGCTTTTGTTTCCCTTTGTGCAAATAACCACCTATGTCAACAAATCTGGTAACAACCATTTTCTTAAAGAGTAAAGTTTCTCGAATTTCTTCTGCTTTTTTCTGACTCGCAGTATTCATAATTAATATAATAAAACCCTCATTATAAACTCATTAGTGTAAATGCAAAAAAGGTCTTGCATTGTGAATGCCCCCACCAGGCCCTTAATCATTTGAAATGTCACACTGCATTAAGTATAACATCGATTACCTATGATAAAAACACACAATACAAAAAATATTAAAGTGGTATTTTCAAGCTGTTATCTAGAGCAGAAGGGCTTTAAAATGAATTTCTTTCTGGAGCTTTGAACATGTTGGAGGCTAAAGACTTCATTAATTTATCAGTAAAAGCCTTGAGTCCCAAAACAACCTTTTGGCTTTTTCTTATTTTTTTTTAGTTGTGTCCCTCAACCCTCACTCATTCACTCTTCTTTCCTTTTTAAAAGCTTTTCTCGTTAAATGATAGATGTTTGGAGGAACCTTTTGACAACGTACTAAACATACTAAAGTAGTTTAATCTTGAAGTTGTATTTAAACACCTTAATATTATTTTCTTGAGGGAGTGGATGGTGTGTTTTCAGATATGGGAGAAGTGAAAATTTGATGGCAATAGTTCTACCAGAATGAAGCTTTGCTGAGTATGATGGAATAATAAATACTCTGCACTAAAACCAAGAGCTTACAATCATAAAGCCTATTAGAATTTACACAGCATTGCCTTCTACATTATCTGAATGACCACTTGTAAAATAAATCACAACATTGATCATTTGAGGTTTAACTAACTTTTCTTAAGGTCATTGAAAGTTATTTAATTTGCGTGGAAAAAATGGTTAGAATCTTCAAAATGGGCCAAAAAAAAGAAAAACAAAAGAGAAAGAGATGGAAAAAAATAATTATCAAGTGTCTTGTATTGTTCATCCTTCTAGATTATAGCCACATTTTATTGCGTTTGAGATAATTTGCAACTCTATAAATGGTAGAAAACTGAAAGTAATGCAAATAATTCTGGTACATAGAAATGCAATTAGTTGTGTCTAGTGAAATGCAATTGATTATTGCCCTGTGGACAGATCCACTGTAATTCTGTTTGTAAATTCATTTCAGCATTCCTTATATGCCTATGTGTATGTGGTACTCTGAAAACTCCTTTGAACCTTCCAACACTTGACTAATGTACTCATTCATTAATAAATTAGTTGAAATGTTTGATACTAGTTCATTTTATATGTATGAGAGTCATGATTATACCCTTAAAACTATGTTCATAGTGGAGAATACCTATGAAATAACTTAATGAAATTCAAGGAAAAATTCATGTTTCATCTTTTTTTTTATTATATACCCTACCCTGGTCCCACATTTCTTTGCTTTTCACCAGTGCATCTGCAAAAAGCTTCTGCCAGCAGTGGATCTAATCCCCCATGACCCCACCATCCCCTGTATTTTTATATCTGTAGAAGTCAAAAGATACCAGATAACCCAAAGAAATACTTAGAATATCATGGTGGGGCTGCTGTCAGGAATTTCAAAATTTGCTGTCAGGGATTTTAAGAGTCTGCCTCACCAAAGAGCCCTTTCTTGCCTTTCTACATCTTTTGTAATCAGAGTCGTATTTATGCTTTTTCAGGGCTCAATGACTTTGACAGCAGTGATAACAGAGTGCCAGAAGGTAGATTCAGATGACTTTCTGCTTGGCCCACCTTTTTATGTCCTCGGTTTTTATAAAATGTAAGTCTATCATTTGACCTGGCATTATCTAAAATTCTTGCAGTTCTTCTGTTGCAGTCACAAAGGCAGGAGCAGAGAATGGATAAAAACTCACTTCTTTCAAAAATGGAAAGAGACAATTTTCAAAGAATTATTGAGGGAAAGTAAAAATGCTAGGATGGGAGTCCTCAACTTCCTTTCAGGAAAAATTCCTAGATTGGCCTTTTGCACGTAGAGGTAGAGGCATCCATTCTTTTGTATGCAGAGACCTTTGTAAAGAATGGGCAACTATTCTATGGCATAAGTAAAATGCTTATGCTGAAGCTGCATCAGATATTGCTGTACTGTAGGTCCTTTATTGGGAACAAGGTGGCACCTCTGTAGCTGGCAGACAGGAAACAATTCAAAGGCGACATTGTTCCTAGTATTTATTTCACAATGATATTTGAATTTCATACTGGACATTCAGAATGAAAACTCTTAGACAGGTAGAAAAAAACCTCTACCCCTGTTGTTGGTTCTTGACTAAAGGCCAGAATGTGGACAGATTGCCCTGTGGACAGATCCACTGTAATTTTGTTTTTAAATTCATTTCAGCATTCCTTATATGCCTTATATCACCTCTTCCTAGAGATGAGTTAGAAGCCACTGGTGAAGTTGGGCAACAACTAAACACGAGAAAACCTAGTAAGACTCTCTGTCCTAGAAACTTGCTACTTATAACAAGGGCAGAATCTTATAATTTGTAAGCCTAGTGGTTGAGAATTCTTGGAGCCATTGTGTTTATTTTACTTATGTTATCCCTTTGTGTTTAGAAAATCTTTTGGGAGGCTCCAGCCTGTATTAGCTAGACTAAGAGGCATCAAGAAAGAGATTTGGTTTGGGTTCAATCAAAGTGTTAAAAGGATTGAAATAAACCCTGGGGCCAATGTGCAATGGCAGCAGAGAGCAAAATAGAAAATAATCTCAAAGGAAAGAGAAAGTCGAGATGGTAGTGTAAATTCCTATTTGGTACTCATTTCTTCCTAGAAAGATTTTCCCTTACTAATCAGAATATCTGAATTCATGGCATCATCCAAAAGACCACTAGGGTGGCTAAATAAGGAGAGCTTTATTGGCAATATTGATTTGTAAGCCAGGAAGAGAAAGTCTATAATGTGTGCAGGAGGTGCTCTCTCTTTGGAAAGGGGAGCGACAGGCTGGATTTTATGCCTCACAGGGACTGTATTACACAATAACGTCATACATGTTTAGCATGTTTAAAGGAAAAGCTGTACAGATTTATGAGGGAAGCCAAGCACATGTGCAATGGGTAATCACACATGTGTCATACCATATTCACTTTGGGGAGGGGGTGTAGCATTAAAATAAGGTAGAATTTGCCCCTTAACATCAAAAGGTAAACTATAGGACACAAAGAGTTTGAGCACAGCCTCTATAAGCTGACTGAAACTGACCTCAGATCTGCAGTAGTTTATCACAAAAGAATGTTTGTAAGGCCAGTCCTCTGTCCATTCAGAGTTGTAGTGGTCTGGGTTGCAAATCAAAATTAGGAGAGGTCTGATCACTCCTATTGTTAGAGAGTTTAGAGAAATAAGAATTCAGAAATTTGCCGTGCCAGATGACCCCTGAACCCTTGACCCTCAGGTTACTTGGTTTCTTTATCCTTAGTGTTAAGTAGAGTCTCAATTGACAAGGGGTATCTATTTTGGTCTCTCAGATCACAATTGTATTAAGAAAGTTCTTACTAACTTTAGCATCTCTATCACAGTAAAAAAGTGGGTATGAGTGGATAGAGAAGTATGTGTAATGGTCTGGAATGTATAATATGTTTGTACAATAAAACATTTTTAAAATCAAGAAAAATGTAAAACATACATTTCTTTTGGCATTGAGCATTATTTATTTGCAACATTCATTATTAAGCATGAAGTCAGAGAACAGATAAATTAACCATGGTTCTGTTCCTGGTCAGTAGATGTTGCAACATAGAAGATGAAATACTGCTGCAAGATATTGATGAAAATGTTGCTCTGTGGGGAGAAGGATGAATAAAAGTGAAAGTTACTTCAATTTCTTTTGTTCCCCAACTCTAAGATTCTGTGATAAGAAGCAGGTTGCACAGTAAATCTGGAAAAAAAAGGACACAGCTGAGAATATCCCTGGGTCACAGAGTTCACTGTGAGTGCTAAAAAATTTTGCAAATGAAGCGTCTCACCAAGCCCTTGAAAAGTAGAGTTTGAAAGATATACCAACTTTTTAGTACCCCAAGCAAGAAGGAAATTCAGATGTTTGTAATGTAGTAGTCCAGAAATTTCCAGCTTTTATGTTTCTTTTAAATTGTATGTTTATTTTAAATTTCCAGCCTCTATTGGGCTGATTGAAGAGATTTATTGAATTTATTATAGATTTGTTAAACTTTGTAGAGATGGTTTCTTTCAAGGTGGAGAAAAATGAAGTTTAGAAGAGAGGACTACATTTCCATACAATATTTCAGACAATCATAGAATGTTAGAACTAAAATAGTTCCTGGAAAAAGTCTCCAGAGATTTTATGCCTTTCTTTTGCCCAATAGATTCATTTTTAAAAACTAAATCTTTTTTGTTACCTCTGCAGGTTATTCTCTATTTGGTCTTACTCCTCCTTGTCCTCCAGCCTCTGGGTGGTTTTTCTCATTGTCCAAATCCAACCAGAGGCAGAAAGCAAGGAACACGAGGGTAATATCCCACAGGACTCAGCTCTCTAGGGGCAAAGCAGGGCAGGGAAGGTTGGAGAATGGATGGGAGAGACCAAATAGAGAAGAGGTTATTGCATTCTCTGCCTTTCTCCCCTAGCTCCCATCCTCTTGGGCTGTGTCTTCCTGCAGCCCTAGCGCGTTCCTACAGCTTCCTCTGAACTCCTCCTCCTTCACAGCTCCGGCTCTCATTTCGTTCCCATAAAGACAAGGCTGTTTCTTCCTTTGTTTCTTTGTGGTTAAAGGTGGCAAAGGTTCCTGCTTGCTCTTGTTCTTCTCAGAGTGCCTATTTGGATCCTCTAATCTTACCCGAACCCTCTTGCAAAAGTATCTTTATGAAAGTCTCTTTTGATACCTGTGGGAACTTAACTATTCATTTCCGGTGGTCACAGTAACACATTACCATCAACTTGGTGGTTAAAACCACAGAAATTTATTCTCTTATAATCCTGGGGTCCAGAAGTCTGAAATCAATGTATTGGCAGGACTATGGAGTGGGGGATCCATTCTTGCCACTTCTCAGCCTCTAGTGACTTCAGGCATACCTTGGCTTGTGCCTGTGTCACTCCAGTCTCTGCCGTTGACATCACAGGATGTTCTCCTCTGTACTTTCCTCTCTTCTGTCTCCTATGAGGACACTTGTCATTGAATTTAAGCGTCACTTGCGTAATCCAGGATGATCTCAACTCAAGGTCTTTAACTGAATCTGCAATGAAATTTTTTCTAAATAAGGTAATATTTACAGTTTTTAAAACATACAGGTATATTTATTGGGAACTTCCATTCAACCCACTACATTGACTCACCCAAGTTCTTCATACTTAAAACACATAATAAAAGTGCTTTAAGGGAGGATACTTGAACCACACCAGCTGGGCTTCCGCTCATCTATGTTACGCATAAGGAAATAGAAGCCTAGAGATCAGAAGTTATTTTCCCAATATCACAAACTTAGTTAGTAGTACTCCTAGACTTGGCTTTCCCTGTGAAACTTTCTCATTCCTGATATTTGAGTAGCTGGGAAGGTAATCATATGGTCAGTATCATTTACTGTGCTAGTAGGACAATTAGGTATTCCTGGCAAGGTTAATTTTTGCCTTCCAGGTGTTTTCTGTTTAGCTGGGTAAAATATTATGATTAATGCCTCTTACTCTCATGATTTTTTAAAAGCTATAACTAAGGTAAAGAAACATGAAAGATATTTTTGAGCCGAATTACCGTCAAATTTAGAGTACTAAACACATTACTTTCCCCTCACAGTTATGTAAATTAACGAAAATTGAAGTAAAGAATGTCAAAGCAACTTCTAAATTTCTTTTGGCAATAGACAACAGGGCTTCTAAAGTTATATGAAAAGAATACCCTCTAGTTGTGTAATGGAGTGATTCTTAACATATGGTGTTTGCTATTTCCAGTGGGATTTCCAAAACTTAAAACCAGAGAAAGCAGCACTTTTTTAGACTGTCAGGTTGGCTCAGGTATGAAAAAGAACTGTTTCCACATCTGGTATAATATATCTGAAACAGGGAGGTGAGGGGGCAGTGAGAAATTCTTATTAGTCTCTCTTTAGTTTGGATCCCAGCAGCGTCACTTATGCTTTATGTATTCCAACATGTTTGAATCAACTTTCTGGATCATGGTCTACTAATCTGGATGAAATCAAATACCACAAGGAATTGTCAAATAGCTTGGACTACACTCCTAGGAGTTCATATCCTTTTAATTATGTTTAAAAATATGCCAGACTTGCCTCTCTTGATCTTCAGTGGCCTGGTTTTGGTTTTTTTGATGTGCTTTGGCTCAACTGCATGTTCTATCAGGAAGTGTAGATGGAAGCTCCTTAGTTAAAATATTCAGTAGAGAAGAGAGAATTAAGCCCACAATAGTATTTTTTAAGCAGACTGGAAAATGCTAAGAATAAAATTGCTTTGTATTTTTGATTCTGCTAATTTCATTTGGGGTTTGTGGTGAAAATACTAACATTGATTGAATGTATTGGTTATTGCGTGTTTTAGGCACCTCCCCTTCATTTACTCATTTCACAAAATGAATTGTGAAATTCAATGATTGAGAGTCTGTTGTATACCAAACCATGTTCTGGGTTCTGGAGTTACTGTGGTAAGCCAGAGAGATATAGTCCTTCCTGTCTTAGAAATTACTTTCTAAAAATAATAAAAATAAAATAAACAAGTAAATAATAGAGAGGAAAATAAACAGGTTATGTTATAAAGCAAAACAGGTTAGCAGGTTATTTGTGCCTGGGTGGTGTGACTCAGGAGTATAACAAGTGGTACCTTGAAAATAGGAACTTGAAATTCTTTGGAGCAGGCTGAGCAAAGAGATCACGCTCCCAATGCATGACACTGCTTCTCTTTCACCTGGGTCAGCCTGAAGACCAAATCTTAATCTTCCCTCATCCACCAATCAGTGGAAGGACCCATTTTCTCTGGGACCTGACAGGGTGTTGGAAACAAAGATTGTATGACAGGTATCATACTTCATAAATGGAGAAAATAGTATCTCTTTATCCTATCTTCTTTTCTTCCCCACTAGATCTTAGGAGTGTACAAAGTAGCATTAAAGCTTGACTTTGTTTCATCCATAGGTTGTGAGTCTGTACTGTGTCCTCTGAGCACATGAATCTTTACTTGCTACATGTTTACACACCTCTTTGCCTAGGCAGAGTTTTTTTTCTCATTGAAATTTGAAAATAGAAAGTTATTCTTTAACAGGACTTACATACTCATGCATCCCAAGAGGAAAAAACCTAAAGCAATTATAATTTTCGAACTGATGCAGTCAGCCTGGTCCTGTAAATGGGCATCTCCACATTGATGAATGTTGTCTATTTAATTAAAATATATTGATCATGGCACATTTGTCTTTATCAGAGTGGCCATGCATGATCTTTCAAGGAATTATTGTTAATTGGTTTGAGAAACTAATGGGCAGCTTTAAAAGAATATGTAAGGTTTTAAATTTATTTTCTGTCTCTTAAGTTGTTACATATTGCTTTTAGTTAAAATATGCTGTCTTACCTGCTTAAAGCTTCCCTTGGAAGATATGTAGGTTGTAATAAACACTAATTAGTTTGTGTGACCATTCAGCAACTGCTTTGGAAGAATCCAATGATTTGCCTTACAAACATCAGCTCTTTAATGGAATGTCTGATGCGAAGTGATTACACATTTATAAAGGATGTAGACTTAATCCAAAGTTATTAAGTCTCTTGTGATCAATTCACCTGATGCCACAGGAAAACAATTTAAGGGGAAGCTTTCCTAAATTAATATGTTAGCAGAGGTCACACTTACTGGAATTTGCAATTGCACTCAGGAGTATAGTTCATTCTTTAAGTGGAAACTGACTAATAAGAAGGAAATTATAATTCACTTTTATAGATAATTCTAAAAAAATGTGCATGGCTAACTTATTTTCTGAACAAATTAGCATCCTGTTTGAATGTTTAAATATCAAATGAAACATCTTCCAATTGCAACATCTAAACTGTATAGAGAAAACAATATTTTAGGGCATATTGAACACACATAGAAAGCTGTAAAAAGCCTACACTCTTAAATCATGACCAGTTCTTAGGGTCTGCCCCAAAACACTATCCAAGAAATATCCCAGAGATTTAAGATGTCTTTGTTCAGAAAGTGTAAATTATAAACTGTGATGAGGGCTATGAAAAGTTTTCTGGAATGCTGTTAGAACAGATGATACAGAGATCTGAGAGGTCATAAAGATAGCCCTGAGGACGTGGTATTGATTTGAGAGAGGAAGCATCTCAATATTCCTATCAAGTAGCTCTCCACCTTATGCTAATGTATCGTGTATTGTTTCCTTGCTACCCCAAAACCATGTAGAATCCCTTCTCCCTTGTTTCCTCTCTTTTCCTCTGAAATGTGGGTTGGCCACACATCTCAGACCTGGCCAATGAGAAAAGAACAGAAATCTGGAAAGATTTGCTTTTTAAATCAAAAAGAAAGAGAGATATAACTGGCAAAGTACTTCTTCTTCCACATCCCTAGTTTTCACATGGCAACTAGGGTAGTTATCTTGGTGTCCTGAGGCAACATGTAAGAAAAATTGGCCAAGGTTATTACAGAGATATCAGCTAGAAAGTCATCAATCCACTGAAACAGCAGACAGAACTGCTTACTTCCAAACTCTACGTTGTTGATGCTTGTGTTCCTATTTATTTAAGCCCCGGTATTGGGTTTTCTGTTATTTGCAGCCAAAAGCATCTCTAAATGTTACAGTTACAAACCTTGTAAAAGTAACTGTGTGATCATCTCTAACAATCCAATGCAATTGTAGGCTGCAATGGTAGAAATAGAAATGTCTAGTTGGCAGATATTAATATGCTAATAGTTACTCACTAGTTTCCAACTTGTCATTGCAGAGAGGAAAAAAGCCAATAGAATGCGGGGTTTGGGGAAGGAAGTGCAGGAATCAAAAGGTAATTATATTTTGAAGTCACTTGAGCTTTAGGATATTTATTTCTTGTATAATATTTTTAGAGTGAGATTTTCATATGAATTATATTTTAGATTTACAAATGTATATATTTTAAATTACAAAACAAAAATTTATATTTTATCCCTCTAAATTTCGGGCGTGCTGAGGCATTACAGTATTTCTTTTTTGTTTGTTTGATTTTTTGTTTGTTTGACTTTTCGTTTGTTTTGTGAAACAGATTTTGATCTGTCACCCAGCTAGAATGCAGTGATGTGAACATAGCTCACTGCAGCCTTGACCTCCTAGGGGCAAGTGATCCTCCTGCCTCAGCCTCCCATGTAGCTGGCACTATAGGTGTGCAACACCACAACCAGTTATTTTTTTTTTAATTTTTTTGTAGGGACAAGGTCTCACTTTGTTGCCCAGGCTGGTCTCAAACTCCTGAGCTCAAGCAATTCTCCCACTTTGGCCTCCCGAAAGGCTAGAATTACAGGTGTGAGCTGGCCCCATTACAGTATTTCTGAGGTCAGGTCCATCTGGATTGGACTTCTTATTTCATCATTAGTTGTGTAACCTAGAATAAATTATTTAACCTCTTTGAGGCCTAAGCATTCTCATTTGTAGAAGAAGAAGATTAAGGGTATCTCACTCTGACCATAATTGTGAGGATTACCTGAGATTTATTCAGCAGTGTCTACCACACTGTAAATGCTCGGGTGGTGTCGGCTGTGGTGAAGTGGATGCTGCCCATGACTATCAGCTGCTCTGATACCTGTACAGGTGATAATGTTGTGATGCCCTTGTTTATTCTGTGGTAAATGTCAGTAACTGCCACTAACTATTCTTATATGTCTGTTTTTCTAGATTCGTGACTTTTTTAAGGGAAAGAAGTCAATGTCCAAGGCTTCAGGCTATGAAAAAGGTTATAAGACTCCAAATAGTCAGCCATGTATTATCTGTGTTCTATTTGACTCCTTTTCCTAATAATTAATTCAGTGTTTATTAATCTTTCCTCATAATGTTTTCTCTTTCAAATTCCTTCATTCTGTTTACTGAATACACAGTATGCAAATCCGTGTTTTAGACATTTTGGGGAATAAACGTGTAAAAGATATGGTCTTTGCTTCGTGGAGCTTACAGGTTACTAAGAAACAGAAGATAGCCAGAATAATACCTCTAGTGTAAATAAGGATAAACACTATATGCTTGACCCTAAGAAAGTACTGTGGGAATTCAGATAAATGGGAGAATTATACCAGTAGGGCTGATCCTGAAGAACTTCACAGAGAAGGTACATTGCAATAGAATCATATACAGTGATTAGGGTTTTAATAGTCAGACACAGAATTGGGGAAAAGAACGTCGCTGGCAGAATAAAGAAAGGAATTGGAGGAGTGGAATGAAGAGAGAAAAAAATCAGTGCAATCTTGGGAATTAATATTTGCACTTGAGACTTCCTAAACATTTATTTGGCATGTGGAGGAGAGAAAACACGATTCCCTCCACTAAAGAGAGTTGTGATTTTCCAGTGAACAAACGAATCTTTCAAAGAGCTTGCCATATACTTATTTACCTCTTTTCCTAGTCAGTTGTTTTTCCTCATTGCAGTTTGCCACTGTAAAGCCAGAGAAAGTTGATGAGGCCATTTAGCTTGTCAAAAATCTATCTAAAAAGTAGACATTAAAAACACATCTGCAGAAAATGCAAATGGAAAGAGTTCAATTAAAGCAAATGAATGTGAGATGAATCCTTTACATTTTGAAGGAGGAAGATTCTGATATTGAACTTGGTTTTATCTCAATATGATTTACAGATTTAACTTCTGAGGCTTTATAAAGGAAAGTAAAATTAATAATTTTATACTATTTATTTTTACATATTTTTCTGGGAGTATAATCTTCTTTGGAGGTGGGGAAGAATGATATATTTGGGAATCTTTAAAACTGTCTTGAAGGAGGTGCTAGCTGGACAAAATTTTGTATGTTTTTCAGACAGTGGAGGTTTTGAGAGTGCATTGAATGGACATAATCAAATTTAAGAAGGAGCTAAATGGCAACCCCTGTTTAGGAAAACATAAGCAGTTCAGAGCTGAGAAAAAAAATAAGGAGATAAATCAACAAAAACTGAGGCTAAAGAGGAAGGCAGAAACCTCAAGAACAAATGGTCAGCATTTTTTTCCTTTTGTTTTTAGTTGATACATAATAATTTTATGTATTTGAGGGACACAGAGTGATATTTTCATATGTGTGTACAACATATAATGATCAAATCAGGGCACTTACAATATTTCTCACCTCGAACATTTATCATTTTAAAAAATTCAGCCATGATCATGCTTAACTTTTGTTGTTTTTCTTTTTTATTAACTTTTATTTTAGGTTTGGGGATACATATGAAGGTTTGTTACATAGGTAAACACGTGTCACGGGGGTTTGTTGTACATGTTATTTCAGCACCCGGGTATTAAGCTCAGTACCCAATAGTTATCTTTTCTGCTCCTCTCCCTCCTCCCACCCTCCAAGTAGAGCCCAGTGCCTGTTGTTTCCCTCTTTGTACACATAAATTCTTATCATTTAGCTCCCACTTATAAGTGAGAACATGTGGTATTTGGTTTTCTGTTCCTGAGTTAGTTTGCAAAGGATAATAGCCTCCAGCTCCATCCATGTTCCCACAAAAGACATGATCTTGTTTTTCTTATGGCTTCATAGTATTCCATGGTGTATATGTACCACATTTTCTTTATCTAGTCTGCCATTGATGGACATTAGGTTGGTCCCATGTCTTTGCTATTGTGACTAGTGCTGCAATGAACATTCACTAGCATGTGTCTTTATGGTAGGATGATTTATATTCCTCTGGGTATGTACCTAGTAATGGGATTGCTGGGGTGAGTGCTAGTTCTGCTTTTAGGTATTTGAGGAATTGCCATACTGCATTCCACAATGATTGAACTCATTTACACTGCCTCCAACAGCGTATCGGCATTCTTTTTAGTTCACAACCTCACCAGCATCTGTTATTTTTTTTCTTTCTTTCTTTTTTTTTTTTTTTGAGACGGAGTCTCACTCTGTCACCCAGGCTGGAGTGCAGTGGCGCAATCTCGGCTCACTGCAAGCTCCACCTCCTGGGTTCTTGCCATTCTCCTGCCTCAGCCTCCCGAGTAGCTGAGTAGCTGGGACTACAGGCGCCCCTACGTCCAGCTAATTTTTTTGTATTTTTAGTAGAGACAGGGTTTCACCACATTAGCCAGGATAGTCTGGATCTGCTGACCTTGTGATCCCCCAGCCTTGGCCTCCCAAACTGCTGGGATTACAGGTGTGAGCCACTGTGCCCAGCCGCCATCCGTTATTTTTTGACTTTTTTATAATAGCCATTCTGACTGGTGTGAGAAGGTATCTCACTGTGGTTTTGATTTGCATTTCTCTAATGATAAGTGATATTGAGGTTTGTTTTTTATTCATATGGTTGTTGGCCACATGTATGTCTTCTTTTGAGAAGTGTCTGTTCATGTCTTTTGCCCACTTTTTAATGGGGTTGTTTTTCTCTTGTAAATTTTATTAAATTCCTTACAGATGCTGGATATTAGACCTTTGTGGGATGCATAGTTTGTGAATATTTTCTCCCATTCTGTAGGTATTCTTTTTACTCTGTTGATGGTTTCTTTTGCGTGCAAGGGGTCTGAAGTTTGATTAGATCCCGTTTGTCAATTTTTGCTTTTGTTGCAATTGCTTTTGGTGTCTTTATAGTGAAATATTTGACTGTTCCTGTGTCCAAGATGATATTGCCTAGGCTGACTTCCAGGGTTTTTAGAGTTTGAGGTATTACATTTAAGTCTTTAATTCATCTTCAGTTGATTTTTGTGTATGGTGTAAGGAAGGGGTTGAGCTTCAATCTTCTGAATATGGCTAGCCAGTTATCCCAGCACCATTTATTGAATGGGGAGTATTTTCCCCATTGCTTGTTTTTGTTAGGTTTGTTGAAGATCAGATGGTTCTGTTCCATTTGTCTATGTGCCTGTTTTTTTTAAACCAGTACCATGCTGCTTTGGTTACTGTAGGTTTGTAGTATAGTTTGAACTCGGGTAATGTGATGCCTCCAGTTTTGTTCTTTTTGCTTAGGATTGCCTTGGCTCTTCAGGCTCTTTTTTTGGTTCCCTATAAATTTAAAATGGTTTTGTTCTAGTTCTGTGAAGAATGTCTTTAGTAGTTTGATAGGAATAGCTATGAATCTGTAAATTGCTTTGGGCAGTATAGCCATTTTAATGACATTGATTCTTCCATAAGCATGGGATGTTTTTCCATTTGTTTGTGTCATCTCTGATTTCTTTGGGTAGTGTTTTATAATTCTCATTGTAGAGATCTTTCGCTTCCCTGGTTAGCTGTATTCCTAGGTATTTCATTCTTCTTTGGCAATCATGAGTGGGACTGTTTCTGATTTGGCTCTCAGTTTGGCCATTGTTGTTGTATAGGAATGCTAGTGTTTTTTGTACATTGATTTTGTATCCTGCAACTTTGCTGAAGTTGTTTATCAGCTGGAGGAGCTTTTGGGCTGAGACTATAGGGTTTTTTAGATATAGCATCATGTCATCTGCAAACAGAGATAGTCTGACTTTCTCTTTTCCTGTTTGAATGCCCTTTCTTTCTCTTGTCTGATTGCTCTAGCTAAAACTTCCAATACTATGTTTAATAGCAGTGGTGAGAGGGCATGCTTGTCTTGTGCTGGTTTTCATGAGGAATGCTTCCAGCTTTTGCCCATTTAGTATAATGTTGGCCATGTGTTTGTCATAGATGGTATGTTATTGTGGTTTTGATTTGCATTTCTCTTATTATTTTGAGGTACGTTCCTTCAACACCTAGTTTATTGAGAGTTTCTAACATGAAGGGGTATTGAATTTTATTGAAAGCCTTTTCTGCCTCTATTGAGATAATCATGTGGTTTTTGTCTTTAGTTCTGTTTATGTGCATTTATCATTTCTTTGTGTTGTGAACATTCAAAACTTTTTCTAGCTTTTTGAAAATATATAATATATTATAGTTTTACATAAAATGGAAAGTTTTGTGGGCAGGTCCTTCTATATAGTTAAAATGAATGATAGGTTAATGAAGTTAGCTCTGTTGAGCTCCAGCTCAGTCAGATGGAAGGTTTGGTTATCTAAACTCAAATGAGTTCATAGGATATTTGTATATATAATTTTTATTTTATTTAAAAATGAATTCCTGAAAATCTTTTTTATCTATAAATGTACATCTGCATCAACATTTGTCAGTATCAAATACCACTGTATTCGATAGTCCATTGTATGGATATACCATAGTTTAAGTAATTCTCCACTGTTAGACATGATGTTCATTCAAATTTGTGTATTATAAATAATGATATGTATGCTTTCCAACTTGCACAAATTTTTTAGGATACATCTTAGAACTGGATTGCTGGGATAAAAATTCAAAATTTTTGTAATATTGACAAATTGTCATTCATTTATGCTATATGTAAACTTATAAAGCTACCAGCAATATATCTAACAGAACTTATAGAATTTATTTTCTCGGCTGGGCATGATGGCTCATGCCTTAATCCCAGCACTTTGGGAGGCTGAGGCAGGTGGATCATGAGGTCAGGAGTTTGAGACCAGCCTGATCAACATGGTGAAATCCCATCTCTACTAAAAATATGAAAATTAGCCAGATGTGGTGGCGTGCACCTGTAATCCCAGCTACTCAGGAGGCTGAGGCAAGAGAATCACTTGAATCCATGAGGCAGAGGTTGCAGTGAGCCAAGATCACGCCACTACACTCTAGCACTCCAGCCTGGGCAACAGAGAGAGACTTTGTCTCAAAAAAAAAAAAAAAAAAAAAAGAATTTATCTTATCTTTCCAAAATAAATTATTGCTTTATATATTAACTTACAAATAGGTAGGCATAGTTTATTGCATTACTTTATTTCATAAATAATCACCTTTACAAAAAAATCTACTGATGAAGAAAAATATTAAAAAGGCCTTTTAAGCTGGAACTTTAATGACCAAATACAATTTCATAGCAAAAAGAAGAAGAAGAAAAAATATTAAATGGTAACTTTACCTTGGAGAATGCAACTAAGAGATCTCCTAAAAGGTAAATATTAATATATGTAAATTTATATTTAATGAAAATAGATTTAATTACAATTATTAGACTAAGCTAAAATGCTTATATTTTGGTGTTTAAAAATATATCACAGCAAAATGTGATTTTTTTACAACAAATTCATATATAATACAACAGAATTATGAATACTGCAACAATTGTTTTTACTAATTTTTCTCTAAGGCATTTCTTTATCTTTAGTTATTTCACTTTTATTTCTTCTCCAAGTGCCTGTTTTACATAAACTATCATTGAATTTCTCTTTGTGAACCATTATCTGGTCTAACTTTCCAGAATTTTATTTATTAAAGATTTTGCAGGTTACTCCAGCAGTTATTCATTACTTCCATTTCTTTAATGAAACCAGTATTTTGACATATATATTTTATTTGGGTACTATTTGATATTGTATACGCAGTATACAGCAACCAACAAAGGACTTTCTAGAGAGATATGGAATGAATTAGTGGGAATAGACACTAGAATAAGGGTGGAATATTTGAATGGAGCTAAGGGACAATTAAGTGACCAAGTAATGTGAAAGTATTTCATGTTACAAAACTTTGTTTCCCTGCAAAACAGGGAGATTACTTGACCATATGGTATCTTTGAGTATTTTAGAAAAAGGTGCCCATTCTAGATCAACACAACCCTCAAATTTGCATGTCTTAGATTCACTTATTGGCAGGGTTCTCTTGTGCAGAGTCATAATCTGCCAGCCACACATGGTGGCCAAGCTATTGGATATGACTCCAAAATTTTCCTGTATAGTAATAAGTACAAATTATAAATAACTGGACAATTCAGTTAATAAAAATAATAATGACAATACCAATAGCAACATTTGTCAATTCATTGGGGAATATTTGCAAGACAGTTTATCGCAAATAGACAAAATTCTTAACTAACTAAATGTCACTTGAATGTCATTACTAGTGCAGGTCATCCCAACAGCTAAGTTGTTTGCATTTGTTGATGCAGATGAGTAAATAAGGCTGTGTGCCTTCTCTTCCTTCTAAAATGCCTTATCTTTTCTACCCATCCTCAACTTACTGTCTTTATCAAGGCAAGACAAATATATTCATCTCTAGTATGAGCCTGTGCTCATTCCCTGTTGTGAATTTCTCTTCAATAAACTTAATGCTGTTTTTAGATTAGAGTTTTATTAAAACAGTTATCACAATTAAAACACTTATCACAATTCTGCCTTGTATTACAAACACAAGTGTATGTCACACTTCCATACAGAGGGTAATAATAATGGTGTACTTATCTTAATAATTTTCTGTATCTTTTCTACTTCTTACTGTTAGACAAGTTAAATTAATACTAATACACAAAGAAGTTAAAAAAAGATGGAAGTCAAATGGACTGATAAGAGATTTACATTTTTGCATTCAAATTATTTTATCTTGAATAGATAATATTTGACCGTGGCAGAATGTTTGAAGTGAAATGCATAAATTTTGTCTCCTGACTCATACAATTCCCCTTCCAAGGGACAGTAGTATCACTGCAACTCGTGCATTGTTCCAGAAATTGTCTTTGTCTATCTATCTATCTAGTCTACCTTTTTTAAACCCTCATTGTAGTAGCATATTACACACATTGCTGTGTACTTGCTATACTCTATTAAAATATACCTTAGGCATCTTTCCATAGCACTATCCAGATACTTCCTCATTCTTTAAACCATTCTTCCTTTATACTGAAAGGCCTTTAAGGTATTCTTAATCATTTGTTATTATAAAAAGTGTTACAATTAATAACCTTGTAGATATATCGTCCTACACATGTACTGGTGTATCTATAAGATCCCATGAAATGGATTTTCTGGGTTAAAAGCCCCTTGTGAAGGGCCAAATTGCCCTTCACAAGAACTGCAACTATTTATCACTCCTTAACCCTTTGGTGGAAGAAAGTGCCTACTTCTCCCTTCTCCTCAATCTAGTACATTATCTTTTTTATTTTTTGCCATTCTCAAAGCTGAAAAATGGTATCTCAGTATTCTTTTTATTTGCATGAAGAGTGAAACTGAGCATTTTTCTATATGTTTCAGAACAATATATAGTTTCTTTCCTCTTAACTTTCTGTTTAGATTATCTGCCCATTTATGTATTGGGCTATTGGTCTTTTCAAATTGACTTCTAAGAGCAATCTTTATATGTTAAAAAAAATCATTTATCTCTAAGTTTCAGATGTTTTATTCCTCAGCTTGTAATTTGCCTATGTGCTGTTCATAACAAATTTTTCCATGTCAAAATTTATGTTGTATATAGCTAGTTTATCAACATCAAAAACAACTTAAATATTTTTTTCCTTTGGCCGTGAATAGCATGTAAGAAATACGCATGAATTACAAATGCAAGATATTTGAATTAGATATAAAGAAGCTTTAAGAAAAGGAACTGTCATTTGAGCTGATTTTGCAGAATGTTTACTGAGTATCTTTCTCCAGAGATATGTTAGATTACGGGTAAAATAATGGGCTTAGTCTTTGAATAGCTCTTGCCTGAAATCAGCTAGATTAGGTAACGTTTTGAGACCATCTTTGGCACTATGGATATAAATGTTATTCAAATAAGTTGCTATACATATTGAAGTATATATAGCATCCTCCCAAAGTTCCACAGGGATCATTCAGTCTGTTTTCCCCCTGTACCAACAGGGAAAAGGGGAATAAAAGATGAATAACTTGTCACTTCTATCACAGTTAATAAATGGGACATTGGGACCAGGATCTCCCGCCAAAATGGCTACACTGCCAATGCCATCAGCAATGTCTTGGCTGTTTTCCCCCCCATACAGAGTGCTTTCTCCCAAACTGAAACCAGCACTAAACTAAGCTATGGTAAACTGAACAAAATTGCACTTGCCAAAGTCCAAATGATTAAAATTTCATGTGATTTGGTCTTTCACAACATTCAAATAAACAAACAATACATGCATAAATGAACTTGAATGCTGTGCTTTTGAAATGAAGTTCTCTAAGCAACACTTTGGTGTTTATATAGCATCGATCTGTCCCTTTGGACTAATCAGCTGACTTAAATAAGAAGGCACTTCTAAGAATATATTCGAATAGAAAATAAAAGGACAGAGAAGAAAATTAAAATACTTCAAAGCTTCATTCACCTCTTGAAATACAAATCAAATTAATATGTTCAAAACCCCTCAGGTTGAAAGTCTGGAGATGAACACACACAGATGTACATACATGTATATAAGCTTGTACGTGTTCTTAAAATATCCATAAAAACTATAGACTTGATCTGAATTAGAACAAAGCCGCTAACACTACTTCAGGACAGTAGGTATTTTTAAGGAGCAAACATTAAGACTTTGACATTTATTCTAAAGTCAGAAATGTCTCAAATAACTGGTGAGAGATAGACTTAGTATTGGTTTTATATCTGAGCCCTGGGCACTCCAAGAATATTGCAACACAGATTAAAGAAAGCCCTTATTTGTTATACAGAGTCTGTTTAACCATTAAGCATAATCAAGAATGCACAAGATGGCAGGGGTTGGGGGGAAAGGGGAAATAAGGATGGCTAATGGGTATAAAAATATAGTTAGATAGAATGAATAAGGTCTAATATTTGATAGCACAACAAGGTGATTCCAGTCAACAATAATTTATTGTATATTTAAAAACAGCTAAAAGAGTATAATTGGATTGTTTGTAACACAAAGAAAAAATAAATGTTTGAGATGATGAATCCCCCATTTACCCTGATGTGATTATAATGCATTGTATGTCTGTATCAAAATATCTCATGTACCCCAAAAATATATAAACCTAGTATGTACCCACAAAAATTAAAAATAATTTTTAAAGAGAATGCACAAGAAACTTTAGCTCTTGGTTAAGGCTACCAGATTCCTGGAAAATATTAAGTAAAAAATATGGAAATAGATCTAAGTTTAATGATTCAGTGGACAGAGGGAGAATGGCATCATAATAGAATGAGCCATAACAGATGGTTGCTAAGAGAGGCTCTGGTAAAGAAATTGGAACAAGTATAATTGGAAGTTGACTGATGGAGAATAAATAATATTCGTGAGTTTTTTTGTTTGTTTGTTCTTAGTTAGGAATTATCTGTAAAGCACTAACCAAAAGAGGGTTTATTACCATGAATGTACACACTGTGAAAAGTCAAAGGAGTAGAGGATGAGTCAACGTTTATGATACACGTGCCTGTGAAAGCACAGAGGAAAGAAAGGGACATGCAATGTTACATTTTCTGCTGTTCTTTCCTTATGGACAAACACCACCAATTTAATTTTCCAAATCCTAGTTCGGTTCCTTGATTCCTTTATAAGACATCTTTTTATTATACTCTTGTGTTTCATTTTCTTGCAATCTTTAAAAATGTAGTCTCTTATGTCTTAGACTATGCATTTTATACAGATTTATCTTCCTATTTGATGAAGGCCAAATCTTGATGAAACCATTTTATTTAAGAGAAAATGTTTTAATACTAATGTTACTAAAGAATATTCTCTTCCTCTGGTTGTTAAGAATGAGGGATTTTCCTTCTATGGTAATTTTTCCACAAGGCTGATGCTGAATGTTTGCTTATTCATCATTAGATAAGAAGCAATCTTTTCAGACTTAATGGTAAAAATTTGAAATAGTGCATGGATTAGTGTTTAATTTCTTAAATAATCAAGAGAATGTAAACAGAAATCACAGTAAAGTGTCATTACACACCTATCATCTATCAAATTCACAAAAATTTAAAAGCCTGATAATCCCAATGTTGATGAGAATGTGGAATAATGGGAATTTTTTAATACTTCCACTGGTAGTATAAATTAATGCAATTATTTTTTAAGACAAATGTTATCTGATATTGTTGAATATATCTGATCAAATATCTAGTCATTACACTCAGATATAGATACATTTATATTCCTGGGCATCAGGATGTAAGCAAAATGTTGTCTATAGTTTTACTATGCATAATAGCCCCGATTTGAAACAATTCGATGATTCTTCAAGAGGGGAATATATAACTATATCAAAATATATTCATACAATAAAATATTTTATGTCATTAAAATGAACACAATACAGTTACAAACAACATAGATAAATCATACAAATAATGTTGAAAGAAAGAAACAAGAAAAAATAATGCATTCACTATGATTTCACTAATGCAAAAGCTTGAAAAAGGCAAAGGACTAAACTTTTTAGAGGTGCATACTTTGGTGATAAACCTCTGAAGAAAGTAAGGAAATGATCCATCAGCATGTCAGTATAACAGCTACTTCTCTGGGGATCAGGACTGGGAAGTCTGAAGATGGGCAGTATTCTCTTTCTTTAGCTCAGTAATGGGAACATCAGTGTTTATCATTATTCATTCAACTGGCATTTATGTTTTATGAACTTTTCTATATATGGAATATTAAAAAGAAAATAAAGAGTATATAGATTTTTTTCTCTTTTTTTTCTTTCGAGATGGGGTGTCACTCTGCTGCTTAGAATAGAGTGCGGTGGTGTGATCATGGCTCACTTTAGCCTCAATTTCTCCAGGCTCAGGTGATCCTCCCACCTCAGTTTTTGTATTTTTAGTAGCGATGGGGTCTCACCATGTCGCCCATGCTGGTCTCGAACTTCTGGGCTCAAGCAATCCACCCACCTCGGCCTCCGAAAATGCTACTATTACAGGCACAAGCCACTGCACCCGGCCAAGTACATATTTCTTTGGCCCCATTCATTGTCAACTAAGGAGACTTGACTGGATAGACAAGTCACAAGAGAAAAAGCAATCAGCAAAGCAATAGATTGTAATTATTTGTT
This sequence comes from Symphalangus syndactylus, assembly GCF_028878055.3. Lineage (NCBI taxonomy): Eukaryota > Metazoa > Chordata > Mammalia > Primates > Hylobatidae > Symphalangus > Symphalangus syndactylus. Next base: position 11,274,078 of record NC_072442.2, on the reverse strand, counting down.
TACACATTTAGCTCTGCCACTGAACCTCACCAGACACTAACCTGGAGATTTGTTCAGAATTCATGTATTCCAACCCAGTGCCTAGCCCTGAACTTCGTAATAACCACACTCAAAAAGGTATGTTGAAAGTACAGGTGGGTGAATAAATGAGTTATGCAGAATCCACAGTCAGCTACTATGGTCCTTAGAATGTGTGTGTGTGTGTGTGTGTGTGTGTGTGTGTGTGTGTGTGAGTGATGAGGTAAAGGTTTGTTGTCTCTATGATGGGCCAGTGAGATCTAGTTTCATGTATAATAATAGCCAGCAAAGTAAAAGACTGCAATATTGTCAGCAAGCCCTACATAACACGTATCAGAAGCGTTTACATGCATCAGTCATCGAGTTCTATCGTATACATGTTGAAATGGGATGGATGTTTATTTAGGTAAATAAACACAACCAGAGACACACTAAAAATAAAAGCATAAGTTTACCTGTGGATAAAGAGAATTTTGAGTTCATCTACAGAAGTCAGCAGTGGGGATGGGAAAAGAAGTAGGGACCTTAAGCTCAGCTGGGGCAAATTCAGAATAATTGTCTGCTAAGAGGCTTACATATCCCAAGTAGGTGGCTTTGGCCCCGTGCAGAGGAGTGTTTAATGGGGCCTTCCTTATGAGGGGAGGCAAAGTATGGTGGCAGTCGTTTCGATTTCACTGGCTTCTGGACAGTATGTCCTAGGATAATGGGTGTTATTTGCAAATAATATGAAGAACTCTGTATTACACTTTGAAACATTCTGGAATAATATTCAAAATGATAATCACGTTATTTCTCTTCTCCTTTTCTGAATATTTTTTCCCCTTTCCTTTCTTCCTGAACAATTGTACAATTGTATTCTTTTTTTTTTTTTTTGAGACGGAGTCTTACTCTGTCGCCCAGGTTGGAGTGCAGTGGCGCAATCTCAGCTCACTGCAGTGTCCGCCTCCCGGGTTCAAGCAGTTCTCCTGTCACAGCCTCCTGAGTAGCTGGTACTACAGGCCTGTGCCACCACACCCAGCTAATTTTGTATTTTTAGTAGAGATGGAGTTTCACCATGTTGGCCAGGCTGGTTTCGAGCTCCTAAACTCAGGTGATCCACCTGCCTTGGCCTCCCAAAGTGCTGGGAGTACAGCCATGAGCCACTGTGCCAAGCCCCTGAATAACTGTATTCTAAAGTCAATAGGTGGAGCTGAATATGGTAGACATTAATTTTGAATATAGAGGAGTGCAGTGGCCCAGAACTGGGGGTACCCTGGGTATCTATAAGGAGAACTGCCAGTCATGGGTGTCAGAACCTCGGTAGAGTGAGAAGGGCATCCCTTCAGGGGGCAACATGGCATGGGGGATCAGAGTGCAAACAGGTAAAGAAGGCAGTCCTTTGAACTTTTCATCAAGCAGGGTGAGGAGAGAGTCCATGTGGCAGGATAGCCAAGTGTGTTATGTCAGAGACTGAGCAGCTTGAAGAGGGTGTCCACATCAAGTTATGAGAAAACAGAAAAGCCCAGGTTGACAGACATACTACAAAATAACTGACTCATCTATTAAAGAATGTCAAGGGCAGATGGAGGCACTCCTCCAAATGAAAGGTTGCTAAAGTGATATGATAACTAAAAGAGACAGATGCTTCTAAACAGGACTCTATTGCTGTAAAGGATACCGTTAGGACATTTGGTAAAACTTGGAGTCTGAGGATCAGATAAATATATCAATCCTAATGTCCTATTTTGATGGCTGTATTGGGGTCATGTTGGAGAATATCTTTACTTATAAGAAATACATACTATAGTATTGGGGGTTGATAGGGTGTCAGGTCAGCAACGCACTGCTGATGAAACCCAAGCTCAGGGAAGTTAATTGTTCAACTAGTGATTGAGCTGGAATGTGAAACTGCAGCTGACCCTTTCCAGTAGATTTTTCCCTTGCTTCGCTGAGCATTCGATAACGAGGTACGTTGTAGCCACTGTGCATCTTCGTTTCTCCTATTGGGAATGTTCGTGATAGAGAAAAATGGTGAAAAGAAAGTGTGAGATTACTGTAGGAACATTTATAAAATGGCACTCCTCATTGGGTGTAGCAAAGCTTAGCGCAAAGGTAACCAACTCACAGAGACCTCCCCTGGTGTCTGTTTCTCTCTGTTGCATGTAAGCCCCATCAGAACTGATACACTGTCAGTTTGTTTAATCATATCTTCTGTGGCCAACACAGTGCCTGGTACAGGGAAGGCCCTCAATTAAACGTGGATGGAAAAAAACAGAGAGTATAGTTTGGTTCAAGAGCTATTCCATAATTCTCCATTTTGAAGTCCACTTCTCATTTTGGGAAGTCCAGTCAAAATCCAATATCAATCATTTACCAGCAGTCTTCTTGGAGTGACTTGAGCTTTTGTGCACCTGCCCAGATGGAAATCCCCAGTAAGCCTACCATTTAGCCTGTGTTTCAGAGGCTCAAACTGCAGAAATTTTCTTGCCCTGTCTCTGCCTCAAACTGGTCCCAGAATAAAGCTATATATGTTATCGCATGCATTTTCTGTAACAGCCACAACTTTCTTTCGTCTTGGCTGACCTACATTATGCTTTAACACGGAGATGAGAAGGGTAGAGGTGCAAGTCAGACAGATAGAGGAGCCCAGCTATTAACTTTCTTTCTCTGCAAGGTTAACAATGTTCTTGTTTGCAGACTGGAAAAGAAAGAGACAGAATTTTGTCTCTCATTTAGCTGGATTCACAGAGACGAGGTTGCCTTGCTGGATTCTGTGAGAGCATAATCATCCCTATGGCAACGGAAATCTATCTATGATAGTGATTTCACTATTGCATCAAAGAGACACATATGGTTTTTATTTGTTTTTTTGGAACACGACAGGGGCTTATTCTAATATTCCATACTGGCATAAAATAAAAGGAAACATGTAAAAGGTGAGGTGGAGGTAATATACCTTTTAAACTCAAGGTTCTCTCTTGTTAGTCAGACTCAGTGAGAAAGTCCCTCTCTTTTAAGGGTTTAATTTCGAGGCTTTCCTTTTCTCACATTCTGATGTGGTAAATGACTGCCTTCTATTTCTATCAGACTGACACAATCAGTCAGCCTTCAGATCCTAAACATGTTTGCAAACCATCTGTTACATTTACTAACAGAGTGAAACAAAAGATCTGGCACTTGACAGTGTTTCAGATATCAACTTTGAAGCCTCATGAATTTGCTAAAATCTGCTGGTATGCTACACTCAGCTATCTATATTCCAGAAACCAGCAAAGGACCTCTAACCAAAGCATTGTTATTACTTTCCTAAATACTGTCATTAAAATGTTGAAGGCAATTTGCAACCAACCCATCGCCTTTACATAGAACGGTGTATTACTCTTGGAAAAGAGAAACGGATCTGCAAATATTTTATTATATTCTTGAACATAAACATGCAATTATTCAAATCCATCCTCTATGCTTGTACGCTCGAACTGTGCTATTTGCCAGAGTTCCGTAAAGTGATGTCAGATGAATAGAATGAGGGGATTAGAGGGTAAACAGCATTTAGCAGTAATTTGGGGGTATATGATACTTTGTGCTTAGCTAATGGGTTCTGTAGACTATGGCAGAAAATATTGTTCTGGTTGAAAAGAAATGAGCTATTGGGCAAAATTTTGAAAATAATTTTATGACTGTTTCTTTTCTAGAGGTCCAATCGAATAAAGCATAAGACAAATATATTCATTGTTAGCATGAGACAGCCATGAATTATGATGGTACCAAACCCGTATATCCATATGGTGCTCAACTGTTTACGAAGTATTCCATTAACATTATGCTACCTGTTCCTTCGATGACCCGTAAGGGGAGAAAGTAATTACTCTCTACCTTCTACATCTGAGGAGGTAGACTCAGATAAGTGATATGTTTCACTTAAAATCCCAAAGTTAGTAAGACCGAGAGCTGAAGGTAGGGTAGTCAAACATCCTTATTTTCCTGGGACTGATGTGGGTATTGGGACATGGGAATCTCAATTTTAAAACTAAGGCTAAAAGGTTTCCTGAGACATGAGACTTTTATTTTTAAAATCAGAAAAGTCCTGGACAAACTTGGAGAAGTTGATCACTTTGGCTAGAGATCTATGAATCAAAGAATTCTGACTTCAGTCTTCTTACCTTTCTACACTACTTCAATGATAAGTTTCACGGATCAGATTCAATGATTTGGTTTACTCAATATGCCTTTATTCGCTCAGGCTGGGAAACTGAGGCTTATATGGTGGAACCATCTTACAGTGGGTTTTATAGGCTTGCTTGTTTTAGATGGCACAACAAACCAGCATTCATCCTCAGTCTAATGAATTGCATTATTCCTTCACACAAAACTTCAGGAGATTGTGCCAAGAAGAACATTGCAACTCAGAACCTAGAATAAAATTCTGTAATTAATCAGAGAAAAAGAAGTGATTGGTAATGTGTGGCTTTCATTTGAAAACAAACCACATTAACTACACGTTGCTAGGAAATATTTTTACTGCTGCAAGGCCATCACAAGTCGATAGTTTACACTGCGAACTACAAATTAATTCCAGTAGCAATCCTGATGTCCAGAGTCTCTTTTTTCACCATCATGCATACTTTTAGTGTCAAAAGCTCTACATCCAACCCCCTACTATCTATTAGAATGCCAGGCTAGCAAACGGTGACATCATTGGGAACCTTAAAAATACTGAGATCTGGCTTTGCATATAAGGGTTAAGCTCAAAAAAATTACATATTACGGGACTTTGATTCCTACTAATGCAGCTAGAAGACACACTATTATGAGAAACAGCAGAAATAAATAGATGAGCCTTGCCAAACCCAGTTAGTTTGCAGCTATAGGTTTCCCTGATTTTGTCAGTCAGATAAATATTGGTAATTTTTGACATGTTCTGTTAGAAAGTTGTTTCTAAGCAGAAAATAGATGATTTTTAAAGTTGTAAAACAGAAGTCCAACTAATAAACCCTGAATATGTAGAGGCATAGTGACAAGAATGAATAAAAAGTGGTATCTCCTCAATAAAGAAGATTTTATTCCATTCTGTTTTTTTTTTTTAGGTTCAGGTGTAGATCTAACAAAACTTTTATAATAGTTGTATTCCAAAATCTAAAATATGCTGCTGAGAGAAATCAAAGATCTCAATAAATGGAAAGACAAACTGTGTTTGTGGAAGATAAAGCTCAACACAATATAGTTATAAATTCTCTCCAAATTGATATACCGTTTTAGTGCAATTTCTATCAAAATCTCAGCAAGATATTTATTCATGCAGTTAAGATTATTCTAAAATTTGTATGGAAATGCAAAGGAACTAGAGTAGCTACAATGATTTTGAAAGATTATAAAGAGAGAAGAATTGCCCCTACCTGATTCAAGACTTATTATGTAGCTGCAGTAATCAAGACTGGTATTGATAGAGAGAGACACACACATTGACCAATGGAACAGAATAGAGAACCCAGAAATCGATCCACAAAAAAATGTATCCAACTTATTTTTGACAAAGGAGAAAAGGCAATTTAATAGAGGAGGTAAGATTGTTTTTTTAATAGTACTAGAGCAACTGAGCATCCATAAGAAAAACAAAACAAACCAGAACAGAGCAAAACCCCTTGACCTAAACTTCATAACAACAACAAACGTTTGCTTTGAGAATGACTCTGTTAAGAAGACAAAAGACAAGGCACAGACTGGGATAAAATATATGTAATTTATGTATCCAACAAAGGACTAGTATCTACAATAAATAAAGAACTCTCAAAAGTCAACAGGAAAAAAATAAACATCAAATTAAAAATTATGCAAAAGATTTGAGGAGACATTTCAAGAAAGAAAATATACAGGTATCAATTCTGCACTAGAAAAGATTTTCAACATCATTCATCATTAGGGCAGTGTAAATTAAAACCACAAGAACAAAATATCACTGCACCCCCTATCAGAATGCTTAAAGACTAGTAACAACATTAAATGCTGTCAAGGATGCAGAAAAACTGGATTTCTCTCACATTCCTAGAGGGAATGTAAAATGGTATAGTCATTCTGGAAAACAGTTCCTTAGCAAGCTAAATATGCAGCCACCATATGGCCCAACAATTACACTTCTTGGCATTTATCCCAGAGAATTAAAAATTTATCTTCACACAAAACGTGTACACAAATGTTTATATCAGGTTTTATTTGTTATAGCAAGAACTGAAAACAATTCAGGTATCTTTCAACTTGTGAATGGTTAAATAAGCTGTGGTACCACTATACCATGGAATATTACTCATCAATAAAAGAACAAATAATCAATATAAGAAACAATTTAGATATATCTTTAGAGAAGTATGCCACATAAAAAACTTTAACCTAAAATTGTTATGTAACATATAATTCCATTTATATAACATCCTGAAATAACAAAATTGCGGAAATAGGGAACAGATTAGTGTTTGCTAGGGTTTCAGTAGGAGTTGGGGGTAGGAAGGAAGTGGGTGTGGCAGTAAGAGGAAAACATGAGTGATCTTTGTGGGTGATGGAAATGTACTGTATCTTGACTTTATCAACGTCAATATCTTGGTTTTTATATTGTATTATGGTTTTGCAAGATGATACTATTGGGGGAAATGGAGTAAAGAGTACACAGGATTTCCCTGTATTATTTCTTACAATTATGTGTAAAATGATAATTATCTCAAAATAAAAAAATGTAATTGCATGACTTGGATGAGATTGGAGACTACTATTCTAAGTGAAGTAACTTAGGAATGGAAAACCAAACATTGTATGTTCTCACTGATATGTGGGAGCTACGCTATGAGGATGCAAAGGATAAGAATGATACAATGGACTTTGGGGACTTGTGGGGAAGAGTGGGAGGGGGTGAGTGATGAAAGACAACATATATGGTGCAGTGTATACTGCTCGGGTGATGGGTCCACCAGGATCTCACAAATCACCACTAAAGAACTTACTCGTGTAACCGAATACCACTTATAACCCAATAACTAATGGAAAAATAAAATAATAAAAAATATAAATAAATAAATTTTAAAAATGTAATTGCAAAACAAAGAAGTTCATTTATAATCTGATAACATGTTCCATAGCATAACCTGTGTGGTTGATGCCTCAGGTGATTTTAGTCACCCAGAATATCCCAGATTGGTGCTTAGTCTTCTATTTGGGGTTGTGTTTGCCCCAAGATGACCATGAGAGAAGAGGATCAGGGCTGACTAGGAAGCTGTGATCTTTAATGTTTGCATTCACTTGGCTAAGCTACAGTGCCCAGTTGTTTGGCCAAACACCAACCTAGATGTTGTAAGGTATTTTTTAGATGTGATTAACTCCTAACATTTTCAGTAAAGAAGGTTACCATCTATGATGTAGGTGGGCCTTATCCAATCAGTCAAAGGCCTTAAGAGAAGAGACTGAGATCCTCTGAAGAAGGAACGTTGCCTCCCAATTGCCTTCAGACTCAAGACTGAAACATTAACTTTTTCCTGTGTCGCCAGCTTACTGGCCTCATCTGCAGATTTTGGACTTGATAGCCCCATAATTACATAATTTATTCCTTGAAATACATTCTCTCTTTCTCTCCCTCTCCCTCTCTCTCTCTCTCTCTCTAAGCTTGTGTTCTTACATGTATACAGAGAAATAGTTGTGGAGACCCAGGAGGAGATGCTGTACAGTTAGCTATGACCCTGAAGAAGAATTATTGTTCAAGTGAAGGACACTTCCCTCCCAAAATAAAGAAAAACATATACGACCATATGGAAATTAAAAACCAAGAGCTTCAATAAGTATATATCATTTAAATGCTGAGGATCTCTCTGCTCTAGTATGTGGCAGTAAAGGTTATGTTTTTGTCTGTGTGTGTGTGTGTGTGTGTGTGTGTGTGTGTATTCTGTTGGTTCTTTTTCTCTGGAGAACCCTAATACAGAAGCCTAAGAAAATTTTTTGTGAACTTAAATTCCATGAATCCCCTCAAATATCCATGTGGTTACACTGCAGTTTCTTCTGAGGCTTGAGGCTATCCCTTACCCCAGGTGAGGCATGCATGTGGGTGGTGATTGGATCATGGGGGTGCATTTTCCTTGGGGAGATGCTCTCATGATGATGACTGAGTTATCGTGAGACCTGTTTTTTAAAAAAATGTGTAGCACCCTCCTCCTCTCTCTCTTTCTCCTACTCCAGCCACATGAGGTGTTTGCTTCCCCTTTGCCTTCCACCATAATTATAAGTTTCCTGAGGCCTCCAAAGAAGCAGATGCTCCCATGCTTCCCGTGCAGCCTGTGGAACCGTGATCCAGTTAAACCTATTTTCTTTATAAATTACCCAGTCTCAGGTATTTCTCTATAGCAGTGAGAGAACGGATTGATACAGAGTGCTTACATCAGACATCTTGCACATGTCTCATTGAACCTCAAAACAACTCTGTGAAGCAGGCTCTATTAGTAGTCTCCATTTAATAATGTAGGAAACGGAGGCTTTGAGAAGGCAAGTAAGTCATCCAAGGTCATAATTCTCACTTGCAAGTTTCCCTTGGGTCAGGAAACTGTCATCTCTTAGGGATTTGATCATCTACAGCCAACATTTCCATAATAGAGATACAGAGAAGGCTACTTATTCTCAAGACTTATTGGTCTTTGTGTCAGATATTTCTAAACAGTTTTCTGAGTTCAGTGATTTCTCTTTTGGGAAGGAGCAAATCCTCTAAATAATCAAAGTTGCATAAATGATTACTTTGACAAAATGTATATGCCAGAGAAGCAGAATGGGGAACTGACGCAAACCAACAGAGACAGAGAAAACTCATCATACACGTGCTTCTTTTTTTTTTTTTTGAGACAGAGTCTCGCTCTGTCATCCAGGCTGGAGTTCAGTGGCATGATCTTGGCTCACTGCAAGCTCCGCCTCCCGGGTTCACACCATTCTCCTGCCTCAGCCTTCTGAGTAGCTGGGACTACAGGCCCCTGCCACCACGCCCGGCTAATTTTTTGTATTTCCAGTAGAGACAGGGCTTCACCATATTAGCCAGGATGGTCTCAATCTCCTGAACTTGTGATCCGCCCGCCTCGGCCTCCCAAAGTGACATGTGTTTCTTTTAAGATGTATGCACTTGTAACCTCATGAGCTTGTGTTCTTACATGTATACAGAGAAATAGTTGTGGAGACCCAGGAGGAGATGCTGTACAGTTAGCTATGACCCTGAAGAAGAATTATTGTTAAAGTGAAGGACACTTCCCTCCCAAATTAAAGAAAAACATATACGACCATATGGAAATTAAAAACCAAGAGCTTCAATAAGTATATATCATTTAAATGCTGAGGATCTCTCTGCTCTAGTATGTGGCAGTAAAGGTTATGTTTTTATCTAGATAAACAAAATGTTGCTAAGAAACATCTTGTTTCCAGAACATCTTGTCAGTTGATTCTGAAAGAAAAGTCAGGCAGCTCAGGAAGAGTGGGCAAGAGAACAATAACAATAGGAATTTTATCCATGAAGTAATGTGAATTTTAAAAATACACTTTGCAGAACTTAGGCATCTATATGAATATTGTCCTTCAAGCTGGCTGCTTTGTGTATGCTTGTGAGGATTGGAGGAATAAATTGTAGTTATACAAAATGTTTTGGCTCCTCTTTGGGAACCACATCTAGAGGCAGTTTGTAAAGCACATAATGATGGTGGCCACATTATTTATTCCACGATGTACTACAGAGATAACAGCCTTTGGGAATTATTTAGCCTCCATGAGTCTTCGTTTCCTCGTCTCTAAAATGGGTCTAATACCTAACCTCGGTATGTTGTTGTGATAGTCATGGATAATAAGAATAGCTACCATTTTGAATGTGATATGATTGGATCTGTCTCTCCACCCAAAACTCATGTTCAATTGTAATCCCCAGTGTTGGACGTGAGGCCTGGTGGGAGGTGACTGGATCATGGGTGTGCATTTCCCCCTGGGTGCTGTTCTCATGATAGTAACTGAGTTCTCATGAAATCTGCTTGTTTAAAAGTGGGTAGCACCAGCCGGGCGCGGTGGCTCGCGCTTGTAATCCCAGCACTTTGGGAGGCCGAGGCGGGCAGATCATGAGGTCAGGAGATCGAGACCATGGTGAAACCCTGTCTCTACTAAAAATACAAAAAATTAGCCGGGCGTGGTGGCGGGCGCCTGTAGTCCCAGCTACTCGGAGAGGCTTAGGCAGGAGAATGATGTGAACCCGGGAGGCAGAGCTTGCAGTGAGCCGAGATCGCGCCACTGTACTCCGGCCTGGGCGACAGAGCAAGACTCCGTCTCAAAAAAAAAAAAAAAATTGGGTAGCACCTCCCCACTCTCTTTCTTCCTCCTGCTCCAGCCATGTGAGGTGCTTGCTCCCCCTTTGCCTTCTGCCATGATTGGAAGTTTCCTGAGGCCTCCACAGAAGCAGATGCTGCCATGCTTCCTGTGCAGACTGTGGAACTGTGATCCAGTTAAACCTATTTTCTTTATAAATTACCCAGTCTCCGGTATTTCTCTGTGGCAGTGAGAGAAGAGATTAATACAGAGTGCTTACATCAGATACTTTGTCCATGTCTTATTGAACCTCACAACAAATTTCTGAAGCAGACTACTGCTATTAGTAGCCTCCATTTAACAACGTAGGAAACAGAGGCTTTGAGAAGGCAAGTAAGTTATCCGAGGTCATAATTTAGTAACTGACAGAGCCAAGAGTTGATTCCAGATATCTCTGATTCCTAAGTTCATGTCTTAATGACTGTATCATAATATCTCTCAATATTTAAACTTACCCAAAGAGGTATCTATTATGCTGTATGCACTTAGTAGTTATTCAAGGTTAATACGTATTATACTTTCATCTCCACTCTTTTATATAAGCCCATGGATGCTTGAGTTGATTTGGAATAGTTCTTTTAAATGTAAAAATGACTGGAAGCAACAATCAACCTTCGATAAATTTCTTGGTGATTGCTCTGAAAACAAGATACTTAGGTAATTAAGGCAATCCAAACAGAACACAAGTAAACATAGGCAGGCAAGTCAACTTGCCTTTCCACTGAACTGCCTTTGTAAACAAGGATGGAAAGGTCCTTTTTCTGTTCTGCTCCTCTCATAGGAGTTTGCCGGGTATAACAGAACTCTACTTTCAGTGGGTCAGTCTACCCACTGAAGCATGTAATTGTTTTTTTTATGCATCGGACTGGTCCCTGGCATTATGCATTTGTAACCTTGGTTAGCTCAAAATGACTCCTGTGTCTCACTGAGTAAAGACAAAGAAGATCCTGAAGTTACATCTTTCTGAAACTGAAGGTGCAGCTTCATCTGTGATAGGAGATGGTGGTGTGAGGTCTTTATAGTTTAGAACCTAAATTGATTACATTCTTATTCAAAAGCATTGCAACAATAAATTCTGGGATAGTTGAAGTGACTTGGAAATAAGGAATACTTCCTAGGGGAATTGATACCTCATCACTTAGAAAAGGCATCAGGCTAGAGCAGGGCTCTTGCTCACCTTTCAAGAAGGGCTGATAGTCAAGAGGTAGCTTAGGTATGGCTGTGCCAGTTGTTTATGGCCAGTGGTCTCCTGGTTAGTCAGTACCTGAGTGTGATCAGTTGTTACATGTTTTGCGTATGAGTGGGTATAATGGTGCTTCTGCAGCCAAAGGTAGAATTAAACCCAGATGAGAGTGGATTACTGGCTATGAAGAGATTGTTAAAGTGTAAAATATAAGAACTTTCAAGAGAATAAAAATTTCATCAGACCTGTTATTTTAGTTATATTCTGGTAAAGGAGATATAGCCTCTACTTAGATTGGAAAAACAACTTCCAAAGTTCTCTTATTCTTCCAGCACAGAAAAAAGCTGTTGCTATTTATGGTCAAATTAAAAAGTAAAAAATAAAAAGACCAGTTCAAGAAACAGTGGCACTAACACAGCTAACAACCAGCATAGTAGGAGCCATACCAGGGGAGCAGGGAAGCAACACACACTGTGTGAGACACTAAGAGGGCAGAATAATCATGTCATTTGGATGCATGCAAACAGTGATTTCCGTTTTCTTCAACCAAAAAAAAAAAAAAAAAAAAAATAGACAGTGAGGAGTTATAGTTTTAGGTAATTTGGGGACTTTAGAATATATATTTTGTGGCCGGGCATGGTGGCTAATGCCTCTAATCCCTGCACTTTGGGAGGCTGAGGTGGGCGGATCATGAGGTCAGGAGATTGAGACCATCCTGGCTAACACAGTGAAACCCGTCTCTACTAAAAATACAAAAAATTAGCTAGGCGTGGTGGCGGGTGCCTGTAGTCCCAGCTACTGGAGGCTGAGGCAGGAGAATGGCATGAACCCGGGAGGTGGAGCTTGCAGTGAGCCGAGATCATGCCACTGCACTCCAGCCTGGGTGACAGAGGGAGACTCCATCTCAAAAAAAAAAAAAAAAAAAAAAGAAAAGAATATATATGTTGCACAATAGCTGATAGCTACACATTTTTTTCATTGCAATAACGCTTATTTTTAAAACAATGAAGTTTAACTTGGGGATGTTGTAGTCAGCATACTTGGTTGTCTTACTAGAGTTATTTCCTGGAGTAGCTAAGTAGATATTCAAGCCCAATAAAATTTGATCTCATCAAGTAACCTGGGCCATGGTTACCTTTCACTTAATTGATATGTATTTTACCCAAATCTTGCATTCTAAAGCTATCCCAACTCAATTGAAAAATGAGTTACATGGCTAGGATATTGATATATTAGCCTTCCTCTCAGCATCATTCAGGACATTACTTAATTTCTCTGATGAGTCTATCCTCCCTCTTTTCCAGTTTTTCCCCTTTCAATCCCACTGCTGCCATTTGTGTTTATCTGTTGATTATTGTCCCCTTTTATCACCATTAAGAGAAACTTAAGAGCTCTTTTGGAATAACATTAAGTTATTTATTAGATATGAAGTACCTACTATATATCACAAATTGGGCTACATGTGGTGGAACTGAGAAAATGATCTTTAATAGTAGTGTCTAGCAGAGGCAGTCCAGAGGAATAGAGGGGTGAGGGCTTTGGAGTCAGGGAGACCTGGCCCTGCCAGATAGATTTCATGTTGTTACATTTGTAAAGTTATAAAGAAAAGTGTAAGGTTGTTGTGAGGTTTAGGGAACAGAGCCTAGCACATAGTAGGTAGTCAACAAATGAGACCTTTTAAAATATAATCTAGTGTTTATTGAAAAATTATGAAACATGCATTCTAGTTTAGTTCTTTAGAGATTATTACTGAAATTTTAGCATGTCACCTTATATCCCTGAGGATCAATTGTTTAATCTGTAAAAATATGGTGCAATTAGCCAGTTCCAAGAGTATGTGATTCTAGTGACTCTATGAGCTATTTCGCTCTGGGAAATACAGAATCAATATCAAAGAGGACTTGGCACAAAACTGAGACTATGGACAGAATCTAAAAATGAGACCAACAAATGCTAGTTTCTTCGGTGTTTTTTTGTTTGTTTTTTGTTTGTTTGTTTGTTTTGAGATGGAGTCGTGCACTGTCACTCAGGCTGGAGTGCAGTGGCGCGATCTCAGTTCACTGCAATCTCCACCTCCCGGGTTCAAGTGATTCTCCTGCCTCAGCCTCCTGAGTAACTGGGACTACAGGAGCCAGCCACCACGCCTGGCTTATTTTTTTTATTTATTTATTTATTTATTTATTTATTTATTTATTTATTTATTTATTTTAGCAGAGAGGGGGTTTCACTGTATTAGCCAGGATGGTCTTGATCTCCTGACCTCATGATCTGCCCACCTCAGCCTCCCAAAGTGCTAGGATTACAGGCGTGAGCCACCGCGCCCAGCCTTCTTAGGTGTTTTGAAGTCCAATAATATAAAGCATTCGTACAAATATGCTGTGACTAAAAAGCTGAACCAAGAAGACAACGACAAATAACAGGGTGGTAGACAAGATCAATCTTTTCGTACTTCCCTAACTCTCTGCTTTCTACTTGTAATCTTTTGATTTGGATGTTATGATTTTTAGCAATGATCCTACACAAACTCCATAACAAGGTGTAATCACAGCAAAAGCAAACAAAACCCAAAACAGCCGCAGACAAAAACACTACGGAGAAAAAAAATAAGTTTTCAGGAGGGTCTCATTTCTTACTGATCAACAAGACAAAAAGGCACTGTATTTATTCATTCAACAAATATACATTGCTTAATTATTAGGTGCCATGCACTGTGCCAGGATATTGGGATAAACCAGATAACCATTGCTCCTGATACATGAATCTTGGTCTAGTTTGGGTTAGGGAGGAACCCACAAACAACTACAATTCAATGTAATCAATGCTGCAAAAGAGAAATCAAGCATGACATGAGTACACGAAGAAAAACACATGTCTGGATCAGTAGTTCTCAATCAGGGGTGATTTTGTCCTCCCAGGGATGCCTGACAGTACATGGAGGCGTGTTTGATTGTTACAGCTCGGGGTGGGGGTAGGGATGTTACTTGCATCTAGCCAGTGGAGGTTGCAGGACAGCCTCCTCCACATCAAAGAGTTATTCATTCCTAAATGTTAATAGTGCTGAAGTGAGGAAACCCTGGCCTAGATGTAAGGGGCTGAAGAAGACTTCACAGAGAAAGTGATGTTTAATCTGAGAGTTGAAAGAGAAGTAGGTGTTAACGATCTATCGAATTTAGCAAGAAGGGGGTTATTACTGACCTTCACAGGGTGCAGTTGGAAATGGTTTGAGGAGAGAGTGGGTAGTGAGAACATGGAGAGCCAAAAACAATTCTTTTAAAAAGCTTGCCTGGGAAGGAAACAGACAGTGCAGAAGCTGGAGTGGGATGGGATATGCTAATGCACAATTATGTTTTGTTTGGTTTGGTTTTAAAAATGGGCAGGATTTGAACATGCATAATGCTGATGAGAAAGAACAAGTGGAGGAGGAGATATTAAAAACAAAAGAGGAGCAGAGGAAAGTTAATAGAGTGAGGCCTCCACATACCACATGATTCCATTGATATGAAATGTCCAAAGCAGACAGACCTATAGAGATGGAAAGCAAATTAATGGTACCTAGGGCTGGGGCTGGGGATGAGGCAGTTGAGGTAATGAAGAGTAACTGTTAATAGATACAGTTTTTGGAGGGTGGAGAATGAAAATTTTCTAACATGTATTGTAGTGATGGTTGTACAACTGTGTGAATAGATTAAAAACCATCAAATTGTAGGTTAACAACTTTTAAATAGGTTTGTTTTGTGGTCTATGGATTAATTTTAATAAAGCTGATGTTAAAAATAGAGTGAGAAAATGAGGGTGGAGGGAATATGATTCCTCAGAGAGGGAGAGTGGTGACTTTTATGTAAGAGAAGACAGCTCTAAGTGACAGTAAAGGAAGAGAGCACCTGATGGGTCCAGGTGGAGATGCAGCCTTAAGGTGGCAGAAAGGTGAGAAAGTCTGATGACTTTTTTGTTTGTGAAGTCAATGTATAGAATCGAGATCAAGTGAGGGTGACTGAGGAGGTGGTGGGAAGGAGATTGGAGAAGACTGTATGGTTTAGCTGGTCCCACAAAGAGTAGCAAGCGATGAATAAGGAGTCAAAGATCTTGCCTGGTATTACCTAGAGACTGAATTTGGAGACCATGACTTTATAGTGGCCTTAGTCTAGCAGACCATGTTATTAGTTGGTGCAAAGTTATCTGCGATGTTTGCCACTAAAAGTGCATTCACATTACTTTTCATAGCAAAAATTGCAATTACCTTTGCATCAACCTAATAATATACAAGACTTGTAGACCTAACATTTAAAGAACAGACAGCAGCTATGAAGGACTCAGACTCA
Organism: Symphalangus syndactylus; assembly: GCF_028878055.3. Taxonomy (NCBI): domain Eukaryota; kingdom Metazoa; phylum Chordata; class Mammalia; order Primates; family Hylobatidae; genus Symphalangus; species Symphalangus syndactylus. Next base: position 11,258,229 of record NC_072442.2, on the reverse strand, counting down.
AGGTCGCCTCAAGACAGTACCAAATGATAGTGGGACAGGTGCACTGGGGATAATGGCAAGAGTGAGTTTGAAGTGGTAATCCACAAATTTAAACTGTCCAGGGAAAGCAGTTCTAAATTTCATTTGTAGAGTAGGCCAATTTCTTATGGCATGTTGTATATTTGATTATAGTTCAGATTTTTGCCATGCATTACGATGATAAAACATGTTTGCATACTTTATTTTCTCTTACTTATACAATGTCTTAGTGTCCTTGGGCTGCTATAACAAAAAGCCATTAATTATGGGGCTTATCAACAACAATAATTTATTTCTCACAGTTCTGGAGGCTGGGAAGTTTAAGATCAAACTGCTGGCACATGTGATACCTGGTGAGAGCCTGTTTCCTGGTACACAATGGCAACTTCTCTCTGAATCCTCACATGATGGAAGGGGCAAGGCAGATTTCTGGGGCCTGTTTTATAAGGGCACTATTCCCATGTATGAGTGCTCTGACCTCATGACCTAATTATCTGCCAACAGCCACCTCCTGATAATAACAGATTGGTGATTTGATTTCAATATATGAATTGTGGGCGGACACAAACATTCAAACAAGAGTAAGTAATGTCTATTATGTTTTATGTACATCATTATAAGATACAAAAAAAAGCTCTTTTTTTTTATTCCTGTGCCTCTACTCTCCCCCCCACACACGCATGTGCACACACACAGTCTTGTTCACGGTAGACATTTAATAGATGATGTACAACAGTTTTGCTGAATGGAGGTGACTTAAAGAAGCTTAGAACTCAGTATCAAACTGCCTATTTAAGTAGTAGTTATATCTCTTCCAGTGTGTAGATTAGGGCAAGTTATTTTACCACTCTCGACGGTGATTCCTTACTCTTTAAAACAAGATATGTCACCTATCCTGATTTTTGTTTATTCATAGGTGTTTTTTAGAAGGATTGCTATTCAGAAGCAAGGGATACTTTTCCATCATTCTCCCTAGCTGCTGCCTTATCATGTGGTATAGTCTCTCTGCCTCTGGACACAGTATTTGATCTTTGTTCTTCTTCATAATTATGCCAATCATCCGATAAACTAAAGGAGATGTATTGTTTTGAACTAAAAGGGAGTTGCTATGCAACATTAAGATACACATCAAGTGAACAAGTCCCAGCTGAGCACTCGTTAAATCATCAGGCTTTCCCCAAGGTCTTGCTCTCTTTGTGATAATTGTTGCATAGCTGTCATTGGCCCAGGACCAGGCCTCCAGCATGTAGCCAAGAAAAGGAAATCAGAAGCTGGTGCTTTGCTAGTGTGATGATATAGTAAGCTATACACTCAGATTTAGACTTTTCTGACCTGTTTATGTGTAGGCATGGAAAACACTCATTCAGCATGGACCAGGTTCTTCACTGGTGAATCCAGGCATGTAATAACATTGCTCTTTCATTAAAGGGAAAGCAAGGTAAGGGAGATGTATTCAGCTATGGGCGGGACTTTGAAAGCAAAGCAAGGAAGGAGTTAGCTTCAGCCATGTGGATACTGGTTGGCATTCCAAGCAGGCAGGCTTGGCCTCTGATAGAGAGCCAAGGAGACATGTAGCAACCAAAGACAGCAGATTGAACAAGAATAATATGTCACCATTGATTGTCTTTTATGGATGTTACTTTTCACTGAAAGCCATTTACCTGGTTATAACAGCCCAGTTTGGGGGCAATAGGGTAGATGTGTCCTTCTAGGCACTTAAAATGATGATGTGTGTGTGCACTAGGAAGTTGAGACAGTCTTCACGGAATAAAGTATGTGAAAGCACTTTATAAAAGGCAAAACATTATAAACTTGTGATGGACTATTTCTTTTAATTGAATTGAATCCTCCATACATCCACTTCACTTTCTTTATGCCATCCTCCTATCCCTATGCTTAGCTACTTTCTACAGTGTTAATTAATAACAGCTAGAGGCATAATCCCTTCCTGGGGTGAAAGATATATATATATATATATATATATATATATATATATATATATATATATATATATATATTCTCATTTAAGTATTATTTAAGTGTAATTACTATTCTTTTAAAATATGAAAGTAAGGTATGCTTATTATAAAAATTGGAAAATGCATAAAATAATGAAGAAAATTATATTATCTATAATCTCTCTGCATCAAGATAATCATTTATGTGTCATTGCTTTCAGCTCTTTTACTGTACACACTAGGATATAAAACATATATATTTCATACATTGTGATCATCCTGCATATTATTTTTGAATATTCCTTTTCCATTTAAGTTTATATGAAGGGTTTTATCTTGTGATTAAATGGGCTTCAAAAATACTTTAATGGATTCACAAGAGTTCATTATGTGAACATAATTTAAAAACTAACTTCTGAAAACAACATTTTATTGTTCCAATTTTCATCATTATTTTTAAAATCTAATTAATATTTTTTTTTTTTCTTTTTTTTTTTATTATACTTTAGGGTTTTAGGGTACATGTGCACAATGTGCAGGTTTGTTACATATGTATCCATGTGCCATGTTGATTTCCTGCACCCATTAACTTGTCATTTAGCATTAGGTGTATCTCCTAATGCTGTCCCTCCCCCCTCCCCCCACCCCACAACAGTCCCCGGAGCGTGATGTTCCCCTTCCTGTGTCCATGAGTTCTCATTGTTCAATTCCCACCTATGAGTGAGAACATGCGGTGTTTGGTTTTTTGTCCTTGCGATAGTTTACTGAGAATGATGTTTTCCAGTTTCATCCATGTCCCTACAAAGGACACGAACTCATCATTTTTTATGGCTGCATAGTATTCCATGGTGTATATGTGCCACATTTTCTTAATCCAGTCTATCGTTGTTGGACATTTGGGTTGGTTCCAACTCTTTGCTATTGTGAATAGTGCCGCAATAAACATACGTGTGCATGTGTCTTTATAGCAGCATGATTTATAGTCCTTTGGGTATATACCCAGTAATAGAACTAGAAATAATTAATATATTTTTATCATAAAGGTTTTGGTTTATTTTGTTTTGTTTTCTTAAATTTCTACTTTTATTTTTTAGGATCAGGCCTCAAAATAATATTATAAATTAACAGGTTGTACATATGTCTATATATTTAGTAGAACCCTCTTGAAGGTACAAATGACTTAATAGGGAGTATAAAACTTTATACATTTTGTCAAGAGCAGCAGTAAGGACAATGTGTGGTAATGACCATCTCCCATACTGTTCAAGTCACATGCTACCCACCAAAGAAAGCATATTCTGCATGTTTAGAATAATCCAAGTATAACGGGCTTAATTGAAAATTTTGTTCTTTAACAACTCTGTATTTCCTTGGTATAGCTTGAAGTCTTCTCAATCAATGAATTCACTTTGGATAAATTATTATAGGAAACTGGCTTATATATCAACACACATATTGCACTGTCCTCTTCCTAAGACATTCAGTCTTTCTACTACTGGCATCATATGGACTTGTATTATTTACTGTTCGTAGGTTTCCCTATATACTTTCAGACTTATGGCTCCTAAAGGTGATAGAATGTGTTACTTGTTTATTATGATAGCCTCTGGCTGGATTTAGAAGCTACATATCAACAGAGTAAATACTATTTTAAAATATCTCCATATTGTATCTGTATTTTGATATTATGTTGATGATTTTCAATTGTTCAAGGTTAAAGAGGTTAAGTACCCCATGTACTCCTGAATCACCCATATCTCCCACATATACATTGTTTGATAAAGCCTAAAACTAAATACATAAAGATGTGGGAAAATGAGAATACTGGCATTCTTGGCCTGTTATTTAAGATGACTCTATCAAGGTAACTCTAATTTTTGACATTTTTCCTTCCCCTAGGCTGGTTCTGCTGCTGAACTCAGCAGGCTAATCATGCTTTACCTATCCATGCAGAGGTAAAATGTCATTAAAATGATTGATAGGGTATACGTACCTCAAACATGACAGTAGTCATGGCTTCCCCATGTGACATGTTGCTCCTGAAATAATTTTGAGATTGTTTCTCTATTGTCACAATAGAACCCTGACTTATATTTCACTTAGCTTCTTACAGGGACCTTGAACAATTATTTTAGTCAGTTACAATGCCTTTTCCCTGATGGGCCATTGGATTGATGCAGGAGGATGTAATTATGTGAAATTGAGACAGCAAAGGCCCCAAATGAATCAGCAGCTTATTCTACTTTTATGGGTACAGGGCAGCTTCTTTTGTGTTTTCCTGGCCATTTGAATTCTGCTGTTTGCTGTTCTCTCCAACTTTGATTTTTGATCTGGAGTGTATATGCTTGCTCTGCTTTTTTAACTCAATGCCTGCTGGTCCTTGCCTTGTCTCAGTCTTCAGAATATGGATGTGAAGACTGGATCACAAAGACAGGTCATGCTGAGACTGGGGAGGCATATCTGATCTCCGGGTTTGAGTCCCAGTTAGTAACAGAAGGACTTTAGAGCAGCACTAAAATCTCATTCATGGCATGAAACAAAGTCAGAGTTGAGCCATAGTCAGACATTAAATCAAAGTGTCAGATATGACAAATCTGAGCAAGGCTGTGCATGAGAGGATGAGTGTTCTTGAGCAAAAGGGAAGTCTAAATCCGTAGGGTTAGCAAAGAAGTAAATACGCTGAAATGAGGGAGAGCCCAGGGGCAGGTTTAAACCATTATTCTTGGACTGTACCTTGCTGTGGTACAATAACTGGTAAATGTTGACTTCCCTTGCTCTGCTAAAGTTCCTAGTTGGTCTTTAAGACACACCGTTTTGAAACCTGTGCCTGTCAATCCTAAGCCTAGTAGTTCTACTAAGATTCGATAGCAGAATCAAACCAGCCACATGGTTTCGGTAGAAGACAGACGGCTGTGGTGAAAATGAAAACAGGCTGTTTCAAGTTAAAGGCTTTTCCTGGGCTGCCTGCTGCAGATGCTGTGGGTCTGCTGTTATATGTGGTTCAGTCATTGTCCATTTGTATATTCAGTCTCTCAACATACACATGTTCTAAATTCTTGTCAGGCAATTGTGGTGGATTCATATCTTATATGAATTAATTTCAGTTAAACTACTTCAATGCTGGGGGCAATACCTCACTTCAAAGGAGTTTATAATCTAGTTGGAAGAATAAATAAGCATTACACAGTGAATTCCACAAACAAAATGCTCTAGGAATTCAAGTATGGGTTATCATACCTAGTTTTGTTGTGTGGATAAGTTAAAAAGGGCTTCACAGGCAGATAGCATTTGAAATGAGCCTTTAAGAATATGAAAACAGCTCTTTAAAATGGGGTGGGGAAAGAATTGGGGAGATGGCCTGAAAGAAAACAGTGGAGTAGGGAAGTAGGAACCCAAAGACAAATTTACTGACTCCACTAGGTTGTATTGATCTGAGCAACTCTGTTTTGAATTATGTTATTGATTTTTTTTTGTAAGGCTTCTTAGCATTATGTTTTTATTTATTTATTTATTTATTATTTTTATTATACTTTAAGTTTTATGGTACATGTGCACAACATGCAGGTTAGTTACATATGTATACATGTGCCATGTTGGTGTGCTGCACCCATTAACTCTCATTTAATATTAGGTATATCTCCTAATGCTGTCCCTCCCCCCTCACCCCACCCCACAACAGGCCCCAGTGTGTGTGATGTTCCCCTTCCTGTGTCCATGAGTTCTCATTGTTCAATTCCCACCTATGAGTGAGAACATGTGGTGTTTGATTTTTTGTCCTTGCGATAGTTTGCTGAGTATGATGGTTTCCAGCTTCAGCCATGTCCCTACAAAGGACATGAACTCATCATGTTTTATGGCTGCATAGTATTCCATGGTGTATATGTGCCACATTTTCTTAATCCAGTCTATCACCGTTGGACATTTGGGTTGGTTCCAAGTCTTTGCTATTGTGAATAGTGCCGCAATAAACATATGTGTGCATGTGTCTTTATAGCAGCATGATTTATAATCCTTTGAGTATATACCCAGTAATGGGATGGCTGGGAACTCCTACCCTGCAAGTTTTCTTATTCTGGATCCCATTCCCTCTGTATGTTGTTCTGTTCTGATCCCAACCATTACCTGTCACTTTTTGTATGCAAGTGTGCTAAATGGTAAAATTCCAATTATCTAATACTGCTTAGAGATAGTCTCAACAAACTTTCCAGGAAGAACCTGAAGATTTTCAAAGTATTCCACTAATGTGAGAGTCTGGAACTATAAAAGTCCAGATAGTGAACATTTTTGGCTTTACAGGTTATATAGTCTCTGTTGCAACTACTTAACTTTGCCACTGTAGTGCAAAAGCTGTAAAGAATGGGTGCAAACAGAGTTGGCCTCATAGTGGGCTGACTTTGGCTCACAGCTTGGATTGTTTGCTGACCCATCTGTTAGTGGATGGGTATTTCCGAAGAGAGATTGGCTTTGTTAAAGCAGATATGGGAATTGAGATAATGCCACAGCACTGGAGACATTTGGGAAAGATTCCAAATAATATGTACCACTTGTCTTCATGGAACCTTGTCTCTGTACTTTTTTTTTTTTTTTTTTAACAAAATACATAGTTTCTTATTCAGAGAAAAAGGGTTAGAATATTTTTTCTCTTGTGAGACATAAATTTAACTTAGTTATAATACATTTAACAAATGTTTACTGGGCCTCTACTGCTATCGTGGATACCAAGAAGAGTAAGTCTTGACTCTTTATACATTTATATCTTTAAAGATCTTATAGATTAACAGTAGAATAAGGTAAGCACTAAGAGAGAAGCACACATACAATTTATGAATATTTATGGTAAGAAGAGATTACGCAAATGGACCACACCATTCTTTTCCTTCATGAGCACTTGAGATGCAATTCAAAGTCTAGATAAAATTAATGAGTGAAAACATGAAGTATTAAACATTTAGACAAGAAAGTTAAGACATCTGGGGAAATAGTGTATAGTCTGCTTTAAATTTTACTCAGATCTCTAAATCTATCATGTCCCAACTTTCCTCTTGACTTTTCCCTGGACTTAAGTTCCCCTCATTAACCAATATACCTAATATTGCTTAGGTATATTTGTTCCAAACTTTCCCAGAAATGATCCAAAGAAAACCACCATCTCATCGTTTGCTCAACTTAGAAACTAGTATGTCTCCTTTTCTCCACTCATCAATTTATTTTGCTTGCATTCAAAATTTTGCTTACATCAAAATATAAGATGGGTTTTTAATTCTTCTACCTTTCTGCATCTGTGCTTCCACCAGTTAGTCCCAATCACATGCCTGGACTCCTGGACTAGTCTCCTAATGATTCTTACCACTTCCATTCTTGCTCTGTTCTAATTTCTTCCTCACATAATTGTCAGAATAATATTTTTTAAAATCATAAAATAGATGGTTTTAATGCCCTACTTGAGACCCTTTAGGAGCTACCAATTATGTTCACGCAAACAACCAGACCTTCAGTTCTGCAAATCTTCAGCAGTCTTCCCTGCCCTCAAATGTATTCTTTCCTTCCTTTGGAACACTTTCATTCTCACTGTTTGCATGATCCATTCCTTGGCTTCTTTCAGATCTTATGTTAATTTTTAACCCTTTAGGGACTCCTTCTCTGATCGTCCTATCATAGAAGGTTGCTTGTTCATGGATTTCATGACAACATGCATTGCCTAACTCTTCTATTAGCCTGAATCTCTGAAGGCAGAAATAGGTTGTTTGGTTCACTGCAGATATACAGCACCTAGTAGTACAGTGTCTGCCAGTATAGGTATTTATTCAAACAGTTATTTGATAGTTATTTCTTGAGAATAGTCCGGATATTTACAAATGCAATTTGGGAGCGTGAGGTATTGAGGAGTGATTGACGCAAATTTGGCCATCACTTGCATACAGGTGATGGATGGTTGAGATTATGAAAATGGATGAGATTTTCAAAGAAGATAAGAAATGTTGAGAAATAGTTTAGAATGCTTTGGGTAACTTAAGAGTAAGTTATCTAACCACTTTGTCTCTCTGGTTTTTTTTTGTCCCTAACATATGTATATTATGGCCTCTATGTATGTATAGTATCATGTCTCTAATATATAAATAATATTAGTACCTTAGGTGACTAAGGCACCTTCATAGGAGCTGGCACGTTAAGTACTCTCACAGGACCTGACATATAGTAGGGTCTCAATAAACATCATTTTCTTGTCCTTTCTCATTCTAAACTACTACACTCCCATGAAACATAAAATAAACAAATATAAGATCTCATGTATCTTATTTAAAAATAACAAAATCTCCTTCAACAAATATTCAACAAGCACTAATTTATCATCTTTTATGAATATCAGGTTTGATGCCAACTGCAGAGAGTATTTTTGAAAAGGAGTTTATGGTTTGGAGGAGCATATAGACTTTGGAGAGAAATAAAATGGGGGATTAAAATGTAGTAAGCATAGAGATAAGGGTGCAAAATGAACACACAGAAAAGTGGTTTGCTCTTTTTAAGAACTTGGATATTTCACTGGGATTCAGCGTGGTCTTGGCAAGTTCTTGAATCTCTCCTTAGGCATTTACTGGGATGCCACATGGCACAATTTACTTAACTCCTCTGAACATCATTCCTCACCTGTAGACTAGAGATAAGAATCACATCTTTCAAGGTTGTTGTTAGGTGTCACCTAGATTAAGGTAAGTGACTTGATATATTCTAAAATGCTTTAAGTGGGGATCTACCATGGTGAGTCAAAGGGAATCTGAAATAAAGCAACTGCAGTTTGTAAAGGACGTACCAAATAGTGTCAGTTGAACAGGAATTACAGAACTCTCCTCACCTACCCATATTACCTAAGGTTCCCACCATCATGAGAATACTTAGTTGTAAATAAAATCATAGTTTTCATGAACTGAAACTATTAATTACATAGAATCTTTAGGCATGCTACTCTTTAGAGGATAAAGAAAGTGATAAGAAAGCAAACTGATAATAGAGAACCAGTAAGAAAAATAACTCCAGGCTATGTGTTGGAGATAGTAGACATTTCAGATCGATCTTTCCTATCTTTTTTACTTACTTTCTCTGCTACACACGGAGAGCATATTTAGAATGATGAACCGTAGGCAACATAAAAGCATCATCAAAGAACATTTCTTTCATGTTCATAATACATACTCTATAGCAAAGGCTGGAAAATGGGTGGCTATATTTAGCACAGACTTCTGAACAACACAGTCTAGAAAAATACTATACTAATCAATTTTTAGCTAAAAACTTTAATTTATCATCCACTCAATATTAAAGGTAAAAGTTTGTAACAGAGATTAATTTTAAACAGCTTGGAAAAGAAAAAGAATCTGCATCACTTGATTCCAAATTAGACCTCTTGTGGTTTTAATGCAAGCAGGTTTTAAAAACATATTCATTTTAATATTAACAAAATATTATCATTTACATAAATTACTATTTAAGTATAATTTCTGGGTAAAATTGTTACAGTGAATATCTTTGACAAATGAATGATACAGCAATCCTGAAGCAATAGGTAACTTTCTTTTGAAAATCTGACTAATGTCACTGGAATTTCTTGGCTATCTCTTGTATTTTCACATGTCAATTACATAATAATGTTCACTGAATATTTTTTCTTCTCATTTCATGCTTCCTACCTTTTTAAAAATATATATAATAATGCTCTTTACCATTACCAAGTGTAGTTTGAAAGTTTTTGTGAAAGATATCTATTTAGGGCAAAAGGAACCCTAAATTTGACAATTTTCTAATTGAATTAATATTAAGTGAATTTGTATTTTGTGGAAAGATGGCAGCAAAATTCAGCCAGTTATTCCAGCAGGTGGCGCCCTAGCACTGCCTGCTGATTTACGACTTTGTGTTTAAAGGATTGTCAGCATAAGCAATGAAAATTCAAATGTAGAATTTTAAATGTGGATGAGTTCTCCTGCCTTTCAGATTCTAATGAACTTCAGCCCAATGCCAGTTTGCCACATGGTTTCACTGTTGCTACAGTCTCTTCATTTAAGAAGCAAATGACACAAAGAAATTTGCTAACAAATTCAACAAAATTGTAACTAAATAGCTACCTTTGTGATTGTTTAACAGGACTTAATTGACGATATATGTTGCCAAAATAGGGATAATAAATGGCCTGGGAATTGTATACCTCCTAGTTGTTTATTCCTGGAGCAAAAGATTCTCTCAGCAGTGTACATTGTTATGAATCATTAAAAAGAAAAGAGAAGTGATGGAACCAAGATTAGAGACTGCATGTTTCCACTGATGAATGCTTTTTTGTCTCTGCCCTAATCCCTCAATAAAGAAATTTATAGCTAATATACTGCATTTGTACTTTGATAATTTCCTCATTATTTCATTAGAGACAATGTTGCAGAGTAGAAAGAGTCAGAAGGGCAAAGATAAGAATTTCATTTCAGGTCTAGTAATTATTAACTATATAACCTGGGGCAACCTACTGAACTTGGTTTTTTATTTGCAAGTGGAGTTCTCTAGATGGCAAATATCCATCTAGAGAATTGTTGGAAAAATTAGAGACAAGTTCTGTAAAATTCTTGGAATACATTAGATTCTCAACACATTATACTTATTATTTTCATAAGCAATCATATTTAATCCTTACCACAATCCCATTTTTTCTGCAATGTATTGTTATTTCAACTAGCTTTGAAATGCACAGAGCCAAACATTAATTCCATTTACTGATGACAAAAAAAAAAAAAAAAACACAAGGTTTAAAAGAGTCTGTTCTAATAACACAACTAGTTTTTCTATGGTCCATTATTATGTTACTGTCAAGCAGAAATCAGCAAATCTGGAGATAAATACTGGGTTGACTACTGTGTTTTCAATCTAAGAAATTGTTTCTTTTTTCATCTCAATGTTGCAAGCAATCACAGGGATATTTAAGAAAATAAATTTTAGCTTTGGGAGGACAAAGGAATTAACACAAACAATTGCTCAGATTGACAAGTTTTTAGAACTATCATTTTTAAAATTTGCTACCATTTTATTGAAGGCAGCAACAGTCATTGTTGAGACAATTCAGGCATGAACTACATAGGAAAGTTCAGCCTCAACATTATAATGGTTTAGGTAGAAGTTTTTATGTTCTGAATTTTCCCTTAAATAGTAACTTTTTGATAAATAAATATAACCAGATGTAAGTCAGTAACTACTTTTTAAAAATTTTTATATTCATGTGTATGAAGAGAGTTTTCTTAATCACCTTTCTGGCAACTAAAGTATTTTAATTTCTCTTTTTTCCTCTTTAACTTTTTCACTTTAGAAAATCATTTTTTAACTAAAAAGTTTAAAATTAGAAAATGTGGCTGCACACGGTGGCTCCCGCCTGCAATGCCAGCACTTTGGGAGGCCGTGTCTTTTTTCTCGTTGGTTTCAAAGAACATCTTTATTTCTGCCTTCATTTCGTTATGTTCCCAGTAGTCATTCAGGAGCAGGTTGTTCAGTTTCCATGTAGTTGAGCGGTTTTGAGTGAGTTTCTTAATCCTGAGTTCTAGTTTGATTGCACTGTGGTCTGAGAGACAGTTTGTTATAATTTCTGTTCTTTTACATTTGCTGAGGAGAGCTTTACTTCCAACTATGTGGTCAGTTTTGGAATAAGTGCGGTGTGGTGCTGAGAAGAATGTATATTTTGTTGATTTGGGGTGGAAAGTTCTGTAGATGTCTATTAGGTCTGCTTGGTGCAGAGCTGAGTTCAATTCCTGGATATCCTTGTTAACTTTCTGTCTCGTTGACCTGTCTAATATTGACAGTGAGGTGTTAAAGTCTCCCATTATTATTGTGTGAGAGTCTAAGTCTCTTTGTAGGTCTCCGAAGACTTGCTTTATGAATCTGGGTGCTCCTGTATTGGGTGCATATATATTTAGGATAGTTAGCTCTTCTTGTTGAATTGATCCCTTTACCATTATGTAATGGCCTTCTTTGTCTCTTTTGATCTTGGTAGGTTCAAAGTCTGTTTTATCAGAGACTAGGATTGCAACCCCTGCCTCTTTTTTGTTTTCCATTTGCTTGGTAGATCTTCCTCCATCCCTTTATTTTGAGTCTATGTGTGTCTCTGCATGTGAGATGGGTCTCCTGAGTACAGCACACTGATGGGTCTTGACTCTTTATCCAATTTGCCAGTCTGTGTCTTTTAATTGGAGCATTTAGGCCATTTACATTTATGGTTAATATTGTTATGTGTGAATTTGATCCTGTCATTATGATGTTAGCTGGTTATTTTGCTCGTTAGTTGATGCAGTTTCTTCCTAGCCTCAATGGTCTTTACACTTTGGCATGTTTTTGCAGTGTCTGGTACCGGTTGTTCCTTTCCATGTTTAGTGCTTCCTTCAGGAGCTCTTTTAGGGCAGGCCTGGTGGTGACAAAATCTCTCAGCATTTGCTTGTCTATAAAGTATTTTATTTCTCCTTCACTTATGAAGGTTAGTTTGGCTGGATATGAAAATCTGGGTTGAAAATTATTTTCTTTAAGAATGTTGAATATTGGCCCCCACTCTCTTCTGGCTTGTAGAGTTTCTGCCAAGAGATCAGCTGTTAGTCCGATGGGCTTCCCTTTGTGGGTAACCTGACTTTTCTCTCTGGCTGCCCTTGACATTTTTTCCTTTATTTTAACTTTGGTGAGTCTGACAATTATGTGTCTTGGAGTTGCTCTTCTTGAGGAGTATCTTTGTGGTGTTCTCTGTATTTTCTGAATTTGAATGTTGGCCTGCCTTGCTAGATTGGGGAAGTTCTCCTGTATAATATCCTGTAGAGTGTTTTCCAACTTGGTTCCATTCTCCCCATCAATTTCAGGTACACCAATCAGACATAGATTTGGTCTTTTTACATAGTCCCATATTTCTTGGAGGCTTTGTTCATTTCTTTTTATTCTTTTTTCTCTGAACTTCTCTTCTCACTTAATTTCATTCATTTCATCTTCCATCACTGATACCCTTTCTTCCAGTTGATCCAGTTGGGCTACTGAGGCTTGTGCATTTGTCACGTAGTTCTCGTGCCTTGGTTTTCAGCTCCATCAGGTCCTTTAAGGACTTCTCTGCATTGGCTATTCTAGTTAGCCATTCATCTAATTTTTTTTCAAGTTTAGCTTTCAAATATATAAAAATAGCTGTAACTTCTTTGCAAATTGTTCCAGGAGAAATATTTTCATTTAACTATTCTTTACATTTGTCATAACAAATATTTGTTAAATAGGAAAAAGATATTGTTTTTAAAAAGACATTTTTGTCAAATCAATGTGCATAAAAACAAAAAGTTAAAATAAATGTCATGGTCAATGATTGCCTGAGGCTGGCCCGTGAGTGGTAAAAGAATGGACCAAGAGAGGAAGAGTTTAGAAAGGCAGATTCATTAGAGAAAAGGGAGAGATATGTTGCAAGGGAGCAGCGAGTAATACAACAGATGAAAAGCTGTCTGCAAAGAGGCAGGAGTGGAGGGAAGTTTTATAAGATTGTGCTGCTTGGTCTGATTGCTTGCGAACAGGATGCTTGGGTGCAGGTGGGCCATGAGCTAAGTGATTGTTACAGGATGTTTGGGTGCAAGTGAGCTATTTTTGGTGGACCCCGGTTCTCAGAACATTTGCTCCCCTTTACCCCTGTTTCTTTTCCTACCAGCTAAGCCCATTTTTAAATTTTCTTCATAGAGCTCCACAATAAATTTTCCAAAGTCTGCCACAGTAAAACTGTCAAAAGACATAGAGCAAAGACCAAGGCAATTATCTTCGTGGAAAGATCAGAGAAGACTTCACTAAGAAGGTGACATTTACCAAAGTCGATGAACTAGGACAAAAGCAGCAGTGAGAGGGGTGAAACAAATTCATATTAAGATTCTAAGGCACAATTGACAGAATTTTGTGATTGACTAAAGAAAGGTGAATACAAAAAAAAAGAGAGAGAGATGTGAGTGTTGGATGACACCAAGGTCACTATGGTATTCAGGAGCTTGGACAGAAAATTTTGGTTAATTATGCTGTGAAGAGGAAAATCATTCACACAGTTCAAATACCAAAATTTTAAAGGGGACAATTAAATAATCTTCCTGTCTCCAAGCTCCTTAGATCTCATTTCCATAGGCCAAGGAAGATTTTATATTTGTTTCAAAGAAAATTTTATCGAGTTAATTGACATATAATAAACTGCACAGTTTGACAAGTTTTGATATATGCATACACCTATAAGACTACACTGCTATTAAGGTAACACATATGTAAATTACCCCCAAAAGTTTCCTTGAGCAGCTTTGTGTTTCCTCCCTGCTACCCCTTCCTGCATCCTCCTGTACTTAGCCAATCCCTGATCTGCTTTCTGTAACAATAGATTAACATTTATTTTAAATACTTTTATATGAATAAAATTATATACAAACTCTTCTTTTACATCTGGCTTATTTCACTTAAAATAATTTTAAGATTCATTCATATTGTTGTGTGCATTAATACTTTCTATTGTTCTATTGCTGAGTAATATCGCATTATATGAATATACCACAATTTCTTTACCCAATTACTTGTTGATAGGCATATGGATTGTTTATAAGTTTGGACATTAAAAATATAGATGACATAAACATCCCTGTATGCATTTTTAAATAAATGTTTGCTTTAATTTCTCATGAGTAAACACCTAAGAGTAGAATGGCTGGATTTGATAGGTGTATCTATAATTTTTTAAAAGTGTTACATTTTTTCAAAGTGGTTGTACCATGTTACAACTCCATGGGCAGTGGGTGCAGTTTCAATTGCTTCATATCTTTGCTAACAAGGGATATGGTCAATTTTTTTTAATTGTAGACATTTTAATAGATGTTTAGTGGTAGCTCATGGTGGTTTGAGTTTTAATTTTTCTGATGAATAATGTCATTGTGCAACTTTTCATATACTTTTTTGCCGACAGCAAATCTTTGTTAAAGTTGCTATTCATGTCTTGTGACCAGTTCTCTCTTGAGTTTTGCACATTTATTGAGTTTTGAGTTTTCTTTCCTCTTTCAAAGATATCCTTGATACAAAGCCTTTCTCAGATATGGAATTTTAAATATTTTCTTGAAGTCTGTGACTTATCTTTTAATTCTCTTAAGTGTCTTTAGAAGAGCAGATGTTCTCAATTTTAATAACGTACAATTTATTTCTAAATAAATCTATTGCTAAAAAGCAATAGTTCTTGCTTTTTATGTCATAGCTAAGAAATTACCGCCTAAGAACAATTTTGTCCTATGTTTTCTTTTAGAAATTTGATAGTTTTTGTTCTTGAATTTAGGCATATTGTACACTTTAAGTAAATTTTTTTAAATCATACAAGGTATGAATTGAAATTCACTTGTTTTGGAATATGGATTTATCATAGTTACAGTAGTAATTATAGAAAAGACTGTTCCTTCTCTGTTGGCTTTCCCTTTGCACTGCCCAGGTGGGAGCGCAGAGGTGAGATCTCAGCTCACTACAACATTTGACACCTGGGTTCAAGCGATTCTTTTGCCTCAGCCTCCCAAGTAACTGGCGTTACAGGTGCCTGCTATGACGCCCGGCTAATTTTTGTATTTTTAGTAGAGATGGGGTTTCACTATGTTGGCCGGGCTGGTCTCAAACTACTGACCTCAAGTGATCTGCCCGCCTCGGCTTCCCAAAGTGCTGGGATTACAGGTGTGAGCCACTGTACCTGGCTCTTTTGCACCTTTGCTGAAAAACAGTTTATCATATATGTGTGGAATCATTTCCAGACTCCACATTCTGTTTTTTTGAACTCTATTATCTCTTTTGATGTCAACACTGCATTGTTTTATCTATTTAAACTTTAAAATAACTCCTGAAGTCAGGTAATATAAGTCTTTCAGCTTCTTCTATGTCAAATTTGTTTTGGCTGTTCTAGGTCCTTTGCATTTCTACATGCCTTTTAGAATTGGCCTTTCAATTTTTAACAACAACAACAAAAAAAGCCTGCTGGACTTTTAATTGGGAAGGCATGGATCAATGTGAGAAAAATCTTAAAAACACTGAATTTTCCAAAAGTTGAACGATTATCTCGCTCTGCTCTCTGCTTATTCATGTCTCTTTTAATTTCTCTCAGTGAATTTTGTTGTTGTTTTCAGTGTGCAGGTCTTGCATATCTTTTGTGAGATTTGTGCAAGGTAATCAATATTTCTGATATTTTAATATTGTACTCACCACTTTTAGTTATTATTAGTGGAAAGTTGGTATGTATTATCTCGCCCTCTATCACCAGAAGAGTCCTACAATTACTTGTTTTTCTTCATCCTGCTTAAGCTCTCAGCAATGTTTTACTTAGCTGAGCATTTTTTTAATTCTTTGAACAATCTCTTCTCTTGATCTCTGCAGCATCATACTCTCTTGGCTTTATTCACTTATTCCTCCATCTGAAACTGCTTTGTTTAACCTCAAAATATAGAAGTATCATAGGCTTTAGTACTGTGTCCTTCATTTTTCTGTTTCCATACTTTCTCATTAAGTTTTCTTAATGGCATTAGAGATCATCAATTTGCCAACATCTCCAAAATATGCCCCTAAATTTGACCATTCCAATGGTCAAATCATTTGTGCTGAGTAAATTGCATGATTGGTCATCATTTGTGCTGAGTACATTAATGTTGAGTGATCTACTTAAAATGTACATTTGAATATCCAGTTGGTATCTTAAACTTAATATTTCCCTCTGTAAACTTCTTTCATTTCAGTAAATTCTACTACAATATACCCTGTTCTTCAATTCCTATAACCATGGGTTACTCTTAACTCTTCTCTATACCCCCATATTTAACTCCTCTTTCACTCTGTTTGATTCACCCCCAGATTCTGTTCTAAATTCATCCATTTTTCATGTTTTCTATGGACACCTTTCTAATCTAAGCCACAGTTGTTTTTCACCAGGATTACTCAATAAATTTCTCTAATTCAACCCTTGGTCTCTTACATTCCTTTCTCTGGATGGTAACTAGAATAATCTTTTAAAAATGCAAAAGAAATCCCATCTAATCATATTACTTCCCTATTCAAAATGCTCCAAAATCTTCCTGTTGCCCTTGGGGTGAAATCAAATTTCTTTATTAATTCCTACAAAATCTTTACATTAGCTGACTTTAGGAAACCATTGTTCTTTCCATTCTTTGACTTGACCAAGCCCATCTTTTCCTTTAGGGTTTTTGCACCTGATATTTTCTCTGCTTTAAAACTTTAACCCCTGACTTTCCTATATCAGATCTGTCTTCTTTTAAATGCAGAGCAAAAATACCACCTCTTCAGTGCCCATTTCCTACCAGTTTAAATTAGTTCCCGTACACTATCTAATTCACATATTTTGAATCTTATTTCTAATTGAAATTATCTTGTCTATTCATTTACTTATTAATTTTCTGTCTCAAGCTACCAGAACATAAGCTGTAGAAGATTCCTTATTTGCCTAATTTACTACTATATTTCTAGTACCCAGAATTCAGGACCTAGTACACGGTATGCTTTTGATAAATATTTATTAAATGAATGAATCAATCAAATTTGTGAATAAAGCCACTAAATCTTTTTTATGTAAAACCTGCTACCAAAACAAGTTTTCTTAAACCTACTATGTAAGAATTCTTGATTATTTTTATGTACCTTTAATAGTTCCTTTGTTGATTCTGGTTGATTCTGTTGATTTTAACCTTTTGAGAATATCACTCTAACAAATATCTCCAGCCTTTGATATCAAACTTCATATTAAAAGTTGGTATATGATTTGAAAATTATTTTTCTCACCAAATCATTGATTAAGTGGTACTCAACAGAGGCAGAAAAAATGCAGTGCTATTGTATAAGCTTTATTCAACAAGATAGGTACCTATTAATCTATGCTTAAGTAATCTTAATGTTACTGTTACTCAGTAAATATTTATTACTTTTATTCCAAAAGTATCATATCATACTTTGCTGAAATCAATACATCCCATTGGCTGTATTTTGCTGATGAGTAATGCTAAAAACTTATTAGAGAAAGAACATTATGTTACTTGAATCATTTCCTCCCAAGGAAATGTTGGTTCTCAATAATCCTCCCTATTGATCTTACATGGTTATTGTCCATTGCATTAATAATCAATTCCCAAATTTATTAAAGATGTACATTTCCAGAATGTTCCATTTTGGAAACTAAAATATGGATATGTCATTGGTTATAATGTGATTTTTATTTTCAGCATTTCCAATAATAATGGAAGTGGCCATGAAATTAAACCTTTAAATTCCAACATCATTTTAAAAAGAGATTTGTTAAGACTGAAACGTATGAAGTCACTTAAAGCAGGTAGGTGATTTCTTATGACTTCCCAATTTACTTTGAGCTAGAATACTCTCTTTCTGATGTTTACTTTTTTTATTCCTGTTAAAAAAGCTAGGCTGTAGCGGGTCATAAAACTTCAAAGTGAAGCTACTGGCAAGGATGGCGTACAGATCTTATTTTGAACTTTGTTTTAAATTAGATTTCAGATTTCATTGGAGACAGAGAATTTGAGGAAATGGGACACATTTAAAGACAAGCATATTTCATTTGTAAAAAAATCTGCAACTTCAAATATCATAAGACAATTATGAAGGATGTTCAGAGCAATGAAACAGGATAAGCTGTTTGTTTTGATAAGTGGTTGTGAAATCAGGAAAGAGGCACTAAGAATGTAGATGTAGAGAATAATGTAAAAGGATTAATATTGATTCATTGATCAAAAAAATAGATTGAATAAGTTGGCAAGAAAAATCAAGAATGAATTATCTAAACAGAATTTTTCCAAATTAAAACTTTCCTCTGAACTTTGAAAAATGTTTTTGTAAACAAGAGATTTAAACTATGCATGGAAATTTGTGTTGGCAGAAAAATAAACTACATACGAGCAAATCAGTTAACAGTGAATGTAATCCTGACCCCAAACAAACAAAAGCTCAATGACTGTGGATAATACCAGATTATGATCTGCTAAACACAATGAACAATTAAAAAGTGTTCTCTTTTTAAAAAAAAATCTTTATGCCTTTTATTCATTTTACTATTCTTTACATTAGAAATATCCACTCTGCTAAATCATTTTCTTTGTTTATTTAGAGACTAACCATCCTGAAAACTCTTTTGTTTGTGATTATAAACAATATTCCTTCAATAAGAATAGAATTCACACTCGTATTCATCTTTGTATAAATATGAAGCCTGGAAGGGTAGACCCAAACATGGTGAATATGAGAAGGATTTCCTAAAAAAAAAATTCTAAGAAACATTTTTATTTGTTAGAATATTAGGGACTGTATTTTTTATTTTGTTTTGTATTAATAAATAATAAATTTTTAAGAAAAGTATGTCCCATGCAATATTGGGGATATCCTTTTTTTAAATTATACTTTAAGTTTTGGGATACATGTGCAGAACATGCAGGTTTGCTATATAGGTATACGCGTGCCATGGTGGTTTGCTGCACCCATCAACCCATCATCTACATTAGGTATATCTCCTAATGCTATCCATCCCATAGCTCCCCACCCGCCGACAGGTCCCAGTGTGTGATGTGTTACCTGTGTTCTCAGTGTTCTCTGTGTCCCTGTGTTCTCAGTGTTCAACTCCCGCTTATGAGTGAGAACATGCGGTGTTTGTTTTTCTGTTCCTGTGTTAGTTTGCTGAGAATGATGGTTTCCAGCTTCATCCATGTCCCTGCAAAGGACATGATCTCATCCTTTTTTTATGGCTGCATAGTATTCCATGGTGTATATGTGCCACATTTTCTTTATCCAGTCTATTACTGATAGGCATTTGGGTTGGTTCCCAGTCTTTGCCGTTGTGAATAGTGCTGCAATAAACATACTTGTGCATGTGTCTTTATAGTAGCATGATTTATAATCCTTTGGGTATATACCCAGTAATGGGATTGCTGGGTCAAATGGTATTTCTGGTTCTAGATCCTTGATGAATCGCCACACTGTCTTCCACAATAGTTGAACTAATTTAAGTGCCCACCAACAGTGTAAAAGTGTTCCTATTTCTCCACATCCTCTCCAGCATCTGTTGTTTCCTGACTTTTTAATGATCATCATTCTAACTGTCATTAGATGGTTTCCATTATGGATTGCATTTTAAGACATGTTTTTCCCTTACATCTGCTTTTCAGTATCACATACAAAAAATTTATGCAAGGTGTAAGAATTATATTTGTTTATACCATATTTCATGCTTATCTGTAAGTGAATCTGGCAAAGCTGAAGATACACATAATAAAACTGCCAAACCAATCTTAGATTATTAAAAATATGTGGAGAGAGGGAAATAAATCTGCTAAACTAAACAATAATTGAGGATTCAAATAACTTGCTGGTCTCTTGGAAGTCTTAATGGAACATCTGTCTAACCCAAAGTCAGGTGCCATGCAATGTTAAAATATCAAGATGTTTTAAACATTTGGATATCTACTGTTGAGACTGGGCTTATGTTGACCAAATAAAATAAATGGGCATTAGTATTTCTTGCAAAAATCCCTAATGTAAAGACAGAGAGGCTATTTCGTCTAAATAATCTGCAATGATTATGTATACTGATTGACTTCATGAGATAAATACCTTCCTACTTTTGCCAGTGTTGAAAGAGTCTTACTTTTTCTAATCTTATTATTAAGCCCTCCTGCTGAGAAGGCTCACTGTCTGATCTCTGACCCTTGAGTTGCCACTTAATGGAAAAGTTGACAAGGCTAAATTTCTTAACAAAAAGAGAAGGAGGACTTAATCTCCTGAATTCAATATTCAGAATCCAAACCAAAGCTTGAGAGAATAACTTGACAAGGTCCTTGAGAAGGATACCCTGTTAACATTTGAAAAAAGCAAAAACAAAAACAAATGCAGTCCTGAATTTTCCAATTCTGTTCATAACAGAGATTCAGAGAATGACATATAAGCTAGAATGAAAGCTTGTACTATGACCATCAGCATTCTAATATTTTTTGAGCTGCCCTATAGAGCCTGTCACATTGTGACAGATTTTTATTTTAAAGTGAACAATAAATGCTATCAATAGAGAAAGATAAGAAAAATAAGACACAAAGGAGTTGGCTGGTTCTGTATGTTAATAGCTTCCAGTTGTATAGCATTTTATTTAAAAAATGCTTCTACATAAAAATTGTCACTGTTCATCTTGCATGGAACCTTATATGTTGCAATTTCTCCACCTAAACCACAACTGGGAACGAGCTATAAAAATCACTGCTTTAGACAGCCACTTAAACATCATAGCCTTGTTTAAGTAAGATTTTATTTTTTAATTTATACTTTCCAGTCCTTACTTTGAATCATTTTATCATAAACTAGACTATGGGTCAATGGGAAGACTTTGAGATTTTGGGCAATGGAGCAACAAGATCTGGCTCACAGTGCCCACAAGGTGCCAGATATTATTCAAGGTGCTGCGGTATAGTAGTCAGAATTTCAAAAAGAATCTCCAAGATTCCTTGAATAGTATCTTGTACATGATAAGTGGAATGAATAAATAGATGGATCAATGGATTGACACTCTTGATTTAATATAGTTTTCTTATTTCCATCACATGGCTTTGTGTCTAGATTATCTCTTTCTAGATTACCTTTCTAGATTACCTCTTTATAGATTACCTCTTTCTAGATTACCTCAGTTTCCACTGAAACCTTTTTTTTGTGGTCCTCTGCTTATTAGCATAGGATCCTTTGTTCCCAAGTCCAGTTCAGGATTTCCTATATTATCACCCAAAACACACACAGATCCCTTCTTCCACTTTTCTGGGAGGAGTATCTGGTAATCTCTCAATGCAATCAGCTTTGTAAAGAGAAGAATGAATATAGAACCAAGCTGGGGGAATGGCAAAAATGGATGCCTAAGCTGGATACAGTGGCTTACACCTGTAATCCTAGCACTTTCAGAGGCTGAGGCAGGAGGACTGCTTGGGCCCAAGAGTTCAAGCCTGCAGTGAGTTATAATCACATCATCACACTCCAGTCTGGGTGACAGAGTAAGACCCTTTCTCAAAATAAGAGAGAGAAAGAAGGAAAGAAGGAGGGAAGGAAGGAGGGAGGGAGGGAGGGAAGGAAAGAGAGAGGAAAGGAAGGAAAGAGAGAGAGGAAAGGAAGGAAGGAAGGAAGGAAGGTGAGAGAGAGGAAAGGAAAAGAAGAAAGAAAGGAAAGAAAGAAGAAAGAAAAAATCTAACGTTTCTCGAGAAGCTGTATAGGAAGATGCAGCTCAAGATGAGAGGACTGAACGTGTAAATCATGAAAAACGGGCAATTTGAATAAATCCAGGGATATACAAGGCCACAGACAGAATCATGGAGCATGGGAATGGAGTTGTTAGCAAGAAATAGGTCATAAGTGGAAAAAGTGAGGTTGACATTCAAATTGGCCAGAAACATTTAGTTATGTAAGCAAGAAGAAATGTAGCCAATATTCATAGAATCAGTATCATTTATGTGAGCATACACTGCCTGCAGACTCTGGTTCTCCAGTTCCTAATTGAAATGGGTATAGCTTGTGTCATCTATGTAGGAAGTACATTCGAAAATTTAACATTTCTATTTCCAGGTGAAATTTAAAATCTCTTTAAGAGTGAGTTCACCTCAATTTAACCTTGTACAGATCTTATTTTTCTTAGAGGCAATAAGAATAGCACAACCACACCTCCTCTTAGAAGAGCATACTGCAAACGTGTGTTAGATGACCCTGACACCTTTTATCTTAAAGAGTTCTCCTGTTACTTAGAAAAGTTTTAAGTGAAATTAGGTAAAGCTATATATAGGAGATTTTGTAATTCCAATAAAATGAAAACTTTTCTAAGGCAATTTTCTATTTCTTCAAGATCCACTGAATATTCTATCCAGAAACATTACCACAATACTTTAGATAGTTTCCTGCCTCTCCATTTTAGGACAGCTTCTCCAGTGCTCTTGAATGTAATATTAAAAATATTATCTAGAATGCACTTTCTTCTTTTTCTTTGTTCTTCTGTTTTGTGTCAAAACTGCCTTCCTACTGAAAGCATCCTCTGTTTAATCCCATTAAAATGGCATTTTTAATTAATTCACCTTATTTTGGTGTTTTTGTCATCACTTGGTGCTGTATTAATCTATATGTTACAGAGTGTGCTGTAAATATAAAGTATGTAAGTGGTGCTGTAAGTGAAGTTATTTCATATATTTATTCTGTGCTATCTATGGAACTGCTTGTTATAGTGAAAAAAAAAACTGGTTTTGGATTCAAAATTATCTGGAATTGAGCCTTTGCTGTAACTGACTTAAGGTAAATGACGTATCTTCTCTGAGTCTTTGTACTCTCTGCATGAAGGTTAAGTAGTGCACGGGCTTGTAAGAGCCAAAATGTCTTATTTAAATCTTAGCTCTCACTCTTACTAGCTGTGCCACTTTGGCAAGCTAACTTAATCTTTCTGAGCCACAACTTTCCATCTGTAAATTGGGGATTACAATAATGCCTTCCTGACACCAATTGTTGTGAAGCTTAAACAATATGCATGTGAAAGCATATCACATTTATTAAGACTGATATAAAATGTAAAGCAATCTTGTAACTACCTTAAAGTGTTTCTAGAGTGAAAAGTATGTTAAGTTGTCTAAACCAAAAAGCTGAAATGCATCCTTAAAACTGATCCTTAATCTATCTCTCCTAATTCCTAACAGACACAAACACACACACATACACATAGTGTTATTGAACTATGATAAAACCAAATGGACCCAGCAGTGTATTCATCCTCTGCAGTGGAATTCTACTATGGCAGCACCCTTTCTTTGTTTCCATAATAAAAACATGTCTTGTATTGTAAGAAGACACCTGCTGAAATCTATGGCAGAAAGTTGTATTTTCATAATCTTTGCCCATTTTTTTCCCTTTTAACCTCAAACCTTCATATAAAATAGTGTTATTCATGGAATGTATCTAATAGTTGCAGTCACACTAGCTTTATGATTCATTTCATTTTCATAGACTGGTACAAGTAATTTTTTAATAAGGAATGCTGGAGATAGGTGCAATAAGCGGCCGGCCACTGGGAACTTGTCCCTCAGTAGCAGGGAATTCCTTGTGTGGTCCCGCATCTGGAGGGTGGAGAAGGACTCATGGTCAGACCTCTCATTGTCTTAGGAGTTGAAAATTTCACTTTTAAAGATATGACCATAACCAACCCTTTCTGATCTGTTGGAGGGGATCATACCATTTTTCCCAGAGGCTAATGGAAGGGGAAGAGTCAGATTCTCTGTTTTGGTCCGATGGTGGCTACCCATTTTTCGTCATGTTACAGGGGTACCAATAGCATCTATTCAGTTTAAATGCTTACTGTGATACCTTTAGGAGAGTACTCTGAACATTTATAAATTCTGCTGAAACACACTTCAAAATCGAATTGAAAGTGAACATTATTGTTTCTTCCCTAAAACTTTAAAACCAATTAAATCTACTGCATTGCAGTATTCAAACAATTCCTGGAAAGGCAAAATCCAAACTATACTTTTAATACAAAACGTAAAAATAGAACTTGTAAACCTACTAATTGCCTTTAAAAGCACAGCCTGGGAGACTACTATGTTTCCTCTGAGGGACACGTCAGATGTCATATCAGATCAGGGGGATTTTTAGTATTGCTTAAAGACCCTACGGTCAAACAATTGATGTGATCCCACAAGCAAAATTTTATTGACTTTACTCAGGTCTAGCCTGCATGTTATATACACATGCATATATAATTAGATAGCATGTGTGAAATAATAGACCACAGGGTCTTAGCCATTTACGTACAATTTACTTTCTCTAACTGCCACCAGGATTCTAGCTGATAGGCTTGGCTCAGTTGATAATTATAGCAGAAGGTGAGTGCTATTAATTAAACAGTTACCATAGCATAATCATTAATAATTCTGTGGCTTTTGGTGTCAGACAAATCAGTGACCAAGATCCCCACTAAAAACTATGTTACCTTATGTAAATTACTCAGCTTTTCTGAGCTCTAATTTTTTTCCCTTATAAACAGAAAAATAATAGTTTTGCATACGGTTGTTGTAAATTTTAAATAATATCACAAGGTAAATGTTTATTCATTATTTTTATTCATTATAGTAGAATTTAGAGCCATGCAAATTCTGTTCCACTAAAATTGCAATAAGACACTATTGCATTATATGCTATTCCTATTAAACTATCAATGATATTCATCATAGAATTAGAAAAAAATTTTTAAAAATTCATATGGAAACAAAAAGAGCCATAATAGACCAAGCAATCTTAAGCAAAAAAAACAAAGCTGAAGACATCACATTACCTGACTTCAAACTATTCTACCAGGTTACAGTAACCAAAAGAGCCTGATACTGGCACAAAAACAGACAAATAGACCAATGGAACAGAATAGAGATGAGCAATAAATCTGCATACCTACAACCATCTGATCTTCAACAAAGTTGACAAAAACAAGCAATGGGAAAAGGACTCCCTATTCAATGAATGGTAGTGGGATAACTGGCTAGCTATGTGCAGAAAATTAAAACTGGATCCCTTTCTTATATCATAAACAAAAATCAACTGAAGATGGATTAAAAACTTAATGTAAAACCTAAAACTATAAACACCCTGGAAGATGACCTGGGAGATAGCATTCTAGATACAGGCCCTGACAAAGATTTCATGATGAAGATGCCCAAAGCAAATGCAACAAAAGCAAAAATTGACAAATGGGTCCTATTTAAACTAAAGAGCTTCTGCACAGCAAAAGAAACTCTCAACAGAGTAAAAAGACAATCTATAGAATGGGAGAAAATATGTGACAACTGTACATCCAACAAAGGTCTAATATCCAGAATCTATCTGGGACTTAAATGAATAAGCAAAAAACAAACTACATTAAAAGGTGGCCAAGATACATGAACAGACATTTTTCAGAAGAAGACATACAAATGGCCAACAAGCATATGAAGAAATGCTCAACATCACAAATCATTAGAGAAATGTAAATCAAAGCCACAATGAGATACCATCTCATACCCATCTGAATGGCTGTTATTAAAAAGTAAAAAATAACAGACATTGGAAAGGTTGCAGAGAAAGAGAATGCTTATACACTACTTGTGGGAATAAATTAGTTCAGCCATTGAGGAAAGCAATTTGGCAATTTCTCAAAGAACTGAAAACAGAAATTCAACAGAGATCCTATTATTTAGTATATACTCAAAGGAATATAAATTGTTCTACCATAAAGACATATGCATTTGTATGTTTATTGCAGCAGTATTCACAATAGCCAAGACATGGCATCAACCTAAATGACCACCAACAGTAGACTTCATAAAGAATATGTGGTACATATACATCATGGAATACTATGCAGCCATAAAAAGAAAGAATCATGTTCTTTGCAGCAACATGGATGGAGCTGGAGGTCATTATCTTAAGCAAAGTAATGCAGGAACAGAAAAGCAAATGCCACATGGTCTGACTTATAAGTCAGAGCTAACCATTGATTACACATGGACACAAAGAAGGGAACAACAGACACTAGCACCTACTTGAGGGTGGAGGGTGGGAGGAGGGTGAGGATAAAAAAAGAACTACCTATTGGATACTATGTTTATTACCTGGGTGATAAAATAATCTGCATACTAACCCCCGTGACATGCAATTTACTTATATAAGAAACCTGCACATGTACCCCTGAACCTAAAATAAAAGTTAAAAAAATAAACTATTGCATTGTAGAAAGTTGTTTACAAGAGTAACATAAGTCTGGATTTCTCCATTCTTAGGAATATCAAGAATTAGAATTTCTCAGAAGAAAAGGGAAATGTAAATCTGATAAATGAGGTTCAGTTCTGAATCTGATTTGAAAGGATCAGCATGAATATATAACCCTATAATCCTGGTATATTTTAAGATTATGAGGAAAAACAAATTTCTTAACTCTATGCACTGAAATTATTTAGTAATACTTATCAACTCAGTGGAAATAAGCAATCCTAGTGCACATACTATGGTTTCTAAATATCGTTTTCCACTAAAATGAACCAGAGCTCATTGGGGGCCTGGCACAACAAATGTACAAGGTTAGCCTGGATTATTTTGTAACAGCAAGAATGCACAGGGGCTATCCTAGGCTGCTATTATTGTATTAAAAGGACTTAATGAGCCCTGCGGATGCTTCCACTGGCCAACAGGACAAAGTGACCATCAATGAATAAAATAAACCTAAAGGATAAAACACACCTGATGTATGAAACCCCATGAGACTATAAAGATAATAAAAAGAAGGTGAGGTGGAATTCATTAATACTTATTTCACTTATTATTTTAAAATAAGCAAGAAAGTGAAACTGTCAAGAATTTTTTCTGGCTTTTTATGTGTATTATTCACTGGAAAACAAAATGGTACGTTAGGAGGTTTTCTCTTTATAGAAATATTCTAGCTAATAAAGGAAGAAAGAATGATAAAATTAAAATATCATTTCACAAAAGCCCTAATGAATGAACGGATCTAGGCATTTATCAACAACTGCGAGTATCACAAAAAGGGAAACAAGCAGGCATGTATAGCTTCTGAAAAAGGGACACAGCACTGCCTATGAAATCTCTTTGCCAAAAATGAATAAATAAGTAAACATGAATATGACCAATCTTCTAGATTTAATTTACAGGGAATATTAAATACAGAGAATAGAGAGTAAAGTTAAACACCAGCAAACGGATGTAAAAAGAAAAATCCAGAATGTGGCAAACTATAACAGACAAAACAACTTGGTTTCTTTAACAAATAAATGACAGAGAAGGAGAGAGAAGAAGAAGAAAGGGGACATCTGTAGACTGAAGAGCTAGCAGCCACTCAAAACATATGCATTTTACTTGGAATCTGATTATAAAAAACAAATTGTAAAAGAGAATGACAGTGAATAGCCAATGGATGAGGCCAAGAAATAAGTGTTAATATTATTAAACGTGACAATGGTATTGCAGTTATTTTATCAAAAAAGAGTAATTATCTTTTGAAATACACATTGACAAATTTATGGATAAAGTGATAGAAAATAAAAGCTTTTTTAGAGAATTGTGTTTGGCATTTGTGTTTTCATTTACTCTTTTCACTTACATTTATATTTAAAATAATAAAATCTATTACTAAGCTTTTAAAAAAATGTGACACTAGCCTTTAGATCACATGGCTAGAATTGAAACAATGATTTGACATTTCTGTCTTAAGCTTTTGCTCACATATACTTGGAGCTCCCCAAGGGCAAGGACTATAGCATGTCAGCTCTATATTCAAAGTGTCCAGAATATCACTGGTTCATAGTAGGTGTTGAGGAAATATTTATTTAAGGTGGTGTTGAATTTAACTATATTTAATCATGTTAACTCAAACTTTAAAGATGTTCCCATATGAATGAAGCCCACACTGACCTTTCCTATTCATTTGATCACAAGAAAGGAGGATGTATAAAAGTACTGACCATTATCATTTATTTCTCTCTCACTACTCCTTCAATGAATAACAATTCTGTGATATACTCTCCTTTTGGGATTATCACAACATAGCAACGTGGGACCCACTACCCACTCATCCACAAAAAATTTGCTTCACTTAGTTTGAATAGAGCATGGCTTCATCAGATATGTGATTCTTAAGCTAAAAAGATACAATAAATCTCATTTTCCAGTATTTTTTTCTGATTTTAAGTAACATTTTGGAAAGAAGATGTCTTAAGCTATCATCATCATCAAGACTTCCTGAGCAGCTTAGGAGATGTAGCCATGCACCAGATTTATAAACAAGTTCCTAAATTGCTACAAAGTTTGAACATCACAGAACATCCTACTTTTTGTTACATATTTGGAAAATAAACTGTGATTTTTTTTATTCTAGATGATACAAAATTTAAAGGTTATTGGTTGGCATCTTCTTTACAAGTCAGTCGTTTACTTGCTTTTTAATTTGCGGAGTTCTCAGGTAGAAAATAAAGCAAAGCATACAAGATTTGCTGCAGGAAAATTTAATTCAACAGTGTGGCTAGATCATACTTCATTTCATGTTGTATATTTTTAACGACAAGAGAAGGAAAGGGAAAGAAAATTTACCAAATCCTTTCTATGTGCCAGGCCCTTTGTACATTATCTTTTAATTCTCATGGCCACCAGGAATGGGGGATGGCATTTTATTCATTTTACAGTAGAGGAAATGGTGGTGGTAGTGTGTATCAGTGAGGGTAAGACACTGATTAAACTTAGCTCAAAAGTGGTGAGGTAGGATTCACACTGATTTGCCTGACTCCAGTACCTATATATGCTCCTTCCCATTGTAGTGAACTATATGCGCAGAATAACCAGGTTAGATTACTGCTGAGTGGCAAGACGAAAGGATGTTTTAACAGAGTCCTTCATACCAAATTAGATATCTCTGTGTGACATAGAACCCAGGAAGACTTTGGTTGCATTTCAAAGAAAGCTTCCCCCAATAAATGATGAAGATGATTTTATGTTTATGTAACTTATAGCCATAATAGACCATGATACCATATATTCTGAAGTATTTTTAAAAATTACAAATGCAAACAGAAAATGTACATAATGCTCTTCACGAATACGAGAAATTCGACATAAGGTCAATGGTGTCATGAATGAATGAGTTGGAAATATTATCTTATAGAGACTATATATATATATATAGTTTTTTGAGACAGGATCTTACCGTGTCAGC
This sequence comes from Symphalangus syndactylus, assembly GCF_028878055.3. Taxonomy (NCBI): domain Eukaryota; kingdom Metazoa; phylum Chordata; class Mammalia; order Primates; family Hylobatidae; genus Symphalangus; species Symphalangus syndactylus. The sequence goes on along the minus strand of NC_072442.2, from coordinate 11,228,481 downwards.
CAGGCCAGGCTGGAGTGCATTCGACATCCTGGGCTCAGGTCATCTTCAAGGGGCTTGTGTTTAAAAGCTTATGTTTTCTAACAAATCTGACCACCTATTCACTGTGTAGTCAGTATTATTTCTTGAACCCAATTCTCTAACTATATAATAACTTGTTCATTTAACGAACTTCTACTTTTTCTTGCTTGCAAATAATTCTGTATTGCATTTATTAACTTCTGCAGTACTCTCTTTATGGCAGATAAAGCAGCTTGTGGTGTTATCCTCCTAAGGCAATGCTGATTGTTACAGAGATGTGTTATATTACATTCTGTTTATACTAGAGATAGCTCTATGGTTTATCTACAGGTTTTAGCTACACTTATTTTTGCTCTTTGTCCATTTCTCTGTGATACCATTAGGAAATGCCATGTGATTACATTGTAGTCTTCACTTTGGTGTGTGCACAAAGAAATACCGTACCCTAGTTTTTTGTTTAATATGTGCTTAACAGTAATATTATTAGCTGCTGAATGTCTCAGCTTGAGCAAGAAAATGTAGTTCATAGTGCAATAAAAGTAACATCCTTAACTTGAATTTGGGGTCTCTGAGGCTGTGTGCTCTTGCTATCAGCTGTGAATACAGCTTTAAAAGCCATGGTTTAAAATTATTTTTATTTTAAGCATTGCTTTTTTGGTATAATCCAAATATTTGATCTTCCTGAACAGAACAATCCCACATCATGGTTGAAATAAGATAATGCATGATGTGAAAAGTCTCATAATGAATAATTTGTAATTTCAAGTGTCTATTATTTCTTCAGAAAAGCTTCTGCGTCTCAATCCTTAGATTGACCTGTGGCTCAGGTAGAATTGTAAAAAATACCATTACAAGTTGTCATAGGAGACAATGTCTTAGAACTGGAGCAAAACAAGCCAGTCCTGAGGTTTGCTTACTTAATTTTGATTAACAGTTAATTACTTTTTCATGTAAAAGGGGTTAACTACAGCACAGATTTGTGTGACATCAATTTAAAAATGTGATTTTCTGTATACGTTGATATCTTTTCTTAAAAGCAGGTATCTTTCTCCACAAAGATGAGTACCATAATTAATTATCAAGGTCTGTGCGATAAGGGCTACATTTGAGGGGCACAGTCTTCTAAGCAGGCGTTTATAGTAATTTGGACAGCTTGACTCACTTGGAAGATGAAGTTAGATATAGGTACCTATACATTGCCTCCTGGTGCTCCCAAGAAATATGGTCTCAAAAGCATTCCCAGAATTCCGTGTACTACAATTTTTTACTTGTGTAGCAAAGCATGTCTCTTATTTTAAAGAGCTTGCACCAGAATTCCTTTTAGGGGGAGAACTATCTTTGATTAAGGACGTACATTGATCAGCCTTTGCAGTTGTGGAGACGATAGCACTGAAACCATAATCTGAAGGAAGATAGCAGTAAAAGGGATGAAGTTCTCTGCCTAAGAAGCTAACAGAATTTTACACTGTACTCAGTTGTCATGTCTTCATCTTCCTCAGTCTGGAAAGTTTCTGAGTCTTGCTCTGTCTTTCATGACCTGTTTATAAATGTCTTTCAGCTTCAGTTTGTCCAGTTGTTCTTCAGGTTAAATTTCAGTTGTGTGTTTTTGGCAAGAATATAAGAGCAGTGATACTATATCCTCAGTGCATCCTATCAGGAGGTACATGATGTCAGTATTTTTAGTGCTGTTAAGTTTCTTTACTTGGTTAAGGTGTTGTCTATGGGATTTCTCTTCTGTAAGGTAACTATTTTTCCATTTGCAATTAATAAGTATTTTCGGGGGAAAGAATTTCAGGTTACACAGATATCCAGTTTTACATCATATGTTTCCCATTAATTTTGGCAGCATTTGTGATTCTCGGCTACAACAATTTTGACTGCATTGTTTGTCTTAGATATACTGTACTTTGAAGTGATGTCATGAATGTGTTTCTGCTAAATTGAAAGTGTGAGTAATTGAGGTCTGAAAATTATCCTAAATGTATGTTCTGAAAAAGTAGAAGGCTTGAATTATCACTGCATGATATGAAAAAATTAGACTATAGCAGATTTGAGGGAGCAGTTTATGAATAGAATCTTGGGTATGCTTCACTTTGAGATAATTCTTAGGTGTTTAAGTAGATATATCAACTAGACATTAAATAAATGAGCCTAGAGTTCAAGAAGAGGAATGAGATAGAGGTATAAATTTGGGAGCATTTAAAGCAACGGGATTGTATATAAGGCATTGGGATTGTATATAGAGCAAGAAGAAATCTAAAGACTGAGCCCTGAAGTAACTCTGAGGTTAAGGGATCAAAAATTTTGCAAAATCGGAAAGTCAGAATAAGAAATGTTCACAAGAATTTAAGACCCTAGGAAAAGAAAGCTTCACAAGAGCATTGGAATTCAAGAAAAAGAGCGTGGAAGCTTTGAGCCAAGTCTGACCTGAGGACCTTATTTAATTGCTTGGCCCTATGAGAATAATATGTGAATTCATTGCTAGAGTTTCTTTCCAACTTAACCATTTCAATTCAACATCAGTGGGATGAATACAAATTGTTTATGTTAGTAAATCCTGCCTGAAAGGAAGGGTTATATGAATGTGTCAAAGTCAGCAGTAGTCAAATCCCCAAACACCAGAAAAATGCCAGTTTCCTAGGATGTAGACCATATTTTCTTTTTCATCAGAAGAGCCAAAGAAGTAGTTTACTCAAGAAACAGGGAAAATAACTTGCTGTTGATCTGGGGTGAGAATAGATAGTTCTCATTGATTTGATATTATTTTAAATCTCAGATTTAAATAGCAGGGAGAGAGAAGATCGAGGCATGTTATTTCATATAATATAAGAGCTTTGCTAGGTCTCAAATGCTTCAGAAATGATGAGGTGCTGCTGATTATAGTAAAATTTGTTGTCATTATTTCAGCATTAATTCAAAAGCTTTCAATTTATGATTCTTAGGAGGAAAAGGAATAACCGTGATTCATTTAACTTGGGTGAGTTAATCAATAATCAAACTACTATTCAAAGCTGGCAATTACTTCCTTTTAAACTAAATTTTGTTTTATTGTTTTAATTTATCTACAAGACCTTGTTATACTTCAGTTTAAGGAAGTATATGGAATAAAATATTTTGGGATAAGTCAAGTTTCTGTACTAAATATACAGTATAAAAAACACCTTTAGTGTTTGGAGATCAATATTTTCCTTTAAGGCAAAGGGATAAGTTAAAACTATCCTGGGGAGATCGTAACTGAATCAAAAAGACAGATCAAATCATTGCTTTTTGTTCACCACACACCTCAACCTTAAATGGCTTAAATTTTCCCCTAATTGCCCAAAGGAAACCCAGGGACATGACCAATATTAGTTTACAATATTATGAAGCTGAAAATAATTTTTTACTGTTATATATTTCCTTAGTGTATATACCTATTTGATTCTACATTTTAAAATATACTATCTATGTGAACTTTAGCATGAAATTGTTTCCTACTAACGTAGTTTGACTTATTTATACATACATGCTTTCTCTGATTATTGAAACTTATTAGAATAGCATGTCAGACACATTGGTGGGAAGATGGAAATTTCGCTTAAAATATGCGTCTAATCTTATTTTATCCAAATCTACTCTTTGCAGATTACTGGACTGATTCCACTGGATGTAGGTAAATGGGATGGAGTTGGGGTCTGCAGAGTTAATTAAGATAGAGCATCCTTCTAAAGATAGTTCAAACTGCAACAAGTCAGGAGAGGGAACTACAAAGCCAGTGTTTTTAGAAGAAAATTGAGGTCAAATACACAGTATTAAAACAATATTCTAGTGTTTGGCACCTACTTTGTGGTTAACATTTGCTGGTGAATAAGTAAATTAATAAGTAAATACAATGACATTGAATCCAAGTAATAGTAAATGAAGCCACAGTGGAAGCTGAGGTTGTAAGCTAGTCATAGAATCAAATCAGAAAGGATATTAGAGGCTGCCATGAAAACCATGGGAATATCAATGATTTATTTCATTGACCTATATGTACTGGGTCAGACATGCTTAAAGAGAGAAAGCAAAAGTAATTAAATTATACTACCTGTTTATTATGCTTTGCTTTTTCTACCCTTTTGGGATATTAAGTCATTTTGATACAGAGCGATTTGAAAATACACATTCAAAAGAGATTTTGAGAGACATGATATAATTATGACATTACCAGATATATCCATCTTCTAAGTAGTTCAACACTGAAAAGTTAAAAAAAAAACCTCACTGGAGTACAAGTGCTGCTGTGAATTTGAAAATATGCTCCTTTAAAGGATTACAACTTTTGCATGTATTTTTAAAGTTTTTATTATAAAACGATTTCAGGCTTATAGGAAAGTTGGAAAATTGATACAAATAACTCCCATATATGCTTCACCTATATTATGCAAATATTTTATGGTAATTTCCTTATCCTTCACTTCAAAGTACTCTAATATGTTTATTCTAAATATAGTATGATTCTCAAATTCAAGAATTAACAATGACAGAATGCTATTATCACAGATTTCCTTTAGATTTTACCAGTTGTCCCACGAGTGTCCTAAATAACAATTTCTTTTATTTTTTGTGGCCCAGAACCAAATCCAGATCACATTCAGTATTTAGTTGTCATGTGTCTGTAGTCACCTTAAATAGAATAGTTCAACATTTTTATAAACTTGACATTTTTAAATGTATAAAGTAGTTATTTGGTAGAATGTCCCTCAATTGGGCTGTCAAATTTTTCCTCATGATTAGATGTAGGTAATAATTTTTTTTGACAGGAACACCATAGAAGAAATGTTGTATCCTTCTTGTTGCATCATATCAGGAGAGACAAGAATCCCCCCTGTCCATTACAAAATGCAAAATGACTGCGGTTGGTCCTCTACCTTGCTTTCTTCAGTGTAATTATTCTTTTAAAGACAGGGTCATTTGTTTGCATTTGTATTCTGTTGTGGGTGCCTCCCCAATTCTTCCTCTTGTTTCCAGTATATAATGTATTAGAGGCCGGGCGCTGTGGCTCACGCCTATAATCCCAGCACTTTGGGAGTCCAAGGTGGGGGGATCACCTGAGGTTAGAAGTTCGAGACCAGCCTGGTCAACATAGTGAAACCCCATCTCTACTAAAAATACAAAAAAACAATTAGCTGGGCATGGTGGTGGGTGCCTGTAATCCCAGCCCAGGAGACAGAGGTTGTATATTTTTTCATTATATATATATATATATATATATATATATATATATATATATATATATATATGAAAAGTGGCTGGGTATGGTGGCTTATGCCTATAATTCCAGCACGTTAGGAGGCTAAAGCAAGAGGATCGTTTGAGAGCAGGAGTTTGAGATCAGCCTGGGCAACATAGAAAGAACCTGTCTCCACAAAAAAATTAAGATAAAAAAAAAATTAGCCAGGCATGGTGGCATGTGCCTATAGTCCCAGGTATTTGAGAGGCTGAGGCAGAGGATCACTTGATCCCAGAACTTCATGGCTGCAGTGAGCTATGACTGCATCACTGCACTCCTGCTTAAGCAACACAGCAGCAGCCTATATCTCTAAAAAAAATTACACACACACACGCACACACACACACACACTTTTTAAAACTATGCACAAGTCCAGAACTATACAAAAATCTACAAGTTAAGAAACAAATGTGAGGCCGGGCGCGATGGCTCACGCCTGTAATCCCAGCACTTTGGGAGGCTGAGGCAGGCGAATCACAAGGTCAGGAGATCGAGACCATCCTGGCTAACACGGTGAAACCCCATCTCTACTAAAACATACAAAAAATTAGCCAGGCGTAGTGGCGGCTGCCTGTAGTCCCAGCTACTTGGGAGGCTGAGGCAGGAGAATGGCGTGAACCCGGGAGGCGGAGCTTGCAGTGAGCCGAGATCGCGCCACTGCACTCCAGCCTGGGCGACAGAGCGAGACTCTGTCTCAAAAAAAAAAAAAAGAAACAAATGTGAAGATTCTGCCAATGAATCATAGGCCAGGACTTCATTATCTGACCTGGTACTCTGGGATTCCCACTGTAACTGTAATAGCATCAGCATGAACCTCGTATTCAATAACACTCAAGAGATCTGGTATTCCCCATTCTTCAGTGTATGGTAACTTGAGTTAAAGGTCATAGGTTATTTGTGGGGAAGTCATTCCTATAAACTCTTGCCCTGGTTTTGTAGAGTCTTTCTTAATTAAGATGCAGCCCCTTCATCAGCTGTTTGGGTCTGGGTATGAGGACTGATCATATCTAGGAAATGTGAGGGGCTTGGGACTTTGTAGTGGGCAGCTGACCTCAGCTTTCTGTCCAACTATTCTTGATTTCCTTTGATTCTGTTAAACAGTGTCCTTTTTAGTTTTTTATCTATCCTGCTCCTAAAAGGACATATTCTATTAACCATCTGCATAGATAGCTATGGGTTGGGCCTTCCAGCTGCTATTCTGATCTTGCCAATTGTAGTTGTGCCTACCCCTGCCCATTGAAATAGCCCACCTTGCTTTTGTTGGTTAAGTGCTGCCACCTGGCCATTTTTTCTCACTTCCTGTCATACCCATTATCGTTAGAGAGTCCAGTTTGTAACAGCATCTCTTTCAGATAGCATTGCACACAAGGACCAGCTTCTCTGGGTCTCTTAATGACACTGTGATGCTGGCTTCCTTTTTCTTGATACATTCTTTATCACTTTTGTAAATAGAATAAAATGTACTCTGGACCCTCTTGAGAAATATCACTAGATGATGCTTTGTGGTTTTGCTTTGGGTTATTTATTTATTTATTATTTTTGGTCTACCTATAAGTAGATTTATTTCAATAGGTCCATTTTCTGGGCCTTTGGTCTTTATCTTCATGATTTACTATGGCAATTATGGCACCTGTGCTTCTATTTTTTTTCCAGGCTCCCAAGAGCCATTCCAGAAGCATATCAGAATCTTCATCTGGGTGTTAAATCCTGAATCACAATAGTGCTTCCATGTTAACAAACTCTTTATTCAGTTATATATTTATATATATATATAATGGAATAAAATATATTATATATATAATGGAATAATATATATTATATATATAATGGAATAATATATATTATATATAATGGAATAATATATATTATATATATAATTATATATACATATATAGACTCTTTTGATCCAACATTGTCAGTATCTACTATTCAATATAATTTCTTAGTTCCTCACAACATACTAGCCAGGCTCTAAACTTTGTATGGTTACATTCATTGTTATTCCTTAGCAGATGACAGTAATGCTGATATTTGACCCCAGTTATGATTGTGGCAGCCAGGAGGGGAGCTAGGGGTACCCTGAGGAGGGAAAGCATTATGGTATAAGGCACCTGTCTCATTTGAGGCTTCTGCACAGTCTTTTAGCAAGAATGGAGCTTTATACTCCAAGGGAATAGGCCACTTCTGCAAACACAGAAATATTAGGGTAATCAGTGAATTCAAGTTTAAGTGCATCTACCCATATATCTCCATTCCAATATCAATGTCCCAGCCCTTCCTTATCATGGCCCTAACTTTGGCATAAGAGACTTGTCTAGGCTGAGAAGTCAGCCTTCTCTAAGGTTCTGCCGCTCTTAAATGGTCTCTTGTACCTTCACTGTGCCTTCAGTCTTCGGTTCTGTCTGTCCTCCAACTGCAGAAGACGAGATGTCTGTATAATGAAGTCACAGATGCCTTCTGCCCCTCACACTGTTTTACATGGCTGATTACTAAATCTGAGCTTGTCATCTGCACTTTACATGAATCAATAGTACTTAGTAATAGACACACAGTGCCATAGTTCTATACTCTTTTCTTTATTCCTCTTAAATGTAAGAGGCACTCTCCAGATAGTAAAGTCCCTGCCACTTTTATCCAGTTCCTTTTCAATAGAGAAGTCTTAAAAATCGCATTGCTATAACACGCAATGGCCCATCAATACTTTATGTACAACCAGTGATGGAGTTCTCATTACAAGAGATTCAACTCATCTTTTGAGCCTGCTCCCTAAAATCAGTCCTGGTATCCACTGTACTAGGTCAAATTCTTAGAAGCAGAGCCTGAAACAGGAATTATTTGCAGTTGATTTATTGAGAGAGTGCTATTAGGAGAAGGTGAGTGAGAAAAGCAGGATAGAACGAGGGAGGAAAAAGGTAAGCAACTGCATGACTCCAACTGCACAGAATCTTTAGTCTGATCCCTTGGGGAGCTCTGCAGTATTAATTGCCCCACAGAGTTGATTCCACTTTGAGGAAGAAGGGTGGGGGAGTTTTGTGTCCCAGTGTAAGCCAGTAATTGTCTTACCCCTGGGAACATAGGCATAACTTACTTGGCAAGGTAACTCCCATTTGGCTGAGGACAATTCTGTAGATAAGGGGCAACTGTTAGCAACCAGTAATTAAAGCAACTTGGAGACGAATGCATTATTTCAGTAAAGTGATCTAGGAGCTACATCTATGAGCACCACTACTTAGAGAAATACATCCAACACATGATAAGCAATAGAAAGGGGATTGGGGAAAAATTGGCTTAATAGTACTCCCACCACCCCATCTTCAACTGGAGCCTCTCATTAGCTAATTACAGCTGCAAAGCTGCACGCAGATGAAGAGGGATCCTGTTGATGCATTCCACAGACGTCAGCATCACAGGGCACAGAGCAGACAGGTAAAGGTGATGAAGAACGATTCTAGATGGGTAAATGAAAAACATCTATTATCCAAAATAACATTGCAACCAATAATCATTTGGATATATGTTTTATCTTTGTAATCAAATACATTAAAAAAAAACCCCTCCAAAATCTAAGTACCACTTTTCGGCCTTCAAATTGCCAACAGTATTAGCAAAAGGAGAATTAAGCCTTCCTATGTATTGTTGTTGGGGGAGTAAATTAAAAAGATTTCTTTTTTCTGGAAGAAAATAGGACAACACATTCCAAATGGTTAAAAATTGCATAAACAGATTAACTCAGAAATTATAGTAGAAATTTAACCTATGAAAATATTACAGAATTTTAAAAATATTCGTAGAAATTTAACCTAAGAAAAATATCATAAACATTGACAAATATTTAACTCTAAGAGGCATTATCATATTATTATTATTATTTGTAATAGGAAAATAATTCACAGTATATGCTTAAGGGAACAAAGAAGGTTTCAAAGAGTCTTCATGGAATTATAGAATTTTATTAATTTTTGAATAATTATTTTCTTAAAAAGCTAGTATTTAGCTTACCTTTACAAATGGGTTTTAGAGTCCAAACTTCAAAATTCAGATTTTAGAAAATAAAAGATAAATGAAACCAACATAAAATAAATTGAGGGCTGAGCATGATGGGCTCACACCTTTAATCCTAGCACTTTGGGAGGCTGAAGCGGGCTGATCACTTGAGCTCAGGGGTTTGAGACCAGCCTGGGCAAAATGGTGAAACTCCATCTCTACTATTAATAGTAAAAAAAATATACAAAGATTAGCCAGGCATGGTGGCACACATCTGTAGTCCAGCTACTTCAGAGGCTGAGGCAGGAGAATTACTTGAACCTGGGAGGCGGAGGTGGCAGTGAGCCTTTAAAATAAATAAATAGAAACACGATTTTTGAAGCCATCCATGCTCAAATTTGAATTTTTAATCAATTATCTCTCACAACATGCAACTTAAAAAGAAGCCCCAATCTGTAGGAGGCTTCATACATAGCAGTATACTCAACAAGATATGTGCAAAAAGTACATTGCAGAAATGTGCAAAATGCCTTTATCTCTTTCAAGCTTTTAAGATACCATGGATCAATAATATTTATATTTTCCCAGTACCATTTATCCAGCTTTGCTTAGAAAGCGGTTACACATCTCTTCTGAGTCCCCTGACCTTCTTGATCTTGTTATTTGTCTAGTGGAGCCTGCTTGACAACAATCGTATGGCCTTTATTTATTTAGTTTTTTTTTAATGTTTTTAGAGATGGGGCCTCACTCTCGCACAGGCTGGAGTGCAGTGGCACTGTTATAGCTCACTCCATCCTCGTTCTCCTGGGCTCAAGTGAGTCTCCCACCTCAGCTTCCTGAGGTATGTGCCACCACACCCGGCTTCATATGGCCTTTAAGCAGAAGTTTTTAACTAGTGATATCCCAAAACCATGGTATAAAGGACTTCAGATCCACTCAGTCTCTACTTCTCCAATTCCACATATATTTCATAAATGTCCTTTATTTTCAAGGCACTGTCAAAATATTATGAAAACATGGAAATGACAAAGGAGAATATTGGGTGTTCTCTCAAAGCATTTCTGGGTTTGCCCACTCACTTGACTTTTTATTGACTGGATTCTTTAACAGCTTGGAAGGGACAGAAATTCACTTGTAGATTTATGTCTGATAGAGATGCAAATCATTTCTTTCCAGAAGAATAGATAACCACAAAGATTATAGTTTATTAACCTATTGGATGTTAACTAGTGTTGTATGTCATTCAGAAATCTTATTCTAGCATTGCTTTATTAAATTTTCTATAAATAGCTAACCACCTTAAATTCTCACTTGAGCCAGTTTTAACATTGCTTCATTAATTAACAAGTTAAATAATATCACTGACATATGTTCATTTGATATTTTTATGAGAAGTATGTTATTACATTTTAGAAAATTATATATTAGGAGCACTCTCTTAGGTGCCACACATAAAATGAGAACAAGTTAGAGGGTGTGAGTGAAAATGAAGAACAACCATCATTATTCTTAAGATGATGATGGAAGTGCTCGACAAGGCCTACTGCCTCTAAATTCCACTTCTGTGTTTCCACCTAAGGGGAAGAAAAAGATAAACTAAAATGGTAATTGTTACAGATTTAAAGCAAATGTTCCAGGTTGGGAAAAAAAAATAGTGTATGTCTCTCACTGAAAGGTTTAGGGGGTGCGTTCCAAGGTGGCCGAATAGAAACAGCTCCAGTCTGCAGCTCCCAGCGTGATCAACACAGAAGACTGGTGATTTCTGCATTTCCGACTAAGGTACCTGGTTCACCTCATTAGGACTGGTTGGATAGTGGATGCAGCTCACGGAGGGCAAGTCAAAGCAGGGCGGGGCGTCACCTCAACTGGGAAGCACAAGTGGTCAAGGGATTTCCCTTTCCTAGCCAAAGGAAGCCATGACAGACTACCTGGAAAAATGGGACACTCCCACCCAAATACAGTGCTTTTCCCAAGGTCTTAGCAACCGGCAGAAAAGGTGATTCTCTCCCGTGCCTAGCTCAGTGGCTCCCACGTCCACAGAGCCTTGCTCACTGCCTGCACAGCAGTCTGAGATCGATCTGCAAGACAGCAGCCTGACTGGGGGAGGTGCTCCATTGCTGAGGCTTGAGTTGGTAAACAAAGACTCTGAGAAGCTTGAATGGGGCAGAGCCCACCACAGCTCAACAAGGCCTACTGCCTCTAGATTCCACCTCTGTGGGCAGGGCATAGCTGAACAAAAGGCAGCAGACAACTTCTGCAGACTTAAACATCCCTGTCTGACAGCTCTGAAGAGAGCACTGGTTCTCCCAGCACGGCGTCTGAACTCTGAGAACGGAAAGACTGCCTCCTCAAGTGGGCCCCTGATCCCCACGTAGCCTAACTGGGAGACACCTCCCAGTAGGTACTGACTGATACCTCATATAGACAGCTGACCCTCTGGGGCAAAGCTTCCAGAGGAAGGATCAGGCAGCAATCTTTGCTGTACTGCAATATTTGCTGTTCTGCAGCCTCCGCTGGTGATAGCCAGGCAATCAGGGTCTGGAATGGAAATCCAGCAAACTCCAACAGACCTGAAGCTGAGGGACCTGTTAGAATGAAAACTAACAAACAGAAAGGAATAGTATCAACATCAACAAAAAGGTCATCTACACCAAAACCCCATCTGTAGGTCACCAACATCAAAGACCAAAGGTAGATAAAACCACAAAGATGGGGAGAAACCAGAACAGAAAAGCTGAAAATTCTAAAAATCAGAACACCTCTTCTCCTCCAAAGGATCACAGATCCTGACCAGCAATGGAACAAAGCTGGATGGAGAATGACTTTGACAAGTTGACAGAAGTAGGCATCAGAAGGTCAGTAATAACAAACTTCTCTGAACTAAAGGAGGATGTTTGAACCTATCACAAGGAAGCTAGAAACCTTGAAAAAAGATTAGACAAAGGGCTAACTAGAATAAACAGTGTAGAGAAGACTTTAAATGACCTGATAGAGCTGAAAACCCTCGCACAAGAACTTCATGGCACATGCACAAGCTTCAATAGCCAATTCGATCAAGAGGAAGAAAGGGTATCAGTGATTGAAGATCAAATTAATGAACTAAAGCAAGAAACCAAGGACAGAGAAAAAAGAGTGAAAAAAAAAATGAACAAACCTCCAAGAAATATGGAACTATGGCTGGGCACAGTGGCTTACGCCTGTAATCCCAGCACTTTGGGAGGCCGAGTTGGACGGATCATGAGGTCAGGAGATCGAGACCAACCTGGCTAACACGGTGAAACCCCATCTCTACTAAAAATATAAAAAATTAGCCAGGTGCAGTGGCAGGTGCCTGTAGTCCCAGCTACTTAGGAGGCTGAGGCAGGAGAATGGTGTGAACCCAGGAGGTGGAGCTTGCAGTGAGCCTAGATAGTGTCACTGCACTCTAGCCCGGGTGAAAGACGAGACTCCATCTCAAAAAAAAAAAAAAAGAAATATGGGACTATGTGAAAAGACCAAATCTATGTTTGACTGGTGCACCTGAAAGTGATGGGGAGCATGGAACCAAGTTGGAAAACACTCTTCAGGATATTATTCAGGAAAACTTCCCCAATATAGCAAGGCAGGCCAACATCCAAATTCAGGAAATACAGAGAACACCACAAAGATACTCCCTGAGAAGAGCAAACCCAAGACACATAATTGTCAGATTCATCAAGGTTGAAATGAAGGAAAAAGTGTAAAGGGCAGGCAGAGAGAAAGGCCGGGTTACCCACAAAGGGAAGCACATCAGACTAGCAGTGGATCTCTCAGCAGAAATCCTACAAGCCAGAAGAGAGTGGGGGCCAATATTCAACATTCTTAAAGAAAAGAATTTTCAACCCAGAATTTCACATCCAGCCAAACTAAGCTTCATAAGTTAAGGAGAAATAAAATCCTTTACAAACAAGCAAATGCTGAGAGATTTTGTCACCACCAGGCCTCCCTTACAAGAGCTCTTGAAGGAAGCACTAAACATGGAAAGGAACAAGCGGTACCAGTCCCTGCAAAAACATGCCAAATTGTAAGGACTATTGAGGCTAGGAAGAAACTACATCGATTAATGGGCAAAATAACCAGCTAACATCATAATGACAGGATCAAATTCACACGTAACAATATTAACCTTAAATGTAAATGGGCTAAATGTCCCAATTAAAAAACACAGACTGGCAAATTGGCAGACTGGCAAAAGGCCAAGACCCATCAGTGTGCTGTATTCAGGAGACCAATCTCACATTCAAAGACGCATATAGGGTCAAAATAAAGGGTTGGAGGAATATCTACCAAGCAAATGGAAAGCCAAAAAAAGCAGATGTTGCAATCCTAGTCTCTGATAAAACAGACTTTAAACCAACAAAGATTAAAAGAGACAAAGAAGGCCATTACATAATCATAAAGGGATCAATTCAACAAGAAGAGCCAACTATCCTAAATATACATGCACCCAATACAGGAGCATGCAGATTCATAAAGCAAGTCCTTAGAGACCTACAAAGAGACTTAGACTCCCACACAATAATAATAGGAGACTTTAACAACCCACTGTCAATATTAGACAGATTAATGAGACAGAAGGTTAACAAGGATATCCAGGACCTGAACTCAGCTCTGCAAAAAGCAGACCTAACAGACATCTACAGAACTCTCCACCCCAAATCAACAGAATATACATTATTCTCAGCATCGCATCACAGTTATTCTAAAATTGACTGTATAATTGGAAGTAGAGCACTCCTCAGCAAATGTAAAAGAACAGAAATCACAACTAACTGTCTCTCAGACCACAGTGTAATCAAAGTAGAACTCAGGATTAAGAAACTCATTCAAAAACACACGACTACATGGAAACTGAACAACTTGCTCCTGAATGACTACTGGGTACATAACAAGATGAAGGCACAAATAAGATATTCTTTGAAACCAATGAGAACAAAGACACAACATACCAGAATCTCTGGGACACATTTAATGCAGTGTGTAGAGGGAAATTTATAGCACTAAATGTCCACAAGAGAAAGCAAGAAATATCTAAAATTGATACCCTAACATCACAATTAAAAGAACTAGAGAAGCAAAAGCAAATTCAAAAGCCAGCAGAAGGCAAGAAATAACTAAGATCAGAGCAGAACTGAAAGAGTTAGAGACACAAAAAACCCTTCAAAAAATCAATGAATCTATGAGCAGGTTTTTTTAAAAAGATCAATAGACCACTAGCAAGACTAATAAAGAAGAAAAGAGAGACGAATAGATGGAATAAAAAATGATACAGGGGATATCACCACTGATCCAACAGAAATACAAACTACCATCAGAAAATACTATAAACACTTCTATGCAAATAAACCAGAAAATCTAGAAGAAATGGATAAATTCCTGGACACATATACCCTCCCAAGACTAACCCATGAAGATGTTGAATCTCTGAATAGACCAATAACAGGCTCTGAATAGGCAACAACTAAAAAAAGTCCAGGACCAGACAGATTCACAACTGAATTCTACCAGAGGTACAAAGAGGAGCTGGTACCATTCCTTCTGAAACTATTCCAATTGATAGAAAAAGAGGGAATTATCCCTAAATCATTTTATGAGGCCAACATCATCCTGATACCGAAGCCTGGCAGAGATACAACCAAAAAAGAGAATTTTAGGCCAATATCCCTGATGAACATCGATGTGAAAATCCTCAGTAAAACACTGGCAAATCAAATCTAGCAGCACATCGAAAAGCTTATCCACCACGATCAAGTCTGCTTCATCCCTAGGATGCAAGGCTGGTTCAACATACGCAAGTCAATAAATGTAATCCATCACATAAACAGAACCAATGACAAAAAACACATGATTATCTCAATAGATGCAGAAAAAGCCTTTGACACAATTCAACAGCCTTTCATGCTAAAAACTCTCAATAAACTAGGTATTGATGGAACGTATCTCAAAATAATGAGAGCTATTTATGACAAACCCACAGCCAATATCATACTGAATGGGCAAAAACTGGAAGCATTCCCTTTGAAAACTGGCACAAGACAGGGATGCCCTCTCTCACCACTCCTATACAACATAGTGTTGGAAGTTCTGGCCAGGGCAATCAGGAAAGAGAAAGAAATAAAGGGTATTCAATTGGGAAAAGAGGAAGTCAAATTGTCGCTGTTTGCAGATGACATGATTATATATTTAGAAAACCCCATTGTCTCAGCCCAAAATCTCCTTAAGCTGATAAGCAATTTCAGCAAAGTCTCAGGATACAAAATCAATGTGCAAAAATCACAAGCATTCTTATATACCAATAATAGACAAACAAAGAGCCAAATCATGAGTGAACTCCCATTCACAATTGCTACAAAGAGAATAAAATACCTAGGAATCCAACTTACAAGGGATGTGAAGGACCTCTTCAAGGAGAACTACAAACCACTGACAAGGAAATAAAAGAGGACACAAACAAATGGAAGAATATTCCATGCTCATGGATAGGAAGAATCAATATCATGAAAATGGCCATACTGCCCAAAGTAATTTATAGATTCAATGCTATCCCTATCAAGGTACAATTGACTTTCTTCACATAATTGCAAAAAACTAAAATTCATATGGAACCATAAAAGAGCCTGTATAGCCAAGACAATCCTAAGCAAAAAGAAGAAAGCTGGAGGCATCAGTCTACCTGACTTCAAACTATACTGCAAGGCTACAGTAACCAAAACAGTATGGTACTGGTACCAAAACAGATATTTAGACCAATGGAACAGAACAGAGGCCTCAGAAATAACACCACACATCTGCAACCATCTGATCTTTGACAAAACTGATAAAAACAAGCAATTGGGAAAGAGTTCTCTATTTAATTAATGGTGTTGCAAAAACTGGCTAGCCATATGTAGAAAGCTGAAACTGGATCCCTTCCTTACACTGTATACAAAAATTAACTCAAGATGTATTAAAGACTTAAATATAAGACCTAACACCATTAAAAGCCCTAGAAGAAAACCTAGGCAATACCATTCAGGACACAGGTGTGGGCAAAGACTTCATGACTAAAACACCAAAAGCCATGGCAACAAAAGCCAAAATAGACAAATGGGATCTAATTAAATGAAAGTGCTTCTGCACAGCAAAAGAAATTACCATCAGAGTGAACAGGCAACCTACAGAATGGGAGAAAATTTTTGCAATCTACTCATCTGACAAAGGGCTAATATCTGGAATCTACAAAGAACTTAAACAAATTTACAAGAAAATAAAATGACCCCATCAAAAAGTGGGCAAAGTATATGAACAGGCAATTCTCAAAAGAAGACATTTATGCAGCCAACAGACACATGAAAAAATGCTCATCAGCACTGGTCATCAGAGAAATGCAAATCAAAACCACAATGAGATACCTTCTCACACCAATTAGAATGGTAATCATTAAAAAGTCAGTAAACAACAGATGCTGCAGAGGATGTGTATTGGGGGAACCAGCCCCCAATATTTCAACATAGGTTCTTTCTATTTTCCCTAAGTGACAGCCAGTCTGAGAAATAAAGAGAAAGACTACAGAGAGAGGAATTTTACAGCTGGGCCTCCGGGGGTGACATCACATATCGGTAGGACCATGATGCCTTGAGTCACAAAACCAGCAGGTTTTTATTAAGGGCTTTAAAAGGGGAGAGGGTGTACAAACAGGGAGTAGGTCACAAAGATCACGTTTTAAAGGGCAATAAAGATCACAAGGCAAAGCGTTAAGCAAAGATCACAAGGCAAATTACAAAATTAGAATTACTGATGAGGGTCTATGTTCGGCTGTGCACGCATTGTCCTGATAAACATCTTAAACAACAGAAAACAGGGTTCGAGAGCAGAGAACTGGTCTGACCAAAATTTACCAGGCTGGAATTTACCAATCCGAGTAAGCCTGAGGGTACTGCAGGAGACCAGGGTGTATTTCAGTCCTTATCTCAACTGCATAAGACAGACACTCCCAGAGTGGCCGTTTATAGACCTACACCCAGGAATGCAACTCTTTTCCTGGGGTCTTAATATTTAAT
Organism: Symphalangus syndactylus; assembly: GCF_028878055.3. Classification (NCBI taxonomy): domain Eukaryota; kingdom Metazoa; phylum Chordata; class Mammalia; order Primates; family Hylobatidae; genus Symphalangus; species Symphalangus syndactylus. Next base: position 11,211,168 of record NC_072442.2, on the reverse strand, counting down.
ATTCCTTGGTAGGAGAAGAATTTAGTGATATCTCTCCTACTTGTATGTCCCTTTATAGGCTCTCTGCAAGAAGAAAAATATGGCTCTTTTTGCCCGACCCCGCAGGCAGTCAGACCTTATGGTTATCTTCCCTTGTTCCCTAAAATCACTGTTATTCTGTTCTTTTTCAAGGTGCACAGATTTCATATTGTTCAAACACACATGTTTTACAATCAATTTGTACAACAGTGGTCCTAAGGTGATGTACATCCTCAGTTTATGAAGATAACAGGATTAAGAGATTAAAGTAAGTCAGGCATAAGAAATTATAAGAGTATTATTAGGGAAGTGATAAATGTCCATATTAAAATAAAATCTTCACAATTTATGTTCAGAGATTGCAGTAAAGACAGGCATAAGAAAATATAAAAGTATTAATTTTTGGAACTGATAAATGTCCATGAAATCTTCACAATTTATGTTTCTCTGCCACAGCTCCAGCTGGTCCCTCCATTCGGGGTCCCTGACTTCCTGCAACAGATGTGGAGAAATAGGAATGCTTTAACACTGTTGGTGGGAGTGTAGATTAGTTCAACCATTGTGCAAGACAGTGTGGCGATTCCTCAAGAATCTAGAACTAGAATTATCATTTGACCCAGCAATCCCATTACTGGGTATATACCCAAAGGATTATAAATCATGCTGCTATAAAGACACAGGCATCTGTAGGTTTTTTGCGGCACTATTTACAATAGCAAAGACTTGGAACCAACCCAAATGTCCATCAATGATAGACTGGATTAAAAAAATGTGGCACATATACACCATGGAATGCTATGCCAAAAAAAAAAAAAAAAGGATGAGTTCATGTCCTTTGCAGGGACATGGATAAAGCTGGAAACCATCATTCTCAGAAAACTATCACAAGGACAAAAAACCAAACACCACATGTTCTCACTCATAGGTGGGAATTGAACAATGAGATCACTTGGACACAGGGTGGGGAACATTACACACCAAGGCCTGTCAGGGGGTGGGGGCCTGGGGGAGGGATAGCACAGGAGAAATACCTAATGTAAATGATGAGTTGATGGGTGCAGCAAACCAACATGGCACGTGTATACCTGTGTATCAAAACTGCATGTTATGCACTTGTACCCTAGAACTTAAAGTATAATTAAAAAAAATTAAATGGGGCTGGGTGCAGTGGCTCATGCCTGTAATCCCAGCACTTTGGGAGCAGAGGCGAGTGGATCAACTGAGGTCAGGAGTTTGAGACTAGCCAGGCCAACATGGTGAAACCCCATCTCTACTAAAAATTCAGAAAATTAGTGGGGTGTGGTGGCAGGTGCCTGTAGTGCCAGCTACTGGGGAGGCTGAGGCAAGAGAATGGCATGAACCTGGGAGGCGGAGCTTGCAGTGAGCCAAGATTGTATCACTGCACTCCAACCTGGGCGACAGAGCCAGACTCCATCGTCTCAAAAAAAAAAGAAAAAAAGAAAGATATTTTTATCGTGTAGATCGTTGCAACATTTCATAGCTATCACTGAACTTTTACAAATCTTATTTTACATTTAATCTTAAAATGTTTGTGGTGTAGCTCGTCTCAAAAATCTTTTAATAAATGTAGGAAGAATAATGACAACTGCATATGGGTGAGCAAACTAATGCATTGATAGAAGAGCATTCTCCCACCCACACAAAGGAAAATCCTGTTTTTTTTTTTTAAAAAAGATAAGATAATGCTATCTTTAAGTCAACAAGTTCATGATGAAAACAAAAGTCTTTACAATTACTTTGCTCAATGGAAAGTTATTAAATTACTAGGTAATTTTTTAAAGCAACAACCGGAGTTAATATTGTAACCACTGAAATCAATTCTGTGAAATAAATTCATAGCTCTCTCTTTAATGCAAGATAACAGAAACGTGCACCAAAATCTAATGATGCCCAATCTCCGTCAGGGGTAACAGACTGAATTTAATGCAAAGGATTTTACTACGTCGTTAGGCTGTCCACTTTGCCAAGTGTTTAATAGCACAGATTTTTCCATAGAGTGATTACAGCTGTGTTTCAGATTTATATTTCTGTTTCTGCATAGTTAACTATCAAAATTGTTTTTAATGTAATGACCTGCCAATGCTTAGATATTACATTTGTTCTTGTTCTAGAAGTAGGGTACATCTATATAGACTCTTTTTTTATTTTAATGGTTCATTCTTTATAAAAAGATTTTTGCAAACATTTGCCTGAAGATGCGCTTGATTAGACTACTTTGAAATTCTTATTCTGCAAAGGCTTTGTGTGTGTGTGTGTGTGGCAATTTTCCAACTTCTTCGTATTGCACAACCCTTTAAGTATCAGCTTTACACTTTAAAAGAGCCAAATGTGATATGATCAACCAGGACATTTTGATATAAATGTCTAATAATTTTTTTCTGTTTATCTAGTTTAGACCAGAGTCTAAAGATTTCATTTTATGACTAATCTCACAGATAATATTATGCATTTAGGAAGATACTGTCCTATTTTGTGAGACCTTTTCCCCTTATCTACTATTTCAGACATTTGGGAAAGGTAGACGTTGACTGACTTACAATTAAAACTGTGAAAAGAAAATGCCATTAATGAAAGCATGATTCCTTCTAAAGAACCAAGTGTGAATAAGAGACATCTAGGAGACAATTGTTATCAGATGCACTTCTGGAAAGTTTTCCAGTTACAAGAAAAGCTGTCAGGGGGAAAACATATTTAATTCTTCACATTTAAATTTCAGAAGAATCCTGAGACAATTTTTGCATTTTGCAAAACATCAAGCATTAATTCATCCTGCCCTCTCATCATTCTGAATAATTAACATTGATAATATAGAAAGGAATGATATATTATTGGAAGTCCTTGTCCTTTTTTTATTTTCATTTTTTATTTTTAGCATTCATACTACAATACCAGCATTTTTGCTTGTATAAAAGTTGAATAATACTGCAAATATTTAGGATGATTCTAATATAATCTGAAATGCATAAAAATAAAAATTTCAAGGTTAAACCTAAAGGTCTCACCCTATAACATATTTGAATTTTAAAAACATATTCAGCAGTGCTTTTTTCCAAAATCTGTCTCCTTGTAAATTCCATCCATTGTTTCTGATTCTGGCCTCTAACTTCCCATCTATGTAAGTATCAGACTTGTGAAAGCCAGTGTGTGCTCAGTGTACAGCATCTTTTAAAGAAAGTTGCGTTCACCTACATATTTACTAAGGTTATCTATATGACCATATCCTGAAGCTTTAAATATTTGCACACCTCATCACTAGACAATCGATTCATAAGCTGAACTGTTAACTTTGGTGCAGTCTTGTACAAAAAGATGAGTTGGGTAGAGGGAATTCCCAATTTTGGATACTTGAATTGTGAATTATAAAGTAACTGAAGTAGTTGGTAATAGGAATAAACATGAAAGTATCTACAGCAATGGTGGAACTTGGCTCGGATATAACAGATCTGCCTGAGTAGTCAGGAACTTGAATTTAGAGAAACATGTGCAGAATAGAGGCCAGTAAAGCTGGTAGATGGTGAAAGAGGCAGCAACAAGACATCTAAAGGAAACAACAATAACAAAGCAGAGGGAATAGTGATCATAACAGTAGTAAAGCATAGATTGAAGTGCAATGAAATAACGTTTCAGTTTCTGGATTTAGTTTGAATTTCAATGATGCTCAATGGTATATTAATATATTTTCTTGAATTATTTCCATGTGATTCCATACTGATTGTTGTAACAACCACCATCCCTATTTTCATCTACTTATGAAAGGCTCTCTTTTTTTGTTTTTGTTTGTTTGTTTGTTTATTTATTTATTTATTTATTTATTGAGACAGAGTTTTGCTCTTGTTGCCCAGGCTGGAGTGCAATGGCACAATCTCGGCTCACTGCAACCTCCATCTCCCATGTTCAAGCGATTTACCTGCCTCAGCCTCCCAAGTGAATGGAGTAACAGGGTCCACCACCAGGCCCGGCTAATTTTTGTATTTTTAGTATATGTGGGGTTTCACCATGTTGGCAATACTGGCCTTGAACTCCTGACCTCAGGCGATCCACCCGCCTTGGACTCCCAAAATGCTGTGATTACAGGTGTGAGCCACTGTGCCCGGCCGGAAGGCTCCCTTTTTAATCACAAAGACCTAACTGAAACAACCTGAATGACCATAATATTGGATACCAGCTTTTATACCTCTGTGGATTTTCTCTGTATATACTATTTCTACTACTCTAATCATTAAAAACAGTTTGATATTCATTGAAATGATCTCTCATGGAGACTGTTTGAAAATATCGTTGAAAGCATTGTAACAAACTCATTAAGCCATGGCATTTCATATAACACACCACAGACCTTTTTGTTCCCTGAAGACTAAATTTTTGCTTGCAGCTGTGATACAAAAATAAAGAACATTTTCAAAAGCAAAAGAAAAGTAAAATTACTTTGAAGATATGGGGTAGAGAATGATAAAGTGAATTACAAACTAGACCAAAAATGTCCAGTTGTTGAACAAATTAATAATCAAGTGTCTTCATTATTATTTCTGGACAAGATAGAGTAATGGAGACCCAATTTTTCCTCCCACCTCAAATAATAAAAATATTGGACAAACGTATTAACCAATGGATGTCTGACAGGAGATATCGGGCACCAGAGGACAGTAATACTGACAAAGGGGATACAAATGAGTCAAATAATTGACGCTGGTAGCAGCACAGGCAGCATGTGGGGTCTCCTTGAGATGAGGAAATAGAGTTTGGACCAAGTTTGGAGAGTCCAAGGCAGCTCAAAGTCCCAGAGTAGTCATTGAAGAAGGAGTTTCAGAAATCTACAATATGTGCCATTAGAGTTGCTCGGTGCTATGTGTGATGAAACTACCCATGACAAGGGAAATAACCATCCACATAAGAAAAAAGGAACCAATTTTCCGTTCACAGAGTACCAGTACTTCTACCAGCCGGACTGAGAATCTTATTTATCCAGGAACATTAGGTAGAGTACTTTGAGGATCGTTGCCTCAATTGTGGAGCAAAACTAGCCCTAATGTTTTCTTCTCCAATGTCACCTAAGAAAGCTTAAAAGCAAGCCTTGAAATAATCAAATTGATTCCATGTAACTTAACGATATCCCAGAACAAAACTAAAAATATTTACAGAAACACAAAAGAGCCAGGACAAGTATTCACCATGATAAGGTGAAAATCACGATGTTTCTCATCTAGTCACGTATGCCTAGGCATGCAAAAAAGCAAGAAAATATGACACAGAAGGTGGAAATCCAATTGGTAGAAACAGATTCAAAAATGACAAATGATAGAATCAACAGATATTAAAATAATTATTATTATTTTATCTCATATACTCTAAAAGGTTAAAAAATTGAATTTATTAAATAGAGGCATGGAAGATATAAAAAGACCTAAATCAAACTTTCAGAAATGAAAACTGTGATGGTTGAAGAGAAAAAAAATGCATTGGAGGTTAATAATATATTAAATATTGTAGATGACAGATTAATAAACTTGAAGAGAAATCAATAGAAATTGTCCAAAATGAAACACAAAAAGAATAAGAGACCACAATATGAGCACTGCACCCCCAAAAAGAATAACACATATTATTTTCAAGTACACATGGAACAGTTACCAAAACAAGCAATATTTTTAAATAGGCCATAAGTCACGATCAATTTAAGACGATTTAAATTAGACAAAGCATCTTCTCTGACCACATAAATCAAAAGAAATCAAAGAGAGGGGAAACAAATGAGTCATATAATTGACCCCTCTCTAAATCAAAGAGAATTTAGAGTATCTTGAAGTGAGTAAAAATAAAAACAAAGCATATAAAAATGTTTAGAATGAAGATAAAACAGTATCTAGAACAAAGTATATAGAACCAAATATCTCTGTTAGAAACAACAACAGCGGCAACAAAACAGGAAGTTCTTAAATGACCCGAGCTTCCATCTGAAGAAATCAGAAACTGTAGGGCAAATTAGACTCAAAGTGAGCAGTAGACAGAAAATTTAAGAAGAAATAAATGGAGTCAATAATAGAGAAATAATAGAGAAAAAAACTAATGAAATTTAAAAAGGATGTCTTTCAGAAGGTCAGTAAAAATGTATAAACCCCTCATGAGATAGATGGGAGAAAATAAAAATACACACAAGTTACCAAATACAAAAAATAAGAGGAATGATATCACTATAGATTCTGTACATATTAGAAAACTGCTAGGGAAATATTACAATTTTAGGTCAGTAAGTCTGACAACTTAAATGAAATGAAAAAAATTTCTTGAAAAGGGTAAACTCTCAAACTCAATCAAAAAGAAATAGATAACTTGAAATATATATATATATATATTTGAAATTAAGTTTGTAGTTAAAAATATTCACAACATGAAAATTCCAGACCCAGAGGCATCACTGGAGAATTCTACCAAGCATTTAAGAAATAATACCAATTCCATACAAAATCTTCCAAAAAATTGAAGAAAAGTAAATTTTTTTTGCTCATTTTATGAGGCAAGATTTACAGTGATACCAACACTAGACAAACAAACGGAATGAACACTAATACAGAATTTTCTTTTCTTTTCTTTTTTTTTTTTTTTTTTTGAGACAAAGTTTTGCTCTTGTTGTCCAGGCTGGAGTGCAATGCCATGATCTCAGCTCATTGCAGCCTCCACCTCCTGGGTTCAAGTGATTCTCCTGCCTCAGCTTCCTGAGTAGCTGGGATTACAGGCACCCACCACCATGCCCTGGCTAATTTTTTGTATTTTTAGTAGAGATGGGGTTTCACCATGTTGGCCAGGCTGGTCTTGAACTCCTGACCTCAGGTGATCCACCCACCTCAGCCTCCCAAAGTACTGGGATTACAGATATGAGCCACCACTCCAGCCAGAAATTTTAAATACAATTTTAGAACATTAAATTCAACAATATATTAAAAGGGTAATATTTTGGGATCAAGTGGCGTTTATTCCAGGAATGCAGGGTTGGTTTAATATTTGACAATAGAACAATGTAATTTATTTTCATGAATCAGAAGGCTTAATAATTTTAAGTTTTCTCTCTCAAATTGGTCTCTATATTCAACACAATTCCAATCAAAATTGCAACTGTGTTTTTTTTAAGAAATTGATAAGCTGATTTCAAAATTTATAAGGAAATGCCAAGGAACTAGCACAGCTAATAAACTTAAAAGAACAAAGTTGAAAAACTTTTTTTATAAAGCCACAATAACAAAGATAATATTGGTACTGGAACCAATAAAGACAAAATGATTAATAAAACAGAACAAAATAGAGATTACAGAAATGAACAAACACCTATATAATAAACTAATTTTTGACAAAGATGGCAAGGCAATTCATTGAGAATAAATAATATTTTCAACAAATAGTCCTGAAACCACTGAACATCCATATGTAAAAAAAAGTGAGCTTTGGCATATACTTCCCACCATATACAGTAATTAGTGCAAGATAAATCATTTATCTAAACAGAAGAGCTAATCTTACATCAGAAAACATAGACGAAAACTTGGATTTGTCAAAGATTTCTTAAATTTTAACTGTAAAAGGAAAAGACCTTAAGTTAGACTTTAGAAAAAATTTAAAAATACATTGTCCAGAAAATGTAAAGGCCCAAGTTAAAGTGAGGGCATAAAAAAGAAAAAGGAAATTGTAAAGGCAATGCACAGGCTAAAAGAAAATATTTGTAAAATGTATCTGACAAATAATTTATGTTGTTAAATATATAAAGAACACTTGGAACTTAATAATAAGCAGACTAACAACTCAATATAAGTGCAAAATATTTGAACAGACACCTCATCATGGGCATTTACATATACAGATTGTTAAATTAATAGTAATAAAGACGATCAATATCACTAATCATTAGGAAAGTGAAATTTAAAGCCACAATGAGATATTACTCCACCCACTGGGATGGCTAAAATTATAAAGACTGACCATACTAAGCGTTGGCCAGGATGGAGCAGCTGAAACTCTCATACACTGATAGTTGGGATGCAAAATGGTATAGTCACTTTCAGAATCACTTTGTAACTTTCTTTAAAAATTAAATATGCATGACCATCAGATCCAGCCATTCTACTCTAGGTAACAATGAAAAGAAATGAAAGCCCATGTTCACACCAAAAGCTATACATGAACGTTTTCTGTATTTTTAATATCCCAAACTTGGAAACAATACGAATGTCAGTGTCAACATTGACATTCAGTGTCAACAACATGAATGTCAACAGGTCAATGGATACATGAATTGTGATATACGTAAACCATAAAGTCCTACTCAGCAATATAATAGAGTGGTTATTAATAAATGTAAGGATATGGAACAACCTTATAATAATACTGAGTGAAAAATTGCAGACAAAAATAGTGCATATACTTTGTTTCTATTTATATACAACTGTTTAAAATGCAAACTTATCTAGATTGATAGAATACAAATTAATAGTTGCCTGAGGTGAAGGCCTGAGAAGCATAGTGGGAAGAAATTGTGTTAGGTTGTTGCAAAAGTTGTTGCGCTTTTTGCTGTTACTTCCAATGGCAAATATCGTAATTACTTTTGTACCATCCTAATAAAAGGACGCAAGGAAATTTTGGGGGGATGGTTATGTTCATTATCTTGATTGTGGTGTTGGTTTTAGGGAAGTAGGCATATGTCAAATTTCTTACATTATACATTTTAAATATGTGCAGTTTTTGCATGCCAATTATAATTTCATTTAATAAAGCTACAAAAGGTTGGGCACGGTGGCTCATGCCTGTAATCCCAGCACTTTGGGAGGCCGAGGCGGGTGGATCACGAGGTCATGAGATCGAGACCAGCCTGACCAACATGGTGAAACCCCGTCTCTACTAAAAATAGAAAATTAGCTGGGCATGGTGGTACTCGCCTGTAATCCCAGCTATTCGGGAGGCTGAGGCAGAATTGCTTGAACCTGGGAAGTGGAGGTTGCAGTGAGCCGAGATCACACCACTGCAATCCAGCCTGGTGACAGAGAGAGACTCGTTCTCAAAAAAAATAAATAAATAAAGCTACAAAAAAAGACCATATTTAAAAACAATGTTAAAGATTATACTCAGTTTCAGGCAATTATTTTTACTTTAGGTCCTTCTTAGAGTATCCTTTCATTCCAGGGTTTCTGTATATAACTTTTCCTCTAGGTCATATTCTCACATTTAGCAATGTATTTAAATATTCAATACTTACCAAATTTTCTGTAGTAGGACTTGATAAATATTTGTTGAATGAATTAATGAAAATGAATAATGATTTAACTAGGTGGAAAAAATATTTATTATATATCTTTATTTCTGGTACATATATGCTGGATTTTTTAAAGGGACTCTGCTATTTTCCCCAACTGGTTAAATTCTTAGAATAAAAATTGCCTTTTTTCCCCCAGTATTTACTCAACAGAAATTTGGATTTTCACTCTGTAACATATTTTCTTATTTGTTGAGTCTCCGGCACATCTCCATGGCTTTTGTTTAACATGAAAAGAGTTCTATTCCACTGGTTTCGGGTTTCTGGGTGATCTTGCATAACTGAAACAGGTTTGTGTCTCAGCTGCTATAGAAAATCAAATATCCACTTGGGTTTCTCCTGAATACTTTGTGTCATCCTCATGCAACCCTTGGAGAACCAAAGAAATTTTAAAAATTATTTTCCTTGCTTTCCAACTTATTTCCCTTGTGGTTCTGGCGTAGGGAGTATGACTTTTAAAAGTTTCAGTCTGCCTAGAAATGGTACAAGCGGTTTTTGAGAAAAATGTGAAATATATTTAAGTGGCAATGGAATAGCAAGAAATAGTTTTAATTGCGGAGATAGTACTGTCATTAAAAGGCTGTAGTGAGTATTTCATTTAAAAAAATAATCATTGAACATCTATATGTACAGGATACTGAGCTGTTTGCCATGGAGATACAAAGATAAACGGAGATACTTTCACTGCCCTTAAAGATTGACAACTTATAAGGGTTGAGCGAGTGGCAAAATGAGATGCATGGTAGACTAGATCCAGCTCAGGTTTTGGAATGAGAGGATCTGGGTCTGAGTCTCAGCTCAAGGATTCAGACATATTTTCTTCTGGGGTAGAAGTGCATTATAGGGAAAGTGAGACTCAGATTTCCCATTGAACCATAGCATTGTTGTAAAGATCTCATCCTTTCCAGGAAAATAAAACTAAAATACAGGCTTAGAGTTCATCCCACCAACAGGGCACCATCACCTCGGGGATGGAAGAAAAATTCATCACAGAAGCCCCAGTCTCTGAGCAAGCCACGAAAATTTATGGTGAACTTACCCTTGACCATTTCCGTAGGTCAGAGCAGAGGCAGCAAGGCAGCTCGTTGGTTAGTTGACGTGTTGCTTGAGAGGGGGAGGGAGGATGAGAAGAGAAAAGAAGAAGACTAAATCTAGCTACATTTTCTTAAGGCAATTAGATTAATCAATCATAAAGTTATGGATGAATTTTTGTCTCATTATATATTTTGAGCTGAAACATATTCATTACAGAAACAGTGAGATTCCAATATACAAGCCAGAAATCATGCATCACATTTTTTATCTCAGACTGAAATAAACAAACAGAAACAAGCACAAACAGCACAAATATCCTTAATCCGCATACCTTCTGTGTTTGATTGCCTCCTCCTGAAAATGTGAAATGCTACGAGGCCAGTAAACCTCTTTTGCTGGCCTTTTAACACCAGTTCTTGTCAAGGTAATTGACTCAAGGTAGAAACTCAGTAAATGTATTGCACTAACAAATAAATGGTCCAAATGAAAAATAAATGAAGTAATATACTGTGAAAAGGGTTTTGCAAATTTCAAATTGCCACATCAACATTATTAAAACTGCTAAATAGGAAAGGTTAAATCCAAAAAGCTTTATTAATAAGATCTTTTTGATGTTTTTTTAAATGTAAAAAGAATTTAGTAGGCACACAAGGAGAGGAAGAAAGATATTTTTTTGACAATGAGAACAGAAGAGATACAAAGTCATGGTGAGGAATGTGACTTGTTCATGGGAAGGTATAATAAGAGAGCCCTGAGGGCCCTGAGGTTTCCAAATATTTGTTCCCAGAAACGTGAAATTTCGTAACTAATCCTCAGTCTCTTAATGCCTCTGACTTGTATTTATCACTAAAAGCAGGAGTGAAGTTTTTGTTTACTTTCAGACTAAATATTGCTTTTCAGGGTAGACCATATAAATGTGTCAAATATACATGTCAATAATACATATATGTCAAAAAGACACATCAGTTTAAAAGGCTTATAACAGATAAAAAATTATGACAAATCAATAAAAAAATTTTTCTACCCCACCCCACAACCATACTCCCCTAAACCAATTTATGTTTATTTCATTAGTTTACTTTTGTTGTTTCTTCCTGTATTTTCTGCTATTATCTTCCAAATAATGTACTTGCTCTTTAATGTCTTGATTTAACCATTTTAGACAGTATCACTTTGACATTGTCTGGAAATTACAGTCTAGTTGGAAGACTGTGGATAAACACTCAGCTCCTTTACCTACCTCCACACTAAATTTCTCTTTCCTCTGTTTTCAATATAGTTACCCTTCAGCTTTTTTGTTCCATCAAAAATCAATGGCCATCTTATGACTCTCATTGTTGATCCAAAAAGCATTCCACAAACCCATTTCCTTTCTTGGTTAAAATTTCATATGCTAGATTTTTTTTTTCCCATTTGCTTTCTTTGAGGGCATCAATTACCATTTCTTCTATCCAGATGTTTCAATGGCTTTATCCAGTACCTATCAGTAATTTCCTTCTATTCAAAGCATTCGTTGATAGTTTGCCGGGAGACTCCTTCTTAGTGAACTCCTGTTACTGGCTCTCACCTGAACTAGGTGTTTTCTGGGCCGTGTTTTACAGCCGTTGTCCTGAAAGTTCTCTTCGTTATTCTCCTGTTGTTAAGCCCTAGCTTTCTGAATGTTGTGTCTTTCTATTTGGTAACTAGAAACTTCAGGAGAGTAAGTAGCTTTTAAAAAGCCAGATCAGAGCTCTTGGGTGACCTGGTAAAAAAAAAATAAAAATAACAGTCAAGTTTGTACAAAAGATATGAGAGATGGAAGAGATTTCAGAAACAATAGACTCCTATTCTTTCATTCTGCTGATGAGAAAACTGAAACTTAGGAACACAAAATGACTTGCTCAAGATGTCCCCATTGGTAACAGCAGAGTAGAAATTCTGACTTGATGCTAGGTGTGGAACTTCTTGAACACTTTTATCACACTGATAATCCATTATGCATGTGAAGAAAAAAAACAAATACTCTCTTTCCAGTTTACAGCATGGAGGTTCTCATCTTTTTCATGAAACTTGTGGCTTATTTTCTGTGTCATATATCACATTCAGTTCTTCAGGGATATTCTGGTAGATACTATTTTTTTATAGAAGGTTAACAACACTTTATCCCATATTTCTACACAGAGTCTCTGGCAACACAATGATGGGCCCTCATTTTGAGTGGGTTGGTTGTACATTTCAGGAAACAATCTGTTAATGTTTCTGAAATCAAACACACTTACAGATGGATGAATTGGAACTTTTTATTTCATTTATTCTTTTTTGTGTGCTTTTTATATAATGCTAAGTAAGGAAATATACAATGTGACTTTCTGAATCAACAACTGTTGATACTCATGAATTGGCCTCTCTAGTGCTACTTCCCGATAAGCATCATTGCAGCCGTGATTAACATAGCTAGAACTGTTACAAACAGCTGTGCAACTATTACAACCACCAATTAAAGTGTAACTTCAGATGTTCTATACTCAAAACTACAGCCCTACGAGGTGGCTGCTGCATGGAGTTGATTACATTAAAGCTGTCAGTTTTAGCATATCTTATGAGCATTTATACCAGGCAACCATTAGCTGTCACATATTTACAATGTTAATGTCCAAGCTAATTGCACCATAGATCACATAGCCCAAAGAAGAGAAAAAAAAGGGCACTCTGAAGTAGATTTACCCTTCATTGAGGCTCATGAGGATTTCCAATAAGGACAGTGAGCAGTTGGAAGCAGACTTGAAACTCCCTTGATGTGTGTCCTGCACACTGTACCCTCCTTCTTGGCCAATTAATGTCATCATTTCAGAAAATAAGCAAACAATTCATCAGGAGAAGTTTGTCAGCATACTGTTTCCATCTGAATGAATACTTTACCCACAGAATTTGAGAGATATACCCTCCTCTAAAGTCAGGTGAGAATGCAGTTGTTGACTATGAATTTACATGGCCCAAGAAGTGAAAAATGTAAATTTGAAAATTTTTGTCCAACATCTATCTAAACATTAGTGGACATACATTCTCACACTGGTAAGTCCCAGAGCCCAGCTTTGAATTCAGAAGACTGACAGAGGGTCAGGGGATAAAGGTGTGTGGTTTTGGCATTGGAAGGGCCCTGGGAGTTTTTTGGATATTACAAGGGAACTTCAAAAAGTTCCTGAAGGCTGGGCGTAGGGGCCCACTCCTGTAATCCTAGCCCTTTAGGAGGCCAAGGCAAGCAGATCATTTGAGGTCAGGAGTTCAAGACCAACCTGGCCAACATGATGAAACCCCGTCTCTACTAAAAATACAAAAAATTAGCTGGGTGTGGTGGCAGGCACCTGTAATCCCAGCTAGTCAGGAGGCTAAGGCAGGAGAATTGCTTGAATCTAGGAGGCAGTGGTTGCAGTCAGCTGAGATCGTGCCACTGCACTCCGGCCTGAGTGACAGAGTGAAACTCAGCCTTAGAAAAGAAAAAAAAGAAGAAAGAAAAAGAAAAGAAAAAAAGTTCATGGAAAATGGAATTAAAAATAAAAATAATAAATATAAATTTTATTTTTTATTTCTCAATATAAGCTCCATCAAATTTAAGGCACTTTTAAAAGTGGTAATACCAGCCATTTTGTTCATCCCTAAAGAACTAAGGGTCCTGATAATTTAACCATGTCAACACAGTCTTTTTTACATTATTAACTGAAGAAAAGTGGCTGTCTTTTAAAAAGTTTTTTGAGATTAGGAAACAAAAAGAAGTCAGAAAGAACCAAATCAGGACTATAGGTGGATGCCTAATAAAGCCCCATAAAACACTTGCAAAATTGCCCTTGTTTGACAGGTGGAATGAGCAGAAACATTGTCATGGTGGAGAAGGACTTTCTAATGAAGCTTTCCCAAGTGTTTTTCTGCTAAAGCTTTGGCTAACTCTCTCAAAACACTATCATAATAAGCAGATGTTATGGTTCTTTTATTCTCCAGGATGTCAATGAAGAAAATGCTTTGAGCATTCCAAAAAACTGTGCTATGACCTCTGTGCTTGATGAGTCTGCTTTTGCTTTGACATGACCACCTCCACCTCTTGGTAGCCATTGCTTTGATTGTGATTTATCTTCAGGATCATACTTGTAAAGCCATGTTTCATCTCCTGTTACAACTCCAAAGAAATGCTTCAGGATCTTGATTCCACTTGTTTAAATTTCCATTGAAAACTCTGTTTTTATCTACAGCTGATCTGGGTGCAAGGGTTTTGACATCCATTGAGTGGAAAGTGTGCTCAAATGTTTCAGTCAGAATCGTGTAAGCTGAATCAGTTGAGATGTTTATGGTGTTGGCTTGTGTTTCTGCTGTTAATTGTTGGTCCTTTTCAATTAGGACGTGAGTAAGATTAACTTTTTCCTTGAAAATTGATACAGATGGTATGCCACTGAGGGTTTTATTTTCAACATTGTCTGTTCCTTTAAAAAACAAGTTATCCATTTGTAAATTGCTGATTTCTTTGGGCAGTGTCCCCATAAACTTTTTGTAAAGCATCAATGACTTCATCATTCTTCCACCCAAGCTTCACCATAAATTTGTTGTTTGTTTTTGCTTTAATTTTAGTAAAATTCATGTTGCTCTGATAAGGGCTCTTTTCAAACTAATATCTTATCCTTTTTAGTGCCTCAAATTAGACCCCATTCTCAGACATGTCACAACAAGTTAGTATGAGTTTATTTTGGTGCAAAATTCTTAAAATTGATGCACGGTTTTTTTCATAATTACATTTTCCATTAACTTTTTGAAGCTCTCATAATATAAATAAACTGTGATTCCTATTGTGGAAAAGAGTAAGTATATCAGTGGCATATATGCAAAATATTACTTTTTCTGAAACTAGTTGCATAGTCACCAAGAATTAATACCTGTCATGTGCAAGCTATTTTTATTTGTTTTATGTTTAGTTCAGTATTTACCCATTGCAAAGGCAAAAAGAATCCTCATTCTTTACTTCAAAGGTGGCAGAACCTGGTTTGCTAAAGTCTACCCTTGACTGTTCTGCTGAAGCTTTGGATTTCCCTCCTTCTCTTACCACATTTCCTGGCATAAGTATTGGCTAAATTAGGTTCCACCCATGCTCTCAAGTGGAGCTGCAGATTGGAGATGGCATGAGTGGGAGAGTAACTAAAGTGGGATAGAAATTTATTCTCTGTTGGTTTGAAAAGCAGAATTGTGCTGTTTTTCTAGAATGGAGGAAAATAAGGCTAAAAACTGGGATTTGTTAATAAAGTGACTTTCATAAGTTAATGTTATTGTGCTTTTTCTTATAACCTTGGGAAGGGTGTAGTTAAGTATTTTGAAATATATTTTTTCTTACTACCTCTTAAAGAAATCTGATATCCTGACACAGCTTTATGTGCTGGCACTGTAGGAAATAAAATACCTGGGCTGTAAAAAAGAGGAATGCCTGCTCCACATATCATAGTCCTTTCCCACTGATGCCCATCTGGAGTTAGTTAACAGTATTCTACTGAGGGGAAAGTTTTATAGGAGATCTAGGCAGTGACCAGCAATAATGTGAGAAGTGCCCCTTAATGGGGCTAGGTCAACAGGGAGGCACCATTTGCTGAGATGCTTCATGCATCTAATGAAAACACTGTTAAGTCAAGTTTAGCCTAAAGCTGCCTCCTTACATATTTTAAGTTCAGCCTAAAGGTTTCTCTGTACATTGTGAACTATATATAACCTAAATGGAATTTTAAACAGATTGCAGCCTGCTCTTGGGCCTTTCACTGAGTTTTGGCCAATCAAGTGTGGCCAATTGTTCAAACTGTGTGCCAATAAGGCAAATGTAGAACTATAACCAATCCAGCTGTTTCTGTACCTCACCTCCATTTTCTGTATGTCACTTCCCTTTTTCTGTCCATGAATCTTCTTCCATCATGGCTCTTCACTGGAGTCTCTGAGCCTACTCTGGCTCAGGAAGCTGCATGATTCATCAGTTGTTCTTTGCTCAATTAAACTATTTAAAATTTAATTTTAATTTGGCTTTAGTGTTTTCTTTTCCTTTTTTTTTTTTTTTTTTTTTTGAGACGGAGTCTTGCTTCGTTGCCAGGCTGGAGTGCAGTGGTGCAGTCTCAACTCACCACAACCTCCAACTCCCTGGTTCAAGTGATTCTCCTGCCTCAGCCTCCTGAATAGCTGGGATTACAGGCGCACACCACCACACCCAGCTAATTTTTTTATTTTTAATAGAGACGTGGTTTCGTCTTGTTGGCCAGGATGGTCTCTATCTCCTGACCTTGTGATCCACCTGCCTCGGCCTTGCAAAGTGCTGGGATTACAGGCGTGAGCCACCGTGCCCAGCCGGCTATAGTTTTTATTTTTAAATCAACACGAACAATTCCACATCTCCTCTGCAACCAGGACTGACACTCTAGGACACAAAATAAGTTATGCAGCCCATGTTGAATGCTGTGAGATATTAGCTGGATGTTTCCAGAAAATAGAGTGCGAGTTTGTGGAAAGGAGAAGCTTGAAATTTTCTAAATTTTCTATTTCCATTCTTTCAGTGGTGGCTTAAGTTGTCTAAGTTTGATCAATTTATTCCTCTCCTCAAGACAAGAAACTTTAACAACAACAATCCCCCTCCCCCTCCCCCTCTCTCTTCTTCCCCATTCCCCTTCTCCTCCTTCTTCTTTTTTTGAGACAGGATCTTGCTCTGTCACCCAGGCTGGATCTCTGCTTACTGTCTCCCCTCACCTCAGCCTTCTGAGTAGCTGGGACTACAGGTGCACACCACCACACCTGGCTAGTTTTTTATATTTTTTCTAGAGACAAAGTTTCACCATATTACCCAGGCTGGTGTTAAATCCTTCAATGCAAGCAATCTGCCCACCCTGGACTCCCAAAATGCTGGGATTACAGGCATGAGCCAAT
Organism: Symphalangus syndactylus; assembly: GCF_028878055.3. Classification (NCBI taxonomy): domain Eukaryota; kingdom Metazoa; phylum Chordata; class Mammalia; order Primates; family Hylobatidae; genus Symphalangus; species Symphalangus syndactylus. The sequence goes on along the minus strand of NC_072442.2, from coordinate 11,193,893 downwards.
ATCCCTGACCAGAAATTCTTTATCTCACAGTGCTGAGGTGAATCATGCATGATGATAGTGGAGATAAAAATGAACCCTGGAATAAATTCAGATAATTCTTGCTGACTTCCTTTTTGCAAGATTAAGATTCTATACAGCAATGAACTGATTAGTATACTCCCAAAGTTCTGAATAACCTGGTACAGGAACAAGATATCTCTACACTTATTCTAAGGACTTAAAACTTACAACTCCTGCTTTCTCAAAAAGCTGCAGTTTTGTTTCACAGGCCACTTTCAGGAAGTGTTTGGAATCACAATGTTCCTGATTATTATCTTCATCCTGAATATTCCAAAAATCGCTATGTATTAGTTCATGTTTGCTGCTGTAACACATTACCATAGATTTAGTGGCTTAAACAACACACATTTATTATCTTAAAGTTTTGTAGTTTAGAGGTCTGCCTGAGTTTCACTGGGCTAAAAATCAAGCTGTTGGCATTTGCATTTCCTTCTGAGTGGGTCTAGTAAATAATCTCTTTCTTAGCCATTTCTGAATTTTAGAAAAGCCACGTTCCTTGTCTTTTGACCCCTTTTCTCATCCTCAAAGCCCGAAAGGGCTTGTTAAATCCTTTTCACATAACATCACTGCAAATTCCTCTTCATCTTTCTCCTTTTTTATTAAGAATTTTTGTGATGATACTGAGCCCAGCTAGATTATCCAGGATAATATCCCTATTTTAAGGTCAACTGATAATTCACCTTAATTATATCTCCAACTTTAATTCCCTTTTGCTCCTTAATCTATTTGTTGGTCTGATATTAGGATGTGATATCACTGAAAGTTCATTATTCTCTTTACCACACCCTTTATCTTGCCACTTCCTCTTTCCTGTGCTCCCAGTGCACAAAACTAACTGATTGCAGGACAATTCAACCAGGGTGTCTTATCAATTCCTTAATATCAATATATACAGATCAAAATCATAGTACCATTTATCCTTTCCCCAAAAAGGGCTTTTCTTCCTCAAAATTTTGTTTTGTCGATGGTGGCATGATTATTTTCCAAGTCACTCAGGCTTGAGGTCTCAGAATCACTGAGGGTTTTTTTCCCTCCATTTTAAATCCAAAATAATTGTGAAATTACTTTTATCTGCTTCTGTAGTGTTTCTGAAATGTCTGTCCTTATTTCAGGGCATTTATAGTCCTGTATTTCTTGAATTTTTTTTCATTTATTAAATTTCTTTTTTTTTTTTCTTTTAATTTTTGTCTGACTGAGTTGATTCAAAGAACCAGTCTTTGAGTGCTGAGATTCTTTCCTCAGCTTGGTCTATTCTGCTGTTAATACTTTCTATTGTATATAAAATTCTTTCAGTGAGTTTTTCAGCTCTAGAAATTCAGTTTGGTTCCTTCTTAGGATGGCTATTTTGCCTTTCAGCTATTGAACTGTTTTAATAAACTTCTTGGATTGAGTTTCAGCTTTCTCCTGAATCTTGGTGAGTTCCTTTGCCACCCAGATTCTGAATTCTATGCATATTATTTTAATTATTTCCAGCTGCTTAAGAACCATTGCTGGGGAGCTAATGTACTCATCTGGAGATAAAAGGACAACTGGCTTTTTGGATTGCCAGAATACTTGCACTGATTATTTCTCATCTGGGATAGTTGGTGTTCCTTTAACTGTGGTTTAAGTTGAGTATAGTCCATTGGCTTCACTTCCAATTGCTTTCAGAGGACCAGGGCTCTGTACAGGATCTTTATGTTTCAGTGAAATCTTGCACTTTATCTCACAGGTGTATGCATTAGTGGCACAAAGTTTTGATATTATAGTCAGGGTTGAGATCCAGTTAGATGTTACATAAGAATTATGGCCTGTAGCTAGGTTAATACCCAGCCCATTACTCTTTTGCACTTCCTTGGGTTCACAGGTATGCTCTGTGGTTGGTGAGGCAGAGAGATGGTCCACTTGCCAGGTTCACTCCTGGGCCTTGGGGTAAACCCCTCCAATTGCTGGGTCTGTACCTGCGTTTTTTTTGTTAGGTGTTCCCAGCCATGGGGCTCCCTTGGGCAGAAGCTGTGGTTGGAAAGAATACTCTAAATTGGCCCTACAGAGAGAGGCACACCTGGCTCCCATCCCAACCCAGTAACTCATGCATCTTGCCTCTCTCAGTACTATGGGGATTGAGGCTCCTCCCTGGCTTGAGTGTCAGCCATGGATCTCATCTCAGTACTCCAGAGCTGCACACTACAGCCTTGGGGCACGGACACAACCTGAGGCTCCTGTTGTGATTCTGGTTATGCTAAAAAATCCAATGTGCTCCTGGGTCACTGATAAGGTACTCAGATGCAGCCCTCAGGATGAGCTTCAGGGGCTGCACTGTGCACCTGCTCCTGCAGACTCATAAGCATAGACCCTAGGAGAGGCCAGCTGGCAGGATGGCTTGCAGAGCAGACATGCCCCAGTCTTGTGGGGATGCAGTCCCGACTCTCTCCTGGCTTCTCAGTCAGATGTGGCCTGTGCCTCCCAGAAAGGCATAGGGGCCACGTGGGGATGGCAGGTCTCGGCCGGAGCTGCACAGGACACAAAATCTCCTGGGCTCTCTGCTTGCTGAAGGCCTGTCTCTTCCTGCTCCCTGAGGAGATACCCCTGCCAGCTCACAGGTCCATGAGCATGGTCCCCTATAGCTAGGATCCCAGAGGTCCATGGTGAGAGTAAGCTGGCCCTCAGTTCCCTTATTCAACCTTTACCCAGGAGCCACTGGGGGACAGGAACTAGACCCAGATTTCAGGTACCACGTGCAGGGTCCCCAGATTCCTCCCTCTTCAGTCTCAGGTTCAGCGTTATCTGTCCAGCCACTCAGCATTTTCTCTTGAAGATCTGCCTGAGTTCTGGTGGTTTACTGAGTAATGTAGTCTCTCTCAGCGGTAGTGGCATTTCCTGACTGTGTCTAGTTGACCAATTTGTCTGAAACCTCTTAGTTAATAATTTATACATTTTTTTTTTTTTTTTTTTGAGAAAGAGTCTCACTCTGTCGCCCAGGCTGGAGTGCAGTGGTGCAATCTCAGCTCACTCAATCTCCGCCTCTGAGGTTCAAGCGATTCTCCTGACTCAGTCTCCCAAGTAGCTGGGATTACAGGCATGCACCACACCACCTGGCTAATTTTTGTATTTTTGTAGAGACAAGGTTTCACCATGTTGGCCAGGCTGGTCTTGACCTCCTGACCTCAAGTGATCCACTCCACTCGGCCTCCCAAAGTGCTAGGATTACAGGCGTGAGCCATCGTGCATGGCCAATATTTTTAAGGCACTTAAAACTATGAACCTGGTTGAAAATAAGCATTCAAAAGTTTCAGCTTGGCTGGGCACAGTGGCTCATGTCTGTAATCCAAGCACTTTGGGAGGCCGAGGTAGGCTGATCACCTGAGGTTGGAAATTGGAGACCAGCTTGGCCAACATGGTGAAACCCCATCTCTACTAAAAATACAAAAATTAGCCAGGCCTGGTGGTAGATGCCTGTAATCCCAGCTACTTGGGAGGCTGAGGCAGGAGAATTGCTTGAACCCTGGAGGCCAAGGTTGTAGTTAGCTGAGATCGCACCACTGCACCCCAGCCTGGGGGAAAGAGCAAGACTTCATCTAAAAAAAAAAAAAAGTTTCGGTTTATAGTTACAATTATTACCATCTTAGTTTTTGCACCACAGTCCTCTCTAACACATAGAACAACATCTATATAGCGACCAAAAGGTGAAAACACATTTATGTTCACCTTTCATATGAAGTATGAATGTGTTTTTTGGTAATCTTTTTTCAATCTAATTTGAAGTAGATGGAGGATAATTGTGTACATAATAAAAAGAGATAACACTGTATACATTACATTCTTTTCTTTATTTTGATTTCTCTACAACTGTGCTACTATTGTACTCCAATATTCCTTACTCAATCCTTGTCTGCTATTCCAGTTTCCTTTTTACTAGCACGTGACTATGATCCTACCGGAGTTTTAAGATGTTGATAGACATGCAAAAGCACTTATTATTTTTGCATGTGATATTAATAGAAAGATAGAAAGGATCTCACTATGGGAGAAAAATCAAGCAAGGCTCAAACTTATCATTAAATGAGAATTCTGGCCAGAATCCAGTACTTTTTTTTTAATGAAAGAATTCAAAGCCTTACAATTTAAATTTCATCATCAAGCTATATATAAAGAAGATGGGAGGACTTGGCTCAGCAGAAGTTCATGTAAAAATTTCATATCTAGAATATTAAAATGACTATTGAAGCAGGTATTCTGGTTGATAAGCTCGACACCCATTCCCAATCCTTTTTCCTTGGCCGTGTTTTGTCAGCCACCCTTCCAGCTATAGTAGATACACAACCCATTTCTGGTTCATGAAATGTGAATAGATATTTATGAGGAAGGAGGTTCTTGGTAAAGCTTTTATTTTCTTAATTAATAAGACAGCTATTGATGGTGGCAACCGTTTCTCTCTTCCTTTTTGTTTATGTCTCAATGGTTATAATGCCTGGAATTGCAGCAGTAATCCTGTGAGCATGAGGGAAAAAAAGAGAATTAGAGAGATGGAGCTAATATTTTGGAGATGCTGAATCAAAGCTAGCTGCATCTATTTCTAGCCCTCTCATTATATAAGGAGGTGAAATTTTTCTTTTTATTGCCACATTTATTTGGATTTTTCTGTTACTTGATGCTGGAAATATCCATAATCAATACAACTATTAAACTCAAGAAAAGCTTATAGTAATCAGCTGCTAAACATCAAATATAACCTTAGATTTTATTGCCGGAAGTATAATATATGGATCCTTGAAATTAATGCTATAATATTCTCCACCTCTTAACATATGCAATGTTAAAAAATTCGAATGTGGGTTTACATATCAAGAGAGGTAATGGTAGGAAGTCAGTTACTTCTGTTTGAACTTACAGTATTTCTTTCTCTTGCATATTTTTTAGAATGAAATGTTCATTAGATGACTTTAACAACCAAATGTGATGTGAGTATATTCTATCATGTACAAGAAAGAGAGATAATTTATATATTTTTTAATTCTTCTGAGACCCTTGTATGCCCAAGGGAACATGTAGAAGCCGTACAATGTAATTAAAAGCATCATGTTTGAAGTCATATAGGGTGAAATTGAATATTAATGTCATCATTTTTTAAATATGTGACTTGGGACAGTTGTCTATTTTCTCTGAGACTCAGTATTCTCATTTGTGAAGTGGGAATAATAGTAATTAGCTCACACTACTGCTATAAAGGTTAACCAAGATATGACAGCTTGACATTTAGTATAGTAAAATTTTATTGAATGTTAGTCATGAAGGTGATAATCTCTTCCCCTTCCCATCTCTTAGACAGTAGTTCATAGCTCTTCTTCTCTGCTTATACTTCCACAAACCCTCTACCTCACTTTTAGCTGAAGACCTTGCTTCCTACTTCACTGAAATGTTGAATTAATCTGAAGAGAACGTTTTTAGACGCTCATCAGCACATCTACCCACCTTCCAGCGTCTGTTTCCACCTACTCTGTCATCCTGCCTCTTCACATAAATGAACTATTCATGCTCCTATGTAAAGTTAAGTGCCCACTCCTTTTATATTTGATGCTATTTTTTTTTGCATCCTCCAGGATATTGCAGTAACAATGTTCCCTTCTCTTCTATTTCCTCAAATTTTCAGTCTTTACTGGACCATTCCCCAAAACATACAAGCATATCACTTTTTCTACCATATTATAAAAACAAAACAAAAGTAACTTGATGCCTCCAAGTGCCAGCACACTTATTCCAATTATTTGCTTCTTTTGACAGCTTTTAGCAATGCTGCTTATCTTTTAAATCCTTTTTTCCCATTCTCTCCTACATCTGCTTCAATCAGGTATTTATCCAGCTCCACCAAGACAAATGTAGCAGCCATCAGTGATCTCTGCACTGCCAAATCCAATGATCAATTATTAACTATCATTCTACTCACTTATCAGCAATATCTGAGCCAAAGGCCCACTGTACCTTTTTTGATATATTTTCTTGATTTAACTTGCAGGTTGTCACACTTTCCTAGTGTTTCTCCTAACTTTCCTCTTTCCTTTCCCCTCTTCCTCCTCATTCCTGAAACTTGGAATGACCAAGGACCATTCCTCAGTCATTCTTCATCTTTTCTTCTCTCACTCCCTTGGTGTTACCTCGTGGTTTTATTTTTTTTTTTTTTTTTTTTTTTTTTTTTTTTTTTTTTTTTTTTTTTTTTTTTTTTTTTTTTCTTTTTTTTTTTTTTTTTTTTTTATTATACTTTAGGGTTTTAGGGTACATGTGCACAATGTGCAGGTTTGTTACATATGTATCCATGTGCCATGTTGATTTCCTGCACCCATTAATTCGTCATTTAGCATTAGGTGTATCTCCTAATGCTGTCCCTCCCCCCTCCCCCCACCCCACAACAGTCCCCGGAGTGTGATGTTCCCCTTCCTGTGTCCATGAGTTCTCATTGTTCAATTCCCACCTATGAGTGAGAACATGCGGTGTTTGGTTTTTTGTCCTTGCGATAGTTTACTGAGAATGATGTTTTCCAGTTTCATCCATGTCCCTACAAAGGACACGAACTCATCATTTTTTATGGCTGCATAGTATTCCATGGTGTATATGTGCCACATTTTCTTAATCCAGTCTATCGTTGTTGGACATTTGGGTTGGTTCCAACTCTTTGCTATTGTGAATAGTGCCGCAATAAACATACGTGTGCATGTGTCTTTATAGCAGCATGATTTATAGTCCTTTGGGTATATACCCAGTAACGGGATGGCTGGGTCAAATGGTATTTCTAGTTCGAGATCCCTGAGGAATCGCCACACTGACTTCCACAATGGTTGAACTAGTTTACAGTCCCACCAACAGTGTAAAAGTGTTCCTATTTCTCCACATCCTCTCCAGCATCTGTTGTTTCCTGATTTTTTAATGATGGCCATTCTAACTGGTGTGAGATGGTATCTCACTGTGGTTTTGATTTGCATTTCTCTGATGGCCAGTGATGAGGAGCATTTCTTCATGTGTTTTTTGGCTGCATAAATGTCTTCTTTTGAGAAGTGTCTGTTCATGTCCTTTGCCCACTTTTTGATGGGGTTGTTTGTTTTTTTCTTGTAAATTTGTTTGAGTTCATTGTAGATTCTGGATATTAGCCCTTTGTCAGATGAGTAGGTTGCAAAAATTTTCTCCCATTGTGTAGGTTGCCTGTTCACTCTGATGATAGTTTCTTTTGCTGTGCAGAAGCTCTTTAGTTTAATGAGATCCCATTTGTCGATTTTGGCTTTTGTTGCCATTGCTTTTGGTGTTTTAGACATGAAGTCCTTGCCCACGCCTATGTCCTGAATGGTATTGCCTAGGTTTTCTTGTAGGATTTTAATGGTTTTAGGTCTAACATATAAGTCTTTAATCCATCTTGAATTAATTTTTGTATAAGGTGTAAGGAAGGGATCCAGTTGCAGCTTTCTACATATGGCTAGCCAGTTTTCCCAGCACCATTTATTAAATAGGGAATCCTTTCCCCATTTCTTGTTTTTGTCAGGTTTGTCAAAGATCAGATAGTTGTAGCTATGCGGCATCATTTCTGAGGGCTCTGTTCTGTTCCATTGATCTATGTCTCTGTTGTGGTACCAGTACCATGCTGTTTTGGTTACTGTAGCCTTGTAGTATAGTTTAAAGTCAGGTAGCGTGATGCCTCCAGCTTTGTTCTTTTGGCTTAGGATTGACTTGGCGATGCGGGCTCTTTTTTGGTTCCATATGAACTTTAAAGTAGTTTTTTCCAATTCTGTGAAGAAAGTCATTGGTAGCTTGATGGGGATGGCATTGAATCTATAAATTACCTTGGGCAGTATGGCCATTTTCACGATATTGATTCTTCCAACCCATGAGCATGGAATGTTCTTCCATTTGTTTGTATCCTCTTTTATTTCATTGAGCAGTGGTTTGTAGTTCTCCTTGAAGAGGTCCTTCACATCCCTGGTAAGTTGGATTCCTAGGTATTTTATTCTCTTTGAAGCAATTGTGAATGGGAGTTCACTCATGATTTGGCTCTCTGTTTGTCTGTTATTGGTGTACAAGAATGCTTGTGATTTTTGTACATTAATTTTGTATCCTGAGACTTTGCTGAAGTTGCTAATCAGCTTAAGGAGATTTTGGGCTGAGACAATGGGGTTTTCTAGATATACAATCATGTCATCTGCAAACAGGGACAATTTGACTTCCTCTTTTCCTAATTGAATACCCTTTATTTCCTTCTCCTGCCTGATTGCTCTGGCCAGAACTTCCAGCACTATGTTGAATAGTAGCGGTGAGAGAGGGCATCCCTGTCTTGTGCCAGTTTTCAGAGGGAATGCTTCCAGTTTTTGCCCATTCAGTATGATATTGGCTGTGGGTTTGTTGTAGATAGCTCTTATTATTTTGAGATACGTCCCATCAATACCTAATTTATTGAGAGTTTTTAGCATGAAGGGTTGTTGAATTTTGTCAAAGGCCTTTTCTGCATCTATTGAGATAATCATGTGGTTTTTGTCTTTGGTTCTGTTTATATGCTGGATTACATTTATTGATTTGCGTATGTTGAACCAGCCTTGCATCCCAGGGATGAAGCCCACTTGATCATGGTGGATAAGCTTTTTGATGTGCTGCTGGATTCGGTTTGCCAGTATTTTATTGAGGATTTTTGCATCAATGTTCATCAAGGATATTGGTCTGAAATTCTCTTTTTTGGTTATGTCTCTGCCAGGTTTTGGTATCAGGACGATGCTGGCTTCGTAAAATGTGTTAGGGAGGATTCCCTCTTTTTCTATCGATTGGAATAGTTTCAGAAGGAATGGTACCAGTTCCTCCTTGTACCTCTGGTAGAATTCAGCTGTGAATCCATCAGGTCCTGGACTCTTTTTGGTTGGTAAGCTATTGATTATTGCCACAATTTCAGAACCTGTTATTGGTCTATTCAGAGATTCAACTTCTTCCTGGTTTAGTCTTGGGAGGGTGTATTTGTCGAGGAATTTATCCATTTCTTCCAGATTTTCTAGTTTATTTGCATAGAGGTGTTTGTAGTATTCTCTGATGGTAGATTGTATTTCTGTGGGATCGGTGGTGATATCCCCTTTTTCGTTTTTTATTGCATCTATTTGATTCTTCTCTCTTTTCTTCTTTATTAGTCTTGCTAGTGGTCCATCAATTTTGTTGATCTTTTCAAAAAACCAGCTCCTAGATTCATTAATTTTTTGAAGGGTTTTTTGTGTCTCTATTTCCTTCAGTTCTGCTCTGATTTTAGTTATTTCTAGCCTTCTGCTAGCTTTTGAATGTGTTTGCTCTTGCTTTTCTAGTTCTTTTAATTGTGATGTTAGGGTGTCAATTTTGGATCTTTCCTGCTTTCTCTTGTGGGCATTTAGTGCTATAAATTTCCCTCTACACACTGCTTTGAACGTGTCCCAGAGATTCTGGTATGTTGTGTCTTTGTTCTCGTTGGTTTCAAAGAACATCTTTATTTCTGCCTTCATTTCATTATGTACCCAATAGTCATTCAGGAGCAGGTTGTTCAGTTTCCATGTAGTTGAGCGGTTTTGACTGAGTTTCTTAATCCTGAGTTCTAGTTTGATTGCACTGTGGTCTGAGAGACAGTTTGTTATAATCTCTGTTCTTTTACATTTGCTGAGAAGAGCTTTACTTCCAACTATGTGGTCAATTTTGGAATAGGTGTGGTGTGGTGCTGAAAAAAATGTATATTCTGTTGATTTGGGGTGGAGAGTTCTGTAGATGTCTATTAGGTCCACTTTATGTAGAGCTGAGTTCAATTCCTGGATATCCTTGTTAACTTTCTGTCTCGTTGATCTGTCTAATGCTGACAGTGGGGTGTTAAAATCTCCCATTATTATTGTGTGGGAGTTTAAGTCCCTTTGTAGGTCACTGAGGACTTGCTTTATGAATCTGGGTGCTCCTGTGTTGGGTGCATATATATTTAGGATAGTTAGCTCTTCTTGTTGAATTGATCCCTTTACCATTATGTAATGGCCTTCTTTGTCTCTTTTGATCTTTGTTGGTTTAAAGTCTATTTTATCAGAGACTAGGATTGCAACCCCTGCCTTTTTTTGTTTTCCAGTTGCTTGATAGATCTTCCTCCATCCCTTTATTTTGAGTCTATGTGTGTCTCTGCACGTGAGATGGGTTTCCTGAATACAGCACACTGATGGGTCCTGACTCCTTATCCAGTTTGCCAGTCTGTGTCTTTTGATTGGAGCATTTAGCCCATTTACATTTAACGTGAATATTGTTATGTGTGAATCTGATCCTGTCATTATGATGTTAGTTGGTTATTTTGCTCGTTAGTTGCTATAGTTTCTTCCTAGCCTCGATGGTCTTTACAATTTGGCATGTTTTTGCAGGGGCTGGTACCGGTTGTTCCTTTCCATGTTTAGTGCTTCCTTCAGGAGCTCTTTTAGGGCAGGCCTGGTGGTGACAAAATCTCTCAGCGTTTGCTTGTCTGTAAAGTATTTTATTTCTCCTTCACTTATGAAGCTTAGTTTGGCGGGATAGGAAATTCTGGGTTGAAAATTCTTTTCTTTAAGAATGTTGAATATCGGCCCCCACTCTCTTCTGGCTTGTAGAGTTTCTGCTGAGAGATCAGCTGTTAGTCTGATGGGCTTCCCTTTGTGGGTAACCCGACCTTTCTCTCTGGCTGCCCTTAACATTTTTTCCTTCATTTCCACTTTGGTGAATCTGACAATTATGTGTCTTGGAGTTGCCCTTCTCGAGGAGTATCTTTGTGGCGTTCTCTGTATTTCCTGAATCTGAATGCTGGCCTGCCTTGCTAGATTGGGGAAGTTCTCCTGGATAATATCTTGCAGAGTGTTTTCCAACTTGGTTCCATTCTCCCCATCATTTTCAGGTACACCAATCAGACGTAGGTTTGGTCTTTTCACATAGTCCCAAATTTCTTGGAGGCTTTGTTCATTTCTTTTTATTCTTTTTTCTCTAAACTTCCCTTCTCTCTTCATTTCATTCATTTCATCTTCTATCAGCGATACCCTTTCTTCCAGTTGATCGCATCTGCTACTCAGGCTTCTGCATTCTTCGCGTAGTTCTCGAAACTTGGCTTTCAGCTCCATCATCTCCTTGAAGCCCTTCTCTCCATTGGTTATTCTAGTTATCCATTCTTCTAATTTTTTTTCAAAGTTTTTAACTTCTTTGCTATTGTTTTGAATTTCCTCTCGTAGCTCAGAGTAGTTTGATCGTCTGAAGCCTTCTTCTCTCAACTCATCAAAGTCATCCTCCATCCAGCTTTGTTCCGTTGCTGGTGAGGAACTGCGTTCCTTTGGAGGAGGAGAGGTGCTCTGTTTTTTAGAGTTTCCAGTTTTTTTGGTCTGTTTTTTCCCCATCTTTGTGGTTTTGTCTACTTTTTGTCTTCGATGATGGTGATGTACAGATGGGTTTTTGGTGTGGATGTCCTTTCTGTTTGTTAATTTTCCTTCTACCAGACAAGACCCTCAGCTGCAGGTCTGTTGGAGTTTACTAGAGGTCCACTCCAGACCCTGCTTGGCTGGGTGTCAGCACCGGTGGCTGCAGAACAGCGGATTTTCGTGAGACCACAAATTCAGCTGTCTGATAGTTCCTCTGAAAGTTTTGTCTCAGAAGAGTACCCGGTTGAATGAGGTGTCAGTCTGTCCCACTGGGGGGGTGCCTCCCAGTTAGGCTGCTCAGGGGTGAGGGACCCACTTTAGGAGGCAGTCTGTCCGTTCTCAGATCACAAGCTGCGTGCTGGGAGAACCACGTCAGACAGGGACATTTAAGGCTGTGGAGGTTCTCGCTGAGTTTTTGGTTGTCTGTGCCCTGCCCCCAGAGGTGGAGCCTACAGAGGCAGGCGGGCCTCCTTGAGCTGTGGTGGGCTCCACCCAGTTCGAGCTTCCTGGCTGCTTTGTTTACCTAAGCAAGCCTGGGCAATGGCGGGCGCCCCTCCCCCAGCCTCGTTGCCGCCTTGCAGCGTGATCTCAGACTGCTGTGCTAGCAATCAGCGAGACTCCGTGGGCATAGGACCCTCCGAGCCAGGTGCGGGACACAATCTCCTAGTGTGCCGTTTTCCAGGCCCGTTGGAAAAGCGCAGTATTAGGACGGGACTGACCCGATATTCCAGGTGCCGTCTGTTTTCCCTTTCTTTGACTAGGAAAGGGAACTCCCTGACCCCTTGCGCTTCCCGAGTGAGGCAATGCCTTGCCCTGCTTCGGCTCGCGCACAGTGCGCTTCACCGACTGTCCTGAACCCACTGTTAGGCACTCCCTAGTGAGATGAAACCGGTACCTCAAGCAGAAATGCAGAAATCACCCGTCTTCTGTGTCGCTGGGGCTGGGAGCTGGAGACCGGAGCTGTTCCTATTCGGCCATCTTGGCCGGAAATCCCGCTTACTACCTCGTGGTTTTAAAATAGCATTTATATGCCAGTGACTCTCAAATTTATCTCTCCTACCCAGTTCGTCCTAACTCCAAGATCATACATCCAACTTCCAAATCAGTGGCTACTCTTGAAATACATTCAAATTGTAAAAATCTGCATGTCCCACACTTAACTCATAGTCTTTGTCTCAAATGCTATTCCAAATGTAACTCTCCATCTCGGTTGATAGCAACTCCTTATTACTTGCTTCAAGCCAAAAAACTTTTAATTATTCTTTCTCCCTTTCTCCCACAACTCACATCCTCTCTTTTAGGAAACATTGTTGTCTTCATTATTAATATATCCAGAACATATTACTACATACCACCTTATCATTAGCATTTGTGCTAAACTCTTTCCTGGATAAACTGCAGTGACTTTCATCTGATCTCCTACTTTTAACCTTTTCCACCTACAGCTTATTTTCTACCCAGCATCCAGAGTTATCTATTTTATTTAAAACTTTGGGTAAAATCATGTGACATCCGTATTAAAAATCCTGTAAAGCTTTCCTATTTTACTCCAAGTAAAATTCATTAAAACATCCCTTAACCTGGCTTTAATTTCCTTTTTCTTTCATAGAACTTTTCACTGTAAAACATAATCTATAATTTATTTTTTACATCACATTTGTGTTCTGTCTTCTTTTCTCTTCTAAAATGTAAGATCCTTGAGGGCAAGGGACTTTATCTGTTTAATTAACCGATATATCCCAAATGTTAAAAACAATGCTAACACACAGTTTGAGGTTCAACAAATGTTTGAAAATGAATAAGTATAAAGGCTGCTGCTGCTACTGATTGACCCAGGTAGGTTGCAGAGTTTTAAGAATCTTGCTTTTTCCATTATTTAGTATTAGACATTGCATCTACCTGCAAGTTTTTAAAGGAAGATTTTCTGATGTGTGATTTTTTTGATAATTAACTATAGGGAAAAACTAAGTTATATTACTTTTAAAGATATCATATTTATGTCATAGCCATTGCAATAGAAGAGAGAGTTTGAACTCAGCTCTGCTGAAGATATTTAAATGCTATCGTGAGCTAATGGAAAAGTACAAGAGGACATTGGGATGGGAGAAGTTGGTTAAAATGATTAGGCTATTTGTGTTAGCCAATTGTCACTTATCTAAATTAGGCTTCTATGATCCCTCAGAAACTGGGAGAAAGGAACCCACTCTTTCTTGATGATTTGATGAGAAAGACATTTCTAGGTTGTAGAAAATTTATATCTCTAATGGGCAGAGGAGGAATTTACCATCACGAGTTTTCTAAAGTTAATGTTTTAAGCAAAGAGAGGACAGGGATTGAAGTTAGAAAGCAGCTTAGTTAAATTTAGTCAAGCTCAGGGAAATGTTAAAGCTGTCTTGGCCAGTAGTAGGACAAAGCTGGAGACCGTTGCACAACATCTACTTAGTTTGGTTTATATTCTATTACTTATGAACATTAACATTCTCCATGAACTATTTGCATACTCTATTATTTTTAAAATGGTTTGTACCTAATCTTATTTTATTGAAAACAACAAAAAACGCTGACTTCACAACATATTGATGTGATCAAAACAATAAAGATAGGATCTCTTATGATTAGGAATTCAATTGGTCTTAGGTATATCATTTGAAAGACTTTACGAAATGAAGATATAAATGCAAGAGATACAGCATACTCAGGGCTTGGGGATGACCTGTGGCTGTCTCATACTGCAGCTTGGCATGTAGCATCATGCAAATTACAGAGATTTGTTTCAAATTACTGTGATATCAGGAAACATTTCAATCATTTCTCAATCTTCTTTAGCCCTGATGTCCTACGACTCATATTAAATTGGGCTATATGGAGTACCCTTTGAAATTTGCATTAATACTACAAAAACTAAATTCAAAGATAGGGGAATAATTGTCCATTTAGTGGTTTGATTGATCTTTCTAAAGCACATTGAAAATACTTTTAAAATTATTATGCTACTTTTCCTTTCCTTCTCCCTATACAACCAGATTCTAACTCTTAGCACGGGCTGTGTCATCTTTCATAATACTGACCTCAAACTTTGGAACAAGCTGCATTCTTCACCACTTCTCTCAATGCCGTCTCCAATTCACCCACAAACAATTTATCTCTATGTCATATCTCACCCTCTGCCTTTATGTCTGTACCTTACAAGGGGTTCCTTCTACCCAGGAAACTACCCCATCCAACTCTTTTCTCCCTTAGAAATTCTGCTCGTTCCCTGTATGTCATAGAGTCTGGAAAGCCTTTCAGATCATCAGACAGAATGAATTGCTTTCCTCTGTGGTCTGTGGTCACTTGTGTTTAATCATTACAGCTGTTATGTCAGGTTATAATCATGTGTTCACTTGTCTGTATTTGACATTAGGCTTAGAGCTCCTGGAGGGCAAGGATTATACCTGATAGTATGCGCCATGGTACCTGATACACTTATTTAATCAATCCAAATTTATTAATTCAGCACATCGTTGGGTGCCTACTACGTGGCAAATACCATGCTAGGGATATAGAAGTGAACACATACCCTCCACGAATTGCACATTTCCCGGGCAAAGGTGAAAACAAATGTAATTCTATGAGTATGTACAAAAAAAAAAAAAAAAAAAGAAACTGGAAGAACCTTTTCAGAGGAGAGTAATTTCATCTACAGTCTGAAGAAAAAGGTATGTTACTGGCAGGGAAAAGATCAAATTCAAAGGAGGGCAGGGTATGCTTGACCAGAGAGCTTGATGAATAATATTTAAGCTGTGTGACGTTATACAAGCTATTTAATTTCTGTGCCACAGTTTCCTCCTCTATAAATTGGCTTTAATGGTACCCATCCTAAAGGTGGTTGTTCTAATTAAAATAGTAAATATTTGTAAACTATTATGAATAGCACACAGCACTTAAAAAGCACTATGGAGTGTATGCTATGAAAGAGTTCAGGAATGCCACCCAAGATATCTTGTTTTGGTATGCAAATGACTTCAAACTAAGCATACTTGAGGAATGGTAAATGCAGGAAGAGGCTTTCTCTGAACTTCCTCTGTCTGCATAAAGATAGATCCTTCAAAAGGAACTCAACTGTAAAAATTCTCTTCCCAGGAATCTCATCAACCAGGGAAGATCAGCTTGTATCACAGGAGAGGAAGCTAGAGGTCCACACTATGCCCAGACAGACTTTGTCACAGGCTTTCACGTATTTTTCTGCGGGCCTATTCATCTTGACAAAATCATTTACTGTCTTCTAAGTTGCCTACTCCTCCCCTTCACACTCCCCTAGGAAGATTTGTACCTAAGCTTCTAGATCTCACTGGGTTTTTGAGTATTTACTTTTCTTTTTGAGTATTTACTTTTCTTTCATCTGATGTTTCCTTGCATATAATAAATTTGTATACCTTTTCTCATGTTACTCTGCCTGTTGTCAGTTTATTTCATCGACTTAATTATTGATCCCTCAGAGGGCAGATGGAAAGTTATTCTTCCCCTACATCTGCAATATAGAATTTAATAATTCTGAGAATTGCAAGAAGGTCATTGTGGTTAGGATGCTTGGGACAATTTCTAATGCTGTGTAAATTTAGGCTGGAGAGGTAGGAAGGAACCCATCATATTAGAAATTTTGGTTCTAAACATAAGAAAAATGGGAAATTATTAAAACATTCTAAGGCAGATTTACCCTTTGAGGTACCATATTGAGTATGTGACAGGTATTTAATACATTTTTGTTGAAGGAATCAACAACAGGATAGAAAAAGCTGTGAGGTTATAAGCAAATGAACTACTTCCTACAACTATATGAAGGATTCAACAAGAAAATGTATGTTAATGCCTGATATATGGAAGCTTACAGTTGGAAGATTTCAAGTTAAGCTTAGTATTTTATTATCTAAGTCTAGATTTTTGCTAAAGCAAAATATATATATTTTTAGATAGGTTCAAGTCAAAACTTGACAACATAGCAGACGGCATGAGTAATTTCTGAGAAAGTCACTTCAATCCCTTCTGTAAAACTGGAATAATAAGGATAAATTTTAGGATCAAATGAGGTAGTGTATGCACAAATATTCTATATTCTCTAATAGTTTATTGTTCATATCTTTTGTTTGTTTGTTTACTTGTTTTTTGAGACACAGTCTCACTCTGTTGCCCAAGCTAGAGTGCTGTGGTGGTGCGATCTCAGCTCACTGTAACCTCCGCCTCCTGGGTTCAAGCAATTCTCGTGACTCAGCCTCCCAAGTACCTGTGATTACAGGTGTGCACCACCATACCTAGCTAATTTTTTGCACTTTTAGTAGAGATGGGATTTTGCCATGTTGCCCAGGCTTCTCAAGCTCCTGAGTTCAGGTGATCCACCTGCCTTGGCCTCCCAAAGTGCTAGGATTACAGGTATGAGCCACTGCACCCAGCCTCACATTTTTATTTTTATTGTATGTCATCACAGTACAAGGCAATACTCATTAGTAAAGTGTGGTAAGTTCTACTGAAGTGCAGAGGAAGATCAGAGAAGTTGTATTGGAGCTGTAGCTTGGAGAATAGGTAGAGTTTTGACTGGGGAAGAATGAAGGGGGTAGTTTTCCAGATAAAGAGGCTATATAGCAGAGTGGAAAAAGAATAGAACATGAATTCAGATACATATGCTTTGAATCAGGACTCTGCCACTTAGTGTCTGTGTCACTTTATGCAAAGTTCTTTATGTTGTAGTGCCTTAGTTTTCTCATCTGTAAAATGGTTATAGTAGGGACTCTGCAATATTACAGTGAGATGGTTTTTGTTGATGCCTGAAATGAAGTTGTCCTTCAGAGGAATCTTGGAGGAGTAGGAGGGCGTAAAGGGTAAAGGGTCTGGCTTTGAGTTCAACTTGGAATCACATCATAGTTGTATCTCTACAGGCTTTCCATACCGTATTCAATCTAACTCTGTTGTTAACATAAATAATTATCTCCTTTGCCCTCAGGGTTAAATACAATATTTTGTGTGAAATACCAAGTACAGTGAATGGCATTCTAAAATAAACTGGATCTTCACAAATACTATTTACATATTACCAGCAGAATATTGAAGATGAGGAATGGCAACAACAAAAACTAGGGCATCAGTGCTCTTCAGGATAGAGATGATTGACTTTTTCCTTGAAGCAATGAGGAACAGTGAAATGTTTGGGGCAGGAGAAGTAAGTGATGACTTTTCTTGCCAAAAAATGGAATCTGTGAAGAAAAAGAGAAGGACTAAACTCTGGGGTTCATAAATCAGGAAGCAGCACATAATGTTTTAGCTCTGCAACATCTGACATAAAAGCCATTCATTTAGCTCGAAATGTCTGATTATTTCACCCAGAGCTCACTGTTACACTATGTCATTCCAATTAGTTATCTCTGGAGAGGAAATCTCATCAGATAATATGATTAGATCCAATCAGCATAGGTGCCAAGCACTTGGAACATATTATAAATGACATTTTCATTTATTTTATAGGATAAATGTTTGTCTTTTGGCATTTCTCAAATGTGAACATTCAAAGAAAGTATTTGAAACAGTATTTCAGGATAGAGGGTTAATGATTAAAAGCACAGGGTACTTCATGTAAGAAAACCATATTTTAACAATTACTATTTGATATCTCAAACAGTGACTTATAATTTCCTTTAAAATCTTTTCCAAATACCAATTTTTCTGCCTAAATGAGGCAGACAGCAGTGAATAAAAGTCTGAAACACCTGGAAAAACCTTGAAAGGGATGTAATTATTGCTACCAAATGTAAAATAGACTGTAAAATAGACTGTTGTGGGGTGGGGGGAGGAGGAGGGATAGCATTAGGAGATATACCTAATGCTAAATGACGAGTTAATGGGTGCAGCACACCAACATGGCACATGGATACATATGTAACAAACCTGCACATTGTGCACATGTACCCTAAAACTTAAAGTATAATAAAATAAAATAAAATAAAAAGAATGTTGAATATTGGCCCCCATTCCCTTCTGGCTTGTAGGGTTCCTGCCAAGAGATCTGCTGTTAGTCTGATGTGCTTCCCTTTGTGGGTAACCCGACCTTTCTCTCTGGCTGCTCTTAACATTTTTTCCTCATTTCAACCTTGGTGAATCTGACAATTATGTGTCTTGGGATTGCTCTTCTCGAGGAGCATCTCTGTGGTGTTCTCTGTATTTCTTGAATTTGAATATTGACCCGCCTTGCTAGGTTAGGGAAGTTCTCCTGGATAATATCCTGAAGAATGTTTTCCAACTTGGTTCCATTCTCCCCATCACTTTCTGGTACACCAATCAAATGTAGATTTGGTCTTTTCACATAGTCCAATATTTCTTGGAGGCTTTGTTTGTTTCTGTTCACTCTTTTTTCCCTAATCTTGTCTTCTCACTTTATTTCATTAATTTGATCTTCAATCCTGATATCTTTTTTTCCACTTGATCAAATCGGCTATTGAAGCTTGTGCGTGTTTCATGAAGTTCTCATGCCATGGTTTTCAGCTCCATGAGGTCATTTGAGGTCTTCTCTACACTATTTATTCTAGTTAGCCATTCATCTAACCTTTTCTTCAAGGTTTTTAGCATCCTTGTGATGGGTTAGAGCTCAGAGGTGTTTGTTAGTACCCACGTTCTGAAGCCTACTTCTGTCAACTCATCAAACTCATTCTCCATCTAGTTTTGTTCCCTTGTTGGCGAGGAGCTGCAATCCTTTGGAGGAGAAGAGGTGCTCTGTTTTTTGGAATTTTCAGCTCTTCAGCTCTGTTTTCTCCCCACTTTTGTGGTTTTATCTACTTTTGGTCTTTCATGCTGGTGACCTACAGATGGGGTTTTGGTGTGGATGTCCTTTTTGTTGATGTTGATGCTATTCCTTTCTGTTTGTTAGTTTTCCTTCTAACAGTCAGACCCCTCAGCTGCAGGTATGTTGGAGTTTGCTGGAGTTCCACTCCAGACCCTGTTTGCCAGGATATCATCAGCAGAGGCTGCAGAAGAGCAAATATTGCTGCCTTATCCTTCCTCTGGAAGCTTCGTCCCAGAGGAGCACCCGCCTGTTTGAGGTGTCTGTCGGCTCCGGCTGGGAGATTTTTCCCAGTCACCCTACATGGGGATCAGGGTCTTGCTTGAGGAGGTAGTCTGTCCGTTATTGGAGGTCGAACACCATGCTGAGAGAATCACTGCTCTCTTCAGAGCTGTCAGACAGGGACGTTTAAGTCTGCAGAAGGTGTCTGCTGCCTCTTCTTCTCCTATGCCCTGCCCCCAGAGGTGGACTCTATAAAGGCACTAGGCCTTGTTGAGCTGCAGGGGGCTCCACCCACTTTATGCTTCCAGGCCTCTTTGTTTACACTGCAAGCTACTCAAGCCTCAGCAATGATGGACACCCCTCCCCCATCCAGCTGCAGCATTGCAGGTCAATGTCAGACCGCCATGCTAGCAGTGAGCAAGGCTCTGTGGGCATGGGACCTGCTGAGCTAGGCATGGGAAGGTATCTCCTGGTCTGCCAGTTGCTAAGACTGTGGGAATAGTGCAGTATTTGGTCAGGAGTGTACCATTTCTCCAGATACAGTCTGTCACAACTTCCCTTGGCTAGAAAAGGGAAATCCCCCAACCCCTTGTGCCTTCTGGGTGAGACGACACCCCACTCTGCTTCAGCTCACCTTCCGTGGCCTGCACCCACTGTCCAACCAGTCTCAATGAGATGAACCAGTTACCTCAGTTGGAAATGTAGAAATCACCCATGTTCTGCGTCGATCTCGCTGTGAGCTGCAGACCGGAGATATTCCTATTTGGCCGTCTTGGAAGCAACTTAGATGGGTTACATATTATATGTGTTGAATCTAAGATCCCCATGGAGATTTTAGTAGCTAAATTGATTGGGTGCTCAGGAATTAGGTTTTAGCTGAAGACAGAGATTTTTAAAAAAATAATCAGCAAGTATATTGAAAACACCAGGAGAAATGAGATCAGGAGCAATGTGTAGAGTGAGAAGAGAATCTAAAAGAGAACTCTGGAAAATCCTGGCATTTAAGACAGTTAACATTTAAAATGAAAAGCAAAAAAAGAAAAAGAAGAAAAAATTGCAAAATATAGTAAGAAGGAACACCCAAAGGGTAGAAGAAATCCCAGGGAGAATAATTCCACAGAGATCAAGAAAATGGGATGTTATAGCAACTAGGAAATGATCAGAAATGTGAAATGCTGGCAAAAGTCAGGTAAGAAAGACTGAGAAATATCTCCTGGATTTGGCAATGTCTTGGCAAGAACATTTCACTGAACATTTGACACAGCTGCCAGATATCTGAGTGCTGAGTAATAATCGGAAAATAAGAAAGGCTACATAACTTGTGTTAATACTTGTTCCAGAAAATTTCACTTGAACAATAATAATATGTATCACTATATCCAATACTTATTTAGCATTTGATTTTCTAGGCATTTACAAATGCTTCACATATATTACAATGTAGTCTAAGCTATGAGATAGGTATTAATATTACAGAGGAGGAAATCACATTTAGGCTAGATGAGTTGTTAAAGGTTACATTAATAGTAATCAGCTAGTAAGTGGCAAATCTGGAATATGAACTTGGACAGTCTGGCTGTAGAGCTTCTCTATGAGAGAGAAAAGAGAAATAGTGTTAGAGGGGACCTGACGTCGAGACACTTATGGAAAAATAGACTTGAATATATGTGTTATACATGCTAATGGAAAGAAGCCAGTAGAAGGAGAATCTTTGAAGAGACAGAGAGATCAAGAAAACAGTTCACAGGCCAGACGCGGTGGCTCACACCTGTAATCCCAGCACTTTGGGAGGCCAAAGCGGGCAGATCACGAGGTCAGAAGTTTGAAACCAGCCTGGCCAACATGGTGAAATCCCATTTCTACTAAAAATACAAAAAAGAGCTGGCCGTGGTGGCGCACATCTGTAATCCCAGCTACTCAGGAGGCTGAGGCAGGAGAATTGCTTAAACTTGGGAGGCAGAGGTTGCAGTGAGCCAAGATTGTGCCACTGCACTCCAGCCTGGATGACAAAGTAGGCTCCATCTCAAAGAAAAAAGAAAAGAGTTCACAGTCCAGATCATGGGTGGGGTGATGAAACTTTGGCAGGAGAAGGGACACATTACCCATTCCATTGTTGCAGAAGAGATGAATAAGATGGGTACTGATGTTGATCTGTTTGATTCAAGGAAATAGAAATATTTTTCAAGTGATGACTTCTATTCAAAGAAAGGACATTGGCTGAGTATTAGACAGTGAGTGAAGGTGTCAGGCATTAGAAATAGGTAGGTGTATTTGATATATTTAGGTTGGTGCAAACGTAATTGTGGTTTTTGCCATTACTTTTGACTTCTTGTGAGATCTAGTTAATGGCAAAAACCACAACTACATTCACACCAATGTAATAGTTTCTGTGGTAAACAAAAGAGAAACATGGCTAAAGAAACATGGAAGTTTTATGAAAGTTTAAGTCTCATGGGATGTTGAGAATCACAAATTTTAGTGGCACCAATCTGAGTAGGGTGCTATTTCTGTACTATGTTTAGTGTTTTGGTGCAGAGAAGGCAGATAGATGAAAACTGAGTGTCATGTTTTGTTCTGGTGGGTTAGGGGAGGGGAGGGTAAGGTAGAGTATGACAAGTCAAATAAATGAGGTTTCTGAGAATATTAGCAAGAACGTTATTGAAGTGGATACACAGCATAAGAGATTTAGTCAAAAGGAGAAGGTAGAAAGGATGTGGATATGTACGTTGTGTGCTGGAGGGTCCTAAGGAAGTTAAATGACTGAAAACCTGGGGATAGGTTAGTAAATAAATAGGAGGTTGTGGTTGAAGTAGTAGGTGCCTGAATTTATGACATAAGAGATAAAATATATTTCAAGTGATGGCAAACCTGGAGAGAGGTTATAAAAGTGAGTCATAGACCTGAAGACAAATAGAAAGCAACTGTACAAAAACAAATCAGAGAACTGAAGATCAGAATGTTGTATATGTCACCATATGGACCTTGAAGTTTCTTAAGATTTTGATGACACAGAGGGCAAAGAAGAGCCTGCAAACCAGGGGCTTTTCTTTTAATTTTTTAAAAAATAAATGAGAGTGAAGATCAGTAAACGAAGAGGTTTTTATGTGTATCAACAAAATGGCCTTGACATAAAGGAAACAAGTATTTGTTGTTGTTGTTGTTTAAACTTTACAAAGGTCCTGAGATAAGTAAAGTGATAAGAAAGAGCAGCTTTAGGATGCTCTTTTACAGGCATGATGAAGTTCCTGGCTCCACATTGATTCTCCCACAATAAACAACTCCAAATCATGACAAAATGTGTAAAGGCCACTGGTTTCACACACTGGACAGTTAGCATAGGAACTTGATTCCAGAGACAAGGGAAACACATGAGGTGAGCTCTACAATTGCACTAGTTTTCTTCCTGGAGGCTCTTGGAAGCTCAGTGAAGTAGAATATATGTTGAGTAGAGAATATGGCTAAGCTAAGAAGACAGATATCAGAATTTGGAGTTACTGAGGAAACCGATATTCAGGCTACCAGAAAAAATAAGCTACACAGAGAAGGGGCCTCAGAAATCTGCATAGGAATGGTCTTGATGCTTCTATAAAATATTGAGCATTTAATGCTCAGGGTGATTGATAGAGTTTGGCTGTGTCCCTACCCAAATATCATCTCGAATTGTAATTCCCATAATCCTCGCATGTCATGGGAGGGACCTGGTGGGAGGTAATTTAACCATGGGGGTGTTACCCTCATGCTGTTCTTGTGATAGTGAGTGAGTTCTCATGAGACCTGATGGTTTTATAAGGGGTTTTTCCTTCTTTTGCATGGTGCTTCTCCTTCCTGCTGCTATATGAAGAAGGATGTGTTTTCTTCCCCTTCTGCCATGATTGTAAATTTCCTAAGGCCTCTCCAGACATGATGAACTGTGACTCAATTAAACTTCTTTATTTTAAAAATTGCCCAGTCTTGGGTATGTGATTGTTAGCAGTGTGAGAACAGACTAATACAGTAAATTGATACAACAGAGCATGGGGTGCTGCCATAAAGATACCTGAGAATGTGGAAGTGATTTTGGAACTGCGTAATAGGCAGAGGTTGGAACAGTTTGGAGGGCTCAGAAGAAAACATGAAGATGTGGGAAAGTTTGGGACTTCTTAGAGATTTGTTGAATGGTTTTGACCAAAATCCTTTTAGTGATATGGACAATGAAGTCCAGGCTGAAGTGGTCTCAGATGGAGATGAGGAACTTGTTGGGAACTGGAGGAAATGTCACACTTCTTATGCTTTAGCAAAGAGACTGGCAGCATTTTGCCTCTGCCCTAGAGATCTGTGGAAATTTGAACTTGAGAGAGATGATTTAGGGTATCTGGCAGAAGAAATTTCTAAGTGGCAAACCATGGTGGAAATAAATTTGGAAATTTCTCAAAGAACTTAAAACAGAGCTACCATTTGATCCAGCATTATATACCATTACTGGGTATATATCTGATATAGTTTGGATCTGTGTTCCTGCCCAAATCTCATGTTGAATTGTAATTCCAATTATTGGAAGTGGTGCCTGGTGGGAGGTGATTGGTTAATGGAGCGGAAGATTTCCCATGAATGATTTTGCACCAATCCCTTGGTGTTGTTCTCATGATAGTGAGTGACTTCTCATGAGATCTAGTTGTATAAAAGTGCATAGCACCTCTCCCACTTCTCTCTGTCTTGCTCCTGCTTCTGCCATGTAAGATGTCTGCTCCCCCTTCACCTTACTCCATGTTCGGACGCTTCCTCAGGCCTCCCAGAAGCAGAAACCACTATGCTTTCTATT
This sequence comes from Symphalangus syndactylus, assembly GCF_028878055.3. Classification (NCBI taxonomy): domain Eukaryota; kingdom Metazoa; phylum Chordata; class Mammalia; order Primates; family Hylobatidae; genus Symphalangus; species Symphalangus syndactylus. The sequence continues at coordinate 11,169,652 of NC_072442.2, read as the reverse complement.
CAGCCTGCAGAACTGTAAGCCAATTAATCTTCCTTTCTTATACATTACCCAGTCTCAGGTATTTCTTTATAGCAATGTGAAAACAGACTAATTTAATATGCAAATGGAAACAAACTGTTCTACCAAAAAGACATGTGCTCTCATGGTCATCAGAGCACTATTCACAATAGCAAAAACATGGAATCAACCTAAGTGCCTATGAATGGTGAAGTGGATGAAGAAAATATAGTACATACGCACAATGAAATACTATACAGCCATTAAAAAGAATAAAGTTATGTTCTTTGCAGCCACATGAATGAAACTGGAGGCCATTTTCCTAAGCAAATTAATGCAGAAACACAAAATCAAATAATTCATGTTCTCACTTGTAAATAGGGTCTAAATATTGAATGCTCATGGACATAAAGATGGCAACAATAGACACTGGCAACTACTAAAACGGGAGGGATGGAGGAGGAAAGGGTTAAAAAGCTAACTATTGGGTACTAGGCTCAGTCAGTGCCTGGGTGATAGGATCATTTGTACTCCAAACCTCAGCATGACGCAACTTATCCAGGTAACAAATCTGCACATGTACCCACTGAATTTAAGACAAAAGTTGAAAATAAAATAAAATAAAACACATCAAAAATACATTTACAAATTTTACAGAAAGCATGAACATAATAAATAATTGGATAGGAAATATCAGTAGAGAAATAAAATCTCTAGACCTGGAAAATGTAAAATCTAAAATGAACAGTTTACCAGCTGGCCTTAACAATAGATAGGAGACCAGAGAATAAAAGATTATTAAACTTAAAGAACTTGAACTTGAAAATAAAATAATATAGACTATCCAAACCAATGTTTTAGAAATAGAAAAGGCTGAAAAAAACCTTAATAGTCTTCAGGAACATATCAAATATTATATGTATAATTGGAGTTAGAAGAAAAGTAAAACATAGGGACACAAAATATTTAAAAAATAATTGAAAACAAATTTTCAAATTGTGATGAAAAGTATTAGCTCACAAAACTAAAAAGTCAAGCAAAATCAAGCAGAATAAGCAAACACACACAATACTTAGACACATCATAGTTTTTTTGAGAACTAAAAATAAAGCAATACATTTTAAAGCATAAGAGGAAAAAGAACACTAAGATTCCAACTAAGACATTGGAGTTCTAACTAATATATCTAAACAATAAGATTAAGAAATGAAGCTAATAAATTATAACTAAAAACCAGAATAAAAATCAATATAAACATTCACATTATATTCTGGGGAAAGTGATAAGAATGTCCAATGGTTTCTCATCAGAATGCAAGCTATTATTCAATAAATCAATATTTTTTAATATGTTGAAAGAAAAAAATTACAATTCTTAATCTAGAATTCTATATACATTATTGATATCCTTCAAAAATAAAATTGAAATGAAGATATTTGCAGGTGAATGTTATGAGCCTTTATTACCAACATATCTGGACCATACGGAATGTTTAAGAAAATCTTTGAGAAAAATGATTTACACATAGGAATGAAGAGATCCAGAACTGGAGAATTTGTAGCTAAATAGAAAAGATGTATATTTTTCTCTTCTTCATTTATTTTAGATAATTATTTAAACTGAAAAAATATACTTTTGGGTTTAAAACATGTGTACAAAGTAAATGCATTCCAAAATGACAAAAAAATGAAATTGAATTCATATTTAATTAAATTATACCATTATAATATTCACAAATTATTGATAGCATACATTGATATGCTACAAATTAATATATCCAGTGAAATCTGGAATTTGTATATTATAGAAAGCAAAGCATAATTAAAATAACCTATTCCTAGAGTGTTAGCTCATTCACGTTGCCTTCTTCTATAAGGTGACAAGTTCGTCACTCATACCAAAACTCTCTAATTTATAGCATATGATGATAAGTTACAGAAACATATTGCCATCTCCAGAGCAAATACTAACAAAAAAGTCAATTGGAGAGCTAAAATGGAATCCTAATCAAATGGACATTTAATCCAAAAGATGGCAAGAAAGGAAGAAAACTTGAACCAAGAATAGGTGTTTCAAATAGAAAATAATTAGCAATAACGTAGTCTTATATCCAACCAGAACACTATTTATATCAAGTATAAATAGATAAAACACTTTAATTAAAAGGAAGAGATTATCAGCCTGTATAACAAAGCAAGACCCAACTATATGCTCTTTACAAAAAAATGATCATTATGTATAACACTACAGATAGGTTAAAATATGGAAAAATATTGTCATGAAAAAACTAATGATGACTTTTAAGTATTACATCACCCTGTCTTTCAAGATTTAAGCAGGAGTGTTTTGAACCAGAATATCATCTATGGCAGAGCATGAGCCTCACTCCAAAGAAGTTCAGGGACAAATAGAGGACTTGTCAATACATGTCTTTGAACATTGCTCTATCCACTCAGGAGAAAATTTGTATGATTTTTCTTATGGACAGAAGTGACTGACATGAGTTTTAAGTAGCAATGGTTTTTGTTTTCCTCTATAATAATAAAATAATTCTGTAAGGCTTTATTTCCTCTGTTTTTTGCCCCTCGTTTTCCATTTTGATCCCTCTGCCTTTGAAAGTGCTTACCACCTGTGGAATATGTAATTTGCAATACGAATCAGGGTCTTAATTTAAAAGATAAAACCAGATGAATGGACATAGATGGGGGTGGTGGTAGAGCTGTTTAAAGGTCTGGAATACTCTATGGTTCAAAGTTCGTAATATGTATGTAATATGTATATTTGTTATAATATATTATTCCTAAACGACAACTTCTCAATCTTAGTAATCTATCCACTTTATCAGAAATGACTCTGATAGAAGATCAAGTGTTGTCTATGGTCAGATTAATAAAAAATATAAAGTTGAATTTCTTATTGGGATTAAATCTTCTTGTAAGAGTAAATTTGCATCTAAAGTTGCAAATATGCTAGATAGTTTAAAAATACTCTTCAGCTTCAGTGATTTTCAAGATTTATCCCATTATAATGTAACAAGTCCTCATCTATAATCCTGTGGCTATGATAAATTCTACCTATAATTCGACTGTGTCATTGCTGCGTGATCTTAGGCAACCCATTTAACCTATTAAGACAAAGATTTCCTCATTTGTAAAATTAAAGATTGCGTGAAATTACTTCTTACATCGGTTATAGCTATTTACATTTCATGACTATAAATGATTTGTGATTTTTGAGGGAGTTACACTGTTAATAATGATAACTTTAAGGTTTTGTACTTGTAAATCTATTGAAAACTTTTTATATGTTCAGCATTTTACAGTTAATAAAAATCTGCAGACACTAATATTTGCAGTGATTATGTGAAACAGAGAACACTTTAAATTTCTAAAATAAAAAATAGATTTCTGAAGCATTGGTTGACTTGCAAGAGCTCGTGGGACAAGCTAGTAAGTGGCAAAGCTGGAACTCAAAGGCTTGTCTGTTGATGCATCCAGTATAACTTACAAAATCTCACGATTTACTTTCCAATCTAAGCAGACTATCGTGAACATACAAGGTGCCTCCACAATCCAGGGAGGGACAGAGACAGAAGAAGAAATTTCTACAGGGTACTGCGGTGAATACTATCATGGACACATGCTACTAGAGCTCTAAGGATGTAGAGGAGAAAGTTTATTTTGGGAGTTGACCGAGATATCAATGGGAGAAGGGTGTTTGAATAGGAATTCAAGAGGCTGACAAGATGAAGAAGGGCTTTCTTGGCCCAGAGATCAGCAAATTCCATAGGCATAAGATCTATAACTGGGAAGATAGGTGTTTTACTAAGTCTGAAGGGCAGAGGGTATGTACAGCATGATGGCATAGTATAACTTCAGAGAGATCCTCTGGAATGTGATGATTAAAAAGCTGTTTACAGGCATACCTAAGAGATATTGTTAGTTCAGTTCCATGCCACTGCAATAAAGTCAATATTGTAATAAAGCAAGTTACAAGTATTGTTTTGTTTCACAGTGCATATAGAAGTTATGTTTAAGTTTATTGTAGTCTACTAAATGTGTAATGGGACTACGTAAAAAATGTACATACCTTAGTTTAGTTAAAAATACTTTATTGCTAAAAAAAAGTTAATGATCCTCTGAGCCTTTAGTGAGGTGAAATCCTTTTGCTGGTGAAAGGTCTTGTCTCAAGGTTGATGGCTGCTGATTGATCAGAGGGGTGATTGCTGAATGTCGAGACAACTATGAGTAGCAATTTCTTCCTTCCCTCCTTCCTTCCTTCCTTCCCTTCACTCTCTCTCTCTCTCCCTCCCCTCCCCTCCCCTCTCTTCTCCTCTCCTCTCCTTTCTTTTTTTTTTTTTTTGATTCTAGCTTTGTCCCCCAGGCTGGCGTGCAGTGGTACAATCTTGACTCACTGCAATCTCTGCCTTCCAAGTTCAAGCAATTTTCCTGCCTCAGCCTCCTGAGTAGCTGGGATTATAGGCATGCACCATCCCACCCGGCTAATTTTTGTATTTTTAGTAGAGACAGGGTTTCACCATGTTGGCCAGGCTGGTCTCATAATCCTGACCTCAGGTGATCCACCTGCCTTGGCCTCCCAAAGTGCTGGTATTACAGGCATAAGCCACCATGTCCGGCCTGGCATTTTCTTAAATAAGATAACAATGAAGTTTGCTGCATCGATAGTAACTCTCCCTTTTACTAAAAGTTTCTTTGTAGTATGCAAACTTCTTTCAAAATTGGAGCCAATCTCCTCAAACCCTACTGCTGCTTCAACTAAATTATATAATATTTCAATTTTTGTGGTTGTCATTTAAACAATGTTCACAGCATCTTCACCAGCAGATTTCATCTCAAGAAATCACATTCTTTGCTCATTCATAAGACGTAAGTTCTCATCCTTTCAAGGTTTATTATAAGATTGCAGTGATTCAGTCATATCTTCAGGCTCCATTTGTTATTCTAGTAATCTTAATATTTCTACCATATCTGCAGTTACTTCCTCCAGTAAAGTCTTGAACGCCTCACAAAATCATTCACCATAGTGGTTGAAATCAATTTCTAAACTCTATTTAATGTTGATATTTTGACTTCCTCTCATGAATCATGAATGTTCTTAATGTCATTTAGAAGGATGAATCGTTTCTAGAAGATTTTCAGTTTACTTTGCCCAGATCCATCTGCGGAATCATTATCTATGACACCTATAGCCTTACAAAATATATTTCTTAAATTAAAAAACTGGAAAGTTAAAATTACTGCTTGATTCATGGACTTCAGAATGAATGCTGTGTTACTAGGCATGAAAACAACATTAATCTCCTTGTACATCTTCATCAGAGCACCTTTGGGTGACTAGGTGTGTTGACAATGAGCTGTAATATTTTAAAAGGAATCTTCTTTTCATAGTAGCAGGTATCAACTCCTTTTAAGCCAGTTGGCTTAAAATCTTCAGTAAATCATGCTGTAAACATGCGCTATCATCTGGGCTTTGTTGTTCCATTTATAGAGCACATGAAGAGTAGGCTTCTGCATAATTCTTAAGGACATAGGATTTTTAGAATAGTAGGTGAGCATGGGCTTCAACTTAGAGTCACCAGCTGCATTAGGCCCAAGCAAGAAAGTTAGCCTATCCTTTGGGGGAAGCCAGGCATCGACTCCTTCTATCTAGCTACAAAAGTCCTAGATGTTTTGTCTACATTGAAAATCTGTTGTTTAGTGTAGCCACCTTCATCACCTACAGAAGATCTTAGTAGATCTTCTGTATAACTTCCTACAACTTCTATATTAGTACTTGCTGCTTCACCTTGCACTTTTATGTTATGGAGATAGCTTGTTTCCTTAAACCTTATGAAACAACTTCTGCTAGCTTCAAACTTTTCTTTGGCAGCTTCCTCATCTCTCTCAGCCTTCATAGAATTAAAGAGAGTTAGGGTCTTGCTGTGGATTAGACTTTCTCCTAAGGAAATGTGGCTGGTTTTTCTTTTATCCAGACTACTAAAATTTTCTCCACAACAGCAATAAGGCTGTTTTTACATTTTTATCATTTGTGTATTCACTGGAACACACTTAGAAGCCATAGCAGGGTTATTAATTAGCATAATTTCAATATTATTGTATCTCAAGGAATAAAGAGGCCCAAGAAGAAGGAGAGACATGGGGAACAGCCTGTTGGTGGAACAGTTAGGATACACACAACACTTATCGATTAATTTTGCTGCTTATATGGGCAAGGGTCATGGTGCCCCAAAACAATCACAGTAGTAACATCAAAGACCATTGATCACAGATCACTGTAATAGATATAATAATAATGAAAAAGTTTGAAATATTGTGACAATTACCAAAATGTGACACAGAAACAAAGTGAGCACATGCTGTTACAAAAAATGGCACCACGAACTTCCTGGACACAGGACTGCCACAAACCTTCAATTTATAAAAAATAGAGTGAACCACAATTAAAAGAGGAATTCCTGTATGTCATGCTAATATTTGAACTTAACTGAGTACATCCTTAAGGCTTTCAGCAGAATGGTGACAGCAACAGGTTTATATCTCTGAGACATCACCTTGGAACAAATGAATAATTGTAGTTGTTCAAACAGTGGACACAGGAAGCCTAACTAGAAAACAATAATAACTTATAATAAACATATACAAAACACAAACCTGCACACAAATGTTTAGAGGAGCTTTATTCATAAATTCTAAAAGCTGGAAAAAAACAAGATGTCCTTCAAGGAATCAATAAACCCAAGGAATTAATAAACTCAGGGTAATCTATGCAATGGAACATTATTCAGAAGTAAAAAGAAGTGAGCCATCAAGCCACCAAAAGACATAGAGGAAACTTAATTGCTAAATGAAATAAACTAGTTTGAAAAGGCTACATATTATATGATTCCAACTAAATAAAATTATGAAAAAGGCATAGCTATCAAGACAATAAAAAGATTGGTGGTTGCCAGGTGCTTGGAAGGGATCTGGGGAGGAATGAACAGGTGAATCACAGGGGGTTTTTAGGGTGACTAAATTAATCTGTATGCCACTATAAAGGTGGATACATGACATTATGTATTGGTGAAAAATCCATAGAATTTAAAACACACACAGTATGAATCTTAATGTAAACTGTGAACTTTAGTTAATAATAATGGATTAATATTGGTTCATTAATTTTAACAAATGTACAACACAAATACAGAATATTAATAATAGGATAAACTATATTTGGGGGTGAGTTTATACAGAAACTCTCTGTACTGTCTGATCAATTATATATACACGTATACACACATACATATATGTGCCAGATACAGGGGAATAGCAATAAAGCTTAGAATATTATACTCAATTTGAGAGGAATATAAAAGTAAGAACTAGATTTAAGTAACAAGAGAAAGAGAATTGTTGAAATAAAGATAGGAATCATTTTTTAATTCATAGTATCAATTATAACTGTGCAGGAAAATTAATATAAAAGCATAGATGAATCAGTAGTGACACTAGAAGAGACATAGTGAAATTTTCTTTATTAGTTAATTTTCCTGTGATAATTTATCCTAATTCAATACAAATAGGTATTACTAATTCTATCAGGAATTCATTATATAGCATTTTCTAGATTGCAATATATTGTCTCATACTATTGTTTTAAAAGAAAATGGTCATATGTATAAAGAAAGTACTGTCACAATGTCCACAGTACACTTGCTTTGGAATAACCTGGGTTAAATGTTAGAAATTCAAAGTACAGGTCACTTCCAAGATGGCTGAATAAGAACAGCTCCAGTCTACAGCTCCCAGCAAGATCAATGCAGAAGATGGGAGATTTCTGCATTTCCAACTGAGGCACCTGGTTCATCTCATTGGGATGGGTTGGACAGTGGGTGCAGCCCATGGAGGGTGAGCCAAAGCAGGGTGGGACATTGCCTCATGCAGGAAGCACAAAGATTCAAGGGATTTCCCTTTTCTAGCCTAAGGAAGCCATGAGTGACTGTACCTGGAAGAACACCTCTGCCCAAATACTGCACTTTTCCCATAGTCTTCACAACCAGCAGACCAGGAGATTCCCTCCCGTGCCTGGCTCAGCAGGTCCCACGCCCAAGGAGCCTTGCTCACTGCTAGCACAGCAGTCGGAGATCGACCTGGGATGCTGAAGCTTGGTGGGGGGAGGGGCGTCCACCATTGCTGAGGCTTGAGTAGGCCGTTCTATGCTCACAGTGTAAAGAAAGCAGCAGGAAAGCTCAAATTTGGTGGACCCCACTGCAGCTCAGCAAGGCCTATTTCCTCTCTAGATTCCACCTCTGCGGGCAGAGCATATCTGAGTAAAAAGCAGCAGACAGCTTCTGCAGACTTAAACGTCCCTGTCTGACAGCTCTAGAGAAAGCAGTGGTTCTCTCAGCATGGCATTCGAGCTCCAATAATGGACAGACTGCCTCCTCAAGTGGGTCCCTGACCCCCATGTAGCCTGACTGGGAGACACCTCCCAGTAGGGGCCGCAGACACATCATACAGGCGGGTGCTCCTCTAGGATGAAGCTTCCAGAGGAAGGATCAGGCAGCAATATTTTCTGTTCTACAGCCTCCATTGCTGATACCCAGGCAAACAAGGTCTGAAGTGGACCTCTAGCAAACTCCAACATACCTGCAGATGAAGGGCTTGTCTGTTAGAACAAAAACTAACAAACAGAAAAGAATAGCATTAACATCAACAAAAAGGATATCCACACCAAAACCCCATCCATAGGTCACCAACATCAAAGACCAAAGGTAGATAAAACCACAAAGATGGGGAGAAACCAGAGCAGAAAGGCTGAAAATTCCAAAAACCAGAGCACCTTTTCTCCACCAAAGGAACACAACTCCTCGCCAGCAAGGGAATAAAACTGGATGGATAATGAGTTTGATGAGTTGACAGAAGTAGGCTTCAGAAGGTCGGTAATAATGAACTTCTCCAAGCTAAAGGAGCATCTTCTAACTTATCACAAGGAAGCTAAAAACCTTGAAAAAAGGTTAGATGAATAGCTAACTAGAATAATTAGTGTAGAAAAGAGCTTAAATGACCTGATGGGTCTGATAACCTTAGTACAAGAACATTGGGAAGCATACACAAGCTTCAACAGCTGACTTGATCAAGCAGAAGAAAGGATGTCAGTGATTGAAGATCAAATTAATGAAATAAAGTGAGAAGACAAGATTAGAGAAAAAAAGAGTGAAAAGAAATGAACAAAGCCTCCAAGAAATATGGGACTATGTGAGAAGACCAAATATACTTTTGATTGGTGTACTGGAAAGTGATGGGGAGAATGGAACCAAGATAAAAAGTACTCTTCAGGATATTATCCAGGAGAACTTCCTTAACCTAGCAAGGCAGGCCAACATTCAAATTCAGGAAATACAGAGGACACCACAGAGATACTCCTCAAGAAGAACTACCCCAAGACACATAACTGTCAGATTCACCCAGGTTGAAATGAAGGAAAAAATGTTAAGGGCAGCCAGAGAGAAAGGTCAGGTTACCCACAAAGGGAAGCCCATCAGACTAACAGCTGATCTCTCAGCAGAAACCCTACAAGCCAGAAGAGACTGGTAGTCAATATTCAACATTCTTAAAGAAAAGAATTTTCAACCCAGAATTGCATATCCAGCCAAACTAAGCTTCATAAGTGAAAGAGAAATTATATGCAAATGCTGAGAGATTTTGTCACCACCAGGCCTCCCTTACAAGAGCTCTTGAAGGAAGCACTAAATATAGAAAGGAACAACTGGTACCAGCCCCTGCAAAAGCATGCCAAATGGTAAAGACCATCAATGCTATGAAGAAACTGAATTAATTAATGGGTGAAATAACCAGCTAGCACCATAATGACAGGTTTAAATTCACACATAACAATATTAACCTTAAATGTAAATGGGTTAAATGCCCCAATTAAATGACACAGACTAGCAAATTGGATAAAGAGTTAAGACCTATCAGTGTGCTGTATTCAAGAGACCCATCTCACTTGCAAAGACACACATAGGCTCAAAATAAAGGGATGAAGGAATATCTACCAAGCAAATGGAAAGCTAAAAAAAAGCAGGGGTTGCAATCCTTGTCTCTGAAAAAACAGACATTAAACCAACAAAGATCAAAAGAGACAAAGAAGGCCATTACATAACGGTAAAGGGATCAATTCAACAAGAAGAGCTAACTATCCTAAATATATATGCACCCAATATGGGAGCACCCAGATTCATAAAGCAAGTTCTTAGAGACCTACAAAGAGACTTAGACTCCCACACAATAATAATTAGAGACTTTAACACCCCACTGTCAATATTAGACAGATTAATGAGACAGAAAATTAACAAGAATATCCAGGATTTGAATTTAGCTCTGGACCAAGCAGACCTAATAGACATCTACATAACTCTACACCCCAAATCAACAGAATATACATTATTCTCAGCACCACATCACACTTGTTCTGTAATTGACCATATGATTAGAAGTAAAACACTCCTCAGAAAAAGTAAAAGGACAGAAATTACAACAAACTGTCTCTCAGATCACAGTGCAATCAAATTAGAACTCAGGATTAAGAAACTCATTGAAAACCACACAACTACAGGGAAAGTGTATAATCTGCTTCTTAATGGCTACTGGGTAAATAAAGAAATGAAGGCAGAAATAAAGATGTCTTTGAAGCCACTGAGAATGAAGACATAATGTAGCAGAATTTCTGGGACAAATTTAAAGTAGTGTGTAGAGGGAAATTTACAGCACCAAATGCCCACAAGAGAAAGCAGGAAAGATCTAAAGTTGACACCCTAACATCACAATTAAAAGAATTAGAGAAGCAAGAGCAGACAAATTCAAAAGCTAGTAGAAGGCAAAAAATAACTAAGATCAGAGCAAAACTGAAGGAGATAGAGACACAAAAACCCTTCAAAAAATCAATGAATCCAGGAGCTGGTTTTCTGAAAAGATCAATAAAATAGATCTTGCTGGCAAGAATAAAGAAGGAATGAGGGAAGAATCCAATAGATGCAATAAAAAATGATAAAGGGGATATCATCACTGAACCCACAGAAATACAAACTACCATCAGAGAATACGGTAAACACCTCTCTGCAAAGAAACTAGAAAATCTGGAAGATATGGATAAATTCCTAGACATATACACCCTCCCAAGACTAAACCAGGAAGAAGTTGAATCTCTGAATAGACCAATAACGGATTCTGAAATTGAGGCAATAATTAATAGCCTGCCAACCAAAAAAAGGTCAGGACCAGATGGATTCACAGCCGAATTTTACCAGAGGTAAAAAGATGAGCTGGTACCATTCCTTCTGAAATTATTCCAGTCAATAAAAATAAAGGGAATCCTCCCTAACTGATTTTAAGAGGCCAGCATCACCCTAATACCAAAGCCTGGCAAAGACACAATAAAAAAGAGAATTTTAGGCCAATATCCCTGATGACCATCGATGCAAAAATCCTCAATAAAATACTGGCAACCTGAATCCAGCAGCACATCAAAAAACTTATCCACCATGATCACATCGGCTTCATCCCTTGGATGCAAGGCTGGGTCAACATACACAAATCAATAAGCATAATCCATCACATAAACAGAACCAATGGCAAAAACTACCTGATTATCTCAATAGATGCAGAAAAGGCCTTAGACAAAATTCAACAGCCTTTCATGCTAAAAACTCTCAATAAACTAAGTATTGATGGAACATAACTCAAAATAATAAGAGCTATTTATCATAAACCCACAGCTAATATTATACTGAATGGGCAAAAACTGGAAGCATTCCCTTTGAAAACTGGCAAAAGACAGGGATGCCCTCTCTCACCACTCCTATTAAACATATTATTGGAAGTTCTGGCCAGGGCAATCAGGCAAGAGAAAGAAATAAAGGGTATTTGATTAGGAAAACAAGAAGTCAAATTGTCTTTGTTTGCAGAGGACATGATTGTATATTTAGAAAACCCCATTGTCTCAGCCCAAAATCTCAAGCTGATAAGCAACTTCAGCAAAGTCTCAGGATATAAAGTTAATGTGCAAAAATCACAAGCATTCCTATACGCCAAGAACAGACAGAGCCAAATCATGAGTGAACTGCCATTCACAATTGCTACAAAGGGAATAAAATACCTAGGAATCCAATTTACAAGGGATGTGAAGGACATCTTCAAGGAGATCTGCAAACCACTGCTCAATGAAATAAAACAGGACATAAACAAATGAAAGAACATTCTGTGCTCATGGATAGGAAGAACCAATATCTTGAAAATGGCCTACCTGCCCAAGGTAATTTATAGATTCAATGCTATCCTCATCAAGCTGCCACTGACTTTCTTCACAGAATTGGAAAATACTACTTTAAAGTTCATATGGAACCAAAAAGAGCCCACATATCCAAGACAATCCTAAGCAAAAAGAACAAAGCTAGAGGCATCACGCTACCTGACTTCAAACTATACTACAAGGCTACAGTAACCAAAACAGCATGGTACTGGTACCAAAACAGATATATAGACCAGTGGAACAGTACAGAGGCCTCAGAAATAACACCACACGGCTACAACCATCTGATCTTTGACAAACCTGGCAAAAACAAGCAATGGGGAAAGGATTCCCTATTTAATAAATGGTGTTGGGAAAACTGGCTAGCCATATGTAGAAAGCTGTAACTGGATCCCTTCCTTACACCATATACAAAAATTAACTCAAGATGGATTAAAGACTTAAATGTAAGACCTAGCACCATAAAAACCCTAGAAGAAAACCTAGGCAATACCATTCAGGACACAGGTGTGGGCAAAGACTTCATGACTAAAACACCAAAAGCAATGGCAACAAAAGCCAAAATAGACAAATGGGATCTAATTAAACTAAAGAGCTTCTGCACAGCAAAAGAAACTATCATCAGAGTGAACAGGCAACTTACAGAATCGAAGAAAATTTTTACAATCTATCCATCTGACAAAGGGCTAATACCCAGAATCTACAAAGAACTTAAACAAATTTACAAGGAAAAAACAACCCCATCAAAAATTGGGCAAATGATATGGACAGACACTTTTCAAAAGACGTTCATTTATGCAGCCAACGGACATATGAAAAAATGCTCATCATCACTGCTCATTAGAGAAATGCAAATCAAAACTACAATGAGATACCATCTCACACCAGTTAGAATGGCAATGATTAAAAATTCAGGACACAACAGATGCTGGAGAGGATGTGGAGAAATAGGAATACTTTTACACTGTTGCTGGGAGTGTAAATTAGGTCAACCATTGTGGAAGACAGTGTGGCAAATCCTCAAGGATCTAGAACTAGAAATACCATTCGACTTAGCAATCCCATTACCAATATACCCAAAGGATTATAAATCATGCTACTATAAAGACACTTGCACATATGTTTATCGCGGCACTATTCACAATAGCAAAGACTTGGAACCAACACAAATGTCCATCAATACTAGACTGGATAAAGAAAATGTGGCACATATACATTATGGAACACTATGCAGCCATAAAAAAGGATGAGTTGATGTTCTTTGCAGGGACATGGATGAAAGTGGAAATCATCATTCTCAGCAAAATATCACAAGGACGGAAAACCAAACACCACATGTTCTCACTCATAAGTGGGAGTTGAACAATTACAACACATGGACACAGGGAGGGGAACATCACACTCTGGAGCCTGTTGGTGGGTGGGGGACTGGGGGAGGGAAAGCTTTAGGAGAAATACCTAATGTAAATGATGAGTTGATGGGTGCAGCAAACCAACATGGGACATGTATACCTATGTAACAAACCTGTACATTGTGCACATGTACCCTAGAACTTAAAGTATAATAAAAATAAAATAAAATAAAAGCTTGCCTTTTTTGCAACAGCAACAACAACAAAGAAAATCAAAGTACAGGTCTAATTAAAGACTTTTAAAATTGAATTTCAGTTTTGGGCCTAAGAATATACGTTTTAAGCCTCTATCAAACATCCATATGATGGATATTTTATATATAAAGTATGGAGAAAATTAGCTAATGTTCCCTTTTCAAACAGGCTTTGTGGTACTTTTTAAGATCTTTATGCCAGGATGCAATAAAAAATTAGAAAACACTGATATCCACATGGAGAAAGTTCACACTTCTTTGCAGAGGGTTACTGTTTGACCTTTTGCTTTGCTTCAGACATTCTGTATTTGTTTTGGTGGAGATACAGCAGCTGCTCCATTCTAGATACTCAGTAGACGTCAGAAGCGAGTGAAGCAAAAATTTTGCTAAGAAAAAAAAATGACACATCCGATACAAATGTTTATTGAAAGTATGTTTTGGTTACTAATTCCATATCTGTCAACATCTGGCCAACTTCCACGTCTTGCAAATTTTTCATTCTCTACTCTTTCAAGCTACCTAATCTATTATCTTTATTCTCTTGGGCTCCTTAGTTGTAAATTGAAACAGGGAAAATGGTCAATTATTTTGGGATAAACAAAAAGTTAATATGTATCTCATTTTACATATTTCTCATAACTAAAACCATAAACAACATACAGTTTATAAAATGAAATAATACCTTAATTTTACATGTATTTAAGGACTTAAAGATAGTCTACTAAGGGGTAAAACATAAAAGGAATAGCTTTGGTCCTCAAGAGGCTTGCTTTTTGGTGAGGGAGACAAAATAGACGTTTAAGAAGTGGTTATAAAATCCAAATACGTTTAACAGTAAGAGCAAAAATAGTTGCTGCAGGGAATAGGCACTGTTCTGAGTTTAGGAAACTATAGTAAGCACCTCCCTTAAAGGCAATTTGAATATAAGCAGTTTCGTCTGGAGCCATAAAGTCATCTTATTCAGAGTAATGAGAAGAATCAGAACATAAATATAGAGTTATGCTAAATCTTAAAGGATGAGCAAATCTCATTGGCAGAAGAGGATTGAAGGTCAGTTTGTAGAACTTTCTGGCTGAAGTTTTAAATAGCAGGCAGGGGTGGAGAACAAGATAAAAATGAAAAAGAACAGAGGAAGAACTTTAATAGTCAATATTAATAATTTAAAATTGGTTCTAAGGAAGAAGTTGAAAACTTTCATCATGAAAGCAGTTCTGTGACAGCAAGGTTGCCCACACCATCTTCAATAAAGTGCAGTGGCGAATATTTTTGTACCACCACCTATCAATAGAAGGAGTCTATTTCTCTACCCTTTGAATCTGGGCGTGGCCATATTGCTTGCTTTGGCCAATGGGGCATTGGAAAATTTGATATAAGCAGAGGCTTAAATAGTTCTTGAAAATTTTGTCCTGCCCTCTCTTGCTGTTGAAAACCTTCGGCCAGCATTAGAACAAGCCCAAGCTTGCCCATTGGAAGAAAGCGACTAGTCATTCTGGACATTCCAACAGTCCTAACAGATTGTCCAGACATGTGAATAAAGCCATCTGAGAATTTTTAGCCCCAGACAAAATGACCGTTGACAGCAGAGATGAGCCAAGTTGCTCAAGACCAATAGAACCATCTATTGACCCACAGAATTGTGAGCAAATAAATAGCTGTTTTAAGTCCCTGTATCTTAGTGTAGTATGTTACATGGCAAAAGTTA
Source organism: Symphalangus syndactylus (assembly GCF_028878055.3). Taxonomy (NCBI): domain Eukaryota; kingdom Metazoa; phylum Chordata; class Mammalia; order Primates; family Hylobatidae; genus Symphalangus; species Symphalangus syndactylus. Next base: position 11,154,038 of record NC_072442.2, on the reverse strand, counting down.
ACTGACATAAAAAAAACTATAGAAATGGCAAACATATGAAAACTTCATGTATACTGTGGCAAAGTCAAGTTTAAACAAGCATCAGCAGAATTATTAGCCAAAGCTTCTTCATTCCTAAGACTAAATAAAGTCTCAGTCTTCTATACTTTCATTGCACAAATCATACTATAATGCTGTTTCCTTTGGATAATGTCACCCACTTAGCCATTAACTCTGAGGGTCAGAGATCACGTATACTTTTTGCTGTTGTATCCCCATTATTTTTGTAGTGCCTAGTATATAGCATGCGTTCAATAAATGTTTGTTGGATAAAATGGCTACTAAGATAAGCCACCATATATGATAGCAAAAAACATACATGTATGTTCCTCAAGACATACATGATTCCTCAAAGTTAGCCCAGAATCTTATCTATATAGAAGACTTTTCCAGGGCCGTTGAGTAGGACTCGCATCCTGCCGTATATCTATTTGATGCTTGTTATTGTCTTTCCAGCTATATATAATTTTGACTACTCAACCAAGATGAATCCAGTGCTCTATCCTGGTTAAGCTATCTCAGGCATTCCCAGGTAACTTTGCTTCAGGTTTGACCCACCCTGGCACTACTAGTGTGCCATGACCTCATAGATGAAAACTGGATATTACTTTTTATGCCATTTAATCACATTAACATGAATATCAGTATTTTTATTTAAGTATTTCCTAAATTTATGCCTTTGCTCCATAATCAAAGAGGAGAGTTTCTATTATTTTCAACAAATCATGTGAATGACAATATGTTGGGCTTAATTTTCTTGTCAATTATAATTAATATCTTTTCAAAACAAACAGGAAAGTATCTCATTTCACTCAATAATAACATAACACCAAAAATAAATCTATCAGATTTAATTTGACTGGAAATTAATTTCTACCACTTTGCTTTTTTCCATGGTAGATTAATTTCTGACTCTTGATTATGTATCCTTCCTAAAGAAATATCCATAATTAAACTTAAGACCGTGTTTCTACTTGAAGACACGCATAAAGTGTATGTTAAAACTACAGACCAGGGCTTGAAGGTGTTGGAGTCATTTCCTTAACTCACATCACCTCACTTCCCAACCTATTTCTAAAGAAGGACTTGCATATTATGTGACTGGAATCTAGGTTATATCTGTTTATTTTGTTGTTGTTTTTGGTTTGTGAAAGAAGAATCTTTAGCTAGTCAAAGGTAAGAAACATGGAAGTGGAAAATACATTTTCTGATTTTTGTGGCATGTAATTTCATTTGTTCTCTGTGATCTCCAGTTTCTCATAATAGTGAACTGATTTTGATTGTATCACCGATGTAATTGTCCTGCTTTGGCTTCTACTAGATGAAGCTGAACTTCAGCAATGTTCCAGAAAAAAATCTACATCATCTTTCTTTTCAGGGACAAACCTTAACCTGAAGACAACATGGATGCTTCCTTTTCATTTATATGCAGAGCTACTGTTAGGTGGCAGAAGTAAAGGATCCTATCCAAATAACTTATGGGCTTTTTTTAAAAAAAATAGCTACAGAACATTTGATTTACAGCTACTTCAACAAACTGTTGTACTCATTATTGTTGTAAGTTGAGGCACTTAGATTGTTTTGCTTTTCAAATGCTCTGTGCGATTGCAACTGTTAAGGAAGTGTAGTGATACAGCATAGACAAAATCAGAACAGTATTAGAATTTTTAGTTCACAATTGTTCCAAACTGTATATAGAAGATGTTGTGTCTTAATGCTGCCAAGGTACTCTGACTGCACTGATAACATTCTTATGAATTAATTTAAACAAAAGTTAAAAAACTCTTCTTCTAACAAATTGAATGCAAATGCCTCATTGTCTACAATATTTCATGTGCTAACACTAGGAATAAAAAGTGCTGCCTAAAACTTTAAATATTCCGAATGCTTTCTACAAAAACTTTGATCTATGATTTAGAAGTATATCAATATTCAGGAGAGAAATGGCTTTATTAATTATATGATATGCATTTCATTAACTAAAAGGGTGAAAGTTAAGCAACTAGCATACCCAGAGATGAGTTAATTCACATACCAAATGATCTGTGAGTAAAGCTTAGAAAAAACCGATTGACTACTTTTAATTATCTCACCTGGCTTACTCAATTCATAAACAAAATCACAAATCCACTGAATAAATGTATTGATTCTTCCATTGTGTGTTCAGACAAGAGAGCATCCATTCCAACAAGCCTGTGTGTGTCTGAACTGAAAATTTTTCTGAACGTTGCACTGGTAAAGGTTCCAACTTCAGCATCTAAATCTCATTAATTTAATTTGACAACAATGTTATCGATTTTTTACTGTGTTATTGCATGGTACTGTATTTTATAGTGAACACTGAAGAGAGAGCTCTTGTTATTTGGGGAGCAAACTGTAGAATTCTTTTGTGGAATAGGGTTCTTTAGAAGCACATCTTAGCATGGTTGTTTGGTTGTATGCACCCTGGGGTATCCATAATGAGCTTGGGACTTGACATGCTCATATGGTGATCTATATAAAAAATACTTGCACTGGGAGAATGAGAACAGCCAGAGAAGAAGGAGTAAGGAGGACTTGGTGGACAGGGTTTCAGTAGGAGGCCAGCAGAATTTAGAAGAAAATCTGCCAATGACGTTTGACTCGGGAGATTTTTACGAGAATCTCTCGTATTGTGCTGCAATGAAATCTCCCCTTCTCTACTCCAGTGCTGTTGTCCTCAAATTGTATTTAAAAGTTATATATGCCTAAATGGCTTGTACATGTCATTAAAAGCAGGGGCAGAGGAATAAAGGAAGACAGTCTGGGGCACACTGTTTAGTTATGTTAGGGGAGACAGGAAGAAAGACCAGCTACAAGTGATTCTTTTTAAAAATTGTTAGAAAAAAATCCTAACCTTTTAGAAATTTAAATCTAATACCAGGAACTTTATTTTTTGGAATGATTTAAAGACAAGTTACCATGTTCTCTCAACACTCTGGAATATTTAGTGCATATTTCCTATAAACACAAATTCTCTCACATTTCTTAATTAATACACATTTGTATTAATATCAAAATAAAGAGACTAAGATGTACTGTCACCATGTAGTTCTCAGACCTCATATGAGTTTTGCCAGATTTCCTAATAAGAGCCCTTTATAGCAAAAAAGATCAGCTTTGGCAACACATTTTGTACTTAGTTACAGGGTCCCTTTTGTCTTCTTCAACTTCAATGGGAACAGTTCAATCTTTCCTTGACTTTTATATCATTAAAATTCTTGAAGAGTAGAAGCTGTTCTGTTGTAGCTTGTCCCTCACTTTGGTTTGTCTGTCTGCTTTTTTAAAATAGTTATATTCATATTCTACCATGGCAGAAGTATCACTGAAATGATGCTGTTTATTTCTTTTGTTTTGTTTTAGATCCTATCATGTGTTACAGAATTTAATTTTATCCTGTTCCATTACTGGTGATATTAACTTTGATTATTTGACAATCTTCCCTAGAGTCTGCTAAGCTTTTATACTATAAAGACACTCGTCTTTTCCTTAAAATTAATTACTTTCCAGGAGGTACTTTGAGGCTGTATAAACATGCTGTTTCTTACCAAAATTGTGAATATATTAATATATTTATTTATATCAGCATGAAGTCATGGGATTCCTATTTTAATCACTGGATTACAATCTTATGTTATTTGTTTATTTATATTTTATTTTTGATAATGTCACAGCCGTTATACTAATTATTTATTTTGATGTCAAGACGCCTTATGTTTGCTCAATAGGAGCCCTTTCGTTCTGGCCCCTGGTTTCTTGGACATGTCAAAAACAATATTTTAGAACCTTGTGTTTTGGCAAACTAAGATGTTTCAAGATCATTTAATATTGTCTTCGTCCCCGACCTGAGATCAGCCATTATCTGCAAGGAGCCCTGGTTCCTTTTAGGTAGGTAATGATATTTAGAAAACAATATCTGGTGCTGGATGTGCTTATCTACTTGGGGATATCACTGTACCTAGGCCCTGTCAGTGTACAGATACATATATTTATCAATTTATCTATCATCTATCTACATTCCTTCATCTACTTATCTACCTACTATTTAATCTTTCTTTCATCTATGTATCTTTATCCATCTATTATCTATCTATTAAAACCATGAATTCACACTCTTATCTTTGATTTAAACACACCACATTTCTAGTGGTGTATTCTAGTTTTTTAGCTTTTGATGTTCACAACTTCCTTCAACAGTGAGACAACTAGCTCCCATTATCCCTAATTTATTTACTTATTTGTTCAATTTACCTGAATACAATCAATCTCTTATTCTTTCTATCCCATGTCTCTGTAACCACCCCCAGCATGGACCCCCTCTCACCCCCTCTAGCTCTAATACCTTATTCTAAGCTACTGTGGCTCCATCTTCCTCCTTTGCTGTGGTCTTACTTAATAGCTTTAAGACTTAATTGAAAAAAAAATAAAAGAGGGGGAGGAGATAAGGAAGAGAAGGAAGAGAAAGTGGAAGAGAGAAAAAAATTGTAAATAATGAGGTGGAAAGTTAACTGGAATAGTAAATCATCATGAGAGAAGATCAGTTAAACAGAAGCTTTTTGTAAATTCCTCTCAAGCTATGAGGTAGCTGGAAATAAAAAACATAGTATTTAGCCATCAAAGTAGGGGCAATCCCAGTTAATATATAAATGAAAATTAGAACTAAAAAGAATTCTATAAATAAGCACTCTCTAGAGCAATAGAACAATTAGATATTCCTAGGAGATTTCTAGACACAAGTATGAATGAGACAATGGTTATCTTGGGCAAGTATAAATTATGTATACATGCGTTCATTTAATCACTTATATTCATATGAATATTTGAGCTCTTATGATTTGCCAGACATGTCACAAGACATGAGGAATACAAAGATAATGATGGTTTTCTGACCTTTTTTCCCTCTCTGATTATTTTCCCTTCAGTCTATTCCCATCCCAATAATTTATTATTGGTATATCTTTCTCGTCAAAAAGAAAACAAGATTTAATGAATTGCTCGTATCATAGTGAACATAATTTTAGTGATTTATCTATCCCATTTACATTTGAATTTTGTACTATAATGGCAGAAGCAGGATCCAGAGAAATTGTGAAATTTCAGCTACGGTTACATTATACGTATGTGGTTGTTATTGAAAATATTTGATAATCAGTACAGCAGAGGACCAATAAAAAGAGATAGTAGGCCAGGCGTGGTGGCTCATGCCTGTAATCCCAGCACTCTGGGAGGCCAAGACGGGCGGATCACGAGGTCAGGGTACGAGACCATCCTGGTTAACATGGTGAAACCCTGTCACTACTAAAAATACAAAAAATTAGCCGGGCTCGGTGGCGGGCACCTGTAGTCCCGGCTACTCAGGAGGCTGAGGCAGGAGAATGGCGTGAACCCGGGAGGCAGAGCTTGCAGTGAGCTGAGATCGTGCCACTGCACTCCAGCCTGAGTGACAGAGCGAGACTCCGTCTCAAAAGAAAAAAAATAAAGAGATGGTAGTTATTAGCAACTGGTACATTCCATATAGATCTACTAACTAAATAGTAAATCTGTCCTTGGGGTAGCTGAGAAAGAATAGCAAAATTTCAGAATACAGAATAAATTGGAGACTAAAGCGTACTTGAGTACAGAGCACAGTGTTTGGGCCTGAAAAGAAGTCAAAGAATTGAAAATATGAGTCCTAAGGCATGACAGGCAGATGAATGAATGAAATATTTGGGGAACTCTGTGATTATATGGTTAAGTCTGGGGCAATAGGCAGACTTTCCCTGAATAGGAGATATATAAACTGATCAGAAGGACTTTGGTGACAATTTCTCAAGTGGGGTGAGGGCAAGCAAGAAGGAAAAACATCTGGCTTGATCCAACAGCATAGAGAGCCAAGGATTCCTACTCTACTAATAATAAAATGTATAAAAGAATATCATTCGGTGGTTTGGGGAATGTATATTTCAGAATCATCAAATTATACACCTTAAATATGTGCAGTTTATTGTATACCAATTATAAGTTAATGAAATTGTAAGAAAAACTATCATTGAAATTGGAACATGGAATATCACAAGAATGGCTTAGGATGAAGACCGAGTCTATGCATACTCTTTCAGGTACCGTTAAATCTTTGGGTTTAGAAATGAGAATACTGGAAACCCACCAGAGGTCTTCAAGCAGAGGGTAGACCTAATTATATTTGCAAACATATAAAATATATAATAATAATGATAGTTACCTTTTCTCTAGTGCTAATTACCTGCCAGAGACAGTTGTAAGCACTCAACTAATTTATTTAATTACCCACAACCCTAAGAACTTTTGTTATCCTCATTGTATAGTTAGAGAAATTAAGGTAAAAAGAAGTTATGAAGCGTACTAAAGTTCACCTGATTCTAGAGCCCACATGCTCCACCGTTATGCATAAGTGCCTCTCAACTCTACTAGTTGCTGTGGGCAGGATAAAATTTCCATGTGTAAAGCATACAATGTTTGATGCTTTAACAACATGACCTCATTTAATGCTTCTGATGACATAATAAGGTAGGATTCTTTAATACTCTTTTTATAACTGAACAAATGGAGGATCAGAAGTATTTAGTCATGTTGCTGGAGTTTACATGACTTGAACAATGGTCTTAGAATTTCAGTCAAGCTTAGGGCCCTCTGCAAACTATGATTGCCAATGTCAGAGAAAAATTGCACCAGATGGAGTTAAATAGGCCAGAAAGATTTTATTCAAGACTATTGTAATAGAGGTCAACACTATTGTAATAGGGGAGAGAGATTGAACTCACCTACACTGAGACAAAAGGCAGGAGAGTTTTTAAGCGCTGGGGTGACTTAGTGAAAAAGTAACGGAGGACGTTAGAGAAATTGGTCAATGTTATTGGGCCACTTGGGTGTGTTAATTGGCCCTTATAGAAGTTAAGCTTCTACCTTCCCACAGATACTGGGAGATAGGGCACTAGCTTTCTCAATGATTAGATTTCAAAGAAATGGCTTCCAGGTCCTTAGGAAAGACCATTCCTTGGTTTTAAAACTAGCAAGTGACTGGGAGAATATCTACATCTCAAAGTGACAGAAATGCTCAAACAAAACAAAACAAAACACAGGAGGTCAGGAGCCTATGGTCAAGAAGAAACTGTTTAAAGTTTAGTGAAGCAGTGGGGGAATAATATGGACCTCTTACTCATTATGATCTACAATATAATTAAGAATATTCACATTTAGTGATGTTAAATAATAACAATAGGAAGGTTATGAAACACCACAAACATAAGTGTTCTTGGAGTCTCTTCCTTTTCTTTCTAGGCCCTGCTTAATTCATTCCCTCCAGGCAGCCTTCCTAGTTTCACATTGTAAAATCCTCTAGGAATAGGCTCACTACTTTCAAAATGCTTATCACATTTGCAATTAGTTGTTTAATGACTATCATCTTGTTAGGTTACCAGCTGTCAAAGTATGGACCTGGGAAGATCTTGCACACTGCTGTATCCCTATTACTTAGAACAGTGCTTGGCACCTATTAACTGAGCCAATAAATGTTTTAGTGAACAGAGGAGCAATGGAGTCAGAGAAGGATAAATATGAGAAGAAGCAGGGAGGAAATTCTTAAGGAGCAAGTTGTCTTTCAAATCCATTAAGGATTTATTTTAGCCCAAACTTAATTCTTTCCGTAAACCCGTGCTCTTGGCGTGTGCCCTATCGTCACTAGCTGATTGAGAGTTCCACAGAGGTAGGAACACCTCCTTTTCTATTAGATTATAGGTTTGTGAAGGAAAGGGACCTTTTGTCCTTTTATCAGACTCTGGGTAGGTAGCCTGTAAATATGGAAAAGGCTTATTAACGAATACTCCTGAATGGATTTTTTTAAAGAATGATGAGTGAATGATATAGCTATTGGCATAATGTATAAGATTGCCCATGCACCCATTTTGGAAAACTTAAGTTCTTTATGAAAATTGTTTTCAGTGAGAATGTAATAAACATTAGGATGTTTGTGTTGAGATCATTCTATTTTATTTTATTTATTTATTTATTTATTTATTTGAGACCGAGTCTCACTCTGTCACCCAGGCTGGGGGTGCAGTGGCACAATCTCTGCTCACTGCAACCCCTGCCTCCCAGGTTCAAGCAATTCTCCTTGCCTCAGCCTCCTGAGTAGTGGGGATTACAAGCACGCACCACCACACCCGGCTTATTTTTGTATTTTTAGTAGCGACAGGGTTTGCCATGTTGGCCAGGCTGGTCTCAAACTCTTGACCTCAGGTAATCCACCTGCCTTGGCCTCCCAAAGTGCTGGGATTACAGGTGTGAGCCACTACGCCCTGCTGAGATCATTCTATACATAAAACTTCTGAAAAGCCAAACTCTTACAGAGTAGAAATCAACATATCTCTGTTGTGTGTCTTATTTGATACAGGTTAATGCAGTGACATGATTATTAGTGATAGACAAAGCCATATAAAAATTCAGGATTCTTAACCACAACAACAAATATTGATTTACCTTACAGAATGTTCAAAGTGGTTCACTGTTGTTGAAAGGGTGTATAGAGTAATACGATTGGGTCTCATTTAAAAGTCTGATTTTTAAAACATTCCACTGAATCTCTATGGCATTTAAGAACTTCTTCAGATATTTTTCCTGTGTGCCTGGCACTGGAGTGGTGCCTTGGTTCAAGCAGTTCACAGCTGGGAGTACTTCACTTTTTTCATTCTCCTTCTGTTCCCCACCCACAACACTCAACAGTTCACAGAGTCAGCGGAACATATCAACACCTCTTCATAGCCACAGAACTTCCTCAGGATGTAGACATAATAGAAAGTTTAATAAAATAAACACAGCTAATTAAGTAAAAACCATGACGAAAACCACCACACAGCAGCTGACATCTAGCATTTTAATAGTTGTCAGGCGTCAGCTGAGGTAAAAGAGTTTTGTATTCCAGTTTTAAAAATAGCTATAATAAAGTTATCTCTTATTAGTTCTGAAAAAATATTTTTCACAAATTCACTTAATATCTTCTTCTCTTTATTTTAACAGTAAATTAACCCAGTATTGCTCTCTATCAAGAAATATCAGGTAACCATAGCTAAGAAACATAAGGGTGGCTCCTATGTACTGTATTTTCAATCCAGGATATTTAAATCAAGTTGAATACCCCCAGGTTCAAATTGAGATGACTGAAAGTAATATATCTTAAATTAATATTATATCTCCTTAAGTATTATGAGCATTCTCAGTATACAGTAGAAGATTTTGGAGTAAATATCCAACTGACTTTAGCGTTAGGACTATGGATACTTATTATCTCCTATAACAATCAGTCTGGTAGCAAATATGTCCAGGATTCATGGATTTAGTAGTGTCAATGTTGAGGCTACTAGTCAACTTCCTTCTAATTTCACTGGTTTTCTATCCATGTTCTCAAGATAGCAGTTACTGCATCCACCATCACTGGCTCTGTGCAAGGGCCAAAGGCAAGAATATTTGTGTCATCTTTTCCAATTTTATTTACTAGGGACAATAACATGCTTATTCTATAGTAGTCTCCAGGATGTTTCCTCTCCTTTCATTTATCAGGTTTGTGGCACATACCCATGAATAACACATTTGCTATAGAGAAGGAGAAGGACCATGATTGGCTTAGATTAGCCATCATCATTCACCTGTTGGGACTGTGGAAGGACTACTTTCCTTAATCATATAGAACTAAATTGAGATTTTATTACAAAGAAAGAGGAATGATGTATAAAAGCTGTCAGGCAAGCAAAACAGGTGTTGGGAGTATCAAGTGTAATGATACATGTGGAGATATATGTTAAAATGTAAATCCACTTACAAATTTATAGTCATATTATCAGTACTTGAACCAACTAACAGGTAGTCAGAATCAGTGTTTACTAGGAATGTGTATACCAATAACTAAGTTACATAGAACTAAAACGTCCCGATCTCACATGAAAGGAAAAAAAAAAGGTGTTTTTAATGAGAATCCTTTGCTGAAAACCATTGATTCAGGTAACAGTGATAGAAAAAGAAACAGAGAGGATTGAGAGGACATGGATTCTAGCAATATACAGTAGATTAAATTATATATTTTCTTCGTTCCCTTCTAAAGCTCCCAAGAAAACAAACATGTATAAACAGACAAGTAAAAAAGAGAAGCATTTAGTTGATTAGTAATGTCCACAGCATTTGGTACAATGAGAAGCAGATTTTTAAAAAAGTGCAGAAAGCATTGGAAGTACAATGCCTACTAGTTAGCTATGTAAAACCACGAAGATAAAAGTGGATTTACAGTACAGGAGCATGAAAATCTAAGAATTAGAAATACCATGCAGTGCTGAAGTAAGTGGGAAGAAATGGGTCCAAAAAGTGAGAAATTAGATGCAAGTTAATATAAAAAATAATTAGATGCCTAAATTGTTTCCCACTGAAGCCAAATAATTCCTCCTCCCTCAACCTGATAAAAGAATGGATGAATTAACTCTGGTTAACCACAAAGGCTCTGGGCAAAGATTAACAAGTAAAACAATATATCACTGGAAACAATCAAGTCAATTGAAAATCGAAATAATGAACAATGATATCCCCAGTTCTCGTTATCCTGTCAGCCACCAAAATGTTACTTTCCATGTTAATACCGTCCACAAACACCTCACCTCAGGCAGGAGATGGCAGATTGGTCTTTGGGGAGACAGGCCAGCATAAGAGATAATAACCAGAAACGCTGACAATATGAGTTCAGTGACCACTCTATGGTGCAGTGGACCTGTTGACCAAGTTCACTCCAAAACATACAAAACTGCAAAGTAGTGTTTTTGTGTCTTACTCTTTAAAGTTCATTCTTAGTTATGGGCTGGAACCAATGATCGTCACATATTTAAAGATAGATTTTTACATGGAAGAGATCAAAGCAAACACAATGAAACAGAAAAAATGAACTCAGAAGGAACAGAGCCATTGTAATATAATAATGCAACTAAAAAACGTAATAGTGGAAAGATTAAAGAGAATGTTGAGAACGTATAACAAAAAGTTGAAAAATAAATGCTAACTGCACAAGAAACGGGGGGAAAACAAAGCCTCCTCCAAAAGGTCCAATATCCAAATAAGTAAAATGTCCCATACTAGAAAAATGTCCAAAATTGAAGAATGAGGGGAGAAGAATGTTCAAAATATAATACAGGAAAATTTCACTGGCCTGAAAATCAACAGTTACCAGGTTGAATGACTGAACGTTTCTACCAAATGCCTAGCATATTGAGTGCAAACTGCTCCACACAAATTTACATAAAAATAAATGCAAAACATCAGGGATAAAGAGAATATCCTAAAAGTGTCCTAAGAGAGCATCACCATCACTACCACCACAATAAGAAAAAGTAACATGTAAAGGATCTCAAGACACATGAGTATCAGCTTTTTCAATTACATAGTATTGGAAGTTAGAATGAAACATTGCATTTAAAAATCTAATGGGGACAGGCATAGTGACTCATGCCTGTAATCCCAGCACTTTGAGATGCTGAGCCAGGAAGATCACTTGAGACCAGGAGTTTGAGACCAGCCTGGCCAACATGGTGAAACCCATCTCTACCAAAAATAGAAAAATTAGTTGGGAGTGGTGGAGTATGCCTGTAATCCCAGCTACTCTGGAGGCTGAGGCACGAGAATCACTTGAACCCACGAGGTGGAGGATACAGTGAGACACTGCACTCCAGCCTAGATGATAGAGGGAGACTCCATCTCAAAAAAAAAAAAACAAAAAAATCTAGTGGAAGATAATATTAACCTATACATTCCATAAGCAAATTATCCAGCAATTATGATGGATAAAGTGAAGATTCAGCCAGCTATAATAAAATAGCCAGCTTAACTATAGCTAGCTCAAATAAAGGTACCTCTAATAGATACTTCACCTGAAAGTTTTTGGTGGATTTTCTTCATTAAAATGAGGTAATAAATCAGCAGAGAAGAGATAGTCTACAGAAAACAGGGATTCCAAAAAGTAGGATTTGGAACAGTGTTCCAAAAATCATTCCACAATGATTGTGAACTAATATCCAGAACTGCAGACATGTATTAGGCTAAAGAAAACAGATCAGATTGGAACGGTATGATACAGAGATTCAATAGAGTTATCTCACGTAAAAAAATGTATTCTGAAAGACACCTGATTTATTTGATTATACTAATATTTAGAGTTATTTTAAAGTTCCATTGGAGAGCTTAGGGAAAGAAGTAATGATAGGTACCAAGTAAAGAAAAAAAAAATTTTTTAAAGGGTAGTGTATTTAAAAATCCATATGATACTTCTGTAAGGAATATGGAAGAAATAATTAAATATAAAAGGGAAAAACCCAGTGATTTCATTTTAGGTTTATTTTACCTTTAGCCGATTAACTGTAAGTGCAGCTAGCTGTCAATCTCTCCTACTCTACTTACACTTTACGACTTTGCTCAATTTTCTAAAGCATATTTTAGTAACTTGGCCTCCATATGAACTTAGATGTTTACATTTCAGGAAGGTAATAATAGGCTGTAAAGTAAAACAATTTGACAACAATCCTTTTTCAAATTATATATATATACATATATATATATATCTAAAGTGAGAAAACTGTCACATATTCCAGAGAAAAGAGTCAAATTTAACTTTATTTGATAATTGTAACTTATTTATTGCCTTTTCTATTACTTTAAATGGGTGTTTTCTTAGCTCACAAGCCATAAATTTAGTTTTCTTATTAATGCTAAATAGAATATATATAGCTTAGTACTAAAGCTGATGTCCTTTTTTAAAAAAAATAAAAATCACATCTCTGATTTTGTACATTTTTTTGTAAGAATGTCATATATTGTTCAATACATAGTATTCATTACATAACAATGTCTAAAATTAAAAATAATGAAACAAGGTATTAGCACGTTATTTGGAAATATGCAGGTAAATACATACATAAAATAATATAATCCTAGAATACAGAGATAGTATCTTTATGTATTTTACCACTTTGTATTTGTATATATTTTTTACAAAAATGAGAGCATAATACATAGTTAATTTGGGTTTTTAGGTTGTTATATTTTGAATATTTTCCTTGACATTATTGATAAAACATGTGAAAATGCACAGAAATTAGCTCCTTGCAACTTATAAAAGCATAGCTTGCTTCTCCATATATTCATTCAACAAGTATTTTTTGAGCACTGATATGGTTTGGCTGTGTCCCCACCCAAATCTCTTCTTTAATTGTAGCTCCCATAATTCCCATGTTTCATGAGAGGGACCCAGTGGGAGGTAACTGAATCAGGGGGCCGGTCTTCCTCATGTTATTCTCATGATAGTGAATAAGTTTCATGAGATATTATGATTTTATTAAGGAGAGCTTCCCTGCACACATTTTCTCTTGCCTGCCATCATGTAAGATGTGGTTTTGCTCCTCCTTTGTCTTCTGCCATGATTGTGAGGCCTCCCCAGCCATGGGGAACTGTGAGTCAATTAAACCTTTTTCCTTTATAAATTACCCTGTCTTGGGTATGTCTTTATTAGCAGTGTGAGAACAGACTAATACAGTAAATTGGTACCAGTAGAGTGGGGTGCTAGGGTAAAGATACCCAAAAATGTGGAACTGCTTTGGAACTGGGTAATAGGCAGAAGTTGGAACAGTTTGGAGGGTCAGAAGAAGACAGAAAGATGTGGGAAAGTTTGGAACTTCCTAGAGACTTGTTGAATGGCTTTGACCAAAATGCTGATAATAATATGGACAATAAAGTCCAGGCTGAGATTGTCTCAGGCGGAGATGAGGAACTTGTTGGGAACTGGAGCCCGGGTGACTCTTGCTATATTTTAGCAAAGAGACTGTTGGAATTTTGCCCAGCCCTGGAGATCTCCGAAACTTTAAACTTGAGAGAGATGATATAAGGCATCTGGCAAAAAAATTTCTAAGCAGCAAAGCATTCAAGAGGTGACATGGGTACTTTTAAAAGCGTTGTTTTATGTATTTACAAAGATAGAGCTTGGAATCAAAACTTATGTTTAAAAGGGAAGCAGAGGTTAAAGTTTGGAAAATTTGCAGCCTGGTGATACGGTAGAAAGGAAAAGCCCGTTTTCTGAGGAGAAATTCAAGCCTGCTGCAGGAATTTGCATAAGTAATGAGGAGCAAAATGTTAATCGCCAAGACAATGGGGAAAATGTCTTCAGGGCATATTGGAGGTCTTCACAGCTACCCCTTCCATCACAGGCCCAGAAGCCTAGGAGGAAAAATTGGTTTCGTGGGCTAGGCCCAGGGTCTTGCTGCTTTGTGCAGTGCTTTGGATGCCCTGCATCCCAGCTGTGGCTAAAAGGGGACAACTTAGAGCTCGGGACATTGCTTCAGAGGGTACAAGCCCTAAGCCTTGGAGGCTTACATGTGGTATTGGGCTTGCAGGTACACAGAAGTCAAAAATTGAGGTTTGTGAACCTCCATCTAGATTTCAGAGGATGTATGGAAATGTCTAGATGTCCAAGCAGAAGTCTGCTTCAGGGATGGACCCCTCATGGAGAACCTCTGCTAGGGCAGTGCAGAAGAAAATCGTGGGGTGGAAGTTTCCACATAGAGTCCCAAATGGGGCGTTGCCTAGTGGAGATGAGGGCCACCATCCTCCAGACCCCAGAATGGTAGATCCACTGACAGCTTGCACTGTGCATCTGGAAAAGCCACAGACACTCAACACCATCCTGTGAAAGCAGCCAGGAGGTGGGCTGTACTCTGCAAAGCCACAGGGGCAGAGCTGCCCAAGACCATGGGAACCCACCTCTTGCATCAGCTTAACTTGGATGTGAGACATGGAGTCAAAGGATATCTTTTTGGAGCTTTAAGATTCGACTGCCTTCCTGGATTTTGGACTTGCCTGGGGCTGGCAGACGCTTCTTTTTGGCCAATTTCTCCCTTTTGGAATGGGTGTATTTACTCAATGCTTTTACCCTGTTGTATCTAGGAAGTAACTCAGTCATTGCTTTTGATTTTGCAGGCTCATAAATGGAAAGGAATTGCCTTGTCTCAAATGAAACTTTGGACTGTGGACTTTTTAGTTAATGCTGAAATGAGTTAAGACTTTGGGGGACTGGTGGGAAGGTATGATTGGTTCTAAAATATGAGGATATGAGATTTGAGAGGGGCCAGGTGAGAAATGATATGGTTTGGCTGTGTCCCCACTCAAATTACATTTTGAATTATAGCTCCCATAATTCCCATGTGTCATGGGAGAGACCTGGTAGGAGGTAATTAAGTCATAGGGTAGGTCTTTCCCATGTTGTTCTCATAATAGTGACTAAGTCTCATGAGATCTGATGGTTTTATAAAAGAGCGTTTCCCCTGAACATGCTGCTCTCTCTTGCCTGCCGCCATGTAAGATGTGACTTTGCTCCTCCTTTGCCTTTTGACATGATTGTGAGGGCTCCCCAGCCATGTGGGACTGTGAGTCAATCAAACCTTTTTCCTTTATAAATGGCCTGGTCTTGGGTATGTCTTTATTAGCAGCATGAGAACAGACTAATACAAGCACTGAGGATAGATCAATAAACAAGAAAAATGTGGTCTTTGCTGTGGAATGCTTACATTCTACTGAAGAAAGCATATTACATAAATAATTACTCAAGTACAATTGACATTTGTGTTTATTCAAAGTAAGTATCTGATACTGATAAGATTTAATCTAGTTAAAGAGATCAGAAAAGATTTCCTAAGGAAATGACATTTAACCAGAGATTTGAAAGAAGATTCTGGATCAGGGAAACAGCATAATCGATTCTTTATGATCCAAATATTTTCAGCAAAGCAAGTGTTCTGAAAAAGCAGAGATTCAAAAACTGTAATAAATTATATATATTTGATTTTAAATATGTCTGAGTTGCACTTGCAATTTAATTGATATGTCATTTGCTACTACAGTCTTGCCTCAGATTCTTATGGACTAATTAGTAATCTAAATTGTTATCTGACTAAGTAATTTCATAAATACCTAATTATAGATTCAATGAAACTCATAAAAACTTACTTTACATTGCAAGCCATTGGGTTAAGCAAGGTGGGGGATTAAGAGTTAAATAGGCTATGTTCCCTGACTTTGAAGAGCTTGAAATGTTTTCTAACCAAATACAGATAGTCCACAATTTACAGTGGTTCAGCTTATGAATTTTTTACTTTACAATGGTGCAAAAGTCATAAGCATTCAGTAGAAAACATACTTTAAAATCTGAATTTTAATCTTTTGGCAGGCTAATGATAGGTGTATTAAATGCATTTTTGACTTATGATCTTTTTGATTAACAAAATTTATTGAGATGTAACCCCATCATAAGTTTGGGAGTATATGTAATCT
Source organism: Symphalangus syndactylus (assembly GCF_028878055.3). Taxonomy (NCBI): domain Eukaryota; kingdom Metazoa; phylum Chordata; class Mammalia; order Primates; family Hylobatidae; genus Symphalangus; species Symphalangus syndactylus. The sequence continues at coordinate 11,137,625 of NC_072442.2, read as the reverse complement.
AATAGAGTCATACCAGTGTTTAAATCAGATATAATAATTTATGAATTTTTATTTTACTCATTATTGTATTGATTATTATAAAAAGGCAACATATTTTCCAATGTTGAGAACATTTTGTCACAGTCATATTTCTCCTACTTTCTTACATATTCAGATGAATTTATACTGTTTTAAAGAATAATTAATAACTGAGATTTACAAATGATATTCAGATATGTATTTGTCATGATCAAGTAAATTAGTCCACTACAGCAGAAAACATAATAATGAACTAATCCTGCTTATTGAAGTTTCAGTGCTAAATATTAAAGGAAGAAATATAAAGTATTAATTTAACTGATTTGCTGCTGTTTGGATCTTTTGAAATGTTTTCCCATAAATAAGAAACTTTAATTAGCATTCTGACAATATCTGTAAATTAAGTTTTTAAAAATGTATAATTTCACTTAGTTCAGGCTGATGGATGGCCCAATTACTTTACAAACATACATTGTACGGGCTGTTAGAAACAAACTGTTATTTGCTATATTGAAGAGAAATGTTTGTAAGTTTCCAGAATGCAGGGTCCAAGTCTTCTGCCTCCTTCTTACACAGCTTAGTAACTTGGACAGTGGAAATGTTTGAATGGAAAGCTCAAGACAATGCAGTCCTGGTAGAATATTTAATAATGGGCACATAATATAAACATTAGGTAACCAAGAAGGCATCTGCTTCTTCTTCCTCCTTTTGTCTTTCTTTTCTTCCTACTTTTCTGTTATTCTCCTTCTTCTTCTAATAATAATGATAATAATAACATAGTAGTGGTGGAACTTTTGGAAAATATTTTGAGGTAGCCCTCAGCCTAAATTTGTCCCCTTCCTCCTAAAAGCCATGTCTGCTGCTGTCATTGCAGGAACTGGAGGCAAGGGTGAGAGAAGAACAGACAGAAAAGTCATTCTTGAGCATTAGATGTCATTGCAACAAGGCATTTTGTGTTGTACAATTTTAAAGAAAGTAAAACATAATAGCTTCTAGCAATACACATATCTGAAATAGAACAAAGTAAATATAGCAGGCAAAGTGCTCAATTTAGACAAACTCAAGTTTGCTGTAAAATAAATTGTTATTATTTTCCTGAGATATACTGCATCTATAGTGACACTTTTCTTCTGCTTCAGAAAGACTGACTAAAAATGGCTGAAATGATGATTCACTTACTATCTACCATATCAAGAAGTACAGAGGTAGAGGGTTTCAGAGTTGATGAATTCAGAAGATGTATAATTTCTTTGGGTTGTTTGCTTTTTTTATTCTTTTTGTTCTATTGTGTTTAGAGTTGGCTTTTGTCCTCCGTCATGCTCATGATCATAGTTCGAAGCAGGAAATCCTTCAATAAAAAGCAAAGTTTCTTCATACATGTTGTTTCTCAGCAGGGTGGTTAACGGTTCCCAGATATTATAAACATTTGTGTTCATTTTTAGTACATAAATTAGTATTAGGTTGGTGCAAAAATAATTGTGGTTTCTGCCTCTAAAAGTAATAGTGAAACCACAATTACTTTTCCACCAATCCTAATTTATTATTATAATCTTAAGGAAGGAGTCTTAAATGGGTGCCTACTTCGTGCACTTAGACTCTCTTTGCCTTTTCTTTAATTTATGACCTTTTCAATAAAGAGTAGCATCAAACTCACTTTACATGGAAGGATCAGTGTGCTGTGTCTTCCCTTAACCAGTTACCTCCTGCCTAGTTAAGTACTACTGACTCATCATGTTCTCAATAATAAATTGGAATAGTGATCATCTATATTGCATTTCTGTTAGTTACAATAATTACAATGGTCCAAATGCCCAGAAGAGTACAAATGAAATGATCTATAAATTAGGTTCTTCCTACATATCATCTTGCTTTGATGTGTAACATCAAGCTGGGGATAAAGAAAATGTAAGGCAATCAGACAAGAAAACAGCATAATTTGTTGATATTTGAAGAAATAAGCTTCATAATTTTCTCTGTAAAACATATTGAAAACCAAAAAGAATCTGGTAGAAACACCTTCATATAATAGTTTAAATGTGACTTCAGATATTATTTCCCATTAACACTGGTTTTGTTTTCCAACCATTAAGAGATTAAAATGTTATCTATAGTTTCAATATTTCTATGAACTGTGAATTACTATACAAGTATGTTATTACTATATTAAACAATATATTAAAATTACTCACTTTTAAAGCTTCCTCTTCTTGTAGCATGAAATGATGAGGTCTTTTTTCCATCCATCTCAATAAGATTTAAGCCTTTTCTCATGGAATAAATTATCTCTTCAGTATCTGTAAACCTTTATTATTGAGAGTTTCTATCTGCTGTATACCTGAAGAGTAGCTGAGGTCTAATGAAAATTACCCAACCATGTTCACTTTCCTGATTAGTGCTGTTAACTCGACTAGATCCAGATACAAATTGCATTTCTGATGAGAATTTAGAGACAGCTACTTTTCACATCTAAGGAATAGTGTTTGGGACTTGGTAAATGTTTTGAAAAAGAGAATTAAAAAAATTATGAGCAAAGAAAGTATGTTGTATAAATTTGGGGGCTGGGTATGAAGAGTAGCAATGCAGTCCTTCCTTGTATCAACAGGAATTGATTCCAGAAACCTGCAGATACCAAAATCTGCGAGTGCTCAAGACCCTCCTATAAAATTGTGACGTGTTCACATATAACTTATGCACATCCTCCTGTATACTTTAAATCATCTTTATATTACTTATAATATTTAATATAATGTAAATTCTATATCAAGTTATTATACTGTATTTTAAAATTTTGTATCATTTGAATTTTTAATATTTTCACTGTGGTTGGTTGAATCTGCAGATATGAAGGGCTGACTGTACACTGGAACAAAAGGGCAGGAGAGGTGGAAGATGTGGCAATATACCAATGCTGATTATTCCCTTTACTACCTGAATGATATTGGGGAAATTAGCAAACTACTTGAGCTTCCTTTTAAAAAAACTTAATAAAAAAATTAATAAAATAAATGTAATCTCAACTGCTTTGCAAAGTTGTCATTAGGATTAGATATAATATTGCAAGGAGCACAATGGGCTTTTAATACATGGGGACTATTATTATTCAAAATTCATCAGTCTTCTATTATTTCAATTTAGATTACTGAATTTTATTCCATCAAATGGATATCAGAGGCAGATGGAGTTGTGGATTCGAATCAAAGATTGGTAGTTCCAGAAGGGATCTGAAAGCACCCAGTCTATTAAGTCTAAGATCTTTAAGCAGATAAAAAACCTGAAGCTCAAGCTCATTGTGTCTTATCCTAGATACTATGAAGAAAAATATTACTTACACATGATGTTTCATACAAGACATACATGGTAGTAAAATAAAATGAAATAATTATTATAATGTTAACAATATTTAACATTTTTAAAGTAATAATTGTATTCTTATTATCATAGTGATGATCAGTGGGAGACCTAGGAATGGAAATTAGTCCTTAAATCTTCAAATTTCTTTCCATATGAGCAAAAGTTCTTAAATGGGAATAATGACTTAACATTCCAAAATCAAGTCAATCAAATCAAAATGGACAGGGGTAGTATTCACCTACTCTTTTTCATACAGCTTTTTATGAATTTAAATACGTGGGAAGTGAATTTGGTTAAAGGTGCTTAAATTTCATATCTACCTAAAGAATATATCTTTCCCTAGGAATGTGTTCTACAAAAAAAGGAAAACTAGTGTTAACTCTATGATTTTAGCAAATTTGGGAAGAAAATATGTGCCTGCAATTTTCATAGCATACATTTGTTGTATTACAAATGTATTTGGTAGGCTTGAGATCACAATTTCATATTTTTGGGTCCCTAACAAGACTTTGCTATAATAAAGTGAAAATGATTAGACTAAGCATCTTGTTTGCATGATCTTCTATTTGAATTCAGTGTTCTCTTAATTCTGCATTACAAGTCAAGGATGAGTGTTTGGAGATGAAAATAAATCACACACATAACTGAGGTCCACAATTTTTTATAATCATGTCTTTAGGCAACTGACATTGTTTCATCTTAGTTGCATCTTGAGTGCAGTCAACAGTTTTGAATGTAAGTGAGAAGGGACTGGGACTTTTCTCTTTGTCAACTGGTAGAAATTTTCCATAGGATGTCATTTGCTAATATATTTAGCACTACCTAAATAACGAGAAAGACAGAAGAGAAGGCGCCTTCCAATATAGCCTGGTTGCTCTTGATGTATTCCAGTTTTTTTTTTTTTTTTTCAAATAAACCTGCTAATAGAAAAGTATAGTGAATAAAAATAAGGAGCAAGAATGTTAATTTGTATGTAAGTTCTCACGCTCTACGAAAATTGGAGATGCTTAAAGAGAGTTCACTTATCAGACAAACACATATGTAAGAGTGGCTTGAATTAGAAAATTGTCAAAGAAGGGGAAGTTGGGAAAGACATATTATTCTTTTATTTAATATGAAATTCATTTTGTGTGTGAGGAAAAGAAATATTAAAAAAGAATGAAGAATAATATTTTTAAAACTATGAATCATTAACTAATGAATATTATATATTTCCATGGATGCATATAAATGGAGTAAAAGTATAAGTAAGATACATAGTAAATTCATGATAGTGATTACATCTAGAGAAAGAGAAGGGACTAGAAAAGAGAATAAAGAAGAATTCAACTTAATGTGTATTTTACAATTTATTTAATGTTAAAAAATGAGGCAAATATATTTATATCAGCTAGTTTCTAAAAAAGTTGACAAAGTTTATCTTATTATTTTTGTGGTCCTTTAAACATTTTTGGAAGATTCAAAGTTACTTTTTGTTTTCGGAGAAAGGCGTGAACCCGGGAGGCGGAGCTTGCAGTGAGCTGAGATCGCGCCACTGCATTCCAGCCTGGGTGACAGAGCGAGACGCCGTCTCAAAACAAAAACAAACCAAACAAAAAAAAAGTTACTTGTCGTTTTTAGTTCTTAGCAGGAAATTTTTGCAATGCTTTCTCTTTTGCTTTTTTTTTTTTTCTATTATTATACTTTAGGTTTTAGGGTACATGTGCACAATGTGCAGGTTTGTTACATATGTATCCATGTGCCATGTTGATTTCCTGCACCCATTAACTCGTCGTTTAGCATTAGGTCTATCTCCTAATGCTGTCCCTCCCCCAACCCCACAACAGTCCCCAGAGTGTGATGTTCCCCTTCCTGTGTCCATGAGTTCTCATTGTTCAATTCCCACCTATGAGTGAGAACATGTGGTGTTTGGTTTTTTGTCCTTGGCGATAGTTTACTGAGAATGATGTTTTCCAGTTTCATCCATGTCCCTACAAAGGACATGAACTCATCATTTTTTTATGGCTGCATAGTATTCCATGGTGTATATGTGCCACATTTTCTTAATCCAGTCTATCGTTGTTGGACATTTGGGTTGGTTCCAACACTTTGCTATTGTGAATAGTGCCGCAATAAACATACATGTGCATGTGTCTTTATAGCAGCATGATTTATAATCCTTTGGGTATATACCCAGTAATGGGATGGCTGGGTCAAATGGTATTTCTAGTTCTAGATCCCTGAGGAATCGCCACACTGACTTCCACAATGGTTGAACTAGTTTACAGTCCCACCAACAGTGTAAAAGTGTTCCTATTTCTCCACATCCTCTCCAGCACCTGTTGTTTCCTGACTTTTTAATGACGGCCATTCTAACTGGTGTGAGATGGTTTCTCTTTTGCTTTTAATTCTTGACACTATCCAACTAGATATAGACAAAAAACAGATATGTCTTATCTATCTGTCATTTATTTTTATCTATTTTCTTATTTACTGTAGTACAATTTTTACATGCATTCTTTTATTCTTTTAAATCTTCAGCTGCCTTTCCTCTTTTAGGGCACAGAGAAGCTCTTCACTCACTAGAGAAGCAAAACTAATTCGCTTTGTAGAGGGAGAAAACAGGCCCAAAGGGATATTGAAGTGGGTATCACCTTTACTTCAGCCTCACACCAATGGATGAGCTGGGGAGTAAGGCCTAATGTGTTACCTTCTATTGTCACTTAGAAGCACTGCTGAAAATTGGTTCTTACTGGGTTATCTGTATCAATAGTAAGTGGAAAGTGTTTGTATTTTCCCCTCCCACCCAAAAAAGAGCTTCTCCGGACAAAATTGAGAAGATAAAGAGATCAGTTGGATTTCAGAAAGGCTTCCTGCTGTTAATAATCTAGCTGGCTAAAACTTATGATTGAACGATCAATCCATTTAATTTAACAAGCTGCTCTTTAACAAGTGAATGTGCTTAATGCACTTCATACAGCTCCAAGTCAGCCATTTACATTGTAGTGTGAATTTTCTTTTAGATTACATATCCTTAATAGGCTAGAATTAGCTGTCTTGGAGGTGGAGAGGAGGGTGGACAAAAAAAAAAAGAATGAGAAAGAAAGAAGAAAGTAACTGTTCATTTTTATGTCTTATCCTTATTTCATGAACCTCCACCATCCCAACACTTCAGCATCTAATAAGAAACAATAATCTTACGGGATAATTTGATGAGAATATTCGAGATAAGGCCTACCTCCTCAAACTCAGGATAGTTAAGTATAGGGCAGTGGTTCTCAAAGTGTGGCCCCTGGACCGGCAGCATCAGCATTGCTGGAAACCTGTTAAAAATGCAAATTATTGATCCAAAACTCTAAAGTGATGGCAGACATTTGTGTTTTAATGAAGTGATTCAGATGTAAGCTCAAATTTGAAAGCCACTGGTATAGGGTGCTTTTCTTTGGGTAGAAAGACCTGAGTTCGGACACTTAGTGCACCATAAATAATGAAAGGAACTCAGCGTTGAGTTTAGGAGAGAGAGAACATATTGGGATATACACCGTTGGCAGTAAGGGAGGTGGGTAAGTAAAAGTTTTGTTTTTAACTGCAAATGGACCAAAGTAAGTAGTGCTTGTTCATATTTTAGATCTGCTATTTCTGTGGCATTATCAGGCAATCTATCCCAATTCTTTACTTTGTTTACATAAGCATCATATATTTTGCTTGCAAATGTAATAATTAAACCATCATTTTTAAGTTCTTGAATTATTTCAATTTTTTGTAATTTGAGATACATATTAGAATGTCATTGATGTCTTTTGAGGGCTTTCCTTTTCTTCATTTTTTTTTAGCCTTGCAAACACACATTAATGCATTTTTACTGAGGAAACCAACATTTTGAAAGTTACCAGGTATGAATAGCTGTGAATGTTAAGCTAGATGTGCAATTTGACATTATGAAGTAAAGTGAAGGAAACTGACACATCACAATCAGTAATATGAATTCATTAGTAACATGCTTTAATCAACAAAGATGGCTTAGAAATCTACTTACAGGCTAAAAGTAGATTGCTACATTTTTGGAAAGTGCATATAGAAGGAATGGGAATCCTACCAGACTCATTTCTTTTGCTACACGTCTATATAATGAAAATAACAGATTTGGATTTTTGCCATCTAAATACCTACCTTTCTTGCCAATACCAAAAGCAAAACTCAGAACAAATATGAAAAAAGAGGATATTTCATAAATTAATGTCCTATAATATCTTTCTTGCCAAGTTGGTTGTGTTTTTTGAAGATTGTAAAGATTCATTTTCAAAATTTTCTGAGTAAGTCTATTGCAACCAGGGATGTATAGCTGTGAAGGCTCAGTTAGGAGTGCCATTTGACATTACTGAGCAAAGAAAACTGTCAACAGTTCATGTAGTTTGGATATTTGTCCTTGCTCAAATTTCATGTTGAAATGTAATCCCCAGGGATGGAGGTGGGGCCTGGTAGGAGGTGTTTGAATCATGGGGGTGGTTTCTTCAGGAATGGCTGGTGATAAGTGAATTCTCTTGGTGATAAGTGAGCTCTCGCTATGAGCTCATACAAGAGCTGGTAGTTTAAAAATGTGTGGCACCTCCCTCCCTCTCTCTTTCTTGCTTTTGTCATGTGACATACCTGCAGCCCCATTGCCTTCCACCATAATTATAAGATTCCTGAGGCCTCCTAGAAGCTGAGCTGATGCCAGCACCATGCTTCCTGGAAAGGCTGAAGAACTGTGAGCCAATTACATTTCTTTTCTTTATAACTTACCAGTCTCGGGTATTTCTTTATAGCAATGCAAGAACAGCCTAATAGAAACAGTTGAACACAACCCATATCCCTGTATACATGGGCTGTTTATGCTAATGTAGGAATTACATTTTATGTGTTTGCAAAGTTTTTGAGATTTCCTCATGACTGAGTCCTGCTCTGAGTTCTATGTGTGACTAGGACAGCTGTGTTAATAGGTTAGATGATTGAAAATGCAAAGAGCTTAATTTACAAAGGTAAACATATTTCCCACATTAATTCTAATATATTTTAGACTTCAAGTTGATTTGTTTTTTGTAAATAAATATTTTACTTTCATTTATTTTAACTGCTAATGAAACGTAAAAGCTAAATTGTTAAAATGTCTGCTATGGAGCCATTTACAATTTTTTTTCAGATTAAAAGGAGCTATTTCATTACATTATTCAATGGAATAAGTAATATGTTATGACCAAGAATAACTGCATTTGACCCATCTTCTCCATTAGCAAAATATAATGTGCCAAGGCAAATAAGTCTGTTTGAAATACTGAGATACAACTGGTGTAGTATTTTATATTATAATAACTCAAGTTCTGTTTATTAGCATTTAAGAATATTAGTCTTCATGCAAAAATATAAAGCTGCTTTTTTTCCCCAGGGTAATGATAAGGAAGAAACAGGGTGAGTCTGGTGAATTATGAGAATGGTTGATGAAAAGTCATATAGAAAATACTCATGTTTGGTAAATAGCAGGAAGCAAGAAGGATGAATCCAAGCTTCAGTAATGACTTTCAATATTTCTTGGCTAGCAATATTACCTGTATCATTCTCTATTTGGTTTTGAAATGGGTGATATTATGGAAACGTATTTGCCCACTGATCGGTATTTATTTTGTCGAGACAGAGTCTCGCTCTGTCGCCCAGGCTGGAGTGCAGTGGCATGATCTCGGCTCACTGCAAGCTCCGCCTCCCGGGTTCATGACATTCTCCTGCCTCAGCCTCCCAAGTAGCTAGGACTACAGGTGCCCGCCACCACACCTGGCTAATTTTTTTTTGTTGTTGTATTTTTAGTAGAGACAGGGTTTCACTGTGTTAGCCAGGATGGTCTCAATCTCCTGACCTCGTGATCCGCCCGTCTAGGCCTCCCAAAGTGCTGGAATTACAGGCGTGAGCCACCGCGCCCGGCCACTGATAGGTATTTTTAAATCTACCTGTAAGGTCAATCCAAGTATTTCACAGGTATCCAGGAGTGTTCAGATTCTTGGATTCAGGTACAATATGAAAAAGTAATATATTTCCTTTTAAGATTTTAGCATTTCGTCTTCCCATTCTCATTAAAATCAGATAGAATAAAAAAGTTATAGGGTAGAAAACTTGAACATTTAAAGTTCTATAAAACTGATTCAAAAACCATGGGTAGAAATTAGAGCCAACTCCAACTTCCTGTTATGTAATTAATCTGTCTTCAGAGTAATTTTTTTGAGACAAAACTTTTTTTTTTCTTCCTTACTTCAGCACCTTAAAATGTATCATAATCTGTCATTGCCTTGGCTCTCACAATATAAACTAGAGTGTCAAACTATTAACTAGTCAACAAACTGTCAAATACTTAGTAAAAAAGTCATAATGTTTAAGAATTTATTGGGTTGATTATATGCAAATTTCACTCTAGTGTCATAGAAAACCATTTATGTTTTTGCTAAAGACCCGTTTTTAAATGATTAAAAAAAACCCTGAGTACCATGTAGGACTTGATTATAATTTCAATCTGATTCCTTGGGCCATGCAGCTTTAGGATAGTCAGAAGTATCTGGAATAGCCCCAGGCCTCCAAAAGCAGTAACTCTTCAGAAGAAATAGTCTATTCTAGATTCACCACTGTTAAAATATTTAGCTAAATTGCTGACAGTTTCTTTAGCAAAGGTCAGCATAATAAAAATATAGTTGAAAACTACCATATAAGAGGAGTGAAGGCATACCCAACAACAAGCCCAAATAACTTTATTTATCAACTTCTCAGAGTGATTTATTTAAAGAGCAAAGCCAGAAAAGCTCAGAGAAGAAATGGTTAAATTAGACAAGCTCCCTCATCACAGGAAGATTAAGAGAGTAATTTGTGTTTGTCTGGAAACAAGTGATTGGCAATAGTGAAATTTCCGGTATGAGAGTTGAAGAAGTGTCAAATGAAAAAGAAGTTATAGAAATAGCTGAAATAGCCATGGGGTCTTTGAGCCTCATTGCTCTGTTAGTGGTACCGTACTTGTTATGAAGTTCTGTGAACTGCTAAAATCTGGTTTGGGATTTGGAGTCATGCACATTAATACACATGAGTACAGAAAATGTTCCCAAATAAACGTGGGCTTCTGATCAGGAGAAGCCAAGGCTGCTCACTCGACACAATACTGCTTTCCAGTCCTGCTTCCATATCAGTCCCTTGTTAGTTGCTGTTGGCTTTAACCCAGAACCCACCTGCATATTTCCTTTATCCCACTTTTGTCCTTTTTGGAACAGGCATTTCCTGTTTTGTTGTCCTGTCCAAATCCATAGTTCGGCTTTTGTCATAGGAATTAAGCTTTGGATTCCTGTCTGCAGTCTCTTAGCACCCTAACCCTTAGCCACCAAGTTTTTACCTTTGTCTTCCTTTTCTCATTTCCATCCTTATTGTTCCACGTAAGCCTTTTCTCACTAGGTAAGAGAGGATAAGCATGAAGGAGATTCCTTTAATGCCATATAATGCAACCTTAAATTAAAGAGATTGATTGATGAGAAAAGCTTTATGTAACTGGGTCTCCTTTCCTAATAGAATTGTTCTAATCCTTTCTTCTCAACTTGTTAAAATGACTGCAGCTTTGTATAGAAATAAAAATGAGATGTTGGGGAGACAAATGGCTTTAAGTGTTCTATTAGTCTCTGAATTGACGGTGTTTCTCATGGGGACAGGGTCAGTCTTTCTAAGACAAGTCTTGTGACAATACAGTTCTCCTAATGTACTGAACTAGAAATAGATATATATGATGGTGTTTTTCTTTGGAACCCATATCTAAAGAAAACATTTTATCTTCCCTAAAACACAAATCAGGTACACCGTAAAATTATTCTGAATGCTAACTGTATGTTTTCAAGGTATTGGGGTCTGTAAATTCTGATTTTCAGCAGTAATTACTTCAAATTCCTGCTTGTTTAATTGTTTTATTCTCTTTGAATCTATCACATTAAATTATTGGGCCTAATAATACATGGGGATAATTCACAAGCAAAAAGTAAAGGGGCAGAAAATGTCAATGGAAATAATGCTATCCATTATATACGGAAATACATGGAGTGGGAGCACTGTCTCTAGCTCTGGTTTCCTCTTTACATCACTTCTCAATACAAGCATCAAGAGGAAATAATACTATCCATTATATATGGAAATACATGGAGTGGGAGCACTGTCTGTAGCTCTGGTTTCCTCTTTACATCACTTCTCAATATAGGCATCAAAAGGGAAACTCTTCTATGTAATTTAAGGGAAACAGCCCAGGATATTTACAACCACAAAATCAAGAAATTCCTCAGTAATTTCTATGAGTGCGTGTTTGCTAAGAAAGGGAAATCAGCATCACGTGTGATTTGAGAATGGCTGGCAATCAATACGTCTCAGCCAGAAAGAAGAAAAACCAATAAATAGAGCAACAGAAAAAGACAAGATCATCTCTAATGCCATGTACATCCTAGAAGAAAGACACTTTTATCTTGAGGAGTAAAAGGGTGAGAGATTCTCTAATGCTGTTCTCACACTGGCCATACTTTTCTCAAGACTCTAGATGCCTTGCTAACCCTAACTTAGGTGCAATTCAGCTTAGTTCAACACACGCTCACTAAAAAACAATTAATGCAGTAGGCAAGAGGTGAGATGCTAATTAAATAAGTATAAAGAAGGTGTAATTTTTACCCCACAGAAGCTTGCAATGGAAACATATCCATCGAATGCAGAGATCATCACAGATTTCATGGGGATGTAGGAACAAGGAAGGGGGACTCAACATGAAAGGTTATTCTAGGCAGCTTTAATTATTATATTGCCTACTGCAGTATTCAGGGTGCATTCAGGCTTCCAAGAAGCCAGTGGTCAAAGGAAGCTGTTGTGCCTTTTGTCCAGCATCATTGTCCATAAGCCATGAAATTCTCACCACTGTATGGGGTTAGAGGCCAATGCCCCAAAGTGAACATGCAATGTGCTCCAAAGGAAACAACCATCGTCAACACAACTTCTTTCACTCTAGCAATCAATCCAAGTGTAGTGGGTCAAATGGTGCCCTCCCGCAACAAAAATATATTTAAGTCTTAATCCTCAGAGCATGTAACTATTACCTTATAGGGCAAAAGAGTGAGGATTACTTTGTATGTCAAAAGATGAGATGAAGTTAAGGATCTCGAGCACCTTCTGGAATTTACCCTGAATTATCTGAGTGAGCCCTAAATGCAATCATGTGTATCCTTCTAAGAGAGAAGCAGATGGAATTTTGAGAGAGAAAAGGAGGAGGTAAAATGAAGACAGGCAGAGATGGGAGTGGTGCAGCCAAGAGCTAAGCAACACCTGGCGCCACCAGCAGCTGGAAGAGGAAAAGAAGAGATTTATCTCTAGAGTCTTAGAAGGAAGCACAGCCCTGCTTTAATTTTGGACTTTTGGCTTCCACAATAAGAAGAGAATAAATTGATGTTGCCTTAGTCCATCCAGTTTATGGTAATTTGTTACAGCACTCTAGGAAACTAATACAACAAACAAGGCCTGACTGAGCAGAGTGGAAAGTTAGCAGAGAGGAAGGAGAGGTGAGACCCTTCTCTTGGCCTAGTGAGATCTGTTCCCTTATTGTAGAAGAAATGCGGGACTCTCTTCTTTTGTGACATATGACAAAGTTTTGGCAGGTGGGAAGGAGTGGAGGGCTTTTCAACCTTGTGGGCTAGATTTCATCAGTGATTCCATGGCAAAGGCTAAATGTGTTTCAGCACTATGTTTAAAGTCTGCTGGTTTTACACATTCAAATTCTACCCCAACTCATATTTCCTGCCTGCTTCTATCTGTATTCTCCAGACATAGCATCATCTCTCACATTCTGAAATAAAAGTGACTAATATAATTCATAGTGAGAATTTTTTTTCTCTCTTACCAGAATTCTTATAAATTACATAGTATTTCTTTTCAAATCAAGTCTTGGACTGCAGTGTAGTAAAACTGTATAATTTCCATTAAAACTAGATCAATTCTATGAACTGTGCTATGTGAATATCATATATTAATTAATTATCTCTGAATTTAATTAATGCTACCAAATGATTTTATAAAACAGCTTTCAATTAAAAAAAAAAAGACTCCCTGATTGCATTAAAAGAGTAAAAAATATCTTTTCTCTGTGCCTCATAAACCAAGTTTAATCTGTAACAATGGAATCTCAGGTGGATTTTCTTTATTTATTTTATAAATAAAATCCCCATTTTCAATCCTACTCAGGTAGGGGACTTTATTTATAACTCATTTGTACATAAGGAGGGCTTTTGCTAGAACTCTCAAAAGAATATTGTGATACAACCACCACAATGCATTAACAGCTTTGTGACAGATCATATCCTTTTCTACAGGTCAGAGTTCTATGCATATATTGAATTCTGATCGAATTTTCTTTCACCTGTTCATTCAGGCATCCATATTTATTAAGCATCTGCTTAAATACCAAAATTATATTCACTGTGCTTAGAGAACTCATAGTTTTAAAGTGAGATAAAGTTGTAAATGATTTTAATACTTGATGAGAATGTGTAGGAACATGCTCAGCAAATCTGAATATATGAAAAAAGGTGTTCCTCGGTTTGATTAAGGAGATGTTTTAGGGACTAGAAGAGGTGGTTATAGTTTGTTATGAATATGAATGAAGAGTAAGAGATTAATAGTTTGACAAGTGAGATTGACCATTTTAGTTGGAAGGAATAGAATGTCCAAAACACAGTCATAGGAGAAAAAATTACTCACTTGCCAGAAATCCTGTAGGGCTAAAATAAAATACAGGAGATACCGTGATGGGAAGTGATCTAACCTTATAGGCAATAGTGGAGGCAGAGGAAAATGAAAATTACAGTAATTTGTTACAACAATTTAGGAAACTAATATACTAAGCAAAGGCTGACTGAGTAAGAAGTTTCAGGCGAAGAGTTTCTATGATCATATTTGATTTTTAAAAGATTGTTCTGTAAAGTATTGATAAATATTTGTGTAATCATATAATTTTTTAAACCCCTAGATCTAGTATAGTGTCGGGCATGTAGCAGAGACACATGCATTTGTTGACTTAATAAAAGTAAAGGGGAAGAGCCTGGAGGTGGAAAGAAAAAGAAGACAAAAGAAGGAATGATTAGAACATAGTTTATGAGGATGAATGAAAAGGATGACCTTGATGTGGAAGAGGAAAGAGAGTGTGATTCTCCAGATTATTGGCATTTAAAACTAAAAGCATTCATAGATGACTAACTGTAAGAGTAATATTACCCTCGAATTTTTAATGTACTTCATGTTTATGGCTTATCTCATCTTCTGGCAAGACAGTAAGCTCTTCAAAGGCAGTGGTCATGTTTTGTATTACTCTGAATCTCTAATGAAGCAAACACAACACAAACACACAGTCCATTTGACTTTCACAAATGAATGGGTCAGTGAATAAATTGACTCTAGGCGCTGAGATATGATTGACTATGGAGGGACAGGCACCTAGGCTGAACTTGAACATTTCAGCATCTTTAAATTTAAATGATAATACAAGATCTTGAATAATAAAAGGAATAGCAATTTACATTGCCTTTTTAATGGATTAATATGGGTACATAGTAGGTGTATACATTTATGAGGCACATGAGATATTTTGATACAACCATACAATGTGTAATACTCCCATCAAGATAAATGGGTGTCTGTCACCTTAGGCATTTATAAGTTTTTTGTGTTACAAATATTCAAATTATACTCTTTTAACTTTTTTTTTTTTTTCGAGACAGAGTCTTGCTCTGTTACCCAGGCTGGAGTGCAGTGGTGCAGTCTCCGCTCACTGCAACCTCTGCCTCCCAGGATCAAATGATTCTCGTGCCTCAGCCTCCCTAGTAGCTGGCACTACAAGTACACACCATCGTGCTTGACTAATTTTTTGTATTTTTGGTAGAAATGGAGTTTCACTACCTTGGCCAGGCTGGTCTCGAACTCCTGACCTCAAGTGATATACCTTACTCGGCTTCCCAAAGTCTTTTAGCTATTTTTAAACATACAGTAAATTATTGTTGACTGTACTCACCCAGTTGTGCTATCAAATACTATATCTTATTCATTCTACATAACTATATTTTTATACCTATTAACCATCCCATTCCCCCCTCTGCACCACTACCTTTCTCAGCTTCTGGTAACCATCATTCTACTCTCCATCTCCAAGAGTTCGATTGTTTTAATTTTTAGCTCCCACAAATGAGTGAGAACATAAGAACAATTTTGTCTTTCTGTACCTGGCTTATTTCAGTTAACAAAATGTCTTCTAGTTCTATTCATGGTGTTCCAAATTATAGGATCATATTCTTTTTATGGCTGAATAGTACTCTATTGTGTATATGTACCATATTTTCTTTATCCATTCATTTGATGATGAACACTTAGGTTGCTTCCATATCTTGGCTATTGTAAATAGTGTTGCAATAAACACGGAAGGGTAGATACCTCTTTGACATACCGAGTTCCATTCTTTTGGGTGTATACCTAGCAGTGAGATTGCTGGATCATATGGGAGTTCTATTTTTAGTTTTTTGGGGTGCCTCCATACTGTTCTTCATAGTGGCTGTACTCATTTACATTTTCACCAATAGTCTGTGAGGGTTCCCTTTTCTTCATATCTTTGTCAGCATTTATGATTGTCTATCTTTTGGATAAAGCCATTTTAACTGAGGTGAGATGTTATCTCACTGCAGTTCTGATTTGCATTTCTCTGTTGATCAATGATGTTGATCACCTTCTCATATACCTGTTTGCTATTTGTATATCTTCTTTTGAGAAATGTCTATCCACATCTTTTGCCTATTTTTCAATGAGATTATTAGAGTTTTTCCTGTTGAGGTGTTTGAGCCCTTTACATATTCTGGTTATTAGACCCTTGTCACATGACTAGATTGCAAATATTTTCTGCCATTCTGTGGGAAGTCTCTCTATATTGTTGAATTTTTCCTTTGTTTTTCAGAAGCTTTGAAATTTGATGTGATAACATTTGTCCATTTTTCCTTTGGTTGCCTGTGCTTGTGGGATATTACTCAAGAAATTCTTGCTCAGACCAACATCCTGGAAAGTTTCTGCAATGTTTTCTTGTAGTAGTTTCATAGGTTGAAGTCTTAAATTTAAATCTTTAATCCATTTTGATTTGGGTTTTGTACAAGGCGAGAGATAGGGGTCCAGTTTTTTCTTCTTCATGTGGATATTTGGTTTTCCCAGCATCATTTATTGAAGAGACTGTCCTTTCTTGCAGTTGAATATCGATATATTTTTCTAGGTTTGTGAAAATTTTTTTTCTTGTTGTTGTTTTTGAGATGGAGTCTCACTCTGTCGCCCAGGCTGGAGTGCAGTGGCGCAATCTTGGCTCGCTGCAACCTCCATCATCTGGGTTCAAGCAATTCTCCTGCCGCAGCCTCCTGAGTAGCTGGGATTACAGGCACCTGCCACCACACCCGGCCAAATTTTGTATTTTTAGTTTCACCATCTTGGCCATGGGGTTTCACCATCTCGGCCAGGCTGATCTTGAACTCCTGACCTCATGATCCACCTGCCTCGGTCTCCCAATGTGCTGGGATTACAGGCGTGAGCCACCGTGCCCGGCCAGTGAAGTATTCTGTTATTATCCCTTTGAATAAACTTTCTACCTCACCTATCTCCACCTTCTGTTTAAAACCAATAACTCTTAGATTTGTCCTTTTGAGGCTATTTTCTAGATTTTGTAAACATGTTTCATTTTTTTTTTCTATTATCTTCTCTGACTTTTTGTTTTCAAATAACCTGTCTTCAAGCTCACAAATTCTTTCTTCTGCCTCATCAATTCTGCTGTTGACTCACATGCATTCTTCAATATATCAGTTGAATTTTTCTGTTTCACAATTTCTGCTTGATTTAAAAAATATTTCAGTCTCTTTGTTAACTTTATGTGATAGGATTCTGAATTTTTTCTGTGTTATCTTGAATTTCATGCGCTTTCTCAAAACAGCTATTGTGAATTCTCTGTCTAAAAGGTGGCATATCTCTATCACTCTGGGATTGGTCACTAGTACCTTATTTAGTTCATTTCATGAAGTCATGTTTTCCTGAATGATCTTGATGCCTTCTGAAAGTCTGTCCATGTCTGGGCATTGAAGTGTGGGTATTTATTGTAGTCTTCACAGTCTAGGCTTGTTTGTACCTGTCCTTGTTGAGAAGCCTTTCCGAACGTTCAAAGGGAATTGAATGTTGTGATCTAAGTTTTTGTTCACTGAAGTCATATCTGCAGGAGAGTCACCCAAGTCCAGGAATGCTGTCACTCTTGCAGACTCATAGAGGTACCTCCTTACTGGTGTTGGGTAAGATCCAGGAGAATTCCCTGGATTACCAGGCAGAGTCTCTTGTTCTCTTCCCTTACTTTCCCCTAAACAATTGAGCTGCCTGGAGCTAGGGGAGGGGTAACATAAACCACACTTTGATCATCACCAGTGGGACTGTGCTGGGTCAGACCTGATGCCTGCACAGCCTTGGGTCTTGCCTAAGGCCCACGACAACTACCTTCTAGCTATGGCTGATATTCACTCAGTGCCCAGGTGCTCTTTAGTTAGCTGGTGGCAAATCTAGCCAGGCGTGTGTTTTTTTCTTCAGAGTGGTGAGCTCCCCTGTGGCCCAGGGCAGGTCCTGAGATGTCTGAGAGCTAGGGCCTGGAGTCAAGAAACTTAGGAATCTATTCGGTGCTCTATTCTGTTGCAGTTGAGCTGGCACCCAAGCCACGAGACTAAGTCCTTTCTCCTTTCCATTCTTTCCTTTCCTTTCATCAAACAGAAGGAATCTCCCCCCATGCCCACTACTACCCCATGGCCCCAAGAAATACTACCTGGCTACCACAATGTTCACCCAACTTCCAACGGCTCTTTAGTCAGCTTATGGTGAATGTTGCTAGGCCTAGGTCTTTCTCTTAAAGGCAGTGGGCATCCCTCTGCCCAGGGTGGGTCCAGAAATGTGGTTCAAGTGCCAAGGCTGGAATTGGGAATCTCAGAAGCCTGCTTGGTGCTCTGTCCTGCTATGTCCAAGCTGGTACTCAAGCTGCAAACAAAGTCTCCTTTACTTTTTTTTTTTTTTTTGTGTGACAGGCTTTGTCACCCAGGCTGAAGTGCAGTGGTGTGATCTCGGCCACTGCAACCTCTGTCTCCTGGGTTCAAGCAATTCTCCTGCCTCAGCCTCCTGAGTACCTAAGATCACACACAGGTGTGTGCCACCACACCCAGCTAATTTTTGTATTTTAAATAGAGACGAGGTATTGCTATGTTGCCCAGGCTGGTCTCTAACTCCTGACCTCAGGTGATCAACCCACCTTGGCCTCCCAAAGTGCTGGGATTACAGGTGTGAGCCACCGCATCCAGCCTCCTTTATTCTTCCCTCTTCTTTCCTTAAGCACAAGAAGTCTCTCAATGGCTATCGCAGGGGAGAATATGCTGGGTCACACGTGAAGCCAGCATTGCACTGGGGCTCACCGAGGCCTATAGTGAGTACTGTTTGGCTACTGCTGTTTATCCATGGCCTAAGGGCTCTTGAGTCTGCAGGTGATGGATCCTGCTAGACCTTCAAGGCAGGATCCTTCCTTACCTTCAAGGCAGCAGATTACCTTCTGGCCCAGTGTGTGTCTAGAAATGTTGTCCAAGAGCTAGAGCCTGAACTGGGACCTGAGGACTCTGCCTGGTGCCCTATTCTACTATGGCCGAGCTGGTATCCAAGTTGTAAGACAGAATGCTCTTTTCTCTTCCCTCTCCTCATCTCAAGCAGAAGGAAGGAGTCTCTCCTAGAGCTGCGAGCTGTGCTGTCTAAGATTAGGGGACCGGTGATGCAAGTATTCCTCTGGCTGCTCAGGCTGATGTCTTAATATAATAGATTGAGTGCACTCCAAGTCCACTGGCTCTGAGCCCAGCACAGCACAAAGAGTTGCCCAAAAATTGCAGTCCTCGCAGCCTATAAAGCCTTTCAAGTTTTTTTAGGCTCCCTGAGTGTGTTAGCCTAAGGTGGTGGGGCTAGCTGGAACTCAGGTCTGTCCACTGGGATGGATGATTGCCCTCTGATTAGGGCTGGTCTAAATGCTCCCTCCTTGGGTGTTGCTGAATTCTGCCTTATGTTGCTTTCTGCTGTGACAGGCGGTAGGTAATGAGCTGCAATGCAAAATCCCACAATCACTGTGCTCTCTCTCCTCTGAGAACACATATTTTCTCTGCACCACAGGGCCACTGCCAGGGAGTCGGGAGGGGTGGCATCAGCAATTCAAGACTGTCTTTTTCTACCCTCCTCAGTGCCTCTTTCCTTGCTGTGATGTTAAAACTAGGCACTGTGATGGCACAGCTGATCTTTGGTTTCTATGAAGGTGATGTCTTGCATGGATAGTTGTTCACTTCATTGTTCCGGTAGAGGGGGCAATTACTGGCAGCTTCCATTAGGCCATCTTGCTCCACTTCCTTCCATTGCAACGAAGTCTTTCATTTTCCTCCTACTAAAGATGACTTTTGATCTTTCTTTATTTATTTATTTTGCTATCACATGCCCCAAGTAAACATGTTTGAGAACTGAAGGCAAAAGAGGATGCTTAGGAGTAGAAGACACACGGTGGATTTTCCAGCTTCACAGATTCCATTCTTTTACAGCCTAAAGTATGAGGCTTCCCCAAACTCAGTTTCTATTAACACAATGTAAGGAACAGATGTTTACCTAGAGTGAGCCATATGGGCAAATGTGATTCATTTTCACAAATCTACATTTTTTGCCATTCACAATAGGCATCTGAGACATGCCACTAAAGTTCCCACATGAAACTGCCTAATTCCAATGAAAATTTCAATGAATTCTCTTATTGAAAGAGTCCAAGGGCAGAGCTCCATTCTCCATGCTATTTAGGTGCACACATACAGAACTGGAAGGGAATTGCTAGAGATGGAAGTGCTGTGTGGGACTTTATGTAGTTCCCGTTGCTAAGGCGACAACTTCCTTTGTTTCCTTTAAAAGCTGCAGCTTTATTTGAAGCCTGGTTCTCAGGTACACTGGAAGCAGTTATAATATCAGAAAGGAATGAAAGCAGCTAGACTTTTAGGAAATATTTTTTAAAAACCCCACTATCACTTAAAGGGCATTTTCAATTGTTTTGTTGTCTTTACTAAGAAATTTTAGATCTCTTTTCCCTTCAAATATATTTATAATAAAAAAGCTAGATTACTTTTTGCAAATTTTTTACAGAAAACTTCTAAAAAATCTCTATTATTTCCACTAGTGAATAATCCTATCCATGTATCATGACAATTTCAGGGAAGATTGTAAGCCTTTTCTGAAACTTCAAGGTGTTGCCCACAGGTAAAAATGCGGGGTTTTAGGGTTTAAGGGAAGATGAAACCCATAATGGCTGACTGACTATGTTTAAAATATAAAAAAAAATATATGCAGAAATGTTCTTTAGTCTAGAGATCACCTAGTTAAAAAGTAGAATGCCACTGTGGAACAGGATTGGATAGGGATGAAGGAGAACTAAGTTCTAGTTCTACCTGTTAGTTACTCCCTGTCAACACCTGTCAATGCAATTTGACCTTTGTGGGTATTGTTTTTCTTTTCTCAAAATGAGCTTGGGCTGGGCACAATGGCTCATGCCTGTAAGCCCAGCACTTTGAGAGGCTGAGGTGGGTGGATCGCCTGAGGTCGGGAGTTCGAGACCAGCCTGGCCAGCGTGGTGAACCCAGTCCCTGCTAAAAATACAAAAATTAGCCAGGGGTGGTGGTGCAGGCCTGTAATACCAGCTACTCAGGAAACTGAGGCAGGAGAATCGCTTGAACCTGGGAGGCAGAGGTTACAGTGAGCTGAGATCCTGCCATTGTATTCCAGCCTGGGCAACATAGCAAGACTCCACCTAAAAAAAAATGAGCTTGGACAAGGCCATGTTCTTTGGGCTATTAAGAGGTGTAGACACACAAATGGTCAGTTATATTTGAGAAGTGCCAACTAAAATGTTCTATAATAGTTATTATGATGTGCCAGATACTATTTTTTTCTCTATATTGACTCGTTTAAATTATTCCAAGAATATTGTTTGAAATAGGCATTTTTTGGTCTTTATTTAAGCAAACAGATACAGAGAGGTTAAATAAGTAGCTTAAGCTCACAGAACTAGTAAGAAACAAAACCAGGCTTTAAACCCACCCAGTCTAGTTCTAGCATCCATGATCTTTTGAACTATCATGCTATATTTTCTTTCAAAGTTAAATAGCTTTTCATACTACAAGCTTTCTCATTACTTTGATATGTTGACTATTGTATAAATCTCTGTAGGAGATGTATATTATTCAGAGTTTCACAAATGCATTAGCCACTGAATATTTTTTTTCAGAGTGTGACCGAGAACTATGGAATGAACTTTGAGAAATGTTGGACATGACGGTCCATGTCTCTTGCATTTCTAACATAATGATCCTGAGGTCATAAGCAGAGAATTTCATATCTTACAGTGCTCTAAAACAGCTATCTCTAATATTGACATCTCTTAAAAAAGTTTAAAGAATACTAAATTAACAATTTGTAATTTGTGAATGATTTATAGCTGTCTCACTCCCAAATTTATTAAATTTTTGTTTTCTAGAGTTTGTGCATGTTGTCTAGAACATTTTTTATGACTTTAAAATTTCCATATTAGTTTTACTATGAATCAATGAAAATAAAGACTATAATTTTGCTGTTTCTATGAAAATGTACTCTATAGATAAAGTACATTTATTTATTTATTTATTTATTTATTTAGAGACAGCTTCTCTCTCTGTTACCTGTCACTCCAGTCTGGAGTGCAGTGGCACAATCTTGGCTCACTGTAGCCTCAACCTTCAAGGGCTCAAGCTATCCTCTCACCTCAACCTCCTGAGTAGCTAGGACCACAGGCACATGCTATCATGCCAGGCTAATTTTTGTATTTTTGGTAGAGATGAGGTTTCACCATGTTGCCTAGGCTGGTCTCAAACTCCTGGGGTCAAGCAATCCCACTTTGGCCTCCCAAAGTGTTGGGGTTACAGGCACGAGCCACCGTGCATAGCTTAACTATATTTAGATTATCCATTCTTTCTTATTTATGACTGAATTGTTTACCAGCATTGTGCCAGGTAAGTGAGATATGACCATTGCCAGCCTAAATCAAACTGATCTGAGTATATAGAATAAGAAAGCCATTAAAAATTTCCTTCTTTAATAAAAAAATAATACCCATAGTCTTGAGATGCTGTCCTTCTTGATCTCCAGCATTGCATTTGGCCTTTTGCTATCAGAGACAAGCTTTCTCTTAAAGGATAACTAGAATTTGCCAAATATTTTAATGTTTTAAATTTTATTTTGTTTTAGATTCAAGGGATGTATGTGCAGATTTGTTCACTAAGGCTGAGGTTTGAGTTTCTATTGAACCCATCACCCATATAGTGAATGCAGCACCCAAGAGGTAGTTTTTCAACCTTGTTCCCCTCCCTTCTCTACCTCCCCACTTTTGGAGTCCCCAGTGTCTATCATTGCCATCTTTATGTCCGTGTGTATCTACTATTTAACTCTCACTTATAAGTGAGAACATGTGGTATTTGGTTTTGTTTCTGGATTAATAATTCACTTAGGATAGTGGCCTCCAGCTGCCTCCATGTTGCTGCAAAGGACATGATCTCCTTCCTTCTTTATGGCTTCTTAATATTCCATGGGGTATATATGCTACATTTTCTTTATCCAATTCAATGTTGATGGGCATATATAAACAAGTGAGTGCAGGTATTATTTTGATATATATTTTTTTCTTTTTGCCAATTATTTCTTAAAAATTCAACAATAACGAGCATTACCTACCAGATATTTCCTGCATGAGCACTGCTAGTCACAGAATGTAGGAAACAAGTAGAAGGAGGCTTGGGTTAGGGAGACCAATAGAAAAGCAATTTCTATAAGTGCTCATAACAAATGCACAAGATCTGATTATTGCTGTGAAAGCACATACTTTTGAGGCAACACGTCTTGGTCCAGGATTACTATCTTTACTCTGCATAAGGCTCTACAAAAGTTAAATTTACCGTAACTGATTTGTTGACATTTTCACTTAGTAACTCATTTAGCTCATCACAATTTTAAGGCAGTCAAATTTTAAATGAAATATAATATTGGATTTCTGGTTTAGTGTCGATTGACTTTATGGCAAAAACACTTGGACCTTGATGTGATCGATTAAGATCTTTCAGTCTTTTACTTTTCTTTCATTGATTCACATTAGTAGCATATCTGAGGCATGCTTGTCTTACAGGATTAGACGTTGAATCTGAGTGTAGTGCTTTTCTAAATTAAATACATGACTAAAGAGAAGAAACAAAACCTTTTCCTAAAAATTCACTGGAATGATATGCAAGACCCTAGTTCAGGTTCTAACTATACAAAGTTGTTAAAACCTATGGTCCTGGCCTAAGTCAATTTTTGTTTAATAAACAGTCAATAAATTACCATGTCTACACCATAACATTTCTTATTCTACATTTTTTTCTTAACATTGCTCAAAAATTCAAAGCAATAGTTTGAAAAAAAGAGTAAATATTTTTGAAATGTAAAACTCACTGAGCTTTTTTTTTCTTTAAAGATGAGCAATAAAAGTGTCAGAAAAGCCACGGAAACATATTGCCTTTGGTTTGTGTCTAAATTAAAAGCAGCCAAATAAATGAGTTCAAAATTTGGTAAGAAAATTGCTTTAACATGGAACTGGAATAACTCAAATGGAAACAGAAAATAAGATATTCTCAGAAAAATGATCACTTCTGCCTAATGACTGAGAGTGTGAAGTGTCTCTGCTACAGACCTCTCTAATTAAAGAAGTAGCATGTCATATCACAGTGATTGTTGAAAAACATAAACCCTTCCCAGTTAAAAGATACATCTTGCAGAAGGAGAAACTAACTGTGATTCTGCAATAGTGTTGAATTAAAAGAAGCCTTGTGAAAATTCTTTTAAGATTCTAATCCCATATCACTCCAGTTGACTTAATTTGTCCTGTTCAGGTGGTGTGTGTTAGTTTTGACTTTTATATCATGAGTCTTTCAATCTGTAGACTGAAGTCTCTAATCAGTCATAATTTTTTTTATATTTTAAATATTGATTTGTTCCATAACATCATTTTCTTCATAAAGCATGCTGATTATTCATTTGTTTCCACTGTATTAGCTTTCCTTTTACATATTTATGTTATGGTCTGTATCTTTTCACTTATTGTTTCCACATTTTAAAAATGTTTCTCATCCATTTCTCTTATTTGATTTTCTTTAGAGTCAGCTTAAATCTTTGCGCTTTAGAGTCTCATTTTGATTTTAATATGGCACTTTTTTTTCTCCCTTCTTTTCATTTACTCTGTCATTCTACTTTATGCCTCTATTGCATGGCTGTATTAGTTCGTTTTCACGCTGCCGGTAAAGACATACCTGAGACTGGGTAATTTATAAAGAAAAGAGGTTTAATGGGCTTACAGTTCCATGTGGCTGGGGAGGCCTCACAATCATGGCAGAGAGCAAAAGTCACATCTTACATGGCAGCAGGCAAGAGAGAGAATGAGAATCAAGAGAAAGGGATTTCCCCTTATAAAGCCACCAGATCTCCTGAGACTTATTCACTACCACCAGAACAGTATAGGGGAAACCGTTCCCATGATTCAGTTCTCTCCCACTGGGTCCCTCCCGCAACATGTGGGAATTGTAACGGCTACAATTCAAGATGAGATTTAGGTGGGGACACAGCCAAACCATATCAATGGCCATCCCATATTTCCTGCTTATTTTAGATAATCCATGTTATTTTGTATTTCTTTACTTGCCTGCTTCTTCATGAGAGAAAAAGAAAAGACACTAAGTTTTATTATAATTTTTTATGGTGTGCGGTATTTAGAAACATACCTTTTAAACATTTTTTCATTTATTTATTTGACAAATAAAAATTGTATACAACTTGTTTTAAAATATGTTTACATTGTGGAATTTCTAAATTGAGCTAATTAACATATGCATTACTTTGCATATTTATTATTATTATTATTATTGAGATGGAGTCTTGCTCTGTCACCCAGGCTGGAGTGCAGTGGTGGATCTCGGCTCACTGCAAGCTCCGCCTCCCTGGTTCACACCATTCTCCTGCCTCAGCCTCCCAAGTAGCTGGGACTACAGGTGCCCGCCACCACACCTGGCTAACTTTTTTTTTTTCCTTTTTTTTTTTTTTTAGTAGAGACGGGGTGTCACCATGTTAGCCAGGATGGTCTCAATCTCCTGACCTCATGATCCACCTGCCTCGGCCTCCCAAAGTGCTGGGATTACAGGTGTGAGCCACCATGCCCGGCCATTACTTTGCATATTTTTTCGTGGTGAGAACACTTGAAGTCTACTCTCAGCAATTTTCAAGAATACATAATACACTGTTATTACCTATAGTTACCATGTTGTATAATAGATCTCTTGAACTTATTTCTCCTAACTGAAATTTTGTATACTTTGATCAACATCTCCTCAGGTCCTTTTTAAACTTGTAAGAAAACTCCTCTGTTTATTTTCTTCTATAATGCTACTGAATCTTTTGGAAGGACCAGTTATTTGCTTAACAATTTTTTTTATCCTTCGTTGACAAGAAGCCTAGCCTGACTTAGTTTTTCTTTAAGGGGGGTACTATTTATACCACATACATCCTGGTTGTTCATATTTGTTTACATTTTAAGAAATGTAAAGTGTGAAACATTACTATAGTTCTAAGGGTCAGATATATACAAATATATCTAAGAGTCAGATATATTCCCTCCTCATCTCTGCCACCCTGAGACCGTTCTGCATTTCTTTCTCTCTTTCTTTCCTACCTATTCCTACAGGTAAACAGGTTTTTTTTTTGTTTGTCTTTAGTTTCTGATTAATCAGAAACAAAAACGTGTTTTTACACATAAGCAGCTACATCAGTATCTTCTTATGTCCCCTTCTTTCTTACATGAAAACAGCATGCTATAGATATTTTTTTTTCTGGTTTGCTTTTTCACTTAACAGTATGTCAAGTGAAATTATCCCATATCAGTTCATAGAGATTTTTCTCATTATTTTTTATAGCTACATAGTTCTCACTATGTGAATGTATCATGGTTTATTCAGCCACTCTGCCATATATATAGGCATTTAGGTTGTTTCCAATATTTAGCATATATAAACAACACTGCAATAAATAACCTTGTGCATATGTATTTTTATAGTGTTGGAGGAATAAAAATACATATGCAGGATAGATTTTTAGAAGTGAGATTGCTGAATCAAAATGTTAGGGCATATGTAGTTTCATTAGGTATTGCCAAGTTTCCCACCAAAATGGTTGTACAATTTGCATTCTCTGTGTGGGGAAACATGAAGTGCATGTTTCTCCACAGTGTCACCTACAGGAGCTATTGTCTCATATTTTTGAAAGTTTACCAGGGTGATAGGTGAGAAGCGATATATCGGATTAAATAAAGATTTCAGATGCAACATCTACATCTATTTTCCTTCCCCCACAAAATTATGTAGGAAAAAATAAACAACACTACAAGTAGTAACAGTAGTAAAAAAATTTTTAAAAAGGACATGATCAATAGTTCATAAATTTTGAAAAATTCCTGGAAGATAGAAAACAAATCAGAATGAATTGATGGATATATAAGGATAAAGAAAACTTAAACATAAACAGGAAAGAAGAGGTGGTCCATACAAAGGGTCAAAAAATACTCAAAGCTGCATGTGGTTTGGGGGCAGTTGTCGGAGCAGCTGATTAAAGCAAATCATTCTGAGCAACTGAGACTTATGGGCTACTCTCCCTCTGAAATAGTCACTACTACACAGTGAAGAGGTGTACTTTTTCAACCCATTGATTACACTTAGTGTGAGTTTGGGGCTGGAAAAAAGGCAAAGAGAACCATAGAAAACAACAAAACACTATGAAGAAAGAAGACAGAAAAAGAAGGCCACTTCCGGCTTTATCCCCAGAATAAAGCTTAAATTCTGACCTGGGAGTTGCAAAAGAGGAGACTCCTAAGGTTGTATTCATGCTAGAGAAGCAAGGCAGTGCTCCAGATCACTTGCCAGCCATAGACATACAGAGAACACATAAATTGTGAAGATAAATCCTCCTCACATCCCATTGCAAAGTCCCTTCTGCCACTCAGTGCAGGTATACAAGGTATTCTTATTTTAAAACATGAATAGAATCCAAAGTTAAAGAAAACACACACATGAAAGTAGAATATTAAATGCAGAAAGAAAACAATAAATATTAAGAAAACCATGAAGAATGGAATCAAAAGGTAACTGAAACAATAAATCTAACTAAATTCTCAGATATATTTAGAGGACCATCACATTCATAAAACGAAATAGACTACTATAAAGTAAGTTAATTGGTGTTCTTTAATGTAAATGTAAACGTGATAAAGTGAAAAAAAAATTAACCAATCTTCTGGTCTCTGCTTCCACGAGTTCAACTTTTTTAGATTTTACATATAAATGAGATGTGCAATGTTTGTCTTTCTGTGCCTGGATTATTTCACTTAGTATAATGTTTTTCAGGTTCCTCTATATTATCATGGATGATTGGCTCTCCTTATTTTTTAAGGATGAATAAAATTTCGTACAGTGAGCCATTGTTAGTCTGTGTGTGTATGTGTATGTATGTGAGAGATATAGATATATAGATATATAGATATGTTTTTCTGATAATAGCCATTCTAACAGGTGTGAGGTGACATCTCATCATAGTTTTAATTTGCATTTTCCTGATGATTAGTGACTTGAGCCTTTTATTCATATACCTGTTGGCCCTTTGTATTTCTTCTCTTAATAAATCTCTATTCAGATTCTTTGACCATTTTTAATTGTTATTTGTTTTCTTGCTATTGTGTTGAGTTCCTTATATATTTTGCATATTAACCTCTTATCAGATGGTTTATAAATGGTGGTTACTAGGAGCTGACGGAGTGAAGATGGGGAAGTGTTGATCAAAGTGTACAAATTTCCATTAGACAGGATAAACAAGTTCTGTAAATCTATTGTACATGCTGTAGTTAATAATAATGTATTGCATATTTGAAAATTGCTAAGAGAATAGATCTTAAACATTATCACAAAAAAAGATAAGTGAAGTGATGGATATGTTGATTAGCTTGATCATTTCACAATATATACAATATTGAAACATCACATCCTGCACTGTAAATATGTAACAGTTTTATCTGTCAATTATATTATAGTAAATCTGGGAAAAATAAAATTTACAAAGAAAGTAAAGAGCTCAATTGAAGTTTGAATTCAGTGGAAGTCTGAATTATTGAGTTAGATTAATCCAAGATATTCCAACAAAATAACATAAAAACAAAAAAAAAATTACAAAAGATTAAAGAAGAGACAGCGAGGTAAATGAAGATCCAATAACCATACAACTGAATGTCAGAAGAAATGAACAAAGAGAATGGACAGGAATAAATAAGTAACAGTATAATTTCCTGCAGAAGATAAAAGTATACATTTCTAGGCTGAAAGTGTCAGTGCTAGATAAAATTAATGGCAAAAACCTATACCAGATACCTTA
Source organism: Symphalangus syndactylus (assembly GCF_028878055.3). Taxonomy (NCBI): domain Eukaryota; kingdom Metazoa; phylum Chordata; class Mammalia; order Primates; family Hylobatidae; genus Symphalangus; species Symphalangus syndactylus. The sequence goes on along the minus strand of NC_072442.2, from coordinate 11,108,642 downwards.
AAGGGAATATTTAGAACTCCATGGAAATAAGACAACCTCAAAAGGATATTCTAAATTGCATTCTAAGTAAAATGGAAATTAGACGATAATGAGGACACAAATTTTAATTTTTTTAAGCTATGAGAAAAATAATTTGGATATAGAATTAAATAAGTATCCAAGCTAGAAATCAAGTGGAACAGAAAAAAAAAATTCTTAGACATAAAAGCACAAAGAAAGTTAATCTTCATAGACCATTTTTGAAAGACTGATTGAAGGAGTTGTTGTTCTAAAAAAAGTGAAAGGCATATATATTTTAATTTCTGAAAGTTTTATGCCAGAACTGACTGTTTTATTTGTAAATATCTTAGGCTTTTCTTTTGGACACTATCAGTATTTTTCTTTATCCTTGGAATTCAAAAAATTTACCCAGATACGTTTAGGGTTTCTTTTTTTTTTTTTCTCATTAATTTTGCCTGGAATTTGGTGTGTAGTTTAAATTTACAGATGTATATATTCTTCAACTGGGGGAAGTTTTCTCTTATATTTGTTTAATAATATTATTTTGCTCATGTAGTTTTTTTCTTCTGCAATACTATTTTTCAATTAGGTTTTCTTCACATGTACCCAATTATCTTATCTTTTTTCAATTATTTCCATTATCTTGCGTTTATGCTTCATTCTTTGAGATATTTCTTCTAGTTTGTCTTCTAGGCTAGTAACTCAGGTTTTACTAGTGAATAGTCTCTCTTTTGTATCATCAACTGTATTTTGTTATAAATAAATATTCCCAGAAATTGATTTTATTCTCTGCTTGAATCTTCATAATTTTCCAAATGGCTCTACTAATTTACATTCCCACCAACACTGTGTAAGTGTTCCCTTTTCTCTACATCCTCACCAACACTTTTTGTCTTTCATCTTTGTGGTCTTACTTTGTGTTTCTCTGATGATTTGAGATGTCGAACTTTACGTATGCAGTCTGTTGGTCCTTGTATTTCTTCTTTTGAGAAATGTCTATTCAAGTATTTTGCCCGTTTTTAAATACAGTAGTTTTCTTGTTTTGAGCAGTTTGAGTTTCTGATATTTTTTTATGTTAGTTCCTTATCCAGTGTATGGTGTGCAATTGTTTTCTCCCATTCTGTAGGTTGTTCTTCACTCTGTTGCTTGTTTCCTTTGCTGTGCAGAAGCTTTCTAGTTTGATGTAATCTCATTTGTCTATTTTTGCTTCTGTTGCCTATGCTTTTGAGGTCATATCCAAAATTTTTAGCCTAAACCTATGTCAAGAAGATTTTCTCCCATGTTTTCTTCTAGAAGTTTTATACTTTCAGGTCTTACATTTAAGTCTAATCAATTTTAATTGATTTTTGTATGTGGTGAGATATAATGGTCTAATGTCACTCTTCTGCATGTGGATATCCAGTTTTCCAATATCATTTATTGAAGAAACTGTCTTTTCTCCACTGTGTTCTTGGCGCCTCTGTTGAAAATAAATTGGCTATGAACGGGGATTATTTTTGGGCTTTTTATTCTCTTCCATTGGTCTATGTGTCTGTTTTTATGCTAGTACTATGTATTTTGGTTACCATAGCTTTGTAGTATGTTTTGAAGTTAGATAGTGTGATTCCTCCAACTTTGTTCTTTTTGCTCAATATTGCTTTTGCTTTTGGGGGTCTTTCATGGTTTGATACAAAATTTAGAATTGCTTTTATATATTTGTGTGAAGAATGTCATCGGTAGTTTGATGAAGATTGCATTGAATCTGTAGATCACTTTGGGTAGCATGGACATGTTAACTATACTAATTCTTTCCATCCATCAGTTTGGGATATCTTTTTATTTATTTGTGTCTTTTTTGATTTCTTGCATCCATGTTTTATAGTTTTCAGTGTAGAGGTCTTTTACCTCTTTGTTTATATTTATTCTTATTTTATTTTTTAAATAACTTTGTAAATAGAGTTGTTTCTTGATTTCTTTTTCAGATAGTTTGCTATTAGTGTATAGAAATGTTAGTGATTTGCGTACACTAATTTTGTATCTTGCAACCATACTGTTTGTTTATTATTTCTAACAGTTTTTTGGTAATTAAAAATATATATATATGGTTACATCATCATCAAACAGAGACAATTTAACTTCATCCTTTCCCATTTGGATGACTTTTATTTTTTATTTTGCCTACTTGCTCTGGCTAAGACTTCCAGTGCTTTGTTGAATAGAAATACTGAAAGATGTCTTTTTTTAGATCTCAGGGAAAAGCTTTCAAGTTTTCTCCATTCAGTATGATATTAGCTGCGGGTTTGTCATATATGACCTTTATTGTGTTAATCTACTTTCTTCTATACCTGATTTGTTGGCAGTTTTTAATCATGTTGGAATGTTGAGATTTGTCAAGTGATTTTTCTGCATCTATTGAAATACTAATACGGGTTTTGTCCTTTCCTCTGTAAAGTGATTTATCACATTTATTGATTTGCATATCTTGAATTGTCCTTGCATTACCACACTCTGTAATTCTACCTCATGGGTTTCTAGCAGGCATGTCCAATTAACATATTTGAAAACACCTTCCAAGATGTTTTCTCCCAATTTTCTCCATTTACTAAGTAGTATCATCATCCACTTAGTTTTTCAGACCAATAATCTAGAAAACATTTAATGCCATTTCCCTTCTCACATCCATAAATAAATCACATTATGATTTAAACTCTACCTTTAGATTATTTTTCTAATCTGATCAGTTGAAGCGACTGTGTTGTCTGGGGTAAATACCCAGGGTTGGTCGTCTTGCACCACGAAAATTTAGGACAGAAACACACACAAGGAGTTTAGAATCGGAGGATTAATAGGCAAAAGAAAGAGAAAGGAAAACAGCTGTCTCTCTCTAGTGAGAGAGAGGGGCTTCCCGGAGGAAATGGCTGGCTTGAGGAGGCAGTGTCTGATTTACGTAGGGCACACAGATTGGTTCAATCAGGTGTGACGCTGACACAGTGTGGGGAAGGCTGGCCACCCCACCCTAATCTTATTATTCAAATGGGCTTTCCAGTTGACCAGCACCATCTTGTCGGCTCCTTGCTGTACATGTGGCTGGTAAAGGGAAGGGAAGATGGAGCTGCCATTTTGAACATGCCTAGTCTACGGATAGTATTCTTCTGGCAACTATGTCTGCAGCTCGATTTTACAGGCTGCTCTTTGTTAAAAAGGAAAATGATTTGGGGCTGCTTTTTATTAAAAGGAAAACCTTTACCGAGGATTTCTGTACCCTCTCTATCTGCCTAAGTCATTTCTTTTCAACTCCTGTATCACAGTTTTCAACCATTTTTCAGATAACACACTAAGCTAAGCTTTTCTTATCTTTCATCTCGACTAATATATTAGCCGCCTTACTATTCTCTTTGTTTTTACTAACCCCTTAAAAATAGTATTAAACCAGAAGTCATATTGATCTTGTAAAAGTATAAATAAAATCACATAACTCTCCAGCTCAAAACCCTCTAATGGCTTCATATTACATGTAAATCAGTCCCAAGTATCTTACCACTGACTCTAAGACTGAATGACTTAGCTGTGACCACCTGTCTGACCTTACTTTCTAACCTCCACTGTACTTCCCATTACTCTCTGCTATGTAGTCCTTGCTTTTTCTCTAACTTGCCAAACTCATTCCTCTATGAGAAACAAGTTCCTTGTGATTGTTCTTTTGTCTGGATCAATCATACCCCAGATTTTTCCAGGGCTAGCTCCCTTTATCTAGGTCTCTATTCAATGTTATGTCTCCAGACGTTTCACCAGTCTTTCTTTGCTAAACCAGAAGTCATCCCTCAATCCATTCCCTTACCCCAGAATGTTCCAGTCTATGAGCCATTAATTACCAAGCCTTGATCCCCTGCTCCTTAGAATGGCCAGGCAATGCCTAGGGCTACTGTACCCTCTTATTCCCCGCCCACCACCAGTTCTCTCTGACCACAAACAGCCTTAGCCTGCTTAACTCAATGTGCTCTTTAAATGTTAAGTATCATTTATCGTTTGTCATTACATGAATAAGTTTGGAAAACACACTGTTTTATCTTTCTCTGTTTGTTTCTTATTGTACGCATTAATATAAATGACTTGGCCAAATAACACTATATCAATTAGTCAAATGAAATTATATTATATATTTATATGTTTACTTGCTATTTTAGGCCTTACCTAGTAGAATTTGTACACCAAATGACAGGATTTCATTCTGTGCATACCCCTGTAGTTCATATCCCGTGTATACCCCTGTATACCTGTGTATACCCCCGTAGTTCAATTGAGAATTTCTTTTTAACTTGGTTTTATTGGCATGATAGTTAATGAGTGTCAACTTGATTGATTGAAGGATGCAAAGTATTGTTCTTAGGTGTGTCTGTGAGGGTGCTGCCAAAGGAGATTAAAATTTGAGTCAGTGGACTAGAGAGGCAGACCCACCCTTAATTCAGGCGGGCACCATCTAATCAGCTGCCAACACAGCTAGGATAAAAGCAGGCAGAGGAACGTAGAAGGACTAGATTTGCTGAGTCTTCTGGCCTTCATCCTTCTCCTGTGCTAGATGCTTCCTGCCCTCAAACACCAGACTCTAAGCTCTTCAGCTTTTGGACTCTTGGACCTACACCAGTAGTTTGCCAGGTGCTCTCTGGCCTTTGGCCACAGACTGAAGGCTGCATTGTCAGCTTCCCTACTTTTGAGGTTTTGGGACTTGGACTGGCTCCCCTGCTCCTCAGCTTGCCGATGACCTATGGTGGGACTTCACCTTGTGATCCTGTGAGTCAATACTCCTTAATCAACTCCCTTTCATATATGCATCTATCTTATTAGTTCTGTCCCTCTAGAGAACCCTGACAAATACAATTGGATTGTAATTTAAACATAGTAGAATTCACCCCATTTGGTGTAAACTTCTGTGAGTTTTGGTAAATGCATATAGTAGTGTAACAAATGCCACAGTCAACCTATGAAAGAGGTTGTAGTCAACTATCTCCAGTTCAAGCATCCAGCAGCAACTAAATTCTTTTCTGTCCCTATAGTTCTGTCTTTTACAAAATATTATGTCAATGGAATCATATCTGATATGTGATTTGCAAATATTTCCTCCTACCCTGTTTTGTGTTTTAATTATCTTCATGTCTTTTGAAGAGCAGAAATTTTTAATTTTGAAGAAGTTCAATTTATGATGTATCTCTATTATGAATTGTGCTTTTGGTGTTGCAACTAAGAAATCTAACCAAATACCACAAAATATTTTTCCTAAATATTCTTTTCGAAGGTTTCACGTCTTCCTCTCTCTGCCTCTGACCTTCCTTCTGTCTCACAAAGACCCTGTGATTACACTGGGCTCAGCCAGATAATCCAGGATAATCTCCCCATATCAAGACCCTTGATTTATTTATATGTGCAATTTATTTTCTTGTATAAGGTGATGTATTTATAGGTTCTGGTTGTTCACATGTTAGTATCTTCAGAGAGTTATTATTCAGCCTGCCATGCCCCTCAAAGTAAATAGCTCTAAGACTCTGTAAAGGGTATGATCCAACTATATTCACATGTCAGGTGACAAGATTAAGATCTTTGAGAGAAGGAAATCATATTAAGTGGCCCTACTATTGCCCCAGATTTCTGCCTCAGTGTACTTTCTGGGCTGTGGCATATTCTTTCTGGGCTGTGGCATAGGAAGAGAGAATCCAAGCAGAGATGAACTGAAGAAATTGGAAACAGAATTTAGCAAGGCCGAGGTCTCTCTCCCTCTCCCTTATGTTTCTTTTCCATCTTCTTTCTTTTATCTGTTCCCTTTCCTTTGTTTCTTAATATCTCTTTGCCTAATTGTATGTGTTTCTATCTCAACCTGTCTCCACTTCCCTGACATCTCTTTTCATTACAGACTTCATATGAAGCAAAGCATACATTTGAGGACTTGGTGCCTTTATAATACAGAGCATTCGATCTCGTGTTCTAAATATTCAGTTCAAAGTAAGCACACTGAAGGCTTTTTATTTCTATAAGCTTAAATTGAATCCAAATGAATCTACTTTTTAACTTTGTTGTAATGTTGAATTGATATTCTTTTCCTTATGTCTGCGACACTTAGAAGCAAAAACAGAAATTACTTGGTACAAAAGGTTTTAAACATACAAGTGACACAAATGGTTAGTTTGTGATACAAAAATAACACAAATGGTTAATTTTTGCCAGGTATAATAAAATCAATTTCATCAGATCAAGCCGTGTTTAATGTACTGTATGTAAAACTACATATAAATATAGACTACAATTAATATCAAATGTAAATTAAAGAATATAAAATCCATTAAATTTGTCAGCAATTAAAATATAAAAACAATTTTTTCAGGATTTGCTTAATTACTTAAATTATACTGCTTCTTTATAATACTCATGTAATGACGTGACTTCCGTAACCTATTTCTATGTTCCCATAAAAAGGAGTGACTTTGAATTATCCTTTCCTCAGCAAATTTCTCCTACCTAAGCAAGAAGTACCAGATAGAAATCATTCACAGGCCCTATAGTTGTCATTTGCTTTTCATCAATGGAGATTTCATTAACATACTCAATTTCCTGTGAATCTTTTTTTCCCCATAAAAATAGTTACCATTCCCTTAACACCTATAGTAATTCTTAAGTGTGCAGGCTCTGGAGTCAGACTCCCTGAGTTTCATTTACCACTTCATGCCTTTCTAGCTCTGTAGTCTTGAGCAAGTTAAATTCATTCTGCCTCATTATCTTCAACTATCTTACAAAATACATATGTTTGTGCAATGACTATAAGGGTTAAATGCCTAATACTTGTAAAGCATTTAGAACCATACTTGATGTATAACAAACAGTAAATAAATGTTTCATGTTGCTATTGCAACTCCTAGTACTACCATGACCACCACAACTGTCTAGACTCTCTTTCATCGTTATTCCTAACTACCACTACAATTTTATCAAATATTGTTTATTTCCACTTGGAAAGGATGTAACTAAGGATCAAAGCTGTTAAAGTAACTTTATTTAACTGCAAGTGAATAGTCAAGTGGAGTTTTGAATATATATCCCATTTTTTTCTACCAAGACTTGCTGTCACTTCAATGTTAATGAAAGGATAGATGAACTGGAAAGGTTACATATCTTTTTCATTCCCAGGATTTTAAAGAAAGATGTGAAAAGGCACCCCTATTGCTCAAAAGGCAGTAAGTGTGGCCTCCAACCCAGGAGAATGAACTATACAGGTTCTTCTCTAAGCTGGGATACTCTTGGCAGTGCTTTGTAACTGCAGGTGGGGGAAAGTGCACAGCAGCTGTTTTGACAGCCTGGTGAGGGAATCTGGTGCCACATGCCAAGACTAGGGGTACAAGCGCAGCCTCTCTGGTTGCCTGTATGCACATCCGTCTGTTTAAATGGCATTTTTCCGAGTCATAATGAAGGAACCAACCAAAAACAATTTTCTGTTAAAGATCCTTTTTTCCCCCCTCAAAATGTGACCATCTGCCTAGGGTCTGGAGATACCCTAGTTTCATAGAACCTACTAACAAAGTCACAGTGAACTCATTTCACAGAAGTGTCTTATTGATTGCATATTTCTGGAGTATATGGCTTCAATTAGTTTTCATATGTTTCAAAACATTTGCCTTAAAAATAGAAAGAAAAGGAATTAACATATTTAAAGTCTACTGCATACTAAGTTATTTGCACATATTGTCTTATTTAATATCCACAATGACTTTAAGTGTCAGAAATTATCTTGTTTGATGGATAAGGAGTCTCAGACTCAGAGAGGTTCATTAACATGGCCAGTGTCATCACACCTAGTAAGTGGTAGAACTGGGATTGGAATCTAGTCATTTATGACTCTTACAAATATACAAATTCCCTTAGCTGAGATGTCTCTCTATAGCCGCATGCACAAGAAACCATAATGCATATTTTTCCAAAGCCTTTCTTACTTTTTCTTCTGTAGCTTTCCTCACAAGCTCAATTTCTCATATGCTTTTTTAGTATTTATAGCTATTTTAGAAGATAAGTTTTCTGAATAAAAGTTGTTCCTGACTGTAATAATGTTGGTCATAATGAAACAGGACTAAAAGCCCTACCTGCCTAGATACGATGAAACATCTTTGAAGTTTATACTTTTTTTTTTTCTCTTTTTTACATTAAGCACTAAGCCTGTGTTTTTATGTGCACAGTTTGGGAAATAAGATGGAGGTGTGTGTGTGTAGGGGTGTGTGTGTGTGTGTGTGTGTGTTTATGGGTATAATGTAGATATTTTTCAAATAAGAATCAAAAGTAAAATAAAGCCATTATGGCCTGACATTCTAATTGAGTTAATAAGCCAGCATAATGATGAGGTGGCCTGAAACGTACCTTGTTTGGCTCAAATAATTCAAAAGTCTCTCTAAAGAGGTAAGATACAAGATGCTGAAACTATAAAACTATCACTGTCCAATATGGTAGCCAGTAGTCTTAAATTGCTGTTTACATTTAAATTAACTAAAATTAAATAAAAATTTAAAACTGATTTCTTTAGCTGAACTAGCCACATTTCAAGTGCCTAATAGTCATCTATTGGACAGTACACATATATAGAGAGAATGTTTTTGGCATTACAGAAAGTTCTTTTTGACACTGCTGCTAGAAATTGTAAGGTTGTTTAGACTTTATGCAATAAGTGCATTAGCTTATTGATGATGGTTGGGTGGAGGTAAAATTGGAGCAGTGGATTATTCTCAGTGCTATAAGTAGAGAAGCCACTTAAAAGTCATTCTACCTTAGCAATTGTCAAGGGTGATTCTGTTTCATTCTTACTGTTCCAAGTTAAGAAAAAAAGACTGAGATAATATTAAAGACTGCATTACTCTTCCTCTATTAGATACATCAAATAAAAATGATTATAAAGTATAAGTGATATGACAATATGAACTGATTTATGTGTTTCATAGTATATCCTTTAAATGAGCCCAACAATCCAATGGAATCTAATAAATTACTACACAGAAACCCTTTGGAAATGTCTAGCTTACTTCTAGAATTATTCCAGGTGACTTTTCATGTGCATGCTCGACCACACCTGTCTCTAAGCTTTTCTAATATCTAGACCCTATACACTGGTTCCTACAATTTTCAGAATGACTGTTTGCATTGGCAAGAAAATTTGTGTTTCACCAGGTAAACTTTGACAACTTTAATGCTACTTGGGCTTAAATCAAGAATCCATAACCAAAAGGAAGAACTTTACTTTCTTAAACCTACTGAACCCACTATGAGATGTCTCAGCCTCGTTCACTCTTCTAGGCCCTGCTTGACACAAAATATGAAGGAAACATATTAGTTAATCTCTGTAACTATGAGGAAAAGAATAAAAGAGAAAAGTAACTAACTTTTGGGAGAGAAAATTGAATGTTAGCAATGGAAGTAAACTTAAAGATTGCTGATTTCACCCATAATGGTTGATGGGCATAATTGCAGTGACTCTGAATGAAGAAAATGATGTGAGCAAAGTTATAACATGGAGCTAAATATTTTTTCTGAGGTCTTTTGCCTGAAGTTCACCTGAGGAAGCTCCTTTTCCTTCACCTGTCTAGTTTTGCATCTGCTAAATTAGACAATTAACCACCAAGCCCCTTTACATGTGAGCGAAGGAAGGAGATGCTAAAGAAATTTCATCTGACTAGGAATGACACATGAGTGTCTTGACTGTGCAAAACCCAGCAGGAAAGGGTGTCTGCTGCACAGTTAACTTTTAGGTTGATATTTCCAAGGATGATTCCTCTCAACTTTATTTCAGAGATTGGTTGAGCACTTAAACTATAAATTTCCTTGAGAGCACTGAATCTAATAAGTAAGCTGGAATTCAAAATAGTGTTGGTTCAAGAGTGAAAGCAGTGAGGGCCTCAACTGAAATGACTTCTTTATATGTTACCATTAAGTAATGTTTCTCACATATAAATAAGGATCACTGAAAAGCCCAAGAGAGACATGTAGTCCTGCTAGACGGTAGCTCTACTGTTCAGTAGCCCTATGGAGTCTCTACCATATGCTACACACTTTTCTAGGGTCTCTGTGCTTCTGGTAGCTTCTGGTCTGATGCACCATCACAGCCCAAAAAACTTTTTATGATTAAACACAAACAAGCAAACAAACAGCAAACCATTAGTTATAATGTTGTATACTTGAAGTTATTTTTTCTAGCAATGTTATCTTCTGAGAATAGGTAATAAAAGAAGCAATGATAGATTAGTCTTTCTGGTAAATCTTCTTATGGTATTTACTTTCATGACTGTCATTTATTTTGACACAGAAAAATATCATTGCCAACCCAGTGAATATAGCGAAAAAGTAACTTGTGAAAGATTAAATTATTCAGTGGGTTGATTACAAAAAAAGGCATGATCAGATGAGATATCATACACAAACTTTGAATACAAATTTTTCTTAAACATACATTCAGTGTTCATTAGCATAAGAAAAGTCTGGAACAGGGAGTAGTTTGACATTTTTTATACCTTGAAAACTTTGCTTCTTTGAATAAAACCTCTCTATTTCCCCTGGCCTTAAGCCTACTCTAACTTTGGCAGAAATGATTAGCAACACATGAAACAATATCTGTTTATGAAAACAATGCTGGAGAGCTACATGAATAACTCAGGCGAGGAAGCTCTAGAGTCGCAATCAGTTGCAAGGGTGATTTACTATTTCTGCAAAGTGCTCTAACTGCATTAATCCTTGCTTGGAACTGAGTCACTGCAGAAAATGACACAAGCTATAAGTAGCTTCAGTCACACACTGGAATAGAGTTCTGTCAGACAACTTCCAGAGGCTACGATGAATCATCCTGCTACTTATTTTGGGCAGCCCCACAAAAACAAAAGGAAAGTAAGAGGCAATTCAGTGCCCTGGTGGCAGGTTTTGGACTGATTTTTTTTTTTTTTTTTTTTTTTTTTTTTACTTGTGCCTGTAAAACTGTCATCTCTAAAATAAGAAAGGTTAAGGAGAGAAGAAGATATATAGTGACTGGGGTCATCTAAGGGCTCTGCTAAGACCACTGCATTCCATGACCACAGAGGGAACCACTCCTTACTGGGTTGGACAACATGAAGTTGTGCAACAGGATGGCCCTATGGATGTGGCATTCTGGTACTTCAATACACCATGACTGTCAACTTACCTTTTTGTCTTGCCATACAGACCCACTTGTATATCCCAAATCTGTCCTATCTTTTTGTATTTCTTTACCTTTCATTGGTGCATGTGTATGCATGTGCATGCACACATGCATGTATGCAAGGGTGAGGAGCAATAGTTAACTCTCTCTCCATACGTTTCCACTCCTGATGGAGGGAAAAATACAGAATAAATACCTCTGATGGATCTTTAGGATCTCGCTTATTTGTCTGTGTTTTTCTGGGGGAAAGAAGGTCCAAGTGGTCGGAATGGAGTCCATAACTTAATAGAGCATAGATTATAAAACAAACTATATTGGAAAAAAGGAAACCCCGAGCCAGAGACAAAAAGACAGAGCCATATGCAGTTCTCAAGCTCTCCATTATTCCAAGGAATAACAGCCACGTGAGTGGGCTTGAGAGTCAATCCTTTCTGAATCAAGCCTTGTAATCACTCTGGCTGAAAATCTAGATATGGGCATCTACTAAACCTAGCATGGGTCCTGCTCTGGTGGGGGAACTCATCTTCCCACTCCATTGGTGCTCCTTTTTATAGAATAAGCAAGAGAAAATGGCCTTTTCAGTGGAGAAATGAACAGAATACTTGCCACTGAGCAGTCTGTATTTGCAGTACTTACAATTTGCAATATTGCCTGGACAAGACAGCTTTGTACTTGGAACTTGAGGTCTTTGTACTTGGAACTTGGGATGATGCAGTCTCCTTGACCACAAGAAAGATGGTCTCAGTCCCATGGAAATTTAAACTCGAAGGCTGCCCCTTCAGCTAGGAGGAAAGTGAGCTCACAGACCTTAACCTAGTTTGTTGTCTAAGCAACACAGGGTCATGTCTGTGTAATTCTGCTCCTTGAATAACACTCCCAAGGGAAGAAGAAGTATTTATCTAACTGGTGAATTTTTGAAATTGAAGGAGGAATGTGTTGGTTAGCATCTTCTGGTTTTCATGCTGCTATAGACCTAATCTCGTTTTGGACATAGGGATTTTCTCTTCAATACATGCATCTTATTTTGGGGGAGGAGAGTGTGTCCTCTAGGAGAGGTTTATTAGTTACCTATTGCTGCATAACAAATTACCCTAAAAGTTATTGACTTAAAACATTAGCTCACAGCTTTATGGGTCACCAATCCTGATTTGATTTATCTGGCATATCCTGTGCTTTGTGGTCTCTTAAGGCTGAAATCTAGATGTTGTCCAAAGCTAGTGATCACAAGGCTTGATTCAGAAAGGATTGACTCTCAAGCCCCCTCATGTGTCTGTTTTTCAGAGGCCACCCACAGGTTCTTTCCATGCAGGGCGCTCCAGAGGGCAGCACTCAACAGGGCAGCTTGTTCATCAGAGTGAGCAAGCTGAGAAGAACCAGAAGGAGAAAGAGAGAGTGCAAGCAAAATGGAAGACAAATCTTCTTGATAATCCAATCTTGGAAGTGACATCCTATACTTCTTTCTGTATTCTGTTTATTGTTGGCAAGTCACTAGGTCCCGTCTGTACTCAAGAAGAGGGGATTCATAAGGGTGTGAATACTAGGTATATACTAGAGTATCAAGCATCACCAGGAGCCACATCAGAAGTTGCCTACTGACCGGGCACGGTGGCTCATGCCTATAATCCCAGCACTTTGAGAGGCCGAGGCAGGCAGATCATGTGAGGTCTGGAGTTTAAGACCAACCTGGCCAACATGGTGAAACCCAGTCTCTACTAAAAATAGAAAAATTGGCCGGGCGTGGTGGTGGGTGCCTGTAATCCCAGCTACTCAGAAGGCTCAGGCAGGAGAGTAGCTTGAACCTGGGAGGCGGAGGTTGCAGTAAGCCGAAATCACACCACTGCACTCCAGCCTGGGTGACAGAGCAAGACTCAGTATCAAAAAAAAAAAAAAGTTGTCTACTACAGGAAATTATCAGAAAGTAGTCATGGCCATACATTTACATCACGTATTGCAGTACAATTTTCATCAGGAATAAAGCTGATATTTTTATCTTCATCTGCCTCTCTCCAAGTCTTTCTCTCAGTTGAATTTGAATTCAGATTAGGTGACACCGTTTTTGTTCTTATAAATGAGAACATTTCCGTTCTTACCTTTTCCTCTTCTCATATTTTTTCTTTCTCACTCACATTAATAAACGTTGCTAGCTTTTCCAGATTCAGCCTCAATATTATAGCCCTTAAGAAACTCTTAGCTCCAAGGAGCCAATACTAACACACACATCAATTGCTGGAGGTATTATCTAAGTATGAAAGAAAAGATAACTAGAGTTATTTTTCCTCAATAGGAAAACAGAGTCTGGAGATGGGTATTCTTTCAGTAAACTCTACTCCTAACCCAGGCTCTGAAGGTGAAGCTGGAAGCACTCACTTATTCACCTCTTTTTTGATCAAACTTCATGCCTTTCCTACAGAATAACTTTATTTCTTTAAGATAAAGTTGATAAATTTCTCATGCCCTTCTTCTTACCTCCATACAATGGAGTTTTTTTTTTTTTTTTTTTTTTTTTTTTGAGACGGACTCTCGCTCTGTCACCCAGGCTGGAGTGCAGTGGCGCAATCTCGGCTCACTGCAAGCTCCGCCTCCCGGGTTCACGCCATTCTCCTGCCTCAGCCTCTCCGAGTAGCTGGGACTACAGGCGCCCGCCACCACGCCCGGCTAATTTTTTGTATTTTTAGTAGAGACGGGGTTTCACCGTGGTCTCGATCTCCTGACCTCGTGATCCGCCCGCCTCGGCCTCCCAAAGTGCTGGGATTACAAGCGTGAGCCACCGCACCTGGCACAATGGAGTCTTACAGTGTAGAAGAGCATTTTAGACTTTGTGGGGTGAGTAGTGATGCCTGTCATCCCCACCTGCACCCATTTTGGAGATGTGTAGAGACTAACATGGTTGCTAATCAATGTGCAAGATTTTTTTAGGCATCATACATCTTACACCCATACTGAGGAAATAGTGTTTTGTTTATTGGACGAAAGCTACTCAGGTTTTTAGGAGTCAGCGTGTTCTCTACTATTCTGTAGCATGATTGGTTTCTTATCTCCTCTAGTTATAGTCAACTGGAATAATAAAAAAGCTCCTTAGCTTTCTAATATTTGTTCCTGTTATTTCCAGGAGTATGTATCAGTCTTAATATAATCTTCTATTCAGTAGTCCCATTCTGACGGATGATGATGATGATGATGTGTGTGTGTGTGTGTGTTTGTGTGTGTGTGAATTGTTGCCAATATTTTCTACCATATTAGCAAACAAAAAGAAATAAAATAAGTAAACTAAGTATTTGGTACAGTAAGATAGGTGAAGAGGGAACATGACAGAGAAAAGAAGGAAGGGATTTATAAAGGGGAAGAAGCCTTTAATACTGTAGGCAAGAAAATAAAAATAAATGTGGAAAATAAAATGAAGTGCTTCTCTGGCAATAAGGCTATAAAATGATGGTCTTGTCACTTTACACCAACAAATTTAGGTATCTAGATTAAATAGTCAATATAAAGAAACCATAACTAAACAAAATTACTCAAAATATTTGATTAAATCAATAACCAAAAAATCCCCTGGAAATGTCTACTTCTAAATATCACTCTACATATAGTTTTGTAGGTGCATTTCTATCAGGCCTACAAGGAACCATAGATTTTTATGAGGAAACAATTCCAGAGCATAGGAAGAAAGTAAAGCTTTTCCTCATATTATTTACTGCAGGTTGTATTGTAAACACACCAAAATCAGGCATGATTAAAATACATACAGAAGAAAATGAGGGGAAGGAAGTTTCTAAATTCACATAAGTACCAGTTATGAATAGTAGCTTGTTACTACGATGCTATGCCTAAAATCCAGGGGCTTTAAGAAAATCAGAATTCTCTTTAGACTCTGGCTGAGGAGAAGATTTTAATTCAAATTTTGATTGTGATAGTGAAAAAGAAAGTGCTATATAATTATATGAATAAATATATCCTCTGGCAGTTAGTATGTTTTATGAAAGACAATAGGTACTTTTGATTCAGAACTGCTAATTCTTCAACGTGAAAAAGAAAAGTTGTTATTAATCAACCATGCATCTTACAATAGAGAGCATCTTAGAATCTAAGAAAAATGGCAGCCAAAGTAGTGGAGTCAAAGAGGAAGTTCAAAAGAAGCAGCCTTGGAGGGCTAATTAAATTCTTATAAGTGAAGTAAAACTTCAAGTGAGGATGTTTGCTTGAAGAAGGCTTGAAGGATTAATTAAAATATCACAAACTGGGTTAAGTATAACTTCAATTAGGAAGGAATGGCATAGATTACAAGGATGTGGAGGGCCAGGGCTTTAGCTCAAGGGTCGTTGAAAGGAAAGAACCAAGAGGAACAGTCACAGAAGAAACAAAGATCAATTTGAGGAGGAGTAATTATTTCACGTGAAAGAACTGAGTTTCAGTCCTTCGTATTAGTCAAATGAAGAAAGGCATGTTGGGATGAATTGGTGCATAACACATAAGGTACGTGGAGAAATATGAGATTCGGAATGGTGTCATGAATATAATTAAGGTTACAATAATTATTACATCTGAGGCTGTGACTATCTTCCAAAAGAAATGTTATGGGGGCTGGGCGCGGTGGCTCATGCCTATAATCCCAGCACTTTGGGAGGCTGAGGCGGGTGGATCACGAGGTCAGGAGATCGAGACTGTCCTGGCTAACATGGTGAAACCTCGTCTCTACTAAAAATAAAAAAAAAATTAGCCTGGTGTGGTGGCGGGCACCTGTAGTCCCAGCTACTAGGGAGGCTGAGGCAGGAGAATGGCGTGAACCCAGGAGGTGGAGCTTGAGGTGAGCCGAGATTGTGCCACTGCACTCCAGCCTGGGCGACAGAGCAAGACTCTGTCTCCAAAAAAAAAAAAAAAAAAAAAAGGAAAGAAATGTTATGGGAAGTATGTTTCAGCCATACACTTATCTCCTGAACACAAGAAGAGTGTTCAAAGACTCTTACCTGAAAGCAAGAAAACAGATTTAGGGAAATGTGATGGTAATCTTATATGTCAAATTCGTGGGTGACCAGGAACCTAGATATTGGTCAACCATTATTTTCTGTGTGTCTGCAAGGATGCTTTCAGATGAGCTTAATATTTAAATTAGTGGACTTCAAGTAAAGGATATGATCTCCATAATGTGGGTAGGCCTCATCCAATCAGTCGAAGGCTTGAAAAGAACAAAATGAATGCCCTTCCCTGAGGAAGAGAGACTTCTCCAGCAGATTGCCTCTGCACTTCATCTACAGCATAAGCTCTTCTCAGTTCTATAGCAGATGGCCTTTAGACTCAAACTGGAACACCGACTCTTCTCTGCCTTCAGCCTATCTGTCCACCCTCCAGATTTTGGACTTCCCAGCCTCTATAACTGTGTAAGCCAATTTCCTGTAATAAATCTCTTTCTGTAAATATTAATGTTCTATTTTTTCCTGTTTCTCTGGAGAACCTTGGTTAAAACAATAAATAAGCAAAAATGTATTTATGATGTCAGAAATTTATGTGTAGCTACTAAGATTAAAGGAGTAAAGGATTTTTTTTCCTTTGTCCAGACATGTTAAAACATAGGTCTACAAATGGAAGGCAGTGGTAAAAAATTACTACTTTTTTCCTATTTGATTTAATGTATCACATATTTGTAATTCACACAGTGGTATATGTTGTTCATATATTCTGACATATACCTTAAATGTCAAAGAACATGCATGAGAATGATACACCCTGACTTTGGGAAATTAGCCCCTAAAAAAGAGAAAGGAAGGAGAGAGGCCTGAGAGAGTGAAACTTCACTTGTATTTATGAATATGTGAAAGCAAATAGGGCAAACTCTCTAATCTCATAGGTAGATACTTTATTGATTTTAACATTGTTTTCTGTACTTTTGTGTGTGATTAAAATATTTTATAATCAAAATGGAAATATTAAATAAAATGAAAAATAAATCATCTAAGATAGAATATAGAGGTACATTTCTTTTTTTTCTGTGGGACAGTTGCAGAGGAAGGCATTCATTGACCATCTGTAAAGTACTATTAGTTGTGCCAAGTGTTATAGATATGACCAACCCACAAGACCAGCCTCCTTCACTTAGAAGATCAGTCTAGAGATTGACACAGAGAAATGCAAGAGATGTTTTTCAACCAGGAGCATCACAGACAATCGAGGAAATGATTCTGCTTCAGAAAAAGTGCAGAGAAGTCCTCTTAGAAGAACTCACATCTGAACAGTTTCAAAAATGAATGGGAATTTCCTATAGTCAAGGGTTAGAAAAGGTTTATTGGACATCAGTTGTTTAAAGGCAAGAAATGTCTATATGATCAATGGAATAAAATACAGATTAAATTATAGTAATAACCAAAATTAATTTCTCAAAGGTTTTAAAACTTTAAAGAGGTAAAACCTGTATAATTTGGTGCTAAAAGCAGGGGGGAAAAGAGCAAATGAATGTCTAATAGGAGAGAAGTATTACTTTCCTTCTGGATACCCGAGAAGGATCAGTCTGTCAATGTATCTTGTGAAGATAAGCTTAAGCATACAGAATGAAGACAAGAGCTAAAACAAAATAATTATAAATAACAAAGTCATTCATGGACAAAGAAAAGGAATAGGAAAAGTTAAAAGACAAATAAAAAAAAAAACCCACCAACTTAAAAGACAAACCCAAATAATGAAGAGAAAACTAAAAGGTCAAACGGAAATGAATTAACTACGAAATAAAGTGTCAATTATTAGGACATTTACTAAATACAATCTGATACATCCACTTCTTGTACTATTATGAAACACATATAAAAAGGGCTATGAAATCTTTGCATCATAAAGCAAATATTTATGGTATAGTGGGAGACACAATTATTTGTATGTCATTCTTATTATATGTTACTAATATAAGCAGGGACACCCCTAGGATGTACAGACACTGAACAATTTTCTGCGGGTTATTGTCTATATAAATAATTTTATTAGTTAGCAATGTATTACAAGATTAATTGGTCCATATAATACACAGTTATTAAGTGGTGAAGATTTAGAATAATGGATAGAGAAAAAATTAGGTATTTGCAATTGTATAATTAGTACATGTATAGATTCTTCATAGTATCCAGGCATTGCATTTCTTCTTTTTCAGGTCCAGAAACTATATCTTTGAGTTCTTTCTTATCACATGTCCCATTTTGGCTACTTTTCTATTCCTATTATGAGAAGAAAGTAGCAATGCTGTTATTTCTGTTTTTTTTTTTTTTTTTTTTTTTGAGATGGAGTCTCGCTCTGTACCCCAGGCTGGAGTGCAGTGGCACAATCTCGGCTTACTGCAAGCTCCACCTCCCGGGTTCACACCATTCTCCTGCCTCAGTCTCCCGAGTAGCGGGGAGCAATGCTGTTATTTCTAACAATGCCTCATGGTGGACCATCAGTAGTTCAAAGCCCTGACCTCATCTTGTGTCAGAAAGTCACTCAAAATCAGCATATCACCAACCATTCTGATGGCTCAATCTCATGCAGTCACACAAAAGAAATGCCATGCTGCCCAGCGGAAGCAATCTGCTTGTTACGCTGCCCTCATGCACTGAAGCCATTTGCAGAACCCCAGGACAGTTCCATCCATGGAAATCCAGGAGATCTCCAGGGCATCTGGTAGATCCTACTAGAAAGAGGTGTGGTAGGCAGAATGCCCTCTTCCCAATGTTTACACTCTTATTCCTGAAATCTGTGAAAATATTACATTCCATGACCAAAGAGGCTTTGCAGATGTGATTATGATTATAGATGTTAAAATAGATAGATTAACATGGAGTATTTAGGTGAACACAACCTGATCACATGTGCCTTTAAAAGCAGAAAACTATGGAGTCACAGAGGCAGAAGGGGAAGTTAGAGAGAACTGAAGTGATGATTGATGAAGGTTAGGAGGGACCTCACCCACTGTGGCTGGAGAGAGGCTACATGGAAAGCATGAAGAGGAATGTGGGCAGCCTCTAGGAGCAAGAGTCAGCCCTAAATGACAAGTAGCACAAAAATGGGGTCCTCAGTAGCACAACTGAAAGCAACTAGATAATACCAACAACCTGAATGAATTGATTCTTCCACAGTGTCCAATAAGGGATGTAGCCTAGCCTGACACTGATTTCAATATTCTGAGACCCTAAGCAGAGGACCAGCTGAGCTCACTCAGACTTCTGACTACTGAACTGTGAAATGGCAAATGCTTATTATTTTAAGATGCTAAGTTTAGGGTAATTTGTTACAGCAGTGATAGAGAACAAATACAGGGTATGGGGTCAATAGAGAAGGTTTGGTTGGAAAGTGTCCTCATTGGGGAAAACTGAAACCATCAAGGCCCATAGAGTTTCCAGTTTAGGAGGAGTCCCACCAATGTGGCACTGTTAGCCCCCATCTGGTTCCAAGCACTGGAGCCAGGAATTTACTCTAAAACAGAAGAGTTTCTTGTGGTGAAACCCGAGGCAAGACGTAAAGGCTATGATGATCTTAAAGATTCTTCTTCAGTCTTTCTGCTTCCCAGAGTCATTGAGGGTACCTAGATGGTTTCACAATAACTTGGTGGGGTGTGCATAATTTAAAGAACCAATAGTCAAAACTGAGAGAATGACACATTTCACCCTACTTAAATGGAATCTCTTTCATCAAACGCTACTAAAAGCTGCAAAACCAACTTCATCCATCTCAACATTTGATAATCTTATCCCTACTTCAATCCATTATGTCACCCTAAAATCTGGCATCCATTGCTAATAAGTGGGTAGCTGTGGAAGATTTACCAGAAGAAATATTGTTATGTGCAGGTTGCTGAAGCAATTTTATTTATACTTTATTGTAATTTTATTTCTTTATGTTTTTCTTTCTTTTTCATCCTCGCAAGCCTTTGGCATTTTCTGTGATATAGTACCTATGGCCATTGGACAGTTCTCCATCACCTCCACACCAAGGGAGTTTCTTGATTTTCTCCATGTGTAACATTAACACAATAATAAATATTAAAATTATATGGGACCTATATATTATCTGGGAGAAAAGATTCATTCATTCAGTCTATACTCACTGTTCTAGAAATGGTGGATACATCAAACAAATATAAAATAAACAAATCCCTGCCCTCTTGAAGCTTACATTTCTAAGAGGGAGAGATGGGTTATTAATACGAAAAGTAATTGGCATGAAGATTCTCTAATTAGGGGACATGTGAGAACCATTCCCTAATTGTTTATTTTTGACTTGAGGTTTCTGAAGGTGAGAAACTTAATGAATAACACAGAGAAAAGGGTTCATGAATAATTGTGCCTGGGAAGAATATATGAGCAAAACTCTTTCTCTTTCAAAGTCTTGGTCATTGTAGGCCAAGGAAAAGAACCTGAGCAGTTTGTGTGGCTCCATGTATGGGTACACTGCTCTGCCCAGGGAGTCATTAGGCAAGACAGAGGATGTCTAGCCCAAAGGCTTATTAGTGACGGAGAGATATAGCATCCCTCCTGATGATGGTCCCTCAACGCTGGAGGGAGCAAGGGTGAGGCTAAACCCTACTTAATGAGAACCACAAAACAAGAAGACCCTCCTTGCCACGGACATACTACCAGTTTCGTAAGAAGAACCCTGTATCCATCTAATGCCACTCTTTCCTACTGAAGAAGAAGGACGACAAGCACTTTTGATATTTAGGGCAGACCATCACATTATGCCACTCTAGGAAGCCAGCATCGTAGGTCCAGTTTGGAAGCTGGTGAGTGGAAGTTGATATAAGAATAAAATAGATTTTACAGTTGAGGTTTGAAACTAGACTGAATATTTAATACCCCAAATTACTGGGAAATGAAGAATATATCAATATGCTTTTAAACAAGAGGGAAGGGAAATCCAACATGGAATATTGGCAGGCAATTAGAGAAAATTAAACCTTTTAAAATTTTTTTTTGTGGCTGGCTGCAGTAGCTCACTCCTGTAATTCTAGCACTTTGGGAGGCTGAGGCAGGTGGATTGCCTGAACCCAGGATTTCAAAACCAGCTTGGGCAAAATGGCGAAACTCCATCTCTAATAAAAATACAAAAATTAGCCAGGCTTGGTGGCATGCTATAGAGAGTCAAAGGCCTGAGGGTTGTGACTAACACGGCATTCCACTGTAGGCTATCTGATCAAACAGCAAACTGTTTATCATGAACGCAGAATGCGAGCAAACTCGCTTCTGTGCCTGCTACCAGAAGGTTTGCTGGGGGCAGTCGCTCCCTGGCACTGTGCTCCTTGAGGTTATCTACTGGAACATCTGGAGACTACTGTTCAAAGAATGCAGTTGTGCAGGCCTGCACCAAGTCAAGCAGCTGACCACAGCACCCCCTTTCTCTCCCTATCTCCTTTACTCAATGAATGCGAAGGGCTATAAAGGCTCAGTCCCTCGTTCACTAGAAGCAAGGAACCCCCGACTCCTTATTCCAAATATACACTTTTGCCTTTGTCTTTATTCCCGCGTTTGTCCTCCTTTGTCACAGCTACTCAGGAGTCTGAGGTGGGAGGATCACCTGAGCCCAAGGAGGTCAAAGCTTCAGCGAGCCCTGATCATGCCACTACACTCCCACCTGGGCAACAGAGTGAGATTCCATCTTAAAGAAAAAAAGGAAAAGAAATGTTTTGACACTTGTAAACATGGCTGATGCCTACATGCATTTTATAATTTTAAAACTTCCGTGTTTCACTTCCATGTGAATACTCAGATCTTGAATGTGTTTTGTAAAGGGTGTAGTTCTTTTGCTGATAATAGTCTTGAAGATGGCTGTGTGAGTGTGTGAGTGTATGCATGTCTGTGAGGTAGAGTGTGTATGTGCATGCTGTAAGAGTAGGCAAGTTGAGAGTTAAATTGCACAGGACCTGCACTCTCCAGAACGGATCAGTGAGGCAGTATATAGGGAGGCTTTACCCTGGGAGGTCAGTACATCTTATTACTAAAATAAAGTCTAGAAATTCAAAGTTGGATTATGAGTTACAAGAGATCCAAAGTTTTCTGCCTTCTAATCTTATTTACAGTGATACATTTCTGAGTAAAGTATTATGAATTCTGTTTAATGTAGCCTCATTCAATTCAGTCAACATTCAATAGACATATATTGAGCTTCTATTAATTAAAATATAAGAAGGAAAAGAGATAAGTAACCTGTCAATTAGAGTGCCGCAAATTGCTAAAGATTTTTATAGCTTTAAACTATATTAATTGAAATTTTCCAACATCTCACAAGGTTTGGAATTGTACCATAAGACATAGAGACATGAATCTGTGTCCTGATTTTAAGCAAATTAATGGTAGAAGTATTAAAAAAAAAAAAAAACCCTGCTTTCCCAAGTTTACCATTAGGCAGCAGGATAAACTGGTGTCAGAATTCTTTCTAAGTTCTGAAACCTGGACAGAAAGAGAAACTGAGAAACAAGTGAACAAATAAACAGCAACAATGACAATAGTAATAAAAAACTTCCACTTGCTCCCATCTTTGAAAAATGTCTCAGAAAGGAAACAAAAGCACAACCTAAATTTAAATTGTATTTATTGCTGATGTTCAGGATATTAATCAAATTTGAATCAAAATGCATTATACTTTCTGTTGTATAAAGAATGACTACAGTAATACAGCTGATTAAACAAATTACTAGAACTTATATGATTAATTGAGTGTTTACCCAACCAAATAGTGTTTTGCAAGTGTTGTTCCTGAAACCCAGAATAATTTTGAAGTCTCATTTTGGAAGTCCCTCCAGGGTCTGAAGCAAATTTTTCTACAAATTTTACTTGGGGGAAGCAGTTAAAAGTGATTTTGAGTCACCTAGTTGAAGAGGTCAATAATCAAGGCAAGTATACTGTCTTTGAAGGATGCTTCCTTGGGAAACAATAATAGTGGTGATGATAACAGCTTCAAAAATAATAACAGCCACTATTCACTCATATTAATGCTTCCCAGAAGCCAGGCTCTGTGCTAAACTCTTTATATACATATTTTCTCATTTAATACATGAATAAGATCTAGGTTAGGCATTACTATCATTATCCCTAGTTTATTGCAAGTAAAACTGAATCCTAAGGTCGGTGTGGCTGGGCTGAGAGTATGAGGGACAAACTTGTAGAAGATAATGAAGGGTTGGGGGGACAGACTTTATAGGGCATTGTAACTCAGTGAAGAATTTGACTTTGACTCCCAGTAGCAACATAAACTTGACTTATGTTTTTAAGGAAATAACTCTGGCTGCTGGTTTGAGGACATACTGCAAGACAGCAATGACAGGAGTAGGGAGACCAGGAAGACCCTATTGGCATAATCATGGCAAGATATTGGCTGATACCAGACTGACAGCAGTAGGGACACTGGAAAGTGGTCACATTGTGAACATTTTGAAAATAGAGAAGACAAAATTTGCTGATGAACTAGTTCCAGAGTTGATAGTAAATAAGGGATTAGATATGACATCAAATGTTAGGCATAAGTAACTAGAAAAATGGAGTTAGACTTAATAAACACGGAACTGTCCATAAAAGCCTGTATTTATAGGGGATGAACTCATGTGGAACTTATTCTTGGATGTGTTGAGTCTGCCAAGTCTACTAGATGTCCAAATGAAAATGTCAAGCAGACAACTGGATGTACAGAACTGTAGTTCAGGGCTAAAAGCATAAAACTGTGAATCATCAGTGTATGGATTGTATGTATTTTTATTTTAGATGTTAAATAACCAGCCCAAGGCTCAAGTGGCACAGTCGCCTGACTCCAAAGCTCATAATCTATTAATAAACTGTACTGCTACTATAATCTTAATTTTTTATTTGCAAGTTTACCCACACCATTAAATCGCTCATTTAAAAAATATTTATTGGACCCTGTTATGTGCCAGACACTTTGCAAATTGTTGGAGATAGAGGGATTGGATTAAGACATACTGTGTGTGATTTCGTATTACAAAAATTGTACAGTCGAGTTGAGAGACTGTCTCAGTCCTGAGAAAATCATAGCTTAAAGAGTCAATAAACCCCTGTGGTCCCAACGACAAAGAAGGTAGCCAGGAAATGACTTTAGGCCAGCTTTTAAATTTTTGAGTTAAGATGTAAAATTAAAATAAAGCAATTGTGTTGATTGAATCATATGAATACATTCCTAGTTATGAATTGCTTTTGGAAACTAGCCGGGTGACCATTACATTTTATGTTAACTATTTAGCATAATAGCCATTCTTGAATGAGAGCTCTAACAAATAATAATATCAATATATCAACATTTATTAGGTTAAAATAGGCATTTTTATACAGGAGAAGAAAAAATATTCTTTTAGATTAATGCTGAGTCTTGGCATTGAGCCAAATGCTGTTTTCTCTCACACCCATCTATTCTCTTCTCTGCTTTCTTTCTATTTTCCGTCAGGGACACTATTAAATTCACATTGTCTCTGGCTATCCTCTTTCTATCAAAATCTATTCCAAAGGAACGATGAAAATTTATAATAAATACTTTAATATGCATTTAAGTCTGCTCTGCCCTTCTCGGGGTTGTGTTTAGTTTATATTGTGACATCGCTGCCCTATTGAACAAGGGTTAGAATGTCTATGTACAGTTGTGTGGTGGATTTGTTATGTGTCAGCTTGGCTACGCTGAACCACATTTTCCACAATTTCACTTCTCTTTTCCTTTTGCGTGGGTAAACTGCAGATTCTTGTGTGAGATTTGGAGTGTAGAGGTGCGGCAGCAGCCCTGTGGAAGCTCATACACGCCAGTTACCTACTGACCCACGGGCACAGAGCCGAGAAAGGGCATGCAATAGCTCCTTCTTCCCTAGGATCCTCCTTCAGATTCTCTGACTCTTGTGCCAGGTGTGGGTGTTTAGCTCCATGGGGAAGGGCCCTAGCTTCTGCAGGACACCCATGCCATCAAGGTCAAGGGAAACAAGAACCGATACAAGTCATAGTCCATCTTTCTGAGCCTAGTTAATACTTATGAGTTCCAACTGGTCATTTATTTTTTTAAATAAGCCTTTTATTGTAGAACAGTTTTAGATTTACAACATTATTGTGAAGATAGGGTTTTCATATGCCCCATACCTATTTATGCCTATTATTAACACCTTATATTAGTATGGAATATTGGTTATAAGTAATAAATATTTGTACATTATATTATTAAGTAAAGTTCATACTTTAATTTTTTTTCCAGTATTTTCTTTTTGTTTTAGAGTCTCATCTAGAATTACCAAATTACACATAATAGTCACACCTCCTTAGGCTCCTCTTGGTTGTCACAGTTTCACAGACTTCCATTGTTTTTGATGACTTTGACAGCTTTGAAAATTACTGGTCAGGTATCTTGTAGAATGTCCCTCTATTGTGATTTGTCTGATTATCTTTCTCTTTCCTAGTTACACTGCGATAATATGTTTTTGGGAGGAAGAACACAGAAGTAAAGTGCCATATTTTCACATCTTATCAAGGTATTTACTATCAATATGATTAATCGCTGTTGATGCTAACTTTGATCACCTGGTTTGAGGTAGTGTTGGTCATGTTTCCCCATTGTGAAGTAACTCTTTTTCCTTCCTCTTTCCATATACTGCACTCTTTGGAAGAAAGCCCCTTATGGTCAGCTCACATTCATGAATGGGAAAGTATGCTCTACCTTCTTAATGGCAGAATATCTATTTCTATTATTCAGAATTCTTCTGCATGAGAGATTTGTCTATTCTGCCCCATTTACTTATTTCTTTTGTTCAATCATTTACTTGTGTCAATATAAACTCATGAATATTTATGTTCTTACTAGGGTTATAATCCTATACTACTTCATTTTGTTGCTTAAATTGTTCTAATATTGGCCATTAGGAGCCCCTTCATTTGGCTCCTATCTCTCTGACATCCCCATCATAGTGGTTGGTTTGTTTTTGAGCGCTTTCTTACTTTCCAGCACTACAAGATGATGTAGGCTCATCTCACGTATTTCTCATTTCACTTCTAGAATCAGCCATTTTCCCAGTAGTTTTGTTTCCCTTTATTAAAAAATGATATTAGAAACCACAGTCTAGACACCCAGGTATGCTTATTGCTACAGGAGTTTCTTTGCTTGTTGGCCCTCTCAGCTGTTTGGGCCAGAAGATATTTGTGTGTATACTAACCGGTGTATAGAGACATATCTATAAATATTTCTATATGTAACCATCTGTATCTATGTTTAGCTAAACATGAGTCCATATTGCTGTCTCCAGGGATACAGCTTGTTCTTGCTTTTACCCAGTTTACATTCATCTTTCCTTTTCCAACTTCTTGCCCTGTGCACTTCAAGATCCAGCATTGTATTAGCCGATAACATCATGACAAGAGACTGTTTAAGCAATTTTCACAATTTGTGTAAGGCTAAATCCCTGTAATAAAAATAAAGCCAATATATGTGTCTAAGTGTGTGTGCGTGTGTAGGTATATATGTATATATTATATATAAGCATATATATTTACATGTATATGAACATAGATTTATATAAATCTATGGATATATGCATGTATGTGGATGTACATACATATATATGCATATTTTATTTATATATACACACATATATACATATATATATACATTTATAAAAATATATATATGGTAAACCCAACTTGTTCAACTTCAGGTATCTTTAGTGCAGCAAAGGCAATTGTACACCATGGGGAAATGTTGGGTATCTCAGTAAGAGGTGATTAGAAAAATCTGTTATAGTATTTGAGCTTTGGTTGAGTAACTTTGGGGAGGTTCTAAGAAAACAGAGGTTTGCTCTAGATTGGGCCTTATCAGAAAGTAGAGGTAATTTTGTGATTGAATATTTTAATAAATCTTATCTATAAGTGGGGATAAGTAGGAATAAAGCTACAAATGGCAAAACATAGAAGTCTCTCATTTAAAGAGAGAGAGGACTGTTTGCTATTTTGGGTTGCACCGTGACCTTGTCTGAGGTACGTGTTTGGTGAGATTGATTTTGTCTAATGAGAGAACTGTGTCATATAGTTGTAAGCATCAGATCAGTTTTTAATAACATTGAGGCTTAGCTAAGGATGTCAGATCTGCCTTCAGACATCAGCATCTTTTTTGAAAATTGATATATCTATTGGTTGATCTATCTCACTCTCTATCTATCTATCATCTATCTACCTATCTATCTACCTACTTACCTATCCACCCAACTGTGGCATAATAAAAATAAGAAACATATATTGGGTCTTTGCCCCTGTATCCTGTCATATAACTCCTAAAATCCTTGGGATCTCAGACGTGATAAGTGTCTTTCTGGATGCTAACAGGATGACTGGTGCCTGTGGGCTCCCGAGTAGCCTCAAGACGGGGACTGGTTGCCAGAAAAAGCACCCATATGATTAGAGGGTTAGAACTTTCAGCTCCAACTTCTGGCCTCCAAGAAGAGAGGGGCTGATGGTTGATCCAATCACCAATGGCAATGGTTTAATCAATAATGGCTACATAATAAAGTCTCCATAAAAATCTAAAACAACAGAGTTCAGAGAGCTTCCGGGTTGTAAAATACTTGGAGAACTGAGAGTGCAGCTTCCTCGGAGGGCACAGATGTTCTATGCCCGTTTTTGCATACGTTGTCTATGGGTCTCTTCCACCTGGCTGTTCCTGGGTTGTATCCTTTTATAAGACACACTTATAATTACTTTAATTTACTTTATAATAAATAAATTGTTTTCCTGAGTCCTGTGAGCCATTCTAGCAAATAATCGAGCCTCAAGAGGGAGTCATGAGAACCTCTAATTTATAACTACTTTGTTAGATGCACTGGTCACAGACTGGACTTGAAATTAGAATAAAAAGTGGAAGGGTGGTTTTGTGGGATTTAAGCCCTCAACTTGTGGGATCTGATGCTATCTCCAGGTAGATAGTATTGGAATTAAGTTAAATGGTGGCACAGTCATTTGGTGTCTGCTTCGTGTGTGTAAAAAACAAACATTCAACTGTCCGAAGTGAGGTAATGAGAGTGGTCTAAGTATAGAAGAAAAAAACAGTTTATTTATTTGCTATGCATTTGGTGTCAGATAAGTGGGATTTACTAGAATAGCACTAGCTCGCAGAAGCATGTGGTTTGGGAAGAGAGAGAATGAAAGGGCAGAGGATGAGGAACCTTAGATTTCTAGGTGGTCACCCACGGTATGGAACAGCGGCTGTGCTGTGCTCCGTTACTAAAGGTAAAAGTTACCAATGGGATGTAGAGATGGATATGACTCCCAGAAAGCTGGTTCACTGAATGTGTAAGAAAATGCAAACTAATAAGGAAAATAAAAATTAATATGAAAAAGGCAAAATATGCCATCCCTTGGTTATTGTTATTTGTAACAGTTAAAATGAAATTAAAAGAGAGTGCTAGGTAGGACCTTGATGCTAGACCAAGCTCAGATTCCAGTGCATCTGAGCTTCTGCCACTAACCTCAAAGCTGATTCCTACGGGAAAAATTATTCAAGGACAACAGAAAGTACCTCTTCGACCTCTGGTCACCAACGAGACAGTCAAAGTGGAAGAAGGGGAAAACAAAGAATTTCCTGAAACCAGGGAATGTAATCTGAAGGACTTGTTTCATTTTCTGCATCAGTATCATCAGCTTCTTAAAGAACCTTTACTAAAATGGATGTGAGAGTAATTAAATTGGGGGCAGTATCTTTGGCTTCAAATGCTGCAAATTCAAAGAGCATGTTTACGTTGATACAGGATCCACAGCTCACTGTGGAAAAATCAACCATAGCTGTACATGATCCAGACACACAACAGATTATTTCCAAGTGAATAGCTAGCCTGGTGGACTGGATAAAGGCCCCTATAAAGTCTCTTTGCCTTGAGAAGGGGGACTGCCCACCTTCCTCTATAAATGCCAAGTGGAATAGCCCCAGATGAAGTAATAGATATGCTTTGTGTATAAGCCATGTGAGACTGACTTTATGATAGCTGGGCTGTTCACCCACTGATTATGCCTGTAACCCAGGTCCTGTTGAGTGCCATGGTTAAAGGGTCTCTGTTTACATGGGTGTCCCATATAACCGTATCACTTCAAAACCAATCAACAGTTCAGGAGACTTGTAGAATTTGCTGTCTTAGCTCCCCCTCATGGGTCTTACAGATGCTAATAAAAATATTAGATTAATTAACAAGAGAATAGGGAAAAGCTAAGGTGAGTCAAGGGACTGGTCTTAATAGGGTAGAGATATCTAAATGATTACTAAAAAATAGGTGAATATAGCAAATATTGATAGAAGCAAAAAAAAAAAAAAAAAGGAAAATGAGGTGGGGAGGAGTGGGGAGAGTAACAAAACTTATCCCAGCAGTGAGAAAATCTTTAGATGGTTATTAAGAAGTAGGATGAATAAAACAGACATTGATGAGGTTAAAACTATAGTTTAAATAGAACACTCCCAAAAGTCGAATGAGCCAAAGGAAGCCCTAGCTGCTCTTCCAACATTAAAGGGATTCAAACAAGTTCGCACTATTTACCCATGTTAGAAGAAATTTTAAAAGCTGAAAGACAAATATTACAATGAAAACTCTGGCCTGTAATCATTTTGGCCGATGGTCAGGCAGATTAATCTAAATAAAAATTAACAAAATGGCCAGACACTTGGCTTAACACTTTATTAGGGACCCAAACACTGCACTGGGTGAAATGGTTAGAAGATAAGTTTCTGGGACTCCTTGATATGGCAACACAGGCACTGTGGTGTCAGAACTCGTTGGTGAAACCCGGATGTGGGCTATGATTAGATTGAAAGGACATAAAAATATAAGTGTTGAGAAGATTCTGGAAATTGGAAAGCTTAAACAGACTTTCTGTAAAGAAGTTGTGTCTCCTTTTTCTGAATGCTTTATGGGAATCGATATGATGTCTGGCTGGGGAACACTTCCCAGACCTAGTATTGTAAAATTGAAACCTGCTAATAAAGTTCTAATGGAAGCTACAGTAAGAGTTGATGGGATTCAGGTAAAAGTTTACAGGAGAACTGGTATGGTTGAACAGGCTTTATGTGAAGTGACTGTAGCTCTTATACCTGATTGTTTTATGGGGATGGACTTCGCATCTCACTGAAGAATGTTTCTCCTGCCTAGTACTGTAAAGCAGAAGGCATGTAAATCTACTCTTCAAGCAATAGTAATTGGCCATACTAAATGGGAACCCAGTGAGATTGCCCAAGCCCGTAAAGTGTAGAATTCAAGCTGGAAAAAACAAAACAAAAAAAAGAATTCAAGCTGGAGCGTTGATAGCAACAAACTCTCTGTGTGATGCTCTATGTGGAATGTAGCCTGAGGCTTGTGGCAAAAGCCTGTGAGTGGATGCCAGTGATGACTACTGGGACTCTGAACTAGAGAATTTCTGCTTGAGAGACTGACATGCTACTGGACATTAAATGAAACTGGCTCAGTGACTAAAGAACATAAAAATTATCTTGAAACCTGAAATACCTATGATGTGAGGCATCTTGGCTGGCACAATGTGACGGTATATTAGCATGGCATGTTCTTCACAGAGTCAATTTGAAAACATTTGTTCTGTTGCTTGTTGTGGGATAGGACAACTAAAAGTATTGTTTTTGTAGCTCTGAAAGCTTTGGTCTTGAGATATCTGCTGAGTACCATTTGACAGGTTTTGTCCATGCAATGAGGAAATTTGTCTGTTTTTGATTAGTGTCGGCAATATGCAGCAACTCATCTTGAGGACATAATATCATTTAGCAGAAAGAGGGCTAGGGTGGGAATTGAGAGAAGTAAGATTAACCTTCACTCTCCCCAACAAACTGTGTGAGCTTGGACAAATTGCTTAACCTCTCTGCACTTGTTTTCCTCATCTTTACAACAATGGGAATTAACTCATTTGTTTCTCATGGCCCTTTTGACTCTAATTTTTTGTGTGTGCTTTTTATGTTGCAACAACTTATCAAGTATAAAAAGAAAGCGACTATTCCAGATTTTATTATTTCTGTGGAAGCAGAAGCAGAATTTTTAACAAAAATATGAAAATAAGAGTTAATCTGAAAATTTTGATTTAAAACTCAAAATTCCTGTATTGCTGAAAAAGGACATTTGGGATTCATAGCTACATCTCTATCATATTAAACAGATTTCAAGATGCTTTTGGTCCTTACAGGAAAGTGAAAAAAAGAGGGTGGGACTGAAAGGGAAAGAATTATTTATCATGATTTTTTGTTTACAATTAATACACATGTCTTTTTGAATAATTAGAATATAATCATAAGTTGAGAATCCAATTTTAGTCAATCTGTAGTGCCTACCATCTCTTTAGTGTATATCTTACACATATGTATACACTCACAATATAGTCATGTTCACATGTAAATAAATACTTTTTCCAAAATTTAAACTGCATAACCAATATGTTTGCCTGCTTTTTTCTTTATTGTAGCTCTGTCTACACATCAATACATATAGATTGCATTGTCTTCTTAATGTTTACCTAGCATTCAATTACATGGATGTGTGTGGGAACTGAGATTCACACCCTATCTTCATCCCTTACTGTCTGTGATATCTTAGACAAATTTGTTAACATCTCTGAGTTTCAGTATTTCATCTGCTAAAATGGGAAGAACTACTTTCATGAAGAACTGTTGTGAAGATTAAAAGAGTTCTTGTCAAATAATTGTACTTCCCTAACTTCTGTTTAGAAAAACGTTAGGGGAAAACTGTTAGGGATTTGAGTGGATATACTGAGGCAAAACAAACAAATGAGGCTATCCATGTACAAATAAGTTTAACTAGACTTTAACTGTGTATAATTCACTGTAGGATTTTGCAGAATTTTTATTATGCAAATGTATTTTAGTAATGAGTTCTTCTAAATTTACCTATCATGGAGTGTTTTTCTTTTTCTTTTAAAAATAGCTTTGTTGAGATATAACTCACACATTGTACAATTCACCCACTTAACTGAACTGCTTTTAGAATATTTATAGATATGTAACTATCACCAGAATAATTAGAATACTTTCAATATCCTAAAAAGAAACTGACATCTCTTATTTATCACCACCAACCACGCCTCCTTCTCCCCCCAACCCTTAGAAACCACTCATCTAATTCCTGTCTCTATAAATTCATTTGTTCTGGCCATCTCATATAAATAGAATTCCACAATATGTGGGTCAGGGAATCTTTTGATCACTGAGCACAAATTGAAACCTATAAGAATAGTGATAGGCAGAATATGCTTTACTAAATATTACCTTGGAATATCCAATGTCTGATATGTAGGTGGCATTGTATAAATATTCCTTTCCTGTATGTGTTAAAACTCAAATGGTTAGATAGTGATCAATGCTGAGGATTCCAAATTATTTTTGTCTCTGAAATATGGGAAAAAGCCTCTTTGTAAAAGAAAAGGAGGGAGGAAGGAAGGATGGTTAACTAACCTTGTTAAGAATTTACTAGGCAAGTGGCTAGAAGCTGACAAAGGGGCATCTGAACTGGTGCCTTCGGAGTTACACAACACTCTCAATTTTCATGACGAAGAGCTCTTTCTAGTGAAGCATTAACATTCCTTATGACCTGGCCACCCTGGCATATTTTATGCTTTCACAGGCCTGAGAATATACAATATGGAAAATGGGCAAGAGGAACATTTGTGTATAGAACCTTGGACTAGAAATGTATTCACTCAGTGCTATGGTTTGAATGTTTGTGTCCTCCTAAAATTCGTATGTTGAAACCTAATCCCCAATATGATTGTTTTAAAATGTGGGGCCCTTGGAAGGTGATTAGATCATATGGGCAAGATTAAAAAGTGGTCTGAGGAAACTTGTTCTCCCCTTTCACCATGGGAAAATGCAGCGAGAATGCACTATGAGGAACAGGCCCTCACCAGACACTAAATCTGCTGGTGCCTTGATCTTGGACTGCCAAGCCTCTAGAACTGCAAGAAATAAATTTCCATTGTGTATAAGCCACCCAGTTTATGGTATTTTTGTTACACAGCCTGTACACAGCAGCCTGTGTACAGAAGTGATACACAGCAATGACAATTCAGAACAACATCAATTCTATTGGCTTTGCAGACTGTCTTCCCAAAGGACGGTACAACTGTGAAAATCAATGGCAGTTTATACAATTATTTATTCCTCTCTGCCTAGGATTTGGATGCAGCACTACACTGAAAAGTGACAAGAGGGAGAGGTTGGGCAATTTGCCAGTATAAGCATATATATATATATATATATATATATATATATATATATATATATACTTAATTAATAGAAGAATTAAAAAGATTTAATTGTTATTATGCCATAATTTGGTGGTCACCATGCTAAATTCTTTGTGTTCATTATCTCATTTTTCAGTTAAATCATTTATTTATCAACAAATTATTATAGATTACCTACTACTCTGTGGTAGGCACTGTGGCACTGTTCTGGATACTTGGAATATGTCAGTGAACAAAAGAGACACAAATTTCTACCTTAATGGAAATTATATTTCAGCAAAGTTTTCTTGGATTTCCTCTTTCTTCACTCCAGATTAAAACTTTAGATACATCATGTATTTGTTAGCAAAAACTTCAAGACAAATGAAGATGTCTTTACCCTGGTGATGCATGGTAATCATCTATCTCTGAGGCTTTAACAAGTGCATATGCCAAGCCCTTGCTTGGTGATGTTGATTGAATAGGTGAGGCTGGGATGAATTTAAGCATCTGCATCTTTTCAAACCCCAGCAATTCTGAATTTCAGCCAGGAGTGATATTTCTATAATAAATATCTACCATTGGCTCACCAGTGTAATGAAAAGAAAAGAAAAGAAAAGAATGTAGCCGTTACTTTATTCTTCTATGCCTGCTGGGAATAGGCCCCCAAATCTGGCCATAAACAGACCATGAGAAACTGGCCATAAACAAAATCTCTGCAGCACTGTGACATGCTCGTGATGGCTATGACCCATGCTAGAGGTTGTTGGTTTACTGGAATGAGGGCAAGGAACACCTGGCCCACCCAGGGTGGAAAACTGCTCAAGGCATTCCTAAACCACCAACAATAGCATGAACGATCTGTGCCTTAAGAACATGTTCCTGCTGCAGATAACAAATCAGAGCCTGTCCCTTTGTTTCCCTTAAGGAATGCTTGTAGCTAATCTATAATCTATAATCTATAGAAATGATGCTTATCACCAGCTTGCTGTCAATAACTATGTGGGTCAAACTCTGTTTGTGGCTCTCAGCTCTGAAGGCTGTCAGCCCATTGATTCCCACTTTGCACCCTATTTCTGTGTCTTTGTCTTAATTCCTCTAGCGCTGCTGGGTTAGGGTCTCCATGACCGAGCTGGTCCCAGCATATGCCTCCCTAATATTTTGGGTATTGACTTTAAAACCCAATTATGCTGCTCTATACCAACATGTATTCAACAAACATATACTCTGTAGGTTACCTGCTACTTTAAATATTGTGCACAAGTCATTTCTAAACTATTTGACTCAGATTTGGGTCTAATGAGTATTAGAAATTCTTGGAAAATTCTATCTACTTTGCCAATGTAATAAGTAATGCAGCTTTTCTACTGAAAGATAAGTATCATTTTTTATTTTCCATCAAAGTTTCTAATTTCTGAAGAAAATAGGGTTATTTTCTCAAGATAACGTACCATGTATTCTCTCCACCTAGTAGACAGTTGTGCTGAATATCATCTTTTATCCCCTCTAGATCTGTCATTTTTACTCTTCTGTGTCCTAGGAGGCTGACTCTCTGTGGAATGTGTCAGTAGACTACCCTGACCTCTGGCATTTGATTCAATTTGGCCAATTAAGAAGCAGGGAAATGGGAAAACAGAGGGTGAAATATTCCATGGCCAATCTCTGTGGATTCACTCAGGCTGGCTTTGTTCTTGAACTGAGAATAATGGCTCCTATCATGTGACCACATGGTCATTTCTGAATCTAGGTTCTAGTAACCACTCATTTCCTTTGCCTATTTGGGCCTAGGATTGGTTATACTCTTTTCTGATTTTACTAATTCTTGGAACTTCATTAATCGTTTGTAAATTGTCGCTTTATTAACCTCTCCACAAATTACCCAATTTAACTGTGCCATCTATTTTATGGCAGTGCTGTGACTGATACAGCAATTCATGTGGCTCTAGGATCTGCTAACTTTCATGTAATACACACAAGCAGGCTAGAGAAAGGACTCTGGAATATACAGAGGTGTCTTTGATTCTTGGATCTGACACTCACTATATGCTACCTCTGCAAAATTATTAAATGTTTCAAATCATCGGTTGCTTTGTAAAAATGAGATGATGAGCTCATTTCACAGGGTTGTTGTGAATATTAAACAAGGATAATAGGGTGAAGGGGAGTATAGATGAACAAGATAAACTATACATGGATACTAATAATTGTTTATGCTAGGTGACGGGGCATAAGTGTTTATTATTACTATTCTTTCTATGTTTGTGTATTTCTGAAATTGTTTACAAAGGGGTAATACATCCTTATTTTATAGAGTACTAGAAAGGGAACTTTAAAAGTTGAGATTGATCAAGTATAGAAAAGTTGTCACTACAAAGCTTTGGTTCAGTCTCTGTGTAGCTAGAAGATGACCATCAAAAGACAAATGACTTGAGCATACATGTTACAGAGCATAACATTCTTCTGGATAGTAGATATCTGGCTAATATTTGGCAGCAATAAGATGAATAAACCCATGGCAAGTTTTGGTCAACATATGGTGCAACTCTCCACTTAAGTAGCATGAATGGTTCTATTCATGATTTTGATGGGGACTCCGTGAGGGTTATACTGTACTTAGATAAATGTTTCTTCTTCATAATATAGCATTAGCATAAACCATCTTTGGTATTCCAAATATTGCAAGTTTTGCTAGTGTAAATTATCATCCCTAATTAACTCCAGAACTTTGGGAATGATTGGGTCTAAGTCTGATGAACCGAGGGCATGATCTTGGAAAAGGTGAATTCATTTGTCCATGTGGCTGGCCAGTCTCCCCCAGGTGATTCTCTTTGTTTTTTTACTATGCTATTCTTCCATTTGAAACTTCCCATTTTATAGAACATACAAGTAAGCATCAGAAAATTTAAGTACCATTTAAGCCCTTTAACTGTTAAGTGTGGAAGCCAAAAATGCTTCTTCTATCTTATATTTTAGTGGAGAATATCCTTAGTTAGTGAAAAGAGTTGTTTAACCTGATGGATCAACACTAATGGTAAAAGAATAAGTGCTTCACAGTTTAGACTCGCTTCAATCTCGGAATCGCTAAATCTGCCAATTATAATTTCATGTGATCAATGTAATAATAATAATGATACTAGTGGAATAGATAGGGCAGCAATATTAAAAGACATTATAATTTATTTATATGGATCCAAGTTTAGAGTATGTTAATATTTTCACTGTAGTATCAGAATCTTGGAGGAATGAAAAATTTGAATGACCTGGAATGGATAGTTTCAGTGAAGGATAATAGGGAAAGTGAAGCTTTCCTGTTGACAAGTAAAGTGTGATTCTTAGTACTGTCATTTTTTATTGCAAATTACATTATGAAAATTTAAGCAGAGAATTGCCCATGAGCTACAAATGATTACTTCTTATTTACACTCAACCTGTTTGACTATGAAGTGATACTTTAGAATGAAGTCCCTCATATTGTTATTAACATCACGGTAATTATGTCATTATTGATAATATTACCATAACATAATTTTAGTGGGAGTTTTTCCTTCAGATCCAGTGATGTTCTAGTATAATAAAGAATAATAGCTTGGCGTAATGACTTTGGAACATAAGTTTTGTTAATATGCTTCATTAAAACGTCAAGAATGTGCTGAAGACAATGACCTCATTTATTTCATGAGATTTAAAAATCCACACCTGTATGTTAATTTAGGTTTGCGTACCTTCGAAATGATAGTACTTTTGAAATGGAAAGAGACTAGCTTATACCACATGTAAGGATAGACAACAGAAATCACTTTATCTTCTCTAACCTCCTACCACTCTCAGTTGACAACATAATACTGAGAAAGGGTAAACATGCTACGCTAATTGAAAAAGTGATGAACCATAAGGCAGTAGACCAAGTAGACTTACATGGCGCTATGCCACTTCCCGATTATGTGGCTGCAAACCGTTCTCTGTGCTTCATCCGAGGCAACTGGCCGTCAAGAATCAGTCTGGCCCAGCGCAGTGGCTCATGCCTATAATCCCAGCACTTTGGCAGGCCAACCTGGGTGGATCACCTGAGGTCAGGAGTTTGAGACCAGCCTGGTCAGCATGGCAAAAGCCCATCTCTACTAAAAGTACAAAAATTAGCTGGACATGGTGGTGTGCACCTGTAGGCCCAGCTACTCGGGAGGCTGAGGCAGGAGAATTGCTTGAACCTGGAAGGTGGAGGTTGCCAAGATTGTGCCACTGCACTGCAGCCTAGGCGACAAAGCATGACTCCATCTCAAAAAAAAACAAAACAAAAAAGATCACAGTCTAGTGGCCTAAAGATGGAATTGAATTGAGAAGGAGGGATACCTGTATTACTTATTTTCCAAAATTGACTTTGAGTACATGTATGTAATGTGTTTTATCACATTGCCCACCACTGCTTTTCCTCTGACCTCTGAATGCATTTAAGATGTGTAAGCTCTAGACTGCTTTTGGATGGACGTCTTCAGCAGCTACAGGAACATAAGAATTTTGGTTCATGCTTGAAAAACTTATATTTCCCATCATTTCTACATCTAAATTTCAAAGATTTGAACACACTTTGCTTACCTCTATTGGATTTGTGGTGGAGTTTTCCTCAATAAAAGATTGCACTCTTTGTATCACAATATTTACCTATTTTTTCTTATGCTCACTACCTAGCCACCTCTGCTTTTATGTAAAATGCATTAATATAAAAATATGGTTTTAGGTTGTAAATGCATTTTAGGGCTTATAATCTTCGAATGGTCTAATTCACTACATCTTGCACTGCTGTCCGTTACATAAGTGTTGCTTCATCTCAGACACATTCTTAAACCT
The DNA here is from genome assembly GCF_028878055.3 of Symphalangus syndactylus. Classification (NCBI taxonomy): domain Eukaryota; kingdom Metazoa; phylum Chordata; class Mammalia; order Primates; family Hylobatidae; genus Symphalangus; species Symphalangus syndactylus. Next base: position 11,070,449 of record NC_072442.2, on the reverse strand, counting down.
TCCTACGACAGACAGATAATTTCCCAGTCACATTTAATTTTGTTGATTTTAGTCCTTGTTTCAGCTTAAACACAATCGTCCCCAGAAACTATTATTCACAAAAGCCCATGTTCAGGCATGTGTTAGCTCCCTATTTTTCTCTAAACACACACATATTAATTACTTAGGATCTTTCACTCTCACAATGATTCTGATTATTCATTTAATGTTTTATAATGACCTCAGCCTAAATTAGTATCACTAGGAAGTACCCTTCCTATCTTTCTCCACAATTCCAAATCACTATTTTTTTATTTTTACGTAAATGACATTTTCATTACAAGATCTTTCTTAGTTCAGTCTTTCAAAAATAAAAATTGTATATATTTGAACTGTGAACCCCCAAAATTTGAGACAGATCTCAATTAACTTAGAAAGTTTATTTTGCCAAGGTTGAGGACTTGCACTTGTGACACAGCCTCAGAAAGTCTTGACGACATGTGCCCAAGATGGTCGGGGGACAGCTTGGTTTTATACATTTTAGGGAGACATGGAACATCAATCAATATACATAAGAAGTACATTGGTTCAGTCTGGAAAGGCGCGGCAACTTGAAGCAAAGGCAGGAAAACTTGAAGAGGGCAGAGGACTTTCAGATCACAGAATGGTGAGAGAGAAAGACAAAGGGTGGCATTCTTTTGAGTTACTGATTAGCCTTTCCAAAGAAAGTATCAGATACGCATTTGTTTCCTGTGAGCAGTGAGATAACTTTGAATAGAATAGGAGGCACGTTTGCCCTAAGAAGTTTCCAGCTTGAGTTTTCCTTTTAGCTTACTGATTTTGGGGGTCCAAGATATTTTCCTTTCACAAAACAATCTCTTACGTATAGAGGAATATTTGTAACATGTAAGCATTTGAAAGACCATTGTAGGGCCTTGAATCAACATCGGTGATATCCAGGCAGTATTCACCATGGGCCTTTGGTGAGACCCTGTAGCGTGCTGGCCTCAGGTGTGACCCAACATATTACCAGCTATGGTGGCCATGGGGGAGACTCTTTCTGCTTGCGGAAAGGAGAGTGAAGAGTAAAAAGGATTTTGTTCTGAGGCTTGTATACCACCTTAGCCACAGTAAAATAAAACATCAAGCAGAATACTAAAGTCTTTTATCCAGGCCTTGGCTCTTGGATGGCATTTCTAGACTTCCCCTGGGCCAGAAGAGAGCCCATTTCCTTGAAGGGAGAGACTCAGGCCTGGCAAGATTCACCACAAGCTGACTAAAGAGCCCTTGGCCCTTGAATAAACATCAGAGGTAGCAAGCAGTACCTATCACCATACTGGGACAGTGGTGGCCATAGGGAGATAATTCTCTGCTTGAGAAAAGGAGAGGGAAGAGTATAAAGGACTTTGTCTTGCAACTTGGGCACCAGCTCAGCCACAGTAAAATAAACTACCAAGTAGATTCCTAAAGTTTTCAACTCCTGGACCTAATTCCTAGATAACATTTCTAAACCCACCCTGAACTAGAAGGGAATTCACCACCCTGAAGGGAAGGACACAAGCCTGGCTGAATTCATCAACTGCTCACTAAAGATCCTTTGGGCCTTGAATAAATATTAGTGGTAGCCAGGCAATAGTTGCCACAGGCCTTGGGATTAATAACTGGAATGTATAAGGAGCTCAGATAATAGGGAAAACATCTAACACTGTAATTAAAAATGGGCAAAGGATCTGAAAAGATATTTCTCAAAAGAAGAACATATTAATGGCAATTGAGTATAAGAAAAAGTGCTCAACATCATTGATCATCAGAGAAATGCAAATTACAACTGCAATAAGGTATCATCTCACCCCAGTTAAAATGGCTTTATCCAAAAGGCAATAATAAAGATGGTGAGGATATGGAGAAAAAGGGAATCATCATACACTGTTGGTGGAAATGTATATTAGTACAGCCACTACAGAGAACATTATGGAGGTTCCTCAAAAAACTAAAAATAGAACTACCATATGACCGAGCAATCCCACTGCAAGGTATATGCCCAGAAGAATGGAAGTCATTATATCGAGGAGATGTTTGCACTCTCATGTTTACTGCAGCACTATTCACAATAGCCAAGATTAGGAAGCAACCCGAGTGTCCATCAACAGATGAATGGATAAAGAAAGTGTGGTACATACACACCATGAAATCCCATTCAGCCATAAAAGGAATGAGATCCTGTCATTTGCAACAACATAGACGGAACTGGAGGTCATTATGTTAAGTGAAATAAGCCAGGTGCAGAAAGACAATCTTTGCATGTTCTCATTTATGGGGGCTAAAAATTAAAATAATTAAACTCATGGAGAGTAAAATAACAGTTACCAGAGGCTGGGAAGGGCAGCAGGGTAGGGGGAGTGGATATGGTTAATTGATACAAAAATATAGTTATACAGAATGAATAAGATCTAGTATTTAATAACATGACAGGGTAATATAGTCAACAATAATTTATTAGACAACTTACAATAACTAAAAGAGTATAATTGGAATGTTTATAATACAAAGAAATGATAAATGCTTGAGGTGATGGATACCCCATGATATGGTTTGGCTCTGCTTCCACCCAGATCCCATGTTGAATTGTAATTCCCAGTGTTGGAAGAGGGACCTGGTGGGAGGTGATTGGATCTTGGGATTGGATTTCTCCCTTGCTGTTCTCATAAGCGTGAGAGAGTTCTCTTGAGATCTGGTGGTTTTAAAAGTGTGTTGCACTTCTCCCCTCAATCTCTCTCCTGTCAACATAAAAAGAAGGCACTTGCTTCCCCTTCGCCTTCTGCTATGATTGTAAGTTTCCTGAGGCCTCCCAGTCATGTTTCCTGTTAAGCCTAAAGAACTGTGAGTCAATTAAACCTCTTCTCTTCATAAATTACCCAGTCACAGGTAGTTCTTTATAGCAGTGTGAGAACCGACTAATACACACCCCATTCACCCTGTTGTAATATTACACTCTGCATGACTGTATCAAAATATCTCATGTACCCCATAATTATATACACCTTCTATGTATCTATAAAAAATTAAAAAAGCAACAAAAAAGATACTAGTAAAGTATAAAGACTAACTGAAAATCACTCATGTAACTCCCATCTATCTTAAGAGATAGACTATTGCCAGTAGCAATATAAGCCCTCTGTGTGCACAAGGGACTGCCTCTGTAATAGAGATCATCAATAGTCTGACCTTTGCGGTAATCATTCTCCTGCTTTTACTTACAGTTTTATCACCTATATGTTTATCCTTTAAGAAATAGCTCAACATTACCTCTTTTAAAAATTGCTATCGTAGGAATCATTTCCACTTATGTGATTTTATCTGCTTTCGTTTAACATTGCTTGTGAGATGCCCTGATGTTAATGCATTTAGTTATGGTCTATTCATTTTAATTGCTATATAATATCCTATTACATACATCACCGTTTTTCTTTTAATCAGATCTATTATTGATGGACATTTAGGTTGTCCAATTTTGGCTTTTTATAAACAATGCTTCAATGAAACATACTGTGTGTCTCTCCTGGTACAGTTGTACAACAGTATCTGTAAGGGATATCCTAGGAGAGGAACTGCTGTACCCTAGAATATGTGTGCACTTTCAGATATTCTAGATTAGGAAAAATCGATTCTACATTAATTCATTTTGCTCTACACCCTCTTTAACACTTAGTATTGGTAGTTTTTAAAATGTTTGCCAATATGGTCAGTATGTAAGGATTTTTTTTTCTTTTCTTTTCTCTTTCTTTCTTTTCTTTTTTTTTTTTTTTTTTTTTTTTTTTTTTTTTTTTTTTTTTTTTTTGAGATAGAGTCACTCTGTTGTCCAGGCTGGAGTACAGTGGCATGATCTCTGCTCACTGCAACCTCCAGGTTCAAGTGATTCTTCTGCCTCAACCTCCCAAGTAGCTGGGACTCCAGGCATACACCACCACACCCGACTAATTTCTATATTTTTAGTAGAGACAGAATTTCACCACGTTGACCAGGCTGGTCTTGAACTCCTGGTCTCAAGTGATCCACCCAACTTGGCCTCCTAAAGTGCTGGGATTACAAGGGAGAGTCACCACGGCTGGCAGAATTTTTAATCGTAGTTTCAGTTTGTATTTCCTGGATTATTAGTGAGACCATACTTTTAAGAGCTCTTCCATCATCCAGCTGGGAAATGTCCTCTTTCTTGGAACTTAGATAACACATGCTGTACGTTGTGCTGTTTCAGTGTTTTCTTTTTCTATGTCTTATTATACTCATTTTTATTCTATATTGTATGATTCCTGACGGCAGAATCCAGGTTTTAATTCCTCTTTGTATCCTTGCGGTTTGTAATACATGGTCTCATTAAGAATAAGCTATCCACTGTCGTTTGCTGAATGAAATCAGTGAATCCCTGAAGGTATGGATTGCAAAGCAGACATCAGGTGGGGCTAACACAACAGGTTTTAAAATCAGAGAGATTGGGGATGAACACCATCTCTTGTACTTACTAGCTGCCTGGGAAAATTTATTCAATCTGAATAAATACTGTTTTCTTCTCTGCAAATTGGAGATAATATTAACGACAGCCTTATAAGATTGTTATAAAAGTTAAATGTGATACTTCATGCAAGTCATATGTAAGTCATAACAGTCACTTCTCAATCACTGATAGCCATTATTATTCTTGTTGTAATTATTACTACTCCTACTACTCAGATACTGTTTTCAATACATGGTCTAGGCCAGGCATGGTGGCTCACACCTGTAATCCCAGCACTTTGGGAGGCCAAGGCGGGTGGATCATGAGGTCAGGAGTTTGAGACGAGCCTGACCAACATGGTGAAACCCCATTTCTCCTAAAAATACAAAAGTTAGCCTGGCATGGTGGCACACACCTGTAATCCCAGCTACTTAGGAGGCTGAGGCAGGAGAATCACATGAACTCAGGAGGTGGAGGTTGCAGTGAGCTGAGATTGTGCCACTGCATTCCAGCCTGGGTGACAGAGCAAGACTCTATCTCAAAAAAATAAAAATAAAAAAGTAAATTGTCTAGAAGAGCGTGATGTTTGTGTGTTGCCGGTCTTTCAGTGTTAAAGATCAGAACCGAAATACATTCCTTCTCTGCTGAGATAGCCTTAAATGGAAATAGGAAAAAAAAATCAGAACTCATTTTGTAGAAATGAAATGGAGCAAATAATTTGGATCATTCTTCTTTTATGTTATTCAAAAGTATGTGGAAAGGGGGCTGGCAAGGAGAAATAAAGAACATAAAAGGACAAGGGCAAGAAGATCTAGGCTAGACTTTTATCATCTCCTTCCTGCTAATACACCCAAGAGGATACTGAAGATGCCACCAGTTCAACCTCCAAGTGCAGAGAATCCAAAAATTCCAAACTGCCTCATACAAGATAGCCAACTGTCACATTTTAGAATCTAGAGAAATATCACAAATGTGTAAGGGGACCTCAGAACACTTCGAAGCCGATAATATGTTGAAAAAAAAAAGAATCAAAACACTCACATGAGTACGGAAAAAATAATTAGGTAGAGCAATGGCAGCCGCAGGAACAGATCTGCATAACTGTAACAGCACTTTATGGAGAAATGTAAACTAAAGCCTCTAGTGCCTTGTTAAGCCAGTGTCAGTAAAATGTAAGCCTCGATAAATGAGCTACGTGTTTGCCAAGATGGAATCATTGCAAACATTCAGAGATAGGTTAACATTTAGGAATCTGGATTTCCATGTAAACATATATGCTTTAACATATTCCACAGCAGTAATCGCAAAATGTTTTCAGAGTAGTTACATTTACAGCACTGGTCTCATATAATTTACATGTACTTTTCCATAAAAAAAACCTTTTGATGTGCAAATGTAAATAGCAAATTAGAAGCAGAGGTTTACCCAAACAAACCATTTCAAGACATATGTAAAACTGAGCAGAATTTGTGGAAGTAGATCACGTCTCTGCTTAAAACGCTTCAAGGGTTGTCTTATAACTTACTGAATAAAGTCCAAAAGCTTTAACGTTAGCACAGACTCCTTCCAAGACACTAACTTGTTCTTCAACCATGTTTTCAGCATTCTGCACAGACTTCACATATTATGCTTTAGTAATAACAAACTGTAGTTTTGCCTACTTTATAGTTGATGCTGTTTTCTCAGTGGATAAAACCCTTCCCAATTCTCTTTATTTGGCTAAGTCTTATTTAGTTTTCATGAATAAACATATGTTTCCATGATACCTACCTGGAGCATACAAACTGGATAAGGATGCCCCATAGTACATAACACACCACACAGACCTTTATCTTTCTATTGACTGCATTGCATCTATAGTAATCTTATACATCTGACTTCATCATGAGTTTCCATGCTAATCAAGGCCAATCACTGTTTATCTATGTAACCTGTGACCCTAATGCAAGTAGGCACATTATGAATTAAGTTATTGTTGAACTGTGTCATTACTAATTCATGTGTGGGAATTAGTGCGAAATGGCTAGATTCAAAATTCGGCATTTTCATGTTGAGAACCTTCAGGAGTGACACATTTATGGGTATGTGAATAAGGTGTGAGAAGGGCGAGTTGAGCTAGACTCTGAAGAGACCCAATTGTCAAGACAAAACTTTGCTCAGCTGTTATTCAAGAAAGTGATGCCTGCCATAGATTCAATTTTGAGCACAGGTTAAGATGGTTAATATGGAAACTCAGAAATCTTCCTTGAACATCCATATTCTAAGGTTGACACGTGGCTATTCCTAGGCACTGCCAGATGGAAAAGGAGAGAGAAGAGGGTTACTACAAATACGTGCTCTACTTCTGCTGAAATTGGCTGATAATCTGCATTTGGCTGGAAGCAGAGAATCTGGTGAAAGGATGTGATTAGGAAAGGGTGGGTCTATTTATGAGCAGCATAAGGGTGCAAGGGCAAAAGGAATTAAGCTAATACTGACAATAAAAAAAAGTATGGAGGTTAGTCCATTTAGGAAGCTCGGGAAATTTTAGCTTATAAAACTTTCAAGACAACTCAGCTTGATAGCTTTTCATTTTACAAGCCAAACTAACACACATTATCTCATTTGAACTCTATAATCTTGGGAATTAGATTCAAAGAATTTTGAGCTGATATGACTTCAGAGATTATCTTGATTGGTGCTTTAAGATATATTTGGCTGATAAAGAACCTCACATAAATATCCAGTATGAAAACATATGACACTGTGGCTTCTGTGGGGGAAGAAGACCAGAGATCTTATTCCTTGTTGCATGTTACGTTCCATTTCCCCAGGTTACTTCACTCCTGAGGGCTCGACTCAGAATAGAGATTGAGAATCACAGATCTAGTTGAACCATCCAACTTTCAAACATGAATGAACTGAGGACCCAGAGGTGAAGTGATTTTTCCACAGTCCCACGACAGATATGGCCAAACCAGGGATCCTTTTGCATTGTCAAGTATGAGACATAGAGGCAACATAAGTAGTCCCATTTTGTCAATGAAGAACCTAAATCTTGGGGTGACTCTATGATGACCCAAGGTCAGAATTCTGACTAATAAGTTCTAGGACCAGAACTCCAACCCAGGTCATCTGAAATTACATGTAATAGGCCTACACTGCTATCAATATTTATAAATAGATAATGCTAATTATACTACCCAAAATTCACAACCAATCTATCAGAATAAGCTGGACGTTTTGTACTTAACACATGCATATTAAGATTCCATCTTATTTCTACAAAATCAATTTTCTAGCATAGGAACTTACGAATGTGTATATTAGAAAGCTCACCTAACTATTCTCATATACCCCATGTTAAGGAGATGCAGTACAGAAGTTTAGTATATATTATATTATGACACCATTGCTTCCAGAGAAAACTTTATCAGGTAGTATGAACCAACACATACAGACTAATAGTGGCCATATGGAGCACTGTATTGAGAAGAGTTTTTTGTTTGTTTGTTTTGAGACAGAGTCTCGCTCTGTTGCCCAGGCTGGAGTGCAGTGGCGCTATCTCAGCTCACTGCACACTCCGCCTCCTGGGTTCATGCCATTCTCCTGCCTCAGCCTCCTGAGTAGCTGAAACTACAGCTGCCCGCCACCACGACTGGCTAATTTTTTTTTTTTTTTGTATTTTTAGTAGAGACAGGGTTTCACCGTGTTAGCCAGGATGGTCTCAATCTCCTGACCTCGTGATCTGCCCACCTCGGCCTCCCAAAATGCTGAGATTACAGGCGTGAGCCACCACGCCCAGGCAGAGAAGGGTTTTGAAAGTATGTGCAAGTTCAGAGATGTCTATCTTGGGCATAGAAATGGAGAGTTCTTTACCCTCCTCTCACTCCCTCCATTGATGAGCAAAATTATAAAATCAATAATTCAGTATCTAGTCTTTTGGGTTAGTAGACCCAGAACAATATATTTCTGACTAGAATCAATCATAATAGGTTAGGAGCATTCCCATTCCGAAAGAGAGGGGATCACCTTTGCATCGGCAAGGTTTCCAACAATAGAGTCTTTATTTTATAATATATTCTATAGAATGCTTCTTAAATGTTTTAAATGTTAACCATGCATTAAATTCACATTAACTTTTTTAAATAAAATTAAAATATCATAAAGTATAAATTAATTATACAAAATTAAAATACTATAGAACAAGCAAAAATCACTTTAATCTCCAACCTTAATCTCACTTTCCCAGAGATAACCACTATTATCAGTTAGGTACAGTATCTTTTCAGATTTTTCCATGCATTTACATACATCTGAAAATTTAATACTGATAATAAACTCTGAAAGATAGATAACTCCCCGTTAGAAAGTATTACCTATCCTGCGTACTCAGTTTTCAAAAGTTCCTCACTCATTGATTAATGCTAAAATTCTGTTGCAGGTTTTGGAAATCACCTGTAAACAGTAAGAACAACGTGGCACGGCTGGGGCTCAGCTGTAGACAATAAAGCCTTTGCCTGAGGGTTGCAGGAATGGGAGGCCTCTCTGAGACGCTCCAAGTCGGTTTTGCTCTTCTCCAGAGACAGAGAGCTGGTCTACCTGAGGCTGACATGGGGAGGAAAGGCAAAGAGAAGTAAGTAACAGGCTGATTGTTCCCACTGAAGAATTAGAGTAAAAACTTGATCTTTAGCTTGCTGCATTTCAGCTTGGAGGTAAAAAGTATGAAGAACGGCAAAAGTAGAAATGTGAAATGATTTCTCTTTCAATTGTTGAAAATCCTACCAGCTCTCCAGTTTTCTGAATTTTCTTAAAACGAAGGATATCAATTGCTATGTTAGTTAGCCTGAGTGTCTATGATGAGGCATGAAATAAAACCTTTTTTGTGAAATGGAGAAAAAATTAAAAACACTTGTTCTTACTCACTGAACCGTCAATCTAGAGAAATAGATTTCAGAAAAAAAAAATCCGTGTACTCTATAGCATCTTGCATTATTTTTTTGGTCACGCATAATTCACCTAGTTCAATTCATATTTAATCTTATTCAAACCTATTTTTCAGGGATTGCCTGGATGTCAATGGTGATTTTGCACATTTTACAGTCACTTTTATAAAGTGGTAAGTGGAAAAAAATTCTATTTTCCATTTCTTGCCAGGTTTTATATTTTACCCTTCACTTGCAAAAAATGTCCAAATCCAACGCTTACACTTTAGAGGTGTAATTTGGTTCTAATTTTATTTTTAAAAATTTGCAGATGGAGTTAGTGGCTCACTGTATCATTTTATTTTTTCTAAAGCCGTATAATTTCTGGAGTGCAAATGAGAAAGATTCGAGAGGCCTGGTATAAGATATAAATTTAGTTAAAATTGTTCCTCTAGAGTGTAAATTATACATTGTGATCCTGATATTCTGGTAATATTAATACAACTGATGCATAATCTTAAAGTTATATATGCCTCTACCCTTTCATTTTTAAACCTTCTGGAGGGTTAACATGCTGTTCAATAGTCTACAGACCTGCAGGTCTCTACTCTGGTTGCTTATCAAATTTAGCAATGCAGCTTTTAAAACATATGGATGTAAGGATGCCAGGTTCCATCTACACGTTTTTGGCTTGGGCATCTCATGTTTAAAAAAGTTGTCAAGTGATTTTGACACACAAATGATGATTGCTTTTTCTAACAAGGGTAAGTAAAAGTATCAGCTCCACCAAACCATTGGTAGAAGATGTGATATTTGATGGAACTCTTCAGTAATAAAGCACATAATCCCTAAACTGGGATATTTTGCATTTCTTTGTAATAGTTATAGACTAGAATAAATATAACTTAAAATACCCTCTAAATCTAACATTTGTAACTTTCCTCTGTTTAATGACAGCATTTGTGCCAATCAGCTACAATACTGTTTATAAGAAATCCCGGAATTGTGGATTAATTACCCTCTTTAATTGAATTGCTTTCAAGGTGCTTGGGATATATGAGAGACTTTCAATGAATCACTAAGAATATTCAAAATGGAAAATAAATCTACCTTGTTTCCCTCCCCTAAATAATGCCTTTGGATATATATTAATTCATCAAGTTGCATAAACATGACAAAATTATTATAATTATTTTCTTACTCATCTCCAGACTCTTCCTTTATGAATATATTGCACAATAGTAATTCTATTTACTAGTAACCTAGCAACAACATGCCTGAAGGAGGATGCTATTTCACGTAAGACAGGAAGCTTTTCAATAGATAAGACTGCAGAAGACTCATATTCTCCATGGGCTAGGAAATCTTATGGAAAAAATCATTACCTCTTTCCTCCATAAAAAAGTTAGGCTAACTATGAAAGAGATCCCAATTTTCTCTCTTTTACACTTTTGTTCATAATATTAGACATTTGTGATAAAATGCCTATAGAAAAAAGACAGCAATGAGCAACTAAATTGTGTAAATTTTGTTTTTGTTTGCTAAAAACAAGATTTATATATACAGATGTACAAATTTAATGTGTAGATTTTGATTACTTTCTTGGGTCAGTTTACCCACTTTGACTCAAGCTCTGACTGATATGATACATGAAAAGTCAATAACTTTCTTGAGATTTTGACTTTCTATCCTAAGTCATTGAACTATGTGGCTGGGTGGGTTTAAAGATAGTTATTGTCTTCTCTCTCTGAGACAATTTCTTAAGACAGGAGGTTGAATAACTCCTGCATTTATGATTAGTTGGAACATTTTGTTGATCTTTAAGATGAAATGTGCAATAAGAATGTAAAATGTTATTGAGATCGTGCATCATTTTTCCTTCTATGACTTTATTTTTGAGCTTGTATATTATTCCTCTTGCTACACCAAAGCTGCTTTATTTTCTCACATGATAAATGTAACTTGATATCATCTTTAAAATACAGTGCCCCTGGCAGGAAACCACCTCCAGAGAAACTTTGTTATTAGCATATATATGGGTATGCAAATACAAAAAAAAATTACACAGAACTTTCTCTAAGGATTTTAAGAGTCTTTATACCTATTATCTTCTGAGTCTTTAACATCATTCTGGGATGTGAATAGAGAGTCAACATTATTACAGTACGTGCTTTCTTTTTTCATTAAAATGGTCCTGAATTTTCTCGAGTTCCAGTTGACAGACCTATTAGTATTAAGCACTATTAATTGCTTATCAGGTTTAAGAGGAGTTTATCCAATTGCATCCATATATACATATATATATATGCACATCATGTATGAAATATGTGTACAAGTGTATAACATATCATGTCTATACAAGCAGCATCTCATGTATTCTGTTTATGTGTGTTGATATTTGTTCCAGAATTATTTTTTGTGGCTTACTAAATTATGTCTAGATCATCTGGACAGTTTAAAAGAATTAAGAAACCTTTAATGCAAGATATTTAAAAGAGAAGGAACTTTTAATTTTAGTTTGTAGACTAAAAGGAAAGAATATGAACCCAAATTATAGGTTAAAACAATGCTGACCCCAGATAAAAGGCTCTTTAAATGTGAATATCGTTGCTCTCAAAAGAGATGTGTTTTGTGGCAGTCAATAACCACTTTTGGACTTTTGGTCACTTGATTGGATTTTCCTCTTTCCTTCCCCGGAGAGTGCTGGAGGAAAGTGTTGGAACTCAGGGTGTCATCTTAAGGAGGTGAAAAAGATGTCAACCACAGCAGCCCTACTTTGTAGATACAGTCTTACCTGAAAAACAAAACAAAAAAACGACACAGATGGCATGGTGGCTCACGCCTGTAATCCCAACACTTTGGGAGGCCAAGGCGGGTGGATCACCTGAGGGTCAGGAGTTCGAGACCAGCCTGGCCAACCTGGTGAAAACCTGCCTCTCCTAAAAATACAAAAATTAGCTGGGCATAGTGGCAGGCACCTGTAATCTCAGCTTCTTGGGAGGCTGAGGCAGGGAGAATTGCTTGAACCCAGGAGGTGGAGGTTGCAGTGAGCCAAGATTGCGCCACTGCAGTCCAGCCTGGCAACAGAGCGAGACTCTGTCTCAAAATCAAACAAACAAACAAAAAAAACCCAACTGCTTACTGGTTTCTTTTACACAGGCTGGTACACCAAAAGTGGCTAGCTTATTAAAAAGTATCTGAATGCTTTCCCTTTAAGGTTGAGGAGATGGCAAAAATACTCACTTTCACCACTTCTCCTCAACACAGCACCAGTGGTCTTAGCTAGTGCAATCAGGCAAGGAAAATAAATAATAAACATAAAAATTAGAAAGGCAGAAAGAAAACTATTTATTCTGCAATCAACATGACTATATATATAGAGAGAGAAAATCCCAAGGAACTTATAGGAAAAAAAAAAACCTCCTACAACTAATAAGTGTGTTTAGCAAAGTCACAGGATGCAAAATTAACACACAACAACCAATTGTATGTTTACATACTAGTAATTTACAATTAGAAGCTAAAATTTAAAAGAAAAAGCCAAACCAGTTACAATAAAAGATGAAATCCTTAAGTATATATCTAACAAAACATGTACAGAATCTGTATGCTGAAAATTACAAAACTGTGATGGAAGAAATCAAAAGAAACCTAATGGCAACCTACTATGTTAATGGATGTGTATATTCAATATAGTAAACATGTTAATTCTCTTCAAATTGATTTATACATTTAACCCAATACTAATCAAAATCCTATCAGGTATTTCTGCATATATTCATAAGAGGTAGAATGATTAGATAACCAAAATTATAGTTCATAAAAATAATAAATTGAATCTCACCGAAATTAACTTTACTTTGCAGAAAACATTTTAAAAGAATTGAGAGGCACACTACCAGATGAAAGAAAATATTTGCAAATTCCATAACTACCAAACGACTTGTACAAACAATATAAAAATAGTAAAACTCAAAGGTAAGAAAATAAACAACAAAATTGAAAAATAGGAAAAGGATTTGAGCAAACATTTTAATACAAATAATATAAGAATAATAAATAAGCAAAGGAAAGGGCTTTCAACATTATTCACCTTTAGGAAAATACTAAATAAAACTAGGATGAGGCGGGGTGTGGTTGCTCGTGCCTGTAATCCCAGCACTTTAGGAGGCTGAGGCGGGCGGATCACCTGAGATGGGGAGCTTGAGACCAGCCTGACCAACATAGAGAAACACTGTATCTACTAAAAATACAATTTTAGCTGGACGTGGTGGTACATGCTGTAATCCCAGCTGCTAGGGAGGCTGAGGCAGGAGAATTGTTTGAACCCGGGAGGCGGAGGTGGCAGTGAGCCGAGATCATACCATTGAACTCCAGCCTGGGCAACAAGAGCTAAATTCTGTCTCAAAAACAAACAAAACTAGGATGAGTTACTATTATGCTTGTCATTAGAATGATTAAAGTAAAAAAAAAAATACTTATAGTAAGTTCCAGTGAGGATGTAAAACAGCTGGAACTCTAAGACATTGCTGATGAGAATGGAATATTACATAGCCACTCTAAAAAATAATTTGGTAGATTCTTATAAATTTAAATATACATCTATCATATGAGCCAGAAATCTCATTCTTAGGCATTTATCTTAGATAAATGAACTTTTGTTTTACAAAAAAACTGCATAGGAATGTTTATAGCAAGTCTATTCATAATTGCCAAAAAATGAAAATAAGCAAACATCCTTCAATGGGAGAATGAATAAAAAAAACTTTAGTAAATCTATAAAATATAATATTATGCAGCAATAAAAATGAAAGAACTACGGATACATGTAACAACTTGGATGGATCTCACAGGCATTATACTGAATAAAGGATCCAATCTCAAAAAGCTCAATAGTATATGTTTACATTTACATTACATTGTCAAAAAGGCAAAACTATAGTGGAGGATCATTGTATGCCAGGAGTCGGGTTGGAGGGAAGGGTGTAAATATAAAGGGTTAACAAAAGGGAGGTTTGTTAGGGTGATGGAACTGGTTTTAATCTCGTTATGGGCATGGTTAAATGTATCTATACGTTTGTTAAAATTCATAGAACTGCACATCAGAAGAAAAAAGTGAATTGTATTATATAGTAGTTTAGAAATAAAAAGAGCATTGAAATAATCAAAATTCATAGTAGTTACACTTTTCAAAAGGTCTCTTTTCTTATGTGTCGCAAAAATCTGTAAATGCCTTGCTAGCATAAAAACAAGTCAAAATCAAAGAGAACAAAATAACAATGAAGAGAAGAAGAGTAGTGGCAACAAAGCACTTAGAGGTAAACTGCATTGACACAACTAAAGTACTGTGGAATTCTGCAGTTATGAAGCACAATATCTCTCTTTTATTAAAATATCTTCCTCTTGAGTTTATTGTTAAGAAATTCGGCTCCATGCAATCACTTGACCATCTTTTCTTTTACGCTGATATTCATTTGAATGTTTTGATTAATAAGTTTTTTACTCCAGGAAGGTACTCACCTCTTATTTCTGAAATGCCGCTTGAAGTTCTGCAGACTACTCATATGCATAGTAATATTTGAATTTTAATGTACTCTCTACAGATTAACCAAAAGCACTTAATGAATACTCTAGTTTGCTTAATAAGATATTGCTATTCACACCTCGGGATTCCAGACTACATACATATTAAATAGGAATTAATATTTATGGTCATTCCCATAATTATTCTAAAACAGGGACAAAGCTATGAAGAAATCTCATTTCTGATGTGCAGTTCTATGAATTTTAATACATGTATAGATACATTTAACTATGCCCATAACAAGATTATCTTCTGATTATTGAACTAACAAAAGCCAAATTTAAATGTGTCTACTTCATAAATTTGAAGAGGAATGACTTAATTTATAAGTAAAATGCTTTTTTTTTTGGAGATGGAGTCTCACTCTGTTGCCCAAGCTGGAGTGCAGTGGCACAATCTCGGTTCACTGCAACCTCTGCCTCCTGGGTACAAGTGATTCTTCTGCCTCAGCCTCCCAAGTAACTGAAATTACAGGTGTGCTCCACCACACTCACCTAATTTTGCATATTTAGTAGAGACGGGGTTTTACTATGTTAGCCAGGATGATCTCGAATTCTTGGCCTCCAAAAGTGCTGGGATTACAGGCATGAGCCACCATGCCCGGCCTAAGATCCATTTTAAAAACTCTTCACATGCCTGATAAAACTAAGACTAAACATTGTACTTTAAAACACCTGATTCTTTGAAATCATGCATAGATTTTAGCCTCAAGATCAATCTCTTGCTCCTCTGGCTGAAAATTTTATTGGATTATCCCTTATTGAGGTGTCTATTTTACAGAAACCTACTTTAATCTTTCAGAGAAAATTTTACTGTTTAATATTTAAGGTATTATAAAAGACATGATCTTTCATACAAACAAAGTAGTTTGTTTCTCATTCCTTCTAATTTAACAAAGAAACACTGCACTAAATTAGTCATTTCTTTTATAAATATATCTTTTGTAACAGCACCTAATGTGTGCCAAGCTCTGAGGAAGGCATTGAGAATATAATGGTTTTATAGGCTCAGTTATGTCTCCCTGTCTACTTCTCATGAATTCATCTGTTGAAATCCTAACACTTAGTGCCACATAATGCAATTATATTTAGAGATGGGGTCTTTAAAGGGGCAATTAAGTTAAACCAAGGTCAATAGCATGGGCTCTAATCCAATATTATTGGTGTCCTTATAAGAAAGGAGATTAGGATACAGACACACACACAGAGAGGACCATGTGCCCACTTGAAGGGAAGAAGGCCACCTGCAAGCCGAGGAGAGAGGCCTCAGAAGAAACCCACTTGTTGACACCTTGATTTTGGACCTCTAGCTCCAGAATTGTGAGAAAATAGATGCAAATATGTACCAAACTGGTACTAAAGTCAAGTAGTGAGACAGAAACAAAAACACTACATGAGTAAAAATTACCATAGATTCTATCTAAGAAAATTATGGGGGCTGCAGCAGAATAAAACAAAGGTGCCTGATTTATTTTTCTAAAGGTGATGTTTTAAAGTGAGGATTATATGGTATGATAGTCACCTGGCTAAATAAAAGGAGAATTCTTCCAGGTAGAGAAAATGATAAAAAACAAAACTGAGAAAGAGTTTGTCCCCCTGGAATGACTGAGAAAATGCTGCTGTAGGAGAAATTCAATGAGTGAGGGGGAGAGAGTAGGCTGTGGGCAGAGAAAACAGGCACGGCTGGAACAAAGAGAATATTTTAGAATTTACTTTCTGTTTTTCAGCTCATTCTCTGTTACTTTTAATCTCACCTTTGGCCTTTGAACATCCTTCTGGGAGAGAACTCCTAGTCCTTCTCTTCTGAATTTTTTTTTAGGCCTGCTGCGTAGAGGCACATATTCTTGTGTTTTATTTAAGCCAGAATGTTGCCTGAAGCCACCTTCTTCTAGGTTCTAGTAAAGAGGAAAAGGTTAGACTGAGACATTTCAAGCCCCTTTCTACCTTAATATTCTGTGACTCTCTGCCCTTTTTTGCCTCCCTTAATTATTATATATTGCTTTAGGCTTGGATACACATGCAGGAATAAGACAAATAAAAAAATTATTGTAAAATCCTTAAATCATGGCTCATTACAGAAGAGCCCTTGAGGTGTGCTCTCGTTAGTGTGGGTTGTTTGTGTTTTTTATTTATTTATATTTGATCATTCACCTACTTAATGTTTATTGACGGTGCACTGCATGCTAACTTTGTGCTAGGTGCTTAGTTGTCTATTAACACTGTTCATCTCTTCCTGCTTCTTAGTGTCTAGAGAGGAAAATAGGCACTAAGAAGCCAAATAAATAAATATGTAATACAAATTTTAATGAGTGCTTAGAAAGGAACACACTAAATAGAGTGATTTAAAAAATATGGAAAAAACAATTTATTGGATTGGAATATTCTCACCCTTAAAGGATGAGAAGGAATCACCTAGGTGAAGTAGAAACAAAAAACGTTCCCAGTACAGGAAACTGCAAATTCAAATACCTTGAATCTGGAAGGGATTGTGTATTTTAGGAGCTAGTAACCATACAGCATGGTGAGGGTGTATTGTAACATGGCATCAGATGAAATTAGAAAGAAATGCATGGCTGATGAACATGGGTGAAGCTGAAAGCCATCATTCTCAGCAAACTAACACAGGAGTAGAAAATCAAACACCACATGTCCCCACTCATAAGTGGGAGTTGAACAAATGAGATCACATGAACATAGGGAGAGGAACGTCACACACCGGAGCCTGTTTAGGGGATAGGGGGTAAAGAGGGGGAGAGCATTAGGACAAATTCCTAATGCCTGTGGGGCTTAAAACCTAGATGATGGGTTGACAGGCGCAGCAAACCACCATGGCACATGTATACCTATGTAACAAACCTGCACGTTCCGCACACGTATCCAGGAACTTAAAAGTTAAAAAAAAAAAAAAAATGCGTGAACCACATCTTGGCTTTATAGGATATGGCCAGGAGTGGGTGGTTAGTGGATTAAATAACAAAAATTATAAGCAGAAAAGTTTCAAAAATATTCAGTGGTCAGGGGCCCATTATTTGTTGCCCTTAATAAAACCCAGTCTTCTAAGTTTGTGTGTATTTATTTCTATTTTCTGAACTTTAACTGTATATGGATAATTAATTTAATTCTCTATGCCGGTTTTTATTTAAGCTCCCACACTTATTTTATCTTATTTAATTTAAGGGATTTTAGAGCAGTATTCTATATTATGGGAGAATAAGGAATATATCCCCTTTCACAGGAATAACTTCAATGGAAGAATAAGGATAAAAATAGAGAGAACGTATGTGTGTGTGTTATTATCTTTAAAAAAAAAAAAAAAAAAAAAGTAGTGGCTGACCTCCATCATAGCAGATCTGGTTCAAAGAGCTTGAACTGAAACTTTGCTGTAGAACAAGGTTTAATAAAACTCAGCTCTACCTTTTTTTGAAGCTGGTAGCTAAAGAAACTTCTTTAACAAGTAAAATTAAACTGAAAAAGAATAAATCCATTGTGCTGAGGTTTTCTTTTGAAGTTCCAACAGTGGTATAATTAAAGTCGGATTTCTGTAGGCAGCATGCGGGAAAAAGAGGAGCAAATCAGCTAATATGAAAGGGAGTACCTTAAAAAAACAGTAAAAAGTATTAAGATTAAAGTTATTTAAGAACCACAAACTTCTATTGTGTATAGGAAGGTTGACTTCTTTGAGCTTTTGAAATTACATTTCAAAGACCATGGGAAGACATTAATAAAAAATATGTGGGATGAAGAATAGAAATGCTTTCTTGATATCAGGATCTTTAAAAAAAACAAAACACTGGAAACTCTTGCACATAAAACAATGAAAGTTCTATTTTTGGGACGTGGAAAATAGATGGAAATGACCATAGGACATAAGACATCCTGTAGATCTAGAGCAATCTCTTCCCCCAGAAAATACCCAATCTCAGTTATAGACACATTTTTGGTCAAATTAAATGTAGTATACACTCATTTGGGTAACTTGGAAATTTTCAAAAGGTAGAAAGAATTGGCTTGGACATTTTTACCATCCAAAGGCAGCAACCAATGGCAGTCTAGTATTCCTCCTCCTGTCCACTTTATAATGTTGAGTTGTTTGGCTGGGATTGTGTTCCATCCTCCGTTCAGTGTTCTGCAGTCTCATTATAAAAATGAACACTCGCCCAATAATCAGAAACTTCTGGCAAGCCGATGCCAGAGTTACACAGTAGTCTGTATAGTAGACGTGAGGCCATTTGCTTAAAAGGACCTTTATTGTGGACATTCAAGGTATTAATAATTTTTAATTTTTTTTTAAGTAGAAGTAACAAAAAATAGATGATTCCTAATCCCAACATCCAGGGATAATCACTGTTAACCTCCCTACGTATTTCTTTTTGTTGTTTTTCTAAACCATTGCTAAATTGTTCTCCAGAAATGTCTATCAGTTTACATTCCCACCAACAACAGCTGAGAGAGTCTGTTTCACTACAGTTCCATTAAGAGAATTATTTTTAAACATTATTTATTCCTTCTCAATTTAATACACAAAATGGCATCTTGTTGATTTTTTAATGTACATTTTCTTGATTGTTATCCAAGTTTAAGTCTTTTTATTTGATGATTGTTAACTGCTTTTCTCTTTTGAAAATATCCTGTGCCTTCTACCTTAATATTTTTTAATCCTTTTCTCCTGATTTCTAAGAAATGTTTATGTATAAAAGATGCTAATTCCACCCCTATGAAAATGCTTTTTAAAGGTGCCAATGGACTCTCAATTCATTTTCAGTGTTTTATTACATGGAGAAATGTTAAATTTTTACCTATTCAGGTTTATTCAACTTTTCCTTATATGAATTTTTTCTTGTTTTAAACCCTCTTTGGGACAGCTGAAGATAGACTAAAATATACTAAATATTCATGTATTGGTCTTTTAGATCGTTTTGAAGTTTCATTTGTTACAAGTCCTTTTATTTGTTAATGCATTTATCACAGAAGTATTACATAAATACACTTTTACTGAAGAAGATCAAGAAATATCTCTTTTGAGAAAACATGACTTTTCCCTTGCTTTCATCCCCCCCACCAATTTTTCTATCCCAAAGTAATAAAGCTAACATGTTGACGTATGCAATAAATCATTTTTCTTTGTATTTATCCATGTGCTTGCCCACACTTATATACAAAACTACACATTTACAAGAGTTTTAGATATATTTCTCTATCACAGAATATGTTATTTTTATTATTTTAACAGCTGCATAATACTCCATAATATGGATGTACTACAAATTTAAATAATTATTTAGATAATTTATAATAGATCCATATTATGAAATACATACCCTACATTTAAAGGTAATGATACTGTTTTTCATTTGGTTTTGTTAAGAAATTTTTTTTTGCAATGAACATTGTTTTATTTCCCTCTTTGTATATACATGTGAGTATGTCATTCATGTTCTTAGAATCAGAATTGCTATGCCCAATGAAACACATTTTATTCTAGTAGTTGTTTTAGTAGTTTTAATACATAATATTCGTACCTATTTATGGGATACATATGATATTTAATTACATGCATAAATTGTGTAATAATGAGGTCAGGGTATTTGGTGTATTCATAATCTCAAATATTTATCCTTTCTCTGTATTGGAAATATTTCAAGTTCTCCCTTCTGATTATTGTGAAATATACAACACATTGCTGTTAACTATAGATGCCTTACTCTTTTATCAAACACTAGAATTTATTCTTTCTATTTAATCGTATGTTCATACTTATTAACAAACCTCTTTATCTACCATCGTCATGCACAATCCTTCTCAGCCTCTGGTATGTATAATTCTACTCTCTACCTCCATGAAATCAACTTTTTAAATTTCCACATATGAGTGAGAACATATGACATTTATTTTTTTGTGCCTGGCTTATTTCACTTAATGTAATCACCTCCACTTCCATCTATGCTGCTACAAATAAAATGATTTCATTCCGTTTTATGGTCAAATAGTATTCCATTGTGTATATATACTACATTTTTTAATTCATCTAGCTGTTAATGAGCACAGGTTGATTCTGTATCTTTGCTATTGTGAGTAGTGCTGTGGTAATCATGCGGGTGCATGTATCCCTTTAATATACTGATTTCTTTTTCTTTCAGTAAATAGTAGTGGGATTCCTGAATTGTACGGTAATTCTATTTTTAGCTTTTTAAGAAATCTCCATACTGTTTTCCAGGGTGGCTGTACTAATTTACATTCCCACCAATGGTATATTAGTTCCTTTTTCTTTGCATTCTTGCCAGGATACGTCATTTTTTTTGTCTTTTTATGACAATCATTCCAACTTGAGGAATATGATATCTCATTGTGGGTTTCACATATATTTCCCTGATGATTGGGGATGCTGAGTGTTTTTTAATATACCCATTGGTCATTTGTATGTATTATTTTGAGAAATATTAATCTATTCACATCCTTTGACAATTTTTGAGATGAGATTATTTACTTTTTTCCTGTTGAGTTGTTTGAGTTCCTTGTATATTCTGGATATTAGTAACTTGTCAGATGAGTGGTTTGCATATATTTTCTTCCATTCAATAGATGTTCTTTCCATTCTGTTGTTTCCTTTGCTCTGCAGAAGCTTTTTAGTTTAATATGGCCCCATTTGTCTATTTTTGGTGTTGTTGCCTGTGTTTTTGAGGTCTTAGCTGTGACTTCAAAATCTTTGCCTAGTCCAATGTGTTTCCTCTATGTTTGCTTCTAGTAGTATTATAGTTTATTATATATGTTTAACGTTTTAATCCATCTCCCATTCATTTTTATATATGGTGAGAGATAGGGGTTCAGTTCTATTTTGCACATGGATATGCAATTTTCCCAGCACCATTTTTTTGAACAGACTGTCCTTATCCCAATGAATGCTTTTGGTACTTTGTCAAAAATCAGTTGGGTCTAAAATATGGGTTCATTTCTGGTTTCTCTATTCTGTTCCTTTAGTCTGTGTGTCTGTTTCTATACTAATACCATGCTGTTTTTTTACTATGGCCTTGTAACATATTTTGAAGTCAGACAGTGTAATACCTTCAGCTGTGTTCTTTTTGCTTAGTGTTGCTTTGATTATTTGGGCTATTTTTTGGTTCCATACAAACTATAGAATTACTTTATTCTATTTCTATGAAAAATGACATTGGTATTTTAGCAGGCTTTCCATTAAATCTTTAGATTGCTTTGGGTAGTATGGTCACTTTAATGATATCACTTCTGACCCATGAGTATGGGATGTCTTTCCATTTGCTTGTATCATCTTTAAAATTTTCAACAGTGTTTTGTAGCTTTTTTTGTAGTAGTAGTCTTTCACCTTTTAGGTTAAATTTATTCCTAGGTACTTTATATATTTTTTGAGCTATTGAAAATGAAATTGCATTCCTAATTTCTTTTTCAGCTAGTTTACTGTTAGTGTGTAGACATGCTACTGATTTTTGTATGTTGATTCTGTATCCTGCATTTTTACTAAATTTATTCATCAGATCTCAGAGTTTTCAGGATTATTATTGATGTTTGAGAACTTGTGCCTTCCATTTTATTGATTTCTGGGTTTTTTTGCATATCCTTTATTCCTTTATTTCTGTCTTATGTTTTATTGTGGTTTGGTGGGTTTCTGTAGTGGTAACACTTGAGTCTTTTCTCTTCCTTATTTGTGTTTTTACTCTACCAGTGGGTTTTATGTTTTTGTGGATTTTCTTTTTTTCTTTTTTTTATGATTAAGTACAGAATTTACTTAAACACAAAGCTTGGAAATAGCCACCTGGAAACATCAACCCTAAATGAATGGGATCAGCATTCCAAATTAGAGATGTTAGGATTTCACACACAGAGGGAAAGACAGAGAAGCCTTAGCAGAATCACAACGTTTTCCATTCAAGAGTAGTGCATAGGTTGCAGCAACTTGGTTGGTTACAGATTGATACACTTCAAGAAGGTTACTTTATCACTCCATGAGAAGGGACAATGATCCGAGGAGGTCTTATCTTTGGGGCTGCTTAGGCTTCCTAATTACTTACAGGAAAATTCTTAGAAGTTGCGCCTATATACCACTGGACTCGGGTTACATGGCCACATTCCTCTCAAGGCTCAGAATTACCTAAAGGTCCATAGCTTTAAATTGGAGTTAGTTGATCTTTGAATTATTTAATTTTCTACTGAGATAAAATTACTATCTCCCTTGCTGTTTACCTTTCAAAGAGAGCTCCCAAGTTTTTCAGAAATACATCCTTGGGTCATTAAGCTGAAAAAAAGGTTTAGTTAGTTTCTATAAAATACAAAGTTAGCTGAGTGTGGCAGCTCATGCCTGTAATCCCAGCTACTCAGGAGGCTGAGGCAGGAGAATTGCTTGAACTCGGGAGACAGAGGTTGCAGTGAGGTGAGATCATGCCTTGCACTCCAGCCTGGGTAACAAGAGAAAAACTCCATCAAAAAAAAAAAAAAAAAAAAAAAAAAAAACACCTCAGAAGACAGAGAAAATGCATTTACAAATTTTCTAAATAAATGTCCTAAGAAAAGAGACAAAAGGAAAGAAAATATCTTCCTTTATTTTTAACAAAGGAATTATACTATACCTCTCATGTATTTGGTTGTTTGTTTGAGACAGGGTCTAGCTTTGTCATCCAGGCTGGAGTGTGGTGGCGAGATCAGAGCTCACTGCAGCCTCCAACTTTCTGGCTCAAGTGATCCTCCAACCTCAGTGCCCCAAGCAGCTGGAACCACAGGTGTGCACCACCACACCTGGCTGATTTTTTTTTATTTTTAGTAGAGACGAGGTCTCACTATGTTGCCCAGGCTGATCTTGAACTCCTGGGCTCAAGCGATCCTCCTGCCTTGGCCTCTCAAAGTGCTGGGATTACGGGTGTGAGCCACCACTCTGGGCCCTGACTTTATTTCCATGAAAAATGAAATATTCCTTCACCTCCTTTGTATAATAGGCAGTTTTGTATGTCACCTTTCAGTTTCCATTAACCACTCAAACAACCCAGGACCTTGCCTAGTTTAATAAGCTGTTCTAATTGTCAGTCCCCGCTGCAACCAGTGCTCCACTCCACTCCTTTACTGAGGTCCCTGCCCCTCTCCCCTGCCCTACCCCAGGTGAATAGGAGCTCAACCTGCTGGCAGGATGCGCGACTCTGCCTGCTCAAACAAGGTGCTTTGCATTAAAACCATTTTCAACTTAAGAGGAAAAATGATTCAGCATTCAGTACAGGTAGCCCACTACAATATGTTGTTTTACCTTCAATTGTTTGAAATATTAACTTAAAACGCACAGGAAATGCCTGTCTTTATTGCAATCTCTGAACAAAAATTGTGAAGATTTCATGGACATTTATCAGTCCCAAATAATACTCTTATAATTTCTTATGCCTGTCTTTACTTTAATCTCATAATTCTGTTATCTTCGTAAGCTGAGAATATATGTCATCTCAGGACCACTATTGTACAAATTGATTGTAAAACATACGTGTTTGAACAATATGAAATCAGTGCACCTTGAAAAAGAACAGAATAGCAGCGATTTTCAGGGAACAAGGGAAGGCAACCATAAGGTCTGACTGCCTGTGAGGTCGGGCAGAATAGAGCCTATTTTTCTTCTTGCAGAGACCCTATAAATGAATGTGCAAGTAGGAGAGATATCGCTGAATTCTTTTCCCAGCAAAGAATATCAATAATTAATACCCTGTGGAGGCCAGGCGTGGTGGCTCATGCTTGTAATCCCAGCACTTTGGGAGGCCGAGGCGGGCAGATCACGAGGTCAGGAGATTGAGACCATGGTGAAACCCCATCTCTACTAAAAATACAAAAAATTAGCCAGGCGTGGTGGCGGGCACCTGTAGTCCCAGCTACTCGGAGAGGCTGAGGCAGGAGAATGGCATGAACCCAGGAGGCGGAGCTTGCAGTGAGCCGAGATCGCACCACTGCACTCTAGCCTGGGCGACAGAGCAAGACTCCGTCTCAAAAAAAAAAAAAAAAAAAAAAAAAATACCCTGTGGAAGGAATGCATTCCTGGGGGGAGGTCTATAAAAGGCCGCTCTGGGATTGTCTGTCTTATGCAGTTGAGATAAGGACTGAAATACGCCCTGGTCTCCTGCAGTACCCTCAGGATCACTAGGGTGGGGAAAAACCCCACTCTGGTGAAATTGAGGTCAGACTGGTTCTCTGTTCTCAAACCCTGTTTTCTGTTGTTAAGATGTTTATCAAGACAATACGTACACAGATGAACATAGACCCTCATCAGTAATTCTGATTTTG
This sequence comes from Symphalangus syndactylus, assembly GCF_028878055.3. NCBI lineage: Eukaryota > Metazoa > Chordata > Mammalia > Primates > Hylobatidae > Symphalangus > Symphalangus syndactylus. Next base: position 11,045,219 of record NC_072442.2, on the reverse strand, counting down.
CCCTTTGTCTTGTGATCTTTGCTTTGCCCTTTGCCTTGTGATCTTTACTGGCCTCAGAAGCATGTGATCTTTGTGACCTACTCCCCGTTCATACACCCCCTCCCCTTTTGAAGTCCTTAATAGAAACCTGCTGGTTTTGCAGCTCAGGTGGGCATCACGGATCTACCGATATGTGATGTCACCTCCGGCAGCCCAGCTGTAAAATTCCTCTCTTTGTACTCTTTCTCATTATTTCTCAGACTGGGCGACACTTAGAAAGAAACTACATTGAAATACTGGGGGCTGGTTCCCCCCATACTTAACATAAACATTTTAATGTCAATTATGCTTGAACTCAATGTTAAGTCAACTCAATCTCAAGTCAATGCTGAAGGATCTAATGCCAATTAAAGCTTTATGATCTTCTATAGTCATTGTATTTGGAACAATTATCTCAAAAAGGAATTTTCTGATGTTCTGCAAGGATTAACCTCGGACTGAAGACCTTGCCATACATATGGCATTTGTAATATTTCTGTCCAGTATAGATTCTCTGATGTCTAATGCTGTGTGAATGTGAAGTCAAGACTTTGCTACAATCATCACACTTGAGGTTTCTCTCCTGTATGAATTCTCCTATTTTTGCATAAGATGAAGCTTGACTGAAGACCTTGCACAATCATGACATTTGTAGGGTTTCTCTCCAGCATGAGTTCACCAATGAACTGCAAGGTATGAATGATGTCTGAAAAATTTGCCACATTTACTATACTTGTAAGATCTCTCTTCATTATGGATTCTCTAATGATTTGCAAAGGTTGTAGCATTACTGAAGGCTTTGTGAGAATCATTACATTTGTAAAGTTTCCCTATACCATTGATTGCATGATGATGAATAAGTGTAGACTGCCCACTAAAGGCTTTGCCACACTCATTACACGTGTAAGGTTTCTCTCCAGTATGAACTCTCTAATGTTGTGCAAGATTTGATTGTTGATTAAAAACTTTGCCATATTCATCATACTTGTAAGATTTGTCTCCAGTATAAATTGCCTTATGAATTACAAGGGCTGAATTTCAAGTGAAGGTCTTGCCACACTCATTACACTTGTAATGTTTCTCTCCAGTATGAAGTCTATGATGGCCTGTAAGAAATGACTTCTGACTGAAGTCTTGCAACACTCATTACACTTGTAAAGTTTCTCTCCAGTATGACTTCCATAATGACATGCAAGGTTTGCTTTTTGACTGAAAACCTTGCCACATTCATTACATCTGTAAGATTTCTCTCCAGTATGAACTCTCTGATGTTGCGCAAGGCATGAATCCCTCCAGAAAGCCTTATCACAAACCTTATATTTGTATGGTTTTTCTCCAGTATGAATTCTTTTATGTCTTCCAAGGTGTGACCTGCAACTGTAAATTTTGTCACATTCTTCACATTTGTAAGGTTTCTCTCCAGTATGAAGTCTATGATGAAGTGCAGGGTTTGCTTTTCTACTAAAAGCCTTGCCACATTCATTACATGTGTAATGTTTCTCTCCAGCGTGAATTGCTTTACGCATTACAAGGGCTGAATTTCAAGCGAAGGCCTTACCACACTCATTGCACTTGTAAGGTTTCTCTCCAGTATGAAGTCTCTGATGTTGTACAAGACATGAGTCATGCCAAAAAACCTTGTCACAAACGTTAAGGTTTCTCTTCAGTGTGAAGTCTATGATGAAGTGCAAGGTGTGCTTTTCTACTAAAAGCCTTGTCACATTCATTACATGTGTAAGGTTTCTTTCCAATGTGAACTCTCTTATGGCGTGAAAGGCATGAATTATCCCAGAAAGCCTTGTCACAAACCTTACATTTGTATGTTTTTTCCTCCAGTATGAATTCTCCTATGTGTTTTAAGTTGTGATCTGCAACTATAAACTTTGTCACATTCTTCACATTTGTAAGGTTTCTGTCCAGTATGAAGTCTATGATGGCATTGAAGGTAAGACTTCTGAGTGAAGGTCTTGCCACACTCATTACACTTCTAAGGTTTCTCTCCAGTATGAACTCTATGGTGGCATGCAAGGTATTACTTCTGATGAAAGACTTTGCCACATATATGACATTTATATTGTTTCTCTCCTGAATGGGTTATGTGATGTCTCCTTAAGTGTGAGCTATAATTAAAGGCTTTGCCACACTCATTACATTGGAAAAGATTTTATTTCATGTGTACCTCCTGTATTTGTGTGAATAATGAAGAATGGATGAAATTATTCCCACACTTATTAGAAATATGGGTTTTGAGCCTACAAAAATTATTTGGGATGTTGAAACTGAGGAAGCGTCATTGATAGACTGGTCCACTTGATTACCAATTTTCCCTTTAGTCTGAAATATGTACAGTTCAGGTAGATGCAAATGAAAGCTTAATACAAGCTTAATCCAAGCTGATCTTTAATGGGCTTGTTTCCAGTGTGCCTTTGATTATGTCTATCTGTACTACAAGTTAACTCTTTGATTTCTGTCATGGGTGCTTCATGGCCATTTCTTTCAATTTCTTGCCACTGAAACTGAAAGTTAGAATATCTTTCTCGATTTCTGGGAAGCAAAAATCATGTCTTTCCAATGTCCCTGTGTGGAACACTTCTGTATTGCCTTGCCCTGTTGATGAGAACTCCATCATGGATTTTAAAGAGCTATCCACAGACTCCAGGTTCCTGTAGTTCTCCAACATCATTTCCCTGTATAAAGCCGTCTGCTCAGGTTTCAGGCATTTCCACTCCTCCACAGAGAATTTTATAGCCACATCCCTGAAAGTCAAGTGTCCCTGAGGAGGAGCCATCCCTGGCTCCTTTTCTTTGCTCTTCTTGGTGGCTTCCTTACATAACATGAGTTTTGGAAATCAATTGGACTCTCACTCAGACGTCTCCAATTTGCTCTGGGTTGAGAAAGAGGGGCTGGAATTTCTAGGTCTGTGGGGACCCCATGTCGCCAGTATAGCAGCACCAGAGAATTGGGAAGCATACAGCTGCAGTGTAACCTTCAGTCCACTGCTTTTGTGAATTTTCATGATAGTAGTTATTGTCTTTTTGCTTCCAGGTGTAGAACCTCTTTCTTTTTATTCCAAGTGTAGAACTCCCTTCAGCATTTCTTGTCAGGCTAGTATAGTGCTGATTAATTCCCACAGCTTTTGCTTATCTGAGAAAGACTTTATTTCTCCTTCATTTATAAAGGATAATGTTTCTTGATATAGTATCTTTGGCTAATTTTTTTTACATCATTTTGAATATATAATTCCTTCATCACCTGGTCTACAAGGTTTCTGCTGAGAAATTTGCTGTTACTTTGATGGGGATCCCTAATGAGTGACTAGATGCTTTTCTATTGCTGTTTTTAGAATTCTCTCTTTATCTATGACATTTGACATTTTGACTGTAGTGTACTGTGGAGATGTTTTTGCATTGTGCTGACTTGAGTATCTCTGAGTTTCCTGTATCTGGATGTGTAAATTTCTTGCTAGACTTGGGAAATTTTCACGTATTATTTTATAGAATAGATTTTCAATCCCTTTCATTTTCCCCTCTGCCTTCTAGGGCACTGAAAATTCAAATGTTTGGTCACTTTGTAGTGTCCCTTATGTCATGTAGGCCTTGTTTATTTTTTATAAATATCTTTTTCTTTATTTTTGTCTGACTGACTTATTTGAAAAGACCATTCTTCAAGTTCTGAAATTCTTTCTGCTGCTTGATCTAGTCTAGTCTTGAAGCTTTTATATGTATTTTGTATTTCAACACAAATTTTTCAATTCCAGAATTTCTCTTTTGTTCTTTTTAATGATATATATATATATATCTTTGATAAATTTCTTATTCGTATCCTGATTTGTTTTTCTGATTTTTTGTTGTTTTTCTGAGTTCCCTTTTATCTCTCTCAGCTTCTTAAATATAATTTTTTAAATTATTTTCCAGAAATTTATAAATTTCTTTTTCATTGGAAATTGTTGCCAGAGAATTATTGTGTTCCTTTGAAGTTTTCTTATTTCCTTGCTTTTTTTATATTTCCTGTGTCCTTACATTGATATCTGTACATCTGGCATAGCTATCACTTCTTCCAATTTTTAAAATTTGCTTTTATAGGGGAGGATATTTTTCTGAAGATGTATCCATGGTGTTTGTTGTATAGGGCACTTTGGCGTTGCATCTGGATGTGTGCAGCAGTGTAGTCTCTGTTTATTTGTTGAGCTATAAACAGTGTCAGTGTTATCTGTGATTTCCTCTGTGGCTTAGGGCACAGTTGTTAGTGGGGTCTGTCATAAAGTTCTGTTGGGATAGGGCATCAGTTGGGCCAGTCTCTGGGGCCCAGTGGTGGCAGTGGCAGGCCAAGCATGCCTGTCCTTGGGCTTCAGGACACTGTATGCTGGCCCTGGTGTTAATCAGTCCAGGTGTGCCGATTCTTAGGTTTCCAGGCAGCCTGGTTGGTACCAGCAGTGGCAACAGTAGGTCGGGTTGGTTGGTGTGTTCTTGGAACCCTGGGAAGTGGGATTGGCATGGACAGTGGGGGTAGTAGTCACAGGACAATCCTCTGTCTCCCATGCATTTCACGTTGTTGTTTGTTTGTAGTGGATTTAGTGGGTTTGGTGGGGCAATCCCCAGGCTACGGGTGATACATGCAGGTTGGTGCAAGTTGTGGTATGGTATGTTGAGTCAGCTTGTCTTCAGGCCCAAGTCAGAGTGTTCAGGTCCCAACAGTGGTTTATAAGTTAGGGTGATACCTAGGCTTCAGGAATGTTCTAGGGAACTGAGCACTTGATGGGGGGCCGTAGAGCTAAACCAAGTGGACCTATCCTTAGGCCTTCTAGTGGTACATATAGGTGCTGGCTGTGGTAGGCAGGAACAAGGTGATCTCCACATCCCCAGTGAAACACTTAGGTGGGAGTGGAACCAGCTATGGTGTGCCCCTGTTGCTGGAGAGTATAAGGTTGCTTTCATTAGCCGCAGCCATAAACAAGCAGCTGAGGAGTACATACTTTGGCCCTAGGTGGCAGCTGCAAGAAGGGTAGCCTTTCCTCAGGGCACATGTAAACACATGGTAGCCCTGCTGCCAGGGGTGGTGGGGCTTGCTGCCAATGTCTTATACTTTGGCCCTGGCAGCAATAGCCATCACTGGCATGCAGGCATCTAGGAATGTAGAAGTGCAGAGGCTGTTGGGGCACAAGACAGGACGTACTCTGGTGTGGGCTACACTGTCAACATGATGCATTGCTGTAGATGCTTACAACTCAGGGAGTGTGTGAGCTCCAGGCTCCCTACATTTTTCTTAGGGCATGCAGGCGTTAAGGGGCTTTCTGGTGGCTAAGATTGCAGCAGTCATGGTGGGAATGTGTACCACTAGGGGTCACTCAGTTACTTTATCACCTCTTTAGGGAGCCTTTCTAGGCTCCCATATGATTTTGGCTGAGTAGTTTGCCTCAGAATGCATATTTTAAGTGTTTATATATTGTCTATTTACCTTCCAGAAAAGATATAACAAGCTATAGTCCCACTATTGTATTCATTTCTCTGGGCTATGTTGCATATTTTTAAACATAAAGTATTTGCCAATATAATGAGTGAGAAAAACTGTATCATTATTGATTGAGTTTAAATTGTCCTGGTTATTACTAATACATTTAAATACTTTCTGCATTATTTGTGTAAATTCCTTTCGTGCAATAATTTGCCCCCATGAATCAGTTATCTATTACAACAATCGTGTTGCATAACAAACAACCACAAAACCCAGTGGCTTAATAAAATAATTATTTACCTCGCAGTAGTGGATTGGCAGAGTGATTACCTAGTCTGGGTTTACTCATGCATTTGCAGTCAGCTGCGGTTTGGTAAAGTAGGCTTTGTTAATTTTGCTTGTGCTGTCTCACATGTTTGAGGGTTGGTTGGCTGTTACCTGCTCAGAGAGATCATTGGCTGTGATGACTACACTGACATAGCACTGCTCCTCATATACCATCCTCCAGAAGGCAATCCCAGGCATGTGTTTAGGAAGGAATCAGTGAAAAGAGAGAAAGGGGAAACTTGTAAGCAATTTTTTAAGCCTCTAGTTACATCATATTTGCTAATATCCCATTAACCAAAACAAATTATGTAGCTGAGCATAGTAACAAGGATAAGAGTCAGGGAATATGAGTGCAGACGCTATATGGGAGAGCATAGCAAAATTACATAACATAGGATACAAATACAGGGGAAAAATGTAGCTGTTTTATAAGCCATGTACCATACCATTTTTCTAATGACGTGTCAAATTTTTTTAAAAATTATTTTCTTGTTCTTAAGAATTTATTTTTAAAGATATTTTATTATGCATATTTAAGGTATGCAACATGACATTATATGCACTTCTTTTACATGTAAAACAGTTAATGTAGTGAAACAACATATTCCTCATCTCACGGGAAACCCAGATTTTAAGGATTTCTCCGTGTTTTTGCATCCAGAGTAAAGCAACAGTTGCAAATCAGTAAGAAAATGACAAACTCCACCCTCTCCTTTCCAAAATAACTTAAAAAGTCAAAATACTGAAATGAATACTTCACCAACGAAGATATCCAAATGGCCAATAGATATTTGAAAAAGTTTTCAGCACCATTATTTCTTTGGGAATTACAATTACAATAAGATACTATTATAAGGCCACTAGAATATTAACTAGAATGTAAAGCAAAAGGAACTTTTGCTATGTATTGCTATACTAAAATGGTATACCACTTTGGAAAAGTGTTCAGTCACTTCTTACAAAGTTAAATAGATGCCTCTTCTGTAATCCAACAATAACACACCTAGGCATATATCCAAGATAAATTAGTGAACATGTCCACAAAATAACTATACAGAATGTCCATCACAGTGGTATTCATATCAGCCAAAAACTGAAAACAACCAAGATGTGATGTTAATTAACAGGAGAACTGGTAAACATATGATGGTATATTCACACAATTAATACTACCTGGTAGTAGTCTTATGAACTTCTTGTAGTGTTATAAACTAATAGAAAGAATGAACGACTGACATGCAACAGAATGAATAAATTTTATTGTGTTTAAGGAAGGAATATAAACATAAAAGAAATGTATTTACTGAAATCATTTAGCCTTGATAAAATTACAAAGGCAGTACAAAATTAAAAAAATTATATAACCATTTATTTTACAAATACAGATGTAAAATATTTGCATTCAAATTTCAAGAAATCAAAGCTCAGCAAAATAAAGCCAGAAAATAATTAAAACAATACAACACTATGATCAAGGTAAGTTAATTCTAAAAATGTACCTATAGTTTAATATTTGAAAATAATACATTTTATTAATGATAACAATTATCAATGGTTTTAAAAAGTATGCAATTTTTCCTGAAGTTCGAAAAAAAACAAAAAATAATATATTGTGATAGAAGTCATTATAGTAGTTGCCTAGGTGGTGTCCTGAACATGAGGAAAAGTTCTGGAGTGATGGGAAAACTCAAGTCATAATTTAGGAGGTGACTACATGATTGTCATTGAACAACTCTCAAACTTTTTAGCTTTTAGCCTGAAGACCACATTTTTATATCCTTAACAATTATTGAGGGTACCTAAGATTTTTTCTTAGTATTGGTTATATTCATCAATATTTACAACAATAAAAATTAAAGCTGATATTTTTAAAATGTTAATTTTAAAATAATGAAAAACCCATTGAACATAAATATAAACAATACTTTTATTAAACAAAATAACAATATTTTCCAAACTAAAAATAGTTAACAAGAGTTAACAAGAAGAGCGATGTTATTTCCCCCTTTTTACATTTAACCTTTGGCTATTATCTGAAAACTGACATGAAGACATTTTTGTTTTTCTCATTCTAGGAGTAATTATCAAAAATAGTTATACTAGTTTTACATGATACCCTTTCAGCCTTTACAAAATAATTATTTTTGCCAATAATCCATTGATCTAATGCATGATTTTCAAATATTACATCATATTCTGGAAATAACTTCACATGGTCATGGTGTTTTATTATTTTAATTAATTTCTGGTTTATTTTGCTGAGTTTTAATTTTGTGAGTTTGGGTGCAAACACTTTTTCATCTGTATTTATAAAATAAATGGTTTCATAATTTTCTTTATTTTGTACTACCTTTGTAATTTTTTTTTTTTACTTCAGGGCCATATGATCTCAGCAAAATGAATTAGAAACATTTTAATTTTTAAATGTTCTGAAATAGTTTATGTAGCAAGAAAATTTTCTGTTCCTTAAAAATGTGAAAGAAAATATTTATATAACTTCTACCTAGTGTCTTTATTGAAGGTATATATTTTTTCATTTGTTTAATAATAATGAGTTATTTTTCATTTTCTAGTTTATTGCTACATATATACAGATCTTCATGTAGTCACATTCTATATTTCTTCCTCTACGTATTGTTTACTTGCAAATGTGTTTTATATTTAGCTGTGGGATATACAACTCAATTTATTTTTGTCTTAATTTTAAAAAGCAAATGGATTAAATTTTAACTTGTTACTAGTATCATGTTTTAACACAAATACCTGTTTTTTCTTATCATGTGCTCTCAAGGAAGATCTGCATCTCATCTAACTTCTTATAATAATTTTTCTGAAAATATTACTAGGTTTGGATTAAATAGAATTTTACTATACACATTATCTGTCTCTCTTTCCATATATCTTTGGTTTATTACCAAAAGGATCTTCCATTTCACTTTTTTTACTTCTTTTTCTTGCCATGCTCTAATCTTTAAATTTCAAATAGCAGTATTATAATATAATTCTTGGAATATGTCCAATATTAAAAAATGCAATTGTTTGAATCTTGTGCTTTATACAATCTTAATACGATGAACCTTATTATTTTTTGTTGATTGCTGAAGTAAACACACAGCATATCAGATATTGAATCTGGCAGATTTCTAACTAAATTACCTTGTCGACGTGTTGCTGGAGATCCCATATTCATTGACTCGGTCCACTGCTACATAAAGTAATATAGTTACATAGCAAAAAAAATGACAGAATAACAGATGGATAATCTATTAGCAGGAACATCAGAGACTAAAATAGGAGTGCCAGTGGTGCAGTGGTGCCAATCCTGTAGTCAGAAGAATGCTGGAGAAAATATAACTTCAAATGCTGGAGTTAAGGAAGTAGAATATTAATTATTCAAAAGGGGTAAAAACTCAGAACATATTCCAGTATTTTAGCAGAAGCTACAGATTTGTAGAGGTTATTATTAAATTAAAATAATTGAGTATGAAGTACTTGCCCACCCAGGAACAAATGAAGCAGAATGGGTAATATTGCTTGCAGAGATATTTAGAGTGAGACTTTGGAGTCAGACAGCTTGACGATGATTGATTCCCATCTTTTGCTAGCTGTGTAACTCTGGACATTATCTAATCTCAGTTTGCATTTTACTAATATCTACTTCATAGGGATATGGGGAGGAGCTAGATAATAGATGTAAAACATTTAGCAAAGTGTTGTTGGTTAGTAAGTGTCAACTCAGTAGTCGTTTTATTATCTTAATAGAAATGTTTGAACTAGAAAGCTATGAAGCTATGGAGTCAGAAGTCTGACTCATATCCTTGAATTCCTTTTAAAAGACATTATGTAGCCTGGTATAAAATTATATAAAATGGTTCTTTTTTTTTTTTTTTTTTTTGAGGCAGGGTCTTGCTTCATTACCCAGGCTGGGGTGCAGTGGCATGATCATGGCTTGAACTCTTGGGCTCAAGTAATCCTCCTGCCTCAGCTTCTCAAGTAGCTATGACCACAGGCATGCCTCACTATGCTGAGCTATTTAAAAAATTTTTTTGTAGAGACAGGAGTCTCGCTATGTTGCCCAGACTGGTCTCAAACTCTAAGTTTCAACCAATCCTCTTGACTCCCAAAGCACTGGGATTACAGGTGTGAGCCACCACACCCAACATAAAATTGTTCTTGCAGAATTTTTAGTATTTGGTGTATGTACGTACACCTTTGAAACTACTCTTAAGAGTAAGACTCATTGCACATTTTATCTTAAAATTGTTTTTTAACAGGCTTTATTTTTAGAGCAGTTTTAGGTTCACTGCAAAATTGAGCAGAAACTACAGAGATTTCCCTTGTAACCCTTGACACCCTCTTCTAACACACATGCATAGCCTCTCCCACATAAAATCTCTCACCATAGTGGTACATTTCTTAAACTTGACATACCTACACTGCAATATTATTATTGCCCAAAGTCCAGAGTTTACATTGGAGTTCACGCTTAGTGGGTACATTCAGTAAGTTTTGACAAATGTATAATGACATGTATATACCACTATAGTGTCATACAGAATATTTGCACTGCTCTAAAAACCTTCCATGCTTTTTTTGCCTATTATTCCATATTTTCCCCATCTCTTGGAGTCCCTTTTTTCTGTTGTCATGGTTTTGCCTTTCCCAAAATGTCAAATTGGTAGAATCATACATATATTAGCCTTTTTGAGTTTGTTTCTTTCACTTAGTGATATGCATTTAGGTTTCCTCTAGATCTTTTCATGAATTGACAGCTAACTTCTTTTTAGTACTCAACAATACTCCATTATCTGGATATATCATAGTTTGTTTTTCCATTCTTTCACTGAACCACATCTTGGTTGCTTTCAAGTTTAGATAATTATGAGTAAATCTGCTATAAACATCCCTGTGAAAGCTTTTGTGTGGATGGAAGTTTTCAACTAATTTGAGTAAATATCAAGGAACATGATTCATGGATTGTATAGTGAGAGTATGTTTAGTTTTGTAAGAAACTGCCAAACTGTCTTCAGAAGAAGTTGTACCATTTTTCATTCTCAATAATAATAAATGAGAGTTCCTGTTGCTCCACATCCTCACCAGTATTTAATATTGTCAATGTTTTGGATTTTGGTCATTCTATTAGGTGTATAGTGATAGCCGATTATTGTTTTAATTTATAATTCCCTAATGAGATATGATGTTAAACATATATTCATATATTTTTTTTTCCAACTGTGAGGTGTCTGCTCAGGTCTTTGCCCATTTCTTAATCAGGTTGTTCAATTTTTATTATGTTCAATTTTTATTTGAGAGTTCTTTGTATATTTTGAATAACAGTTTCTTATCAGAAATGTTTTTATTCAAATATTTTCTCCCAGGCTGTGGCTTGTCTTTCCATTCTATTCACAGTATCTCTTACAAACCAGAAAATTTTAATTGTAATAAAGTCTGGCTTATCAATTCTTTATTTCATAGGTCATGCCTGTGGTATTGGGTCTAAAAAGTCATTGTCAAACCCAGGGTCATCTAGACTTTCTCCTATGTCATCCTCTAGGAATTTTATAGTTTTGGGTTTTACATATCAGTCTATGATTCATTTTGAATTTTTTATTTTGTGGGGAGAGTAACGTTTGTCTATAATCTTTTTTACTTCTTTTGCATGTAGATGCCCAGTTGTTTCAGAAAATTTGTTGCAAAGACTATTGTTTATTTGTTTGAGATGATGGAATGAGAGTGACTAAGTAAAAATGAATTTATAAAGATCTGATGACTGTGATTTTTCACTACAAATGAGAAAAATCCAATCAAAAATACTTCAAGAAAGAATTTTACTGATGAAGCTAAAGCTATTCTATATAAGATTCTGGATTCTTATCATATTAATATGATGCTTAGGGAATAGACTTTTTCCCAGTGTAAATAATATAATATTTACTATTATGCTATTGGGATAGGAAATGTTGAATAAATGATTTTTCTTTGTTTGTTCGATTGATTGAATAAATGAATAAATAACTTTCTAGGGTGTACAGTTTATGTGGCATGAAAAAGCTGTGAAAGCTAAGACTGGAGATTGTTGTGTTTTGAGGACATTTCTATTAGTTGTATTTTAAAGGGAAGTGAAGCCCCAGATAACTTGATGCTTACTGGGTTTAGGGACTGTTCGAAGATAAATGTTTTGCAGTTTTTCCATAGGCGTCTTTTCTGGCAGACCTATACTTAGTATAATGTGTGGGCTTCAGTGAAACAAATTTTGAAGTTGTCTTGAGTCCTCACAATAATAAAAATCTTTGCAAATACCGAATTCAGAATTCCATAATGGAAATGTGAAAACCCTTCTTTCCTTGTCCGTGCCTTCCTACACACCTAACTACCTATTTTATTTGGCATATAAACATTTTCCCATAGCCCCAGAGACTCCCATTGACAAATTTATTAAACTTGTCTTACCCAGAATGTTAATGTTTCTGTAAATCTTCACCATCTGTTGTACCATCTAATTGCAAATGTGGAGTGAACATAATGCATGATTTTATCATAATAAATTTAGATAAGTGATTTAAATGCACTTGAATATTCTTTATTCAAAGCTACATGGATTTTTCAGCCTTTTCTTCTCTCCTAGGAACTGTTGCGAAGCTATTATTTCCCAGTGCCCCTGTGTCACAAAGGGATCTTCTTGAAAAAGTCACTCTCTTCTTTAGGCTTGCCACACCACCTCCAAGTGTAACAGACAGTAAATGAGATGCCATTAGGTTAAACCTGAGCTGCCTCCTAAGAAACATGAATAATTGAAATCCTTCACATACATATTTATCTCTCTCTCTCTGCTTGTCAGTCACTCATCAATAGCTACCACTCCATACATACCTGTCTATTACCCAAATGCATTATTTGACCTCTACCTTACTCCTTTATTTCAATCTATAAGAGGATTTAACACTGCCTATTTTTTAAATATAAATTTTCTTATTATCCTTATAAAAAATCACTTTTAAGCTAGTTGTCAAAATATTTCCATGGTGCTCTTATTAAAACCACAAGGTTATATTTTGTACATTTCTGAAGTTTCTTCTGTATGTGTTCTGATATATGTGTTTTTTAATAGGTAGAATATAAAAAAGATTGTTTTCATCAAGTGAGCTGTTCATTGGGAAATAAGTGGACAGATGGTCTAAACCTTTAAATGAAAATATATTCATAGCAGTGTAGCGCTACTAAGCCCTTTTGAAATCCAACACAAAATTCCTGAGCCAGATCCTGCTGTTCTCTTATGCTTCAAGAGAGTCTATTTGACTGAACTGCAAAGTAGATCATCTGATGTCACAGTTGAACTTGAAGGGACCATATCATTTGAGTGATATTATAACCAGTCATCAGGCCCTTCCAGTTCTCTGGGTTCTGCACACACCGTCTATGCCAGTATCACAGAAGTAATGGCACTCTATGACATTACGACTCTATCTTATTCCCTAAAGGTGAGCAACCAGAGGTGGGCTTGTGCTTTTCCTTCCTGTGTTCTCAGGAGCTAGCATAGGGAGTGACAGAGGAGAATGCACAGAAATTGCTTGTTGAATTAGTACCAGGAGCATAATGAATATATAATATGTTGAATGATAAAAAAATTGAAAATGTCTTTGGGAAGAAAAGAAAGCCTAAGTTTTCCAGGTGTGTTTTCTTTTTCTCTGATAAATGCTAAGACAGTGTCAGCTAATTTAGCTAGAAAGTGTAAAAACTTACCGGTTGAAAGAGTTTGCTGAAAATATTGGTAGGGAGGAGACATCCACCACGTTTGGTAAGTTTCTTGCCAATATCTTCACTTTACTTTGGGAGGACATTCCAAGAGTATCCTGTGGCTATGATATTGTACTGAAAAAAGCACTGCACAAAGATAAAGCAAAGGCCATTTAGAGGTGCTAGGAGTTCTGCCATACATTGAACCGTTGGTTCCTAGGCAATTAATGTAGTAGGATTAGATTTTCCCTCAACTTTGAAAACATTTCATCAAAAACACTGCAAGTCAGTTGATTTGTCTAGATATTTTCAGAGAAATTTATATACAACCCACTGCCTATTTCAATAAAATCATGGTTAAAAAATATCTCTAAATGGAGCAGAGAAAGTGAGATTAAAAGTTTAAACAAATAGCCCCACATTCAAATGCATGTGTAGCTTATTACCATCTTGGTGTGTGAGCATGGAAACTAGTTATACCTAGTAATTATTTTTTTCAATTCTTCCACTAAGTTATTCTATTTCATTTAAATATTTATATGAATAATATTTAATATTCATATTTCATACAAAGCAATTAGAAAAAGCAGAGTAATGTGAAGAAGCTTGCTTATTCTCAAATCTGAGTGATTTTCTAAGATTTAGCACCCCCATCTCCAAACCAGAGTCTTTTACTCTGCATAACTTAACCATGTGCCAAGTGGCCAGCTTGCAATAAAACTGCTTCTTAACCATCTCTGTTCACAGCTAAACACTAGATAATTCTTTCTGTGTTGCTACAGAGCCCTGTGTTGTACCCAATCATCCTACACTTATGCTGCTTTAGAAGTTATTGAGTGTGGAGCTAAAAAGTGACGCAGATTGTTTCTCCTCTTGGTTTTTGACCTTGTATATGACAACTGCAATCAGAGTAATCTTTCTAAAATGCACTCCTCCAATGGCTCATAAAGGAGCCCTCATTCAAAAGCCTACGTATCCTCTCTGAACTTCTATAGGCTGCTACAGAATGAGATTCTGGTCTTAGAATTTGATCTTAGAATTCTACCTGTGCTTTCAAACCATGTAAGTTTAATTTGCTTCTTTGTGGATTTTTTTCATAAACAAAAGTAACAATTATTAAATCAAGTTGAAAAACAAGCATCACATTATATAAAAAGTTATATATTGCAAGAATATGATCCGTGGATGCAGTTACAGGTACATAGACTTTCCAGTATTCCTCTTCCCAAGTGGGAAACCCTCCTCAGATCTTCCTGTGTATTTATCACTGATGACAGCAGTATTTTCTGATAATAAGTGAAACCATAAGCCAAAATTCTTCCACTTCTGCTTTAGCCAAAATTACAGTAGGGGAAAATATGTGAAGACATGTAACACAGGCAAGAGTAAGACAATTGTCTGTTGTTTATTGTCTAACTTTATCATAAACACCATTAAAACCTCAAGTTAACTTAAGAATTTAACAAAAATTTTCATTATTATTTAGGGATAAACAGAGTAATTCCATGAAAAAAATCTAAGCGCTTCATCTCAGCTGGTGGCATCTTGTTCAGTTATTCATAAAGCTGGGACACAAAATTATCAACACAGAAGATTAAATAGAAACTATCATTGACTGAGAGTATTCCATGTGGAAATACTATTTTTAAATCACGCCTAAGAGTTTTTAATCACTGAAAAAAATTAAGAGATATTTTGCATATAGGTAGCTGTATGAATTTATATGCATGTCAATTTATAAATTGTACTTTCTTTTCTTCTCTTTTTTCTTTTTGGAGATGAGGTCTCACTCTGCCACCCAGGCTAGAGTGCAGTGGCACGATCTCGGCTCACTGCAACCTCCGCCTCCCAAGCTCAAACAATTCTCCTGCCTCAGCCTCCCTCGTAGCTGAGACTACAGGTACCACCATGCCCAGCTAATTTTTGTATTTTTTGGTAGAGACAGAGTTTCACCATGTTGGCCAGGCTGATCTTGAACTCCTGACCTCAGATGATCTGCCCCACTCATCCTCCCAAAGTGCTGGGATTACAGGCATGAGCCACTGTGCCTGACCCGTACTTTATTTTCATCTTAACTGTGAGCTCAGCCATTTTATCTGATCCTTTGGTTGTTTGCAAAAAGTTCTGACTTAAAGAAGCTGAAAGTACCTTATTTCACTATTTTAGTTAAAATTTTAGACAAGAGAAGGGCAATCAGATACGTAATACTACATATGGTATTATACATAGAATACAATATAATATATAATACTATGTATGTACTATTGCTTATCTGACTTTATATATACGTATACATATAGACAGTTAGATAATTTGCTTTAACCAGATACATTTATATCCATGTTGTCTAATCTGTGTTTTGCAAGCTACAGCCTATAACCTGGTGGTAGAACATAAAAATAATAAAACAACAACAGCTTGTTTTTGTTTTGTTTTGTTTTTTAGATACAGGATTTCACTTTGTTGCCCAAGCTGACCTGCAGTGAAGTATGAAGTACAGCCTCACTGCAGCCTCAAACTTCTGGGCTCAAGCCATCCTCTTGAGTAGCTAGCGCTACAGGTTGGCAACACCACGCCAAGCTAATTAAAAAAAAAAAAGTAGAGATGGGATCTGGCTATACTGGCCAGGCTGTTCTCAAACTTCCAGCCTCAGGTAATCCTCCCACCTCGGCCTCCCAAAGTGCTGAGATTATAGGTGGGAGTCACTGTACCCAGCCCCAGTCCATTTTTAATTTGAAAAAGAAAGGATTAGGATAGAAATATTAGAGTACATTAGATGTACTAAGGTAAGTATTGCTTCTTGGAGCTGTTGTTTCATATAGATACATGTCTGTATATGTAATATATACATATGCATTCACAAATATATTTAAGTAAATATAACATAAAATATGTTTCTTACTGTGGGTAGTAGTTTATAAATTTGGAAAAACTGGACTATATAATAAAAAGATGCATAGTCTGAAGACACAAGATATCTGTTCTACTATTAATAAAATAAGAAAAGGAAAGAGACTATAACTGACACTAAATCCTTCTCTCAGATTAAAGTTTAAAAGCCTTTTAGATATAGATTATTTTCTCAGAGATATTGAGGGAAGAATCTATTGTATATATTTATGAAGTTATCACAAGTATTAAAGACTGGGTTCAGGGCTTGATATTAAAGGTTTGTTTTTGTTTGTTTTTGTTTTTTTCATTTTGTTATTATACTTTAGGTTTTAGGGTACATGTCCACAATGTGCAGGTTTGTTACATATGTATCCATGTGCCATGTTGGTGTGCTGAACCCATTAACTCGTCATTTAGCATTAGGTCTATCTCCTAATGCTGTCCCTCCCCCCTTCCCCTACCCCACAACAGTCCCCGGAGTGTGATGTTCCCCTTCCTGTGTCCATGAGTTCTCATTGTTCAATTCCCACCTACGAGTGAGAACATGCGGTGTTTGGTTTTTTGTCCTTGTGATAGTTTACTGAGAATGATGGTTTCCAGTTTCATCCATGTCCCTACTAAGGACATGAACTCATCATTTTTTATGTCTGCATAGTATTCCATGGTGTATATGTGTCACATTTTCTTAATCCAGTCTATAATTGTTGGACATTTGGGTTGGTTCCAAGTCTTTGCTATTGTGAATAGTGCCACAATAAACATACGTGTGCATGTGTCTTTATAGCAGCATGATTTATAGTCCTTTGGATATATACCCAGTAATGGGATGGCTGGGTCAAATGGTATTTCTAGTTCTAGATCCCTGAGGAATCGCCACACTGACTTCCACAATGGTTGAACTAGTTTACAGTCCCACCAACAGCGTAAAAGTGTTCCTATTTCGCCACATCCTCTCCAGCACCTGTTGTTTCTTGATTTTTTAATGATGGCCATTCTAACTGGTGTGAGATGGTGTGGTTTTGATTTGCATTTCTCTGATGGCCAGTGATGATGAGCATTTTTTCATGTGTTTTTTGGCTGCATAAATGTCTTCTTTTGGGAAGTGTCTGTTCATGTCCTTCGCCCACTTTTTGATGGGGTTGTTTGTTTTTTTCTTGTAAATTTGTTTGAGTTCATTGTAGATTCTGGATATTAGCCCTTTGTCCGATGAGTAGGTTGTGAAAATTTTCTCCCATTTTGTAGGTTGCCTGTTCACTCTGATGGTAGTTTCTTTTGCTGTGCAGAAGCTCTTTAGTTTAATTAGATCCCATTTGTCAATTTTGGCTTTTGTTGCCATTGCTTTCGGTGTTTTAGACATGAAGTCCTTGCCCATGCCTATGTCCTGAATGGTATTGCCTAGGTTTTCTTCTAGGGTTTTTATGGTTTTAGGTCTAACATGTAAGTCTTTAATCCATCTTGAATTAATTTTTGTATGAGGTGTAAGGAAGGGATCCAGTTTCAGCTTTCTACATATGGCTAGCCAGTTTTCCCAGCACCATTTATTAAATAGGGAATCCTTTCCCCATTTCTTGTTTTTGTCAGGTTTGTCAAAGATCAGATAGTTGTAGATATGCGGCATTATTTCTGAGGGCTCTGTTCTGTTCCATTGATCTATGCCATCTCACGTGCAGAGACACACATAGACTCAAAATAAAGGGATGGAGGAAGATCTATCAAGCAGATGGAAAACAAAAAAAGGCAGGGGTTGCAATCCTAGTCTCTGATAAAATAGACTTTAGACCAACAAAGATCAAAAGAGACAAACAAGGCCATTACATAATAGTAATGGGATCAATTCAACAAGAAGAGCTAACTATCCTAAATATATATGCACCCAACACAGGAGCACCCAGATTCATAAAGCAAGTCCTGAGTGACCTACAAAGGGACTTAAACTCCCAAACAATAATAATGGGAGATTTTAACACACCACTGTCAACATTAGACAGATCAATGAGGCAGAAAGTTAACAAGGATATCCAGGAATTGAACTCAGCTCTGCACAAAGTGGACCTAATAGACATCTACAGAACTCTCCACCCCAAATCAACAGAATATACATTTTTTTCAGCACCACGCCACACCTATTCCAAAATTGACCACATAGTTGGAAGTAAAGCTCTCCTCAGCAAATGTAAAAGAACAGAAATTATAACAAACTGTCTCTCAGACCACAGTGCAATCAAACTAGAACTCAGGACTAAGAAACTCACTCAAAACCGCTCAACTACATGGAAACTAAAGGTTTGTTTCACTAGGGAAAGTATAATGTTAATTACAGAAAATTCACATTCCGACTGAGCATGAATGAGTTTGTTTGGCTTTACCTTCAAACAGAGATCAGCCTTTGTCCTAGGCACCCATCTTTTGAACCAATTCCACCAGAAAGATTCAGCAATAGTCTTAAAAATCTAGACTATTTCTATCTCTAATGCTAAGGTAAAGGGCTCCAGTGAGACAAGCAGATGGAGCATAAAAACAAGGTCACATCAAGCTAAAAATGACAAGCAAGAGCAAACATCATTTTCCCAATGGTTGAATCCATCTTTTCCTAACCTTCCCAAATCAGAGAATCAGTTATAGGTCTTAATTTATCTTACCCGGGAAAAGAGTCAGAAGGGAGAAAGTGAAGCTGGCCAAGGATGGAGTTAGGATTAAACCTACCATCTTCAAGGCATCATACACTTTTCATTTGCTTAAGGGATAGAGCATGGTGAAGCTGGGTTTGCTCCCAGGAAAGAGCACTCCCCTCAGCTGGTTTCTGTTTTAAAAACTCATTGAAGGAAAATTGTCCTAAGGAACATTGCACTTCCAGAGAAACCCAGGTCTCTAACTCTTGTCCTCAATATATTTAAAATTCCAACCACGATTATTAACATAATGGTTAATAAAATATTTTGTCCTATGACCTTTCAGATGATTCATACTTAAAAACAAATTTACTAGGAGGAACATCAACCATATATATTTTTTGTCCTTTAACCCTTAAACAGATTGACACTTTAAAAAATTAACTAGAAGCAGCTCCTACTATGATGTTTTTTTCTAATTTGGAAGTGTCCCTGTGCTACAATAGTTTCATTATTTGAGTGAATTGATTACTTCCCTATGTTTAGTTTACTTTCACTGAGCTTTCTGTTACCTTCTACTGCTTCCCAGCTAAATAATTTCAAAGAGAAATTATCTTTCATAGGCGGGAAGCTAAATACTTCTATGATTTTAGGAACACAAAAATATTTCTTGAGCCACTCTCAAAATACCTGCAGAGTAGGAATACATACATATATATATTTTCGGGGGAGGAGGAAGTTTTATTTTTCTTTTTTTTTTTAAGTATTTTTTCTTTGTACTTCTTACAGATACTTTTTGGACATATAAGTGTCAGTTGTTATTACCAAGGGCTGTTATGAAGGACTTTGAAGATCACTTAAAGACTGATATCTGCTGGAGGAGAAAGAGGACAGGAAATTATGGGGGAGTGAGTCACAAGGAGTTTGGGTCATCTTTCCTTTGAAATAAAAAAAATAGGAGAGATTTCAAACATTCAGAAAAGTATACGAAAATATATAAACTGCTGAGATATAAAATGGATTATGCCATTTTATCACATTAACTTCAGGTCTCCCATTCTCTTGTGGATTTTTTCCCCTTTGTTTATTTGTAATAATACATAAGTAAGATCCTCCCGCCCATCAAACAACCCCATATTCCTTCTTCCCAGGGATAACCTCTAACATAAGATTGATGTTCTTTCTCCCAGGCATGCATTTTTCTCTTTTTATTGGCCTCATCAATAGAAATGAGGACAAATAATATTATTTTCTACCTGATAAGATTATTGATTGTGTGAATTACATAAATTAATATATATGAAATGCTTATAACAATGTTTTACACATCTTATATGGCCAACAAATTTAGTTAGCTAGCAAGCTGTTATTTAGCTACCTCTCCACAAACCATATATTATTCTTTAAATGTATTTTAACTTTGATTAGGTTGAATACCATGAAACTGATGATATTTGACCTTGTTTGATCTATACACAAAAAAGGAATTTTATATAATGACTCCATTTGTGTATGTATATTGCATTGCATATAACTTTTAAACACAAAATAATTTATAAGATTTATAAGATTATTCATATATCAAATCTGCATTATTCACTGCTTGACAGAATTCCATTTTGTCACCATAACAAAATTTATGTAGGTTTTCTCAACTTGAGGTTCCACTGCATTGCTTCCACATTTTCACCACTATAAACAGCGTAGTAATGGACATCATTGCATGTGCTTTCTTATGCGTGAGTGAATTCATGTAAAATAAAACCTAAAAGTGGAATTCTTAGGTTCCACAGTATGCATGTCTCTCACTTCACTGGGAATGGCCAAATTATTTGCCGATGTTTGAACTGACATACATTCTCCTTGGAATATATTCATAGTGTGAAGCCCGCAAAAATAAGGAGACATATTATTTATTTTGCAAGTCAAAGACCTTTCAGTGGAGGCTTAAATGTGCCTCTGAAAGAGGTCATCGGGGGAGATGTTTTCAGAAGAGAAATGTAAACTCTAAGGAATAATCAAATGAAAATGCTGCAAATGAAAAACATGGTCCAGAATACCTGCGATCTGGGTCCCGGTGATTTATAGCAAGTTTTTCAAGGGGTAGAATTGATTGATATTGGGGAAGTTTTTGAAGGCAATGCTATGCATTTTGAGTGTTCTTCATTACTTTATATAGATACAAATTTCTGTCTGAAATCATATTCCTTCTACCTAAAGGTCTGTCTTTAATTTTTCTTGGAGAATAGGTATCCCTCAGCATTTATCTGAGAAATACTTTATTTCTCTTTTATTTTAGAAAAATATTTTCACTAGACAGAGAATTCTAAGCTGACATTTTTATTTTGGTTCATTAAAAATGCTACTCCTTTGTCTTTCAGTTTGTATGGTTTCTGAGAAGCCAATTGTAATTTTTATCTCTGATCATCTTTAATGTGTATTTTTTCATGTGACTTCCTTCAAAAGTGTCTCCGTCTTTATTTAAGCAGTTTGAATATGATGCATCTATGGGTGGTAATTTTCCCTCTTAGTGTTTTCTGAACCTCTTGGATTTATGTCTGTCATTAAGTTTGAAAAAAAAATAAGCTTATTTTTTCAAATGTGTTCGATTCCATTCTTCATATATTGCAATTATGTGTATAGGAAAGAGTCAGATGATGTTCACACTCTTGGATGCTCTGTGCTGTTTTTGTTGTTGCTGTTTATTTGTGTTCTTTGCTTTTTCACTCTTTTGTCCTCTTTGTGTTTAAGTTAGATACTTTCTACTGACCTATCTTCAGTAGGTAAATCTTTGCTTGGCTACTGATGAGCCTCTGAGAAGTATTCTGTACTGTTTTTTTTTTTTTTTTTTTTTTTTTTTTTTCCAATTTATTTCTAGTGTTCACATGTGATTTTTTTAAAGTAGTTTTAATATTTCTGCTGAAATCATTCATCTAATCTAGTATGTTTCCTTCTTTCTTTATTATACATTTAACGTTTTAATTATAATAATTTTAAATGAGAAATTTCAACATCTGTCATATATGGGTCTGGAGTTAATAATTTTTTTGTTTCTTGATAGTATGTTTTTTTTTCTTGCCTTTTTTTTTTTTTTAAAAAAAGGAGACATATTGTGTAGGACAGTAGAGACTGAAGTAAATATATTTTATACTTAGAGATAGACACACCTTTAGTATGGGATTTAAGTTAGTCTAAGTGGGAGTTGGGAGAAGTTTAAAGTTTTGCTATAGTTACCTTCCTTTTAACACAGGATTTAAAATCTTCCAGGGAGGCCGGGCGCGGTGGCTCACGCTTGTAATCCCAGCACTTTGGGAGGCCGAGGCGGGCGGATCACGAGGTCAGGAGATCGAGACCATGGTGAAACCCCGTCTCTACTAAAAAAATACAAAAAATTAGCCGGGCGTGTTGGCGGGCGCCTGTAGTCCCAGCTACTCGGAGAGGCTGAGGCAGGAGAATGGCGTGAACCCGGGAGGCGGAGTTTGCAGTGAGCCGAGACTGCGCCACTGCACTCCAGTCTGGGTGACGGAGCGAGACTCTGCCTAAAAAAAAAAAAAAAAAAAAAAAAAAAAAAAAAAAAAAAAAATCTTCCAGGGACACCTTGATTTAGGATAGGGCTGGTTTGTCAGGGTTTTTGGTTTTTAATTTTTCCCCGATTGCTACTCCATCCTCAGGTTTAGATCTTCCATTTGCACTGTACCTCAGAAGAAAGACCATCTCTTGCAGTTAACCTGTTATTTGATATTTGTTAGTTTTGTGGTTGAGAGTACAGGGTGTTCTCTGTGATTCTGATTAAGCCTCTGTCTTTGGCATCATATCCTAGGTTTAAAAAAGCTTTTTACTCTAGCAAAGGGGCGGGGACATTTACTGGTGTCAGAAATGTACCGGGATAGAAGTAGTAGTACTGAGAAGGGGTGTTCCCTTCTCAGTACTACTACTTCTATCCCGGTACATTTCTGACACCAGTAAATGTCCCCGCCCCTTTGCTAGGGTAGAAAGCTTTTTTCCCCCTGTTCCCTTCTCCTGGCTGCAATAGATCTTTACCAGTACCCTAATCATGGCTATATTTGTTGCCATCCCCTCTCCTCTCACATATTAAGGCTTTCGTTTCATAGGAGATTTAGATTAGGAGAGCCAATGTAGGAGAGTTTTGTGACTTCCTGCAGTGGTTGCTGTTCCCTTCCCTAAAGCCTGCACCATTAAAAATACTTTTCTAATCATTTAAGTCAGTTGGGTTAATGGAAAAATTCCCACAAGAGTGTGTAGAATGCCTCTATGTTTGCAGCCTCTAGAGGTGTCACCCTCCGTTGTTAGTGTGCACTCAGATGCCACCGATACACCAATCAACCTTACTGAACTATCTTTCCAGTTCCTGTGTCCTGAACAATTAAGCTACAACTTACAGCCCATATTTCTTTCAGGCACTTGTCTCTTCTCCAGTTTTAGGCCAGTTCACTGTTCTACTACGTCAGCTCACTGCTGAGTTTAAGAAAAATAACAAACTTGTTGTTTGCTGACATCTTTTGTCCTTGTTGTATGTTATGGAATCACATTCTTCACAGTTCTCTACATCACTGAGTAAAATTGTGCCAATGTACATGTTCCCAAGGAAGAAATTTGTTTGTTGAACATTTAAGTCATCAAGAAGTGTGGCAATTTCAGAAAAGTTGGGAATTCATTGCCTACAGTAGCTAATGAGAGTAGAAATTCTTTAAATTTTCTCCTAGTGTCTGGCTTCTGAAAGTTTTGTATGGTTTTTAGCCTGTCAAAAGTAAGTAATTTATTACCTTCTGTCATATATTACGTCTTAGTTAATACACATTTATTGATAAAACTGCAATTTATTTTAGAAAATATTTACATTCTTTTTGAGCTAAAATGATACACGAATAGAACTTGATCTTTAAATTCAGGTCTTCTTTAGTACATGGCCAAAGGTCATCCAGGTATGGAATTACAATAGAATCAAAAGGAACTGTAAAGTCATTAAAACCCTGGTAAATAACTTGTGAAAAGAGGGAAACTTACTAAATTCTGACGTATAGATGCCTATTTATATTGTTGACCTTGTCAGGCAAAGGCAGAAGTACGAAATTTTTGATCTAAAGGGACAACAAAGAAAGCAGGACACAAATCCAGAACTGTAAATTATATAGCCTCATGACGCTAAATATAAAATGACTTGTTGTGGATACTGTGGGGAATAACTATTTTATTTATACTTATATAAAGTTTTATACACACACACACACATATATATGTCAGGGGAAGTTTTGTTAACTAGTATTCTCAAAATAATATATATTCTTGTCTGTTGGGTTCCTCTTGACTTGGAGGATAGAAGTATTAGAATGGTTAGCACAGGTGTAATGTGTCTTTTATTGATTTAGTCTTTTCTTTGTCTCAGCTGTAGAGGATGTTGTCAAAGCTTTGGTAGAGGTCTGGATGGGTCTATCTGAACCTTCACAGGCTTAGTCACTACAGATCTGTTGATATTAGTAGACATTTTAGATCATAGAGATTCCAGTTGTTTGTGAAGATCTTCAATTTAGTTTGGATTTTGACATAAGAATATCAGTAAGTCAATGTCCAAGTTAGCTATGACTTTATTATAAATAGGGGAGTCCCTGAAGAAGTTCAATGAAGAGATTATCAGGAAAATATTGAGTGTGGCCATTGGATTTGCACAGTATACCCATCTCTATAAAGTTAGCAGCTATGTTATCATGAAAAGGGTAAGAATATTATCAGTTAGACATATGTGTGTGTCTGAGGATTATTAGAGATATCCATGATCTGAATAATTTATTGACTTTGAATCAGAAGTTGAATAGCAATGTAAAGTTTTTCGGCCGGTATTTTTATAAATCAAAAATACATGGGGTAGAGCAAGATGCCCAGATAGATGCCTTCACAGATTGTACCCCCAAAAGGAACACCAATTCAACAAGTATGTTCACACAGAAAGCACCTTTACAAGAACCAAAAATTAGGTAAGCCATCACATTACCTGGTTTTAACTTTGTATCACTGAAAGGCACTAAAGAGGGTAAGAAAGACAGTCTGGAATTGCTGACACTGCCCCTCCCCAACCCCTTGGCAGTTTCTGCATAGCACAGGGAATCTGTGCACATGCAGGAGAGAGAATGCAACATTGTGAGACCCGGCATTGAACTCAGTACTGCCCTATCACAGTGGGAAGCAAAACCGGACTGAACTCAGCTTACATCCACCCACCAAAAGGTAGCATTTGGAAAAACCCTAGCCAGTGATCATCCCAAAGGTCTGAACTTAAGTTTCAGCAAGCCTCACCACCACGAGCTAAAGTGCTCTGGGGCCTTAAATAAACTTAAAAACCAGTCTAGGCCACAGGGACTCCAATTCCTAGCACTCCTACTGCTGTGCTGGGCTTAGAGCCAGTGGACATAGAACACCAGCTGGGATGGCTAAGCGAGTACTTTCACCACCCCTCCCTCAACACCAGGAAGCACAACTTGGAGTAATGAAAGTGTCTCCTTTCTTCTGCTTGAGGAAAGGGAAATCTTTCTTCCAAAAGAAGACTTCGTCTTGCGTCTTGTGTATCATCTCAGCCACAGTAGGATAGGCCACAGGGCAGAGCTGTGAGGCCCTAGTTCTTGGACAACATGCCTAGACACATCCTAGGCCAGAAGGGAGCCTGCTGCCTTGAACAGGAGGAGCCAGTCCTGGCAGAATTTATCACCTGCTCACTAAAGAGCCCTTGGGCCCTGAAGAACCAAGCAGGAATACCCAGGTGGTAAACCGTGGGCCTTGAGTGAGACTCTGAGGTGTGATGACTTCAGGCACCAGCTCAGCCACAGTAGGGTAGAGCACCAAGTGGGCTCTTGGGGTTCCTAGTTCCAGGCTGTGGCTCTTGGATAGTATTCCCGGACCAGCTTTGGACCAGAGGGGAGCCTACTGCCCTGAAGGGTGAGTCCCAGTTCTAGCAGCATTCACCATAAGCTGACTGATGAGCCCTTGGACATTAGGTGCACATTAGAGGTATCCTTGCAGTAACCATGGTGGGTCTGTGGTGGTGGCCGTGGGGAGAGGCTTGTCTGCCTGTGGAAAAGAGAGAAGAGAGTGGGAAAGAACTTGTCTCATGTTTTGAGTGATAGCTTAGCTGTAATAGAATAGAGCACCAGGTAGATTTCTAAAGCTTTTGGCTCTAGTCTCTGGCTCCCAGACAACACCTCTGGACCAACCTGGGGCCTGGAGGAACTAGCTACCTTGAAGGGAAGGATACAAGTCCGTCTGGCTTCCCCACCTGCTGATTGTAGAGCCCTAGGGCCTTGAGAAAACATAGGCAGTAGCCAGGGAGTGAGTATAGCAGGACTTGAGCAATATCTAGTTCTGTGCTGGCTTCAGGTCTGACCCAGCAATGTCCGAGTGGAAGTGGCCACAGGGTTGCTTGTGTTATCCCTCCCCCAGCTCCAGGTGGCTCAGCACAGAGAGAGACAAACTCTGTTTGACTGGGAGTAGGTGAGGGAAGAGAACAAGACTGTCTGCCTGTTAATACAAATAATTTATTTGTATTTTATCCAAGACCACCAAAGTGGTACATCTACGAGTCTGCAAGAACTGTAGTGTTACTGGGTTTGGGTAGCCCCCTAATGCAGATATGGCTTATATCACAATGCCCAAGTCCCTTCTAGTACCCGGAAACGTTTGACAAGGAATGTGGGTAGAAACAAGCCCAGAATGCAAATGCTACAATAAATCCTTAACTATTCAATGCTCAGACACCAGCAAACATCCACAAGCCTCAATAACATCCAAGAAAACATGACCTCACCAAATGAACTAAATAAGGCACCAGAGACCAATCTTGGAGAAAAAGAAATGTATTATCTTTCAGACAGAGAATTCAAAATAGTTGTTTAGATGAAACTCAAAAAAATTCAAAATAACACAGAGAAGCATTTCAGAATTGTGTCAGCTAAATCCAACAAGGAGATTAAAATAATTAAAAAGAATCAATCAGAAATTCTGTAGTTGAAAAATGCAATCGACATACTGAAGAATACATAGAAGTTCCTTTTTTTATTATACTTTAAATTCTGGGGTACATGTGCACAATGTGCAGGTTTGTTACATAGGTATACATATGCCATGTTGCTGCACCCATCAACTCATCATTTACATTAGGTATTTCTCCTAATACTATCCCTCCCCCAGACCCCCACCCCCTGACAGGCCCCGGTGTGTGACGTTCCCCTCCCCATGTCTTAATAGCAGAAATGACGAAGTAGAAAAAATAGATTTCAAGACCAAAACTATAAAAAGGGGGACAAAGAGTACTATTATGTAATGACAAAGGGGTCAATTCAGCAGGAGAATATAGCAATTGTAAATATATATGAACCCCAAACTGAAGCAACCAGATATATAAAGCAAATGTTATTAAAACTAAAGACAAGTTAGACTCCAATAAAATAATAGCTGGAGACTTCAATATCTTACTCTCAGCATTGGACATATCATCTAGACTGAAAATCAAGAAAGAAATATTGACCATAATCTGCACTATAGATATAATGGACCTAACAAGTCTTTACAGAACATTTCACCCAACAGCTAGCTGCAGAATACACATTCTTTCCTCAGCACATGAATCATTCTCAAGGATAAACCATATGTTAGGTCACAAAACAAGTCTTAAAACATTCAAAAAATGTGAAATAATATCAAGCATCTTCTCTGACCACAATGGAGTAAAACTAGAAATCAACAGCAAGAGGAATTTTGGAAACTATACAAACATGAATATTAAACAGTATGCTCCAGAATGACCAGTGGCTAATGAAGAAAATAAAAAGAAAAATTTTGAATTATTTGAAACAAATGATAATTGAAGCACAATATACCCAAACCTGTGGGATACAGTGAAGGCAATACAAAGATGAAAGTTTATAGCTACAAGTGCCCACATAAAAACAAACAAAAGAAACAAACAAAAAAACTTCAGACAAATAACCTGATTATGCATCTTAACCAGAAAAGCAAGAACAAATCAAACCCAAAATGAGTAGAAGAAAAGAAATAATAAAAATCAGAGCAGAAATAAATGAAATTGAAACAAAGAAACAATACAACAGACCAATAATGGGAAAAGTTGTTCTGTTTTTTGGAAAGAGATTAACAAAATTGACAAACCATTAGCAAGACTAATTAAGAATAAAAGAGAAAAGGCACAGATAAATATAGTCAGCGATGAAGAAGGAGACATTACTACTGATACTGCAGAAATACAAAGGATCATTATTGGCTACTATAAATAACTATATGCCAATAAATTGGAAAATCTAGAAGAAATGGGTAAATTCCTAGAAATATACAATCTATCAAGATTGAACCATGAAGAAATCCAAAACCAGAACACACCAATAACAAGTAGTGATAACAAAGCTGTAATAAAAAGTTGCCCAGCAAAGAAAAGTCTGGAATCCAAGGGCTTCCCTGCTAAATTCTACCAAACATTTGAAGAACTAGTACCAATTCTCCTCAAACTATCCCAAAAAATAGAGGAGGAAGGAATACCAAACTCACTCTACAAGGCCAGTATTGTCCTAATAACAAAACCAAAGACACACCAAACAAAAGAAAACTTCAGGTTGATATCCCTGATGAATATTGATGCACAAATCCTCAATGAAAGACTAGCAAACTGAATTCAACAACACATTAAAAACATTAAAAAGATCATTCATCATGACCAAGTGGGATTTATTCCAAGGATGTAAGGATGGTTCAACATTTGCAAATCAATCAATGTGATACATTATATCAACAGAATGGAGGGCAAAAACCATATGGTCATTTTAATTTATGCTGAAAGAGCATTTAATAAAATTCAGCATCCCTTCGTGAATAAAAACTTTCAAAAAACTGGGTATAGAAGCAATCTAAAACTTCAAACTATTAAACTACTAAAAGAAAAAATTGGAGAAACTCTGCAGGACATTGCAGTGTGCAAAGATTTCTTGAGTAATACTTCACAAGTACAGATAATCAA
This sequence comes from Symphalangus syndactylus, assembly GCF_028878055.3. NCBI lineage: Eukaryota > Metazoa > Chordata > Mammalia > Primates > Hylobatidae > Symphalangus > Symphalangus syndactylus. Next base: position 11,016,158 of record NC_072442.2, on the reverse strand, counting down.
AGCAAAAATAGACAAGTAGTATCGCATCAAGTTAAAAAGCTTCTTCATAGCAAAGAAAACAATCGACAAGGTGAAGAGACAACCCAAAGAATGGGAGAACATATTTGCAAACTACGCATCTGAAAAGAGAGTAATAACCAGAATGTACAAGGGGCTCAAACAATTCTGTAGTAAAATAAAAATATCTAATACTGCAATTAAAAATGGGCAAAAGATCAGAATAGACATTTCTCAAAAGAAGATATATTAATGCAAATGGCAAATAGATACATGAAAAGGTACTTGACATCACTTATCATCAGAGAAATGCCAATCAAAACTACAATGAGATGGCATTGCACTCCAATTAAAGTGGCTTTTATCTAAAAGGCAGACAATAACAAATGCTGACAAAAATGTGTCAAAAAGGGAAAACTTCTGCACTGTTGGTGGTAATGTAAATTAGTACAACCATTGTGGAGGACACTTTTGCGGTTCCTCCAAAAACTAAAATTAGCATTACCATATGATCCAGCAATTTCACTGCCAGGTATATATCAAAAAGAAAGGAAATCAGGATATTGAAGATATATCTGCACTCTCATGTTTGTTGCAGTACTGTTCACAACAGCCAAGATTTGGAAGCAACTTAAGTGTCCATCAACAGATGAATGGATAAAGAAAATATGGTACATAAACTCAATGGTGTACTATTCAGCCATAAAAAATAATGAGATCCTGTCATTTGCAGCAACATAGATTGAACTGGAGATCATTAAGTTAACTGAAATAAACCAGGCAGACGAAGATAAACCGGCATGTTCTCACTTCTTTGTCAGATCTAAAAATTAAAACACTTGAACACATGGAGATAGAGAGTAAAAGAATGGTTACCAGGGGCAAGGGTAGTAGTGGGTTGAGGGGGAAGTGGGAATGCCTAATACATTCAAAAAATTGTTACAATGAATAAGAACTAGTATTTGACAGCACAACAGGGTAACTGTAGTGAATGATAATTTAACTATGCATTTAAAAATAACTTAAAAAGGTCAGGTGCAGTGGCTCACGCCTGTAATGCCAGCACTTTGGGAAGCCGAGCTGGGTAGATCATGAGGTCAGGAGTTCAAGACCAGCATAGCCAACATGGTGAAACCCCATCTCTGCTAAAAATACAAAAATTAACCGGGCATGGTGGCACACCCCTGTAATCCCAGCTACTCAAGAGGCTGAGGCAGGAGAATTGCTGGAACCTCGGAGGCAGAGGTTACAGAGATCATGCCATTGCACTCCAGCCTGGGCGACAGAGTGAGACTCCACCTCAAAATAAATAAATAAATAGATAAGAGAGTATAATTGGGTCATTTGTAACATAACTGATAAATGCTTGAGGTGACTGATATTCCATTTACCCTGATGTGATTCTCATACATTGTGTGCCTATATCAAAGTATCTTATGTACCCCATAAATATATACCTACTCCAAACCCACAAAAATTAAAAGTGAAGAATAAAATTATGTATATATATATATAAATATATGCGCACAAGGTTGTCCTTTATTATTTAGATGAATTTCTTCTTGTAAGTGTAAAAATAAAACAGGATATTGAAAATTGAGTATTGAATTTTCCCTGGTCATCCTTATTGAGTACCAGATTTTTTTTAGAAATTCTTTTTTGTGTGTATGGGTACACGGTAGATGCATTACATAAGATGTTTTGATACAGGCATGCAATATAAAATAAGCACATCAAGGAGAATGGGGTATCCATTCCCTCAAGCATTTATCCTTTGAGATACACACAATCTAATTACACTCAATATTATAAAATGTACAATTAAGTTATTATTGACTATAATCACATGTTGTGCTATCAAATAGTAGGTCTTATTTATTCTTTTAACTATTTTTTGCACCTGTTAACCATTATTGGTCAATTATATTTTCTGTTTATGCTATGCATGGGCATCTTTACGAAGAAACTCTCTCCTATGATATTTTGACTGGGATGAAGCATTCAGTTGTTTTTAGTTGCAAGGGCTTCAGTTTATTCTAGATCCTATTCTATTTTTGATCTAAGATTCTGTCAGCATATTCACTCACTGAGAAGAATATCTAACAAAGGGGCTATTTTTCATTTGGGTTTTGCTTGCTTATTAAATCACCTATTTCTAGTAAAGGCTGTTTACGCAAAGTGAAAAAGTGAGAAGTAAGCATGTTCCCATTTGCTTCAGGATTTACTCCTGAGTGTTATGTACGGTTGTTAAAGAGCCTATACTTAAAGGTTCCAATGGACAGATTTTTCTTCCTTGCAGGATTTTATTAGATGTATTAGTCTGTTCTCACACTGCTAATAAAGACATACCCAATACGAGTAATTGATAAAGAAAATTAGGTTTAAAAGACTCACAGTTCCACATAGCTGGCAAGGCCTTACAATCACGGCAGGAGGCGAAGGAGGAGTAAAGTCATGTCTTACATGGCAGCAGAAAAGAGAGCATGTACAGAGGAACTGCCCTTTATAAAACCATCAGATATCATGAGACTTAGTCACTATTACAGGAACAGTATGGGAAAAAAACCTGCCCCCACGATTCAATTACCTCCTACTTTTCCCATGACATGTGGGGATTAAGGGAGCTACAATTCAAGATGAAGTTTGGGTGGGGACACAGCCAAACCATCTCATTAGAGTTAATGTAATCTATTTTTATTAGAAAGATTATGAAAATATTTATCAAAAAACCTTGTTCAACATCTAAAGCTTTTCTAAACCCTTCTGGTTTTCTATGCAATTTGAGATGCCATCACTGACCCTAGGTGTTTTTCCACCTCTGCCTTTTCCATCCCAATTTATGCATGTAGAATTCTTTGTATTATGAACTAATTGATTTAGCTCAGGGAGCCCTGTCATAAATGAATAAGTTTAAAATATTTATCTTAATCCCCAAAGCGTTTTTTTAAATGCAGATTACCTGAAGGCAGTAAGGTAACTAAGGCAGTAAGGTAACTAAAAATTGATGGAATGTATAGAAAACAAATAGCAAGATAGTAGCCTTAAACACATCAATATTTGCAGTAAATATAAACAGGTTAAGCACCCTAATTAAAAATCAGGTACTGTCAGTCTTGACAAAAATGCAAGACCTAGTTATGATGTTTATAGAAGAAAGGCATTTTAAATATAGAGACAGAAATTTGAAAGTTAATGATGGGAAAAGACATTTCATATAGATACTAAGCGTGTGGAAGCTATATACAAAGTAGACTTCATGACAAGGCATATTATGAGAGATAAAGAGTAATATTTCACAATGAGAAAAAAGTCAATTCATAAAGAATACATAATTTCTAGAATTTGTATTTGTTCTGTCCTTCAATTCAGCCCATTTATATTTATGTTCTCATTCTTTCCTTAATCATTTAATCAATATATACACACAGAAGTATGGTTTCTTTGTGAATTCTATTCCTCTTGCACTTGAGACTCTAATCCTTTGTTCTGTCTCAATTTCCTTTTATTTTTGTTTTGTTTGTTTCATGCCTGCAGATTTTCTCTCTTATGACAAATACAATTTATTTCTCATGGAAATTTTTGTCATCTTGCCTTAGCCAGATTTATGCTTGTGTGGGCTAAATTAAGGCATTCATTTAAATTTCAACATCTCTTTCTCTCAGGGACCAAAAACTTCATTTACTTTTTTCACTGTGGTCACTGAAAGCCAAGCCCTTAGCATGCAGTTTGATAACCAGTTCTTCCCAGTTCCCTTTATAGTAACTTTCACACCAGGCTACCAAGAATAAAATAAATTAAATACAAAACAAAGCAAAGTGGCAATATAAAAAGGTCCTAGAATTAAGACTTGAGGCATTTCAAATTTATGGTGGTGAAGATGGGAATGAAAAGCAAAGAAGAGAGGAAAGAAATAAAGAAGTGTCATCTCCTTCAATCTAAGATTAATCCTTTCTTTCTTATTTTTTCTCTTTTTTCCCCTGGATATCACGGCTTTCTATCTTTTCAGGAAACTCACAGTATTGATTATCCTTTCTTGTGTTGGCTACCTCTTTCTAAATTATTGGTGTTCTCCCTCAATATAAAAATAAGCTTAAATTTCCTCCAATATTTAGTTACTTAGCATTCCTGAAACTGGGAAAGTAACAATTGAACACAGATCTAAAGGATAAGTTTGAATAAACTGGACAAAGGGCAAGGGTTGCAGGAGAAATATGCAAACCTCTTGTGTAAAGGCCTTGTGATGGGAGGAGTGAATATCTCACTTGTTTCAAAGCACTGAAAGAAGAGCAGCAGGCTGGAATGGTGAGATCAAAGGGAAATGCTGCATTCTATGAGACCGAAGAAACAGACACAGGATGTGTCACTGGGGCCTTGTCCATCACGTTATGGATTTTGTTCTTTATCCTAATGGCAAAAGAAAACGATTGAAACGTTTTTAAGATTTTATTTTTAATTAAAAAATAAAAATTGTATATATTTATGGGATACACTGTGATATATTTTAATATGTTTACAATGTGGAATGAAGACAACTAAAGGAGATTAGCACAATCATACTATAATTTCCAAATCATGTTTAAAATGAGAGATTCTAGAAGAGATACTCTTTTTGCATATTCTCTACATTGTTACTCAAATCTTGTGTACCAATTTCCTATATGCTACCGTGAACTTTTACTACAAATTTGGTTGCTTAATACAACTCATATTTATGATCTTACTGTTTTGGAGGTCAGAAGTCCAAAAAGGGCCTCACTGGACTGAAATTAAGGTGTTAGCAGGACTGTGCTCCTTATTAAGGCTCTTGGGAAAGACCTGTTTCCTTGCCTTGTCTTGATTTTTACATTGCTGGCCTTTCTTAGCTCATGGGTCTTTCCTCCCTCCTTCATGCCAAGAGCATACATCTTCAATTTTCTTCCTCATTCCTACCATCTGTTTCCATCATCACAGCTCCCTCTCTGACTCTTACCCCTTTACCTGCCTTTTATAAGAACACTTGTGATTATTTTGGAGCCATATGGATAATCCTACTTCAAGATTCTTATTACATCTGAAAAATCTCCTTTGCCATGTAAGGTAACATGTTTGTAGTTTCTGGGGATTAGGATGTAGGCGTCTTCAGGAGGAAGAAACATTTTTCTGTCAACAACATCATCTTTTTTCGTAAGTTTTATCACAGTTTGTAACTATAGGATTTTGTGGTTATTGCACAATTATCTTCTCTTCTAAACTCTAAAACCACAGAGGTCAGGTCTCCAGCTTATAGTATTTATCATCGTATCCCCAGCACTCACTACCAAAGTGTCTGGCTCTTAATCAGTGCTCAGTAACTGCGGATTAAATGAATACACGAGTAAGTGTCTTAAAAGTAAGATTAGTTTATCCTGGAAGCAATGGATATGTTTTTGCCCATGTTTTTATACATCTCTACAGTGATGGTGAATCACATTGAGCTAGCTATATAGTAGACCTCACTTATTTTAGCCCTGTGTTTACCTATAGTGCAAATTCAACTGATTAATTACATGTAGAAGTATTGATTACCCATTTTGAGGCTTTGTGCTTCCAACTCTATGCCGTAAGTGATAGAACTAATTGCCTAATTATAACTATTCTTGTAATATTCTGTATTATAAAATGTCAATGACTGAAATCAGTACTCTGAGTGTAATGTAGCTAAACGAAGTGTTACTTATAGTTATTTTATTACATAAATCGTGTTTTACAAATTGCTAGCTTTCTAATTTCTAATACAAACTATATTTTTCTGACACTAAATAACTGTTTTAGAGTTATAATATTAAATAAAATGTTTGTTGATTTGGTTTAAAATATCATGAGAGCTTGAAGCTTTCTGGAATATAACCTGTACTTCTAACCTTTGCAAACGAAAAAAAATCTCTACTGTATTCTCTATCCCCCAAGTACATGAGTCATCACTGATCTCTCCTTTTTTTATAGCCTCCATATATGATCAATCACCCAGTACTCTGAAATATTTCTTATGCCATTTTCTTCTCCGTATCCCTCCTTTGGTTCATATTCTGATTATCTCTTACAAGAATACTGCAACACTCTATGAACTAGCTTCCTAAATTCTTGAGATGCCTCATTGTATAACCCTTCTGAACATAATGTAGGTTACTTTTCCCCCTTTATGAAAGTGTTCTTCAGCATGAGGAGATTTATTACTTTTAATTAAATAACAGTTAAAAAAAAAGAAAGTCATTCAGGTCAAATAGAGGTAAATTCCAGTCAAATAGAAGTGGATTGCAGATTTTTTAGTTAATGAAATTAGGTTTTTGTTTTTTGGCATTTGGGCCAAACATTAAGAAAATATATTTTTATATATTGCTGTAATCATACATGGCAAATATATAACAAGAGAAATAGGCCAAAACTTATAATCCGAAATCTCAAGTTTGAATCTATACGTCTCTGTCAACTGTACGTGTGACGCTGGGTATATTGTCTATCTGCTGATTATCAGTTCTCATGTCTGTAAAATCATTGATAGAAATGAAATTGGTGTAAGATTAAATGTACCTCCACCAACACTTAGGCTTTTGAAGAGTACCCCCATCCTTGGTTTGGCTTAACAACCAAGATTTCAGGAACATATAAGAGAACGGCTGTGCCATACATGTGAACTAAGGATTTGAAACAGGATATTCAGGCTACCATAATTTCTTGTCTCTATTTTTCCCTTCTGTCTTTCCATTGCTATTTCTGAGTGGTATTTATAAAGTGGTGACCTGATTTTATTTAGCCTTTTTTTTTTTTTCTTTTGACAGTGTCTTGCTCTGTCACCCAGGCTGGAGTGCAGTGGCACAATCTCTGCTCACTGCAATCTCTGCCCCCTGGGCTCAAGTGAGCCTCCCACCTCAGACTCCCGAGTACTGAAACCACATGTACGCACCACCACGTCTGGCTAATTTTGCTGATTTTTTTTTTTATTTTTTGTATTTTTGATAGAGACTTGTTTTCACCATGTTGCCCAGGCTGGTCTCCAAGTCTTTAGTTCAAGCAGTCAGCCTTCTTCAGCCTCCCAAAGTGTTAGGATTACAGGCTTATATAGCCTTTTAATAAAACCCTTCAATGAACTTGAGAAATGATCTAAACCCCTTTTTTTGTGGCATCTAGGGTCCTCCAGGATGTGGCTCCTATTTACCTTTCAAATTTCATCTCGCACTGTTCTCTCCCCTCTGTGTGATATTCTCAGAAAATGTAAGTATTTAAAGCACCTCAGTATTTTCTTTTTCCCCTTTCATACCTCATCACATAAAATTTCCTCAGCTTAGGATTCTATTTTTTTCTTGTTTCGTTATGGATGTGTGTTTCTCCTTGAAGTCTTCAACTCAGTTTTGCTCCTCTTCTGCAAAATCTTATCAGAGTGACAGTTTGTAGACATGCCCAAGCAGTGTTGATTATGATTTACTTTGTGCCAACATTGTATCTCATAACACAGGTCATAGTGTAATTCATTTTTGTGTTGGTTTCCATTCATAATTAGACCCCAAAGCACTGAGTTATGGAAGCCATGTATATATATTGTGTCCCTGTGTCTAGCACAACATTTGACACACAGTGTTCAGTAAATATCTCTGGAAAATAAAATGAATTCTGTGCTTAGGTCTGGGCTGAGCATGATCCAGTGGTGAGGGATAGTTTCAGGCAGGGCATTAAAGTATTAGAAGTCTGTAAGTGAGATCACCTTTTGAGGAACAGGATATTTTCCAATGGGTTTTAAAATAAATAATATATAGCTATAATCAACTCAGTCAATGGTCTTTTTATTTAGATAATCTAAAAGATTAAAAAAGGCTTCTATTTTGCAATTTGACTAAGGGCAGCATGTAGAAATGTTTTGTTGAGATGAAGGAGGTGTTTTGTTTGTTCGTTTCTGTACCATGAATGAATATATAAAAAGACTTATTTTCTAAAACCAAAATGCTTTAGATGTCAGTCTTTTAATTTAGGGAAGTACAGGCCAACCATGGTTCTATGTTTGATGCTTAGAATGGTTTCTTCTCATCAGAATGGTTTCTTCTCACCACTCTGGGCCCCTTTTCTACAGAGTCAAATGAAGCACAGAATTCTTGAAGCATGTTAGTTTTCCCATGGGAGGATTCAGTATCTTTTCATTTAGTTGGAGGTAGATTCATTTGGACATTTGCCTTACATATGTAGAGTAAAGTATTTCCTTGGAATCAGAATGAGTGTTGGGACCAAAGTTGGAACAGATAACAGCATGCATGTTTCTGTTTTTACTTATTCTGGTGCACGCTTCTCATATGAAAAGTTTTGTTTATTCAAAAATCTAAGCAGCATAATTGTCAAGTTAGAACATATTTTCATAAAGACATCCAAAATACTGAAAGAATTAGAGAAACTTAGCAGATTTTCAGTTAATGAAATTAGGTTTTTGGTTTTTGGCATTTGGGCTAAACATTAAGAAAAAAATATATATATATATAGCTATAATCATAGATGACAAGTATATTACAAGGGATATAGGCCTAAACTTACAATCAGAAGTCTCAAGTGTGAATCTGTACTTCTCTATCGACTGTATGTATGATGCTGGGTTTATTGTTTACTGATTCTCAGTTCTCATGTCTGTAGAATCGTTGACAAAAATAAAATTGGTGTAAGATTAAATGTACATACAGAACTTATAAAAAGCTGATGTCTTACAGAAGTATATTATAATTGTATCATTAGTAGAAAATTCATAAAAAATGGAAAATCCAAAACTATTATAGATCAGGAAACTGATGTGCAGCATAAATTATTGTTTGATAGAGCCTACTCTTACTATTGAGTATGCAGGCCATAGAGATTATTAAATACTGTTAATATCAATCTTCTTATAAAAGGTTTTGCTTTCTGTTTTACAAGTGTTCAATGAGAAGTAGTTGAATGTTGCTCACCTTCAATATAAAGATTTCGATGTTCTTACAAGTTAGATTATTATAAAGTAAATGAGCTGAATTCAGAGATTCTAAAAAAATAACATTGCTGCTGGTAGTCAGAACTTCCCTGGTTTTGTAGGAAACCAATAGAAGTAAATAAGATAATATTTGTGGGGACTCTTGTAATCTACAAAGAGCTAAACAAACAATTGAATGTGTGTGTATGTGTGTGTATAAATATGTACATACATGTATATGGAATGTGAATGTCTGTAGAAAAATAATGTTTATAGTAACTTTTACAAATTAGCTATAATATATTTATTTTAGATGGATCTCTAACTTGCAGTGGCTTTGAGCTTTCAGCCAGTTATATTCAAAGAAGCATGTCTAAGTAGTTGTTCCAACTGGTTAACTTTGTCAATACAAAACATACCATGAGCTAAGATTTATTAAGATTTCCCTACGATGCTTATTTGTTATGAGACTGAAATACTAGGTGAGTAACATATTGAGGAAGAATGACCTCTAGGACTTCAGGAAAGAAAGATTTCAAGCCTGTTGTTTTGAAATGCCAGTACAGACAGCTTGAACATGTGGAGAATGTAACTTAACTTCATAAAGGTTTGTTCAATTGCCCAAGTGTTGTATTTCAGCATTTTAAAATCTATTTTTAAAATACATATTTTAAAAACTATGTATGGTTGCAAACATGCTCAAATAAGTCAGTTTGTGTGTATGTGTGTGTGTGTGTGTGTGTGATTGTGTGTGTGTGTGATCGTGTGTGTGTGTGGGGGTGGGGTGCGCATGAGAGAGAGAGAGAAGGACTAGTATATTTTTCTTGGACATGAATAACTATAGTTACATTTTTTATTATCTTATGGATTTAGTTAAAACTTTATCCTGCCCTATAAAACTAAGAAATTATTTTCACTTTGAACCATGAGCCTAGAAAGGTTCAAGACACGATGTAGTGGTCAATGGAGTGGCAACTTCAGAAACTTTATTTTCACTGAAATCACTTCTAAGGAAAGAATTTAGAGATTCTCTTAAATAGGGTTTGATGGCAGAATACAGTTACCATATGCTGGACATTGGAATACAAGGTATAAATACTCTATTTTTTATAGTTATCACTGGAGCCCTGTGAAGTAGTACAATTAGCTCCATTTTACACATGAGAAAAGACTTAAAATGTAAATAAGTTATCTAAAGTCTCATAGATAGGAACTGGCAGTACCACTTCTTGTAGTGTGTTGACCATTTTTCCCATTATTTTCATCTTCAGCTTATATAATGTGGGCCCTTATCATAAATAAAACCTTCCAAATACTCTCAACAATTTTGATTCTTCCTTTCATCCCACTCCAACATAATAAAGCCATTTACTTCATTTATTTAATCATGCAATTGAAAGCTGTACTTCTGAACAAAACAAGAAATATTTAAATCACTATGAACAATATGTTTTTTAACCTGTGATATTATCAATTCTGAGAAATATCATCGGTTTATGTACTGCTAAGAAATAAGGGAAAACATGCCTAAGTAAATACCAATACACTGTTTAATTTTCTACTGTTGTGTAACAAATTATCACTAATTTAGGGACTTAAAACAGCACAAAATGATTATCTCACAGTGTCCATATGTCAGGAGTCTAGGCACAGGTTAGCTAAGCCCTCTGCTCAATGTCTCACTGGGCTGAGATCAAGGTATTTAGTTGCTGCCTCTGGTATTTATCCCTGCTGCCTTCAAATTGGATATTGTTTCTACTGCCATTTCCGTCAAAACAAAGATATTTCAGTGCCTCTTGTGTTCTTTTGTCATTAATTTCTGATTTAATACCCAAAGCAGATGCATCTGATTGTTGAATCTAATTTGTGTGAAGGTGCTTTTGCTGCAAGGGAGGCTGAAAAAGCTATCATAGGGACAGAACTCTTTGTGACATACCATACAGTCCTTTTAGCTTGTTTAAGCAAAAAAAAAAAAAAAAAAAAAAAAAAAAAAAAAAAAAAAAAAAAAGAAAAAAAGAAAAGGAAGGTAGGAAGGAGAAAAGAAAAGAAAGAAAAAGAAAGAGAAAGAAAGAAAGAGAAAGAAAAAAGAAGGAGAGGAAGAGAGAAAGAAAGAAGGAAAAATAATAATACCCAACTCTCAGAATGTTTGGGAAGGCCAAAATAACCAACTTTGAATGTTATATAGCCATAAAATAAAATCAGTGCACTTTTGCATTATGAGATACTGTTACAGATTGCTACTTAGCACTTCTCTGGCTCAGGACTGGAAACCAGATGCTCTATTTCAGTTGCCTCACTAAAGTTTACACATCTCTACCTCTGCCATCAGGCTTACAAAAATATCTGATCACTACACACCTAGCCTTCACCTCATCTGCAACCGAGACTTATGTGAAGTTATAAGACTCGTAGAATCTAGGTTATATACCTGCCCAGTAGTTATAAGAAAGTATGAGGAATATATTTTTTTAGTTTCCCAGCTTCTAAAATAGAGGAGGACAATATGTAAGGCCACTAAAATGGAAGTGAAGCAAATAAACCTGCAGTATCCATCATAAATGTAATAGATATTTTTAGATTAATAATGAAAACTACTTTCCATCAAGATGTATAAAGTATTTCCTGAACACAAGAATAGGGTTCAAATGCTAGACAGACCCAAAATGATAAATGTTCAGGAGGGTGAGAGGAGTGAGCCCTCATCCAGTGTGCAAGATTTAAGGAAGCACCAAACAAAATCAATATAAAGACTGCTTTAATGTCATATTAAAAATTAAATGCATGAACAACGGTCATAATAAACAAAAGGTCAACATTTTAAATAAAGGATCAATACCAGTGCCATGTGCACCATATTCAGGCTGAGGCAAAATGGAGAAGTTAGTAATACTGCTCCTATCTTAAGTGCCTTGCCCAGCCTTGAACACGGATAGCCCTCCCTTAGTTCACTGTATTCTGAAAAGTGGCTGCCAGTAGCACCATGAGTGCCTATCACTAGCTTTGCCACTGCAGTAAAAAAGAATTTCTCTTTTCTGTCTTATGTATGTGAATCCCACAGAATATACTGATTGATTCTACTTGGGCCATTGTCCATTTGTGAACCATGCACTTTGACTAGAGGGATGGGGGCACTCTGAGCAACCCCCTTTCAGCTCCAAGACTAATAACCTCCTCTAGGACATGTGGCAGGGGGAGAAATTCCCCAAAGCAACTAGAAGAAGAGGAATGTAAAAGCGTAGTGGGCACAGAAAAGGTTAACGTGACAGTTTCATGTGTCCAGATTACTGTGAGAACCACCGTTCTGCCCTTTTCATCTCCATTCTTGCCTCCTACTCTCTATCCTTTAATTGGTATCCAGATCAATCTTTAAAATGCAAACCCGATTCTATATTTCATCTTGCAATCCCCCACATTTCACTTAGGATATGATACCAAACCTTCGCATGATCTGCTAAACCTGCATGACCTTGCTTCAGCATTACTTCTAAAGCTTTTGTTTATTCCACACTCCACCCACTGGTTCACTCTGCTTTGTCTCTCTAGGATGTTCCAGTGCACCGACTTCTTTCACATGTCAGCAATTCACACATGCTTCTCACCTAGACAACTACTTATTCTTTACATCTGAGTTTAAAAATCGCCTCCTCAGCTAAGTCTTTTCTCACACCCTAATTTAAAATTATGTTGTTTCTCACTCATAGCGCTTACCATATTTCATAGTTACATAATTATTTTCTAGGAATATTTCATGTACCCATCCTCCACCCCCAACCTTACTAGATTCCAAGGTCAGTAATAGTAGACATGTAACTGTTTTATTCAATTATATTTCCTCATTTCCCACTTTTGTATGCTGCCTGACACATAGCAGGTGCTTGGCAATGTTTTTGTTGAATTAAAATAGAAATTGAGTCCCAGTTAAATACAGAATGGACTTCTTTCCTGCTCACTTCTAAGGCTAATTTTCTGTCATTTTTATTTTTTTCTTTAGGCCACCATTATTCTTGGAATAAATTATCAATTGGTTAAGTTAGCCAGAATTGGCTTATAACCAAAGACACAACCTTTAAGTGTTATAATTCCTGGTAGGGAATTGAGAGATTTTATTTTTAGAAGCAGGTTGAAGGCAATAAAGGACTGTTTCTCCTTCTAAGCATTCTCTTTGGCCTCTTCATCTCTGTTTTCAAGTGTTTCCCTAATTCTTTTCTAGAATATCTCCAACTGCTACCTTAGCCAAGATCTCAAAAGCAATCCCAATACAGACAAGACAAGTTTCACGTCTTCAAACCTCTAGCACCCAAGTGAGCTACATGTTGCTTTCTAAATGTGCTGTACAACCTTGATCTTCTTGACATTAGCACATTTTTCTCCTTCTGTTTAGAAAGCCCTTGTGATGTGGCAGAACCTACTCACTCACTTCATCCACTGGTTGACTTTTCACTTATCCTTTGGGCCTCAGATTAGGCATCTCTTCTGGGAAGGCTTTTCTCTTTGCACCATAGATTGTTTGAGGTGTCCGTCTAACATGGTCCTCTAGTCCCTTGTACTTTTCTCAGTTATGGTACTTGCAAAATACATAATTGCCTGTATACTTGTTTTCTCCTCCCATTGTCTCCTGTGGACTCCACTGTACACATTGTATTCCCAATACTTCAGAAACTAGTAAATTATAGGGATCCATTAAATATCTATGCACTACACAAAGTAGGAAAACAAAACTTTCAAATGTCCTCAGTGCCAACTTACCTATTTGGCCTTTCATTTTTTGCAAGACACATGCACACACACACACACACACACATACACATACACACATACACATACACACACACACACACACATATACACACAAACACAATGCACAGATGCACAGCTTGGAATCGTCAATATTAGCTTGGCCTGTGTTTTTCTCCCCCTTGCCTCTTGTTCCTCCACCATCAGATGTTGATGGAGGCATAATTTACCACACACTTTCAGCGAAATACCCACCTATCCACCAGATAGTTGGGTATTCGCATAGATTCTAACCCATGCCTAACACACACATCCTGCTGACTGTAGTGGTGATAGGGTAAAGACCTGTTTAAAATAGTTGGTTGGGAGGATGGGGAGGAATAAACTTGAGAAATTCAAAAGATTTTGGTGATAGAGTTTCAGACAGATTATAAAGTAAAATAAATATAGCAAAGTCCATGAAAGGAGATGCAAAGAACATTAAGGTTGTATATGTACCAACCTAACAAAAAAGTATTGTAATAAATGCACATATTTCAACTCTTCACCCAGAATATCTCTACATTCTTGCAAAGTCTTCATTAAGTCATTTCTCCATATTATGGAACTGCTTCCAAATATGTCGACTTTGGTTCAGTATCTCTCTGAAAGTAATTGAAGATTTGTTAAAATGACATTTAGCAGCATGTCCCTTATCCTGTATTTTCTTATCTTGTACTTATAATAACTTTCTCATAAAATGTATTTATCAAATTTTAATATTAATTCAGTATTGTTTCATTTATTTTTTATTGAAACAATGTAATTAAAGGACCCACCGGAAATGCCATTCATATTGATGAAACTGTTAAATATTAAATTTTAGAAAACTTAATGTCTTTGCTGGTACATTGATGCCAAAGTGGACCAACTCTAAGCTTATCCAATAATTCAGAAATTCTGTTCCTTCATTTTTTATGCAATAAGAAATAAAAATATTGAGTCAGGAAAATCCACCTAAGGCTTTGTAGCATCAAAATATGATAATTGACTGTATTTTTTTAATCAGTGGCATGAGAATTACAATATTTGGAATCAGCTTTATATTGATTTTAGTAATTAAACAGTGCTATTATTTTGGAATTTTTTCAAATATTTTTGAATATTTTATTGTTCTAACTTATCGATGGCATATATATATATATATATATATGTAAAACAAAATGACGATGGAATTAGCGGCCTGAATTTTAAACAGATAAGGGAAAATTTTTCAACTTCTCTCTTTATCAAAAGAGTCTGCATTAAAGTGCTTTGACTCCCCTCCCTTTCTGATCTCTTCATTTTATCCTTGGGACTGCTTATGTATTTTGTGGTATTGAATCTTCTTAGAATAGTAAAATGTGTCAGAAGCATGCTAATATTGTAGAAATACCTTGAAAAATATTCTCAGTAAAATATACAATGGAATTTATACGCTTTCAAAACCATTTTAATTCTGACTGATTTCATGCTGGTGAACGGAGTAAAGACATAAAATAGCCTATCTAGTACCATTAATCTCACCAATAGACTCTGAGTGAATAGTATGTTATTAGTGCTATTTGCTGACAGATACCAGAAATGGCCAGCTGCTTAAATTACTTCCAACTAGTTATCATTCCAGGACACTTTTCGTTGCTCGCTCAGAGCAGTTTAGGATATATGGCTTTTTTTTTTACCTAAAGTGTAATAAAAAATATATAAACAATTGGAATGGCCAAATATTCTTTTCAAGTCTTATGACCCCTAAAGAGTGGATATAGGTTTCCAGATTGCTGCAGTTTTTCTTCTTTTACTTTACCCTTGAGCAGTGAGAGTTAACCTTGAATATAGGCACACTCAATATGTCAAAAAGCCTCAGAATGTTTCAATTGTTTTCCATGCCTGCAGTTTAATTCTTAGCCTGATGTTTTCCAAGTCAGTCAACCATCTTATAACAGCAGTATGTCCACAGTAGCCAGTGAGCTTGGGATGAAGCAGCAACAATATGGACCCTGTGTGATGTTTTTTTGTTGTGAATTCTGTAAGATGCTATGAAGATGAGATTTCTGACAAGGTCGTCCCTCAATTATGACAGCAGTAACTTCTTTGAGATGTTGGCTGAAGTGAACATAAATTGCATTCAAATTCACCGCAGTGCAACTTTTGGCAGAATGATATTCAATGCGCATGTTCTGGAAAATAGTGATGTTATCTTGTTCACTGAGTAAGGAACTTGGTAATTTTGACCTGTTTCATTGAGAACTTATTTGGATATTTTAAGTATATTTTTCCTTTAGTTGTAAGCAGGATGGTACGGGACTTTGCAAAAAGATTAGTTGAGATAATTGGGTGGGGGTATTTAAGGATGAGAGAGAGAGAGAGCAAGAGAATTAAATTAAAATTTGGTAATAGTTAAGTCTTGGGAGCATGTACTATCTCAGGCTCTATTCTAAGTGCCTTATATAACTATAACTGCATGGGATAAACAGCTTTGTTATCCTTATTTCATAGTGGAGAAATGGAAAACTGAGGATACTAAATATCATGCCCAAAGTCATCTAATTAATTGAAAGTCAGCAGAAATCAATGCAGTCTGACTTTAGTAGTGATGCTCTTAAGTTCTGTGTTAACATATAAAGCTGTATCTTCTGAGTGTGTGTGGTTTTTTTTTTTCTCTTCTTTTTTTTCTGAGAGGCTGTGTCTTACCATGGAAAGATTGCAGACTTGCAGTTCAATTAAAAGGCCCAGAATGCAGAAACATCAGCAATAATTTTTGAAAAGAATCCTCAGATGGGGACACTACCACTAAAATGACTGAGCACTATCCCTCTCTTTCTCTCCTACATTTGCTCATGATTCAGTATCCTAGCAGAGAGCAGCGCTCAGCCAATCTTAGATCAGGAGCCTGTTCCTGGTATATGCCAGTCAGTGAAAAGAAGGATCTTCTATTGA
Organism: Symphalangus syndactylus; assembly: GCF_028878055.3. Classification (NCBI taxonomy): domain Eukaryota; kingdom Metazoa; phylum Chordata; class Mammalia; order Primates; family Hylobatidae; genus Symphalangus; species Symphalangus syndactylus. Next base: position 10,999,540 of record NC_072442.2, on the reverse strand, counting down.
GGAGTCAAGGATCTCTATTTATCACCTACCACAACCATATATAATATTTGGTAAGACCATTTTCCAAAAGGAAATCAGGGTATCATTAGAAAGGGGACATGGGTGCTAGGAAGTTAAAAACCACAAAATATTTTCTACAAAGGTCATCTGTTCACTGCCTTTCATCTCTGGCATCAGCTTTCAAAAATGTCTAAAATAAAAAATCCCCATCTATCAAGATAGGTCACTCTCTTAAATTCAAATCAAAGCTAATTTCTCTTTGAAACACTCACTGATTAAGCATATGTAGTTCACATAGTAACAAACCTGCTGCTGGTTTAAAAGGCAAAGAAGTATGGAAATCCACAATAGTCTACATCAGCAAGTATTTTTTCTCAGGGGCTGCCCATATATCTCAACAATATTCTGCCTTCTTCTGTGATCTTTTAGTTTTTCTGGGAGAAATACCACTTAGGTGTTAATAAGCCATTTTCACTTCTGGTTAACACTGTTTAGCAATTACTGATCTTGCAACAAAGAGACTCAGTCTCTGGGTTGTTCACAGGCAGCAGCACTGGAAACAGCCAGTGAGAGAGAGGGGCAGGATGAAGCAGCACAAAGAAAAGCATCAAGGGAAACACATTCAAAATGCAAAGTGCACATCTGAAACCAAAATACCAAATTGTTTAACTAATGGCATATACAAAGATACTAACATATATACAACACACGTGCCATGTACATTTAAACATGTCTTGGATATAAATCAATAATTATTAGTTAATTGTCTACACATTTATTTTCAAGCATGTCATCCTTTCTGATTATAAAATCCCATGAAACCCATTTTAATTATGATCACTAGAGTGAATGTGCACTGTATGTCAGTATAATTTGCTATGTCAAAGTGAAAATTGCTTGGGTAAGAAAATGGCGATGTTCAAGAGATGCAACTGGTGCTATTTCTAATGGCACCTTACATCTTTAAAAAGAGTGTGGCAGTCCAGCTCAAACTAAACAATGAAAATATAAAGGAAGCTGTCAAAATATGTGTCCTAGTGGAAATATAAATAAGTGGTTGAAGGATGAGTGGTAAAAAGAAGAGATGAAGATATGGATATGCAGTTAGATACATAGAACAATTCAGTGGAAGAGAAAATAACTGCATGGCAGAATGAATTTGAACATGACAGCCTTATAAAATAAGCCACAGAAACATGAACATCTGTGATAGAATTGTAGAGAATAGCGCTGTATCTAGCAGCTCTGCTTATTTTCCCATTATGATGTTAAACACCCTGTGCCTAAACATTTCAGGCATCTTGCTTTTGCAGTGGTTGTTTATTGAGAACTCCCTCTACATGCAGGAGAGAGAATATACTCACTTTTCAGATAATTGTATTGTTATAGTTTTTATTTTGGGTGGTTTGATTCCTATTTGGGAACTTCAATAGGAAGTAGAATACCTTTACTGAATGATAGTAATGACTTCATGCACGGAGTCAAGACATTCACCTCTTTCTGAGCCAGCATCTCACCAATACAGAAGCAGAAGCCAACATAGAAAACTCTCCTTTAAATAAAAGTTTTAAAAAAGAGTTAGTGTAAATACTACTGTTGCAGAAAGCAATGGATTCAAGTTGGTCCCAAGTCAATTTTAAAGTGTATAAAGTTTTTGTAAATAGGTGAGAGGGAGAGCTATGTTGATGGAGAGCGACCAAATCCAGGTTGCCAGAATGAATTTGAAAATGGCAATAGAACAAGTTTAAGGAGGCAGATGAAGTAAAAAGACTAGAACATCCAAATGTTAGGACATGAAAGTTAGGGTCTAGTACATAATTCAGGTATTTGTCAGATTAACAGGAGAAGAGTCATTAAACAGGGCTGTGTTCTCTGATCCAATGGCAAAGGTTGTTCTACTTGGGTTGCTATGCTTCTCTGAAGTACAAGGACAAGAAGGGAATTACAAATGTGTAGTTACAGACAAAGACAGAAAGAAAGACAAATCGGTACTAAAAGACGGTGATTATGCAATAGCAGTGTCTACAAGTGTATAAACAATGATTGAAAACGAAAATGACTGTAAGGCCAGATAGGTAACAAATGCATGATACAAGCTTGAGAGTACATGTTCTATATAAAGGGGATAGCCCTAAACCAGCTTCAGTTCATTATTACCACCAAAGGAAAGGTAGGTCCAATTTCTCAAGCCTTCTGATTCTTCAAGAAAAGTCAAAAATCTGTATTTTTATTATAAAATTTTTCACATTTATATTGTGTTAGTGTCATTAAATCTCACTTGTGTCTAGGGTGGCAATATCCATAGTGCCAGATAATTTATAGTCCAAATGAACAACAGAAAACCAGTAACAAGTCCAGTGGTTACTGTGATCAACACAGGACTTTGTCATAATTACCAAATCCCAAAACATTACAACCAAAGGCTCAGAGGTACTGACATCAATAAAATTTGGTCCAGAGAAACTCAAAATGTGTAAAATGATTAAAGAGAAACTAAAGGCTGGTAAAAATGACATCAGATAAAGTAAATTGCAGTTTAAAATATTTTATACTGTTATAAAATAAAATTCATACCAGTATAATTAGTCATTTAATGATATAGCATCCAACATATGCATTGAGACCCTGTCAACATTTTGACAGAAACAAAATTGTTACAAGAGTATTTAACATACCACTCTTTTTTTTCAGAAAACTCTAAACAATAGTTTCATTTATATATTTTAATAATATTTATTTATTTATTTATTTATAATTATACTTTAAGTTTTGTGCAGGTTTGTTATGTAGGTATACATGTGCCATGATGGTTTGCTGCACCCATCAACCCGTCATCTACATTAAGTATTTCTCCTAATGCTATCCCTCCCTTTGCCCCACAGCCCCCCACAGGCATTGATGTGTGATGTACCCCTCCCTGCGCCCATAAGTTCTAATTGTTCAACTCCCACTTATGAGTGAGAACATGTGGTTTTAGGTGTTCTCTTCCTGTGGTAGTTTGCTGAGAATTATTGTTTCCAGTTTCATCCATGTCCCTGCAAAAGACAAGAACTCATTCTTTTGTATGGCTGCATAGTATTCCATGGTGTCTATGTGCCATATTTTCTTAGTCCAGTCTAACATTGATGGGCATTTGGGTTGGTTCCAAGTCTTTGCTAGTGTGAATAGTGCTGCAATAAACATACCTGGGCATATGTCTTCATAGTATAATGATTTATAATCCTTTGAATATATGCCCAGTAATGAGATTGCTGGGTCAAATGGTATTTCTAGTTCTAGATCCTTGAGGAATCACCACACTGTCTTCCACAATGGCTGAACTAATTTACACTCCCACCAACAGTGTAAAAGCTTTCCTACTTCTCCACATCCTCCCCAGCATCTATTGTTTCCTGACTTTTTAATGACTGCCATTCTAACTGGCATGAGGTGGTATCTCATTGTGGTTTTGATTTGCATTTCTCTAATGACCAGTGATGATACGTTTTTTTTCATATGTTTCTTGGCCGCATAAATGTCTTCTTTTGAAAACTGTCTGTTCATATCCTTTGCCCACTGTTTGATGGGGTTGTTTGATTTTATTCTTGTAAATTTGTTTAAGTTCTTTGTAGATTCTAGATATTAGCCTATCCCCTTGTCAGATGGATAGATTGCAAAATTTTCTCCCATTCTGTAGGTTTCCTATTCACTCTGATGATAGTTTCTTTTGCTGTGCAGAAGCTCTTTAGTTTAATTAGATCCCGTTTGTCTATTTTGGCTTTTATTGCCATTGCTTTTGGTGTTTTAGTCATGAAGTCTTTGCCCATTCCTATGTCCTGAATGGTATTGCCTAGATTTTCTTCTAGGGTTTTTATGGTTTTTGGTCTTATGTTTAAATCTTTAATCCATCTTGAGTGAATTTTTGTATAAGATGTAAGGAAGGGGTCCTTCAGAAAGTTTCAGCTTTCTGAATATGGCTAGCCAGTTTTCACGACACCATTTATTAAATAGGGAATCCTTTCCCCATTGCTTGTTTTTGTCAGGTTTGTCAAAGATCAGAGGGTTGTAGATGTGTGGTGTTATTTCTGAGGCCTCTGTTCTGTTCCATTGGTCTATATAGGTTTTGGTACCAGTACCATGTTGTTTTGGTTACCGTAGCCTTGTAGTATACTTTGAAGTTAGGTAGCGTGATGCCTCCAGCTTTGTTCTTTTTGCTTAGGATTGTCTTGGCCGTACAGACTCTTTTTCAGTTCCACATGAAATTTACAGTACTTTTTTTCTAATTCTGTGAAGAAAGTCAATGGTAGCTTGATGGAAGTAGCATTGAATCCAGAAATTACTTTGGGCAGTATGGTCATTTTCATAATATTGATTCTTCCTATCCATGAGCATGGAATGTTTTTCCATTTGTGTGTGTCCTCTGTTATTTCACTGAGAAGTGGTTTGTAGTTCTCCTTGAACAGGCCCTTCACCTCCCTTGTAAGTTGCATTTCTAGGTATTTTATTCTCTTTGTAGCAATTGTGAATGAGAGTTTGATCATGATTTGGATTTCTGTCTATTAATAGTGTATAGGAATGCTTGTGATTTTTGCACATTAATTTTGTATCCTGAGACTTTGCTGAAGTTGCTTATCAGCTTAAGGAATTTTTTGGGCTGAGATGATATGGTTTTCTAAATATACAATCCTGTCATCTGCAAACAGAGATAATTTGACTTCCTCTCTTCCTATTTTAATACCATTTATTTCTTTCTCTTGCCTGATTGCCCTGGCCAGAAATTCCAATATTACATTGAATAGGAGTGGTGAGAGAGGGCACTCTTGTCTTGTGTCAGTTTTCAAAGGGAATGCTTCCTGCTTTTCCCATTCAGTATGATATTGGCTATGGGTTTGTCGTAAATAGCTCTTATTATTTTGAGATATGTTCCATCAATACCCAGTTTACTGAGTGTTTTTAGCATGAAGGCATGTTGAATTTTATTAAAGGCCTTTTTTTTGCATCTATTGAGATAATCATGTGGTTTTTGTCATTGGTTCTGTTTATGTTATGGATTACATTTATTGATTTGCATATGTTGAACCAGCCTTGCATTCCAGGGATGAAGCCAACTTGATCAGGGTAGGTAAGCTTTTTAATGTGCTGCTAGATTCGGTTTGCCAGTATTTAATTGAGGATTTTCACATCGATGTTCATCAGGGATATTGGCCTGACATTTTCTTTTTTTGTTGTGTCTCTGCCAGGTTTTGGTATCAGGATGATGTTGGCCTCATAAAATAAGTTAGGAAGGATTCCCTCTCTGTCTATTGTTTGGAATATTTTCACAAGGAATGGTACCAGCTCCTCTTTGTACCTGTGGTGGAATTCAGCTGTGAATTGGTCTGGTCCTAGGCTTTTCCTGGTTGGTAGTCTATTAATTACTGCCTCAATTTCAGAACTTGTTATTGATCTATTCAGGGATTTGACTTCTTCCTGGTTTAGTCTTGGGAGGGTGTATGTGTCCAGGAATTTATCCATTTCTTTGAGATTTTCTAGTTTGTTTGCGTAGAGGTGTTTATAGTATTCTGTGATGGTAGTTGGTATTTCTGTGGGATCAGTGGTGATCTCTCCTTTACCCTTTTTTATTGTGTCTATTTGATTCTTCTCTCTTTTCTTCTTTATTAGTCTGGCTAATGGTCTATCCATTAGGACAGACTAATAACAAGTAATAAGATTGAATCAGTAATAAAAAGTCTTACAATAAGGAAAACCTAGGACTAGATGGATTCATAGCCAAATTCTTCCAATATATTATAGAAAGAATTAATACCAATTCTCCTAAAACTATTCCAAAAAAATAAAATAAGAAGGAATTCTGAATTTATTCCATGAGGCTTGCATCACCTTGATATCAAAACCAAAGAAATGCCCAACAACAAAATTACATGCCAATATCCCTGATAAACATAGATTCAAAAATTGTCAACAAAATACTAGCAAACTAAATTCAACAGCACATCAAAAAAATATTACACCCTGATCAAGTGGGATTTATATCAGGGATGCAAGGATACATATGCAAATCAATATATGTGATACATCATATCAACAGAATGAAGGACTGTATTAGTCCATTGTCCCACTGCTGTAAAGAAATACCTGAAACTGAATCTTTTCCCCATTGTCTAGGCTATTAGTACTTCCCTTTCTCTTAGTTATGCATATTTCTGCAGCCTGCTTCAATTTCTCCCCTGAAAATAGTTTTTTCTTTTCTACCACATGGCCAGGCAGCAAATTTTTCAAACTTTTATGCTCTGCTTCCATTTTAAATACATGTTCCAATTTCAGGTCATTTCTTTATTCACGTATATGAGCTTAGGTGCTTAGAAGCAGCCAGGCCACATTTTGAATGCTTTGCTGTTTAGAAATTTTGTCTGCCATACACCCTAAATCATCTCTCTCAAGTTCAAAGTTTCACAGATCGCTAGGGCAGGGACACAATGCCTCCAACCTCTTTACAAATGCATAACAAAAGTGACCTTTGGTCCAGTTTCCAATAAGTTTCTCATGTCCATCTGAGACTTCTTCAGCCTGGCCATTTTTGTGCATATCACTATCAGCATTTTGGTCAAGACCATTCAACAAGTCTCTAGGAAGTTCCAAACATTCTCTCATCTTCCTGTTTTTGTCTAATCCCTCCAAACTGTTCCAACCTCTGTGTGTTAGCCAATTCCACAGCTGCTTCCATATTTTCAATTGTCTTTATAGCCATGCCCCACTCTTAGGTACCAATTTTCTACATTAATTCTCATACTGCTATAAATAAATATCTGAGACTGGGTAATTTATAAAGAAAAATGTTTAATTGGCTCATGGTTCTGCAAGCTGTATAGGAAACATGGCTGGGGAGGCCTCAGAAAACTAACAATCATGACAGATGGCGAAGGGAAGCAGGCATGTCTTACATAGCCAGACAAGAGGAAGAAGAGAGTGAAGCGGGAGGTGCTACACACTTTTAAACAACCAGATCTTGTGAGACCTCACTTGCTACCATGAGAACAGCAAGGAGGAAATCTGCCTCCATGATCTAATTACTTCCCACCAGGCCCCCCTGCTGTCACTGGGGATTACCATTTGACATGAGATTTGGTCCAGGACACAAATCCAAGCTATATCAAGGACAAAACTATCTGAGCATTTCAGTAGGCACAGTAAAAGCATTTAATAAAGTTCAACATCCCTTCATGATAAAAACTCTCAACAAACTAGGCATAGAAGGAGTATACCTTAACATAATAACGGCCATATGTAACAACCACAGCTAACATCATACCGAAATAGGGAAAAATTGAAAGTCTTTCCTCTAAGAACAAGACAAGAATACACACTTTCACTACTCCTATCCAACATAGTACTGGAAGTCCTAACTAGAGCAATCAGAGAAGAGGAAAAAAATAAAAGACATGTAAATTGGAAAAGAGGAAGTCAACTTGCCCCTCTTTGCTGAAGACATAATCTTACATCTAGAAAAACATAAAGACTCTACCAAAAAAACTCTTAGATTTGGAAAATCTAAGATTAAAAAATAGAAATAGATTTTAAAATATATTTTATGTCATTAAAAATGATGAAGAGTATATATGTTTCACATATATGTCAAATATTCTACAATAAGAGTATATTGTTGGATTTCATCATCAGAAATGAGTATTATTTTTCAAAAGGAAAATATATTCATTTAATTTTATAAAATATGAAATCCATCAAGGGCACAAAAAAGAATACTTTCATAGGAATATGATCAGGGTCTAGGAGGTTGAACATCTTATCTGGGTTGAAATATGAATATGTGATGAGAAAATGAAGACAGTACATAAAGACTCAATACTTTGGTGGTAGAGTTAGGGCTATTACTAAAACGAGACCTATATATGATTAATAGGGTGATAAATTGACTTAATATCTTAATATGGAAACAGATTATGCTTTCTTTGGTTAAAAAATATATATGTATATATATGCATGTATATGTCTTTATATATATATGTCTTTTAACCAAAGAAAGCACAAACTTCATGTCTTTATACTTATAGATATATATATCTATATGCCTATATATATACAGAGAGAGAGAGAGAGAGTAATGGCTGAAGTAAAGGAAAAGGTCTAATTAATAGAACAGTTCTTTGAAGAGTCTGGACCCAGTAAAGTACTTCTAAGAAATAGTTTCAGCAAATGGCTGCCTATTTCATGGAACTAAGAAGGAAGAAGAGATCAAAATGTAATTGAGTTTTGGGATGAGGAGATAAAGTGCAGTAAGTTAAGGGAGTTTTGAATAAAAATAGTCCAGGCACGGTGGTTTATGCCTGTGGTCCCAGCACTTTGGGAGGCCGAGGCAGGCAGATCACAAGGTCAGGAGTTCGAGACCAGCCTGGCCAATATGGTGAAACTCTGTCTCTACTAAAAATACAAAAATTATCTGGATGTGGTGACACGTGTCTATAGCACACAGCTACTCAGGAGGTTGAGGCAGAAGACTTGCTTGAACCCAGGAGGTGGAGGTTGCAGTGAGCCGAGATTGTGCCACTGCATTCCAGCCTGGGCGACAGAGCGAGACTCCGTCTCAAAAATAAATAAATAAATAAATAAATAAAATAAAATAAAATAAAAGTAAAGATCCACTATTTTCTTAGTGATATGCAGGAGATAAAGAGAAAGTTGTGGGGCACGGTGTGATGATAGGGATGGTGATGTTGATAGGGAAAGCAATTGGAAGAGAGTTGTGATGATGCAAAAGATAGAAGAGCTATTCTGTGATCTAGACTGGATAGGAAGGAATTCTGGGATTGGGAGAGTATAAAAAACTGTAGGATTTTGTATTAGGTCTGAGAATTAAAATATAAAAAACAAAAGAAAGTCAATATTTCTCTTATTAAAAATGTCATACGTCTTCAAATTGATATTAAACCACCACAACTCTCAGCTTTGACATGAACTAATCACTGTCCCTTTCTTTGGTGACCTTTCAGCATGACTCAAATGGAGCAGGGTGCCAGTAAGCAAAACATGCCTTTTGATTTTTAGCCACTCACATTCCAAAGTGTTTCTTCCTAGCTGTAGGAAAAGTAAGCATCCAGATTTTATGATCCGTCGTTGTAGGAACATTTAAACTTACAAAATGTACAAATTGGGGGACTATTATTCATATCTCTATTAACAAAATAATTACCACAGTATTTCCTTAGCAAAGTCAGTTTTTCTAACAGAATGGCATTCTACTGAGTGTCTTTGAGACTTTTCCCACTAACACATCTGTGATTGATGATATGAAATATGTGATAGACACTTGTGATAGATATTGAAAATATGTGAAACTCAGAATTCTTTAATGTTACAAAAACAGTTCTGAAATGATAAATTAAAAGGATTAGGGTTTCAATTTGCAGCTATTGGAGAAAACTGTAATTTACTGATTTTTATTAATTAGTAACTGTTAAGTGAGTGAACCATGGGCATTTATAAATAGTCAATTACACAGCAACATGAGACAGTAAAAGTACATACCCTAAAGAGCTAACAGCCTCTAGTGTGAATACCAGTTTCATCAATTACCTAGTAACCTTGGACAAGCTCTTCAACTAAATTAAATCTCAATTTCCTTATCTGTAAAATGGAGACTATAATATTATTTGCCTAAAGTACTGTGAATTGTTATGAGACACAAGATCTATAAAATGACTTTTGTGAACTCTAAAGCCTCATACAAATATTGTTATTGTATTTTGTAGCTGTAATCTATAGATTAGCATATGGGTCCTTGAAAAAAATCACAAATCAACAATTATGAAGTCAGAAAGGCCTTGTTGGCAGGCAAGTTTATCTAATACATTCACCTGGAAAAATAATGGATTTTTTTTTAAGTTTCAGCCTTGGCACCCACTGGACAAATGGGTCACCTTGATGCATAATTAATTGAATATTCTGGCACAGGCTGGCACATATGTCAGCTTCTTCCTGTAAGGGCTGAAGTGACAAAGAATTCTATCACAGGCAGAGCTTAGTAATAAGAAAAAAAAAAACTGAGCTATTTAGATTTTTATTTACATTGAGCCTTCAGGCCAAGCCAAAATTCTCACTTCCTGTCAGTTGTGTCTGTTATACAAAGAAAAATATTCTAACTACAATTGCTATTGTTCACACTATTTTGTTATTTTTAAAGAGTGACTCTGGAAGGGATTCAGTTGAAAGATAGAAGAAATAGCATCTAAAATAATAACCATAAATAAAACATGATCTACAAAATAGAGCGCTTGATGCATATCTGACCCGAATGCTGCCTCAACCTTGGGCAAAACAGCTGAATCACAAAGCAAGAAAAAGATTCACAAAAGGTCTAGTCATCACATGTAATACAGAAAGGTAAATTTGGAACAAATTACTATTGTTCCTACTTGCAAGTTTTTCATTTATACAATTTCTACAATGCAAAATTTTTCACAATCCAATTTTGCATTGCCCAACGAAGTGAATTTTAGAATTTATTCTCAGGATGTGTGCTGGTAGCATGTGGGCTGTTTGAGTTATGTGTTTAAAAGAGGAAATCCTATTTTTATTTAGTGCATTGCACTCTAGATTTTATGTTATTTTAAAAGTAAAGCATGTTCAATATCAAAAATAAAGTTATGTAAGCAGGAACCACTGCCAAGTGTACATAGATTATAATCATTAACATTTTTGTGTGTGTTTCTTTCAGTATCTGTTTTTCTATTTCTCCCCGTGTGTGTAAGATACTTTTTACCTATATCATGAATATGGTTTGAAAAGATGGCTTTTAATGGCTGCTTAATATTTCATTGCATACTCAAGCACATCACATTTTCTTCTGTAAGGCAGAAGGGTTTTTATTTTTTAAAGTATTACAAATAATATCTTTTAATGTGGTTTCACATTTCTATTTCCTTAGGATAAATTCTTAGCAATACATATATTGTGACACATTCTTTTTAAAGTTATTAATACATGAGTCTTGTGCTTTCTACAAAAATTATTACATAATACAAAGGTGAGGTATTTAAAGCAATTGGATCCATGTGAAATAGGAAACAATTGAGCTTGATTAAGACAAGTAGAGTTAACCAGATAAACGAGGCAGGAAGGATGTTACTAGTATGGTGGACATCTGCTCAAGCAAAGAAGAAGCAGAGGGTTTTTAAATGCTTCCCTTCCATTTGAGGTGACTGGAGTCCTGGACACACTAGTATCCCTAAAATATGCTTTTTAAAGAGGATTCATGTACAAATTTCAAATTGATACTTTACGCAGTGGAAAATGTTTGTTTATAATTTGCTCACCTAAATGAATAGAAATGTTTATGATTTTTTCACAGGAATGTTTAAGAGTTCAAGTTATCATTTTAAATATATAGTACATTAACCATGATCATAGCAGGATGCAGATGGCATACTCAGAAAAGTTATCAAAAAGGATCTCAATGAAGTGACTATTTCTAGAGGTTGGGCAGAGAAAGGGGAACCGACAAGAGCTGGGGAAGTCCAAGGCACTAGAACGAGTGGGGCCCAGTATAAGCCAGGACATGCAAGCTCAGAGAGAAAACTATATTATCTCAGCCTAATTGAGAGCTATGGCTGTCACAGAGAACCTGTAATCTAAGATGCAGCTACTGCCAAAACAACAGCTCAAAAAGTTGGATTGGGAGAACATATTGGAGCATACTTCAATCTCTCTCTCTCTCTCGTTCTCTCATCTCCTGCCTGTCTCTTCCATTGGCAGAATCCAATAAGAGGCTGGAGTCCAGTTAATCCTATCTGTAGAATTCAGATGTCTTGAGCATGGGTCAGAAGGAAAAAGCTGGGAAAGGATACACCTCCTTTAAAAAGATCAGACAATACAGATAGTATACAATCTACTCATGTTTGGATGCTCAGGAGACTTGTCTGGTGAAATAGCTGTTTCCCGTTTCTTGAGAGCAAGGCTCAAAGGAGCACATCTAGAAAAAAAGCTTACAAAAGAAACAAAATATCTCAACTTCCTCTCATCATCATTAAGAATCCACATTTCATAATAATCAGCAGGGATTACATCAGGTGAGTTGGGAGGATCCAAATTCCTAACATGATCTCCATTTGCAAATCAGAGAGAAATTTGTAGATAGATTTGGCCTAAGTTTATTTTTTGGCACTAGTGGAATTGTTTGTGTTTTCCTCTAACAATAGATCAAAGAATATAAAAGACTATTGAATAGTTAACAATGTTAATTTATTGGTTTTCATCAACGGGTCATGGTTATATAGAATGTAAATATTAAGGGAGCTGAAGACAATATAAAAACTCAAAACTGTCTTTGTATTCTGTAAATTTAAAACTCTTTCAAAGTAAAAATTTAAAAATCATAAAAAATATATGTCAACCAAGGAAAAAATAAGTGAAGCATTCTCTGAGAAAATGTAATTTATCCTCCTATCTATTTATAAAGTAATGAGTTTTGACAGACTGCTGTGAAAGGTTTTGAAAGCAAAAAATACATGCTCAAATGAAAGCAGCAAAATGCATAGATTCTCTAATGAAATTGTCTGGGTTCAAATTCCTGCCATTCACTGACATGTAGATCTTAGGAAGGTCCAAGGTCCGTGTCTCAGTTTCCTTATATACAAAATGGGATAATACTAGTACTTACCACTTAAGGCCTCTTGAGAAAGCTAAATACAATTATGTATTTAAAGCCCACCATCGCGCCTGATAATAGTAAGAGCTCAATACATTGCCTGTTTTTATTATCGAGTTTTATTTTTATTATTCACTATAATTAAATAAGCATAGTCTATTGCTAGATCCCTAACTCTTAATTTGAGAATCCAATATATCTCTCCTGGTGAGCCTAAAGGCACTACTGAAATTGGCATTGTTATCAGAACTTGACAGTGGGGGAGTGGGACAGAGAGAGTTTACACTTGTTGCTACAATCATCACTTGGAACGTAGTGGGATGAGACTCCAAACAAATTGTTCTGAGTTTAACTTTCAGGGCTTTTGCCAGGGTCATGGTGTCATTTTATAGTGAATTCTTGCCCTTTTTAATATAACATAGAAAACCATTACTTCACATAATATTACACAATGTCTGTTCAGACTTCCCCATCATTTCCAGAGACCTGTTTCCTGAGGCTCACCAATTCCTTGATTGCCCTTTCAACACTGTATAGAACACTGCCTCACACACCCTCTTTAGAGCTTTAGCCAGAGAAAACAGATTACCTCTGAGCTGAAGGGCTTTCCAAGTATTAGAGGAAGGGAATATCTCTCCTCTCCACTATTCAATTAATAAAGTGCATGGAGCATAGCACCTAGACAAATTGGCCACGCTACAAGACCTGCACACCATTTCGCTTAATCCTCAGGCTATAGCACCCTGGGGAGATGCATAGAAGGCCTTGCTACTTAGCAATTCTGCATCCAATGCCAATTACATATACAAGGCTAACAGGAAAATTCCTTTCAGCCGTTCAGACGGTGTGTTGTTCATCAGCTGGCAGCAGTCATTGCCACCAAGTGAAGAGCCGAGCCCTAGGGTATATTGACAAAATACTGCTTGCAGCCCCTCAGTTAGGGTGAGGGAAAATTCCCAACCATTTCCTACCTTCGTCTGCTAGATGGTCTATTTATTATTCCTCATCTGGGCCCCCTCACCCACCTCTTATCCCAGGCTTCTATCACTGTCACTTGTAAATCTTTGTTCATTCTTGTGGAGAGGAGCATATTGATACCTCTTCAATTTATGATGTGTGATATGATACTCATTGGTTGTGAGAAATGGGTGGTTGCCTAGTAACCCAGGTGTCTGTCAGCTTCCAGAGAAAAGAGAAATTTGTTAAGCAAGATACCCTTTTGTACACTATTATAAACAAGGCAGCTACTTCTTCCCCCAGATGTTTCAGGTAGTGGAGCTTCTTGGAATTAGACCTATATCTTTTGACAAAACCAAAGCAATCAAACAGAAAATAGGAAACGAGAATATAATTAACGTTTTAGTGAATGTAGTTTCTGTTGGTTGAGGCTATGGTACTGGAAGAGAGGAAAAGAAAACATCTTACCTGTGTAAATCTCTGACTGAATCCATCATTCTAATTTATGCAATCAGAGTCCTTTAAAGCACATGATTTCAATCCGTCATGGCTAATCCTGGGCTCAATAAGAAATCTACAAAGTCCCAATTTTGTGCTAGCTTAATCTTTAGAACAGTAAAGCAGATATATTACACGGCTTTAATCATCGGACGTTTAACTTGTTTCCTGTAGCCAAGAACCTGCCTAGTACAAACTTCCAGTAATTGCCTCTGGTTGACACCTGCCACTTTGTGCCTACCTTGGTTTCCTGCTTGGCACATTAAGTACATGCTAGAAAAACTGGAAATACTAAAAATAAATAAAAAATTCACCATAGATGCTGCTATAAAGACACATGCACACGTATGTTTATTGCGGCACTATTCACAATAGCAAAGACTTGGAACCAACCCAAATGTCCAACAACGATAGACTGGATTAAGAAAATGTGGCACATATACACCATGGAATACTATGCAGCCATAAAAAATGATGAGTTCATGTCCTTTGTAGGGACATAGATGAAACTGGAAAACATCATTCTCAGTAAACTATCACAAGGACAAAAAACCAGACACCACATGTTCTCATTCATAGGTGGGAACTGAACAATGAGAACACATGGACACAGGAAGGGGAACATCACACTCCGGGGACTGTTGTGGGGTAGGAGGAGGGGGGAGGGACAGCATTAGGAGATAGACCTAATATTAAATGAGAGTTAATGGGTGCAGCACACCAACATGGCACATGGATACATATGTAACAAACCTGCACATTGTGCACATGTACCCTAAAACTTAAAGTACAATAATAAAAAAAAAGATGTGTGTAAGTACATAATAATACACATATATTCATGTAGTTTTATATCTATGCATTATTCATCAGTTTATTTGGCATGTTTATTGACACATACAATGTATGATAAGAATAAAAACATAAGGAGAAACAAGATGAAAAGAGACACTGTCCTTGTAGAACTCAAAGAAGTAGAGAATGCAAGAAAAGTAAAGAGGCAATTATTGTATACTATAACAAATGCTGAGGGAGGAAAATAGAGGCTGCTATAAAAACACATAGCTCAGACTTTAGACTGAGTGGGCAGAAAATGTTTCCCAAATGAAAGACATTTCACTGTTTGGCTATTTAACCTGAGACCTAAAGATGAGTAGGGGGTAACTAGGCAAAAAGAGGAGTGTTGAGTGAGTTTGAGACACACACACAGAGAGAGAGAGAGAGAGAGAGAGAAGGAGAACACTACAAAGCAATTCCGAGACAGCATTAAGGAATCTGTCAACAGTCATAAATTTACTGTGTGATTTTCTTCAGAAAAAGATAACGATTGGGTACTGGGCTTAACACGTGGGTAATTAAATAATATATATGACAAACCCCATTGAAACGTGTTTACCTATGTAACAAACCTTCAAAGGTACCCCAAAACCTAATATATATTTTTTAAATGTACAACCAGCTGGGAGCGGTGGCTCACACCTGTAATCCCAGCACTTTGGGAGGCCAAGATGGGTGGATCACCTGAGAAGGAGTTTGAGACCAGCCTGGCCAACATGGTGAAACCCCGTCTCTACTAAAAATATAAAAATTAGCCAGGCATGGTGGCATGAACCTGTAATCCCACCTACTCGGGAGGCTGAGGAAAAAGAATCACTTGAACCTGGGAGGTAGAGGTTGCAATGAGCCCAGTACACACTATTGCACTCCAGCCTGGGCAACAGAGAAAGGCTCAGTCTCAAAAAAAAAAAAAAAGAAAAGAAAAGAAATAGTACAACCTGAATATACACTTTGGAAAGAACTTTCCTCTTGTTATATCCTTTGTTGAAGTCCTTTCTTGTTTTCCCTATGTAACGTCTGTATTATTTTTCAAGTATTTTGTCCTACAGGAAGCTTTTCTTGGTACCAAATGCTGGGTCTTGCCTTTCTTGGCATTCTTTTGAAATCTGTGCTGTACTGAATTTATCGGTGTATGGTTATCTCTCCATGAATCTGTGAATGCTTTAAGGGCAGGGCTCTACTGTCTCCAGAGCACAGTTTTTGAAACATCCCCATTGATCTGAATGGCAGCTACTAAATCCGTCATGACACCCAATCCTGAATATGTCTAATGTAATCATGCAAGACTTTTCCAGTTAGATCGTGGCAGCCTGAGATAAACTTCTCCCTGGCAGGAGATTCACCCAACTAGATGGCCAGAGGAGTTCTGCACTCAGATGCAGTCCTTTCTGGGTTTGAAGCCAATAGTCAGTTAATATTTTATTATTATTATTATTATTATTATTATTATTAGAATAGCTTAGACTAAGGATGACCTACTAGCTTCCTTGCTGACTAGTGACTTTGCTACTTAGTTATAGAGAGAGAGTTCACTTCTATGTTTCAGTCAACGTTTTAATAATACCAACATGTAGGGGAAAGAAAAATAGAAAATGACAGCTGAGGACACTTCAATCTGTAACTTTAGAAGGAGTGATGCTCAAGCTGATGTTTGGAGTTGGTGAAACAGAGGTTCAAAAATGTAAAAGGAATTACAGACAGTCCAGTCAGGATGACTACAGATGAAGAGATGTCTGACTCCAAAGGTTGATCTTCTGCTCTGGCTACACCACACTGCCACCCAAATCAATTAGCTTAGCCGCCCGCTAGCTAATGAACAGCTTCATCATTATAGCCTGATCCGCTGTGCTAGAGTTCTTGGCAGGCAACAGCATAGAGAGTCTCCTGATAATAGGAAATCTCCAGAAGTCCTGATCTGTAGGAACTTTGTGTGCAAGCACATGCATGTATGTTTATGCACCTGTCTATGAGTTGAAGGGCTCCTGTGAGAGCTTTGGAGTTTCTTTTTCTTTTCCAATCTTTTTTTTTTTTTTTGCTGCTTTTGCATATTTCATAAATACTTAACAAGAAAAAGCTGTGACATTTTCTTTCCTTGTGAGGTTCTCAGGTATATAGGGATCACTGTCCAACTCAAAAATATTTAATCTGTTTAATCTGTTTGCTGAATAATTAACTAATCTGATTCTCAGTCTTTACTAAATCTCTTCTTCTGAATAGGACAAGAATGGGAGAGAATCTGCCCCAACTTCATTTAAAATGTTCTCTTCAAGACAATTGGAACAAAGTTCTAGGAACAAATTTCCATAACTCGAGTAAAACTAATATTGGCATTGATAAATTACTAGTTAAAGAAAACTGAACTGTATTATTCACTGTCTCTAAAGACTGTCATATGTAGACTCGTGTTTAATGCTTTTCTTTTAAATGACACTTATAAGTTACCAAGGAAAAGCAAGTATCACTTGAAGTTTGGCAGTGTCATCTGGGAGGTATCAACAATTGTTGAGTAATTCAAACTTGGACAACTCCTCATGTATCTCTATCATCATTATTTTATGTTTTCAGAAGGCATTATAACTCACAATTATATACTTGCCAAATTCATAGTAAATTCATAAATGATTCAAACTGTTAAAAATTTGTGTGTGATTTATTAGATTTTAACCAGTCTTTCAGTCTGTACTTACATGTTAACATAATTATTAAAGGAATAATCTTGTTATATATGTGTGTGCTATATATTATATGTGGGTGAGGGTACTCAGAGATTATAATCTTTGTATATATAGAGAGAAATAAGTTAATTAAATTCCCTATATTTTATTTAAGAAAACATTGAAGAGATTTGAACATTTGAAAATGGCTTGAAACAAAATTTCAAATTTTTAAATGGTAAATTTAGAAATGATCATCAAAGGGAGATAAATCATCTATATGAAAAACTCATGTACTTTACATAATATTACTTCTGCTGTACTATATTATGATATAATAATATCTACAGGGCCTAATGAATGATTCTTATTTTTGTCTTTATGCCAACATACTCGAAGGCACTGTGCCTTTATGATATCCCTTCGAGCATCAATTCCTTTGTGGCTCTTGGCTTATCCTACTACATCCATTCTACTAACTAATTTCTAATTTGCTTGAATGAGGATATGAGTATTTTTCTATAGAAGTTCTGCAGAGCAAAGTTCATGGGTTTGATGGCAATTTGCTCCTTCCCAAAAACTGTTCCTGTTTACCTCCTTCCAGATTTTTAGCTATGCTATTAAATGTTTGTTTTGGTTGATTACAGACTTATAAACTATGAATATGAATATAAATTTGTGCTTTTAAACCACTTTATTGAGGTATGAATGATGTACAAACATTGTACATATTTAACATGTGCAACTTGATGAGTTTGGAGATATGTACACACCCATGAAATAATCAACACAATCTATGCCTTAAACTTATCCATCCCTTCCCAAAGTTTCCTTGTACCCTCTTTATTATTATATTATTATTGGGATAAGAACATTTAA
This sequence comes from Symphalangus syndactylus, assembly GCF_028878055.3. Classification (NCBI taxonomy): domain Eukaryota; kingdom Metazoa; phylum Chordata; class Mammalia; order Primates; family Hylobatidae; genus Symphalangus; species Symphalangus syndactylus. The sequence continues at coordinate 10,981,078 of NC_072442.2, read as the reverse complement.
CATAAGATCTACCCTCTTCACACATTTTTTTGTGACAAGGCCTTGCTCTGTCTCTCAGACTTGAGTGCAGTGACACCATGATAGCTCATCGCAACCTTGAGCTCCTGGGCTCTAGCCTGAGCCGTCTGAGTAGTTAGGGCAACGTACTGACTGGCTAATTTTTTTTTATTATTGTTTGTAGAGACAAGGTCTCACTATATTGCACAGGCTGTTCTCAGACTCCTGGCCTCAACTGATCTCTTGCCTTGGCCTCCCAGAGTGCTGGGATTACAGGGATGAGCTACCATGTCAGGACTTTAGCAAATATTAAAGGATATAATACAGTAATTGGAACTACAGGCATTGTACCATATAGGTGATCTGTAGAACTTACTAATCTTGTAAAACCATAGCTTTGCAGCCTTTGACTAATGCCTTCCCACTTTTCCTCCCCAAGACACCAGCAATTACCATTCTGTTGTCCGTTTCTATGAGTTGACTACTTGGGGTTTCTTATATGTGTGACATCGTATAGTATTTTTTTTATCTGGTTTATTTCACTGAGCGTAATGTCCTCAAGATTCATTCATGTTGCTGCCACTGGCAGGATTTCCTTTCTTATGAGGCAGAATAATATTCCATTGTATGCATAGATTACATTTTCTTTATCAGTTCATCTTTTGATAGATATTTGGCTGTTTCTGTGTCTTCTGTATTTTAAACAAAGCAGCAATGAACATGGACATGCAGACATCTCTTCAAGATCCTAATTTCAATTTCTTTGGATGTACAGTAGTTCCCTCTTATCCATAGTTTTGCTTTTCAGGTTTTCAGATACCTGTAAAAACCATGGTCCAAAATTATTAAATGAAAAATTCCAGAAGTAAACAATTCCTAAGTTTTAAATTGGGCAACATTTTGAGAAATGTGATTAAATCTCACATTATCCATCTTTATTCCCCCAAAGAATGCATCACCCCTTTGTCCAGCATACCCACACTGTAGATGTCCCCAGCCCCTTAGTCGCTTAGTAGGTATTGCAGCTATCAGATCTACTGTGGTGGTATCACAATACTTGTGTTTAAGTAACCTTTATTTTACCTAATAATATCCCCAAAGTGCAAGAGTAGTGATGCTGACATATTGTTATAATTTTTCTATTTTATTATTTTCTATTATTTTAAATCTCATATGGTACCTAATGTATAAATTAAACTTTATCATAGACATGTATGTATAGGAAAAAGTATAGTATACATTGGATTTGGTACTATCTGTGGTTTCAGGCATCCACTGGAGGTCTTGAAAAGTATCCTCCATGAATAACGGGAGGGAGGCCACTACCATATACCCAGAAGAGAAGTTACTGGTTCATATGATAGTTCTATTTTTAATTTTTTGAAGAACCACATGTAGATTTTCAGTTGCCGCACCAATTTTCATTCTCATCAAAAGTGTACATAGGTTCCTTTTTTTCCACATCCTTGCAAACATTTGTTATCTTTTTTATTTAGATAATAGCCATCCTAACAGTTGTAAGGTGACATCTTACAGTAATTATGATGATGATTTCTCCAATGATTTGTGATGTTAATCACATTTTCATATGCCTGTTAGCCATTGGTATGTATTTTTTGGAGAAGTGTCTATTCAATTCCTTTGCCTATTTTCTAATTAAATTATGTCTTTTGCTATTAAGTTGTAGGAGTTATTTATTCTGGAAATTAATCCTTTTGCAGATATATGGTTTACAAATTTTTTTCCCATTACTTAGGTAGCCCTTTCATTTTGTTTATTTTTTTCCTTCTCCATGCAGAAGCTTTTTAGTTTGATGCAATCCCACTTGTCTATTTTAGCTTTCATTCCTTGTATGTTGGTGTCATATCCAAGAAATCATTGCTAAGGCCAATATCAAGATGTTTTTACCCTGTTTTCTCTTCAGAAAGTTTTATGGTTTCAAGTCTTAGGTTTAAGTCTTAAACTTATTTTGAGTATATTTCTGTCTGGCATTAGGTCCAATCACCTTCCTTTTAATATGGATATTCAGTTTCCCCAACATCATTTATTGAAAAGACTATCCTTTCCCCATTGTATATTTTTGGCATCCTTTTTGAAGATCAGTTTATTATACACAGGTGGAGTATTTTTTGTTCAAAATGCTTGGGACCAATTTCAGACTCTTTTTATTTTGGAATATTTACATTATACTTCCCAGGTGACCAGTTGAACATTTCTAATCTGAAAATCCAAAATCCAAAATGCTCCAATTAAAATTTCTTTTGAACATCAGGTCAGCTTTCAAGAGATTTCAAACCTTATAGCATTTTGGATTTCAGATTTTTCAGTTAGGGACACTCAATTTGAATATGTTAGTTCATTTCTAGGAACTCTATTCTGTTCCATTGGTCTATGTATGTGTTTTTTTATACCAGTACCATACTGTTTTGATCACTATAGTTTTGTAATATATTTTGAAATCAGAAAGTGTGATGTCTCCTGCTTTATTCTTCTTCCTCAAAATTGCTTTGGCTACTTGGGATCTTTCATTGTTCCCTGCAAATTTTAAAATTATTTTTCTATTTCTGTAAAAAAATGCCTTTTGGATTTTGACAGGGATTGCACTGTATCTTTACATCATTTTGAATAGCATAAACTTTCAACAGTATGAATTTTTCCAGTCCATGAACATGGGCTATTTTTTCATTTATTTATGTCTGCTTTAATTTGTTCCATCAGTGTTTGTAGTTTTTAGTGCACCAATCTCATATCCTTGGTTAAGTTGTAAATGTGATCGTTTTCTTAATTTCCTTTTCAGATAGTTCATAGTACATAGAAACGTAACTAATTTTTATATTTGATTTTTATTTTCCAACTTTGCTGAGTTAATTAGTTCTAAGAGGTTCTGCGTGTGTGTGTGTGTGTGTGTCTGTGTGTAGTATTTAGTATTTTCTACATAAAAATCACATCATCTACAAAGAAAGGTAATTCATATTTTCTTTTCTGATTTGATTGCATTTTTAAAATTTTCTTGCCTAATTGCTCTGCATAGAATTTCCAATACTAGGTTGAATAGAAATGGTGAGAGTGGACATCCTTTCTTCATTCTAGGTCTTAGAAGAAAAGCTTTTAGTTTTTCATCACTGAGGTAATGTTAGCTGAGGACTTTTTATATACAAGAATACTTCATTTTATGGCACTTCATTTTATTCAAAGATATTGTGTTTTTTTACAAATTGAAGGTTTGCAGCAATGCTGTATTGAGAAAATCCATTAGTACCATTTTCTAATGTGATGTGCTCACTTGTAGTCTCTGTGTCATATTTTGATAATTATCACAATATTTTCAACTTTTCCAGTATTATTATATCTGTTATAGAAGTCTGTAATTAATGATTTTTGATGTTCCTATTGTAATTACTTTGGGGTGCCATGAACCAGGCCCATATAAAACAGTGAACTTAATCCATAAATGTTATGAGTGTTATGACTGCTCCTCTGACGAGTAATTCCCATCTCTCTCCCTCTCTTTAGGTCTCATTATTATTCCCTGAGACAAAACAATGTTCAAATTAGGTCAATTAATAATCCCACAATGGCCTCTAAGTGCTCAAGTGAAAGGAAGAGTCACATGTCCCTCATTTTGAAACAAAAGCTAGAAATGAGTAAGCTTAATCAGAAAGGCATATCAAAAGCCAAGATATGATAAAATCTAAGCCTCTTACACCAAATGATTAGCCAATTTGTGAATGTAAAGGAAAAGTTATTGAAGGAAATTAGAAATGCTACTCCAGTAAACACACAAATGATAACAAAGTGAAATAGATTTAATGTGATTTGGATCTGTGTTTCCACCAAATCTCATATGGAGGTACGGTCCCCAGTGTTGTAGGTTAGGACCTGGTGGGAGGTATTTGGATCAGAGGGGTGTATTCCTCATGAGTGGCTTGGTGCCATCCCCTAGGTGATAAGTGAGTGAGTTCTTATGAGTTTGGGTTATTTAAAAGTATTTGGCACCTCTCCCCTCTTCTGACTCTCTCTTTTTCTCCTGTTCTGGTCATGTGACATGCCTGCTCCCACTTCAACTCCTGTCATGATTGTAAGTTTCTTGAGGTCTCCTCAGAAGCCAAGAAGATGCCAGCATCATGCTTCCTGTAAAACCAAAAGAGCCATGAGCAAATTAAACATCTTTTCTTTATAAATTACCCAGTCTCGGATATTTTTTATACCAACATAAGAATGGCCTAACGCAAGGCTTATTGCTAATATGGCTAAAGCTTGAGTAGTCAGGATAGAAGACTAAACCAGCCACAACCTTCCCTTAAGCCAAAGACTATTCAAGGGTAAGGCTCTAACTCTCTTCACTTATATGAAGGTGAAGAGAGGTAAGGAATCTGCAGGGAAAAAAAATGAAGATAGCAGAGGTTGGTTCATGGGATTTAAGGGAAAGAAGCCATCATGATAATATGAAAGCACAAAGAAAAGCAGTAAGTGCTGATGGAGAAACTATAGCAAGTTATCCAGAAGATCTAGCCAAGATTATTGATGAAGGTGGCTACACCAAACAAAATATTTTGAATGTAGATGAAATGGCCTCGTATTGGAAGAAAATGCTATCTAGGATTTTCATAACTAAAGAGAAGTCATATCTTGATTTCAAAACTTCGAAGAACAAAGACTACCTTGTTAAAGGCTAATACAGCTGGTGACTTTAAGTTGAAGCCAACGATCATTTAACATTCTAAAAATCCTAGAGCTCTTAAGAATTGTGAAACATCTACTCTTCCTGGGCTATATAAATGGAAAAACAAAGCCTGTTTACTGAATATTTTAAGCCTACAGTTGAGTCCTCCAGCTCAGAAAAAAGATTCTTTTCAAAATATTACTGCTCATTGTCAATACAACCGGTCACCCAAGAGCTATGATAGATATGCACAAAGAGATTAATGTTCTTTTCATGCCTGCTATCACAACATCCATTCCTCAGCTCACAGATCAAGGAGTAATTTTCACTTTCAAGTCTTATTACTTGAGAAATACATTTTATAATTCTATATCTGCTACAGATAGTGATACTTTTGATGGATCTGAGCAAACTAAATTGAAAAGCTTCTAGAAATGATTCTACATTCTAGATACCATTAAGAAACTTTGTGCTTTTTGAAAGTAAGCCAAAACATCAATGTCTAAGGGAGTCTGGAAGAAGTTAATTCTAATCCTCATAGAAAACTTTAATAAGTTCAAGACTTCAGTAAAGGAAATAACTGCAGATATGGTGGAAATTGCAAGAGAAATAAGAATTAGAAGTGGAGCCTGAAAATGTGAATGAATGTTAAAATCTCATAATAAAAGTTAAACAGATGAGAAATTGCCTCTTATGAATAAACAAAGAAAGTTGTTTCTTGAGATGGAATATACTCCTGGTCAAGGTATTGTGAACAATGCTGAAACGACAAGAGAACATTTAGAATATTATGTAAAATTAATTGATAAAGCAAGGACAAGGCTTGAGAGGATTGACTTCAATTTTGAAAGAAGCTCTATTCTGGGTAAAATGCTTTCAAACACATTGCATACTACAGATAAATCTTTAATGAAAGGAAGGGCCGATTTATGTGGCAAACTTTATTGTTGTCTCATTTTAAGAAATTTCTGCATCCATCTCTACCTTCAGCTATCACAACCCTGATCAGTCATTAGCCATCAACAAGAAGTCAAGATCCTCTACCAGGAAAAAGATTATAACTCACTGAAGGCTCATTATCACTTGTTGGCAAGAAAGTATTTTTTAATTAAGCTATGCACTTTTTTAGACATAATGTTATTGCACAAGTAATATGCTATACTATTGTGTAAACATAACTTTTACATGAACTGAAAAATAGACAAAAACCGGCGTGACTCATTTTATTGTGATATTTCCTTTATTGCAGTGGTCTGGAACTGCACCTGCAATTTCTTATAGGTATGCCTGTTTGGCTTTGATTGTGCTAAGTTATTTCTATACCTAACTTGTTTAGAGTTTTTATTATGAAAGGGTGTTGAAGTTTGTCAAATGACTTTTCTTCATCTACAAAAAAGATCTTGCGATTTTTTATTCTTCATTCTGTTTCTGGAGTGTATGATAATATTTGATTTGTGTATGTTGAACTATCCCTGCTTACTCGGGTAAATCCCACTTGGTCATGGTGTATGATCCTTTTAGTATGCTGTTGAACTTTGTTTACCAATATTTTAATGAAAATTTTTGCAATCAGATTCATCAGGGGTATTGACCTTTAGTTGTTTTTTCTTGTGGTTTCTGTCTGTTAGTATCAAGGTGAGGCTGGCCTTATAAAAAGAGTTCAGAGCTGTTCCCTCTTCTATTTTTTCCCAAGAGTTTAAGAAGGATTGGTAATACTTTTTTAAATGTTTGGTAGAATTTATCTATGAAGTCATTAATTCATGTGCTTTTCTTTTTTAATTACTGAGTCAATCTAATTTGTTATTAATATGTTCAGGTTTTTTTATTTCTACTTGACTCAGTCTTGGTAGAGTGTATGTTTCTAAGAATGCATTCATTTCTTCTAGGTTGTCTTGTTGGTGTATGATTGTTCATAAAAATCTCTTATAATCTCTTCCTTAAAAAATTTTGGCATTGATTGTAACATTGCCTCCTCTATTTCTGATTTTATTGGAATCTTCTCTCTTCTTTTTTAAGTTACTCTAGATAAGAGTTTTTAAATTTTAATTATCTTTTTACAAAACTAACCCTAAAATTTATTTTTTAATATTTAACAAAATCTCTATTTTGTTTATTCCTTCTCTAATATTTATTATTTCCTTCCATCCCCTAAGTTAAGGCTGTCCTTTTTTTCTTGTTTCTTGAGGTACAATACTGGGCAGTGGTTACGTCTCCATTTCTTTAGGATGATTTACTTGAGCTTTATTTTTTTCGTTTGTTGGTGTCATGTTTCCCTGCTTCTTCATGATTATTGTAAACTTGCATTCATGCCTCTGCATTTGAAGAAACACTCAACTCTTCTAGTCTTTACAGACTGACTTTGACATGGAAAGCCCTTCACCTGTCATCCCGGCCAGATATGTTCGACGGACTAGCTAGTGGGGATCTTTAACGTGTGGGCTTTGTGCCTGGGCCCACTGGTAGGATGGCTTGATGCCAGGGTCTGTGATCCTTGAGTAAGTATTTAATCTACACCTTTAAATTCACACAAAAATATGGATCACTTTGTCAAAATATTAATCCATGATGAGATCAGATAAGTCCAGCACAGGGTTTTTTGACCTTACACTATCAATATTTTGAGCTGGATAATTCTTTATTTGGATGGGGGGTTGTTCTGAGCATTGTAGGATGTTTAGCAGAATCTCTAATTCCTGTGTATTTGATTCCAAACTAAAATGTCTCCAGACATTGTCACATATGCCTAAGGAAGAGCATCAAAGTCACCACCCATGGAAAATTACTAAAAATCTTGAAACAGTCAAACACTTTATGATGAGTTATTTGCCTGAATCTTGTACCTTTAACCATGAGCCAAAAATCAATCCATGTAAACTATGTCATATAATCTGTTAGTATCAGAACTCTCTTTATGTTAGAGTTACGGTATTTATTGCATTTCTGTGCACTTTTGACTTTCAGATTTTTTTACTCTCAATAATTCTAACAACATTTGCCAAGTTTCTCTAACACTATACATTTTAACTTTTATTTTAGGTTCAGGCATACATGTGCATGTATGTTATATAGGTAAACTGAGTGTCCTAGGGGTTTGGTGTACAGATTATTTCACCATCCAGGTAATAAGCATAGTACCTGATAGGTAGTTTTTAAAATCTTCTCTCTCCTGCCATCCTCCAGCCTAAAGTAGGCTCCAGTGTCTGTTGTTCCCCTTTTTGTGTCCATGTGTTCTCATTGTTTACCTCACAGTATACATAAGAAAATGTGGTATTCAGTTTTCTGTTCCTGCATTGGTTTACTTTGGTTAATGACCTCCAGCTCCATTCATGTTGCTGCACAGAACATGATCTCATTCATTTTTATGGCTGTATAGTATTCCATGGTGTATATGTACCCTATTTTCTTAATTCAGTCTACCATTGATTTAGGTTGATTCCATGCCTTTGCTATTGTGAATAGTACTGCAATAAATATGTGTTCACATGTCTTTATGGTAGAAAGATTTATAGTCCTTGGATATACACCCAATAATGGGATTACTGGGTCAAATGGTAATCCTGTTTTTTTGTTGTTGTTGTTGTTTGTTTGTTTGTTTGTTTTTTCTGAGATGAAGTTTTGCTCTGTTGCCCAAGCTGGAGTGCAGTGACACTGGGTTCATTGCAACCTCTGCCTCCTGGGTTTAAGTGATTCTCCCGCCTCAGCCTCCCAAGTGGCTGGGATTACAGGCACCTGCCACCACACATGGTTAATTTTTGTATTTTTAGTACAGACTGGGTTTCACCATGTTGGCCAGGCTGGTCTCAAACTCCTGACCTCAGATGATCCACCAGCCTCAGCCTCCCAAAGTGCTGGGATTACCGGCGTAAGCCACCGCACCTGGCCAGTAGTTCTGTTTTAAGTTCTTTGAGGAATCACCACACTGCTTTCCAAATTGCCTGAACTAATCTACGTTTCTACCAGCAGTGTTTAAGTGTTCCCTTTTCTCTACAACCTTGCCAGCACCTGTTATTGTGATGGTTAATACTGAGTGTCAACTTGATTGAACTGATGGGTGCAAAGTATTGATTCTGAGTGTGTCTGTCAGGCTGTTGCCAAAGGAGATTAGCATTTGAGTCAGTGGGCTGGGGAAGGCTGACCCACCCTTAATCTTGTGGGCACAATCTAATCAGCTGCCAGTGAGTATAAAGCAGGCAGAAAAACATGAAAAGGCAAGACTGGCCTAGCCTCCCAGCTACATCTTTCTCCAGTGCTGGATGCTTCCTGCCCTCAAACATTGGACTCCCAAGTTCTTCAGTTTTGAGACTCAGACTGGCTCTCCTTGCTCCTCAAGCTTGCAGACAGCCTGTTGTGTGATCCTGTGATCCTGTTAATACTTAATCCTGTGATCCTGTTAATACTTAATAAACTCTCCTTTATTTAAATATGTAAATATATGATATATATTTATTTATCATATATTTAACATATATGTATGATATATATTTATCATATATATTTAACCTATATGTATGATATATATATTCTATTAGTTCTGTCCCATTAGGGAACTCTGACTAATACAGTTATTTTCTGATTTTTAATAATAGCCATTCTGAATGGTGGGAGCTGGTATCTTATGATTTTGTTTTGTGTTTCTCTAATGATGAGTGATGTGGAGCATCTATCATTCCTGTTGGCCACAGCTATGTCTTCTTTTGAAAAGTGTCTGTTCATGTTCTTTGCCCACTTTTTAATGGAATTATTTATTTTTTGCTTGTAAATTTAAATTGTTTATAGATGTTAGATATTAGACCACTGTTGGATGCATAGCTTGAAAATAGTTTCTCTCATTGTGTAGATTGTTTACTCTGTTGATAGTTTCTTTTGCTGTACAGAAGCTCTTTAGTTTAATTAGTTTCCTTTTGTCAATTTTTGGTTTTGTTGCAATTGATTTGGATGTTTTCGTCATGAAATCTTTGGCAGGTTCAATGTTCAGAATGGTATTTCCTAGGTTGTCTTCCAGGGTTTTTATAGTTTTAGGTTTCACATTTAAGTACTTAATGTATCTTGAGTTGATTTTTATATATGGTGTAAGGAAGAGGTTGTATCAGTCTTCTGCATATGGCTAGCCAGTTATCCCAGCACCATTTATTGAATAGAGAATCCTTTCCCCATTGCTTATTTTTGTCTGCTTTGGCAATGATCAGATGGTTGTAGCTGTGTGGTATTGTTTCCGAGCTCTCTATTCTGTTCCACTGGTCTATGTGTCTGTTTTTGTATCAGTATCAGGCTGTTTTGGTTACTGTAACATTGTCATATAGTTTGATGTCGGGTAACAGTGATGCCTTCAGCTTTGCTATTTTTGCTTAGGATTGTCTTGGCTATGCTGGCTCTTTTTTTTGTTTCCATATAAATTTTTAAATGATTTTTTTCTAATTCTGTGAAAAATGTTGTTTGTGGTTTGATAGGAAAAGCATTGAATCCATTAATTCCTTTGGGCAGTATGGCCATTGTGACAATATTGATCCTTCCTATCCATGAGCATGAAATGCTTTTCCATTTGTTTGTGTCATCTCTGATGTCTTTTTTTTTTTTTTAATTCTCATTTAACAGATCTTTCACCTCCTTGGTTAGCTGTATTCCTAGGTATCTTATTTTATTTTATTTTATTGTGGCAATTATAAATGGGATTGCATTCTTGATTTGGCTCTCAGCTTGGATGCTGTTGGTGTATAGGAAAGCCATTGATTTTTGCACATTGATTTCATTTCCTGAAACTTCACTGAAGTTATTTTTCAGATCAAAGAGCTTTTGGGAAGAGACTATGGGGTGTTCTAGGTATAGAATCATATTGGCTACAAACAGGTATAGTTTGACTTCCTCTCTTCCTGTTTGGATGTTTTTTTTACTTCTTTCTCTTGCCTGATTGCTCTGGCCAGGACTTCCAATACTATGTTGAATAGGAATGGTATGAGAGGGCATCCTTGTCTTGTTCCGGTTTTCAAGGGGAGTGGCTTGCTGCTTTTGCCCATTCAGTATGATGTTGTCCGTGGGTTTGTCACAGATGACTTTGATTATTTTGAAGTATTTTCCTTCAATGCCTGTTGTTGAAAATTTTTAACATGGACAGATGTTGAATTTTATTGAAAGTCCTTTCTGCATCTATTGAGATAATCATGTGGTTTTCATTTTTAGTTCTGTTTATGTGATGACTCACATTTATTGATTTGTAGACTTGTATCCAACTGCCTAGTAGACATTCCACCTAGAAATCCTGTAGACATTTCTTTCTTTTTCTTTTTTTTTTTATGTTCTGTTCTTGTTGCCCAGGCTGGAGAGCAATGGTGCAATCTCTGCTCACCACAACCTCTGCCTCCCGGGTTCAAGCAATTCTCAGCTTCCCGAGTAACTGGGATTATAGGCATGTGCCACCATGAATGACTAATTTTGTATTTTTAGTAGAGAAGGGGTTTCTCCATGTTGGTCAGGCTGGTTTCGAACTCTTGATCTCAGGTGATCTGCCCGCCTTGGCCTCCCAAAGTGCTGGGATTATAGGCAGGAGCCACTGTGCCTGGCTTGAAATCCCATAGACATTTCAAATCAAAGCACTGAAATCTAAACTTGCCCAAACATCCCTTTCCCCCATTATTCCTAATACTGGACAGCAACACCACAAACTCTGGAAATAATAGATACATTTATCCTTCTCATCCTGAACCCTTATGTATGGGCCTTTTCCCATTGATTGTTTTCCCAATTGTTATGAATTTAGTTTTTCATTTATTTATCAAATCTAGTTCATTTATTCCCACCTCATTGTTATTGCCTCTTTAAAGGCTTTAGGCATAATTGCATTGACAGTGTCACCATCCAGCCTTCTGATCTATTCCCAATCTGAGCTATCTCCTATATCATCTACAGTAATTTTTCTAAATCATTCATGTAATCATGGAATTCTCAGGCTTAAATATTTCTCATTTAATAAAGCGGGGTAGAAAATGCATGCAGAAGTCATCAAGGTAAATAATTTAATAAAAAGAGCATCAAGCATATTTTGACCACCTGAAAAGCATGGGTTTCATTTACAGAGAGTAGTAATTATTTAGCACCAGCCACTTCTCAAAGTGTAGAATGTAGGCCCGGTGAACCCAGATGGTCTGATACTTCAAAAGAAGCCGGAAATTTGTGTGAAGTTTCATTTTTTTTCTTTTTCTTTTTTTTATTATTATACTTTAAGTTCTAGGGTACATGTGCACAACGTGGAGGTTTGTTACATATGTATACATGTGCCATGTTGGTGTGCTGCACCCATTAACTCATCATTTACATCAGGTATATCTCCTAATGCTATCCCTGCCCCCTCCCCCCACCCCACAACAGTCCCCGGAGTGTGATGTTCCCCTTCCTGTGTCCAAGTGTTCTCATTGTTCAATTCCCACCTATGAGTGAGAACATGCGGTGTTTGGTTTTCTGTCCTTGAGATAGTATGCTGAGAATGATGGTTTCCAGCTTCATCCATGTCCCTACAAAGGACATGAACTCATCCTTTTTTATGGCTACATAGTATTCCATGGAGTACATGTGCCACATTTTCTTATTCCAGTCTATCATTGATGGGCATTCAGGTTGGTTCCAAGTCTTTGCTATTGTGAATAGTGCCACAATAAACATACATGTAAGTGTGTCTTTATAGCAGCATGATTTATAATCCTTTGGGTATATACCCTGTAATGGGATGGCTGAGTCAAATGGTATTTCTAGTTCTAGATCCTTGAGGAATTGCCACACTGTCTTCCACAATGGTAAACTGGATCCCTTCTTTGCACCTTATACAAAAATTAATTCAAGGTGGATTAAAGACTTAAATGTTAGACCTAAAACCATAAAAACCCTAGAAGAAAACCTAGGCAATACCATTCAGGACATAGGCATGGGCAAGGACTTCATGTCTAAAACACCAAAAGCAATGTCAACAAAAGCTAAAATTGACAAATGGGATCTAATTAAACTAAAGAGCTTCTGCACAGCAAAAGAAACTAGCATCAGAGTGAACAGGCAACCTACAGAATGGGAGAAAATTTTTGCAATCTACTCATCTGACAAAGAGCTAATATCCAGAATCTTCAAAGAACTTAAACAAATTTACAAGAAAAAATCAAACAACCCTATCAAAAAGTGGGCAAAGGATATGAAAAGGCACTTCTCAAAAGAAGACATTTATGCAGCAAACAGACACATTGAAAAATGCTCATCATCACTGGCCATCAGTTAAATGCAATGAAGTCTTGCATGGGAATTGGCAAACCATGGTTTGCAAGCCAAATATGAACCAGTGGCTATTTTCGTAAATACTATTTTATTGAAACACATCTGTGCCTATTGATTTACATATTGTCTGTGGATGCTTGCAAATAAAAATGCAAATAAAAATCACAATGAGATACCATCTCACACCAGTTAGAATGGTGACCATTAAAAAGTCAGGAAACAACAGGTGCTGGAGAGGATGTGGAGAAATAGGAGCACTTTTACACTGTTGGTGGGACTGTAAACTAGTTCAACCATTGTGGAAGAAGTTTCATTTTTTAGATGATTGCAATGTGTTATTTTTTAAATATGTCTGGCCTAAAGGATAGAGCTAAAAGTCTCTCGCACGTTTACAAAAACTTCTGTTATCTAGTATACCTCTTCACATTTTCTTTTTCACTACCATCCTTGCAATTTATTTTTTAGTTAACCAATATTATTTGTTGATACCAGATAGTTGCAAAAAATTGTGTTTTCTTGAGTACCCACACTCCTTCCAGCTGTCTGCTAATGTCTGCCTATTCCTTGTACTCAGATGGAACCACTTTTCCTCAGCCCCTTGAATAGTTGTTCCCCAATGTGTGTTATCTTTGTATTTTTTATCATGACGCTTGCAATCTTGTAATTGCAATTACATGTTTGCATTTGTATTTTCCCATGGCACTGTGAACTCTTTGGAGAAAGAAACTGGGTCTTACTCTTCTTTGTATCTCTAGCATTTAACACAGTGTCTGACACGTTAAGGTACTCAACAGATGATGAATAAATGAATTGTCAAAATGAATAATGTAAATATTTTCTTGGCTTTATTTCAAAAAGATGTTTTTTTAGGGAAAAATCCAAAGAAAAAAATAGATCTCAAATATTTTTTGAATTAATCAGAGTCCTGTCAATTATTTGAGCAATATAAAGTTGTTAACTAGGTATTGGGATAGATAAAATGAACTCTAAGGTTTCACAGTGGCAGCGTTGTTGGAAAGCAGACAGTTTCCTAAGGCTTCAGAATCAAAAGAAAGTGGTTGGAATCATTAAAACTTAACAGATTGGAAGAGGAGACATTCCATGGAGTGAAACTTAAGACTTTTGAGGAGGAGGCTTTGCCGAGCTCATGCAGGGGCTGTTGGCCTGAAGGAGGGTGGCATGGCACTGGGACCTAGACTTTTGAGGAAGAGGGTTCTGACTGGAGCTGGTGCACATGAAGGGGGCATGATGAGGCCTGGTTCTGCAAGATTTAGAACAATTTTAATCTGAATTCAACTGTTGCTTTTGCAAATAACTGTTAATGCCAAAGTGAAGAGAATGAAGTGATACTGCCAGTTACAGGGGATGCAGGGGGAGGAAGGAGTGACCCCCTTTTTCCTTCCTCTAGCGCCTCTTTTTTGTCAGAGCTAAGCATGGAACCAGCAGGTAAAGGAGAAATATGTTTGCAGAGTCCCAGTTCCAGGATCAAATACCCAAATAGAGAAGAGTGAACTTGAAGCTGAGAGAAGATAACTGGTATATAAGGGCTTAAAAAGATAGTAGGAAAGACTAAAATGAAGAAAGTAAGCAATTTATATTGAATAACAGTTAAAGCAAAAGTTGACTGACTTTCTGCTTTGCTCAATTTCTTCTGTCTAAACGTCACTCACATCTCCTTACGTGTATCACTCTTATGTGTATCACTCTATCAAAACATTATTTGAAGCCCATTTTAAGTGCTACTTCTTCCATGAAAGTTTTTCCTCCTCCAACTTCCATTGAACTTTGCAATTTTAAAAAATATATATATTAAAAATTAACTGGTATTACTGCCTCCTTTTGGATTTGAGATTTTTAGGAAGAAGCAGAATAATATATACAGTTGTAGAATTGAAGTCAGTGTGCACAACATACACACACACACACACACACATACATACAAATAATATAGTAAATTTTCATTGCTTACACAGACACAAATATGCTTGTGTATGTAATTCTGCTTGCTTTTTTACAGCAATTATTCCTTTCTAATGCACCATTTAAATGATTTATTTATTATGGTTAGGTTTTGTCATCTGTCAACCTTGATAGAATGTAACTTCTATGAGGGAAGAGATCTTTGTTTTATTATTTTATGTGTTGTGAACGAGAACAGTGCCATGTCCGCTTTTTCTAATACTGGTTTCCTCCTTCTCAACTTCACGTATATTCTTCTTGAAATTGTTCTATTTATTTACATACAAGCATAAACACACAATAGCTGTGTAAATAAGAAAACTTTTCTATATTATTTATGTGCATATATTTATGTTTGTGTGTGTGCCGTACATAATTGAATCTAGATATATATTGTTCTGCCTCTTTCTTGGAGATCGACCTAACATTAGTTCATATAGAAGTACTTTATTATTTTTAACTACAGAATTTCATAGTTTGACTATAAGTTTATTTATCCAAACCTATTATTTTAAATTAAACATCTAATAATCTATATCTAACATTTAATAATATGTAGTTAACACATTCACATCTACTGTAATTTTTTTACAATAAAAGCAATATAATAATGTACTTTTTGTACAATCCTTTTGTACATATGCGTGATATTTTTCTAGTGTAGTGAGGTCAAGCACAATTTAAATTTAATAGACTTTGCCAAATTGCCTTCCAAAGTAGCAGGATGAATTCATCTTTTCACCAGCAAATTATATCTATCCACGCCATTGCCAACCCTTTCTGCTATCAAACTTCTATATATTTGTCATGTGATAAATAGAAAATGAAATTATATTACTTGTTTAATTTGTATTTCCTTGATGACTAATAAGGTTGTATACCTTTTTTGTTTATTGACCTCTCTAGTGAATTTTCTGTTTATATCCAGTCTTCTAATTAGTTTTTGGTTTAAAAAAAATACTTTTAGTTACTAATTCTTTAAAAATTATAACTATTTTTCTCAACTTTTTACACTGAGTTTATAACATTTTAAATTTTTATGTAGTTATAAATGTATCAATGATATAGGTCCTATTTTAGTGTTTATTTAATAAATCCCTTTCTACTATAAAAATCATGAATATATTATTTAATATTAATTTTAATAATTTATAGTCTTTTTAATTTTTAAATTTACTCTATATTTACATTTATGAGAAGTGTTAGGTGTGAATCTAACTTAATTTTTGCACATTTATTTAGTCATTTGTCCTGATACTTTTGAAATGTTTGCCTTTTCCCTGTTAATTTAAAATGTTATGCTTATCAAATGCTAAATTCCCATATATTCTCAGATCTGATTCTGGTTCTGTTCTTCTGTACCACTGACCTATATGTCTACTTCTGAATTAGTATCAGTACTGTTGAAATTACTATGCCTCATAAAAATGTATCAAACCTAGGGGTAAGGAAGAAGTTACTTCTCTTTGTTCTTTTGTTACAAAATTGTTCTGGCTATTTTTGCACACTTGTTTTTCAATATGAAATTTATAACTAGCTTGTCAAATTCTGTAGGAAATTCTGCTGGAAATGTAATAGAGATTGCAATTAATTTACTGATTCATTTGGTAGAAAAGATGTTTTTATAATAGTACATTTTCTCAGATACAAACATAAACTTGTCTATTTAGGCACGTCTCCTTGTGTGCCCCTAAATAGTGATTTATAGGTTGAGTGCCATGGCTCACACCTGTAATCCCAGCACTTTGGGAGGCTGAGGTGGGGACATCGCTTCAGGCCAAGAGTTTGAGACCAGACTGGGTAACACAGTGAGACCCTGTCTCTACAAAACGTTAAACAACTAGCCAGGTGTGATGCCACATGCCTGTAGTCCCAGCTACTCAGGAGGCTGTGGCGAGAGGATTATTTGAGCCCAGAAAATTGAGGCTGCAGTGAGACGTGCTCGCACTACTGCATTCCAGCCTGAGCAACAGAGTGAGACCCTGTCTCTAACAATAATAATAATGATAATGATAACCATAATAAAAACAACAGTAGAGTTTTATAGTTTTTCCCATAAATTTCTTATCCATTTTGTTATGTTTCTTCCTAGATATTTTACTGTTTTTAAATGTCTTGATGCTTTTGCAAATATGATATTTATTATTACATTATTACCTTTTAAATGTTTAATTATTGCTGCTGTCTAGAAAAACTATTTTATATATTGATATTATATCCAGCCACCTTGCTTACTTGCAATGCTCTCTACAATTGCCCCTTTCATTTGCAGTTTCCTAACTCTTTTTTTTTTGTTTTAAATATCTTTCTGGGATTTTTCATATATTTATCTAACCTTTTCTGTTTTCACATATGGTTATACATTTATTTATTTATTTTCTGTAATTATATAATTACTGTGTGAGAGCAAAAGTGAGGTTTAAATCATTGAAAGAAGTCCAAATACTTTCTTTATGCCTCTCTCAAAACACTGATTTATCTCTCATAGTAATCTCTAAGACCCTGTATTGCAGTATGATTGTGTTGCCTTATCTGCATTATCTAGCACAGTATCTTGCAAAAATCATCTTTAAACAAATATAGCAGTGAGTTTCTTAATCAATTCAGGGTACATTGAGGCAATTTACCTGAGTAAGTGTTCAGGGAAGTAGTATTATTCAAGAATGGAAGCATAAATAAAATTCATTAGGCAATGTAGGGCTAGATTATTGGGTCCCCTTCATACTGAAAAAAATGCAAAATTGATTTTTAAGAGAAATTCATTGTGAACAATTTAAAAATGTTACTATGTTTAATTTAGGTTATGATTTCTAAAAGCCAGCAATTTAACAATAATGCAATAGAGTTATATGTTAGATGCAATAGAGTTAGAACTTTAAGCTACTGGGCTGTGGAACTCGGCTGGTCTACTGCATGCAGATTTTATTACTTTATACTCCATTATTTTATTCAGAATAAATGCATTTTTTCAGTTTTCTATTCTTCAATCTAAGTAGGTAAGTTATTTTAACTATTTTTCATAATGAAATGGTTTCACAAACTCTTATGGTCCTCCAAAATATGTTGAATAAGGTCAGCATTCTCAACAATTAGAAGGCACAGTGCCTAAAGGGGTAGCATGACTATTTGGAGAAAGTATAGTAAATTGGACTGTTTATCATAAAATCAATAAAAGAGATAGAATTCTTATCATCCCCATGAACTTTCAGCCCATAAGGAAAATAAAATTTTTGACGTTCTGAAACCCTAGAGCAAACTGGTTTGCATCCAGATAAATCAAATAGAGAAAACTTTTCTAAAATATAAACTTATAAATCTGTCTCTTCAAGAAGAAAATCAGCTTTTCTTTCAAATTATTCTGGCTTTAGAAAGTAAGATACACCTTGAAAAGTTAGTTAAATAAGAAGACATTATTTGCATTTGTCAAGTGGATTTGGTTTTCTACTCAGGATGCAGGTGTGTGTGTGTGTGTGTGCATAAATTATATAAACATATACAATTATATATATTTACACTCACATATACAGTTTTATTTGTATATGTGATATGTGTATGTACATAAGTTGAAGATTAAAACTCAGAAATCTCTTAAGGGACATACTTACTGTATATAAATGTGTGTATTTGTGTGTTAATATGAAGTATGTCTGTTAGGTGTTTAAAATTTCTCTAGCGTTACTAGCATAATCTGTGCTTTCAAGAGATATAAAGCACAATGAAAAGCAAAAAGAACTACCATTAAGTAATTTTTATAAAATACATTTTATGTTCTGGGGCAGGAATATGTCACTTCTTTTTGGGGACATCAAGGAAGTCATCCATAAGAAGGTGTTACTTAGTCTATGCTTTCAAGTAGAATGACTGAAAAGATGAGATAAAGAACAGAACATGGCCGGGAGTGGTGGCTCACACCTGTAATCCCAGAACTTTGGGAGGCTGAGGTGGGCAGATCACAAGGTCAGGAGATCGAGACCATCCTAGCCAACATGGTGAAACCCCATCTCTACTAAAAATACAAACATTAGCTGAGCGTGGTGATGCACGACTGTAGTCCCAGCTACTTGGGAGGGTGAGGCAGGAGAACTGCTTGAACCCGGGAGGCAGAGGTTGCAGTGAGCTAAGATCACACCACTGCACTCCAGCATGGGCAACAGAGCAAGACTCCCTCTAGGGGTGGAGATCTTTCTCCCATTCTGCAGGTTTGACATCCACTCTGTTGATTATTTATTTGGCTCTGCATAAATGTCTTTGTTTAAGTCTCATTTGTCTATTTTTGTTTTTGTTTCTTGTGCTTTTGAGCTCTTAGTCATGAATTCTTTGCCTAGGCCAATGTCCAGAAGAGTTTTTCCAAGGTTTTCTTCTAGTGTTTTTATAGTTTCACATCTTATATTTAAGGCTTTCATTTATCTTGAGTTAATTTTTGCATGTGGTGAGACGTAGGGGTCTAGTTTCATTCTTCTGCAAATCTCAATCCAATTTTCTCAGCACCATTTTCTGAAAAAAAAAGTACACATAAAATGCCAAGAAAACAGAGTAAATCAACAACCTCGTCCTTTTTTTGTACTACAGTAGTACTTAGGCCCTCAATAAAGACATTACAAAGCTTATTAAAACTTTTCATAAAAACATATCAAACTTAAAATTCTCCCAATGTGCTGACTTACTAGGTTGGTGCAAAAGTAATTGAAGGTTTTGCCTTTACTTTTAATGGCAAAGACAGAAATTACTTTTTCACCAACCCAATATAATCTCAATCATATTTTTGGCACTAGTGTCATTCTTTCAGACTGCTAGCTGATGGGGGCATCCTGCCATACCTATGGGATAAAGCACATTCAGAACCCATTCCTTGGCAGGAAGCATATACCTTGCTCCTGAATCCAAGTGTAACATCAACAATGTATACTTGGGAGTCAGCAAGATCTAAATTCAAATTCAGACTCTATCACCTATCACTCTATCCCACTCTATCACTGGGAAAACATCTCTCATTCTCAGATTCTTCACCTATAAAATAAGAATGAGAATATTTATTATAGAGAAATTTTTGAAAATTAAGTGTAATAAAATTATCAAGTGACTGGTATTTTGTAGGTGCTTAGTACATAGCTAGTTCCCCTCACTTTGCTATTGCATAAGCAAGCTATACCTTGGTCCTGATGTCATTTCAAACCCTGTTCTTGCATGCTTCTCCCTGTTGCCAACTAGTGAGCCAGGACCCTGTCTCTACAAAATAATAATAATAATAATAATAATAATAATAATAATAATAAATAAAAATAAAAATAAAAATTAGCCCAGTGTGGTGATACTAGCCTGCAGTCCCAGGCAGTATCAGGAGACTGAGGTGAGAGGATCACTCCAGCCCAGGAGTTCAAGGCTACAATGAGCTATCATAGCACCACAGCACTCCAACCTGGGTCACAGAATGAAAGCCTGTTGTGGGTGGGTGTCCTATAAATGCGTATTAGATCCTGTTGGTTGTGATGTTGTTGAGTTCCACATTCTTGATGATTTTTTTTCCTGTTCTGTCTTCTGTTAAGAGAGGCATGTTGAAGTCTCCAAGTATAATTTTGGATTTTTTTATTTCTTCTTTCAGTTCTATCAGTTTTGCTTCATATATTTGCAACTATGTTATTTGGTACATTTGAATTTAGGATTTCTATTTCTCCTTAGTATATTGACCCATTTATCATTATACGAAATAGAAATCCTAAATTTAAATGTACCAAATAACATAGTCGCACCCACAACAGCAGAATATACATTATTTTCTAGTATCATAAGAAAAGATACCAAGATAGAACATACCCTGGGATATAAAACAAGCCTT
Source organism: Symphalangus syndactylus (assembly GCF_028878055.3). NCBI lineage: Eukaryota > Metazoa > Chordata > Mammalia > Primates > Hylobatidae > Symphalangus > Symphalangus syndactylus. The sequence continues at coordinate 10,960,379 of NC_072442.2, read as the reverse complement.
AATGCATTTAAAAATTTGAAATCATGCAGATTGTGTTCTCTGGTCACAATGGAATCAAACTAGAAATCAATAACAGAAAGATAGGAAAATATCAAAACACTCGGAAACTAAACAACACACTTCAAAATAATCCAGGGGTCAAGGAGGAAGTTTCAAAGAAGGGCAAAAAAACAGAATTTGTGGGACATAGCTAAGGGGTACTGAGAGGGAAATTTATAGCAATTAATGTATATATTAGAAAAGAGGAAGAGTCTCCAATAAATAATCTAAGCTCCTGCCCCGAGAACCTAGAAAAAGAAGAGAAAAATAAACGCAAGGCAAAAAGAAGAAAGAATATAGTAAAGACAAGTGAATATATTAAGTAAATTGACAGGACCTAATTCATAAAATCAATACAAAAATTTGATTTTTTAAAAAAGAAAATAAATCAGCAAACCTCTCACAGGCAGAAAAAAGACACAAATGACTAACATTACAAAATAAAATGAAATGGGGATTTTCTGTATTTTTGATATAAGTAATTCTTTGTTGAAATCTTTACATTTTTATATTGTGTTAGGAGAGTCTAAATCTTATTTATAACTTCTATTTTAGCTGACTCTTCGTGATACTACCCAGTAAGGGAAACTGTGACATACCACCTTGTGACTGCCAGGTGGAGGTAGAAGTTCAGGTTCACCACTCACCATCCATTTATACAAGCTTCTCATTACCACTAGGCAGAGATGAAAGATCCAACTCTGCTTGCGATGTCTGTGGACAATGGGAATGGCATGTCCTTATTACCACTTGAAAGTGGCGAAAGTCCTGCACCTCCACTAGGCCTTCTTTGATATCATCCTAGTGGAGAAGATGAGAGTATCTTATTACTGCTAGGTAGGAGTACAGGTCCTCACACATGTTCTCCACTGACACTACGTGAGTAGGTGCAGACATGTTACCACCTCATAGTACAACTGTTTTAGCTCTTTGCTTGGCTTTATCTGACACCACCCAGGTGGCGGTGCTGGGGTGTCTTATTATAGTCTCACAAAGGTGGAGGTATAGGTTTCCACTTGGCTTTTGCTGATATGGGTGAAAGTGGTGCCACACTTAACATCAGATCATGTTGACAGGGTAGAGAAGTTCTGTCTAAAGGTTTAGTATCTTGGTGGGTTACCCTTTTCCTGGCCCTTAGGCTCAAGATAGAAGAATTTTAACAGCATGTTTCCAGGTTGCCACCTTTCTCAGCCCTAAATCTGGGATAATGTGAAGCAACATAAACACCCAGGGAACTCATCATTGTGTTGTTTCTTGGGTCTCAAGGTCCCTAGCCACACTGCCTCCTTCTCTCCTCCTTCTAGAATCTTCTTATGTTTTGTTTTACATATTACATCTAGGAGTTTGGTTGTACATAGCAGATAGAATAGAACAAAAGCATGTCTACTCCATCTTCCTGGAATAGGAAGTTGTCAGAACCTTTAACATTATGAATACTTGATGATTTGGTTTGGATGTTTGTCCCCTTCAGATCTCATGTTGGTTTCAGGGGCCAGGCCCAGGGAGCCACTGCCCTGCACAACCTCAGGACACTGCTCACTACATCCTGGTTATTCCAGCTCCAACATCCACTCAAAGGTGTTCAGAGTATAGCTCAAGCCAAACCTCTGGAGGGCACAAGCCATAAGCCTTGGTGACTTTCACATGGTGTTAAGCCTGAAGATGTGCAGAATGCAAGAGTGATCAAGCTTGCAAGCTTTCACCTAGATTTCAGAGGATGTATGGAAAAGCCTGGTGCCCAGGCAGAAGTCTGCTGCAGGGGCAGAGCCCCCACAGAGATACTCTCCTAGGGCAATGTGGAGGGGAAATGTGGAGTTTTAACCCACATAGAGTCCTCAAAAGGACATTTCCTAGTGAAGCTATGGGAAGGGAGCCATTACCCTCCAGACCTCAGAATGGTAGAGCCACCAGCAGCTTGCATCCTGCGGCTGGAAAAGCCACAGGCACTCAACTCCAGTCTGTGAGAGCAGCTACATGGGTTGTACCTTGCAAAACCATAGGGGCATAGCTGCTTAAGGCTGTAGGAGCCCACTTCTTGCTCCAGTGTGCCCAATGGGCTATGGATTCCAGGGTATTTTGAAGCTTTAAGGTTTAATGTGTGTCCTGCTGGGTTTTGGACTTGCATGGAACCTGTAGCCCCTTTCTTTTGGCTGATTTCTCCCTTTTGGAATGGGAATGTCTACCCAATGCTTGTATCACCATTGTATCTTAGAAGTAAATAACTTATTTTTGATTTTACAGGTTAACATATGGAAAGACTTTGACTTGAGTCTCAGAGGAGACTTTAGATTTTGTACTTGGTACTTTTGAGCTAATGCTAGAAGCAGTTAAGACTTCGGAGGATTGTGTTTTTGCAATGTGGGAAGGACATGAGGTTTGGATCCCAGGGGTGGAATAACATGGCTTGGCTGTTTGTTTCCTCCAAATCTCATGTTTAAATATAATCCCAAGTGTTGGAGATGAGGCCTAGTGGGAGGTGTTTGGGTCACTGGGGCGGGTCCCTTATGAATGTCTTACCTGTGATAATGAGTGGGTTCCTACTCTGAGTTCATGTGAGTTCTGCTTGTTTAAAAGATCACGGCACCTCCCACCTTCTCTCTCGCTCCCTTTCTTGCCATGTGATGTGCCTGCTTCCTTTTGACCTTCTACCATTAGCGTAAGCTTCCTGAAGCCCTCACCGGAAGCAGATGCTGGCATCACAATTCTTTCACAGCCTGAACAATCATGAGCCAATTAGAGCTCTTTATAAAGTACCCAGCCTCCGATATGCCTTTATAGTGACTCAAACAGCTTTACACACCTGGGTCTTGTCCTTAGAGATCTTGATTTAATTGCCTGGGGACTTGACGTGGGGATTCATACTTTAAAATATCCCCAGATGTTTCTGATGTGCATCGATGGTGGAGAAACACTCAGACCTGACGTTTTATCCTCTAAAGTGAAAACTTGCATTCAACTACTGCTAGTGGTTTCCATACAGCATCACAGACCAAGTGCTCCAATCTTTCCCCCTCATAACAAGTCATAAAATTTGATTCATTAAAATGCAAATTATCTCAGTATTTATTACTGGCAATGATATTTTTTAAATCATTGCTTAAGACAGTTTGCCAGTCCATCAAAAGCAATCTGAGGATCGGATGTGGCTGGCCATTACTAGCAACTTCAGGGCTAGCTAGCTGCATGCATTCTCACAAGCTAACAATCTATTCCTTCCTTTAAGTTCTTACATCCACTGCCCAACTTTAGAAACTCAGGCCTAGACAACTCCGTGCCTTAGTATTGAGCAGCTACTCCCATTTTCTTTATCTTTCTATCAGTCCCATATACTGGCTCAGATAATTACTTATAAAATATATCTTTTTATATAAAACAAACAAAAATTTTAATGGCTGCCATTTTCTCATTGTATCAAATTGAATGAGCTAATCACTGACATTCAAAATCATCACCATTCAACACAAATCAACTCTCCCATTCTAACCCACTCCCATAAACAACAGTCTAATCCTGGTACAATTGTCCTATGTGATATATCTTACATTTTCCACAGTATATTCTGCTGTTTAGAACACTCTAAGGTGTTTTCTTCTTTTTTTTTTTTTTTTCTTTTTTGAGACTCTTGCCTCAGCCTCCAGAGTAGCTGGGATTACAAGCACCCACCACCACACCTGGCTAATATTTATATTTTTAGTAGAGATGGGGTTTCACCATGTTGGTCAGGCTGGTCTGGAACTCCTGACCTCAGCCCACCTCAGCCTCCCACAGTGCTGGGATTACGCGCATGAGCTACTGTGCCTGGCTGGGAGAAAGTATTTTTAAACTACCCATTCAACAAGGGACTGCTATCCAAAATCTACAAATAAACAACTCCACAAAAAGAGACAAATAATTCCATTAAAAAGTTGGTGGAGGAACTTTTTTTTCAAAAGAAGACATACAAATGGCCAAAAAGCGTATAAAAACATTCTGAACATCACTGATCATCAGATAAAGGCAAATGAAAACCACACCACAATGAGAGATCATCTTATGCCTGCCAGAATGGCTGTTATTAAAAAGTCAAAAAACAACAAATGTGGATGAGGATATGGAGAAAAGAGGACACTTACACACTGTCGGTGAGAATGCAAATTCATACAGCCTCTATGGAAAACAGTATGGAGATTTCTCAAACAAATAAAAATAGAACTATCATTCTATCCAGCAGTTCCTCTATTGGGTATCTACCCAAAGGAAAAGATACCTGCAATCATATGTTTCTAGCAGCACTAGTCACAATGGCAAACATATGAAATCAACCTAAGTGTCCATCAGTGGATGTTTGGATAAAGAAAATGTGGTATGCAAATATCCACATATCTGTGTCTGTATATCTATAGGTTTTATTATTTATCTATTGCCACATTTTGTGGCTGACTAGTATTTCATTGTGTATCTATCTATTTATCTAGATATATATATTCTATATCTATTAATATATAGCTATATAGCTATGTAGATAGATATATGTATTTTATAGATAGATATATAGATATATGCACAGTTGAATACTATTGGAATACTATTCAGCCACAAAAAAGAATGAAATCATGTTTTTTGTAGAAACATGAGTGGAATTGGAGACCATTATCTTAAGTGAAACACTTAGAAACAGAAAATCGAACACTATGTTCTCACTTGTAAGTGAGAGATTAATAATGTGTACACATGGACACAGAGTGTGGAGTAATAGACCCTGGAGACTTGAAAAAGTGAGAGAGTGGGAGGGGAGTAAGAGATGAGAAATTACTTAATGGGCACAATGTACATTATTTAGGTGATGGTTACTCTATATGTACTCTTAATATAGTATTTATCTCACTGTGTAGTAATTACCTGTTTAAAGGTTTGTCTCTTTATAGTCAATTATGAATTCTACGAGGACAGGAATTTTGCCTTATTCCTTTCCTATTCCTAGTATATAACTCAGTTCCTTATACATATAAGATCAATTGCTGATTGTTGAACAAGTAGACAAAACCATTATAATATTGTCATACACATATAATAAAATAAAGTTTATGGAAATGGCTTGTGAACCTCAGAATAGCTTTTAAACCAGGGGTCAGCAAACTACAGCCCAATCAGACCCACCATCTGATTTTGTAAATAGTTTTATTGGAATATATCTAGCTCACTCATTTGTTTACATATTGGCTATAGCTACTTTCACATTAGAAGACCAAATTGACTAGTAGCAAAAGAGATTATATGGGTCACTATATTGAAATTAATTATTATGTGGGTCTTTACATAAAAAGTTTGACAATACTTGTATTAGATGCTAGTTGCTTAGGGGCAATTCACTTAGTGATTTTGTTCTTGGATATGGGCAAAGGGAAAAGCTGGGATTAAGGATCCCAATTTCTTCAATAATTTAAGCAATAGGTAATGATAACTTACTTCTTATTTCTGATTGGAAAGAGTGCATTTTTATTCATTTAACAAATATTTACTTGGAACCTATAATGTTCTAACCACTATTTCGGCATCAACAAGTTTATTCAATAAGTACTTACAGAGTGCCTATCGTGTTCAAGCACCATTCCTGCTTTCATAGAGCTTATATTTGCTTTAGTAAAAGGAAACCGACGCTTAAAGGAAGAATTACCAAAATTGACAGATTGGATACAGGGGCTGAAGGACTGGAAGAGTTAAACCCTTCTTATACATTTCTATCATACCATATAATGTATTAGTTCATTTTCACACTGCTGATAAAGACATATCCAAGACTGCGTAATTTATAAAGAAAAAGAGGTTTAATGGACTCAATTCTACATGGCTAAGAAGGCCTCACAATCATGGTGGAGGGTGAAAGGTGCATCTTACATGGTGGCAGGCAAGAGAGAATGAGAGCTAAACAAAAGGGATTTCCCCTCATAAAAACGTCAGATCTCCTGAGACTTATTCACTATCAGGAGAACAGTATGGGGTAAACCGCCCCCCATGATTCAATTATCTCCCATGGGGTCCCTCCCACAACACATGGGAATTATGGGAGCTACAATTCAAGATGAGATTTGGGTGGGGACACAGCCAAACCATATCATATAACATGTTAAACTGTATTGAATTTCATTTATCTGCATGTTTATCTTCCTGTATTTGATAGTAATCTCCCTGAGGACAGTTCACTTGCATATTTTTATTTATTCCTCTAGCTCTGAGACAATACCTGGCCAAATATTTTATTAAAATAAGATGAATGGTTGGGAAACTAGAAAGAAAAATCATCTTTGCAGGGGAGATTATGAGGTTGATTTGAGATATGTGGCTTGAGGAAGTAATGTAATACATTAAAGTCTAAATGCCCTCTGGACAAATGCACGTAGAGAAGACAGTGTAAAGACTCTAATCAAGAAGCAGAACTCATGTTTTCTGATTCCCAGATCCGCATTCAGTCTTTACCACTTGTATTAACCCAATGAACAGCAGTCAGCACAGATGCTTACTTCTAAATGGATGGGAAGACACGCTGAATTCTCATTAGCATGAAAGGTATTATCATTAAAGTTGCATTATTTAGAGAACATGGGGAGTTATGAGGTATGGCTACAACTTCCTGAATCCTGCCTTTCTCTTTACAACCCAGGCCATCTGCCTTAATGGTCCTACTAGTGTTTTCAGTGGCTTTCCATTGCCTTTGACAATGAAGGGAAACACCACTGTCAGTGAGAGCCACTCTCGAGGAAAAATATTCTTTTAAAAAGTGTATGAACCTCAGAACTAAAATCAACATTATCACAACACACAATTTGTTAAAAATAAGGCTCTTCTTTTCAGTCCAGTCAAGTTTTGCTGAATATCAATAAGGTAATAGCTATAGCAAATTTCTGCCAATTAACATACATTTCTTCTGCTGAAATTCACACCATTTTCCTTAATTAATCCTGATCTTTCATCCTGCATTTTATAAGCTTCTTAAGAAGTTAGAAATAAATAATTCAGTCCACATATTTTCTGAAAAGAGACAAGCTGTTTTACTCTATCCTCGGAGAATAAATTAGATAGCTATTCAGATTAAGCTCATGGAAAATTGGATAAACAAATGCAAAAATCATACATCTTCTGCATGAAGCACATACATGGAAGCTTTCCACTGCTGAAGGATGCCAAGATGATTTCTAGAGATTTTGGAAAAAGACAGCATAATGGGAGGTGTTTTCCTGCTTTGTATGTTGAGGAGGTCATCCAGCTTTTTGGATTTGTAAACTTTAGAGTTCATTGTCAGTGTTTGAAATTGAAATCATGTCTTTCTGTTCGTTCATATTTTCCTGATGTTGTCCTCCATAAATGGATTATAAAAGGCACATGTCGGTAAATCTTTTGCATTTTTTACCGTATTACTGAAATGCCTATCTTCTTCCTCAATACGATGACATGGTCCCTTAATAATCCCATTCAACTTTTTAGAGTCGTGTTTAAAATGCAAAAGTCTCTTCATATCACTCACATGCTTTTATATATTCAGAGGTTCCTATTGCCACTGAGTGATTTCATCACACATCACTTTTTAAATCTTATCTCATATTGTGTCATTCTACATACTCTATCTTTGAGTAAATATGTTAATTTTTGCTATTTATGCCAAATGTTACCTTACCTAAGGCTATTACCTCTGCCAGAGATATCTTGTGCCTTGTAAAAACCTCCCTCTATTCCACTACCTCTGCCAACATCCCTCTGTCCAGTGAAATACTGTCTATTCTTCAAAGTCTATGTCTTTAAGAAAGCTGTCTATAATCCCTTCAGTCAGAAGTGTTCTCTTCTACCTGTCTAAGTATACTCCGGATATTTAAGTTATACTCTTTTCTTTGTAAAATTTTAAGCATATAACATCTATATAGCATTTACCTTATAACTTGAAAGCTCTTTCAAGGACTTGAGTATGTTTCCCCAGTAGTTAGCAGACTACTTGTCACATTACATGAGTTCAGTAAAAGTCTCCAATGATTAAAAGGAATCTTTACCTGTATTCTCTGTATTAGGTAAAAGGTTGCTAGAAAGAAATAAGAATTTTATGTATTTTGAAGTTAGTTCCTTAACATTTTATGTAAATCTTACTCAAGAAAATCCTTCTAAATAGTAACGAAGATACTACTTTTTGATGCATTGAAGAAATAGAGTGTTAGTTGGCTTTGCTTATTAATTTTTAGTAAAAAAAATACATATTATTAGTAAAGATGGTTAAAAATAATTAACTCCATTTTGGTAGCTAGAATTATTAAATGACTTTCCCAAGACTGCATGTGTTTAGAAGTTGAGTAAGCATTAAAATCCTAACCTTTCAGTTTCTCATTTGATTTGTAAGAACCATTAGCTAACCATCTTGTAAAATATATGTATATTTTGTTTGCTAAATCTGAGGAATACTTGATATATATATGGAAAACTAATACGTTTGCACATGTACTAAAATTTATGATCTGACATCAAACTCTTTACTCACTCTGTTTCCTCTATGAACTCATAACCTGAAGATTCCAGCATTATTTCAAATGGTTACAAAATTAATCGATCAAATTAATGTCTTTAATATTTTCTGGCTATTGCATTTGATTAGCCCAACAATTAGATTATTTTTTCTTCCTTGGCTATTACTATATTTTTGTGATTTTGTTTGGTTCAACGATGTTTGTTTTCGCTATCAATATGATTTGAGAATATATTTGTGTTTTCGTAAATGGCAGTTAATAAGACTTAAGAAGTTAGATTTTTCCTTTTTTAATGTTTTGCATACTTACATTACTTGTAATTGAAATAATTCTATTAAGATTTTAAAACCTGAGTCCTGCTGCAAATTTTTCTTATTCTATTATGATGTCATATTTTAGAAAAATTGCTTAAAATCATTTGATAAAAAATGACTTAAAACAGATATTTATTTAACTTTTACCTTAAAATATAATGCATGAGAGCCTGTGATCTTAAAATTGTTTTAAAAATCTGAGCTTCATTTGATTGCTAGTCGTGTGCTCACATGTAAATTGACCATTTCATTATCACCAGCTTATCTCTTCTAAAACCTTCAAATCAAAGATTCTTTTCTCCAAAATCCACCTCTACCATTAAATTATCACAGCCTCAGCTAAAGAGTATATTTGGCAGTCTTGAGATCAAAGAAAGTGGCACATGCCAGAGCTATAAATGAAAATGCTTGAAGAGGAGAAAGACATTGACTTAATTCATCTTGACCTTTTATTCTGACCAACATGTATGATTGCCCCTGTCATAAAGATCGTTTTAGTTTGCTGCCTTGTCAGCCTAGGGCGATTGACAGAGCACTTTACGGATAACAAATTATTATTTTGCCCTTTGCTTGGGGCTGGTCAGCCTCGGCTGATCTTTCTTTTTCTTTTTTTTTTTTTTTTTTATACACAGGTTAAGAGCTGTCATTTAATCCTTTATATATAAAACATTTGGTAATTGTAACATTTGCCCTTTACATCCTGTCCCATAAATCCCATAAGCTTTTAAAATTCATTACAATTTTTTCTTCTCTGCCTGTATCTTTTAAAATTATTATTATTTCTTCTAAAAAATAGGATACGTGCACAAAACGTGCAGGTTTGTCACATTGTTATATATTTGCCACAGTGGTTTGCTGCACCTGTTGACCTGTCCTCTAAGTTCCCTCCCCTCATCCCCCAGCCCACAACAAGCCATGTTGTGTATTGTTCCCTTCTCTGTGTCTATGTGTTCTCAATGGTCAACTCCCATTGATGAGTGACAACATGCGGTGTTTGGTTTTCTGTTCTTGTATTAGCTTGCTGAGAATGATGGCTTCTGGCTTCATCCACATTCCTGAAAAGGACACAATCTCATTCTTTTTAATGGCTGCATAGTATTCCATGGTATATGTGTACCACATTTTCTTTATCCAGTCTGTCATTGAAGTGCATTTGGGTTGATTCCATGTCTTTGCTATTGTAAATAGTGCTGCAATAAACATATGTGTGCGTGTGTCTTTATGGTAGAATAATTTATATTCCTTTGGGTATATACCCAGTTATCAGGGAACCAGCCCCCAATAGGTTCTTCCTATTTTCCCTAAGTGTCAACTGGTCTGAGAAATAAAGAGAAAGAGTACAAAGAGAGAATTTTACAGCTGGGCCTCCAGGGGTGTCATCACATATTGGTAGGACCGTGATGGCAACCCAGAGCCGCAAAACCAGCAAGTTTTTATTAGGGATTTTAAAAGGGGAGGGGGTGTACGAACAGGCAGTAGGTTACAAGGATCACATGCTTCAAAGGGCAATAAAGATCACAAGGCGAAGGCAAAATTAGAATAACTGATGAGGGTCTGTGTCCCACTGTGCACGCATTAGCTTGATAAACATCTTAACAGGAAACAGGGTTTGAGAGCAGACAACCAGTCTGACTAGAATTTACTAGGCTGGAATTTCCCAATCCTAGTAAGCCTGAGGGTACTGAAGGAGACCAGGGTGTATTTCAGTCCTTATCTCAACCACATAAGACAGACACTCTCAGAGTGGCTGTCTATAGACCTACCCCCAGGAATGCATTCCTTCCCCAGGATTACTCCTTGCTGGGAAAAGAATTCAGCGATATTTCTCCTACTCACACATCCATCTATAGGCTCTCTGCAAGAAGAAAAATATGGCTCTATTCTGCCCAACCCCGAAGGCAGTCAGACCTTATGGTTATCTTCCCTCAATCCCTGAAAAACACTGTTATTCTGTTCTTTTTCAGGGTGCACTGATTTCATATTGTTCAAACACACATATTTTACAATCAATTTGTACAATAGTGGTCCTGAGTTGATGTACATTCTCAGCTTATGAAGATAACAGGATTAAGAGATTATGAGTATTAATTGGGGAAGTGATAAACATCCATGAAGTCTTCACAATTTATGTTCAGAGATTGCAGTAAAGACAGGCATAAGAAATTATAAAAGTATTAATTTTGGGAACTGATAAATGTACATGAAATCTTCACAATTTATGTTCTTCCACCTCAGCTCCAGCCGGTCTCTCCGTTCAGAGTCCCTGACTTCCCGCAACACCCAGTAATGGGATTGCTGGGTCAAATGGTATTTCTGGTTCTAGATCCTTGAGGAATCGCCATATTGTCTTTCACAATGGTTGAACTAACTTACATTCCCACCAACAGTGTAAAAGATTTCCTATTTCTCCACAGCTTCACCAGCATCTATTGTTTCCTGACTTTTTAATAATCACCATTCTGACTGGCGTGAGATGATCAGTGATGTTGAGCTTTTTATCTGTGTTTGTTGGCTCTGTAAATGTCTTCTTTTGAGAAGTGTCTGTTCATATCCTTTGCCCACTTTTTGATGGGGTTGTTTTTTTCTTGTAAATATGTTTAAGTTCCTTGTAAATTCTGGATATTAGACCTTTGTCAGATGGGTAGATTGCAAAAATTTTCTTCCATTCTCTATGTTTCTTGTTTACTCTGACAGTTTCTTTTGCTGAACAGAAGCTCTTTTGATTAGATCCCATTTGCCAATTTTGGCTTTTGTTGCAATTGCTTTTGGCATGTTTTTTTCATGAAGTCTTTGCCCATCCCTGTCTTGAATGATATTGTCTAGGTTTTCTTCTAGGGTTTTTATGGTTTTGGGATTTACATTTAAGTCTTTAATCGATCTTGAGTTAATTTTTGTATAAAGTGTAAGGAAATGGTCCAGTTTCAGTTTTCTGTGTATGGCTAGCCAGTTTTCCCAGCACCATTTAGTGAATAGGAGATCCTTTCCCCATTGCTTGTTTTTGTCAGCCTCGTCAAAGATCTGATGGCTGTAGATGTGTGATGTTATTTCTGAGGTCTCTGTTCTGCTCCATTGCTCTATATGTCTGTTTTGGTACCAGTACCATGCTTTTTTGGTTTATGTAGCCTTGTAGTATAGTTTGAAGTCAGGTAGTGTGATGCCTCCAGCTTTGTTCTTTTTGCATAGGATTGTCTTTGCTATATGGGGTCTTTGCTTCCATATAAAATTTAAAATAGTTTTTTTCTAATTCTGTGAAGAATGTCAATGGTAGTTTGATGAGAATAGCATTGAGTCTATCAATTACTTTGGGCAGTTTGGCCATTTTCACAATGTTGATTCTTCCTAGCTATGAGGATGGAATGTTTTTCCATTTGTTTGTGTCCTGTCTTATTTCCTTGAGAGTGGTTTGTAGTTCTTTTTGAAGAGGTTCTTCACATCCTTTGTTAGCTGTATTCCTAGATATCATATTCTCTTTGTAGTGATTGTGAATGGGAGTTCATTCATGATTTGGCTCTCTCCTTGACTATATTGTTGGTGTAAAGGAATGCTTGTAATTTTTGCAAATTGATTTTGTGTACTGAGAACTTGCTGAATTTGCTTATCAGTTAAAGAAGTTTTGGGCTAAGATGATGGGGTTTTCTAAATATAAAATCATGTTGTCTGCAAACAGAGATAATTTCACTTCCTCTCTTCCTATTTGAATACCCTTTATTTGTTTCTCTTGCCTGATTGCCCTGGCCAGAACATCGAATACTATGTTGAATACGAGTGGTGAGAGAGGGCATCCTTGTTTTGTAATGGTTTTCAAAGAGAATGCTTCCAGCTTTTGCCCATTGAATATGTTATTGGCTATGGGTTTGTCATAAATAGCTCTTATTATTTTGAGATATGTTCCATCAATACCTAGTTTATCGAGAGTTTTTAAATGAAGGGATGTTGAATTTTATCAAAGGCATTTTCTGCCTCTGTTGAGATAATTATGTGGTTTTTGTCTTTGGATCTGTTTATGTGATGGATTACATTTATTGATTTGCATATGTTGAACAAGCCCTTACATCCCAGGGATGAAGCTGACTTGATTGTGGTGGATAAGTTTTTTGATGTGCTGCTGGAACCGGTTTACCAGTATTTTATTGAGGATTTGTGCATTGATATTCATCAGGGATATTCGTCTGAAGTTTTCTTTTTGTTTTCATTTTGTCTCTTCCTGGTTTTGGTATGAGGATGACGTTGACCTCACAAAATGAGTTAGAGAGGAGTCCCTCCTTTACGTTTGTTTGGAACAGTAAAATGGTATCAGCTCCTCTTTGTATTTCTGGTAGAATTCAGCTATGAATCCGTCTGGTCCCGGGTGGTTTTGGTTAGTAGGCTATCAATTACTGCCTCAATTTCAGAACTTGTTATTGGTCTATTCGGGGATTCAACTTCTTCCTGATTTAGTCTTGGTAGGGTGTATGTGTCCAGGAATGTATCCATTTCTTCTAGATTTTCTAATTTATTTGCATAGAGGTGTTTATAATATTCTCTGATGGTATTTTGTATTTCTGTGGGTCAGTGGCGATATCCACTTTATCATTTTTTATTGGGTCTATTTGATTCTTCTCTCTCTTCTTCTTTATTAGTCTACCTAGTGGTCTACCTATTTTATTAATTTTTTCAAAAAAACAGCTCCTGGATTCATTGATTTTTTGGAGGGTTTTTCGTGTCTCTATCTCATTCAATTCTTCTCTGATCTTAGTTATTTCTTGTCTTCTACTACCTTTTGGATTAGTTTGCTCTTGCCTCTCTTGCTCACTTAATTGTGACATTAAAGTGTCAATTTGAGATCTTTCTAGCTTTCTGATGTGGCCACTTAGTACTACAAATTTCTCTCTTAATACTGCTTTAGCTGTGTCCCAGACATTCTGGTACATTGTCTCTTTGTTCTCATTGGTTTCAAAGAATTTCATGATTTCTGGCTTAATTTCATTATTTACCCAGGAGTCATTTGGGAGCAGGTTGTTTGATTTCCATGAAATAGTGTGGTTTTGAGTGAATTTCTTAATCCTGAGTTCTAATTTGATTGCACTGTGGTCTGAGAGACTGTTTGTTATGATTTCAGGGTTTTTTTGCATTTGCTGAGAAATGTTGTACTTCCTATTATGTGGTCGATTTTAGAATAAGTGCCATGTGGCACTGAGAAGAATGTGCATTATGTTGATTCGGGGTAGGGAGTTCTGTAGATGGCTACAAGGTTCACTTGATCCAGAGCTGAGTTCAAGTCCTGAATGTCCTTATTAATTTTCTGTCTTCTTGATCTGTCTAATACTGACACTGGGGTGTTCATGTCTCCCAATACTATTGTGTGGTAGTCTAAGTCTCTTTGTAGGTCTCTAAGAACTTGTTTTATGAATCTAGGTGCTCCCGTATTGGGTGCATATATATATATATATTCAGAATAGTTAGCTCTTCTTGTGAATTGTTCCCTTTACCATTTACTTTTGACCTTTGTTGGTTTAAAGTCTCTTTTGTCAGAGACTAAGATTGCAACCCCTGCTTTTTTTTTGCTTTCCATTTGGTTGGTAAATTTTCCTCCATCCCTTTATTTTGAGCCTGTGTGTGTGTGCGCATAAGATGGGTCTCCTGAATACAGAAAACTGATGGGTCTTGACTATCCAATTTGCCAGTCTCTGTCTTTCAATTGGGGCATTTAGCCCGTTTACATTAAAGGTTAGTATTGTTATGTGTGAATTTGATCCTGTCATCCTGATGCTATTTGGTTATTTTACACACTAGCTGATGCAGTTTCTTCACAGTGTCATTGGTATTTATATGTTGGTATGTTTTTGCAGTGGCTGGTACCAGTTTTTTCTTTCCATATTTAGTGCTTCTTTCAGGAGCTCTTGCAGGGCAGGCCTGGTGATGTGAAAATCCTTCAGCATTTGCTTGTTTGTAAAGGATTTTATTTCTCCTTTGCTTATGAAGCTTAGTTTGGCTGGACATGAAATTCTGGGTTGAAAATTCTTTTCTTTAGGAACGTTGAATATTGGCTCCCAATCTCTTCTGGCTTGTAGAGTTTCTGCTGAGAGGTCTCTTGTTAGTCTGGTGGGTTTCCCTTTTTAGGTGACCTGGTCTTTCTCTCCAGCTGCCCTTAACAGTTTTTCCCATTTTGACTTTGGGGAATCTGATGATTATGTGTCTTGGGGTTGATCTGCTCATGGAATATCTTCATGGTGTTCTCTGTATTTCCTGAATTTGTATATTTGCCTGTCTTGCTAGGTTGGGGAAGTTCTCCTGGATAATATTCTGAAGTGTGTTTTCCAGCTTGTTTCTATTCTCCCCTTCTCCTTCTGTTACTCCAATCAACTGTAGGTTTGTTCTTTTTATGAAGTCCCATATTTCTTGTAGGCTTTCTTCATTCCTTTTCCATCTTTTTTCTCTATTCTTCTCTGCATGTCTTATTTCAGTAAGGTGGTCTTCAAGCTCTGATATCTTTTATTCTGCTTGGTCGGTTTGGCTGCTGATACTTGTGTATGCTTCATGAAGTTCTCGTGCTGTGTTTTTCAGCTCCAACAGGTCATGTATATTCCTCTCTAAATTGGTTATTCTAGTTAGCAATTCTTTTAACATTTTATCAAAGTTCTTAGCTTCCTTGCATTGGGTTAGAACATGCTCCTTTAGCTCATTGTAGATTTTTATTACCCATCTTCTGAAGCCTACTTCTGTCAGTTTGTCCATCTGATCCTTTGCCCAGTTTTGTGCCCTTGATGGAGAGATGTTGCAATCATTTGGAGGAGAAGACGTACTCCGGCCTTTTGGGTTTTCAGCATTTCTTTTTTGTTGATTCTTTCTCATGTTCGTGAGTTTGTCAGTTTTGGTCTTTGAGGTTGCTGACCATTGGATGGTTTTTCTGTGGGGGACTTTTTGTTGTTGTTGTTGTCGTTGTTGTTGATGATGATGATACTGTTCTTGTCGCTTTCTGCTTGTTTTTCTTTCAATAATCAGGTCTCTCTTCTGTAGGGCTGCTACAGTTTGCTGGGGGTTAATTACAGGCCATATTCATCCTATTCGCTCCCATTCCTGGAGATGTCACTCAAGGAGGCTGGAGAGCAGCCAAAATGGGTGCCTGCTCCTTTTATTGGAACTTCCAACCTTGAGGGGCACTAACTTGATGCCAGTAGGATCGCTCCTGTGTAGGGTGTCTGACAACCCCTGTTGGAAGGGCTCACCCAGTTGGGTGGCACAGGGAGCAGGGCCCGTTTAATGAGACACTTTGTCTCTTGGTGGAGAGGGTATGGTTTGCTGGGGGGAAACCCACTTCTTTGGGCTTCCCAGGTTCCTCAGAACTACCATGAGGAGAGACTAAGTCTGCCAGTCTGCAGAGACTGAGGCCACCCCTCCCCCTAGGGGCTCAGGCCCAGGGAGATCCAAATTCTGTCCCTGACCCTCTGGCTGGAGTTATTGGAGTTCCTGCAGGGAAGCCTCACCCACTGAGGAAAGATGGGCCAGGGTTAGACCTGAAGAGGCACTCTGGCCACAGACTACCACAGCTGGTGTGTTGGGCTGTGGGGACAAGTCTTGGGACCAAGCTATCTAGCCTCCCTGGCTCCAGCAGGGGAAAAGCCAGCATCAGCTGATCTTGATTTCCAAACTGTACTCTCTCCCAAGTACCATGTTAGTTGTCATTTGAAAGATTTGAAACCTGTTTTCTTCAACATTCTGTGTTATTTTACTCATTTGGCTTCTGTCCTCATGATGACATTAGAGAACACTGGTTCTCAATAGGAAAGTACTGCCCCTCAGTGAAACTCTCTGGGTTATCACAATAACTGGGATGCTCCACCATTTAATAGGTAGGTAGGGATGATGGATGCTAGAACCCCTTCAAAGCAAGAGACAGCATGGTAAAGAATTTTTCTTAGGCTCTACACCAGAGCTCCACCTCCTGTCTAATGAGAGGCAACATCAGATTCTCATAGGAGTGTGAATCCTATTGTGAATTCTGCATGAGAGGGATTTAGGCTGCATGCTTCTTACGAGAATCTGATGATACATGTAAATGCACTTAAACCATCTTCCGCCTCCCCACCCCTATCGTGGCAAAATTGTCTTCCACAAAACCTGTCCCTGGTGCCAAAAAAGGTTGGGGACTGCTGTTCTACATGAATTCCAAATGTCCCTTCATGTATATTAAAAGCTTTTAATAAGTATTTGAGCCCAGAACCTAACTCATTTTACACACAAACCCAGAAATTTGTGTCAATTTATCATGTATGTTGCATTTCCCAGACACCTGACACTTGTGTAAATGAAAGAAATAATGTGCTTTATTTTATTTTTTGAAGTTTATATCAAAAATTATTTTTCAGTTTGGAAAATATTTTACTGAGAACCATATATTTTTTAAAATTTAGATCACCCCTGCCAAAATCCTGACTGTCCTTCATTTGCAGCTGATGTATACAGGTAGTCATTTTATAGGAGCAAGAATATGACTAATTAAGTCTTCTAGTATAATCATGTCCAAGCCTTTAGACAGAGATATGCATGTTATTCAATTATAAGTTAGTTTTCTGTTCTTTCTTCTTAATGTCATGGTTTGGGCTTGATATTGATTTTCTTAGAATTAGTGTGTGTCAATATGCAATAGTATTTTATAAATTTCATTCCATGATAACAGTGGTGGTGCTATACAAAATTTTACTAAAGAGATCACTGGGTATCATGAAATTCTAAGCTACTGCTGTAGACACAGAAGATTCACTTTGACAGAGTTTACAGCAATGTTAAAGAATTTTGAACTCTCCCTTTGCTTTCACTTGTAGTTCACTCTGAGTCAAAACCACACACACACACACACACACACACACACACACACAAAATGCCTCATTTGCTTTGAAAATAAACTATCACTTGTGACTGAACTGAATAAAATATATAGTTCAGGGAAGCATTAACTTAGTTCAGGGGCCACAAACTAAACCCTGTTCACTGCATGTTTTTTGACCAGCATCATGGTTTTAAAATTGTTTTAATTTAAATGACATCAGAGGAGGCATATCTAAAGTTCAACGGTACCAACAATGCTAGTGTATACCTGAAGAACAAAATAGTAGCTTACCCACGCTAGAAATGTTTCCTGAGAAACAGAGAGAAAGAAAGAAAGAAAGAGAGAGAGAAAGCACGTGTGTGTGTGACTTGTACAAAATTGGCTTCCAGTAAAACAATGGGTCAGTGAGCAGTGCTTAAAGAGTAGGGGACTATGTATGAAATATTCTGATTTCTTGCTGAGCTTGGAAAAATCAGAAAACAGATGGTCTGGCCACACCAGATCTTCATTGTCTCGCCACAACAATAATCTGGGACTGAGAGATGGCTGCCTCCTTTAGACAGGCAACAGCTGTCCAGGGGGTTCACCTTTCTTTATTGTTTCTCTCAGCTGGCCTGATTAATTGATTTATATTATCTGCCAGAGCCCTATATTTGTGACCTCTGGCTTAATTGGTTATAAAACTACCTACACAAAGAGAAACAAAATAGTCAAAGTAGTCGAAAATGTGTAGAGTGCTACAAAATATTAGGTCATATTTTATTCTAAGGTTATATGCTAATTATTAAAATAAATAACATTAGCATATAGTATGATGTAATGAGGAAGCAACAGCAAGAACAACACAGGATCTATAACCAGGGTCATTTGTAATCTCAATTTTGCACCTTTACCTGTGTGTGATTGTATATAAGTCACATTCCCTTGCTTATCTTCAGTTTTCTTGTCTTTGAAAATGAGGTAGTATAACCTGACTGGTGCACGATGTGAGTGTGTTCTGCTCATGTGCCTTTGGGTCACTTTTTTTTCCTGCTGTTTTTATGAATCCCTTCCAAACTTTCCCAGTTTCTATGTGCTTTTGCTTCCAACAGCTAGTAAAGGACTGTCCTCGGGCTACTGAAACCTATTTTGCCTGCAAATGGGAAGAGACAGTTACCTGAAATATTACATTCCTCTTGGAGCTCTTAGCCAATGTCTGAGGGCAGTAACAATTTGAAATCCCAATCCTTTATCTCAGGTCAGCAGAATTCTGAAGCATAACTCATACCCTAAAATGTCTTTGCAGATGAGATTAAAGTTACCCTCTACCTTTTTTTCCTGATACTGTACTGTTGCTTGGCTCCCTCTTTTTTCCTGATCTGCAACCCAGGTTCTCTTCTTAGGATCTAACTCTGGATAACCCTGACTAAACCACTGACTAACCAACCCTTATTACTGTTAGATGAAATGTGATGTATGAAAATGAAATTTTAAAACATTATTATAAAATGCTTTCTTTAAAAATCTGGTAGAATTTTCAAGGCAGTATCACAATCTTTTCCCGTGCCAAAAAGCTAGTGAAAGAATTAACTTCATAGGAAATATCATGATAACAATCTATCCATATCTTTTACATAATCAGAAAGTCAAGAACTCATTAGAAGTCAGGAAGTTGTGTTTTGATTATGGCAACATCCCTCTGTAACCAGTTCTAAATAGAACTCTATGTTGACTCTACAACAACGATGAGAAATGACATTGCATTATGGTTTTCTGTTTACTATAGTTCTCTTCAACTTAAAACTTAGATTTTCTTTGAGTAAAACAGGCTCTCCACTTGTTTACCGCATTATTTCTAAGTTGCAAAAGTCTTCTCTCCATATTTTCCTACATTACCGTGTTTCTCTCCTATATTTTTTCATTCAATGTTGGCTGCCACAATCATATACACAAAAGTGTGACAAAAGTGCATCTGAAGTGGAGGTTTTAGCAGCTAACAGTAAGTGCGCCAGGTCTGTCAAGTGAATGCATTCCATAATTTTGGTCATGTATTCTACATACCTAGTTTTGTCTTCTTATGGTAACCTTGCTATTTCCCAATGGCAATCACTGAGTTTCATTACGATAGTCAACAATCCTTAATGTTAGAGTCTACTTTCATTGGCAAAATGTGAGAACCAAACTTTCAGTTCATCAATAGATGTGGTGAATTTAAATGGGCTAAAAGGAGACACATTAAGCCTGAAACTAACATTGGCAGCTGTTTTGTTAATTTGATTGTTATTATGGTCAATCAGCATGTGTTTAATGACTCAAAAACAAACAATTAAAATATAAAGCAGTCAGCTGAAAAACCAATTGTTTTGACACAAAATTATTTTTTAAAATCCCTTAAATTAGTTACTTGTTTTAGAAACAATTTTGGTATAAAACATTGGTTTGATCAGCTTCCCTTCTCTTATATACCACATAGAACAGAATTTTAAAAGTGTGGTTAAGCTTAATATCTTTTTGATTTAGCTCCAGGAAGTGGTTGAATTAGACCAAAATTCCTATTTTTAATGATTGTATTTCCAAATTTTAGTGTACATACGCATAAAATCTACTTCTAATTATTCATTTTTTGGAGGAAACAATATTTTCACAATTATTTACGGGAAGTACAATGTATAAGATGATTTTGGAGTCATTATTTGACTGCATGGACAACCCAGATATGAAAATTTATGGCAGAAACTAGATTATTTAGACATTTAATCTAAAATTTTCATAAATTGTAATATAACTTCATTAAAAATTAAGAACTTCTGTTTTTTCATATTGTTTGTTTTAGCTATGGAAATTTATAAATTATATTAGTATTTTACTAGCTTTAAAGTGGAGACTACATGTAGAAATTATTCTAAGATGCACATGTAAGTAATTACGGTCTCACAAAAAGGGAAAGATGCAATTGAAAAAAATGCAAACATTTAAGAACATGACTCCTGTTCTTTAAAGTAGGGTCTAATTGTGGGATGAGATACAACCTGTAAACAGATGAGGAAATTTTAGGGTAATAAATGTTTTGATATACATGATGCTGTGAGGATACATATGAGAGTAACTAATTCAGACTTGGAAATTCGGGGAAGGCTTTTCAGAGGATATGCAAAACTCATCCAAATGATTTTTTTTTTTTTTTTTTTTGAGACAGAGTTTTGCTCTTGTCTCCCTGGCTGGTGTGCAATGGCACAGCCTCGGCTCACTGCAACCTCTGCCTTCCAGGTTCAAGCAGTTCTCCTGCCTCAGCCTCCCAAGTAGCTGGGATTACAGGCTCCTGCCACCATGCCGGCTAATTTTTGTATTTTCAGTAGAGCCGGGGTTTCACCATGTTGGCCAGGCTGGTTTCGAACTCTTGACCTTAGATGATCTGCCCACCTCAGCCTCCCAAAGTGTTGGGATTATGGGCATGAGCCACCGCATCTGCCCCAAATGAATAATTTAGATGAGAATTTTCCAGAGGGACAGATTATGAAAAAGACCAGATAAGAGGGGTGTGTGTGTGTCTGTGTGTGTGTGTGTGTGTGTGTGTGTGTGTGTTTTAGGAATGGAAAGAAACTAAATAGAAGATAAAATTGTGTGAAGGAGGAAAGGAGGTATGGGATGGTTATGGGAGATACATTGATGAAGAAAGCAGAAGCCAACTGGGCAGTTCTTATAAAATAAGTTTGTTCTTGTCTCAAAAGCAATGGGGGAAATGGAGAGGATTTCAAAGCCTTTAAGTAAGAGAGCTTCAGGCTAATATGTACATTTTAAAGTGTTCATTCTGTAATAATGGAGAATGGATAGTAGGGGTGAGGTGAGCAAGACAGGAAGCAGAGAACCAGTTAGAAGTTAGAAGGCTTTTAAAGTCAAGCACCGAATGATCTCCTGTACACTAGAGGAGTGGCAATGCTAATAGATGAGAATAAGACATAGGTAAAAGGAAGGGAAAGAAGAACGTGGTGATGTTTTGACTATAAGTGGTAGTGAGGGAAAAGAGGAGGGGGCATCAAAAAGACATGAGATTCCTGATTGTCCAATACCATACCATGGTGCCTTTTACTGAGAAAAGGTTTCTGGGAGAAGCAGTTACGAATATGCCAGGTTTGTCTTAATGATCAGACTTTTAAGTAAATTATTTGATCTAACAATTATTGTTTTAAAATTTTACATGTTGGTAATATGGCTCCCTCTAAATCATATACTTCCTCATTTCAAATTGGCCTTGATAGTAGAATATAGGTTGTGTTTAAATTTTGAGAGAGACACTTAAAAACTATGTGACTTGGGGTAAATTACTAGACTTCTCTGCAGCCACGTTTCTTTATCTGTTGACACTGAATAATTTTATCTAACTTGCTTGGTTGTTTTGAAAATTCAAAAAGATTACATATAGAAAGGGCCAGTCAAGAAAGGGTTAGCACTGGATCCTTGTCCTCATTCTGTGTTGATGTCCTTACCATTTTAAATTCATCACATATATATGCACACACATATATATAAACGTATATATTCATATTATATACACACATATATGAGTACATACAAATGAGTGTATATAATATTAATGTATATAAATTCATGATAGAGATATATGCATATATACATATATAATTATTCTGATATGTATGTATATTAGAATAGTGACTTCCAAAGATGTCTACAAACTGATCCTTCAAACTTGTGGATAAGCTACTTTATATGGTGAAAGGGACTTTGCAGATGTGATTAAGGTTAAGGACCCTGGAAGGAAAGTTTATTTTGGGATTATCTGGGTGAGTCTAATGTGATCACAGAAATCCTTCCAAGCAGGTAACATTTCCCTGTTGTAGTCAAAGAGCCTCACTGGATGGATGATAGAACAAAGGTCAGAGAAATGCAAACTTGCTGGCTTTGAAGAAAGAGGAAGGGAGCCATGAGCCAAGGAATGCAGATGACCTCCAGAAGCTGAAAAAGACAGTGGGATGGATTCTCCTTTAGAGCTTTCAAAAAGAAACACAGCCCTGCCTGCCAACACTTTGGTTTTATCCCATCGAGAGTGGACTTCTGACCTACAGAACTGCTAAATAATAAAATTGGTGTTTTTTTTTTTAAAGCTACTAAGATTGTTGCAATTAGTTGCATCAGCAATAGAACAATTATATATTACATATTTGTCTTAATATAATTAAACTTTATATAAGCAAAAGTGAATGGCAAATTTCGAAAATAGGACACAAGATGTTATTTGGAGATAGCTGAATAAGAGGCCAGAAACTACATATACCCTGTGCTCCTCATAAACTTGTGCTCCGTAGCTTGTGACCTCGAGAGAACACATCCATGGGGACTTGACCTTTGAGTTTCTCTCTCTTCTGTTTCACAGGTGTTTTTATAACCTTCTACCTCAGCAGAGGAGAGGACATGTTATGAGATTTTTAGATGTTTCTTTCATATTATCCTAGACCAAGAAATTGTAGCCTTGGCATGTGCATTCCCATAAGCATTTGAGTAGAAAGCAAGCATTGGCCTTTCTACTTGAATAAAGGGTGGGTGAGAAGAAAGAGGTATTGAAGAGGCATATAATCAGGAGGAAAGTTGGACTAGGAGTAAATTCTGGGGCTGTGTCTTTGCCTCTTGCCTATCCCATCAGGATGTATCCTAGGTTTCATGTCTTCCTTGACATCTCCCACTCTCTCCACATAAATAAACTTCAAAGATATCTATGATATGTTATGAAGGCTATGAAGAACTAATGAATACTCCACTGAGTGGTGTCATATAATAGAAATTCAAATATATTTGTTAGTCAAATGAATGCCTGGGTCACATATATTTTAATTTAAAGGAGAGAGCTTTAAAAGAGCCATGAAACTAAACAAAAGCTTGTTTCACTGTTATTGTCCAAAATCGCATTTTTTAAGGATTACATTTTTAACGGCTGATTCCCCTCTCCCACAAATACCACCAGTTAGATAATTTGTATAATTTTAGAAACATTTTTAAAAGTACAACAATTTATAGTAGAGGAAAATACTGCTTTCAGGGGCCAAGACTCGAGGTAATAATTGGCAGCATCCAATTTTTTCTTCTCCATTAGCAGTCCCTAGAGCATCTGGGGAACGAGCATCTTGCAATCTAGATTCAACCACTGCAGAAGCTCTTTGAAGTCACATTAGGGACTTGGTTTTCTAGCAGAACCATTATCTACCATATCGTATACTAGAAAATGCTTATAATGTCATGTTCGGATTTCTTTAAAGGGCCATTATATATGGTTCTTATTTCTTTTGTTGCTGGTTGACAATAACTGAGCTTAATATTAATGTTGTATTCACACATGATCACAAGTACAATTGCTTTCATTGAATTGGCCATTTAATCATTTCAATTAAAAAAATCATACTAACAAATACGTTTTCTCATAAAATTAAATGTCCTTCCCCCAAAATCACCTGAATGATCTATTTTGGCTCTCTTTGGATAAAGACGACATTAGGGATAAAAGTCCCAGACTCAGCCACACTGAGAAACAAAACCACCTAACTGCAGGGATGGGGGACCACTCCCCATTTCCTTCTCTGTTGAGAGCTGTTCTGTTGCTCAATAAAATTATTCTCTGCCCTCCTCACTGTTCAATTGTCAACTTATCCTAATTCTTCTTAGAGGCCGGACAAGAGCTCAGGAACTGCTGAACGTAGGTACAAACTATAGCACGGGTGAGCTAAGACACACCCAGCACAGCTGCAGGCTGAGCCTGTATGCAAGCGGAGCCTGTGTGCAAGCCGAGCCTGTGTGCAAGCCAGACTCAGCCTGGGTCGGCCTAGTTGGTGGGGCATCTCCTGCAGCAGGTAGCATGCCTGAGTGAGACCCAGGTAGGAGTGTTGGCAGCCAGAGGTCCCCAGCTGGCAAAATGAGCAAGTAAAATCCTGCGTCATTTTCTGGGGGCTTGTCAAGGATCTGAGGAAGGATGAACAAATGTGGACCCAAACCCTCTTTCACTTTCATTTCTGAGCTTTCTTGTCCTCAGACGTTTTCTGAAAACAGATGGAGCACCGGATCTCTGTTAGCCAATTAAGAATGAATGACATGGCTGCAGAGGAGGCTGCCACCCACACCCCATCGCACTTAGGGATGAGAATGTCGGCTCTGTTCCAATCCAGTCTTTTCTAAGGCATTTTGCTTCTTTTTTTGTGGCACCTCTCTCTTCTTTATATACAATATTGGGGGTGTTTTGTAAAAACTGCTTTACCACCTGTTTGAAAGTATCTTATACACTCGTGGTTAAGTCATAACCTTAAACAAGGCTTGTTGGTTTCACCTGTGAGGCTACCTTTGGTAAATTTTAAAAGCCAGAAATATTGGCTGTTTGATGTGGCTAAAGTCGAGTAATAAGGGATTTAAAAGGATTTTTTAAAAATAGTTCTATGGTTAACATCCAGCTTAATTAAAAGTGGATATCCAAGCTATAGGTATGTTTAAAAGGCCTTTATGGCTTTTTGTTTTTTCTCTTCTTGGATCTTGTTTTGCTAGAAAAAGTGTTTTTTTGTTTGTTTGTTTTGTTTTCTCAGTTGGCTAAATTGTCTCCATCTTGTCTTGCCACTCTTAATGCACACATGAGAGGCACAAAGATAACTTCTAATAGCCTGGTACGTTTTAGGAAAAACAGAGACCCCGTTTTGGGAAAAAAGTCTCTGTTTTCCTCATGGAACTCCAGGAATTAAAAGTGGATGGATCCCTCTCAAAATCTAAGGCTCCTAAACCACATGCTTTCCTAGCCTTGTTTCTTGAAGGGCTCCAGCCTGAGATCAATAATCCAATTAGGAGATTGGCAAAATGAATATTTGTACAACTAGTGAATCTTTTTCTGTCTGATGTATGTGTTATGTGTGTGATGTTTATAAAAAAAAAAAAGCTCTAATTAATTGGCTTAAAAAATAAGAGCTTAGATCAAATATTTTTAAAGGAAAAATAAAAGCTCTGATACCTTTTAGTTTACATAACTTTAATCTTGTTTTAATTTTTATTGGTAAAATACAAATACCTTCAAAATGTAAATATGGGGTCTAAATTATTCAGGTTAGATACTAGGTTTGATACATGCTTTAAGGTCATAAACTGCTTCTTTGGCTTTTGAAAATTGTTCAACTTGTCTGCTTTACAGTTTGGTAAGGCCTGTGGACATATGGAATTAACCACACCTCTAAATGTGCTGGAAACCTTATCTGTGCCTAGTACATAATTAAAATAACTGGGTTTTACACCAAAATTAAAAATTGCTCAGAATTAACATTATAACATGTAATTAAGACTACTGAAAAAAGATTTACATACAAGGTTTGTAAGGAAAATAAAATGTGTTTTTAGTAAAAGATTATAAGAAGGTATGATTATAAGAAGGCATGGGAATGTAAATTTTTGCCTCATTGAGAGGGTTAAAGGATTGTCTTAGATTAGATAAGATAAAGCTAAAGATTTAAACAAGTTGTAGAAGGTTTGTAAAAATAAACCTTGTAAAAGAAATTCTGTGTGTGAACATATTGACTAAATTCAAAAGGGTATTATTTTCTTTTTCCATAAATTAAGCATTGAAATAAAAGCACAACAAGATTTTCTTAAGGCATGTATCTGCTCTTTAACAGAAATTGGTAAGGAATTAAAAAAAGGTTTATAAGAACCTCATCTCATAGTCAAAATAGCTAAGATTGTATAGAATTATAATATAATAAAGAATAATATAATATGATATAATAAATTAATTTATTATATAAAATTTAAAAATTTTAAAAAATATAAAAAAATAATTTTTTAAAATTTCATTTAAAAAATTGGGGTGGACATTAATACTAGACTAATACAAGGGTGAAATTTGGCTTTCTTTTCTCTCAAACAAGATTTTCATGTAACATTAAAGGATAATGGAGGTTTCTCGTTTGTCTTGAGAATAAACTACCAAAAAAGTAAGAGAAAGACAAGAGACAGATTGTTTGGAAAGCTAAATCTTCCCTCTTAATGAGTAAATGGTTTTTCCCCTTTGTAAAAAATGTTTTGAGTCATGTTTTGACCAAATAAATGAATTATGGTAACCTGGAATTTTCTTTCATAATATCAAGGATTTTAAACCTTTAATATATTTGATAGACTTTCCAAAATCAAATTTCAGCTTCAAAATTGTCTTTCCTGACCTCTAACTTTTAGATGCTAAAGACAGCCCCTAGAGCATCCAAAGGAGAGGTAAATAGGATTATTCGGCATGTTTAGTTACACACGATTGCCAAAATAAAAATAAGATATAATCTTCTTTAGGTTATATTTTAGTGAATAATATTAATATATGTTCAAAAATTGCATAGGATTTCTAAAGTTTTAATGTCTCAGTATATGTTATCAATCATAATGAGGTTATTATGTTATTGTAAACCACAGAAGTAACCAAATTTCTTTGTCAATTGTGTTTTTGGCTGTAACTACCCAGGACATTTTGTCATTCATAGACAATTGTCTTGCTTTGATCCTTTTCAAAAGATGGTTTATATAGGACCTTCACAGGTGCTCACAGATACGGGTTTCTGATATCTTTGGAGACTGTGACATTAGAATAAATGAAAAACATTCAGAACTCACCAAGAGCTGAAATGTTCATGAATATCAAGCAGAACAAGAGTTAACTGAATGGACTGAACTAACAGAAAACTGAAGTAATCTTGTTTAACTTTTTGCTTAAAACATTGCTAGTCCTTGTTTTGTTTTTCAGAGTCAAGAAAACTTTTCTTTTGAGCTATCTGCAGCTTTTCTTTCTTTCTTTTTTTTTTTTTTTTTGACGGAGTCTTGCTCTCTCATACAGGCTGGAATGCAGTGGTGCAATCTTGGCTCACTGCAACCTCTTTCTCCCAGGTTCAACCAATTTTCCTGCCTCAGCCTCCCAAGTAGCTGGGATTACAGGTGCCCATGACCACACCTGGCTAATTTGTGTATTTTTACCAGAGATGGGTTTTCACCATGTTAGCCAGGCTGGTCTCGAACACCTGACCTTGTGATCTGCCTGCCTCCACCTCCCAAAGTTCTGGGATTACAGGTGTGAGCCACCGCACCTGGCCTGCAGCTTTTAACAATTGAGTAAGGTATACTCCTGTGAACAAAATCTGGGGCATATTTGTTTCTCTCACCTGGTTTCTCTAGAATTTGGAAACTATTTGTGAGTATTCTTAACTTATGGCAATATGGTTAGTAGGATAGGTGCGATAAAAATCCATTTTCTTTTGCAACAGGACACAATTGGAGAAACTGGTTGTTTTACTAAGACTTTGACTGGAAGGGTGCGCTTGCCTTTAAGGAATCAAGCATGACTTGCAGAGCCAATAAAAGCCGCTTGGGAAAACTGGCTTCATACCTTGTCTACACTGTATAGGATTCCTAACCTGTGGTAAGTAAGAAACATCACTTTCTAATACGCCCAGGAGCCCCAAGCTCTCTTGGGACTTCAAGAATGGAGGAATTTACTCAACTAATAGTAATTTGGGGGTATGAACCCATGGCTGGGCTCAGCTTTAGAAAGTGTAATCCAATATTCCTTGTGGAACGGAGTTCCATCAAAGCCAATTTAAAAGCCTGTGTGAAAAATTATTCTTGCTGTGTTTTTTTTGTTTTAACAAATATGAGGACTGAAGAGACACAAACTATGTTTCAGAACTTATCATACACTTGTCACTAAATTCTAATCTCATAAAAATCCTGAAAAACAGACAAAAAAGATTAGGTACTCAGTTTTCTGTGAGATTTAGAATTAGAATTTTAATATTGTCTTTACCAAAATTATGAAATATTTAAAACATGCAGAAAAGTATAATTATCTAATAAGAATCAGTGTGCCCATAACTTACTGAAAACAGCTCCTCAGTTTACCTTATTTTGCTTCACATGTCTTTCTCTCTTTTTGTTCAATAAGGAAAACATTTCAGATGCAGTTCAAGTCCCAATGTATCCATC
Source organism: Symphalangus syndactylus (assembly GCF_028878055.3). NCBI lineage: Eukaryota > Metazoa > Chordata > Mammalia > Primates > Hylobatidae > Symphalangus > Symphalangus syndactylus. The sequence continues at coordinate 10,931,772 of NC_072442.2, read as the reverse complement.
CTGGTCACATTAACTCCCCTGTATTTCCATAGGTGACCATTGTCATGAATTTGTTCTTTATTATTCTCATGAATATTTTATACTTTTCTACCTATGGTATGCCCATAGTCGATGAATAGGAACATTTTGGTTTCTTATATAAAAGGTCATTTGCTACATAATCTGAAATGTGCCTCTTTTACTCATATTGTTTGATTGAGGTTTACCCATGTTGATAGATGCTACTGTAATTCAATCCTTTTATGTTTATATTGTAAAATAGTAGGTACAGATGCAAGATTTTATAAATTCTCCTTTAATAATTACTCTATTGTGAATTTTTCAACATTGCAATGATGTAGTTCTTGAAAATACCTCCTTGTGTGCATGTGTGGGAATTCCCTGTCAAGTGCTTACACAAACAGAAAAGCAGGATGATGGGATAGGTCCACCTTAAAATTTACAGAATATTTTCAAATTGCTTTAGAAAGGGACTGTATTTGTTTATACTCCTAACATCAGTATTTGAGAATTTCAATTCTTCCATATCATTATGGACACTCAGTATGGTCAAACTTTAAAAATTTTTGCTTAATCTAGTGATTCTGAATAGCATCTTATGGAAAAATAAATGCTAGCAGGAAGTTGGCTACTTTCAGTTCAAGACTCATACTCATATTTTTGTGGATAATAAACTGTAGCCAAGATGAAAGCAACTTGTTTAAATTCACAGATTTAGTTAACAACAGAATTAAGATGAGAACAGGAACTTGCCTTGAATTCAGAATTCAATCTGTGGATTCACAGATTTCAGTAAACATATTTAACTGATTTATAACAAGAAAAATACATATATAGAAAAAAAGCAGTCACCTTTAAGAATTTTATTCCATATTAAAAAAAAAAAAAAAGAATTTTATTCCATATTTTTATCTTATTTCTTTCTTCTATTTTTAGTACCTAGACAGATCTTGGGCCTTTGAATCATAATTACATGTTCATGATCCTAAATAATCACCTAAATTTGATTTCATAATAAAAATGAATTATTGAATATCACCCATTAGTCTTTTTGAAACAATAAATTTAAGAAGTTATTATTCTGGAGCTAATCACATTAAAAATAAGGCATTGCTTTTGATTTTTGAATTCCATTTTATATAACAAACACTGAACAATAGATGTCACTCTTTTGCCAATAAAAATAACTATGAAATTATTTCATTTGATTATTTTTCTTCATAAACAGTTCTGGTGCTGAAAAGATAAGTTATAAGGTTCTGGTAGAAAAATCTCAAATAGTGGCAGGAACTTTTAAATATTAATATCTGCTAGTGTTTTCTCTATGAAACAAATTAATATACTCTCAAACCGTTACTTTCTGAATTATTTTAAATATAACCAATCTAAAATTTCTGATTTTATGCCTTTCTATTAATGTTCTCACAATTAGGTGTCATTAAAAGGAAAGTTAGAATGAGGTTATTTGAGAAATATATGCCCAGTCAGGAAAAGAAAACTTTCAGAGTGTAATTAATTATATCTTAAGTTCGTGCAATGTCTAGTAGTTCACTTGATAGACAGGGAATCCATAAAAATGGAAATCAGGGATAGAGAAGCCAAGAAAGAAGAAGTATTCAAAGTAATGCAGTTGGGGCCAGTTCTGAGGCATGGTTAAATGATAGATTGTGTTCCAGATCTCATGGCTGAGGTCAAGGACACATTCAAAGTTTTATCAATTTTGCCTAAACAAATCAGAATTTTTTAAGAAGCTGAGGGCAAGTTGTGAAGGTGTTGGCAATAGAAGATGACCTATTGAAATTACCTAGAGAAACAGTGGAGTGCATTTGAAGATTGTTTAATGACAGTGCATTAATTTAAACCTGGGCATGCTATGAAGAAAGGTTAGGTCAAGGAAGAAGAAAAATGTTAAGGAAATGTTAACATCTGTTTCACTGATTGTGACATACTCAGCTAAAGCCCTAGCTGCCTGTGCTTGATGCCAAGAAAAATAGATGAATTCAGAAAGTATGGTGAATGAGCAACAACCAGGACCTAAATCTGACAAGCTGTATATTCTAATTGCATTTTTAAAGTGGTTTAAGATTTAAGAAGCACTTTCACTTTCATTGTCCTAGCTGGTTTCTGACTCTTCAGCCCATTGCAATTGGACTTCTGAACCAACTGTTTCATTCAAGCTGATCTCTCAAAGGTTATTAATGGCCTATAAATTGTCAAAACCATTGACCTGCTCTTAAGCCTTTATTCTCCCAGATCACTGCTTTTTATTTTCTTCTTAACATAGTTTACTCTCTCTGCCCTTTGAATTCTCTCCTTCTTTGCTTTCTGTACTACTTTTCTTTTTTCCCCTGGTTTTTCTTGTAATTTGATGACCTCTCCTTCTTATCCTCCTTCACTAATAATTTTTCCACTATCTTGCACCTTAAATTATTTGTTTTTCTCAGGTTTCTGCCTCTAGTCCTTTTCTCTTTCAATACTTCTGTGGGTGATTGTGTTGATGAGGATTTGAGCCATTTTATGTACAGGTCTTCATTCAACAAATATTCATTTTCCAGGTGCTATTCTAGATGCTGAGAACACAGTTGTCAAAAGAATAACAGCGTTTCTTTTCTCAGGCTTTTATTTCTAATGGGGGAAAGCACATGTGTAGGAATATGTTGAATTATTGACTGATGTGTCTACATCTTCATCAGTGCTACCCTCACACTTCAAACACAATTTATTGTACTCTCAGCCCCTATCGAACAGCTAGGAAAATATGGGATTGTGTCTTTTAGGAAAGTAAATTCAGGGGAAAACAAATGGGTCAATATTTTATTTTTTAGTGTTAAAACAGACTTTTGGTACTGAAAATAGAGATTATGATCTTGAGAGAAAAGGCTTTTAGAAGTGCAAGAGGGTGAGATTTTATTTTTCTGAAGTATTGTCTTACAAGACACAGGTCATAAAGTTTATTCCACAAACAAATTTTTCTTGCTTTCCTACTCAGATAAGATGCCAGTGGTTATAGAATGGGAGAGAAAAAGAGAAGGATCATAGAGGGACAACTGTTGTCTTGTGTTCTTTTTTTTCTCTGGGCCATATCTTACAGGGTTGTGGTAAAACCCTACATTAGTTTAAGTCATGAAAGAGTGAGATAACCCAGTTCACATTCCTAGTTGTGTTCCTACATTCTGGTAGGTTCTTCATGGGTGTTGAGAGAGTTGCATGTGGTCAAGCAATGGCTGAAGCCAAAGGTACAGAGCCTCAGGGCATATCTCTGGCAGGTGGCAGGAGAGAGTTAAATGTTTTCCTACAGAGCTGAGTGAGACACAGATGTGACAGCAGATGCCAAAATACCTAAAGAAACACTGTGGCTAGGTCAAAGGAATAGCATTAGCTAGTGATGGTGGAGTTTCTTGTAAGGGGTCAAACTGAAAAGCTGAATCCAGGTAGGTGCCACTGTAGAGATATGACCCCTTATTATAAGGATGCCCTCTCTCACCACTCCTATTCAATATACTATTGGATGTCCTGGCCAGGACAATTAGGCAAGAGAAAGAAAAATAGGGCATCCAAATAGGAAGAGAGGGAGACAAACTATCCCTGTTTGCAGACATGACCCTATACCTAGATAACCCCATAGTCTCAGCCCAAATGCTTCTTAAGCTGATAAACAACTTCAGCAAAGTCTCAGGATACAAAATCAGTGTGCAAAAATCACTAACATTCCTATACACCAACAACAGTCAAGCCCAGAGCCAAATCAGGAATATACTCCCATTCACAATTGCCACAAAAAGAATAAAATACCTGGGACTACAGCTAACCAGGGAGGTGAAAGATCTCTAAAAGGAAAAGTACAAAACACTGCTCAAAGACATCAGAGATGACACAAACAAATGGAAAAACACCTCATGCTCATGGATAGGAAGAATTGATATTGTAAATATGGCCATACTGCCCAAAGCAATTTATAAATTCAACACTATTTCTATTAAACTACCAATGACATTCTTCACAGACTTAGGGAAAAAAAAGATTTTAAAATTCATTTGGTACCAAATAAGAGCCCAAATAGCCAACACAATCCTAAGCAAAGAGAACAAAACTAGAAGCATCATGTTACCCGACCTCAATCTATGCTACTAAGCCACAGTAACCAAAACAGCATGGTACTGGTACAAAGACAGACACATAGACCAATGGAAATGAATAGAGAACCCAGAAATGAGACTACACACCTACAACTATCTGATCTTCAACAAACCTGACAAAAACAAGCATGGGGAAAGAATTTCCTATTCAATAAATGGTTCTATGATAACTGGCTAGCCATATACAGAAGATAGACACTGAACCCTTTCAGTTTCAACCTTACACCACATACAAACACACATACAAAAATTAACTTACGGCTGGGCATGGTGGCTCATGCCTGTGATCAGCACTTTGGGAGGCCAAGGCGGGAGGATCACCTGAGGCTGGGAGTTCGAGACCAGCCTGACCAACATGGAGAAACTCCGTCTCTACTAAAAATACAAAAAATTAGCCAGGCATGGTGGCACATGCCTGTAATCCCAGCTACTCAGGAGGCTGAGGCAGGAGAATTGCTTGAACTTGGGAAGCAGAGGTTGTCGTGAGCTCAGATAGCACCATTGCATTCCAGCCTGGAGAACAACAGTGAAACTCCATCAAAAAAAAAAAAAAAAAAAAAAAAAAAAAAAAAAAAAAACTTACACCACATACAAAAATTAAAAATTAACTCAAGAAGGATTAAAGACTTAAACATAAAACTCAAATTATAAAAATACTGGAAGACAACCTAGGCAATAAGGCAATATCACTCAGGACATAAGCATGGGAAAAGATTTCCTGATGAAGTCTCCAAAATTAATCACAACAAAAGCAAAAATTGACATTTGGAATATAATTAAACTGAAGAGCTTCTGAACAGCAAAAGAAACTATCGACAGAGTAAACAGACAACCTACAGAATGGGAGAAAATTTGTGCCAACTATGCATCTAATGAAGGTCTAATATTCAGAATCTATAAAGAACTTAAATAAATTTATTTAAAAAATGAATTCCATTAAAAAGTAGACAAAGGACATGAACAGACACTTTTCAAAAGAAGACATGCATGCAGCCAACAGTCATATGAAAAAAAAGCTCCACCTCACTGATCATTAGAGAAATGCATTAGGGGTAACAGCTTACACCAGTCAAAAAGGCAATTACTAAAAAGTCAAAAAATAACAGAGCCTGGCAAGGTAACAGAGAAAAGGGAATGCTTATACACAGTTGGTGGGAGCGTAAATTAGTTCAACCATTGTGGAAGACAATGTAGCAATTCCTCAAAGTCCTAAAGATGGAAATACTATTTGACTAAGCAATCTCATTACTGGGTATATACCCAAAGGGATATAAATCATTCTATTATAAAGACACATGAATGTGTATGTTCATTGCAACACTATTCACAATAGCAAAGACATGGAATTAACCTAAATGCTCATAAATAATAAACTCAGTAAAAAAAAAATGTGGTACATATACACCATGGAATACTATGCAGCCATTAAAAGAACAAGATAATTCCCTTTGCAGGGACATGGATACGAAGCATCCTAAGAGAATTAATGTGGAAAGGGAAAACCAAATACTGCATGTTCTCACTTAAAAATGGGAGATAAATGCTGAGAATACATGGATACATAGAGGGGAACAGCACACACTGGGGCTTATTGGAGGGTGGAGAGTGGCAGGAGGGAGAGGATCAGGAAAAATAGCTAACGGGTACTAGGCTTAATACCTGGGTGATGAAATAATCTGTACAACAAATCCCCCCAGAAGCTTACCTATGTAACAAACCTGCACATGTACCCCTGAATCTAATATAAAGCTTAAAAAACAGGAAAAAAAAGAGAGATATAACCACTTGTTAAAATCAGCTGTTTACCAACGCAAGTAAATCCTGAGGACTAGTCATTTACATGTGTCAACCGCTCACGTGAAAATTGTACTTTCTGTTTTGGGCAGAATGATGTATCAACGTAAAAAACCGATTTGAAACACAAAGACAGCTATACTTTTTCTCATAGGTGAAATTCATATAAGATACTAGCCAAACAAGATATTAAGGGCTTAAACAAGATATTGATCCAAATTACTAATTGAAGATAAAAACAGGACAGAGAGAGGTCGCCTTTGCACTGCTAAAAACCATCTGTGTTTGAGGTGATTCTGAACATAAATGAAGCTGTCTACTGGTCATAGCTAGAAAACAAGGGCTTGAATGGTAACAGTAAGAAGGAACACAGTAAGATAACAAGTAAGAAGGAAGACATAGAAGATGATTAGTAAAATCTTATTTTATTGAAACTTCTTAAGTTGATCCTCCAAAATGACTCTGAGTTTGGCATAGTGGATATTTTTAGACTTTTGTAACAGGTAGGAAAAAATAATAAAGAGTACAGAGTGTCAAAAACTCGTCTGAATTCACATAGATACTAGGTGACAAAGCCTTAAGTCAAACCCCAAATATTTAACTCTAAGGCAGGTGTTTTGGCTCACTGAGCTTGTTTGATTTTAATCTCAACATTTGGACTCATGTCCAGATAGTATAAAAACTGTTTAGATTCTCCACCATGGCCTAATTCATTCATCCCTTTCTAGCATCATAACTTCATGACAAACATGAGTGTGAGCACAGTATATTGGTTAACTGGCACCATGCCATAACCTTTATTTTAATTATGTCCATTTGTAATTGTTGCTTTGATAATTATTTCCATTTTTCCTGCTCCGGATTACTGTGTTCCTTCTTACTGTTACCGTTCAAGCCCTTGTTTTCTAGCTATGACCAGTAGACAGCTTCATTCATGTTCAGAATCACCTCAAACACAGATGGTTTTCAGAAGTGAAAAGGCGACCTCTCTCTGTCCTGTTTTTATCTTCAATTAGTAATTTGGATCAATATCTTGTTTAAGCCCTTAATATCTTGTTTGGCCAATATATTCGTTAAGCCTTTTAAAATAATTTCAGACATTACATTTATATTACATTAGAAATAAAATGCCTTAATTAGTAAAAAAAATCAAATTTCAGAAAAATGATGTGTTAAGGTTTGCTATCTGGAGTTGCTCTTTTGGAGAATAAAAAGAATTAAACAAACAGTTTATAAATGACAGGCTTGCTTTGAAGATAATACCTACACTTTGAATAACAGATTATTTGACATTTGTTTTCTTAAGCAATACATGATAGAAACTGTATTTCTGCTCTAATATTTTAAATCTGCAATCAAATTGCAAGCAAAAAATAATTTATACATTCACCTAAGAAGCACATAAATATTTATCTAGGGCTCTCATACAGTTTTGTCTTGTAGATTATTAAAAAAATAATTTTATCAAATGAAAAGTAGTAGAATAATATTAATAGTATAAAAATTTATGATCACAGATAAATTATGGGGAGAAAAACTTGCAATTATAAAACCTTCAGTTTGGTATTTTAAAAGTAGTTTTATTATGTAAAAGTTCACGCAGCCATTCAAAATAAGTTTGTCCACTACAGGATAGGAAAAAATACTTTAATTAATAGATAAGCATAGCTTATAATTAGCATGTCAAGTTTTTGTGTGTAAATGGATGTTTTCAAAGTCCTGAAAGTATTTATTTTTCTTAATTTAGCAGTTCCAACTTTTTTTCTACAATCTTGTTAAAGCGTTAATTTGCTTACAATCTTTTTTATAACTTCAGGACATCTGGGCAAGCTGTCAACAATTCTCTTATAGTGGACTCCAATTAATTTATTTTCTGAGTTTTTTCATTTACATAATATTTTATTTTATAACATTCAATATAAAATTGTATGCTGTATTTTTACATTATTTCAAGTACCATGTATATTCTCAGGAAGAAATACTAATGTCAATGGAAATATGAATGCACAGTAATTAAGAAAGAATTTTAATGCAACGGAAGCAAAGAAACTAAGAAGTAGTTAGCAAGCAAGCAATTTTTTACTGAAGTAGAAGTTTTAAGTTGTATTCTGTAGACTTGAATGTAAGAATTCTTGGAAAAATACATATTACTATATTGTTTAAATTACATCTAAATAAGAATATTTTTAAAAAAATCACAGGGAAAAGGAAACCACACTGAGATGGTTATTATATTCACTGCTACCTTTCCCTCTTGGAGCATTTGCTGATTCTTGAGACTGAACAGTAAGCCCAAAAAGAAGGCAGTAGCCAAGTAAATATTGTTGCAGTCTCACAGGGACACAGTTTCACAAAAGCCTAACATTAAAGTTCAGGCCTACCAGAGCCAACAAGACTGGTTTTGCAAAAAAAAAGGATGACAGAGAATTGAAATATACAATATATGTGCAATTTCTCCCTAATAAATTGCTAACTCTAAGACTGTGCATGCATAGAAAAAGGTTCAAACGTGAAAATAATCATAAAGCGGTTGAAAACAGATTAAAAGTCAGCAGATAATTTATCAAGCTTATAGATTTAGAAAAGCAAGAGTCCACGAAAGTAGAAGCTTTTAGTTAAGATGCCAGACATGCTAAGCCCCAAAATTAAGAGTAAACCAGAACAAGGGATCAAGGTGATATGCCTTTACTCTATGTGTCTTCAGAAAGAACAATAAATCCTCTTTGGAAAGATATAACATCGTATAGAGCCTTCACATTATATCATACATATTGTTCAGCATTCAATCAAAACATACTAGGCATACGAATACAAAGTACCGAACAACTTGAATCAACAGGAGAAACAGAGATCTACTCTAAAAGAGTCAAGTGAAAATCCTAGAATTAAGAATAAAAGTTGAAATTAAAAGTTTAATGCATGAGTTTAATAGATTTGACAAAGAGGATTAGTGAAATGGAAGATAGGCAATTAGATAGTATCCAAACTGAAGCATTAAGAGATAAATTTATACAAACTAGACAAAATAGTATGAAACATGTAGAATACTTAAGTATTTGTAATTTCCAAGAAGGGAAGACATAGAAAGATCCAAAAATAATATTTGAACTGTTGAATGTTGATACTTTCGCGGGGCCAGTGGCTTCTGTCTATAATCCCAGCCCTTTCGGAGGCTGAGGCGGGTGGATCACTTGAGGTCAGGAGTTTGAGACCAGCCTAGCTAACATGGTGAAACCCTATCTCTACTAAAAATACAAAAATGAGCTGGACGTGGTGGGGGGCACCTGTAGTCCCAGCTACTCAGGAGGCTGAGGCAGAAGAATTGCTTGAACCCGGGAGATGGAGGTTGCAGTGAGCCGGGATCGTGCCAATGCACTCCAGCCTGGGCGACAGAGTGAGACTCCTCCTCAAAAAAAAAAAAAAGTTAATACTTTATACTTTATCAAAACCAATGAAGGATATCAGTGACTTGAAAGTTTTATAAAACACAAGAAGAATAAATAAGAAATAAATAAAGAAGAATAAATAAGAAAAACACACCTTGTTGCATTGTAGAAAAAACAATCCTGATCTGAAATCAAGAGAAGGAAAAAAATCTTAAAAGTTCCTGAAAATGACAGTTAATTTTTAATAGAAATGGCAAAATAATAAAACAAAATAATGACTTCTTTGAAGGGCAAATAAATCAATAAATATGTAAATGAAAGAATAGATGACCAAGAACTCCATAAGCAGCAAAAATACACTTCAAAAGAGAAGGTAAAATAAAGATTATTTAAATTAACAGAATTTTCACTAACAGGCTTACTCTTACATACACATATATGAGTCATATAAGAAGAAAAATGATCCTAAATGGAAACAGTAAAGAATTAAGCATGAAGTATTAGATATAAAGAATTAAATACAAAGTATACAGAATTAAGAGTATCAGAAAAATAAACATGAGTTATTTAAATGTATATTCACTGTTTAAATATTAATAATGATGTATTAAAAGCATATATATAATGCATATAATGTAATAATAAGAATGCATGATGTGATTTTCAAGTTACAGGCAATAAATGCTCACAGACATAAACCTAAATCTATCAGTAGTTACATTAAATCTAAATGACATAAATGTGTTCATTAAAAGACAAAAATTATAATATGGGATTAAAAAATTATTTAGAACCAATTATATATTTTTATAAAGAATTAATCTTAGCTGTAAAGAACAGAAAGATTCAAAATAAAAGGGCAGCAAAATATACATCACACAAATATAAACTAAAATAAAGCTAATATTATCTATACTAATATTAGGAAATGCAGAATTTAATTCAAGAAAAATTACAAGAAACGAAGAGAAAAATTTAGTATGTTAAAACTGTGAACACAACAGGCATATATAAAACCCCAAATTTATATGCAACTAGAACATAACCTCAAAAGATATAAACTGAAAACTCTCAGAATTAAAAAAAGTAGTTAAGCCTACAATTAAAGTTTAAGGATTTAATATCATGGTAAAGGATAAAGTAAATAAGTGTTACAAAATATTTGAACAACGTGATTAAACAAATTTAAAAATAGGCATGTAACAATGCTTTTAATAACTTATTGGTAAGTGAAAATTAGAAAAATGAATACTTTGAATATTTGAGTATTCAATTTTTTGAATAATAAAAATATAATGTAGATTAACTAAAAGCAGTAGTTAAAAAGAATAAGTATAAAAGGATGACAAATGTATTATCTAAGCATAGAAATTAATAAAATGAAAAAAGTGGAAATTAAACAGAAAGAAGAAAAAATGGAATTAATAAAATAAAAACAAACACAATAGAGAAAATAGCCAAGAGTTGTTTCCTTGAAAAAACTAATATAATTCATAAACATACAACAAGTCTGATTCAAAATAAAAAAGAGAAGACATAATTTACCAGTATCAGGAAGGATAAAAAAGAAATAAATAATATGGGCATGATAGATAATGAGTATAGTTGAGTTTTATGAGAATAAATTAATAAAATGTTTTAAAGCTGGTATGAGAAAAATATTAAGTGTAAACCTGAATAATATTATTTCCACTAAATGAATTGAATCTAGAAAATTTTGTCATAAAGATAACTCCAGAGCCAGATAGCTTTGAAGTATTTAACAAAAATTTAATAGAAATCATATCTGGCCCGGTGCGGTGGCTCCTACCTGTAACCTCAGCATTTTGGGAGTCTGAGGTGGGTGGATCACCAGCGGTCAGGAGTTTGAGACCAGCCTGGCCAACATGGCGAAACCGTGTCTTTACTAAAAAGACAAAAATTAGCCTGACGTGGTGGCAAGCAGCTGTAATCCCAGCTATTCTGGAGGCTGAGACAGGAGAATTACTTGAATCCAGGAGGTGGAGTTTGCAGTTAGCCGAGGTGTTGCCATTGCACTCCAGCCTTGGTGACAGAGTGAGACTCCACCTCAAAAAAAAAAAAAAAAAAAAATCCGAATGATTTCAGAAAATAGAAAAAGAGAATAGGCTTCTCATTTTGTTTTATAGAGTTAGCAAACCTTAATTCCAATCCCTGAGAAAGATATCAAAAGAAAATTATAGCATAATATCTCTCATGAATATAGATACAAAAATCCTAAACTAATTATTATTATTTCTAATTCAACAATGTATAAAAAAGTGTAAGTTGAATTTATTTCTAAAAGCAAGGTTGATATAACATTTGAAAAGGTATTGTAATTCATTACACGTAGAAACTAAAGGAAAATATCATATGGTTATCTAAATAGATGAAGAAAAGACAGGGTAAAATTTAGCACTCATTAACAATAACTAGATATAGATAAAGAAATTCTGAATCTGATAAGATTGGTCTATGTATAAAAATTGAACCACTAAACTGTATTAATTGCTAAACTATTAAAATATTTTCTCTGAGATAGGGAAGCAGACAATTCCTGTTATGACTTTTTCTACTCAACATTACATACAAGGCCTTATGGGAATAAGATAATAAAAGTATATACTTTTGAATAAAAGGTATAAAAATTGGAAGGAGAGAAACAATATTTTTATCATTTACAAATCCCATAATTATGTACCTAAAAACATCCAACATATTTTAAATTCTATTAGAACTAGTAAGTTAATTTATCATTAAATGAAAAGGTCCAAACACAAACATCAACTTTTCCCATATATATTAGGAATGTTTTGAAAATTACATTTAAATGTGATAAAATTTAGATTTGTCTTAAAAACATTGATTATCTAATTGACTATCTAATCATGATTTTAATGAAAGGGATGTAACACCTCAATATGGACAATGATAAAAGATTGAGAGAAATTAATAAAGAACTAAATAAACATCCAAGAGGAATATTCATGGATTGAAGACTCAAAATTGTAACGATATTAATCTTTATCAAGTTAATTGATTTAATGCAATCCAGTCAAAGCACTGCTAAGTGTGTGTGTGTGTGTTTGTTTGTGTTTTAAAGACCACAAATAATAATTACAAAAGACCAGATGTTCATGGTTATCCTTATTGTTTTACACTGATAGCTTTCGCTAGGACATTATTATTCTACGCTGTAGTAATGTGCCAGTTATCCTAACGCTAATGAGGTCTTTGTAACTTTTAGTGAAACACTTGAAAATAATGAGAGTAGCAAAATTTGGAGACAATGTATTGTCTAAATTTCCTTAATCTGCCATGGACTTTTTTTTTTGCAAACCATTTCTATTTATTTCTTTTTAAAAAGCATTTGGAACTTATAAGATTTGAAACTGAAAGACCCTTCTTTTTTTGTTACGGTATTTTATGTAATGTTTGCTAATTAGTTTGCTGCACGTATTATTTATTATATTTGTATTTACGTATCAGATTAGCTTTTTTTTTGAAAGAAAGAATGGACTTTGTGATCTTTGAATCAGGAAAATGTTTCAATTGTCTAATCAATCTAAGGTATCAATGTTTCTGACACTACTTTTGAGGTATTTATGGGATGTGTTCCATTTTAGGTGGGAGTTTTTCTACTGTTTGGCTTATACCCTGCTCCAATTTGATGCAGGAAGGCTTTTTATGTGAAATATATGAATACAATATATGGTAAAGAGTGTGTGAGGAAAAAAAATTAAAGACACTACAGTCAACAAAGCCCTATTTATGCAAAACGTGCACACACACATACACACACCCCTACACACATGCACTTTAATCACTGCTAGGGAGTACAGTACTTTGCCATTTCAACTCAAATGTTTCTTTTTAAAAGTCCCTCTAATACTAGGCTCTCATACATGGTTCCAAGGAAAATCCAGCCTCCCAGTATGATTAGATCTTAAAAACCATTTGAATCTAAACAGCAATGCAAGAGAAAGATTCATGAGCGGTATCATTAGATTTACTCCACTGTGTACCCTTGGTGTCTTTCCAATCTATTTCCTTTAACTCACAGTGTTTTGCTTTCCCAGCTGGAAATTTAGGGTATCTGCTTTCATCACAGCAGGGTTTCTCTACCTCGATACCATTGATGTTTGCAACAGGGTAGTTACTTGCTGTGAGAAGCTGTCCTGTACACTTCAGGGTCCCCAACCCCTGGGCTGCAGACCGGTAGGTCTGTGGTCTTTCGGGAATCAGACTACACAACAGAAGGCAAGCTGGCAGTGAGAGGGCATTACCACCTGAGCTCCGCCTCCTGTCAGATCAGCGGGAGCATTAGATTCTTACAGGAGCATGAACCCTACTGTGAACTGTGCATGTGAGGGATATAGGTTGTTGCACGCTCCTTAGGGGACTAATGCCTGATGATCTGAAGTGGAACCGTTTCATCCCCAACCCCACCCACGGAAAAACTCTCTTCCACAAAACCGGTCTGTGGTGTCAAAAAAGTTGGGGACTGCTGCTGTACACTTTGAATGTTTAGCAGCATTTCTGGTCCTCAACCCACTGTATGCCAGTATCCTCATCACCCCCAGTCGTGACAATCAAAAATGTTTCCAGACATTGCCAAATGTCCTGGTAGGGGGTGGGGAGGAACCATTCCCTGTTGAAAACTACAGTTCAGCAGGATGAAAACAAACTACAGAAATACAGAGGCAGAAGAAAGAGCATGTTTCCCATCAGCATATTTTAAGATGTTTTAAGCTTTTCAGGAGGATCTTTATATTTAGATAATTTGGACAGTTTTCCTGTATAAGAGTGGTGGAAACTGCAGCAATGCAGCATTTTGTACCTGATCTCTCTCCATTGGCTTCACTCTACCTTGCTCTTCATGTGGAGGTCAACTTGTAATAATTTCAGTTTCTTTTGGATCTCGGTCAGAAGATCAATTTTCTGCTCCAAAATGGACAAAGACCAGGCAATGCAAAAATCAACATCATGGTTTGCTCCGCCAGCTCTCTCCTGGATGTTTTCCAGCCATTGGCTAGGTCCCTTCCCTGAAGCTGTGGTACCCTTCCCTAAAGGAGTGGGTAATGTTTCAGCCTCTTCAATCTCTTTCTGCTCCTCACTCTGTACATAAGGTATTTTAATAAATTCATCCCTCTGGAGAGACATTTCTGAATTTCCGATGTGACTTTTGAACATCCTTGATGCCTCACGTCTAATCGGATAGAGGCCACGATGGTAGGGCCTTACATCTACATTTAATTTGTTTACTCTGTTTGCATATCTTAAAGTGTTGAGAGTGTTTTCACAAGAGGTCATCCCTGGAGAGATAGTAGCAATCATGCAAGTGGAGGAGTTCTGGCTGATAAAGGAGTCCCGGAGCACCTGTGTGAGTTTGCTGGCTCTGAATGGGGTGTGAGGCTTCTTCTGACCCAAAGCCAGAATACATTGTTTGAGGGCTAGAAGACTCTTGTTAATCTCTGCCCCTTCCAGCTGCCTTTTCCTGCTGGCCTTGGTCGTATCTGCTCCCCTTTCATTCCCAGCTAAATCAACGAGGAAAAACTTGCCATGCAGTTTCCCTCCTGACTTCAGGATGATCTGGAACACTGCATGGCCCCCGGATGAGTGAGCGTTGACAGATGTTTGCCTGAAAGTCCGACAGCTATTCCCTATTTCCACCAGGTTCAGCACTTCCTCCACGCAGCACACCTCTTTCTCCTGCAGCCCGACCACTTGGATTTGCTGATTGCCATCCTCAAGGACTTGCAGCTTCTTCTTCCAGTTCAGCAAATCATACACCTTGCCCCCATAAATCTCAAAAAATGTCCCATAGACTTTGAGGTCCAGCTTCTCGTATGTGGGGTTTCTGAGCAGGAGAAAGACATCCTGTGCCACCAGAGCATAAATGCCCTTAGAACAATCTTGGGCCCTTCCTGAAAAGTCTCCACCCATGGTGTACGTCTTCCCACTTCCCGTCTGCCCATAGGCAAAGCAGGTGGCCATGCCCTTGCGGAAGACGGACTCCACCAGTGGCTGGGCGGTGAACTTGTACACCAACTCGTTGGAGGCTTTGTCGTCAAAGGCATGGTCGAAGCAGAAGGTCTGGTTCTCCAGGTAGCGAGTGAGGTCCACCTCATGCACCATAACCACATTGTCCGAGGGGACGGTGAGGATATCCAGGTCCTTCAAGGTTGTCTCTCGCTGGTTGAGAGGCCGCTTCCTCACGCAGACGCAGATGCGATGTTCTTGCGGGGGCTCCAGGACTGAGATCTTGCTGCTGTCCGGGTGCCTGCGATACTCTTCGATCAGGTGCATGATTTCGTAGTTGGGGTTTCTGGTGTTGCCATCGAGGGCGCCTCGAGGGCGCCTCTAGCTCGGATCTCCTGCTGCCTCCGCCTGCGCTTTTCCCGCTGCTTCTGCAGTTTCTGGATTTCCCAGAGGCAAGGAGACTTTTTCTGCTTCATCAGACAAGGTTTGCTGGGGACCCTCACGTCCAGGCTGTCCCCTGAGGCTGTTTTGTGTTTCTGAGGGATCATCACAACCCGTTTCGTGGCGGTACCCTGGTCCCTGACGGCCGAAGAGGGCGCTGGAGCCAAGGCGGACACGGCGGGGGCGGAATGGGGTGTTCAGCAGCGTCCAGAGCTGGATTCAGCAGGAGTATGGTCTCCAGTTCAATCTTCTTGCCTTTTTTCACTGCTTTCTCCACCCACTCTACCGTGACCCAAGAGTTTTCTCTGTTGATCTCCGTGACCACAGCGAGGTGGATCTGCTTGTCACTGCGCTGGATCGCCACGTAGATACCCACTTGGATGTCTCTGAAATGTGGCTTCAAGGCTTTCAGGGGCAAGAGGCGTGGGGATTCAGGGAGGCAGAACTGGCTGGCCATGGTGAGTGATGGAGGTATCAGGGAGCGCTCCAGGGCCCTTGGGGTTGGAGCAGCAGCACCTAAGCCAGCCTGAAGCGCCCAGAGCACTGAGCAGGGTTGCAGTCTGTGCCTGCCTTTGTGAGCCTAGCGTGCCAGGGCCCGGATTGGGGCCATACGTCACAAAAGGATGAGAAGAGGCGGCAGAACCTAGGGCTTAGGAGTGAATGGTAAGGGAGCACAAAGGGATGAAGAGATTGTTCTCTGCCAGTGAGGGTGAAGGGGTTGGAGGAGGATGTGGCGTGCTCTCCGGATCATGGCAAGAAAGAACAGGTAACAGAGAAGCAGTGGGAACCACGGAGTTGAAGTTTAATTTATATGCCCCATGTACATGTACGCCTAAGCATAAAAGGAGGCCTTGGCTGGCAGTCTCAAAGCTCAGTGCTTTAATTTGAGAATTGCTATGAAGTTCCCTTAAACTTTAACTCTCCAGTGATCAGTGGGAGCAGATGAAGGTAGAGCTATTTGCAAATCTCAGGCTTCGATATTCAACAGGATCCCAGACAGGCTCCTCGAACCTGCCATCTTTATTTTTTCACCTCCTTCAAAACTTGTAACTTGTTTAAGAGTCACAACTTAAAGTTATTACAGTTTAATCAGCTTTCTCATTACAAAATCAAAATGAGTAGCATGTAGCAGGTCGTTGTGATAATTTACTCATATGAAACCACCTTTCGTACAGCACCTGGGTTTGCAAACACAACATGTTTATCACATTCCAAGTGGCTCTGACAGCTATAAAGTGAGTTTTGTTGTGCTGTGGTCACCACCATTTCTGAGATTAGTTCAGTAATTACTTTTCCAAACTCCTTCAGTAATTACACTTCTGGCCTCATTATCCATAATTTGGAGAGAAAGAAAACACATTGTGTGGAAAGAGATAATTAATCTTATACCGCCCCCCAGCACCCTGCAGTACTTGTGTGTGTCCTTTAGAAGTTGTTAAGCAGGGCTGGAAGGCAGCTAAGACCATCGGATGCAAAAATATATTTTGCCAAGATTGCAATATTTTCATGTATAAGAATTAGCTTATAAAATAAATGACATTGACTTTTAGACAGGCCAAGCTCAGAGTAAGGGTGATGCCTTACGTTCAGCTCCCTACCAACCCCCATGCATGTTGCCTTTTCGACTGTTGAATTTTATCATAATTGTACTTATAGCTCCAAAGTAATGTAAAGTAGCAAGTTACAACCTTCCCTAGGAATAAGGGCCACTATAGAAATAAATTCTACTCTAAACTAACTGTTCTGTTCAGTCAGTTTAGTAAAGCTTAGATTTTGAAAAGAAGGTGGAAGGAGGATACTGGATAAATTAGATAAGTAAGCAGTGCTCATTTCAAGAGGAGGTTGTATGCAGGTGGAGGGAGAGGAGAAAGGGCTTTAGGCAGTTGTCTTCTAAAAAATATTATGTTTTATTTCCCCAAATTATCAATATTTAAAGTTGTGCTTTAAATCAGTTGTTCTTTCTTAGTTTCAAGGCCATAATGTAAATATTCTTCATACACTGTATTTGTCATTAGCACTCTGTCATTCAGGTTGGAGTACAGTGGCCTGATCATAGCTCACTGCTGCCTCAAACTCCTAGGTTAAAGCCATCCTACCATCTCAGCCTCCCGAGTAGCTGGAATTACAGGCATGTGTCAGGACGCTTTGCTATTTTCTTTCTTTGTTTCTTTCTTTTTTTTTCTTTTGCTAGGGACGAGATCTCGCTCTGTTGCACAGAGGCTGGTTTCAAACTCCTGACCTCAAGAGAGTCCCTCTTCTCATCCTCCCAAAGTGCTAGAATTATAGGCTTGAGCCACTGAGCCCACATAATGGTTTGTTTTGTTTTGTTTTTTTAACTGTTACCTTTGAAAAAGCTGGGTCTCTCTCAAAATTATGAAAACTCTAGACCCTCCAGGCTAGCCACAGGGTTTTCATCTTAGCTAGTAATGTTTTAGGCAGACAGTGGATGAGCAGCTCCATGACAGTAGTGCCAAAATCAGAGAGAAAAGTTTCCTTTTACTCCCTCTTTCTCACCAACATGTTCATACAGGTTTTCATAGCAACTTCAGGACTTTTTTTTCAGTTCTTTTCTCTTTTATATAGTTTCCCTAGTATATTGCATTTGTTCCTCCAGTTTAATTTTATATAAAGCTGGCTAGATAGATTGTTAATAACCAGAATTACGAGTCCTAAACTTGTAGTCACCTGCAGGAACTAAAAAGTTAACAAATCCCAAACTGATTCCGTTATTTTCTTACTGAAAATGGCAGCTCTTTGTTATTTTTAATTGCTTTTAGTAACTTCAACATTTACTCATCTTTAAAATCCTGACACAGATCTGTGTTCTTCCTCTTTCAGCCCATCCTAACTTAGGCAGTCCTTTCCCAGCCGCTAGAAGTAAGTCTTCCGTAACCATGATATCATTTCATCTCCCAACCAATTATGAGCTTGTTTTCTTTTTTCTTTTTTTTGCAACCTCATCCAGTCAGGTACTTAGTCTATTTCTCACACTGCTCCTAGAGTTATTTTAACAGGTTCTTCCTTATTAATTCACTGCTTTTAAGCATTTTAGTAGCTCCTCATCATCCTAATGATACGGTGTAAATTCCATATGAAGACTTCAGGCACATCATCATCTTGCCTGCTTTGTCATCCTCAAGATTTCCCACTATCCGTACTTAATCTAAAATTGAGCCATGTGGAAGAAATTGCAGCCCTTCAAACACACCATTTTCTTTCAAATTTCAAATTTCTAGTCCGGTGGTTCTCAATATTTAAGATATGTGAAAATCAGCTGCAGGGCTTGTTAAAACATAGGCTACTAGGCTCCATGCCAGAGTTGTTGATTCAGTAGGTCTGAAGTGGGGCTGAAAATTTGCATGTTTAACAAGTTCCCAGGTAATGTTGGTGCTGCTGGGTACAGGGAAAACATTTTGAGGATTACTAGTACAGCCCTCCGACAATAATCCTTCCTTGTCTTCATGGTTTTCCTGAGCTCTTCAATACCTACCTCAAACATCACTACCCTGGACAGGTTTCTCTGACCTTCTTGATAATAGCCAGGCAAAATAGCATTAGATAAAGACACCCCTTCTGAAAAAATGGTATCTATTACTGGTCGAATTTGGCTAGTCAAGGGAACCAAAAGCCTAATTTTTAGTAGTACATTTAAAAAAATTCTCACTGGTGAAAATAACAGTAATCTGTTTATAGAGAGCTGATTGGGTGCTTTTACAGTTTCAATAGTCTGGAACTTCTTTGGAGCAATCCCTTTTTATATTTTCTGATATAAAATTCACAATTCAGAAACCATCTGCCTAACTCTCTCATTTAATGGAATTTATTCTGACAGACTAGTCCATCTTAAAACCAAAAACCACTGTGAATCTTGAGTAATGAGATAAATACAGCATTTGTCAAAATGAGAAGGCGCTAGATGTAAGATATCAGCCTTGGCCATGACCTGAATAGCTTTTGGTAGATGAGCAGTTTCTCCAGATTAGAGACCAAAGCCACCCCTATATTTTTAACTGAATAGAACCAAGCAGTACATGCTTACTTTGTGCTATTTCTTATGTCAAAGAAATCCTTCAAGGAACTTACCATTTACACATTTTGTTCTGTGAACCTACTTAAAAAGCTCATGCCTTGACAAACCGTTGAGTGATAGATTCTCTTTAAGTCTCCTTTTTTCAAAAGCCTAACAAGTATCAGGTGTAGCCCCACAAGTGTGGGTAGGGTGGGTGGAAGTAAGCGCAGGAAATGAGCTTTGTAATTTTCATTTATTAATTACAGATATATTCCCAGTTTGGGGCTTGTCAAAGTTGATTTATACGAGAGAATGTGATTTCTAGTCTCATTTTAGATACAAATCTCCCAGGAGATGTGCATCAAATATGTGCCTTTCTAACACTATTTTAACAGACATCTAGCAGCTGTTGGACTTGTTTGATCACCCTGGGGGGCTGTACTTTTCCAGTATAGGGATACAACCTGAGGTTGATTTAGTTATTCAGAGGAGTTCAATAGATTTTCCCAAATCTCTTTGAAGAAATGAAATGCATCATTTTCATTTATAAAGTTATTTTTTAAAGAGGAGAGAGGTATCTTACTAAGTTTATGCCTTTTTTAAAAAGAGGAAATTAGCTTTTAGAATGAGAATGGTATTTTACCATTACGGCTAGTGTCTCTGTCTCCTGACATTTCTACATTTTCCTAATGTTCTACACTTAACCTATCCAGATAAGTCCATACTTCTCCAACCCTCACATTGATTTAATAGGCAAGAATTATTTCTATGACAACAGTATTAACTCAGAGCCACCTCTCCCCTGCTTATTAAATGGGGTTGCCTACCTGGAGATATCTATAAGATTTCTATATTTTTTTTTAATTGTGGATATTCATCTATAAAGTTAGCCAAGATAACAAAGCTAAAAATTGTCCCTCTCTCACTTTAAATCCATTTGTGTTGGCCATCTTTTAGCTTTCAACTCTATTTAGCACGCTGAGTGGAGAGGCTGGGTTTCACTTCCATTTTATATTAGTGTTGTTTGCTTGTAATTCACGCTAAAGCTATAGCTCTTTAACTTGGAAGATGTGCTATATTTCTCATATTCAAAGAATGTTCTTTAGATGATATAATTCAGAATATTTAATATAATTTGTATTGGAATAAATATGAAAAGTGATATAAAATACTTGTATTTGAGAAATGGTTGGAGGAATTTGGATATTTGTCCTAGAGAGTTTGACAGACAGGTCTTTCTATATACACTTAAATGGCTACCTTATAGAAGAGGAATATAATTTGTTGTATTTGACTTAAGGTGTGTTGACATTCAAAAATTCAAGCACTAGGCCCTCAAGACTCAACTCATCATCATTTTTCTTAGAAAGTATTCACAGATATTCATAGCTCCCTTTCCTCTACCTCAATCACAGATTAGTTAGTTTCCTTTATCTCGACTCCCACATTTATTCTATACTTATTTTTGACATTGCACTTATGACTGTGTGTGAAAAGAATCTGCATCTTTCCAGGTTAAAAAAAAATAAGCTTTGAGAGAAGCAAAGAGGATAACTTATTCATAGTTGTATTCCTTCTATCTGTCATGCAGACATTAAATTTCCTAAAACTATAAAAACTAGCTTAATAATAGATGGATGTTTCCAATTTCAAATCAAACTAATAAGAACTTCAATCTAGTGTGCATTCAGTGAACCTTAATAACTATCTCCTAAATATAAAGGTCTATACTAAGTGGTAGATTATACAGTAGTACAGAAAACAGCCCTAACTTCTGCCTTCATGGAGCCTACAGTATCATTTTTGGAAACAGATATAGATACAGATAAATATAGATACACACACATATATTCACACACACTTATACACACACATGCACATACATACGTACATATAGATACAGATATATAGATATCATTCTAATAACTACAAGAGTTTTTGAGAGTCAGGGTTCTATCCCATGTATATTAAAACAAAAACTAAATGACAACTTGTTGGGAAAGGTAGTGCAGAACACATTTCCATAACAGACCCAGGAGTTGGGCTAGATTTGTATTCTCAAACCAGGCTACATATCAAAATCACCTGGGAAGCTTTTACAAAGAACAGATTGCCTGGCACCACTCGGACCTACTGAATTAATCTCCCTGGGGCCAGAACCTGGGAATCCATTTTGCTAAAATCACACCCCAGGTTATTCTTATGTTACTGTGAAGCCTGAAAACATTGGGCTGGATGCCCTCTAGGTCTCTTTCTACTCAGAGATTTTATGATCCTGTGGTTCTGTGCATAAAAAGATGATTCTTTGATACACCTGTGGCCTTTGAAATTTCTTTTATTTTCATAAGCTGAATGTTTAAAGATACTCCTGATTTCACAAATGAGACACAATGCAGTTTTACTGAGAAAGCTACTTTTAGGTTTCTGCAGAAGATTTGCTACAAAATATAACATTTGGTATTATTGTCTAACAACATAGAGCAAAATTGCATAAAATCAAGACCTCATGTCGTTAAAGATGTGCAAGCATGAGAGCGTACCATTTATATTTCCTATGGTGCTTCAGAATAGCATGTTGCACATAGTAGATATTTAATAAATGTTTGCTATACCAAATATTGGATAGCTTCAGCTATGATATTTCAGACTGCTCGCCTTTTTGGCTGGTCTTGCCTGTTTGTTAAGTGTAGAAGATGAAAGTTATACCAAGAATGAAAACCCTTAACTTTATAATATGTCTCAGTGTGATCTCTATAGGTAATGTTATAAGCGCTGTTTATCATTGTCAGAGCCTGATATCTGCCTGTCTTGAGAAACATATATTTACCATTTTGCAATAACCTTTAAATTCTTACCTGGAAACAGAAAGCAAGAAGACTAAAGTTCTAACAAATAGGACATGATATCAAAATAACCAGTCGATCCTGGGTAAAAGAAAATCCATTAAATGGTTGATTTAATGGAAATAACAAGTTGACTATTTTTATTTCGACTACACATACCTAGTGTTGTACAAGCTGCTAGGATTAAGGAATTATTGAAAAAACCCCAGATAGAATCATTTAGTGTTAGTGAATAAATATTTGGTTTGGTGAATACATGATATTGCTGAAATAGCAAACCCTGGGTAAAGATATATACTAAAATCTGCATTTAGCAATTGCTTCTTAAGTAAGCGATTGAATGGATAAATAAATATATAACAAGATGGTTGTCAAACGTCAACAAACGTGGATTTTTCAGTCAGACTGAATGAAAAATGCAATTCAAATTATTTTTTAAATGTACTTTAAAAAATCTCCAATGGCTTCTCATTTCACTGCTTAAACACTCAACTTATCTTCATGGCATCCAAGACCCTGCATAATTCACTCTTTGTCGGTCCTCCCTATTATTTAGTATCACTCTTTTCCCTTTTTAAAAAGTATATTTCAGCCACACCAGTCGTCTCTCAGTTCTTTGATGCACCCAGCTATTTCCTGACCCAAGGTTTTCACATACTGTGCTTTTCTTGGGACTGGCTCTTTGTCATTCTGGTCTTCCATTTAATAGCTGTGTGCTTTTGTCACTTCTTGGATTTGAATCTTGATCCCACTGTTTCCTAGTTCTGTGACCTTGAATAAGTTATTCAATCTCTCTGAGCTTCATGGTTTTCTTTTTAAATATATAAAAGCTACCAATCATATCCACCTCATAAGGATGCTATAAGGAATGTGTACAAAATTGATGGAAAATGCTTAGAACAGTGTGTTACCCACAGTAGGCACATAGTACATGTTGCTTATTATTTTCATACTTTATAATTACTACATTTATTTGCTTATTTTGGGGGGTGGGGGGATAGAGTCTCACTCTGTCACCCAGGCCAGAATGCAGTGGCAGGATCTCAGCTCACTGCAACCTCCACTTCCTGGGTTCAAGCAATTCTTCTGCCTCAGCCTCCGGAGTAGCTGGGATTACAGGCCCGCACCACCACACCCAGCTAATTTTTGTATTTTTAGTAGAGACCGGGTTTCACCACATTGGCCAGGTTGGTCTCGAACTCCTGACCTCGTGATCCACCCACTTCGGTCTCCCAAAGTGCTGGGATTACAGGCATGAGCCACTGCACCCGGCCTTTTTTATTTTTTAATCTGTCTCTCTGATTAGACTGTCTCTGCAAAGAGAGAAGAGGACCACCACGCCACACACCTGTAATATAAAGAGCACCAGACCCAGAGTAAGGACGCCTAGGTTTGTCAGTTCAGGCATTGATTCTTATTTTACCTTGAAGAAGCAGCATCATGTGTTCTCTGATTTCGTTTTCTCATCTGAAAAAAGAAAAAAAAAAAAAAGAGACCAAATCTTCCATTTTTTTCTCTGATTTTGTTTTCTCATCTGAAAAAAGAAAAAAAAAAAGAGACCAAATCTTCCATTTTTTTCTCTGGTTTTTAAATAAGGATGCGTCTAATTTGCAAACCGTTAAGTACCATTTCAAAGGTAATATGATTATTTCAACTTTGTAAAAGATTCTTGAAAATGCGGTTTCGGCCAGGCCCAGTGGCTCACGCCTGTGATCCCAGCACTTTGGGAGGCTCAGGCGGGTGGATCACCTGAGGTCGGGAGTTTGAGACCAGCCTGACCAACATGGAGAAACCCCTTGTCTACTATAAATAGATAATAAATAAAATAAAAATTAGCTGAAGGTGGTGGTGGGCACCTGTAATCCCAGCTACTCGGGAGGCTGAGGCAGGAGAATCACTTGAACCTGGGAGGCCGAAGTTGCGGTGAGCCGAGATCACGCCATATACACTCACAAGTTTAACGGATATGTGGAGGATGAATTTGTGGTATGACGAGATAAAGCTCTTCTAAAAAGAAATAATTTGGCTCTGACTCTGGATTTTCGTCTCTTTTTCCATTTTTATTTCTCCAGTGTAAGAGTGATGGACTTCTTTATAAGGTATTTAATTCTCTAATCTGAATAAAAACTTTTCTATCCAAAACTGAATTTTTATCCAGCTTTGGTTGAGTATGGATGTATGTGACTGTATACAATCAATTATTTTTGTAGTTTTCTTTTATTTTCCTTAGCATGATAAATGGTCAAAACAATTGGAGAATCATAATAAATGACTTATTAAATATTTCCAGGAAATTCTGATTTTCATTTCATTGAAAATTTATCTTCTGGGAAAGAGAATATCAGAAGGTGAAAACTTATGTTGAATGGCAGGAAGTTGTCCTAGAATATATCTGTATTGTAATTGGGACCTTTGATCTGGGCCTTGCTTCCTATTTCATCAGCCATTGGACATAATATTTGATAAAAGAAAACTATCCCAAGTAAGATGAGAGAAAACATTCTCACTTTTTTCAGGCATTACCCTGAGTTACAATTACCAGTCTCCTTAATTAAATGGCTAGATTTTTATCAAGCCAATAAAAATTATTCATTATAATCACTTACCAAAAACTGAAAGTACTATATTATCTATTTGATAATTTAATGGGGTATAATCAATCTTTGTAAGAAAAATTATTAAATATTACTCAGAGAAAACCTGAATTTAACATTACTGCTACTAATTCTTAATTATGCACAGATCTTATTAATGGAGATTACAGAATTTAATATTGATTTCAATCTGTGAGCGATAACACAATAAAAGTTCTGTACATGTGTAACTATATCTCTGTTGTTGACAAAGTACTTATATATACCACATAATTTTTGATTCTACAGTAACCTATTTAAGTTAAACAGTGTAGATATTATTTATCACATCTTATTAATAAGAAAGCTGGAACTTAGAGAAAACCTTTATGGGTTGGCCTCTCTGAAAGTTATTTGAATTGAGATAAGGGCACAGATATATAGAGTAAGTTTAGGATTTTTTTCCAGCAAATCACAGAATACAATTAAAAAACCTACAAGGATTGTAGTTCCCAAATATGAGCCTTAGGCAATTTACCAACTCTCTTATTCTCAGATGTTTTATTTTGCTTTTATTTTTTTTTGGTATGTAAATGTGGGTGGTAGCATTGTGGTAAGGACAATGAATGATGATATTACACACAGGTATGTACGTACGTATGTATTTATGTTCATGTAGGTTTGTATGTTCTGAAGGACACATAATTATTGATATTTCTCATAATAGAATGACAAAATTTTAGATTTGAGAGGACTTAATGATTACAATTTTTCTTTGCTTTATCCTGATTTTTGAATATTCTTCAGACAAATAGCCAATCAGACTTTTGGGATTTAACTGAAAACAGATGGGTTTTGAGAACCTGCCCTGCCAGTGGAACTGAAGAGCTATCAAGTATTTAACAGTCATTGAGCACTTATTATATGCCAGGCACCACACTAGACATACCATTAATGTTATAATTTTGCATGTTGCATGCACTTTTCCCTGAAAAAGTGTTTGTATAAAATATATTAAGATTCGTGTAGATATAAATTGAAAACTATGTATCTGCATGGGAAATGTGTGTACGTATAAAGGACAATGACCAGATCGGTTACTTTAGCGCTTAGTTTGAAAGATTCCTATGATAAGAACTTTTCTTAGGCTGGGAGAATGATGACCATTTTAATTTACATCTGTATTTGGTAAAATGTTGAGTGGTGAAACTAGGACCAGGATTTACATTATAGTAGATTTGGAAAGGTGGAAAGAACCAGAACCGTAGAGAGAGGAAGAGTAAGAGAGACAGAGAGAGAGAGAGAGAGAGAGACATCTATTAGGTTGCTGAAAAAGTAATCGCAGTTTTTGCCATATATATACACACACACACACATATAAATATATACAAAATATATATATACACATAGAAATGTATATGCATATACATATGTACATATATACACATACATTTTATAAACATTTGTATATATAAACATATATATATATATATATATATATATATATTTTTTTTAGATGGAGTCTCGCTCTGTTGCCCAGGCTGGAGTGCAGTGATGCGATCTCAGCTCTCTGTCATCTCCACCTCCTGGGTTCAAGTGATTCCCCTGCCTCAGCCTCCTGAGTAGCTGGGATTACAGGCGCATGCCAGCATGCCCAGCTAATTTTGTATTTTTAGTAGAGACGAGGTTTTGCCGTGTTGGCCAGGGTGGTCTCAAACTCCTGACCTCAAGTGATCTACCTTCCTCAGCCTCCCAAAGTGCTGGGATTACAAGCGTGAGCCACTAAGCCTGGCCTATAAACATATATTTTATATAGAATTTCATATATACCATATATACATATATAGTACACATACATATGTATACACATAATGTATCTAATTCATAATATATCTATTTAAGTCTTAAAACAATTTTAAAACCCTTTGACACATTAATATCTTCATTTAATTTTCAAATATTTAAAGAAATTTGAGGCTCAGAGACAGTAATTCTTCACTGTTGCAATTTAAGCTTACAATCTTTTTTTGAACAAAAATATGGCTGGGATTTGAGCTTACATAGAATTTAAAACCCATGTGTTTTTTTACTATACCATACTGTTTCCAGTTTGTAGCCTAAATGTTGTTATGAAAGAAGCTTCTGGTATGAAAAGAAATAGAAGAAAATAGAATATAGTAAACCCTGAGGAGATAAAAAGATTAGAGCAGAATGATACTTTACTGGGACCTCATAACTGTTCAAAACTGTCAGCAACTGCCTTTTTTTTTTTTTTTTAGACGTAGTCTCACTCTGTCACCCAGGCTGGAGTGCAGTGGCGCGACCTCGGCTCACTGCAAGCTCCGCCTGCTGGGTTCACGCCATTCTCCTGCCTCAGCCTCCCAAGTAGCTGGGACTACAGGTGCCCACCACCACGCCCGGCTAATTTTTTATATTTTTAGTAGAGACGGGGATTCACTGTGTTAGTCAGGATGGTCTCGATCTCCTGACCTCGTGATCCGCCTGCCTTGGCCTCCCAAAGTGCTGGGATTACAGGCGTGAGCCACCGCGCTCAGCCCGGCAACTGGCATTTTTAATCTACAGAAATGAAAGATAATCCATACCTAGATTTGTACTGTTTCACTTTATGTTACATAGTCCTGACATGGTATTTGATGTGGCAACGTGCTTTGCTCCATCCATTTCATGTACCCTGGATGGATGCTCGTGGTTTTTAGCCTTTCCTTGCTTGTAACTAATGTGTTTTTATGTATACTGTCACAGACAGTATACTAAAGTCTCTGAGCAAAACACTGCTAAAGAACTCATGCATAAGTACTAGAAGTGTGTTCTCTAACTGGGAAACTGTTTCACTCATCTGAAAGAAAATTAACCTCCTCACAGAGTGCAGCCAGCTCTCATTCTGAAGTTTGAAGTGTGACTCCATGAGGAACCAAGGTTGCAGGAACTCCTCTCTTCTTGCCTGGATTTTGATCTTTCTCCCTTCCGAATTTGTAAACAAAACCTTCTCTCTAGGCTTGAAAATTCTTACAGTGAATCTCTGGCCAAAAGAAAATGATTCTTCCAAAATGTGGAGAAAAATTGGCCAGATTTGAGAGTGTTTTGGATTGAAAGTGGCAACCGTGTGCCAATATCACAAAGAAAGTACACATTGCCTCTGCTTACACTCATTTGTGCATAAATTACAGCTAATGTGGCTACAATCAATGCTGTGCAGAAAAAGTAATGCACAGTCTCTGGCATTTTGTGTAAGAGACTAGTTGCTCACTTTGTGGTGGCTCTATTTTATACATAAGAATTTCTTTCACGTTTTGCAATTTATCTACAATATTTTTCATGTCAAAACACACCATTATCTTGAAGCCATTTCATAGCATCACTAATAATAGTTCTTTGTTTCTTACAACAGAAGTTCAAGACCCTATTTAATAAGATTTCATGAACTGGTTGATTCTATAGCAAGGTTTAAAGACAGAATGGTTTCACTTTTGACACTCAGTCTTTTCACTAATAAGATAAAAAAACAAGTAACAGTCTCCGGTAAAACACTAAAAGACATCTGAAAACAAATTGTATAAAACAAACAAAATGATTCTGTCATGTTTTTTGTTATATTTGTATAATTTCTTTAATTTACAAACCCATTTACATGTATTAGCTCTTGTTTAATAATTTGAATTAATCAAAAACTTTTGAGTATTTGCTCTTTAGTAATCATTGAGCTAGGCATATGTAATCTTCAATATAATTGTGTGAGGCAGGCTGTATTATTTTTGGTTCTGAGAAGAGGAAATTGAGGCATAGAGAAATTAAATTACATGACCAATGTTACATGCAGTTAATCATGTTAGAAACATTACTCAAAGCTCTTTTATTTCCAAATCTAGTATCCCTTTTGTGACATTTTGCCTCTATTATGTAACGAGAGATAACTCACTTAGGAATTAATGTCAGTCTTATCTACACTCAAATTATTTAATAACACTGCAGAAAACAGTCTGTCCTGAGTAGATCTAAGAATTTCCCAAAATGAGCTATTTGAAACATTTCCAAATTATTCCTAACTGCTATATATTGAGCAATAAAAGAAATTGCTTTCTTGTATTTTTCTTCTTTGTGTTTGTGTACCTGCTCACAAAAATCATCTCATACATAATGCAAGGTAATAAACTACATCTTGTAATGGCTACAAAGCCTTGCCCATGTGGAAATAGAACCGGAAATCCATTACTAGTGATGCACCCTTCAAATGCAATTCAAGTTTGACAAACATTAAACAATTTGGGCAGGCACTTGCAACCGATGTTTCCTCTGAGTGCTTTTTAGATGTCTGATCATCATGTTATTATTCTAAAATGCCAGGAAGAATCAATAATTTCCTTCAGGTAAATCACTATGGGTTGAAATGCCACACAAGAGTAACCATTGCCCATTTTCTTCTGGGAAAGATAATATGAGCTCCCTATTCACAGGTTGTTTTCTTTTGAAAAGATAGTTCTCTTGAAATTTCATTTTCTCTTTGTGGCTTCTAAAATATGTTGCTATTTGATCATACTCTCAAATAAAATTGGTGTTTTCCTAATAGAATAAGCACATTCTCGTTCACTTATAAAAAAGTGAATATAATTAATTAGTGGCTCTGTTTTCTTTTCTATATGAAACAAAATAATTTCTAGTTCTCAATGAATTAAAATAAATTTCCTTTACCGAAA
Source organism: Symphalangus syndactylus (assembly GCF_028878055.3). NCBI lineage: Eukaryota > Metazoa > Chordata > Mammalia > Primates > Hylobatidae > Symphalangus > Symphalangus syndactylus. The sequence continues at coordinate 10,901,896 of NC_072442.2, read as the reverse complement.
AAAGCATTTCACCCAGCTAAATAAATAATCCTGCTTACATAGACTGGTTTCATTCTCAAGAAGCATTCGTTAGAAGTGTCTAAATATATCTGTTTTTGACGTATTTTCTTGCTTTTTTTTTTAGAAGGGAAGAGGTTCTGAGACTCTCTTATTTCTTAGGAAAAAAAACTCTATAATTTACAATTTTTTGTCTTTAAAATGCACACTGAAAGACATTAGTTTTTGGCACTGCGTTGTTATCCCGTTGAGCTGAAAAGTTTTGATCTTTGTACAGGGCAGAAGTAGGGAGATTCAAGCAAAGAATTTAAGCACAATGAAACATGATCTTAGAAACATCCCCTTCTTATCCACTTTACTTCGTTTGGTGAAAAGAAATTTTCTCTCTCTCTTTCGGGACTTTTTTTGTTATGTAAAAATTATCCAAGACTAGAGAGAATAGGGTAATTCACTCAGTGCTCATCACTCACAAAACTTATTTCATCTGTACTCCTCCCTATTCTTGACTATCCTCAGAATATTTTGAAGCACATCTCTTTCCATTCTTAAATATTTCAGTATATATTTATATCAGATAGTAATTGTATTTGGCAACCATAACCATAATACCATTAACCTAGCAATTAGTACTTCCTAACATTATCAGAAAGGTAATTATTGTTCAAGTCTCCCTGATAGTTTGTAAAATGTCATTTTGCATTTGATTTGTTCAATTTATGATCCAGCCAAAGCCTACACATTACACTTCTCTGAGATTTCTGTAAATATCTTTCAATCTGTATGTTACTCCATCATTTTTTTAATTCTTATTTATTGTTTTTTAACAATTTGTAGAAGAAAATGATTTATTGCTCTGTGGCATTCTTCACATTCTAGATGTTGCCAGTTGCTTCCTCGTAACGTTTCTTGACGTCTTCCTCTACTTCTTTTATTTTCTATAAATTGATAGTTTGACAAAAAATAGTTTAGAATACTTCATAGGTTGGCTTGCACACCTCTTACTTGTTCACACCATGGGCACATCATGACTGGTGTGTCTCTTTTTCTACATGATGTTGTAGATCATATTATTATTTAACAAAGAATCTCTTTTTCCATTGAATGCATCCCTTTCCCCAGACTTCATGAGAGAAGTATACCTCCCAACTACATGGGTATTGAACTTAGCAATTTGGCTTGCTGTGGCTTATAGAATGTGAATGTATATGACATAGATCACATCTGTGCCAAGACTACAAATGCGTTTGCATTGTCTGGCTTAGCTTCTAGAATTCTTGCCTTCTGCCATGAGAATCGTGTGTTTCAAACAGCAACTGCTTCTTTTATCTTGGGTTACAGATTGTGAAGACAGAATAAGTTAACCTGAAAGCAAACCACAGTTTGGAACCAAGCCAAGCTTAGCATAAGTTGACCCACAGATCCAATTTTTTCATAATCAAGAAATAAATGTGTGTGTTTACATGCTATTGAGTTTTGAAATTACTTTTTGACCAACATCATTGCAGTAAAAGTTTAGTGATATAAATATTAATATTGATCAATGGAGTGGGGTGTTATCAGATTCCTCTGCCCTCTTTTAACTTAATGGTTTTGGCAACCATTGATGATTATTGCCTAGATCATTTACCTCATTACGGGATGCAATTTGGTGATTGTCTAAGTCTATCATTCCTCACTCATATATTAATCCCAGAAGAGCACCTGAGAAGGAAACTTGGGTATGGTTTTGTAAACCAAAAATAAAATTCTGAAGTCCTCCAACCATCTGAATGGAATTCCTCCTCAGGCAGGGCTGTTTTAAAATTTAACCCAAGAGATTGTTTCAGGCCATGATGAGAAGTGGGAGTAGAACATGACTCATTATACCTTTCCAGTATTAACATCAACACAGACATTAAGTCTGATAAGAAACATCTTACAACCTATTGTCTCTAAGGCTACTACCTAAAGGCTTCATCTGCTAATAAGAACTTGGGTCTTCATAACCCTTTATCTTAACCCAGGCATCCCTTTCTATTAATCCCAGTCTTTAGATAAACTCAGCCAATCATCAACTAGAAAATTTTTCATCTACCTATAAGCTAGATGCCCCACCCCACCCTCAGTTCAAGTTGTCCTGCCTTTCTGGACCAAACTGACGCATTTCTTAAATGTGTTTGATTGAAATCTCATGTCTCAATAAAATGTGTAAAACCAAGCTGCACCCGGATCACTTTGGGCACATGTTCTCAGGACATCCTGAGGGCCGTGTCATGGGCCATGGTCACTCATATTTGGCTCAGGACAAACCTCTTTAATTATTTTACAGAGTTTGACTCTTCTTGTCGTCAACAATTTGTAAAGGAAAGTCAGAGTAATTTTTTAAAAATATTATTTCACTTGATTTGCTGGTTTTAAGAATAATGAACTGGTTCTCTAGCATCCTCCAAAGATGACCAATGTGATTTGGTTTGAATTACTACGTACTCATGGATTTTCATTAGTATAAAAATGTCAAACACTGTTTTATGTGTATCCACCAGTTGCTGATATTAATCTTTTGATGCTCACATTGTCTACTCTTACTATTTCTGGTTAAAAATATTAATAAGTTTATTAAACATTAGAGCTAGAAACCTTTTTTTAAATTTTTCTAGTGGAGCTGCTTTTCCTTTCTCTAAAGCCTGGAAATTATAACTAAGGTTGGGGATGCAGAGAAACTGCTCACAGTAAAATCCCTTGATAGTCTGAGTCAAAGGCAGTGAATGCTGACTGTTAGGAAATCCCGAGTGGAGTGCAGTGTATTGGAAAATGGCTCAAAGATCTACCATCAAAGATTAAGGGCCCTTGCAACTATTGGTAGGGGATTCCTGGCATAAAGATGGTATCCCAGTTAAGTGATCTTCAGTAAATGGCAAATAAAGGATTAACCACCCGGAGCATTGGCCCCACGAATTCAGTATTTATAGCCATTCAAGTTATTAGCTTTTTAATTAACATGGAAAGATCTGAAAGTACATAATTGTATTCCATTCTAATTATATTAACAGATTACACACACGAAAATTAGAATTTTGTTTTTCTAATATTCTCTTTAAGAATGTGCAAATAGAGTTGATGTTTTCTCAATAAATGTCTCTCAACTGTTATTATGTTTATAAACAGAATAGAAAAAATACAAGTTAATGGTATTCATTTAAGTATGTTGCATCCAGTTGGGATTATAGAATTAAAACAGGCTTTACACAAGGGTATTAGAGATATACCACATCCATTTATTTAATCTGCTCATTGAATTATTTAACACATCTTCTTATAAAGTGCTTTGTGCATGTACTAGGATTTGAATATGAACAGATTAGATTGTTACATTTATTTCCTTTAAGACAGAATCAGCTGAAAGAGTTATTTCAGAGTCTACAGAATAGAAATTAAGTAAAGGAAAGCAAATGCAAATCTGAGAAAAGAGTAAGAATCCACTTCTGATTCCCTGATTGCTCACTTGGGCTCAACTTTAATGATGTTGGCTTAGGAATTTTACTGAGTGAAGCTTCTAATCCTGAGATCTTTTAGTTCTTTTATTAAAACATCAAGCCAAATTCTTATTGTAAAGTTGTTTTTTTATACTTTGTGTTAAACCTAAGGATACATACTGTCCGTGCTTGTAATGTAATCTAAAAATACTCTGATATGATGATCCAAATATTGGATCAACTCCAAGGTGTAAGAAGTGAGGCAGCTTTCTGTGTCAAAATAGTTTGTTGACCCAGGAGGATTTGGTCTGACACTTGTCTATTCTAAAGAGGTGATAGGAAGATGTATAAAGTGTCAATGTTTTCCTGCCATATTCAGACCTTAAAGCATTTATTGCCCTTTATCTTTACCTGAGCTCTGATATATGAAGCCGGAATTTCCCAATAAGGGAAAGCAGCAGTCACATAATTAGAAAAAAAAAATAGAATTTATGTTTAAAATTCAGAATCTTTGTTCTAACGAAAGACAAATGACTTCAGAGGAATCACTGTTGAAGTGGCAATCCCAACCCTCTCTTTAACTCTCTCTACCATTTATAAGCTGAGACGTGGAAAATGAGATGGAGACAGAAGCCTTACAATCCCGTAAAGCCCCTTAAAGAGAGCCCTGTAACTCTCTTTCCTCATCCCAGTTGGATATATGAGGTAGTAGTAGTTTAAATAGTTTTAATTTTCCATCTGTACATTAAAAAATCACTCCAAAAGTTTTGGAATCACAATCTTTCTTGTTACTTTTCATGATTTTACACATTGACTGGGTTCATCTGAGGAGTTCTTATGTTATATACGATGTTGCGATTTGGACTGGAGCTTCACTTATCTGGGGACTCAACGTGACTGAAATGTCCAAGTTCGTTCATTCCCATGACTGGCGCACTGATGAACAGCCAGAAGACTGGGCTCAGTGAAGATAGGGTACCGGGATGGCTAGACCTTCCTCCTCCCCCTTTCTCTCTATGTAGTCTCAGGGACTCTTCCTCTACATGTTCGCTTCAGTATATCAGCTGGACTTCTAACATGAAAGCTCAACTTCCAAGAGGACAGAATGGAAGCTTGCAGTTCTTTTTAAGGCTTAGACCCAAAACTGGCACAACGACATTTTGGCTACATTTTAGGTACAGATTCAGCATTGATGGGAACATCTATAAGAGCATAAATGTGATGCACAGGGGTCAACTTTGAAGAGAATCTACCAGGAGAATAGAAACCTTCTTTCAGTTTGTGGGTCTGAGAATAGAGAATACATTGTATACTTTTTCGTGGCTGTCCTTGATGGTTGCAGTCCTCATACCATTTCCAGCAATCCCACAATCTGGTAATGTATAGTCTAGTTTCGTGGGTTTACTCTGCAGATGGGCCTGACAGGACAGTTTGTGCTTGGCCTCAGAGGGATTTAGTGAACCAGGAGAGGCTTGTGGTCTTGGTGAAGAGATGATGGATGCCGCCCTTAATAGGGATTTATACACAGAAGTTCCTTGTGCCTTTGCGAGAATCTTTATAACGGCCTCGAAAAACCTTGTGTTGCATCTTTATAGAAGCAGATTCACTTATCACTGGTGTTGAGAACCTGATATTCTATAACTTGACCTATAAGATTCATTATAATTTCTAGGTAATATATTTTTTCTATTTCAGCTTAATTAATACTATTTTCTATTAAACATCATTATTCAATCAAGTTCTGTTGGGAACTTACTATATAGTAGGGACTATTTTAGGAGACAAAGCAGTGCAAGCAGTTTGCTAAAGCTCTGCTTTCCTTGAGCTTTGTAGTTATGTAAGAGAGGAGACAGACAATACAAAACTTAGAATACGTGATGTATGACACATGATATTTAAAAAAAAGGAAAAGAGTTCTAGTATATGGGTGCTGAGGAGTGGAGGTGGGGCAGTACAGTGTGCCTTATTGAGACAGAGACAATATGAAATTAAATACCTGCAAATTTAAGAAAGAGCATTCCAACTAGAGGGAATAACAAATGCAAAGACATGAAGGTGAAAGCATATCTGGCTTGTTTGTGGAATCAAAAGGATTGTAAGAAAGCCCTCAAAGCTTGACCAGGGTTAGCAAGGAGGAGAAAAATAAAAGATGATGAGTCAGAAGACATAAAGGAGAGTATAGTCAGAGGTTAAAGGGTGTAGCAACCATTTCCAACTCTGCAGGAAAATTATGCCATATAAAAACTATTTGAGTACCTATTTGTTTATTATTGATATATAATAGTTATACATAGGGTACATGTGATATTTTCATACATGTGCCCACTGTACATGTACAATTACCAAATCAAGGTAATTGGGATAGCTAAAATATCATATATGTATTCATTCTTTGTGCTGGGAATATTCCAATGTTTCTATTTTCTAGATATTTTGAAATGTACAATACATTATCATTAATTATAGTCTCCCTACTGTACAATTGAAGAATAGAACTTATTCCTCCTATTGAACTCTGCTTCGTACCCACTAACCAAATTCTCTTCATTCCTCCTACTTCCCAGTCTCTGGTAACCACTACTGGACTCTCTACCTCCATGAGATCAAGGTTTTTAGCCCCCACATATGAATGAGAACATGTAAGATTCACCTTTCCATGCCTGGCTTATTTTGCTTAACATAATGACCATCCATGTTGCAACAAATAACAGGATTTTCTTCTTTTTTTACGGAGTTCACAGAAGGGTTCACAAAACTCAAGGAAACATTCACTTCCATTTGCTGGTTTACTATTAAGAATACAACTCCAACTCTTTGCTATTGTGAATAGTGCCGCAATAAACATACGTGTGCATGTGTCTTTATAGCAGCATGATTTATAGTCCTTTGGGTATATACCCAGTAATGGGATGGCTGGGTCAAATGGTATTTCTAGTTCTAGATCCCTGAGGAATCACCACACTGACTTCCACAATGGTTGAACTAGTCTACAGTCCCACCAACAGTGTAAAAGTGTTCCTATTTCTCCACATCCTCTCCAGCACCTGTTGTTTCCTGATTTTTTAATGATGGCCATTCTAACTGGTGTGAGATGGTATCTCACTGTGGTTTTGATTTGCATTTCTCTGATTGCGGCACTATTCACAATAGCAAAGAGTTGGAACCAACCCAAATGTCCAACAACGATAGACTGGATTAAGAAAATGTGGCACATATACACCATGGAATACTATGCAGCCATAAAAAATGATGAGTTCGTGTCCTTTGTAGGGACATGGATGAAACTGGAAAACATCATTCTCAGTAAACTATCGCAAGGACAAAAAACCAAACACCGCATGTTCTCACTCATAGGTGGGAATTGAACAATGAGAACTCATGGACACAGGAAGGGGAACATCATGCTCCGGGGACTGTTGTGGGGTGGGAGGAGGGGGGAGGGACAGCATTAGGAGATACACCTAATGCTAAATGACGAGTTAATGGGTGCAGGAAATCAACATGGCACATGGATACATATGTAACAAACCTGCACATTGTGCACATGTACCCTAAAACCCTAAAGTATAATAAAAAAAAAAAAAGAAAAAAAAAAGAAAAAAAAGAATACAACTCACGTACAGCCAGATGGAAGAGACCCACAGGGCAAAATATGGAGAAGGGGCATAGGGCTTCTATACCCTCTCTGGACAAGCCACCCACCCAGCACCTTCATATGTTCAGCAACCTGGACATTCTGCAAATCCTTTCAGTTAAGGTTATTCTGCAGGCTTTATTACTTAGGCATGCTGGATGAAATTATTGGCCACTAGTGATTCACTCAATCTCCAGTACTCTTTCCTCTCCCCCTGTAGTTTGGAGGGTGAGGCTGAAAGTTTCAATCCTCTAACCATATGGTTGGTTTCCCTGGTAACTGTCTCCCACCTTTAAGGGATTTCCAAAAGTCATCTCATTCATATAAACTCATGTGTGATTGAGAGGGATTTTGTTAATGAACTACAGAAGATGCTCCTTTTACCTTTATCACTTAGGAAATCACAAGGGTTTTAGGAACTCTGCCTGAGAACTGGCAACTAAGATCAAACATATATTTCTTATTACATCACAATATCACATTGAAGCCAGTTTATAGTTGTTTTTCTTACTCAAGAAGCAACTTTGTTTCAATTTTCATTCTTGCAGAGCCACAATGCTACATGATATATTTGTGGCATAAAAAGTAAGTGAGTTTGTTATCTTCAAGGCATTCACTCTAAAAGCAAAACAATCCAGTAAGAAGCTGTAGTCACACATCACTTAACGGCAGGTGCACATCACAAGAAACACCTCCTTAGGCAATTTCATTGTTGTGTGAACATCAGAGTGTACTCACACAAACCTAGACAGTATGGCCTGTTACACACTTAGACCGAATGATAGAGTCTGTTGCTCCTAGGCTCCAAATCTGTACAACGTGTTACTGTTCTGAATATTGTAGGTAATTGGAACGCAAAGGTAATATGTGTGTATCTAAACAAATCCAAACATAGAAAAGGGACAGTAAAAGTATGGTATAAAAGATTAAAAAGTGGTACACCTGTAGAAGGCACTTACCATGAATGGAGCTTGCAGGAATGGAAGATGCTCTGAGTGAATCAGTGAGTGAGTGGTGAGTGAATCTGAAGGCCTAGAACATTATTGAACACTACTGTAGAATTTATAAGCACAGTACACTTAGGCTACACTACATTTATAAAAACAATGTTTTCTTCAATAATAAATTAACCTTAGCTTATGATAACACTGTAACTTTTTACTCCATAAACCTTTAAACATCTTTTTGATTCTTTTGTAATAACATTTAGCATAAAACACATTGTACAGCTGTACAAAAACATTTTCCTCCTTTGTATCTTTTAAATGCTATGGGCTTTTTTCTATTTTAATTTTTTTCTATTTAAATGTTTAAAAAAAAACAAAAAAACTAAGACACAAACACACACATTAGCCTAGGCCCACACAGGGCCAGGATCATCACCATAACATCTGCCTCCATGTCCTGTCCCTCTGGAAGGTCTTCAGGGGCAATAAGAGGTATGAATCTGTCATCTTCTGTGACAACAATGCCTTCTCCTGAAGAAGCTTCCTGAGGCTGTTATATGGCTTTCTCTCTCTCTCGCTCTCTGTATATACATACTGTATATATATGTATATATATATATACACACACACACATACATATGACATATATATACACATTCTATATATATGCACAGAGTGTGTGTTTATATATAGTGTGTGTATATATATGACAGATACATACACTGTTATATATATAAATATATATATATGTATATATATACAGAGAGAGAGAGAAACAGTGATAGTACATTGTAAAATAACAATAAGAAGTAAAGTATAGTAAATACGAGGTAATATGAATTTTCTAGCTCCATTATAATCTTAGGGGACCACCATAGTCTATGCGTTCTGTGGTTGAGTGAAACGTCTTTATGGGGTGCATGACTGTAATTGATTTTGTCATGTCATAAATTGCCATCAATTGCCCTCTTTGTTTTTCTGCTCTTCGGAGAGAAATTTTCTTTAAAGGGATTTCAAATAGCGTTTGTAGGGCTTTTTTCTCCATCTTAAGTGCCTTCTAAATATTTCAGCAGTTATCACCTGTCAGGCCATAATAATTTGTCATCATAAAGAAGGAGGAATTTTTTTGTGTGGGACATATATTTAAATGATTCTGCAGCATACAAAACCATCTAATACTGAATGCTTGCCTGTTCTTGCTTGTGTGATTTTTGCTTGGCTTATGATAAGCAGCAGGAATATTCTATGAAATGCCTGTATATCCTTAAATTTTGGAATCAGTGTATTTCTCTAGTAGTTACATTATCAAGTACACATATTTTGTTCTTTTTAAAATATATTTTATTGGAATATAATCTACTTACAGAAAAGTGCACACAAATTATGTGTGTCATTGGACAGATATTCATAAAGTAGCCAGCACTCAGATAAACTGTGTAGCCAGCACTCAGATCAAGAAACAGAACATTTATGAGCACCAGGATGCCCCCGTCATGCTCCTTCCTAATCATTACTTCCCCTTTCAAGTGTAATCACTATTTTGTATTCTGGTACTTCAGATTCATTTTTCCTATTTTTTAAATATAAAATTTTCCCAAAGATATACATTTTACTGGGCATGATACAAATATACTCTTTTGTCTCAGCTTCTGTGTCTCAATCACAGGTTCATAAGACTCAAAATAAATAATGCCTGTTATGTACAGCCAGCATTTATTTATTTTTATTGCTGTGGAATATTCCATTGGATTAATAGACTGCCATGGGATTTTGAGTTATGGAACAGACACTAGACTGTGAATCTGAGCAGGACACTTGATTTCAGTGAGGGGGACAATTAATACCTGACTCCTCATGGCAGGTCGGCTTTCCCAAGAAAGCAGCCTCTGAGATAGTGATTAGTGCATATAAGAACTTACTGGAATGTGTCCCCTCAAGCAACACCTGTGGGAGAGGAGAAGGAAGCAACACGAAGTGGACGAAAAGTTGGGCTGTGATGAAATTACAACACAGCCTCAGCCACCCCTGCTTACGATGTTCCTTCAGACTTGTCTTAATTTCCCTCAAGGGGGCAAGACCTTTTTGCTCCCATATCAACCAATCACTGGATTCATGCTGCCCACAGTCAGAGGGCTTGACCTTGAAGCAGGTGTCTGTCTGCAACACAATAACCTCCACACTTCTTGTTAAATAAACATTCCTAATAGTAACAATCTAACAGGTGCCTCCCTGCCTTCTCTAGGGACCAGGCCTTCTAATGGACCCTTGTGATGCTAATAAGTTTGCAGACATAAGCATTTAGTTAAGGTTAGAGTCCTTGTGAGTTGAAAGTGAGAAAAAAAAAAAAAAAAAAAAAAAAAAAAAAAAAAAAAAACCACAAACTTTAAATTGAGCTGTGGTGAAAACTGTTGAAAGAATCACTAAAATTAGGTAATCATTTTGTATTGTGCTCTCCTGTCTCTTGTGTACTTCACAGTGTACACATTGGGTTTGTGATGAAGGAAAAAGAAAGAAGCCTAATCAAATTGTCCCACTTGCAGTGCTGAATGAGTCTCCATGTCCGCCTTTCATGGTGGCAAAGTAAGAACAAGAAGGTAAAGGGAAGAAAAATTAGAAGCAATATTTTTTAACAACCTACTCGGTCCAAAGCACTCTACTACTATGTGTTTTGTATGTTTTGTCTCATGAAATTATCATGGCTATGTGACGTATCTATTACTGTTTCCACGTAAAGAAGGAAGAAGGAAGAGGAAAAGAGAGCATTGTGGATCAACAGTTAATAAGTGTTAAAAATAAAACTCAGACTCAACTTCAACTTATTCCAGTTCATTTTTTCTCCCAACCACAACACACTTTCTCTCTATGAGATGAGACAAAATGAGCATAAACCACTGGGTAGGGGAGGTGAGTATTTTCCCTTTACTTACAACAGAGTGCACATAATTTAACTTAACAGAATCAGGAGTTACTTACACCATGTGTTTTTTCCCTGATTTCAACATAGATTTTGTCTATGATAAAAACACATTTAGTGTACCTGCTCACGAGAAAGAAAGCCTCAGAAGACATGGATCTTGGTCACTTCTGCATCCCTAGCACATAAAACAGGGCTACAGGAATTTCACTAACCCATTTCTTGATTCAATAAATGACATATCAGTTCTTACAGCTCTTCGGCCCTTAAATACCAACTGATACGCATTCAATTCAGTCAGTCAGTTAGTGACAGATGCGAAATATGGGATTTATTTGTATAAACATAAGCAATATCTCAGGATTCTCTTCATTTTCAAAAAACTAATGAAATTAAAGCATCATCCAAGGACACACAACTTAGGACTTCAGTTTATCCATGCAAAGAGACCTCTTAAAAACGGAGGGTAACTGAGTCATTTTCTGTCTCTTCCTCCTTTCTTATTCTTTCCCCTTTCTCTGCATCACTTTTATTTTAAAAAATGGTGAAAATAACTTATGAGAGAATAAAACGCCGAAAGAGTCAGAAAGAGAGAGTCTGAAACTGAAGGGGAAAGTGAGGACCATTTGTGGCAACATTTCCAGAGGTGGCAGCCAAGGAGCTGCAGATAGCAGAGTTTATTTATAGTTAAAGTGAACAGAGATGCCTTGTGATGATGTTGGCTGTGAATTTTTGTTTTAAGGAAGCAGGATAAATAATACACCTACCTGAAACAGGAGAAAACTAAACTTGGAAAATCTCTTTAATGACAGAAATAAAAGGAGTTGTGAAATTATGCTGCCTGGTACTTTTGCTGTTGTGTGATTCCTTTGCAGTAGATGAATAATTCAATCTCAAGCTCCCCAGTGGAATACTTTGGGGCATCTACATGAATCTCATAAATGTCAAATTTATTTGCTTGTAGTCATTACCACATCCTAAAGAAAATGGATTTCACTTATTCTGCAATACGAGATCATCAGAAAGTACAGAAAATCTGACCATTCCTAAGAAGAAGAGTTAGATTTACTTTCCTTAAGATTTAAGGCCAAGTTCCATAAATAGTGAGTCATTGTACCTGCTACATTATTTTATGTCTGAAAGCTAGAAATGACCTAGCTTATTATATTCCTCCTACCCAGTGTTTCTCTAGCCTGTGCTAGACATGTTCAGAGTTGGAAATCTACTACATTTTTGGACAGTGCTCATGGTTAGGGAGCTCTACCTTATATTAAGATGAAATCTGCTTTCTTGCAAGTGATTAGCCTACTGGCTCTAGTTCTGTCTTCTAGAAAAATTTAGAGGATTAATCCTATTCCTGAAAAAATAATCTTTTTATTATTATTATGATACTTTAGGTTTTAGGGTACATGTGCACAATGTGCAGGTTTGTTACATATGTATCCATGTTCCGTGTTGGTTTGCTGCACCCATTAACTCGTCATTTAGCATTAGGTATATCTCCTAATGCTGTCCCTCCCCCCTCCCCCCACCCCACAACAGTCCCTGGAGTGTGATGTTCCCCTTCCCGTGTCCATGAGTTCAATATTGTGAAAATGGCCATACTGCCCAAGGTAATTTATAGATTCAATGCCATCCCCATCAAGCTATCAATGACTTTCTTCACAGAATTGGAAAAAACTACTTTAAAGTTCATATGGAACCAAAAAAGAGCCCACATCGCCAAGTCAATCCTAAGCCAAAAGAACAAAGCTGGAGGCATCACGCTACCTGACTTCAAACTATACTACAAGCCTACAGTAACCAAAACAGCATGGTACTGGTACCACAACAGAGACGTAGATCAATGGAACAGAACAGAGCCCTCAGAAATAATGCTGCATATCTACAACTATCTGATCTTTGACAAACCTGACAAAAACAAGCAATGGGGAAAGGATTCCCTATTTAATAAATGGTGCTGGGAAAACTGGCTAGCCATATGCAGAAAGCTGAAACTGGATCCTTTCCTTACACCTTATACAAAAATTAATTCAAGATGGATTAAAGACTTACATGTTAGACCTAAAACCATAAAAACACTAGAAGAAAGCCTAGGCAATACCATTCAGGACATAGGCGTGGGCAAGGACTTCATGTCTAAAACACCAAAAGCAATGGCAACAAAAGCCAAAATTGACAAATGGGATCTAATTAAACTAAAGAACTTCTGCACAGCAAAAGAAACTACCATCAGAGTGAACAGGCAACCTACAGAATGAGAGAAAATTTTTGCAACCTACTCATCTGACAAAGGGCTAATATCCACAATCTACAATGAACTCAAACAAATTTACAAGAAAAAAACAACCCCATCAAAAAGTGGTCAAAGGACATGAACAGACACTTCTCAAAAGAAGACATTTATGCAGCCAACAGACATATGAAAAAATGCTCATCATCACTGGCCATCAGAGAAATGCAAATCAAAAATAATCTTTAAAATAATCAAGGTTAGCTTCTGGATGCCCCATAACAGTTCTTCTGTAAGTTAAATAGCTAAATATACCTGCTGCTTTAACTTTTCCAAGAATGATAGATGCATGTTATTCTGAAAAGGCATCTGTTACCATTATTTTTAAATTGTAGATTTCAGGTCTAAATAGGGTTCTAAAGTTGGTAAAAGCAAGTTGTCTACACATTTTTTTTTTGCTTATATACATCATAAGATATTTTAAAAATAACTGCTGGGCCCCTCACACATTTTTAAGTTATCATCTAATTTTATTTTTGAAAATTGTCATGTTTAATTCCCAACCTAGTGTTTATATTTGTTAAATGCATTTTCATCAAAGTTTTGAACAGTAGATTTTCCTCATTCAGTTTGTGGAAAATATTCATCATGTAGAAAATATTCACCATAGAAAAAACCAGAGGTTACTGGACAACCATTCAGCCAAATCAGTGTAATTTTCTCACTGACTATATCTGATTTCATTTGTCAAAGCAGAAGAATTTGTTAATAGGCATCTCCTTGACAACTTCTCACTACTCAGTTCTAGGAGAGATAGGTAGATAAGACCTAGAGTACTGCCATATGTTTATCAGCTGGCTGAAATATGGCACTACCCTCTGATAATCTCTTACCTACCTGGGCTCATTTTGCTTTTTTTTTTTTAATGGAAATTTCTCTCAGGAGCTGTGTGTCATTGAATTGTCCCTTTGTTTGAAAGCTAGGGGTTTTATATTCTGGGACAGTGCCCCAGGTCAGTAAAATTTCGGATAGATGAGAAGAATAACTCTCTCTCTCTGTCTCTCTCTGTGTGTGTGTGTGTGTATTCAGTAACTAATGGGAACAGGGTGCTCGTTTCACAGATTTCATGGTGGAAGGCAGTTTGCCATGCACATTTTCACTTAACTAGATTTAAGGACAAATAAAGATGAAAGAAGGAAAGTGTTCTCATGTTCCTGCAACTTGTATAGTAGTGTCATTGGATCCTTAGGGTGTCACTTCGCCAGCTGGAAACCTCTGTGGGCAGTGGCACCTTCTGCTTGAGTATTGCTCATGCCTGCTGGGCTTGTTATGCCAACTTGGCCTGGCAGGCTGTACTCAGCTCGCATTACTGGCCTGGATGCCACAAGCCAGGTGGGGAGTGGCAAGGGCTGTGTGAGCAAGTGAGCATGGGGTCTGGACACTGAGCACAGCCAGGCACACTGTCTGCTGCAGCATGGCAGGTAGTTCCAGGCACCAGCTTTGTGCAAGGCTGAGGCTGGACCAGATGTACCACAAGAAGCTTTTGCTGCAGGCATCAGCATCTGAATGAGGAAAAGATGGTGGCACCCAAAAACTCAGAGATGCCGGGAACCACAGAGCCCCAAAGAGAGTGTTATAGCATGTCACATCTCTGACTTAGGGAGCCCCGACGTCTGGGCTCCCAGAAAGGCCACAGCTCTTTTCTCCTTCTTATTGACCACAGCTTGGTGAGTGAGGGGGCGAGTTCTGGGGGGATGTGTTTCAGCCTGTTTGTGTTACAGGTCTCTCAGTCCCACTGTCCCACTCTGGCCACGGCTCTTGGGCTGACCCTGTACCACTGCTGCTTCCTGTTTTTTGGGGCAACCACCCAGCACTCATGGAGGGATATAGTGTTATAGCAGTTCTGGCTAGGGGAATTCTAAGGTCTGGGCCCCAGAAGAGTTGCCACTCTTCACTCCCGCAGTCCAGGAGTGTGTCACCACCTGCAGCTTAGCGAGCTGGCCAGGAATGTGTTACAGTTCCTTTCACTCCCTGCATTTGTTAATTCCCGAGTTCTTGTCCCATGTCCAGGAGGAATGAAGTTACATGGACAACTGGAGGGTAAGCAAGGAGGAGAGCTTTATTGAGTGACAGAATGGCTCTCAGGAGACCTGAAGTGGGTAGCTCCTTTCTGCAGGCTGGTCATCCTGACAAGTGTCTGAGTCTGGCTGAGTCTGGGGTTTATAATGTACTCAGAATGGAGGAAGTGCATGCTGACTTGTCCATAGGCAGACATAGGCAGGCCTGGAAAAAGCACCATCTGACTGGCTGAGAGACATCAATGAAGTTCTCACTCTGGATCATGAACACCACCTGGAACTGGGAGCCCAGCCCCCAGGCTTCAAGCTGTCCCTGGCTTGAAGGTGGGGTTTCACTGGGGACCTGCCCCTTCCCTCCTAAGAATCTGTGTGCCTCCCACCACCATCAACATGCCAACCACAGCGCACAGGCTTTTCCTGCTGAGGGGCACCTGCAGGCCCATGACAAGCTGCCCTCAGTACCTCAGCGTCCCTCCCACACTTGCTGGTGCTCAAAGTCTGGAGGGGGCCGAGGGAACAGGAGACTTGTCTGTCGGTGTTGCCCCAAGTACACGCACACCCAGCCAGGTTGTGACAGCGCTTGGGCTTGGCCACAACTTTGCTCTGCACTGGAGTAGTCACCAGGAGCAGGAAGAGGTCAGTGAGTGGGAGCAGGCACTTCTGAGCCTGTGGGGGGAGAGGGCTTCCTGAGCTCCCAAGAGTGCAGGAATGCCTGGCTCTGGAGCCACAGCCAGGCAGCTATGGCTGCACCTGCGGGCAAGGACTCACTCCCTGCCAACTCAGTAGGGTGTGGGGCTCCCACTGGGATCACCAGTTACCAGCCCCCACTGAGCGCACGGCCCTGGTCGCACCTCCCCCACTGCAGCTGGAGTCCTCACAGTGCCCACTCCAGATAGGCCCCCACCACCATCATTAGGGAGCTATCATATTGGCTCTGTCTTTAGAACAGACACCAAGTATTCTTTGAGTGCTTCAAGCCTTCACATTGCAGATCGTCAACATTTAAGTAACACGGATGTATACGTCTGGCTCCAAGTAGCCAAATGTGAATCTAATACACTCCCTCTAAAATAACTCAGAGCCTTGGGGGAAAAAGGGGATTCCCAAAAACAATCTGTTAGAGTTGGGTCTATGAAGAGCGTGGGAAGAATATAGAATTCAGAATAAGATGTTCCCGAGTTTCCCTGTTCCCTGTTTTTCGTTTGTTTGTTTGTTTGACCAGCTATATGCCATCAGCATGCTTCTTTGCAATTATGGGCCTCCATAGGTTTTACTGTTTTTCTTTTTTTTTCTTTTTTTTCTTGAGACAGGCTTGTTTTGTCACCCAGGCTGGAGTGCAGTGGCACAAACTCGGCTCACTGCAACATCCACCTCCCAGGTTCATGTGATTCCCCTGCCTCAGCCTCTGGAGTAGTGGGATTACAGGTGTCCACCATGATGCTTGGCTAATTTTTGTATTTTTAGTAGAGATGGGGTTTCACCGTGTTGGCCAGGCTGGTCTCAAACTCCTGACCTCAGGTAATCTGCCTGCCTTGGCCTCCCTAAGGACTGGGATTAAAGGCCTGAGCCACCCACGACTGGCCATTACTGTGTTTCTTACTATGACTTCTCTTAGCTCCCTCAACCCATGCACATGCTTCTAATTGGTATTTCCCTAGGAGTCTCATCAGATTTAAACTTCTTTGATCATTTTTCAGTCTCAACTAGCTATTTGCAGTGTATTTCTTCTAGTGACTGTTTAAAAATGTAATGTCCAGTAGAATACCAGATGATAAGAATGGATTAGCTGGTGAGGCAGGGAGCATTACAAATGTTTTTTTGCTGAGGAGTGTTGAAAGAAAATCTTCAGTTGAATTAAATTTAAAGGAGTTTAATTGAGCCATGAACAATACATTAATAGGGTAGCCTGCCGAGCCCGAGTAGGCTGAAAGATTCCAGTGCAGCCACGTGGTGGAAGATTTATGGACAGAAAAAGGAAAGTGAGGTACAGAAAACAGAAGTGAAGTATAGAAATTGCTGGACTGGTTACAGCGTTTGCCATATTTGAACATGGTTGGAATAGTTGGCTATTTGGCCAAAACTCGCTGATTGGCACAAGTGTAGGCAACGGTCTGTTTATACCTCTGCTTGTTATAGTTCACGATGTACAGAAAAACCCTTAGGCCAAACTTAAAATATGTAAGGAGGCAGCTTTAGGCTAAACTTAATTTAAGAGGAGGAAGAAAGAGTAGGAGAAATGAGTTCCATCGATGCTGTTTATTTTAACAGTAAGGACAAAAAGTCTGAAAATCCCAAAAACAGTATTCTTTTCAACACAAGTTTCTCTCCCTTCTTTGTCTAACCCTCTAAAATCCAAAAATCCAAACTTTTCACACCCCTGGTGATTCAACTAGCTATGATTGACAAGCCAGCTTATTTTTGCATTTGCACTTCAGTTTCATCTGCATTGGAAACATAGCTTGATTAAAGGCCATATCTCCATGAATCTTTTCTGTTTTCCTAAAAATTCAAACATGTACTGGTAAACAAATCTCTTTCTTTTTTTTCTAGATCTGAACATTTAAGACTCTGGTACATTTTCATCTAAGAAGTATTTAAAATCAAACATCTTAACAAGTTTTAAAAACCTGTCTTGATTCTTAAGGAAACCAACAGTCTTAATAATATCTCTAGAATTTAAATGCACAAGCCCAACTCTGAGATTTAACCAAGAATATTTTAAACTATAGCATCTTTGACTTACACCATCATAAGGCAAAAGCAAGGTGCAAAGTCTCCTTCCTTTCACAAACTGTATAACCTTTTAAATGTGCACTAGGGTTCTTGATATTAAAATTATAGGAATTCAAATATTCAGCCTTTTCCAGTAAGGTGAATGAGGGGAGAGTTCATTCAACAAAAGAAATTTATGATAATTTATATACTCTTTGACTTTTTAAAAGGTAGCACTTTGAGCACTCTGCCAATGCAAATTTATGACATTTACGGCAACTATGGAGTTTGCCTCTCTCTAGGTTTAGCTTTGATCTGAGTTGATATTAACTGAAAGTTCTTCCTATAAGAGATATATGTTCACCTGGGTGATGTGAGTGAATCATCCCAGACAAGCTTTTCATAGGTTGAGTGAAATCTGCTAACAATGGAATATCATAGAAATAAAAGGATGGGTTCTGGAATCAGAAGCAATAGATTTGAGTACAAGCCCTACCGTTTCTCTACTGGTATTGAAGAGAAGTCATAGTAGAAGTCACAGTAGTCATAGTAAAGTACTAGATTTGATGATAAGCCCTACTGGCATTGGGCAAGATAATTTCAGTACAGCCAGTTTCTTCATCTTAAAGCAGTAAGCACTAAAATATATACTGCATAGGGTAATTAAAAGTATTAAATATATGTCTTATAGTAAACATAGAAAATGTTATATATTATTAATCTAGCATTTAAGAAAGTGCCTAATACATGAGATGCTCAACATATGCTGTAAAAATAAAATGATCTAACACTCACTGACAGCTTACTACAAACCAGACAATTCTAAGTATTATATAATGGATAACAATTAATTGAATGAACTAAAATGTATTAATCCATATTAATAAGACATTCTTCATATAAATGAATTAATTATAACCTAAGATCTCCGAGGTTTCAGGAATCTATGGATGGTTTCCAAGATAATTATTAAAACCTTGATATTTCTGCAATTTTCAGTTTAAACATGCTTATATGCATTTATTAAAAGACATAAAACAGAGATTCTCAAAGAAGTTCTGTAAACCTCAAAGTAGGTAAGAGTCATTGATACAGATTATTACTTTGATGGCCTCTGCCAAGTGTGTGAGACAAGATGAGTGAAGTTCAGAAAGTGGTTAATTAGCTCCTGAACATTATTAGTAGTGCACTTTCTGTAATTAACACTATAAAACATGTTAACTCATCCTTGAAGATTTTTCTCTCAGTGTAAATAGGTTATAGTCACCCAAGTGTGTATTTCCCACATCTACTACTAGTATCTGTGTAAACTGGGGGCTGTTGGGAAGAAAAGCAAAAGAAAGCTTGCATTTTCCTTACATTTACATGAAGAATGAAAAGTTGTGTGAAATACTATGGTAGGTCAATTTAATGGATTTTCCAGTCTAATTTTTCATCTGTGACCCTTGTTCTAAGGAACATTTGGGGGAAGAACTTAGTGTTTGCTCACACTGGGTTTTGTAACTGACACAGTTCATGTCATATAGTAACTCAAGTCTCATATAATAGCTGAAGAAATATTTATTGAAGAAATGGGCAACTTCATAAAGTCTTAAATTTTACTAATCCCAGGTAAATATCTATATCAACGTATACAAGTCCATTTCATATAAAGTGGTAGACCAAAGACTTACACAACTCTGTACTTAGCATGTTGCTGATAATAACCAATGCCAGCTGAAGAGAATTAAAATGGAATTTTAATGTTTTACTTTTCTAGGTATGTATGGAATTATCAGTCAGATATTTATAATAAAATCTCTAAGTGGCCTGATTTTCAGCTAGGTCCCCCACACTCATGAAAGCTATCTATTGTTCATTCCTGACTGTGTTCATTTAAAAAATAAATAAATAATCTATACTGAAGGGTTTTTTAAAAGTAAAAATAATTTGAAATCCAACTACCCTCATATGGCCCCATTAGCATTTTTAAAAATTGAGATTATAATTCACATGCCAAAAACTTAACCCATTTAATGTGTCTAATCCAGTGGTTTTTAGTATACTTATAAAGATGTGCTACCATCATGACTATACATTTCCAGAACATTCTCATCACTCCTCCCCAAAATCCATGTATCCATTAATTGTCACTCCCTCATCTCCCTTCCCCCAGACTTTAGCAAACATTAATCTCTCTTTATGGATTTGCTTATTTTGGACATTTCACATAACTGAAATTGTAAAATATATGGCCTTTTGTTTCTGGCTTTCTTCTCTTAGTATAATGTTTGAAGATTCATCCATGTTATGGTATTCTATTAAGTGACATATTTTGAAGGCATCTCTCTGAACTTAGCTATATCCCCTGTTTTAGTAAAGCAGCTAGCAAGCAGAGTTGTGCTCCATTTTTCCCATGTGTTAGACGAGACAAAATAGGGTATCGTAAATATGAATGAATAAAATAACATGTTTGACCATTCTACCCTTACGATTTAAGAAAGTATTAAAGAAATTTGGAAACTGTAAAACATATTGAGTGGTATATGTAATCTATTTAGCTATGGCCCGGAGAGCTTGGTGAGTTTACTAGGTCACTCTCTCAGGTTTTTTGTTTGTTCATTCGTTTGCTTGTTTGTTTTGGGCTCAGAAACCTAATTTAGTCTTCTCATGAAGGATAGACTTGTTTCTCAATCAATGTCTCATATTAAACTCATAGGAGTTATGTATTGAGACATAATGAAAACATATTGATTTATAATACGAAAAATTGTCCAAAAGTTCATATGATTAACACATTTTCTCATTGTAGACATATCTATGTGAAAATCCAAATTATGTTCAGAATATTGCTTAAAGACAGAATAGAAGAATTAGATAACTTGATTGTTTAATAGCCTAATACACTCATCTCACTAAAAAGAATCTTAGGTTGTAGTTATTTCTGGCTGCTATAACAAATAACAATCAACTGGGTGGCTTAGAGAACAAACATTTATTTCTCACAGTTCTGGATACTGTGCAGTCGAAAATCAAAGTGTCTGACAGTCTGGTGTCTAGTGGGAGCACTCTTCCCAGTATGCAAATAAATGGCTCTCTTGTCATTGTATCCTGTCATGGGAAAGAGCAGAGAGTGATCTCCTGTGTTCTCCTCTTTTTATAGGGGCATTACTCCTACTTATGAGGGTTCCAGCCACATGACCTAATTACTTCCCAAAGGCCGCACCTATAATGCTATCACATTGAGGATTAGGCTTCAATGTATAAATTTTGGGAGGGGGACACAACTATTCAGCTTACAGCACCTTAATCGTAAAATTTGCTAACTAAAGTTTTATCTTCTCCTAGGTGGATTTGGGGTGGACAATGGCATATTTATTTCGATGTTGCTTCCTTTGAGGTAAGTTAGCCTTCTCTTCACATTGAAAATTAAAAAAAAAAATACAATCCATCATCCATTTTTGGAAAGTCTCTGACCTGAGAGTCTCTTTAAATTATATGCTCACATGTTTACCTTTGCTCACTGCCTGTTGCATAGCAGAGTACAATCTTAAGTTCTTAAGATGGTATCTTTCTATAACTTTCAAGTTCCATACCTACAACAGAAAACTCCCAGAGGTGAAAAATTCAAAACAGTAATTGCAAAGTATTTTTCTTCCGATTATAACATCTTTGAGGCTGCTGAAAGAAAAGGTACATATTTGAGAAGCAGTGTAAAAGATCTGAACTAAATATCTGTGTTGGTACTGGTGTCATTGCTGTATTTAGAGCTTATGACACATTTTTATTTTGACTATAAAATGTGTGAAATGACACAAGTTGTCTCAGAAGTTGGTTTACTCAGAGTAGACACTTTTAAGATTTTGTTGTTGTTCTTAGCGATACGTGACATTTTTTGTTAGGGCCACCTTTAATCCCACTGACTTTTACCAACCCACTGATCTTGTATGATTGGATACCTGTCTGCCAGTGAGGATTAAGTTTCAACCAAATCTCTACCTGTAGCACCAAGCCCAGGGAGATGATGAATAAATGAATCTGTAACCAAATCATTATACATGTGAGATGTCCACAAATGAACTCTCTGCCTCTCCCTTCCCCTCTCTCTTCCTTTCCTTCACCTTCTTCTCCTCATTTTCCTTCTCCTGTTCTGCTTCTACTTCTTCTCAGTGAGGAAATCCTATTTATCTCTTGGCCAATTAAGGTTTTTATGAAGGAACTCTGTTTTCCAGTCTGATCTGGGAAAGTGAGTTCCCTAGTATTCAAATAAAAAATAAGTTAGTAGATATTCTACACTAGGCTTCAAGAGAAGAATAAAATGATTAAATATAAAAATTACACAAAATAATCATTCTTCAGTCTCTGAGAATGCATATTATGATTATTCACACACTAATATCAGCACCTTTTTGATTATAGTATGGAAATCCCTATTCAAACATATCTGTGACAAGTAGAATAGTGATCAACAGGACACTTAATTCCCAATTGTGGGCTGGGCGTCGTGGCAGATGCCTGTAAACCCAGCACTTTGGGAGGCTGAGGTGGGCGGATCATGAGGTCAGGAGATTGAGACTATCCTGGTCAACGTGGTGAAACCCTGTATCTACTAAAAGGCAAAAAATTAGCCGGGTGTGGTGGTGCATGCCTGTAGTCCCAGCTACTCAGGAGGCTGAGCCAGGGGAATCGCTTAAACCTGGGAGGTGGAGGTTGCAGTGAGCCGAGATAGCACCACTGCACTCCAGCCTGACGACAGAGTAAGACTCTGTCTCAAAAAAATCTGCATATACATCAACAAAATGAAATAATTCCCAATTGTGAAATCCATAAGACTCACTTTTAGAAATGCTATCTGTTCAGTTCTTCTGAGATAAAGAGCGTATCTGTTTATTTTATTTTATTTTAGTAAAATAAGAACTTTACTTAAGTTCTGTGATACATGTGCAGAACATGCAGGTTTGTTACATAGGTATACATGTGTCATAGTGGTTTGCTGCACCTATCAATCTGTCATGCATTAGGTATTTGTCCTAATGCTCTCTCTTCCCCTACCCCCTAACCCCTACCCATCGACAGGCCCCTGTATGTGATCTTCCCCTCTCTGTTTCCATGTGTTCTCATTGTTCAACTCCCACTTACGAGTGAGAACATGCGGTGTTTGGTTTTCTGTTCTTGCATTAGTTTGCTGTGTATGATGGCTTCCAGCATCATCCATATCCCTGCGAAAACATGAACTCATTTTTTATGCCTGCATAGTATTCCATGGTGTATACGCACCACATTCCAGTCTATCATCAATGGGCATTTGGGTGGGTTCCAAGTCTTTGCTATTGTAAATAATGCTGCAGTAAACATATGTGTACATGTGTCTTTACAGTAGAATGATTTATAATCCTTTGGGTATATACCCAGTAATGGGATTGCTGGGTCAAATGGTATTTCTGGTTCTAGATCCTTGAAGAATCACCATATTGTGTTCCACAGTGATTAAACTAATTTACACTCCCACCAACAGTGTAAAATGTTCCTATTTCTCACAGCCTTGTCAGCATCTATTGTTTCATGATTTTTTAAGAATCATCATTCTTACTTGCATCAGATGGTATCTCATTGTGGTTTTCATTTGCATTTCTGTAATGACCAGTGATGATGAGCTTTTTTTCATGTGTCTGTTGGCTGCATAAATGTCTTCTTTTGAGAAGTGTCTGTTCATATCATATCATTTGCCAACTTTTGGATGGGGTTGTTTGTTTTTTTCTAGTAAATTGGTTTAAGTTCCTTGTAGATTCTGGATATTAGACCTCTATTAAATGAGTAGATTGCAAAAATTTTCTCCCATTCTGTAGGTTGCCTGTTCACTCTGATGATAGTTTCTTTGGCTGTACAGGAGCTCTTTAGTCTAACAAAATCCCATTTCTCAATTTTGGCTTTTGTCGCAATTGCTTTTGGTGTTTTAGTCATGAAGTTCTTGCCCATACCTATGTCTTGAGTGGTATTGCCTAGGTTTTCTTCTAAGGTTTTTTATGGTTTGGGGTCTTACGTTTAAATCTTTAATCCATCTTGAGTTAATTTTTGTATAAGGTGTAAGGAAGGGGTCCAGTTTCCGTTTTCTGCATATGGCTAGCCAGTTTTCCCAGCACCATTTATTAAATAGGGAATCCTTTCCCCATTTCTTGTTTTTGTCAGGTTGGTTGAAGATCAGATGGTGGTAGATGTGTGCTATTATTTCTGAGGGCTCCGTTCTGTTCTGTTTTGGAACCAGTACCATGCTGTTTTGGTTACCCTAGCCTTGTAGTATAGTTTGAAGTCAGGTAGCATGATGCCTCCAGCTTTGTTCTTTTTGCTTAGGATTGTCTTGGCTATACGGGCTCTTTTTTGGTTCCATATAAAATTTAAAGTAGTTTTTCTAGTTCTGCAAAGAAAGTCAATAGTAGCTTGATAGGAACAGAACTGAATTTATAAATTGCTTTGGGCAGTATGGCCATTTTCACAATATTGATTCTTCCTATCCATGAGCATGGACATTTTTTCATTTGTGTGTGTCCTCTTTTATTTCCTTGAGCAGTGGTTTCTAGTTCTCCTTGAAGAGGTCCTTCATTTCCCTTGTAAGTTGTATGCCTAGGGATTTTATTCTCTTTGTAACAATTGTAAATGGGAGTTCACTCATGATTTTGCTTTCTTCTTGTCTATTATTGGTGTATAGGAATGCTTGTGATTTTTGCACACTGATTTTGTATCCTGAGACTTTTCTGAAGTTTCTTATCAGCTAAGGATTTTTGGGGCTCAGACAATGGGGTTTTCTAACTATACAATTATGTCATCAGCAAACAGAGACAATTTGACTTCCTCTCTTCCTATTTGAATACCCTTTATTTCCTTCTCTTGCATGACTGCCCTGGCCAGAACTTCCAATACTATGTTGAATAGGAGTGGTGAGAGACGGCATCCTTGTCTTGTAGTAGTTTTCAAGGGGAATGCTTCCAGCTTTTGCCCATTCAGTATGATATTGGCTATGGGTTTGTCCTAAATAGCTCTTATTATTTTAAGATACGTTCCATCAATACTTAGTTTATTAAGAGTTTTTAGAACGAAGGGGTGTTGAATCTTATCGAAGACCTTTTCTGCATCTATTGAGATAATCATGTGGTTTTTGTCATTGGTTCTGTTTATGTGATGGATTACATTTATTGATTTGCGTATGTTGAACAAGCCTTGCATCCCAGCAATGAAGCTGACTTGATTGTGGTGGATAAGCTTTTTGATGTGCTGCTGGATTCAGTTTTCCAGTATTTTATTGAGAATTTTTGCATCGGTGTTCATCAGGGATATTGGCCTGAAATTTTCTTTTTCTGTTGTGTCTCTGCCAGGTTTTGCTATCAGGACGATGCTGGCCTCATAAATCATGTTAGGGAGGATTCCCTCTTTTTCTATTGTTTGGAATAGTTTCAGAAGGAATGGTACCATCTCCTCTTTGTACCTCTGGCTGAATTTGGCTGTGAATCTGTCTGGTCCTGGGTTTTTTTTTTTTGGTTGGTAGGCTATTAATTACTGCCTCAATTTCAGAACTTGTTATTGGTCTTTTGGGGGATTCTACTTCTTCCTGGTTTAGTCTTGGGAGGGCATATGTGTCCAGGAATTTATCCGTTTCTTCTAGATTTTCTAGTTCATTTATGTCAAGGTGTTTATAGTATTCTCTGATGATAGTTTGTATTTCTGTGAGATCAGTGGTGATATCCCCTTTATCATTTTGTGTTGTGTCTACTTGATTATTCTCTCTCTCCTTTATTAGTCTAGCTAGTGGTCTATCTATTTTGTTAATCTTTTCAAAAAGCCAGCTTCTTGGTTCATTGATTTTTTGGAGGGTTTTTCATGTCTCTATCTCCTTCAGTTCTTCTCTGATCTTAGTTATTTCTTGTCTTCTGCTACCTTTTGAATTTGTTGGCTCTTGCTTCTTTAGTTCTTTTAATTGTGATGTTGGGGTGTCGATTTTAGATCTTCCCCACTTTCTCAGGTGGGAATTTAGTGCTATAAATTTCACTCTAAACAATGCTTTAGCTGTGTCCCAGAGATACTGGTACATTGTCCCTTTGTTCTCATTGGTTTCAAATAACTTCTTTATTTCTGCCTTAATTTTGTTGTTTACTCCATAGTCATTCAGGGACAGGTTGTTCAATTTCCATGTAGCTGTGTGATTTTGAGTGAGTTTCTCTAATCCTGAGTTCTAATTTTATTGCACTGTGGTGTGAGAGACTGTTTGTTATGATTTCTGTTCTTTTGTATTTGCTGAGGAGTGTTTTACTTCCAGTTATGTTGTCGATTTTAGAATATTGCTATACGGCACTGAGAAGAATATATATTCTGTTGATTTAAGGTGGAGAGTTCTGTAGATGCCTATGAGGTCTGCTTGGTCCAAAGCTGAGTTCAAGTGCTGAGTATCCTTGTCAATTTTCTGTCTCGTTGATCTGCCTAATATTGACACTGGGGTGTTCAAGTCTCCCAGTATTATTGTGTGGAAGTCTAAGTCTCTTTGTAGGTCTCTAAGAACTTGTTTTATAAATCTGGGTGCTCCTGTATTGGGTGTCTGTATATTTAGGAGAGTCTTCTTGTTGCATTGATCCCTTTACCATTATGTAATGCCCTTCTTTGTCTTTTTTGATCTATGTTGGTTTAAAGTCTGTTTTATCAGAGACTAGGATCGCAGGCCCTACTTTTTTTTTTGCTTTCTGTTTGCTTGGTAAATATTCCTCTATCCCTTTATTTTGAACCTATGTGTGTCTTTGCACATGAGATGGGTCTCCTGAATACAGCACACCAATGTGTCTTGACCCTATATCCAATATGCCAGCCCATTTCTTTTAATTGGGGCATTTAGCCCATTTACATTTAAGGTTAATATTGTTACATGTGCATTTGATCTCGTCATTGTGTTGCTAGCTGGTTATCCTGCACATTAGTTGATGTAATTTCTTCATAGCCTTATAGGTCTTTATATCTTGGTGTGTTTTTGCAGTGGCTGATACCAGTTTTTCCTTTCCATTGTTAGTGTTTCCTTCAGGAGCTCTTGTAAGGCAGGCCTGGTGGTGACAAAATATCGCAGCATTTGCTTGTCTGTAAAGGTTTTTATTTCTCCTTCACTTATGAAGCTTAATTTGGCTGCATATGAAATTCTGGGTTGAAAATTCTTTTCTTTAAGAATGTTGAATATTGGCCCCCCACTCTCTTCTGACTTGTAGGGTTTCTGTGGAGAGATCCGCTGTTAGTCTGATGGGCTTCCCTTTGTAGGTAACCTGACCTTTCTCTCTTGCTGCCCTTAATATTTTTTCCTTCATTTCAACCTTGTAGAATCTAATAATTATGTGTCTTGGAATTGCAATTCTCGAGGAGTATCTTAGTGGTGTTCTCTGTATTTCCTGAATTTGAATGTTGGCCTGTCTTGCTAGGTTGGGGAAGTTCTCCTGGATAACATCTTGAAGTGTGTTTTCCAACTTGGTTCCATTCTCCCTGTCACTTTCAGGTATACCAATCAATCATAGGTTTGGTCTTTTCACATAGTCCCATATTTCTTGGAGGCTTTGTTCGTTCCTTCTCATTCTTTTTTCTCTAATCTTGTTTTCACGCCTTATTTCAGTAAGTTGATCTTCAATCTCTGACAACCTTTCTTCCGCTTGATCAATTAGGCTATTGATACTTGTTTATGCTTTACAAAGTTCTCATGCTATGTTTTCAGCTCCATCAGGTCATTTATATTCCTCTTTAAAGGGGTTATTCCAGTTAGCAGTTCCTGTAACATTTTGTCAAGGTTCTTAGCTTCCTTGCGTTGGGTTAGAGCATGTTCCTTTAGCTCAGAGGAGTTTGTTATTACCCACCTTCTGAATCTTACTTCTGTCAGTTGGTCAATCTCATTCTCCATCCAGTTTTGTGTCCTTGTTGGAGAGGAGTTGCAATCATTTGGAGGAGAAGAAGCATTCTGGGGGTTTTTGGAATTTTCAGCATTTTTGCACTGTTTCTTTCTCATCTTCGTAGATTTATCTACCTTTGATCTTTGTGACTGATGACTTTTGGATGGGGTTTTAGTGTGGGGGTTCTTTATGTTGATATTGATGTTGTTGCTTTCTGTTCGTTAGTTTTTCTTCTAACAGTCAGGCCCCTCTTCTGCAGGTCTGCTGCAGTTTGCTGGAGGTCCACTCTAGACCCTGTTCACCAGGGTATCACCTGTGGAGGCTATAGAATAGCAAAGATTGCTGCCTGCTCCTTCTTCTGGAAGCTTCATCCCAGAGGGGCACTGGCCAGTTGCCAGCCAGAGCTCTCTTGTATGAGGTGTCTGTCAACCCCTGTTGGGAAGTCTATCCCAGTCAGGAGGCACGGGGGTCAGGGACCCACTTGAGGAGGCAGTCTGTTTCTTAGCAGAGCTGGTGCTCGGTGCTGGGAGAATCCATCTTGCCAGAATCAGCTGCTCTGTTCAGAGCTGGCAGGCAGGAACGATTAAATT
This sequence comes from Symphalangus syndactylus, assembly GCF_028878055.3. Lineage (NCBI taxonomy): Eukaryota > Metazoa > Chordata > Mammalia > Primates > Hylobatidae > Symphalangus > Symphalangus syndactylus. Next base: position 10,873,461 of record NC_072442.2, on the reverse strand, counting down.
CACTGAAGCTGTGTGAACAGCTGCCCCTTTCCCCAGGTGCCCTGTCCCAGGGAGATGGAAGTTTATCTGTAAACCTCTGACTGGGGCTGTTAGCTTTCTTTCAGAGATGCCCTGCCCAGTAAGGAGGAATCTAGAAAAGCAGTCTGACCACAGCAGCTTTGCTTTGCTGTGCTGTGATGAATTCCGCCCAGTCCAAACCTTCCATCCTCCTTAGCACTATCAGGGGAAAACCGCCTACTAAAGCCTCAGTAAAGGCGAATGTCCCTTCCCCCACCAAGCTCGATCGTCCCCGGTGGATTTCAGACTGCTGAGCTGTCAGCGAGAATTTCAAGCCAGTGGTTCCTAGCTTCATGGGCTCCGTGGGAGTGGGAACTGCTGAGTGAGACCACTTAACTCTCTGGCTTTAGCTCCCTTTCCAAGGGAGTGAATGGTTCTGTCTCACTGGGGTTGAAAGTGCCACTGGGGTAGCAAGTGCCCCTGGGGTATGAAAAAACTCTTGCAGCTAGCTCAGTGTCTGCCCAAACAGCCACCCAGTTTTGTGCTTGAAACCCAGAACCCTAGTGGTGTAGGTACACTAGAGAATCTCCTGATCTGCAGATTGCAAAAACTGTGGGAAACGCATAGTAACCCAGCTGGGTATCACAGTCCTTCATGGCTTCCCTTGGCTGGGGGAGGGAGGTCCCCTGGCTTCTTGCAGTTCCCGGGTGAAGCCAAGCCCCACCCTGCTTCTGCTCGCCCTCTGTGGGTTGGACCCACTTCCTAAACAGTCCCAGTGAGATGAACTGGGTACCTCAGTTGGAAATGCAGAAATCATTCACCTTGTGCATTGGTCTCTCTAGGAGCTGCAGACCTATTAGCTCCTGAATAGAAGCTGTTCCTATTCAGCCATCTTGGCCCTTCCTATCTGCATGTCTTTTTTTAAAAAAATGTTGACCAAGTGATTCTATTTTGCACTTCTGAAGCAGATCAATTAACAAACATGATAAAAATTAGAACCAAATTATAGCATTCAGATCTCTCCTGTTCAATAGCACAATGATGAGTCATCTTAGTTACAGAAGACCACGAACTAGGATGGTCAGTAATCAATACACAATGTTTCAGTAACTGTAAGGAATGGAGCAGAGGGATGGCCCTGTTGGAAGACAAACTAGGCTGATATTTATATGAAACCCTATACAGCTAACAATCTATAAAAATTGGGGTAAAAGAACAATCAAAAATCAAATATTACTTTTCTCATCTGCCCATGGGTGCCTGAAATTTATTTTCTAGAGGAAATCCAGTTTTATTCTATAATTAGAAATAAAGCTTCAATTTCTCTTCTAGTTATTAAGGAGTAAGGAAATAAACTTACTCTTTCTGTTCAACAATTAGAAAACTAGGCAAATATATGAAACAATTGTCTTCAGACATAGAACAACAGACATTTTAAGAGACAGGTCCCTGAGAGGGAGGACATAAAGAAGGTGGGGTCTGTGATTGTCCTAACCTACTGCCTGGAGTTTTCTGGGCACAGCACAGAGAGGGAGAAGACTTTATAGCTTGGTGGCCTTGCTGGACTAAGAAAACAAAGTTTGGAATTGGAGGAGGCCAAAGAAACAGAGTTTGTAGGTGAAATAACCAGATGAAAAGTGCTAGAGATCCCCAGAGGGAAAGAGAGAGAAGAGAGAGAGAGAGAAAGAGAGAGACAGAATTGGAGATCCATGGAGGGTTCCCCTTGAGGCTTTGTCTGAATACCAATGTACACTTGTAAGTGGAACAGTCCCAGAGCTCACGCAAAGCTGGGAATAGTTCCTATTCTCATCATCCACAGTGGAAAGAACTCCTAAACCTAATATATGGAACGTCAGACAGAGTTCTCATAAGGATATTGCTTAGTAATAGGGTTAAATTAGCCATGGACTAAGAACTACTCTGGAGCTGTTCTAACAGAGCTGAAAACAGTCCTCCAAATAATCCAGCAAATTGGAAATAATTGCATTCCAGAAAGGAAAAGGGCACGCACGTGCGCATGCATGCACACACACACTCACGTATATATATATATACACAAATATGTATACATTTATACATATATGTTATAAATATATATATATTTATAACATATATATATATATATATATATATTTTAATTCAGGACCTAAAATGTAAAATTCACAATATCTGCATTCAACCGAAAGTTACCAGCATTAAAAGAAGTAAAAAAGTATAACCCATAACCAAAAGAAAAATCCACCAACGGAAACAGATCCAGAAATGACACGGTTAATAAAATTAACAAGTAAAGCCATTAAAATAACTACCAAATTAGTAATTCAATTCTAGGAGGTCTTAATAAAGTCTAAAAATACTAAGTTGTAGGTTACAACAACTGTAGACTTCATAAAGCTGCCAGCATCATCAGGGCAAGCAATATCAAGGTGGATAAGAGAACCTGATTCTAAACCAGAAAATATAGAGGATATCAGACCTGAGTATGCTGCCTCTCCCTTAGTGCCATACAGTCAAAAAATCACATCCCTCTTCTTTCTTCATCGGAAGACGGGAATGGGGAGGCCACTGGAGAGATTTATGTCTGAAAGACTGAATACTACCTGATAGGGACTATTACAGTTTTGGATTTGATGAAGCATTAAATTCTATTAGATACTTACTACCTTCCCTACTCCAAGGCAAGCTATTTAGTGCATGGGAATTATGAGAATGACCAGCTTAGTTATAAACAATAAAGGAGCTGTATTTTCTGGACACATTCTAGTTATTTTGTGACTCTGGCAGCAGAAGCCACTCTGTTTCTCTTTAATATGATCAGCTTTGTTCAGATCATTTCTTTGCTTTGATGTTTTTTTTTTTTTTTTTTTTTTTTTTTGAGACAGAGTCTTTCTTTGTCCCCCAGGCTGGAGTGCAGTGGCGCGATCTCGGCTCACTGCAAGCTCCGCCTCCCGGGTTCACGCCATTCTCCTGTCTCAGCCTCCCGAGTAGCTGGGACTACAGGCGCCCGCCAACACGCCCGGCTAATTTTTTGTATTTTTAGTAGAGACGGGGTTTCACCGTGTTAGCCAGGATGGTCTCGATCTCCTGACCTCGTGATCCGCCCGCCTCGGCCTCCCAAAGTGCTGGGATTACAGGCTTGAGCCACCGCGCCCGGCCGTGCTTTGATGTTTTGTTAGTGGAACCTCTTTGAAATTTTTGCCACTTTGTTTCAGATTAATTTATATTCCCCTCAGATATACAGTTGTAAGCCTGAGTATTGCTTTCTATTCACTTTCTTGTAACTTCAGTGTGTCATGGGAGGCAATATTATTAAGGGGAAGAAAGAACCAGAGGTGGACCCTGATATTTTGTGAAACATTCTATACCTCAGTCCAGTCTTTGTCACTCTGCAGTTGTGGCTTTACTTTACTTCAAGAGGCAGGGATAGTTGGGCTTCTGATAGTTTATCACTTCAAAGTGGTTTCTAGAAAAATGGTGGGCATTTATTCTTCCTATTTCTTGTATTACTTTGAAATTGATGGCCAGTAGTTTGTATTCTCATAGTTGGTTTTTGTTTTGGTTTTTGTTTTTTTGTTTTTTTTTTTTTGGCCTCAGACTTGGACTGTGGGAAAAGCATTAGGAAACTTGATTAGAATCTCCTGTTTCTTTCTTTGGCTCTCACTTTCCTAAATTAATGGCATAAGGCTGAATTCCTTTTCTTGTTTCACAGCTACTAGTAAATAACTTTGCTGAGTTTAACTATTTTTATTTATTTTTAAATATAATTATTAAGGTTTATCCTTCTATCTTTACCTACAATCCATATTCTGCCATCTTTAATTAAATATAAGAAAATTAAGAGTTCTTCTAGTATATTTTCTCACACAATCCAAATTTGTGTGTGTGATAGGTGTTCATGTGTATCCAACATCTGCTTTAACACATCACACGCCTACCTGCACTTTGCTAGATAAAACAGAACATTAGAAAATTTTTTCAAATATGGAGATTGATGTGTGCCCCTCAATCCCTTCTACACTGCTGATCTGGCAGCGAGAATTTCAAGCCAGTGGTTCCTAGCTTTTCTACATTAGTCTTATTTTTATACCCTGTGGCTATACAGTGAGTTGACTCCAATTTCCAAAAGATCTATTTGTCATTTATATAAAAATAGGTATAGTTACGTTTAAAAATAAATATAAGAATACAACTATATGCTTTCTACAGGAAGCTTCCTTTAGATTGAAGGACACGAACAGTTTGAAAGTGAAAAGATGGAAAAAGATACTCCATATAGATAGAAACTAAAAGATGCTGGTGGCTCTACTAATGGATGAATGAACAGAAGAAAATAGTGGGATATTCAGTGTAAAAAAGATAGCATGGATGAACCAGGGTATTATGCTAAGTGAAATAAGTCAGACACAGAAATAAAAATATTGCATACATTTACTTATATAGAAAGTCTAAGAAATTCAAATACATAGAAACAGAGGCTAGAATGATGGTTACCAGGGGTGAGCTGGGCATGGGGAGGTGCTGGCCAAAGGGTACAAAGTTGTAGTGATGTAGGATGTAGGATGAATACGTCTCCAGAGATCCAATGTACAGCATGATGACTGGTTAATACTATTGCATTGCGTAATGGACATCTGCCAAGAGTAGATTTCAGGGGCTCTTATCACATACATGACTTACAGAAAAAATAAAAGGTAACAATATGAGGAGATGGATATGTTAATTTGCTTGACCATAGTAATCATTTCACGAGGCATATGTATATTAAAACATCATGCTGTACACCTTAAACATGTATGAAAAAATACTTAGAAATAAACTTAACTAACAAGGCAAATAACTTACACACTAAAACTACAAAATACTATTGAAAGAAATGAAAGGAGACACAAATAAATGAAAACATATCCTTTTTTTTTTCATTAGTCCCAGGATTTATTTTTTACATTTTAATTTTTTTTTTGTCCTGTTACTCAGTGATTTTCAAACTTTGGGTCACAAACCATTAGTCAGTCATGAAATCAATTTAGCGGGTCCCAACTAATTTTTTTTTATACTTTAAGTTCTAGGGTACATGTGCACAACGTGGAGGTTTGTTACATATGTATGCATGTGCCATGTTGATGTGCCGCACCCATTCACTCATCATTTACATTAGGTATATCTCCTAATGCTTTTCCTCTCCGCTCCCCCCACCCCATGACAGGCCCCACTGTGTGATGTTCCCCTACCTGTGTCCAAGTGTTCTCATTGTTCAATTCCCCCCTATGAGTGAGAACATGCAATGTTTGGTGTTTTGTGCTTGTGATAGTTTGCTGAGAATGATGGTTTCCAGCTTCATCCATGTCCCTGCAAAGGACATGAACTCATCCTTTTTTATGGCTGCATAGTATTCCATGGTGTATATGTGCCACATTTTCTTAATCCAGTCTATCATTGATGGACATTTGGGTTAGTTCCAAGTCTTTGCTTTGTGAATAGTGCTGCAATAAATATACATGTGCATGTGTCTTTATAGTAGCATGATTTATAATCCTTTGGGTATATACCCAGTAATGGAATGGCTGGGTCAAATGGTATTTCTAGTTCTAGATCCTTGAGGAATCGCCACACTGTCTTCCACAGTGGTTGAAGCAGTTTACAGTGTCACCAACAGTGTAAAAGTGTTCCTATTTCTCCACATCCTCCCCAGCACCTGTTGTTTCCTGACTTTTTAATGATCACCATTCTAACTGGTGTGAGATGGTATCTCATTGTGGTTTTGATTTGCATTTCTCTGATGGCCAGTGATGATGAGCATTTTTTCATGTGTCTGTTGGCTGCATAAATGTCTTCTTTTGAGAAGTGTCTGTTCATATCCTTTGCCCACTTGTTGATGGGGTTGTTTGTTTGTTTCTTGTAAATTTGTTTGAGTTCATTGTAGATTGTGGATATTAGCCCTTTGTCAGATGAGTAGGTTGCAAAAATTTTCTCCCATTCTGTAGGTTGCCTGTTCACTCTGATGGTAGTTTCTTTTGCTGTGCAGAAGCTCTTTAGTTTAATTAGATCCCATTTGTCATTTTTGGCTTTTGTTGCCATTGCTTTTGGTGTTTTAGACATGAAGTCCTTGCCCACGCCTATGTCCTGAATGGTATTGCCTAGGTTTTCTTCTAGGGTTTTTATGCTTTTAGGTCTAACATTTAAGTCTTTAATCCATCTTGAATTAATTTTTGTATAAGGTGTAAGGAAGGGATCCAGTTTCAGATTTCTACATATGGCTAGCCAGTTTTCCCAGCACCATTTATTAAATAGGGAATCCTTTCCCCATTCCTTGTTTTTGTCAGGTTTGCCAAAGATCAGATGGCTGTAGATGTGTGGTATTATTTCTGAGGACTCTGTTCTGTTCCATTGGTCTATATCTCTGTTTTGGTACCTGTACCATGCTGTTATGGTTACTGTAGGCTTGTAGTATAGTTTGAAGTCAGGTAGCGTGATGCCTCCAGCTTTGTTTTTTTTGGCTTAGGATTTTCTTGGCAATGTGGTCTCTTTTATGGTTCCATATGAACTTTAAAGTAGTTTTTTCCAATTCTGTGAAGAAAGTCATTGGTAGCTTGATGGGGATGGCATTGAATCTATCAATTACCTTCGGCAGTATGGCCATTTTCCCCTTCTATGTTCATAGTTTGGAAAACATCATATTGTTAAAGCATCATTACTACCCAAGGTGATTTACAGATTCAATGCAATCCTTATCAAAATTCCAATGGCTTTATTTTCAGAAATGAAAAATCCATCCTAAAATTCATATGGAATCTCAAGGGACCCTGAACAGCCAAAACAGTTTTGAAAAAGAACAAACATATAGGTCTCACACATCATAATTTCAAAACTTACTACCAAGCCATGATAATAAAAATACTGTTTTACTGGCATAAAAAGATACATAAAAACCAATGGGATAGAATAGTTAGCCCAGAAATAAACCCTTGAGTATATGGCTAAATAATTTTTAACAACAGTGCTAAGACCAGTCAATGAAGAATGGACAAAGAAATATTGTTGGTGAAACTGCATATACCCATGAAGAAAAAGGAAGAGAAACAGAAGGGCAGAAGAACGGTGAGGGAGAAGTAACAGTAGAAAAAAAGAGGAGGAAGAAGACGGTGGTGGCGGCTCTTACCTTATACCATATTTTAAAAAATACTCAAAATTAATCAAATACCTAAACTTAATAAAACAAGGGAAAACTTCGTAACATTGAATTGGGCAATTAATTTTTAAAATATGATGCCAAAAGTACAGATGACTAAAAACAAAATAGATAAGTTGAACTTACTCAAAATTAAAAACATTTGTGTATCATAGGACAATAACAACAGAGTGAAAAGTTAACCCATGGAACTGCAGAAAATATTTGCAAATTGTACATCTGATAAGGAATTGATATCCAGAATGTTCAAAGAATTCCTATAATTCAACAACAGATAAACTAACAACCCAACTTAAAAATGGGCAAAGAACTTGAATAGACATTTGTTAAAAAAAATATACAAATGTCCAACAAGTACATGAAAAGATGCTTAACATTACTAATAATTAGGGAAATCCAAATGGAAGCACAATGACATATGACTTCACACCCATTAGGATTACTATTATCAAAAAATTAAAATAACAAGTGTTTGTGTGGATGTGAAGAAACTGCAATGCTTGTGTGTTGCTGGTGGGAATGGAAAATGTTACAGCAATTCCTCAAAAAATTAGAGATAAAATTATCCCATGATACAACAATTCCACTTCTGAGTTCATACCGAAAATAGCTGAAAGCAGAACTCAAACAGATATTTGCACACCCTTGTTCACAGAGCATTATTCACAATAGCCAAAAAGTGGGAGCTCCCCACATGTCCATCAGTGGATGAAAGGATACATGAAATATGGTATGTGCATACAATGGAATATTATTCAGCCTTAAAAAGGCAGGAAATTGTTACATGTGCTTCAACTGTGCTCAGTCTTGAAGATTTTATGCCAAGTGAAATAAATCAGTAACCCAGTAGAAAACTATTGTATGATTATACTTATATTAGGTACCTAGAATAGTCCAATGCATGGAGACAAAAAGTAGAATGGTGACTTCCAGGGTCTGGGGGTTCAAATGAATGGAGAGTTAGTGTTCAATGGGTACAAGATTTCAGTTGAAGAAGATAAAAGAGGTTTAGATATGAATGATGATGATGGTTATGAGGGTTGCACAACAATTGTGAATTTATTTAATGCCATTGAACTGCACACTTAAAAATGGCAGAAATAGTAAATTTCATGTTTTGTATACTTTACCACAATTTTTATAAAACAGTGGTAGGAAAATCTATGTAACTGGGCACGTTTCGTTTTCTACCCCAGGTTTGACTTGAAATCAAGTTGGATTATTAAAAATAAAATTTATTTCAAGGGTCTTGATGCGTTAACTTTTTAGCAACTTTTAAGATACTTCTACTTTGGTTTTGTTTTCTAATTGTCACATTTTGTATAATCTTTTATTAGACCCTTCCATGACCATTGTTATCAGTTACATTATAAATCTAAAATAAGCACAAAATATTGTTTACTATTTTATTTCATAAGAATGTGCAGAGCAGCTCTTCAGTGCTAACTTCATTCATATTGTTAGTCATAGAAAATATTTTGAGTCACAGTAAGTTGATTTAATTTTATATAAAGCTTCTCAAAATTCAAAAAATAAGAAAGGAAAAAAATTCCCTCCTCTTTCAACTAATAAAACCACTGTATATATCCTTTCACACTTTCTTTTATCAATGGAATTTACATTGCCATAATCATACTTTTAAAAATAAATATCTTATTTTTTGTCATTTAACATTATTTTGCAGATAGTTTTCTGTACTTTTATTAAGCTTTTCAGTTTACTCTCATCCATAGTAAATTCACATTTATTTCTGTCATGTAAAATTATTACAGTTTTCATAATTCTGCCCTTAATTTTAGACATGCAGTCTGTTAGATATAATGTTAAATATTTATGTCTTATAGAAGGCTTTTTGTTTATACTGGATTACCTTAAGATAGATTTTCCAATGTGAAAATATTTGGTCAATGTGTGAAATGCTTACTGGCCTCTGATAGCTATCAAAGTGCCTTCTAAAACAGTTATGAAGTCAGGCATTTTACCCACATGTTGAAGATGGGATGGAACAAGAATGGGCATACCAGCTCAAGATGCTGCAAAGTACTCTGAGTGGGATCTGATAATAGGAAATCCTCTGCCATTTACATATTTCCAATATAAAATCGTGTCAGAGCCAGGCAGAAGTCTATTCATTTAAACAACAACTGAAAGTCATTCTCTCATTACTTTTGTCATTTCTTTTTCTATCAACAAACAATAACTGAAAAAGTACTGTGCTATGAGGCCGTGGGAATAAACCAGACAGGACTCTGTCTTAAAGGAATTTATACTGTGCAAAAAAAATGCACAATTAACTATGTAGACACTGTTCATGGCTATAAGGAAAGTGTTGAAGTATTGGCATGGGATTTTTGAGGCAGGAATGACTCCTAATAGCTGATAGAAAATGGAAAAGTTGTCCTGAAACAATATTCTCAATGGGCCTTCAGAAGGGATAGGATTGGACACTGGGAAAAAGAGTGGACAAAGATTCTGGGCTGGCAAAACTGGAGAGCAAAATCAAACCAAGAAGGTAAGGAAATTCACGGCATGCATGAAGGATTGGGAGTAGACATTATGGGAGTTTCGTAAAGTGTGAATGAAAAAGTGGTTGGAACCTATTTCATTAAGTCTCTTAAGTGCTAAAGAGTTTACATTTTATGCAATATACAATGCATGCCTGATACTCAGGACTGGGGAGAGAGACCTAATAGAGGCTATGATTCTGGAAGTCACTTAGTGCCCTGTTGTGTACTCAGGTGTATGAAGTTAGAATAGTCCTGTAGGTATTTTCACCTTTAGAACAAGAGGGATTCTTTTTCCGGGTCCCACAGTTTAGAAAGCCACCGCCTGTCTCTAAAAAAAAATATATTAAAGATCTGGACATCTTCATCACTTAAATTTAGATTCTACTATTGACAGAAAGGGACTTGTAAATGTCACTGTTAGTTCTTATGATAAATACCCTTCCAGACCTCGGGAAAACATGTATTTATCTCTTGCCTTATGTCATCAAAACCAAAGGTGATTGTTTTGGAATACTGTAAAGACTTTTAATCCGGGCCACTACTATTGCCAGAGATGGGATCACTTTTGAGTTTGAAGAGGATCTGAGCAGAAATGCTTATGTAAGAAAAAAGACAAGTTACTTTTCAAATTCTTCTTCTCACATTGCATGTCTACTTTTACACTTCTTTTCATGCTTTGATTCATGGCTCCAGAAATAAATAAAACTAAATGTAGTATTAGCAACAGTTTCACATAGTGGCTGAGGCACATTTTGCAGTATCACATATTTCAAATTACTTTTAAATTTGTATATAGGCAGGTATGGACATAATGTGTAACATGTGATACTGATTATATTTAATTATTGTTATCTACAGTATTTCTGTTCCATAAAGTTGCCTTCAGCACTGAACAAGCAAATGCTTAATAATGGGTCCTACGTCAATCTGAAGTAAGGTCCTCAAGAGCCTCTGATCACAGCATTTTCATCAACTAATCAATACATAGCCTTGTTTTATGTGATTTTGTTTAAACACACCTTACTTAATGTATATTCTTGGTTCATTAACATTAAACTTACGGCTAAATGCACTGTAACTCATGCTTGAACAAAGCTAATCTGATACACATATTTTGTCCTGATAGGAGCTAAGAAGGACCATCTCAGCCTTCTTGTGCTTGGGCACACTAGAGAGCACTCAACATTATGTTTAGGGGTGGGCCATTTTAAATAGCAAAAAATCACCAACTAAAAGTACAAAATGCAAAAAATGTGATACTACATAGATCACCAAAAGGATTCTTATTTACATATGAGGGATTTAACAAGAAGGCAGAGCTTTGACTTGTTTGAGCTCAGCTGGGAACTTGCACCTTAGGAAGCTCGCGTTTTTATATATAGGCAAGTCTGGGAATGACCGCAAAAGCAGTGTTGATTTCAGGGCAACAGATAGATTTTAGCAAGTAGGAGAATTTGCAAACACGGAATCCTCAAATAATGAGGATTGACTACATTTATATTCACAACCAGATGGACATTGAGGGCTACAATAGTTAATGGCTTTAGTTTTCTAGACTATTTAATGAGTTGATAAATTAATCAACTAAAATTTTATTTTAATTAACATAATTTAAGACACTGGTATTTATTGGTAGTTTGTGTTATAATAGAATTAAGATATAAAATATGTATCTCTCATGTTATAATTTGTATTTTGTCTTTTAATTTTAATACATTTGAATATTTAGATAAAATAACTTTTTAGAGGGTCTATATGAAAAATTATGGGCCAGGTGTGGTGGTTCATGCCTGTAATGCCAGCACTTTGGGAGGCTGAGGCGGGCAGATCACGACGTCAGGAGATTGAGACCATCCTGACTAACACAGTGAAATCCCGTCTCTACTAAAAATACAAAAAAATTAGTCATGCGTGGTGGCGGGTGCCTGTAGTCCCGGCTACTCAGGAGGCTGAGGCAGGAGAATGGCGTGAACCCAGGAGGCAGAGGTTGCAGTGAGACGAGATTGAGCCACTGCACTGCAGCCTGGGGGACAGAGCAAGACTCCGTCTCAAAAAAAAAAAAAAAAAAAAAAAGAAAAGAAAATTTGTGAAAATACCTTAGGTTTTCCTTCATTTATTTTAACTTACATTTTATTTATTGATGTATTTATTTATTTTTAAAATCTCTGTAACATAGTGGATCTTCATTTCTCCATACTATTTCATTATTAGGGCATTTTTGTGGCCCTTCAGTCATATTTTAATAAAATATGTAATAAAATACGTATGCTTTCAATATAATTCCATTTTATTTTTTTAAATTTCTTATCTAACACTGAGAATGTATATAGTCTGAGATCAAGATTAAAATAAATAAAACGCTCAAATGCGCACAAAAGATGGGCCCAGAAAAAAATTTTAAAGGACTGAAGATAAAGTCTTACAATTGTTAAGGTGGACATATTTAATATATTTTACTTAACAATTTGTTTGCATGATCTGTAACATTTGTTGGTGCAAAAGTAATTGCAGTTTTTGCATTGTTGGTGTTTGCTGTTTGATATTGAAATACATTCTTAAATAAATGTGGTTATGCCCATCATTTTAATGGGCATTTCTTGATTTATGTTTTTTTGCTAATGACACTACTTGCTGTTTATTTTATGTTTATTTTAGACTATTGAAATTATGTTGGACAAAAAGCAAATTCGAGCAATTTTCTTTTTTATTCTTCTTTTTTTTTTGAGATGGAGTCTAGCTCTGTTGCCAAGCTGGAGTGCAGTGACTCAATCTCGGCTCACTGAAATCCCTGATTCCCTGGTTCTAGCCATTCTTCTGCCTCAGCCTCCCGAGTAGCTGGGATTACAGGTGTGCACCACCATGACCAGCTAATTTTTGGATTTTTAATAGAGATGGGGTTTCACCATGTTGGCCAGGATGGTCTTGACCTCCTGACCTCGTGATCCGCCCACCTTGGCCTCCCAAAGTGCTGGGATTACAGGCGTGAGCCACCGTGCCCAGCCACAATTTTCTTATTCAAGTTCAAAATGGGTCGTAAAGCAGCAGAAACAACTTTGCAACATCAACAATGCATTTGGCCCAGGAACTGCTAATGAAGGTACAGTGTAGTGGTGGTTCAAAAAGTTTTGTAAAGGAGACAAGAGTCGCGAAGATGAGCAGCATAGTGGCCAGCCATCGGAAGTTGACAACAACCAATTGAGAGCAATCATGTAAGCTGACCCTCTTACAACTACATGAGAAGTTGCCGAAGAACTCAACATCAACCATTCTACGGTCATTTGGCATTTGAAGCAAATTGGAAAGGTGAAAAAGCTTGATAAATGGGTGCCTTATGAGCTGAGTGAAAATTTTTAAAAATTGCTGTTTTGAAGTATTGTCTTTTCTTATTCTATGCAACAATGAACCATTTCTTGATTGGATTGTGATATGAAATGAAAAGTGGATTTTTTACGACAACCAGCAATGACCAGCTCAGTGGTTGAGCTGAGAAGAAGCTCCAAAACACTTCCCAAAGCCAAACTTGCACCAAAAACGTCATGGTCACTGTTTGGTGGTCTCTGCTGCTGCTCTGATCCACTACAGCTCTCTGAATCTTGGCGAAACCATTACATCTGAGAAATATGCTCAGCAAATCGATGAGATGCACCAAAAACTGCAATGCTTGCAGATGGCATTGGTCAACAGAAATGGCCCAATTCTTCTCCACAACTTCCGACTGCACGTCACAAAACCAACGCTTCAAAAGTTAAATGAATTGGACGATGAAGTTTTGCCTCATCTGCTATATTCACCTGACCTCTCGCCAACCGACTACCACTTCTGCAAGCATCTCGACGATGTTTTGCGGGGAAAACACTTCCACAACCATCAGGATGTAGAAAATGCTTTCCAAGAGTTGCTTGAATCCCAAAGCACAGATTTTCACACTACGGAAATAAACAAATTTATTACTCATTGGCAAAAATGTGTTGATTTTAATGGTTCTTATTTTGATTCATGAAGATGTGTTTGAACCTAGTTCATGGTCTAAAACCGCAATTACTTTTGCACCAATCAAATAGATGTAAGGTATGTGGGCCTCCATTGGTACTCTTGTTTTGAGCCCCACAGAAGTTAATGGTGGATCTTCAGCTAGGAGAGTGGTGGTGATGGTAAAGAGAATAGGATCATTCTGAATATTCACTGGTGACTGGCACTCCCATGTACACTGACTGCTGTGCCTGACTTGTGTAGGGGCCATACAAGTGGGGACAGATGAAAATCAGGAAAGTCAACTTCTGTGGAGGGAATCTTCAAAAAAAAAAAAAAAGAGTAAGATTTGGAGGGGAGGGAGAGAAGAGAGTTGAGAAAACCTCATAAAACTATGGAAATTAATTATAAATTTAAATGCCTCGTTATTGGGATTAAAAAGGAGACAAGTTCAGAAGCTCTACTCTAATTGTGAGGGTTTATTATTTATGATGCTCCATTTAAATTAGGAGTGCAGTGGCACAGAGCTCATTTTTATCAAATGCTAATGAGTAATAATTGCTATCATAAGTAACACTACTCTTCATAATGACACACCAGAATACCTCTTTATCACATCTATTTAGGATATTAGTGGACAGAATATAATGAGAAACAACTTTATGGTGAGACAATAACATATAAACCTTTCAAGTGAGCTATCACAATACTGATAGAAATAAAACAGTATAAATAACAGTAAGGACATTGCAGGCAGATATACCTAAGATCAAAAATCCCAAGAATGTCATTTATTAATCTGATTAATTTATTCAACCTTTGCAAGACTCAGTTTCTTTATCTGGAAAAATGGGGGTATAAATTATGATTCTGCAGTGCTGTGAGAATGAAGCGAGGTGATGTAAATAAGGAACTTGTTATAGTGCCAAGAATAGAACGCTCAATAAATTGAGGCTCTATTAATAGTGGTATTATTACTCTGTTAAAATAAAAATTCAATCATGTCACTCTTTTGCTCAAAAGCTTCTAAGGGTGCCCATATCTCAAAGATTAAATGCCAAAGTCCAAAGGATGGCCTAGGAGGTCATTTACACTCTGGCTGTCCCCCGCCCCCCATCCTTCTATTCTCTGATGGCATTTGGGGTCATCTCATTGTATTCTTTCCTCACTCACTTCTCTGGCCACACAGGTCTCCTTGCGATTTCTCAACAAGGTCAGGCACACTTCTAGACCAAGGCATCTGCACTTTGCTGCTTTTATCTTGAAATAGTCTTCTCTTGTATATCCCCGGTTCATGCTCCCTAACTTTCTTTAGGTATTTACTCACATGCCCTCTTCTCAATGAGACCTTTCAAGACCAGTCTATTTAAAATTATAATCTTCTTCCTAAAAAGTCTCTATTTTTTTTGCTTGCATTTTTTTTCTCAATATTGCTTATTATGCCATCTACTGTGACTCATCTCTTATAGCATACAGCTTAAATTTCTCTCAGGTGCCCCAGTGGGAATAAGACTAGACACCCTGAACCTTGCAGTCCTTTCATTCACAAGCTTAATGTGATTCTGTTTTTATTGTCTTGCATTTTATTGGCAAAATTATGGTAAATGAGGACTTAACTTAAAAAAATCACGTTTCGTTTGCCTCTGTCTTGCTGTCTTGCTTCTTAAACTCAACCCTAATTTTTTTTTTTTTTTTGTTACATTTTGGTAGGACATTATTTTACCTTAAAGCCTTTAAATTCAGAAGCTCTGAAGGAAACTACTATCTGTTTTCTCAATATTTCTTCTCCAGTTTTTCGCTATAGTGATAGAATTCTTCTGCTGGCTCATGGCTGCCCAGGTAAAGACATGCCCCAATCTTCCTTGCTGGTAGCGATGACCAAATGACTGAGTTTAAGTTTGGGCCAGGGAAATGTTAGTGAAAGCAGTATGTGCAACTTTTTGATTTATGACCATAAGAGGGAGGTGTCCCTGTGGGTGTGGTCGTCTTTGTGCAGACAAGGGTAACACCCCAAAGATTACTGAGCAAGCATTCTGGATCTTCAACACTATAAAGTTGTCCTAACCACCCTGGGATGCCTTCCAAGCTGGTTAGATTTTAGAACAAAATTGACTTTCATCCTGATGAAGCAATTTATTTGGCAGTTTCTTGTTAGAGTAGTGTAGGTTCTATCCCCACAAATACAATAGAACACAATTTTAACAGCAGTTTTGTTCTGAATTATGTTGTTAAGAGTAGTATCATTATTAAGAAAAAAATGTGTGCTGCATTTATTGAGCCATGCCATATGCTAGAACTCTGCTAGGCAATGATCATTTATGACTTTCAAAGCAATCCTATAAAGTAGGTATTATTCTAGTCTTATAGACGAGGAAGCTGATGCTTTGAGAAGTTATGCAGCTGGTCCACGTTTGCTTTATTAACTAATAAATCCATGAATTACTTTATCATTTCCAGAGTGTTTCTGGTTACAGAGACCTCTCTCGGCACACTACATTTCACAGAGCCTCCAAAAGAAGTAATGGTGGCTCTGAGACCAAAAGAATAAGAGGAATTTACTTTGCTAATATAAGAGAAAAATCACATTACCGGTAGGAACATATAATGTGCACAGGTCCCATTGCAGGAGGAACCATGGTAAGAATAAGTGGTGAAAACAAGGTTAATGTGATTTCATTTTTTTTGGATAAATGCCCAAAGGTGGGATCGTGGATTATATGATAGTTTTATTTTTATTTTTTTGAGGAATCGTTATATTGCTTTCCATAGCAGAGTCATCATTTTGCATTTCTACCAGCATTGTTACAAGAGTTATGATTTCTTCACATTGTCACCTATACTTATCTTTTTTAATAATAGCTATCCTAACAAATATAAAGTGATAATGTGTTTTGATTTTCAGTTCCCTGATGAATAGTGAAGTCAACCATTTTTTCATATATCTACTTCCCAATTATATGTCATATTTTGGAGCAATGTCTATGCAAGTCCTCAGCCATTTTTTTTTAATTGAAATATTAGGGCTTTTTTTGCCACTAAATTGTAGAAGTTCCTTATATATTTTGAAAAACATATATATATAATGGTTTTCCATCAATGGTCATATATATGTATCCATGTATATATATAAACACACATACACACATACATACACACGCACACACACTCACACACCCCCCCATATAATTCTTCTTTCAGGGGCTCTGTGAAAGGTAGTGTAATGGAAGAGGGTCTCTGTAATGAGGAATGCTCTAGAAATGATAAAAAATTCATAAATTTATTAGTTAATAAAGCAAACTTGGACCATGTAAACAGTGAAATATTGTTAAGCCTTTTAAAACGAAGGAAATCCTGCAGTATATGATGAACTGGAAAAACTTTGAGGAAATTATGCTAAGTGAAATAAGCCAAGCACATATGGACAAATACATAAAATTCCACTCTTATGAGATATCTAAAATAGTTGAATTCATAGAAGCAGAGATTAGAGTGTTGGTTGCTAGGGCCAGTGGGAAGGAGGAAATGAAAAGTTACTATTCAAAGGGTGTAAAGTTTCAGTTATGCAAGATGAATAAGTTCTAGAGACCTGTTGCACAACATTTTGCTTATAGTCAACGGTACTGTATTTTACACCTTAAAATCTATTAAGAGGTTAGATGTCTAAGTGTTCTTACCACAATAAAATTGCTTTTAGTAAAAGAGGAAATTTCTGTAGCTAGATAAGTATGAGCAAGATTGTGGTGAGAGCTGAGACTGGAAAAAGTAAAGACCTGTCTCTACACAGACCTAGACGATACAGTAAAGAAATGTATCTTGGAGTAATTGAAAAGCTTTAAGAAAGCAGTGGCATTATTTTTTATTTGCTTATTACAATGAGCACTTTAGTATAAGGACAGCAGAACGGCTTCTAGAGGAAAATAGAATGGCTAGGAGATATGGCATTAAATTAATACATGATAAAAAAAGATGTAATGGCATTTTGGATTAACATAATGTTAATCCAAATGTCGCAATGGATGTAAAGAAAAGTAGACAAGTAAAAGGAGTTTCAGGAAGCCTTTGGGACAATTTGATGATGACCTGGGAGAAATTCCCAGGGTCTCTACAGATTTGTGCTTTGGGGCATCATACTTTAACCTACGAGTAGTTACAGTATAAATAATAAACAATTCTGAAGATGGAGATAGAGGCATAAAAACGTGATAGATGTACTCATGACTAACTCCTTGATTCTTGATTCTGACAGGGATCAAGGAGAGTTGTTTTTTTAGGGGGAATGTGTGTGTGTGTTTTTGTTTTTTTAAGATAGGGTCTCCTTCTGTCACCCAGGCTGCAGTGGCACCACATCTTAGCTCATTACAGCCTCAGCCTCCCAAGCTCAAGCAATCCTCCCACCTCAGCCCTCATGAGGTAGCTGGAATCACATCCAGCTAATATTTAAATAAAACTTTTGTAGAGATGCAGGTCTCCCTATGTTGCCCAGGCTGGTCTCTGACTCCTGGGCTCAAAGAATCCTCCTGCCTTGACCCCCCAAATGGCTGGTATTACAGGCATAAGCCACTATGCTTGACCTAAGGAGAAATTCTAGAAAGTATTTGCATTTGAAATGGTCTTTAAAGGCTATAGAAGTTCCATACTAGGCAAGATGAGTGAAATATCTGTCTTAAATATTCCTTTCTCGTAAACTCTTAGTTTATGAGAAAGCGTCTGCCATTTTGTTTGCTCCCTTTTTTGCCCATAGGTCACCATGCTTAGTATCCTGTAATCCTCCTACCTTAACCACTGCTAACCATATCCAAGAGCGTAACTCAAAGGCTGCCTGTAATGGTTTTCCTAGAGTGTCTGGCTAAAAGCATACAATCTGGTCAGGTGCCACAGTCTGTCTATTTTTGCATAAAGACTGTCTTTATCAATCACGCTAACTTAATTAGCTTGCTAGAAAATAGAAGCAGGTTAGAAATAGCTCAATCATTTTAATGGTGGAGTTCTAGGGTGAGGAGGACTGGATGCTTTTTTTTTTTCTTTTTTGAAACGGAGTTCCACTCTTGTTGCCCATGCTGGAGTGCAGTGGCATGATCTCGGCTCACTGCAACCTCTGCCTCCCGGGTTCAAGCGATTCTCCTGTCTCAGCCTCCCGAGTAGCTGGGATTGCAGGCACATGCCACCACCCCACGCTAATTTTTGTATTTTTAGTAGAGACGGGGTTTCATCATATTGGTCAGGTTGGTCTTGAACTCCTGACCTCAGGTGATCCGCCCGCCTCGGCCTCCCAAAGTGCTGGGATTACAGACATGAGCCACCACGCCGGGCCTGGATGCTTTCTTTGGGGGACTGACCAGATAGGCAGGACTTGAGAAGAAGCCTTGGTCCTAAATAACGTTTCACTTCTCCAGGAGGACTATGTGGTACTTCAGAATTTCTGCGATTTTCTTGCTTTTCTGACCTTGACATATCTCTATTGATTGCAACAAAGTAGCCAAATTAATTCTGAACATACAAATGAAATACTGTTTTAATAATCTCACCTGTTTCTCAGAAAAAATGCAAGATATTTGAGGCTTTAAAAATTGCAAAACTAGCTTCTTCTCCAAGAAAACACCAAATGGCGGATGACGCAGGTGCAGCGCGGGACCCGGAGGCCCTGGTGGCCGTCGGGGCCCTGGGATGGGGAACCGCGGTGGCTTCCGCGGAGGTTTCGGCAGTGGGATCCGGGGCCGGGGTAGCGGCCGTGGACGGGGCCAGGGCCGGGGCCGCGGAGCTCGTGGAGGCAAGGCCGAGGATAAGAAGTGGATACCTGTCACCAAGCTGGGCCGCTTGGTCAAGGACATGAAGATCAAGTCCCTGGAGGAGATCTATCTCTTCTCCCTGCCCGTTAAGGAATCTGAGATCATTGACTTTTTCCTGGGGGCCTCTCTCAAGGATGAGGTTTTGAAGATTATGCCGGTGCAGAAGCAGACCCGTGCTGGCCAGCGCACCAGGTTCAAGGCGTTTGTTGCTATCGGGGACTACAATGGCCACGTCGGCCTGGGTGTTAAGCGCTCCAAGGAGGTGGCCACCGCCATCCGTGGGGCCATCATCCTGGCCAAGCTCTCCATTGTCCGCGTGCACAGAGGCTACTGGGGGAACAAGATCGGCAAGCCCCACGTCGTCCCTTGCAAGGTGACAGGCCGCTGCTGCTCTGTGCTGGTGCGCCTCATCCCTGCACCCAGGGGCACTGGCATCGTCTCCGCACCTGTGCCCAAGAAGCTGCTTATGATGGCTGGTATCGATGACTGCTACACCTCAGCCCGGGGCTGCACTGCCACCCTGGGCAACTTCGCCAAGGCCGCCTTTGATGCCATCTCTAAGACCTACAGCTACCTGACCCCCGACCTCTGGAAGGAGACTGTATTTACCAAGTCTCCCTATCAGGAATTCACTGACCACCTCGTCAAGACCCACACCAGAGTCTCCGTGCAGCGGACCCAGGCTCCAGCCGTGGCTACAACATAGGGTTTGTATACAAGAAAAATAAAGTGAATTAAGCCTGAAAAAAAATTGCAAAAATACTGGTCTCATGCTTTTATTAAGTTGAAACAGTTCAATATTTTCAAATTAAAAATATATAAATGGATTTTAACATCAGCATTATCAAAAAGTTTCAGAAATAATTTGCTAATGTGAAAATGCAGAAGTTTGATTTTTTTCCCAAAGAATCTTCCGTGTAATTAGGTTCAATAACTTAACTGATGATAGGAGGAATCTGTACTCTCTAATCCATTTAGTATTTTCATGTGATTTCAGTGAGAATACTAGCTATGTCAAATGTAAATTCAAATATCTTATTAACTATTTGAATGATATTAACTTTTAATGTCTTTTTGCACAAAGAATCAATCCCTTATGATGTAAAAAGTTTGCTTCGAAATTAAGACTTAACAGTTTTACCAAAAGTTGCCAATATATATTTGTAGATAGGGAAAAAATCTGAAAATTATAGTAGTGAAAAGTTTCCTGTTACTAGTATAATAATCATCAGAAGTTATTTTCTATATTAGATTTCTCTGTTGAACAGTATTCCCATCAAGTTACAGTGAAATAATAATAAACATTTCGGTGATCTTTTGAACCCTGAAAAATATTGAGGCTTGTCGCTGAGCACAAAAAATAAATCTCAGAATCTTACTGTGGTTTTGTACAGAGTCTGCATCAACTTAAAATGTTAGAAACTGCTGTTTAAAAACTAGCTCTTTAGCATTCTTTGACAATTAGTTTTGTATAAGCATGTAATTATTTTAGGTTTGTATCTTACCCATCTGTTTTATTTATAGAAAAACATATAAAAGCATGGAAAGAATCTCCTTTATTATCAAGTATTTCTGTTCGGATTTTTAAAACATTTCTAATTTATATTTGCTCATAGTTTTAAATTTTTTGTGTTAAATGTATTCATATAAACGGCTTAAAAGTGAGAGCAAAAGCTGCAATTACTTTACACCGACCTAATACTATTATGTGACTTAAAAAAAAAAAAACATGAAAACAGAAACAAAAACAACAACAAAATCACATTCTTGGTCTACCCCTTACGTGCACCAATGTCTACCCACACCCTAACAAACACTCTCTTCTTTTTTACGGTAATTTTTACTATTTATGTCTATATTTTCTAAAAAAAAAAGTCACATTAATATTTCTTTTTTTTTCAATTAGACAATATCTCTTCCCGTTCTTCCATGAAAAAAATGATTTAACATACACATAACATTATTCACTGTTGCCCATACAGAGGTATTTCCCGTTCTCCATTTCCTCAGTATAGTTACATGACAGTCTGTGGTTTAATCAACAGTCTTCTCTTCGCTAAGAAGACATTATACTCGGTTGTATCATATTGTATACTAAGATCACACAGTGTTTCTTGTAAATGTTCTTGTTTCCTTTAGCATTAATAATTGTCTATTGATAGCTATTTCCACATATTTATCATTGATTCTTCTCTTAAATTCTTAACACATATTTATTTATTTATTTTTAGGAGATGAGGTCTCACTCTGTCATCTAGTCCAGAGTGCAGTGGTGTGATCATAGCTCATTGCAGCCTCAAACTCCTGGGCCCAAGCAATTCTCTTGTCTGAGACTCCCAGGTAGCTGGGACTACAGGTGCGCACCACCATACCTATTCTTCTCTCAGATTTTTTACCAAAAATGTAACACTCATTTCCACATAGTCAAATACATCAGATATTCTACTAATTCTATTGATATTCCAGTGGAACTGTCATTCCTGGAGTCCTCTACCCTTTGCCTTACACTAGATAGATTAGCTCCTGTGCAGCTCCTCCTGGGACCAGCTTTGACCTTCATCGTGGAAACTGTCTTTTCTTGTCTTTTATGCAAAATATAAACCTTGCCCTTTACTTCACACCCTATATAAATATTAACTTCAAATGGATCATAGATTTACATGAAAGGATTAAAACCATAAAACTTCTAGAATATAACAGTAAAAAATAGTGACTTTGGTAAAGAGTTATTTAATAGAGCATTAAAAGCATGGACTATAAACAAGAAAATGGATAAATTAAAACTCATTGAATTTTTTCAATGGTCTTCAAAAGATATAGTTAAGATAATTGAAAGGCAAATCACAGGCTGGGAGGAAGAATTGCAATATATATACACACACATATATATGCTATATATATATATATACACACACATATATATGCTATATATATACACATATATATGCTATATATATACACACACATATATATGCTATATATATACACACACACATATATATGCTCTATATATATACACACACACATATATATGCTATATATATATACATACACACATATATGCTATATATATATACACACACACATGTAATGTGTATGTATGTACACACAAAAATATACCAAGAATATATAAAGAAATGTACAAAGAATATATAAAATATATAGAGAATCTATATAAAGAATATATAAAGAAAATATGAAAAAGCCTTACTACTAGAAAATATGAAGAAAAATCATTAAAAAATGGAGGGTAACAAAAGATTTGGACACTTAAGTGAAGATATACAAATGACACAAGAAAAGTTGTTCAATATTATTAGTCATTAGAGAAATGCAAGTTAAAACCATAATTAGACACTACTACTGGGCCAGTCTTAATTTATTGCTTTTCAGCTGCACATTTGCCCTTCAACACCAGCTGTGATATTGGACTGGCTATCTTAAGCATTCTTTTTTTACAGTGAGCAGAATGCTAACCATACTCAGTAGAGGACATACACTGCCAGAGGAAGGGGCTTCTCTTGCTAGTTCTAGCTGCTGCACAGTTGTTCAGTGGTGCAGTTGCGTGGCCATCCTGTACTACTCTGCTCCAGCCTTGAGTCCAGACTTTGTCATCTCTAAGCAGACCTAGAAATGTGTATCAAAATCAGGAATGATGATAAGGGAGGCTGAGAAAACTACTGAGGTCTAGGAAGAACGGCCCAGAGAAGGAAGAGCTAGGATAACAAATAGTATGTTCTAGAGGAGTAGGTGAGAGAAATATCTCAGAAATTACCAGATATAAGGGATGACTGTTCCTAATGAATTCTTGCATGTTTATGGCTATATTTTCAGTGGGCTAAAACTGTTTAAAGATCTTTAGTTAAACAAGACAGTTCAACGAATTACTCAGATTCTTGAAGCTACCATGTGGCAGAAATGGATTTGATCCTAGCACTAGTAGGTTCCGAAATCTGCCAACATTAGAAAGATATTTAACAAACTATATTTTATAGAACACTTATTTTACTCAATTCCGATAGTTAGTCTATTGAGGAGTGTTTAGGGTGAGGTTTCATGAGCAAAGTTTGGGAAATTCTGATAAAATAGTGTTCTTTATTGAAATATTTTTAGGAATATACTGATTGTTACAGAGGACACACATACAACATGTAACAAATACATTTCACCTCCAAAATATTTTCTTAAAAGGAATGTTTTGGGAGACTGTTTGCTGCAGAACATAATTAATTTGGAAAGTATTGCATTACATCTTGTGACCCATTATGATGGCCTTATTAATTCTCCTTTCATGCTGTTTAGGCATAGCATTATGTCCTCAAAGCAGTTTCAGTAAGAGAGCCACTATTTACTTA
This sequence comes from Symphalangus syndactylus, assembly GCF_028878055.3. Lineage (NCBI taxonomy): Eukaryota > Metazoa > Chordata > Mammalia > Primates > Hylobatidae > Symphalangus > Symphalangus syndactylus. The sequence goes on along the minus strand of NC_072442.2, from coordinate 10,849,661 downwards.
CTCTGAGAATGGGAGATGTAAGTTATTTCATTTCTGTGTGATTTTGTAATACTCCAGCCTCCTACAAACAGGCAGGAGAATCAAGCTAATAGTCACTGGGAAAAGAAAATCTACATGGCTAATGGTTTCTTGAGCATGTGCTAATTGCTATTTCTTTTGCTGCCTTACTGGATACCTTATAAAATCTATACTGAAAGCTGTAGATTCTTCTGCTGTATTGCTGCTTTATTTTTGACAGTTTCAGAGACTTCTAAGGATTTACAGGTCCCCTCCTCCTCCACTATTTTTTTTTTTTTTTTTCTAAATAGAGCCACTTCTTCAGACTCTTCTAAGGGTTCTTCACAGTAGTTACTTAAGCTAGCTTGTCTATTTTCCTCTCAGTAGTTTTCAAGTGCTTAGAGATATAGTCTTTAACTTACAAAATCCTTTCAAAAAATAGTAGGTTTCAAGAGAGTTTGTAGCCCATTGAAGAGTAGTAAGAAGCAGCTCTAGATAATGTAAACTGTATCCAATATATAAGGTGATGGTAATATTTTAGCAATTTTGTAAGCTATTTTATTAAATAAATGCATTGGAAACAATTCTGGATATTTTTTTAAAGCATGTAATTTTACCACTTGAATTCAATAATAATTAGTGTCTTAGGGTAATTTTTACACTTATCTCTCTCTGAATTTCCTTCCAGTGTGGCATTCTGCTGTTTCACATAAGAGCACGCAAACATTTTTCCATGGTGTTTCGTGTTTCCCATGAACATAAGTTTAATGACTGAAGAATATTCCAGTGGTTTATTTATTCCCTTTTTGAAGCATTTTAAGATTATTTTCTGTTTTTTCTCTGTAAGTACTTCTGTAATAAACATATGGTATATAAAAGTTTTCCCCATATTTTGAACTCTTTATGATAGTAAGTAAGATTATAGGGTCAATGGACATGAACACTTTTATGGCTCTTATGCTTATACTCAAATTGCTTTCTAAGAGGTTGTACGAATTTACAGTGCTACTAACTACATATGAAAATCAGTCATTTTAGGGCCATCTTACTATTTAGGCAATTCTCAATGATGCTAATTTATGCATTTCTGTATTTCCAGTTTTTAATGGCATTATCTGTAATAGAGAATAATTAGGATATTAGTAAACAGACCACACAATCTGCTTTTGTTTCCCACCGAATCTGTATAGTAAATACAGTTGACCCTTGAACATTTCAGGGATTAGGCACACCAACTCCTCCTGCACTTGAAAGTCCTTGTATAACTTTTGACTCCCCAAGAACTTACCTAATAATAGATTACTGTTAACTAAAAGCCTTACTGATAACACAAACTGTTGATTAACAAGTAATTTGTATGCTATACGTATTACATACTGTATTCTTACAATGAAGTAAGCTAGAGAAAAGAAAATGTTGTTAAGAAAATGATAGCTTTTGTTTTTCACTGGCAAGATGGCCGAAAAGGAACAGCTTCAGTCTGCAGCAATCAGCAAGACCAATCCAGAGACAAACCACTGCTCAAGGAAATAAGAGAGGACATGAACAAATGGAAAAACATGCCATGCTCATGGATATTAAGAATCAATATCGTGAAAACAGCCATACTGCCCAAAGTATAGATTCAATGCTATCCCCATCAAGCTACCATTGACTTTCTTCATGGAACTAAAAAAAGCTACTTTAAATTTCATATGGAACCAAAAAAGAGCCCATAGAGCCAAGACAATCCTAAGCAAAAAGAACAAAGCTGGAGGCATCATGCTACCTGACTTCAAACTGTACTATAAGGCTACAGTAACCCAAACAGCATGGTATTGGTACTGAAACAGAGATATAGACCAGTGGAACAGAACAGAGTCCTCAGAAATAGCACCACACATTTACTACCATCTGATCTTCGACAAACCTGACAAAAACAAGCAATGGGGAAAGGATTCCCTATTTAATAAATGGTGCTGGGAAAACAGGCTAGCCATATGCAGAAAATGGAAACTGGACCCCTTCCTTATATCTTACACAAAAATTAACTCAAGATGGATTAAAGACTTAAGTGTAAAATCTAAAACCATAAAAACCCTAGAAGAAAACCTAGGCAATACCATTCAGGACATAGGCATGGGCACAGACTTCATGACTAAAACAACAAAAGCAATTACAACGAAAGCCAGCATTGACAAATGAGATCTCATTAAACTAAAGAGCTTCTGCTCAGCAAAAGAAACTACTGTTAGAGTGAACAGGCAACATACAGAATGGGAGAAAATTTTTGCAATTTATCCATCTGACAAAAGTCGCATGTCCAGAATCTACAAGGAACTTAAACAAATTTACAAGAAAAAAACAACCCCATCAAAAAGTGGACCAAGGATGTGAGGACGCTTCTCAAAAGAAGACATTTATGTGGCCAAGAAACATGAAAAAAAGCTCATCATCACTGGTCATTAGAGCAATGTAAATCAAAACTACAAGAGATACCATCTCACACCAGTTAGAATGGTGATCATTAAAAAGTCTGAAAACAACAGCTGCTGGCAAGGATGTGGAGAAACAGGAATGCTTTTATACTGTTGGTGGGAGTGTAAATTAGTTCAACCATTGTGGAAGACAGTGTGGTAAATCCTTAAGGATCTAGAACCAGAAATACCATTTGACCCAGCAATCCCATTACTGGGTATATCCCCAAAGGATTATAAATTATTCACGATTAAGACACATGCACATGTATGTTTATTGCTGCACTATTTACAATAGCAAAGACTTGGAACAACCCAAATGCCCATCAATGATAGACTGGATAAAGAAAATATGGCACATACACACGATGGAATACTACACAGCCATAAAAAAGAATGCGTTCATGTCCTTTGCAGGGACATGGATGAAGCTAAAAACCATTATCCTCAGCAAACTAACACAGGAACAGAAAACCAAACAATGCATGTTCTCACTCATAAGTGGGAGTTGAACAATCAGAACACACGGACACGGAGAGGGGAACATCATTCACTGGGGCCTGTGGGGGCCTTGGAGGGTCAGGGGGAAAGGGAGGGAGAGCATTAGGACAAATACCTAATGCATGTGGGACTTAAAACCTCAATGACAGGTTGATAGTTGCAGCAAACCACCATGGCATATGTATACCTATGTAACAAACTTGCACCTTCAGCACATGTATCCCAGAACTTAAAGTAAAAAAAAAATAATAATAAATAAATAAATAAATAAAATTACAAGGAAAAGAATATATTAACATATTTACTATTTATTAAGTGCAAGTGGATCATCATAAAAGTCTTACTCCTGGCCGGGCGCGGTGGCTCACGCGTGTAATCCCAGCACTTTGGGAGGCCGAGGCGGGCAGATCACGAGGTCAGGAGATCGAGACCACGGTGAAACCCCGTCTCTACTAAAAATACAAAAAACTTAGCCGGCTGTGGTGGTGGGCGCCTATAGTCCCAGCTACTCGGAGAGGCTGAGGCAGAAGAATGGCGTGAACCCGGGAGGCGGAGCTTGCAGTGAGCCGAGAGTGCGCCACTGCACTCCAGCCTGGGTGACAGAGCAAGACTCCGTCTCAAAAAAAAAAAAAAAAAAAAAAAAAGTCTTACTCCTTGTCATCTTCACACTGAGTAGGCGGAAAAAGGAAGAGGAGGGGTTCATCTTTCTGTGTCAGGGTTGGCAGAAGAAAATTTACACAAAAGTGGACTAGGGCAATTCAAACCCATGTTGTTCAAAGGTAGACTGTACGTTTAAAAGCAAAACATTTAACTGCCACCTCCTACATGTCTTATTTTGTGATACGTCCCATCAATACCTAATTTATTGAGAGTTTTTAGCATGAAGCTTGTTGAATTTTGTCAAAGGCCTTTTCTGCATCTATTGAGATAATCATGTGGTTTTTGTCTTTGGTTCTGTTTATATGCTGGATTACATTTATTGATTTGCATATGTTGAACCAGCCTTGCATCCCAGGGATGAAGCCCACTTGATTATGGTGGATAAGATTTTTGATGTGCTGCTGGATTCGGTTTGCCAGTATTTTATTGAAGATATTTGCATCAATGTTCATCAAGGATATTGGTCTGAAATTCTCTTTTTTGGTTATGTCTCTGCCAGGCTTTGGTATCAGGATGATGCTGGCTTCATAAAATGTGTTAGGGATGATTCCCTCCTTTTCTATTGATTGGAATAGTTTCAGAAGGAATGGTACCAGTTCCTCCTTGTACCTCTGGTAGAATTCAGCTGTGAATCCATCAGGTCCTGGACTCTTTTTGGTTGGTAAGCTATTGATTATTGCCACAATTTCAGAACCTGTTATTGGTCTATTCAGAGATTCAGCTTCTTCCTGGTTTAGTCTTGGGAGGGTGTATTTGTCGAGGAATTTATCCATTTCTTCTAGATTTTCTAGTTTATTTACATAGAGGTGTTTGTAGTATTCTCTGATGGTAGATTGTATTTCTGTAGGATCGGTGGTGATATCCCCTTTTTCATTTTTTATTGCATCTATCTGATTCTTCTCTCTTTTCTTCTTTATTAGTCTTGCTAGCAGTCTATCAATTTTGTTGATCTTTTCAAAAAACCAGCTCCTGGATTCATTAATTTTTTGAGGGTTTTTTGTGTCTCTATTTCCTTCAGTTCTGCTCTGATTTTAGTTATTTCTAGCCTTCTGCTAGCTTTTGAATGTGTTTGCTCTTGCTTTTCTAGTTCTTTTAATTGTGATGTTAGGGTGTCAATTTTGGATCTTTCCTGCTTTCTCTTGTGGGCATTTAGTGCTATAAATTTCCCCCTACAAACTGCTTTGAATGTGTCCCAGAGATTCTGGTATGTTGTGTCTTTTTTCTCGTTGGTTTCAAAGAACATCTTTATTTCTGCCTTCATTTCATTATGTACCCAATAGTCATTCAGGAGCAGGTTGTTCAGTTTCCATGTAGTTGAGCGGTTTTGAGTGAGTTTCTTAATCCTGAGTTCTAGTTTGATTGCACTGTGGTCTGAGTGACAGTTTGTTATAATTTCTGTTCTTTTACATTTGCTGAGGAGAGCTTTACTTCCAACTATGTGGTCAATTTTGGAATAGGTGTGGTGTGGTGCTGAAAAAAATGTATATTCTGTTGATTTGGGGTGGAGAGTTCTGTAGATGTCTATTAAGTCCACTTTGTGCAGAGCTGAGTTCAATTCCTGGATATCCTTGTTAACTTTCTGTCTCATTGATTTGTCTAATGTTGACAGTGGGGTGTTAAAATCTCCCATTATTATTGTGTGGGAGTTTAAGTCCCTTTGTAGGTCACTCAGGACTTACTTGCTTTATGAATCTGGATGCTCCTGTGTTGGGTGCATATATATTTAGGATAGTTAGGTCTTCTTGTTGAATTGATCCCTTTACCATTATGTAATGGCCTTCTTTGTCTCTTTTGATCTTTGTTGGCTTAAAGTCTATTTTATCAGAGACTAGGATTGCAACCCCTGCCTTTTTTTGTTTTCCATTTGCTTGATAGATCTTCCTCCATCCCTTTATTTTGAGTCTATGTGTGTCTCTGCAAGTGAGATGGGTTTCCTGAATACAGCACACTGATGGGTCCTGACTCCTTATCCAGTTTGCCAGTCTGTGTCTTTTAATCGGAGCATTTAGCCCATTTACATTTAACGTTAATATTGTTATGTGTGAATCTGATCCTGTCATTATGATGTTAGTTGATTACTTTGCTCGTTAGTTGATGCAGTTTCTTCCTAGCCTCGATGGTCTTTAAAATTTGGCATGTTTTTGCAGGGGCTGGTACCGGTTGTTCCTTTCCATGTTTAGTGCTTCTTTCAGGAGCTCTTTTAGGGCAGGCCTGGTGGTGACAAAATCACTCAGCATTTGCTTGTCTGTAAAGTATTTTATTTCTCCTTCACTTATGAAGCTTAGTTTGGCTGGATATGAAATTCTGGGTTGAAAATTCTTTTCTTTAAGAATGTTGAATATCAGCCCCCATTCTCTTCTGGCTTGTAGAGTTTCTGTGGAGAGATCAGCTGTTAGTCTGATGGGCTTCCTTTTGTGCGTAACCCGACCTTTCTCTCTGGCTGCCCTTAACATTTTTTCCTTCATTTCAACTTTGGTGAATCTGACAATTATGTGTCTTGGAGTTGCTCTTCTTGAGGAGTATCTTTGTGGTGTTCTCTGAATTTCCTGAACGTGAATGTTGGCCTGCCTTGTTAGATTGGGGAAGTTCTCCTGGATAATATCTTGCAGAGTGTTTTCCAACTTGGTTCCATTCTCCCCGTCATTTTCAGGTACACCAATCAGACGTAGGTTTGGTCTTTTCACATAGTCCGAACTTTCTTGGAGGCTTTGTTCATTTCTTTTTATTCTTTTTTCTCTAAACTTCCCTTCTCGCTTCATTTCGTTCATTTCATCTTCCATCAGCGATACCCTTTCTTCCAGTTGATCTCATCTGCTACCGAGGCTTCTGCAATCTTCGCGTAGTTCTCGAAACTTGGCTTTCAGCTCCATCAGCTCCTTTAAGCCCTTCTCTCCATTGGTTATTCTAGTTATCCATTCTTCTAATTTTTTTTCAAAGTTTTTAACTTCTTTGCTATTGTTTTGAATTTCCTCCCATAGCTCAGAGTAGTTTGATCGTCTGAAGCCTTCTTCTCTCAACTCGTCAAAGTCATCCTCTATCCAGCTTTGTTCCGTTGCTGGTAAGGAACTGCATTCCTTTGGAGGCGGAGAGGTGCTCTGTTTTTTAGAGTTTCCAGTTTTTCTGCTCTGTTTTTTCCCCATCTTTGTGGTTTTATCTACTTTTGGTCTTTGATGATGGTGATGTACAGATGGGTTTTTGGTGTGGATGTCCTTTCTGTTTGTTGGTTTTCCTTCTACCAGACAGGACTCTCAGGTGCAGGTCTGTTGGAGTTTACTAGAGGTCCACTCCAGACCCTGTTTGGCTGGGTGTCAGCAACGGTGGCTGCAGAACAGCGGATTTTCGTGCGACCACAAATTCAGCTGTCTGATAGTTCCTCTGGAAGTTTTGTCTCAGAGGAGTACCCGGCCGAGTGAGGTGTCAGTCTGTCCCTACTGGGGGGGGGGGTGCCTCCCAGTTAGGCTGCTCAGGGGTGAGGGACCCACTTTAGGAGGCAGTCTGTCTGTTCTCAGATCTCCAGCTGCGTGCTGGGAGAACCACTACTCTCTTCAAAGCTGTCAGTCAGACAGGGACATTTAAGTCTGTGGAGGTTCCTGCTGACTTTTTGTTTGTCTGTGCCCTGCCCCCAGAGGTGGAGCCTACAGAGGCAGGCAGGCCTCCTTGAGCTGTGGTGGGCTCCACCCAGTTCAAGCTTCCTGGCTGCTTTGTTTACCTAAGCAAGCCTGGGCAATGGTGGGCGCCCCTCCCCCAGCCTCGCTGCCACCTTGCAGCTTGATCTCAGACTGCTGTGCTAGCAATCAGCGAGACTCCATGGGCATAGGACCCTCCGAGCCAGGTGCGGGACACAATCTCCTAGTGTGCCGTTTTCCAGGGCCGTTGGAAAAGCTCAGTATTAGGGTGGGACTGACCCGATATTCCAGGTGCCGTCTGTTACCCCTTTCTTTGACTAGGAAAGGGAACTCCCTGACCCCTTGCACTATCTGAGTGAGGCAATGCCTCGCCCTGCTTCGGCTCGCGCACAGTGCACTTCACCGACTGTCCTGCACCCACTGTTTGGCACTCCCTAGTGAGATGAAACTGGTACCTCAAGCAGAAATGCAGAAATCACCCATCTTCTGTGTCGCTCAGGCTGGGAGCTATAGACCGGAGCTGTTCCTATTCAGCCATCTTGGCTCCACCCTCTCAAGAAGTTTTTAAAATTTCTTGCTGAGTCCTTATTTTCTAAGCTTTAAGACCTGTGAATAAACATGGTGTCATGAAAATACAACTCTGGTGAAAAGTGCCAGCCCTTACCCATGTTAAGAGAAGATGATACTTTAAGCCAAGAGCCTATTCCCTCTTGGAATTTCTCTCTGCTTTATTCTTTTAACCACAGATGCAGCCTCCCTCTCTATGCATCTTCCTCCACTTAATCTCTATTCCACCTCTGGGCCATCACTTTGAAATACACAGTATCTGGAAAAAAAAGGCCTCAAGGGAAGATATGATTCCTTAACATATTTTATGGGTGAATCCACAGGAGGAAGAAATAAAATTTTTTAAAAGCCCAAGATTTAATGAAAATGGGAACAAATCATAGTGGAATGCAGTTTCAGGTATGAGCTACAAGCACATTAAGGAACACTGAAGTTGAGTGTGCTTTATATTCCTAATGTCTTGAGCACACTGTGATTTAAAATAGCTATTAAAGATTATGCAAAATGTGCAAAATTAATGTGCCATGATTTTACTTTTGGTGAGTCTCCTTTTTTATTTTACTGCCCTCTACCTTCTTGCCTTAATTTCCCTATCCTGTCAGTTAGCTTGAGTTCAGAAATAGAAAGTCAACTTATTTGACCTTATAATGGTCAAGTTTAACTTGTTAATAGGAACTGCATGGTATAGTGAAAAGAGACAGATGCTTTGAAGTCATAAAAAAGAGTTTCAAATTCTAGCTCTGTCACATAAGGTTTTTCCTTACACAAGTTGTCTCTGGTTATTCTGGCTTTCCTAGATAAGTAGGTGTAATACCCACTTGTTTGCAGTTATTGTGAGGCTTAAGTGAGCTAATGCATGTAAAGCATGTAAAATGCCTTGCACAGTGCCCAAAATATAAAGTATCAATGGCTCTTTTAACAATGTAACATAATTTTTAGTAATCCTTATCATTTGATTACAGATAATTCTTGGTAAAATATTCATTATAATTAAAAAATATACATATTATAAGCAAATTAAAGGAGAGGAATACATTTTCTTTGCAACTATCTCCTCTCAATTCCTTAGAGCATCTTAATAATATTGTAAGTTCCTGATAAATAAGCATCAAATTTTGGATTATGAAAAGAAATTATAAATTACATATGTATATGGGATTTTTTTATATTTTAAGATTTTCATGAAGTCCCATTGTAAAAAGACATTAGTGAAGAAAACCTAGTGAAATCTGAGTTTAGAGTTCAGAGTAATGTACCAATGTTGGCTTCTTATTCATGACAAGTGTACTATAGAGATATATACTATTAAAAATAGGGGGACTTGGATGAGGAATGTATGGAAACTCTGTATGATTTTTGCAACTTTTCTCTAAATCTGACATTATTCTATATAAAACACTAATTTAAAAAAAAGTCTTCTTCCCAACCAAAACTAAAAATCTCCAGGCACCCTCCTCAAAAGTAACTACTAAATATTTCCATCAACACACACACACAGACACACACACACACACACACACACACACACACACACACACAGACTGAAGTGATAATCTTCAGGAAAATTCCCCAAAGAGCCCTAAGGAACCACCCCTCTTTTATTGCCAAACAGCCACATAATTATTTTTACTTCTTGTGGACAATGATGAGAGGAAGGTAGATTATAATCACTTCTTTAAAGTAGGATATGCCAGACAAGCTTGTTGGGCCTTTTCCTCCAAGTTGTCTTTTAACTGCACTAAGAAGATAAAAGCACATTTTTGAGTCCCTAAAGGTTTATTTATTCTGTTTTTTTGGGAATTCTGCTTTTTTGTTGTTTTTTTTTTTTTTTTTTTTTTTTTACATTTATGTCTAACTAAATAGGTTAGGAACAAACTCACCCCATTTGAATGCAAAATAAAACAAGCACACGTTGTAATAGAATTCAGCATAGGCAATTCTTGTGATTGAATGTTAACAGGGGCCACCTACTCCAATCCCTGGGAAATTCAAGACATTGTCAGGACAATCAGCCACCTGCATTCCCTACCTCCATCATGCTGGGATCAGCTTTAGTCAACCCTTCCGGTGACTTGATTTGGTTATAAGCTGTGGGCACTGTTCTGTCATTTGTCAGACAGGGGTGAGTATCAAGATTAAGGCTCAGCATCAATCAATGATTCAAAACTCTTCTTACCTATAGGAAGAGGCCTAAAATTAGAGTTTGGATTACTTATCTATTTATTTTTGCTCTCTGCATTTGAGATAAACTAAAGAGTTCATGAAACCCTTTGAATATTCTTTTAGTGCTATAAAATTTCCATGTCATTGTGATTTGTAAATCCAAATCACGTTGACCAAGCAATCCCTGACACTAATAGAATGCATGAGGAATATTAATTGAATAAAGAATGCTTTCAGTCAGTCTCCACTGATGGGTCTTAGCTTCGTTTCTTGTCCTTTACTGTTTAAACAATGCTTTAATGAACATCTGTCTAGGTATCTATAAGTAGATGTGTGAAATTTTTTGGAAAATAAATTCCTAGAAATATAATTGCTGGATATAAGAAAATATGCATTTTCTATTTTGATAAATAGTCTAATGACTTAATTATTTCTGAAATATTTGGCAAGTTTTCAAAGAGAAATTTTTGGACCTGGCTTTAAAAGCACTTACTAAAAAATTGAATTTGGAATCCTTTATGCTAATGGAGAAGGATGATCTCTTGGATAAGTCAAAGTTGGGTTACCCCTAAATCCTTAGTTTGAATTTCAGATCCTTTAGTTCACATGTATGGATAGATCTGTGTTTTTTTGTTGTTGTTGGTTGTGGTGAATTTTTTTTTTTTTTTTTTTTTGAGACGGAGTGTTTTGCTCTTGTTGCCCAGGCTGGAGTTCAATGGCATGATTTTGACTCACCGCAACCTCTGTCTCCTGGATTCAAGAGATTCTCCTGACTCAGCCTCCCGCGTAGCTGGGATTACAGGCATTTGCCACCACACTTGGCTAATTTTGTATTTTTACTAGGGACGGGGTTTCTCCATGTTGGTCAGACTGGTCTCGCACTCCCAACCTCAGGCTATCCACCTGACTCGGCCTCCCAAAATGCTGGGATTACAGACATAAGCCACCGCGTCTGGCTGGATGTGTTGTTTTAAGCACATGTAGCAATTAAACCAAATACAAATATTATCTATGCTAGTCATAACTCCAGGAAACCTGGTAAATAGCCTCTCTACTCAAAATTTTCTCCTGCAAGCCATATAATGTTGTAGATATACAGCTTTTCTCTCTACATTCATGTGAAGCACCAGACTAATTGGAAGTAGAATTCCTTATTTACTTATATTTTTCTTTGACAGATGCTATTTAGTCTGGTGGTTAAGAGTATGAAATTTGGGGAGGCCAGACCTGAGATGAATTGTCATCTTTATCACATAACTAGCTATGTGACCTTGGAAGTTACTAAGTTTCTCCATGTTTAAAATGAGGATAATAATGTTTATGTCATAGTTTTAATGTAAAAAGTAAGTGAGATTATATGTATGTATACACAGACACACGATGACTGTTGATAGTGCTAAGTATATAATCAGTGCTTAGTAAAGAGTAGTTGTTATTTTTGAGCACTCATAGGACTTTTAAATACAAGAGTATAATTTTTGTTTCTCCAGCAAAACACCTCCGAGAATGTTTGGGATCACCTTTAGTGTCGTAGAACTAACACGATAAATGCTTAATAAATCTCTCTCGTCTCCCCAAAAGCTTCAGTTTCTCTGAATTATTTATTCTCTTCTGGACTAAACAATTGTTTTTGTTTGTTTCAAAATAAAATGGAAAGCAGAGGCACAGAAATGACAATATTTTTTAGATATGCCTGCCATTTAAACAATACATTCAAATATTGGCATTGAGTCTTCCTAAATGTGTAAACGAAATACACAAATGAAAGGCAGAGTTAACAAATTTGAAGAACTGCCTTGGAGTCATTTCAAAGACAGTACCATGTGGTTATGAATGTTTTCTGGATTAGTACATCAGTGCAAAGTCCATGTCAGCAATCTGGGAAAAGTCTATAGCTTGGTAGCTGTTGGTCATGAAGGTTGCTGGAGATTCCTCCCCACGATCTGATGTGAGTCTGGTACCTGTGCAATACTGAAAAGGAACTTTGAACGACACCCTCCACATTAGGAGTCTATTTGACATATTTGATATCCAGAGCATTCTGCTGGATCAGGACCTTTGCAAACCTGTGCTGAATTTGGAGCCTCTGCTGACGAAGTTCTTTCCTTGATTTTTTTGTTTGTTTGTTTCTTTTAAATAGATATTCCCAAGAGAGGTGAGCTTTTCTTGATTATAATAGAAAACTGATATATTTCTCCCCTCTAGGAACTCTCTAAGAGCTAAAAGGACTTAAAAGTATGCTGACAAGCCTTTACTTATGCTATATCTATTTTTTCCTGAGACAAATAATATCACGAAAAGACAAATAATATATGAAAAGCAGCATGGATTTTCAAAGTATTTTATAATGCTTAAATAACTCATTTTTCCCCATGCTGTTCTCAAGGAAGACTAAAGAGTTATTATTTTATCCATGGTACAAATGAGTAAAACTGAGGATTGGAGAGAATGGATTAACTTGCCCTAATAATAATATGCGCTATAAATAATAATAATACGGCCGGGTGTGGGGTGGCTAAAGTCTGTTACCCCAGCATTTTGGGAGGCTGAGGCGGGCAGATCATGAGGTCAGGAGTTTGAGACCAGCCTGGTCAACATGGTGAAACCCCGTCTCTACTAAAAATACAAAAATTAGCCGGCGTGGTGGCTGGCGCCTGTAATCCCAGCTACTCTGGAGGCTGAGGGAGAAGAATCACTTCAACCCGGGAGGCAAAGGTTGCAGTGAGACGAGATCGTGCCATTGCACTCCAGCCTAGGCAACAAGAGCAAGACTCCATCTCAAATAATAATAATAATAATAATACTGAACATTCTTGTTGCTTTGCAAAGTGCTTTCAGTTATTATTTATTTGATTCTAGGTGTCAATATTTTGGAGTGGATATTTTAAAATATAATCCCTTTTATATATTCCTATGAGGACTTTATCTTTCTAGACTCATCATTCTCCATCTCTCCCCCTCTCACTGAACTCTGCTACATTTAGACCTAAATCTAGGGGCCTCATGCATGTGTTTTTGCACATTGTGTTTTCCTGGCTTAGGGATCCTTCCACTCGAATAAATGTCACCTCTGTGAGGTTTACACTGAACACGCTGTTCAGATCTCCCCTAAGCACTCTCCACTCCTCTTTCTTTTCCCCTTACCACTGACATGTACTGTATTTTACTTACCTATTTGTTTATCTAACATTTGCAGAAGTTAAGTTCCTTGAAAACAGAAATCTCTCTGATATTTCACCTCTGTGTTTTTAGTACTTTCAGATTTATGTACATATTTGGTTAGTACATGTTTTTGAATGAAATTACCCTTCTTTCCCCCCATAACTCCAACACACACATCAAGCCCAGCGTATACATCACTATTCCCTCAATCCCTTAAGGCTATATTAGGCAATTTACTGATTTCCCCCTAGGGTATACTCTGCATTCCGCATTATAGAGATTACAAAGTTGTCTTTACCCCTTCCTCCTTCCTAAAACAGCAAATGTCTGGTTCGCCTATTCCTCCAGTATCTACCAAAATGTCCAGTATCTAGCAATAACTTAACACATATTTGATAAATGATTGAAGGATTGAATGAACATCAGAATCCATCAAATGGCTACAATAGGACTTGAGCACAGATGTGATGCCAATCCCTGTGTTTTCTTCATTATCTTACTTGACTCCTGGAGTGGTCCACTGTTCTTTCCTTGATGGTTATTATGGCTCCTCTTAATCTGCTTCCTTTTCCATGGGATAAAATGGCAAAGGAAGGACAGGAGCTACAGAAACAGCTGCTTCTAAGTGCATCAGATTATGTGTCCTATATCTAAGACTTGGAAGGGGCTCTAAAGTTGTGTCTTTATGCAGTAGGGCTGAAAAAAATGTAACACTGAATAAATGCACGTCGCACATTAAATCTCATTTAATTTTTGCGTATAGCTTCGGAGGTAATCATTACTATTCCCGTTTTGTAAGTTAGAGTGCGAAGGCTCAGAGAATTTTTAAATTTGCTAAAGGTAACAGCAGTAATGGTAGTGTGAGAATCAAACTCAGGTCTATCTAATTCCAGAGCTCTCTTTTCCGTGATTAAAACTTGTTGCCACTTTGAAAGTATTCTACAGATAACACATTTTCTTGTTTTATTTGTTTTGGCTCAGAATCCCATTTTTACACTTTAATCATATTAGTTAATTGCAATTGAGGAAAAATAGCAATATGAATACACCATCTTTCTATAAAACTTCAATTTACTTATTGTAGTTACTGATTTATCTATTCCTCTGAGTTGTTCCGCAAAGGTACCTGGCTGAAATGTAACCATTAATTAACAGCAGGGTGCCTCTAGGAAGTTGGGTTTATGTGAATAAGAGGAGTGGAAAGGGGATAGACTTGAGAGACAGGATTCGATGGAAAAGATAGGAAAGGAAGATGAAAGAAAACATCTACAATGTCAACGAATCATGACTACAGGAAGCTTTTTAAAGGCAAGTGAGAACTCTTAAGTGTTGAGCTTGGGAGTAGGAATCAAAGGAGGGAATGCAGGGGAGCCAACACTTTTCTCTTTCTTTTTTTAAAAATAAAACTACATTTGATGAGTCATCTTTCTTACACTGATTTTGATTTTTTAAAGATGGAGCTCTAGTATAACGAGTGGCGACTTAAAAGGATGAAACTAAATGGTAATATTCCATTCTTCCAGCAAGAATATTACTATTCCATTCTTCTTCACTTATACATATTATACCATAGTTAATTACATGTATTTTCACTAATTATTCTAAATTACCTTAATATATATGAAAATCAAGTCAAAAATAAATAATCTTAATAGAAGAATATAATCCCTTTCTGACATAGTGTGGAAATGCCAATATTAACAGCCTTAAGGAGAACTATGAGATTCCTGGAAAAATCCATTGACCAGCTCTTGACTGGTAAATGATTGACTTGCGTTGTTTGCAGAGATTCCTCAACTCAGTCTGTTCACCAAATATATATGAACAAAAATCGGTCAAATACTTAACAAATTGTGGTCCAAAGTTTCAGAGTCTCTATATCACCCTTGTCTCCAATAAGATCTGGCCCTATTCTATACAATTTCAAATCAAGTTTTAGGAACACAGAAATAAATGTGGTGGCCATAACCTGAAAGCCAGCTTAGGTTAGTTTCAGCAGTGAGAATTGAATGTTTAATTTGATGAAATGTGAGGAAAAGCATTAGAAGGCATTCTTCATTCTTGTTAGTTCTTTATCTTAATATGTGGTATTGAGATGTCCCCTCTCCAGGCAGTTAAGTGCAGGTTTTGAGCCACTGGGAATAACGACTAGGTAAACCGCATGCAGCCTGGGACAGGGTATCTATCATTTTAACAATGACACCTTGTGACCTGGACCTCAGAAACATTTTCTGCGGCACAACAGAAATGCTCTAAAAGTTGATTGTGTTCTGCCTGCCTTTCTGATGGATTGCTGCTCTCTGCTTCTTTATCGCATACCTAACTTTGGATTCAAGCTTTTTTTTTATCTTCATCTTTTCAAGGTTTTGTGGTCAAACTTTCAATGTCTTTACTTCTTAGAAACTATTTCTCTCATGACATCAACTTCAACCATTTTCAGTGATGGCACATTTAGCTCCCCACTCTCAATTAGAGACCTCCCGTATATTGAATTCAGACAATCATAGAGAAGGATGCTTATCTTTTGCAACCTGTCTCCTTGTAGCTTCTATGATCCTTTGATACCTGTATTAGTCTTTGGAGGCTAATCATTCAGACCCCAACACTTTGGGGAAATAAGAGCCAATAGTCAAAGTAAAGAGGCACCCTAATAACAACTGATTCATGACAATGTACAATATTCACACATTTGTTAATATCATTTTTCTAAAAACCATAGTTAATAGATAAATAGGTGGTCTTAGGTGTGTACAACTCTAGCCACTGAGCTCGAGTTGGCCACTGAGCATGGTTCTCATCCTCCATGCTTAGAGATCGTACTTTCTTTCCATCATAACCTAGGCTTAGGGTAAGTGCTAATATTGCTTTAAATATCTATGTGTTTCCTGTAAGAGATGGTTTTATTTTTTTGATAGTTGTATTTTACTCTTTTAGTTTGTTTATGCAGCAAACATTGTTTGTTCATCATGAAAAGGCACCACCACAGCTGCAGGAGTATACCAGTAAACAAAACAGGCAGGTTTTTGCCCATGTTAAGTGTTGAAAATCCACAATGACAATAGATGAAAAAACCACAAGAGAGAAGACTACAAAGGGGAAAAAATCAAAGTAATATAAAAGGAAACAATATAAGATTTTTATATTTTTTTCTCTTAAGGCCAGTCAAATTTAGCAGTGCGTGATGGGGATGGAATCCTATTCTTGACATAATAGCCAGAGAATGCCATCTTGAGGAAGTAATATTTATGTTGTGAGTTAAAACAGATATAAATGTTCTTAGGTGAAGGAGGGTATGAAGGATAGAGAGAAGCACCTTTAAGGCATAGCAACAATTGAGATAAGAGCCTCTTGAACAATGAATACCAGCCTGCATTCATTTCTCCTAAGTGTGTGTCTAAGGCCATAAATCCCTTCCTTGGAGAGAGGCAGTTTGCATCCACCTCAAAGTTGAGTATCTGTCTCTTACCGGAGCTTTGAGGGGAGGTAAAGTATGACATTTTTTATGTCCTCTGTTCCCAAAATTGGGAATACAACACATCACCTTCTCAGGAACTGGAGTCCAGATGTAAGGAAATGAACATGTCAAATAGTAGGAAGATCAATACAAAGTCAAGGCATGTAAGTGAATTCAAACTGGAATGTCAGGACTTGTACCCTGAGTTTGGCACCTTCTAGGTACTACTCCATGAACCTCCAAGATGAACAATATGATGTATTAATCAATCAGGTCTATGATGCACCCTAAACTGCTTGACTCATTTCTAGGTATGGAAAACAGTGGTTTTACATGAGTATAGAATGAGGCTCATTTGAAGTCTCCAAATATCACAAAGGTGATTGCTTCCCAGCTTGGGAAACCTTCTATCAGAAGTAGCACATGCAAAGGCAGGAAGGCACTGGAACATTCCAGGAAGAGGAGACTAGAGAGGAGAGAGTATAATTAACATTATTCAAGGAATCCAAGAAGGAGGACATGAAAAGGAAAGCATTAAGGGATGATTGTTTTTTTTCTGGAAGCTTTGGAATTCCAGTAAGTGGACTATTGTCTTCAGTGGTCGTGGGCAACTCTGTCGGGTAGCACAAGGACAATTCGTAGTTTCTGTGACTTTAAGGACATATGTCACCAGACCATATATTTTTGACCTCAAACAAATTTGAGGCTCATGGAATTTTCGAATTTTTTCTCTAGGATCATTTTATTTGCCTTAATTACTTCTTAACAGCTTTGTGTTTCCCTCTGAAATAAAGTGAAATTATCCCCCAATTACTGCAAGAAGAGCTTTGCTTTCTTTTTACTCCTAGATTTCTGTTACCTCTCAGCTGAAATACTGAGCACTGTTGCTACTAAGGAATTAATTTTTCTTGCCTGAAGATTTGTCATATAGTTATTTCTTTGTAACAACTGAAAGGTAGTTTGCCATGGGCTTAGCCCTTCACCACCAGCCAGTCATTCCCATGTGAAGTGGAGTATTGTGTGCTAGAAAGGCCAGGAAATACCCATGCTGATGCTTCTGTTGGCACAGCAAGGAGCTCCATCGTTTTCTGTTCATTTCTGTGAAGCCATTTCACAGAGTGACAGATCTCTGATAAAGGCCAGAATCTAGTGACCTTCTTCTGTGATGCTATCAATCATGTGTACTAGAGTTAGGTGGCAATTCTATTCCCAGGAATGGTGAGCAGAGTCTGTTAATGAATTTTGGCACTGTGCTGTAACCACCAGAGTCACTGAATATGACAAAACTTCTGAGCTGTGTGAGTTAAAGGGAAAAACCTACCCATGTGAATAACCCATGTTTTTCTTTCCTCCACTGCAAAGAGTTTGCAAATTTCCTAAGCACAAAGCAAGTTTAATTAAAGCCAGCGAAGCAGGGGAATGCCACAGTTGAATGCATTTTTATGTGGCTCACATCATTGGAGCCAGGCAAAATATGAAATGTGATAATATAAGCTTTGTTTGGTAAACAGTCTCACTCACTCCAAACACTTACTTCAATCCCGGGGGCACTTTAAAGTATTTACTGAGTAGTGCTCCAGCTCTTCTTCCTCTTTGTAGTCCCCAGTCTGTCTGATGTATTAACAACCACACTCTGCTTCCAAAAAGCATAAGGCAGAAGCAAAACTCAACAGGGAATTGCCTCTGCACTTGCGGTTGGCAGGACTGTGGGCCATGTCTTTCCAGCAGTGCCTTCTCTCTGGCTTAAGTAGAGAGGTGATTCAGAATCTTGATTCAGGATTCCCACACCTGCTCTCATGCCTGGTCAACAGTGCTTGCTGTTTGCAAAGAAACCTTTTTTTTTTTTTTTAAGTAGTAGTAGTAGTACTTATCCATTTGGAGAGAAAATCCTTTTTTAAGCTTAGAAAATGATAAAGTTAATTCATGCTTACTTTTATAGCATTCCATAGAAACTGCGTTTAGAAAGATAAAATGTAATGGAAATTTCAATTTATCATTCTATTTTACACTATACGTTTCTACATGAAACATTTTTTAATTTTTTAATGACATCATATTGTATGAGAACTCAGAATTTTTAGAAATAACACTTTAATTGGGTTTGGAAATGAGTGACTTTGGCACATCTAGGTCATATTCAAAAACCAACTAATTCAGACATTGATGAGTTAAATTATAATTAATATTTACTGAATGCTGGCTATGCGTTAGGCATTATTATTATAGACTGCTAAGATTCAGCAGTGAAAACAGCTCCTCGTAGAGCTTATATTCTAATGGGGAGATAGACAGTAAACAAAATAATGTGTTATGCAGTGAAATGAATGAGGGAGTGTGACAGAGATGCTGAGCTTAATGGTTGCATCTTTAAACATGTTGGGCAGACAAAACCATGCTGAGAAGGTGGTATATTTATAAAGCCTTACCGAAGTGAATAATAGAGCCATGGAGATATCTGGAGGAAGATTTGTCCAAGCAGATAGAAACATCCAGTTCTTGCCCTCATGCAGGAACCCTCCAGCCAGGCTTAAGTCCTGGGACCTGCATAGAGGCCAGTGGGCCTGGGCAGAGTGAATGTTATAGGCTAAATTTTGTCCCTCCATAAATTCATATGGTGATATCTTAACACCTAGTATGTCAGAGTGCCACTTTATTTGGAAACAAGGTCTTTAAAGAGTTAGTTAAGTATAAATGAGTTCATTAGGTTGGGCCCTAATCCTATACTGAAACCTTGACCTCAAACTTCTAGCCTTCAGAACTGTGAGAAAATAAACTACTGTTGTCTAAGCCACCTAGTCTGTGGTAAGAGAGGACATGATGAGAAGTGGTCAAATTCTGAAATCTATGTTAAAGGCAGTGCTGATACAATTTGCCTACAGATAAGGTGAAGAGTATAAGATACAGGAAGGAATCTGTCAAACAAGAGGATCACTGACATACCACTAGTGCCACATGGCACAGATATGGAGCTTATGGGAGATGATCTTACAAGCAGGGAATTAGCAGAGCACTTGCTGTTTTTTGAACCCTTATTCTTCCATAGCATAGGCCAAACATAGATGTCCTGTATGTACCAAGATTCCAACGGAATCTTGTCTTAGCCAACAGGCTGGATAGAAAACTGAAAGCTCTGAAAGACAGAAGGGGCTTCAAACCCACAATTGTTCTTACTGTATCTTCTGGCCATGAGATACTAATCCTGACATAGAGAGAGACTCCTGATCCAGACTTAGTCAATTCCATTTTATCTCTCAGGAATTAAAAGTCTGAAATGGAAAGGAGGAATGTAAGGCTGTTGGGGCAGATTACCATACAGCAAGACTCCGGAAAGATGGTCCCTGGGTTTCTGCTGCTGAGTCTCTCAAAGCTACTCTAGTTCTTAAGGCTTCCATTAGCTAGTTCAGTTTTCCTTTGATTCTATGAATTACCTTACTATCCTTCCAACTAGTAAACTTTTATTCAAATAAGCCAGAGCTCATTACTGATGTTTACAATCAAAGATGCCTGAGACACTCAACACATAATAATGTGGTCATTCTGATCTGTACCACAGATAATTCCTAACAGCAATCTATCTTAAATCTCATTTTG
Organism: Symphalangus syndactylus; assembly: GCF_028878055.3. Taxonomy (NCBI): domain Eukaryota; kingdom Metazoa; phylum Chordata; class Mammalia; order Primates; family Hylobatidae; genus Symphalangus; species Symphalangus syndactylus. The sequence continues at coordinate 10,829,484 of NC_072442.2, read as the reverse complement.
ACCCTGACTTAACCTTAAATGTAAGAAAGAAGCTAACCCACTTGGAGGTATTCAACAAACCTGATTACCTTATTCATCCAGTTCTCTCTGGCATCATTTTATATGCGAGAGCCTTTTGGTAACCTTTCATAAGCGTGAGCAAGCATTGGATCTGCATTTTTTTTTTTTTTTTTGAGACGGAGTCTCGCTCTGTCACCCAGGCTGGAGTGCAGTGGCGCAGTCTCGGCTCACTGCAAGCTCCGCCCCCTGGGTTCACGCCATTCTCCTGCCTCAGCCTCTCCGAGTAGCTGGGACTACAGGCGCCCGCCACCACGCCCGGCTAATTTTTTTGTATTTTTAGTAGAGACGGTGTTTCACCGTGGTCTCGATCTCCTGACCTCGTGATCCGCCCGCCTCGGCCTCCCAAAGTGCTGGGATTACAAGCGTGAGCCACTGCGCCCGGCCGTGGATCTGCATTTTACCAAACCCTTCTACATGGATGATGTTGTAAGGCAGTTTTCCTCAAAAATGATAAGTCTTTAATAATTTTACTGTTGATTTTAAAACACACTAAAAATCCATCAGAGTATTAATGTTTGCAACACTGAAAACAAGAAGTATTTTACAAATGGGTCATAGTTCTTTTTCTACCTTCTTTCACTGCCGAATGTATCAAATGCAAAGCGTAAACTTGTGGCCTCTGGTTTATAAATGCTTTCTCTCCTCGTTTGTTATTTGCATGCTATAATTATTTCAGGCTCTCTTCAAACTCCCGAAACTGCACATTTGAAAATAAACAAACAAATTGATTTTCCTTTATGCCCTTTGACACTATCAATCACCCCATCCTGTAATTTATTTTCCTGTGACTTCAATGTATTATTATTCCAGCTTTCTGACCATAAACACAGTTTTTCACTATTTACTTACATTTTGAATAATGAAAGTCTTTCAATTATAATGATTCCTGTATTCTATAATTTTCAATGTTCTATAAACATGGAGCTTGGCGGGAGGCCCCTAATATTGTAGTACAATCATTCACCAAGGTTGGGTAAATGGTACAAGTGAGAACAAAGAAATTCTCCCAGACATTCAGAGAGTGTGAGGCCATTTATTTTGTCCTAATTTCAGAACTGAGAGCATACACTTTCAGGAACTATGAAGGGGATTTCTGCTTCTAGATTCCTGCAAACAGAATAGTTTTGATGAATACTCATTTCCTTTAGATCAGAGAAGTGACAAGAAAATACATCCATATATACTTGACATTGTAGTTATAGAAAGTTTATGGAGAAGAGAGCCATGGGCTGGGGTGATACCCCTGAGAGTTATCTACTACATACTCACAATTAGGGTGATGTATTTTAAGACTATTGCTTGTTTTAGAAGAAATTTACAATTAAGGGAAAAAATCAGTCAGGGGAGCAAATATCCTTGAGTTTCTTTGACGAAGTCAGAGTTACACCAGATCTCTTCATGAGTCTCTCAAAATCTCTCCAAAGCAATCTTTCTCAATCCCATGATTTTTGTAATAAAAATCAAATTTTTTATTTGACTTACCCTTTTGATTTATTTTAAAAAGAATAAAGCAAAAACAAGAAAAATAGTTATGGTAAGAATAAAATACTTTTGAATATGGTTTGGGGTATATTTGACTACAATGTTAACTTGCTGTATTTTACCAGCTTTATAAAATGTTATGTTACACAATACATAGGTTAAATTTATTGATAAATATGTCAGTACTATTTTCTTTAAAGAGGTTTTATAGGTTGCTTGGCAAAGCCTATAAATTAAATGCTCCAGTTTGACCATGTTATCAGTCAAATACTTAATAGAATTACCAAAAAGACATTTTTAAAAAGATATAAAATGCAAAGGAATAAGGATGGTGGGAGAGAAGATAATGATCATAAAATTTTGGAAGCTGAACAGCAGACAGGCAAAGGATAACCCATATAGCAGGCACCCAATAATGAAATCTCCAACTAGAAATCTGAGAATGGCAGAATCCTCAATAAGCACAAAAGCAAGTAGCACTAAGTGCCTTTAATACTGACCTGTGCTTATTGACAATGTACGGATGAAGTTCCTGATCCCCTTTTCAGCGTTAGGCAGGCCGAATCAGTTTAGGTCACTTATTTCATCCCACAGATGTGTTCTTTGAGTACTTCCGAGCACTCAAGATAGGCTGTGTTGAACTCAGAATATAAAAGTAAGAGTGGCTCACTTTCTTTGATCAAGTATCTGCCAGATGGCTCGGTACGTGTTTTACCCTTCAGCCTCACTAGATGCTTAGACTGTGGTCAGTTATGTATTTTCCCAGAATCTCATGATGGTGCCACTGATGTACCCTAAAAAGATGTGGACTCCTGTGAGTCCACATCTAAAAAGTTGTGAGATGTCCTTTTCTTACAAAGATAATCTGTGTTTACCACTTAGGGTTTCAAAACTAATAACATACTCTTTATTTTTTATTTTGTTTTATTTTTAATTGACACATACTTGTACATATTTATATAGTACAGTGTGATGCTTTGATATATTTATACATTGTGTAATGATCAAATCAGGGTAATTAGCATATGAATCACTTTAAACACTGGTCATTCCTTTGTGATGAGAACATTTGAAATTCTCTTTTCTAGATATTTTGAAATATATAATACATTATTATTAATTGCAGTCACTGTACTGTGTAATAGAATACCAGAACTTATTTCTCCTATTTAACTGTAACTTTGCTAAGTTATACTATTTTGCACTTAGTTCTTATTAGATCAACTTTTTCAAATTCCCCAAGCAGTATCATGTGGTATTTGTCCTTCTGTGCTTGTTTTATTTCACTTGCAATAATGTTGTCTAGCCTCTTCCATGTTGTAAAAACAGAATTTCATTCTTTATATGGCTAGTTTTCCACCGTGCATAGATACTGCTTTTTTTGTATCTATTTATCCATCAATGGACACTGATTCCAGGTCTTGGTTATTGTGAATAGGGCTTCAATAAATATGGGAATATGGATATTATCTTTGACATACTGATTTCCTTTGAATGTGTATCCAATATTGGGATTAGAGAATCATATGGTAGTTTTATTTTTAATTTTTTTGAGGAACCCATATACTGTTGTACATGATGACTGCAGTAATTTATATTCCCACCAACAGTGTGTGAGTTCTGCTCTTTCCATATTCTGGTTGGCATTTGTTAATTTCAGTCTTTTTTTCGGTAATAACAACTTTAACTGGGGTGAGATAATATCTCATTATGGTTTTGATTTGCATTTCCCTGATAATTAGTGATTTGAGCATTTTAAAAAATATAACTGTTGGCCCATTTGTATATCTTCTTTAAAAAATGTCTAAGGTATTTTCCCCATTTATAAAATGGGACTGCTTGTTTGCTTTTGAATTGTTTGAGTTTCTTATATATTTTGGATATTAACCTCTTGTCAGACACATAGTTTGTAATTATTTTCTCCCATTCTGTAGGTTATCTCTTCACTCTCTTAATTGTTTCCTTTGCTGTACAAAAGCTTTTTAGTTTAGTGGAATTCTATTTGTCTATTTTTGCTTTTGTTGCCAGTGCTTTTGAGGTCTTATACAAAAATTCCTTGCTCTGACAAATGTTATAAAGTATTTACCTATTTTCTTCTAGTAGTTTCAGGTCTTACATTTAGAGCTTTAAGTTATTTTGAGTTGATATTTGCATATGATGGAAGCCAGAAGTCTACTTTTATTCTTCTGCACGTGAACATCCAGTTATCTCAGCATAATTCATTGAAGATACTGCTCTTTTCCTAACGTGTTTTTGGCACCTTTATTGAAAAGTAGTGTAATATAAATGTATGGATCTATTTCTGGGTTTTCTGATATGTTCGCTTGGTCTATGTGTCTGTTTTGATGGCTATGCCACAATGGTTTGATTATTATAACTTCATAGTCTATTTTGAAGTCAGATAATGTGATGACTCCAGTTTTGCTCATTTTGCTCCAGACTGTGTTGACTATTCAGGGTCTTTTCTGGTTCTATGCAAATTTTAGGATTGTTTCTTTTATTTCTGTGTAGAATGTCATTCATCTGTTGTTAGAGATTGCATTGCCTGTACTGACTGCTTTGGGCGGTATGGACATTTTAACCTTAATCCTCCTCCTTCGTGAACATGAGATATCTTTCCATTTACTTGTATTCTCTTCAATTTCTTTCATCAATGTTTTATAGTTTTCATTGTAGAGATATTTTTACCTCCTTGCTTAAATGTATTCCTAAGTATTTTATTCATTCATTCACTAGCTATTATAAATGGCATTGTTTTCCTGATCTTCAAAAATATGTTGCTGTCAGGGTGTAGAAACACTGCTGGTCTTTGTGTTTTAATTTTATATCCTACAACTTTACTGAATTTGTTTACTAGTTTTAATAGTGTTTGTAGAATCTTTAGAGGACAATTTAACTTCCTCCTTTCCAATTTGTATGCCCTTTATTTATTTCTCTTGCCTAATTTCTCTGGCTAGGAGTTCCAGAATTGCATTGAATAGAAGTAGTGATAATGGTAAGTGTTAGGTTATTGTTTAAGATCTTTCTACTTTTTAAATTTAGTTTGCTATAAATTCTCATCTTAGAACTGCTTTGGCTATATTGCACAGGTTTTGATATACTGTGTTTCCATTTTCATTGTGTCTAAAATTTTTAATTTTTAAAAAAATGTATTTATTCATCTGTTGGTTGTTCATGAGCATGATGTTTAATTTTCATGTATTTGTACAGTTCACAAAGTTCCTGCTATTACTGATTTCTAATTTTAGTTTATTGTGGATATAGCAAATACTTGATATGATTTTAATTTTTAAAAAATTGTTAAGATTTGTTTTGCAACCTAGCATATGATCTATCCTAGAGAATATTCCACACATTGTTGAGAAGAATGTGTATTCTTCAGCTGTTGGATAGAATGTTCTGCAAATGTTTGTTAGGCCTATTTGGTCTAGAGTACAGTTTAATGTTTTTTGTTGATTTTCTGTCTCTATGAGCTGTTTATTGCCAAAATTGGGATGTCAAAATTCCCTACTATTATTGTATCACAGTCTGTCTCTCCCACTATGTCTATTAATGTTTGCTTTATATAAGTAGGTACTCTGATGTGGAATCCATTTATATTTAAATTTATTATATCCTCTTGCTACACTGACACCTTTATCATTATATAATGGCCTTTTTTCTTTTATTACAGTTTATGACATAAAGTTTATTTTACTGAATATGGGGATAGCCACTTCTGCTCTTTTTGGTTTTCATGTGCATAGATTGTCTTTTTTCAACCTTTAACTTTCAATATATCTGTGTCCTTACAGGTAAAGTGAGTCTTCTTTAGGCAGCATATAGTTGGGTACTGTTTTTTCTAAAACAAAACAAAACAGAACAGAAAAACATTCAGCTAATCTATGTCTGTTAATGGGAGAATTTAATCAGCTTACATTCAATGTAATTATATGTAGATAAGAAATTACAACTTCTATTTTGTCACTTGTTTTCTAGTTGTTTTGTAGGTCCTTTCCTCCTTCGTTCCTCTCTCACTATCCTCACTTACAGTTAAGTAATTTTTCGGGGTAATATGTTTTGATTCTTTGATTTTTATTTTTAGTGTATCTCTTACAGATTTTTGCTTTGTGATTGCCATGAAGTTTACAATAGATCTTATAGTTTGAAGAAGTTATTTTAACCTGATTACAACTTACCTAAGAAAATAAACAAAGAAACCTGTACACTTCTTAACTGAATCTTCTCCTCACATTTTGAATTCTTGATGTCATAATTTACATCTTTTCATATTATTTCTTAAATTATTGTAGCTATTTTTTAAATTATAAGTGGTTTATACACCATGATTACAGTACTATAGTATCCTGAATTTTTCTCTACTATTACTTCTATAAATAAGTTTTATAACTTTATGTGTTTCCTTGTTACACATTAGCATTCTATTCTGATTTTGAATAACTACCTTTAGCATTTCTTGTATAACAGGACTAGTGGCGATGAATTCCCCCAGCATTTGTTTGTCTGGGAAAGTTTATCTCTCTTTCATTTCTAAAGGATACCTTTGCTAGTTATAGTATTCTTAGTTAGCAGGGCTTTTTTTTTTCTTTTTCTTTTTTTGGTACTCTAAATATATCATCTCACTCCCACCTTGCCTACAATGTTTCTGCTGAGAACCCTGTTGCCAGGCATATTGGATCTGCCTTAGATGTAATTTAATTTCTCTTGTTGCCTTCAGGGTTCTCCTTGTTTTGGAAACTTGAGAATTTAATTATAAAATGTGTTGGGATAATCAATCATATTTGGGCTAATTTTGATTGGTGAACTTTGACCTTCCTCTTCCTAAATATTTACATCATTTTTTTCATTTTTGATTGGTTTTCTGTTGTTATTTCTTTGAATAATCTGTCTACCCCTTATTCTTTCTTTTTACTTCCTCTCGAACTCCAGTGACCTGAATATTTGCTTGCTTGATGCTATACTCTAGATCTCACAAGTTTTCTTCATCCTTTTTCATTAATATTTATTTTTCCTCCTCTGACTGTATATTTTCAAATAACTCAACTTCAAGCTCACTGATTTTGTCTTCTGCTTGATTAATTCTGCTGTTGATTCTCTCTACTGCATTTTTCACTTTATTCATTGTGTTTTGTAGCTCCACAATATCTGTTTGATTATTTTCATTTTTTAAATTTGTGTAATTTATTTTATAAATTTCTGAATTATTTCTCTGTGTTTTGCTGAAGTTCACTGAGATTCTGATACGGTTTGGCTGTGTCCCCACCCAAATCTCATCTTGATTGGGAGTTCCCCAAATCCTCATGTGTCATGGGAGGGAGACGGTGGGAAGTGATTGAATCATGGGGCAGTTACCCCCATGCTGTTCTAGCGATAGTGAGTTCTCACAAGATGTGTTGGTTTCATAAGGGGCTTTTACCCTCTTCACTTGGCATTTCTCCTTCCTGCTGCCATGTGATGAAGGACATGTTTGCTTATGCTTCCACAATGATTGTAAGTTTCCTGAAGCCTCCCTAGCCCTGCTAAACTATGAGTCTATTAAACCTCTTTTATTTATCAATTACTCAGTCTTGAGGACATCTTTATTAGCAGCATGAGAATGGACTAATAGTAAATTGCTACCACAGAGACTCAGATGCCACTGTAAAAATACCTGAAAAATGTGGAAGTGACTTTGGAAGTGGGTAACAGGAAGAGGTTGGAATGGCTTGGAGGGCTCAGAAGAATACAGAAAACTGTGGAAAAGTTTGGAACTTTCTAGAGACTTGGAAGCCTCAGAAGACAGGAAGATGTGGGAAAATTTGGAACTTCCCAGAGACTTTTTAAATTGCATTGGCAAGTCTGATAGTAATATCAGTAAAATGCTGATAGTAATATAAACAATGAAGTCCAAGCTGAGGTGGTCTCAGATGGAGATGAAGAATTCGGGAACTGGAGCAAAGGTGACTCTTGTTATGCTTCAGCAAATAGACTGGCAGCATTTTGCCTCTGACCTAGAGATGTTTGAAATTTTGAACTTGAGAGAGATAATTTAGGGTATCTGGAGGAAGAAATTTCTAAGCAGCAAAGCATTCAAGAGGAACCAGAGCATAAAAATTTGGAAAATTTGGAGCCTGACAATGGAATAAAAAAGAAAAACTCATTTTCCAAGATGTTCAAGCTGGCTGCAGAAATTTGAGTAACTAGTGAGCCAAATGTTAATTGCCAAGACAATGGGGAAAATGTCAGAGACCTTCATGGCAGCCCCTCCCATCACAAGCCCAGAGGCCTCAGAGAAAAAAAAATGGCTCTGTGGTCTGGGCCCACAGCCCTTCTGCTCTATGCAGCCTTGGGACATAGTGCCCTATATCCCGGCTGCTTCATCTCCAGCTGTGGCTTAATCAAGCCAACTTACAGCTCACACTATTTCTTCAGAGAGTGGAAGCCCCAAGCATTGGCAGCTTAGACATGGTGTTGGGCCTGCGGGTGCAGAGAAGTCAAGAATTGAGGTTTGGAAACCACTGCCTAGATTTCAGAGGATGTATGGAAATGCCTGGATGCCCAGGCAGAAGTTTGCTGCAGGGGTGGAGCCTTCATGGAGAACCTCTGCTAGGGCAGTGTGGAAAGAAAATGTGGGATGGGAGCCTCCACACCGAGTCTCCACTGGGGTACTGCCTAGTGGAGCTGTGAGAAGAGGACCACCATCCTCCAGATCCCAGAATGGTAGATCCACTGAAAGCCTACACTGTGCACCTGGAAAAGCTTCCAGACACTCAATGCCAGCCCATGAAAGCAGCTGGGAGGGTGGCTGTACCTTGCAAATCCACATAGTCAGAGCTGCACAAAGCCATGAGAGCCTATCTTTTGCATCAGCATACCCTGGATGTAAGACATGGAGTCAAAGGAGATCATTTCGGAGCTTTAAGGTTTAATGGCTGCCCAGTTGGATTTTGGACTTGCTTGTGGCTGGTAGCCCCTTCGTTTTGGCCAATGTCTCCCATTTGAAATGGGTGTATTTACCCAGTGCTATTACCCTCATTGTATCTAGGAAGTAACTAACTTGCTTTCAATTTTACAGGATCATGGGTCGAAGGAATTTTCCTTCTCTCAGATGACACTTTGGAGACTTGTGAGTTAGTTAATAATGGAATGAGTTCAGACTTTGGGGGATAATAAGGCATTATTGTGTTTTGATATATGAGAACATGAGATTTGGGAGGGGCCAACATCAGAACAATATGGTTTGGCTGTGTCCCCACCGCCGAAATCTCATCTTGAATTGTAGTTCCCATAATCCCCATGTGTTGTGGAAGGGACCTGGTGGGAGGTACTTGAATAATGATGGCAGTTACCTTTATGCTGTTCTCATGGTAGGGAGTGAGTTCTCATGAGATCTGATGGTTTTATAAGGGGCTTTACCCACTTTGTTCAGCACCTCTCTCTCTCGCCAACATGGGAAGAAGGATATGTTTGCTTCCCCTTCATTTCATTCATTTCATCTTCCATCAGCGATACCCTTTCTTCCAGTTGATCGCATCTGCTACCGAGGCTTCTGCAATCTTCGCGTAGTTCTCGAAACTTGGCTTTCAGCTCCATCAGCTCCTTTAAGCCCTTCTCTCCATTGGTTATTCTAGTTATCCATTCTTCTAATTTTTTTTCAAAGTTTTTAACTTCTTTGCTATTGTTTTGAATTTCCTCCCGTAGCTCAGAGTAGTTTGATCGTCTGAAGCCTTCTTCTCTCAACTCGTCAAAGTCATCCTCCATCCAGCTTTGTTCCGTTGCTGGTGAGGAACTGCATTCCTTTGGAGGCGGAGAGGTGCTCTGTTTTTTAGAGTTTCCAGTTTTTCTGCTCTGTTTTTTCCCCATCTTTGTGGTTTTATCTACTTTTGGTCTTTGATGATGGTGATGTACAGGTGGGTTTTTGGTGTGGATGTCCTTTCTGTTTGTTGGTTTTCCTTCTACCAGACAGGACCCTCAGGTGCAGGTCTGTTGGAGTTTACTAGAGGTCCACTCCAGACCCTGCTTGGCTGGGTGTCAGCAGCGGTGGCTGCAGAACAGCGGATTTTCGTGAGACCACAAATTCAGCTGTCTGATAGTTCCTCTGGAAGTTTTGTCTCAGAGGCAGTACCCAGCCGAGTGAGGTGTCAGTCTGTCCCTACTGGGGGGGTGCCTCCCAGTTAGGCTGCTCAGGGGTGAGGGACCCACTTTAGGAGGCAGTCTGTCCGTTCTCAGATCTCCAGCTGCGTGCTGGGAGAACCACTACTCTCTTCAAAGCTGTCAGTCAGACAGGGACATTTAAGTCTGTGGAGGTTCCTGCTGACTTTTTGTTTGTCTGTGCCCTGCCCCCAGAGGTGGAGCCTACAGAGGCAGGCAGGCCTACTTGAGCTGTGGTGGGCTCCACCCAGTTCGAGCTTCCTGGCTGCTTTGTTTACCTAAGCAAGCCTGGGCAATGGTGGGCGCCCCTCCCCCAGCCTCGCTGCCACCTTGCAGCTTGATCTCAGACTGCTGTGCTAGCAATCAGCGAGACTCCATGGGCATAGGACCCTCCGAGCCAGGTGCGGGACACAATCTCCTAGTGTGCTGTTTTCCAGGCCCGTTGGAAAAGCGCAGTATTAGGGTGGGACTGACCCGATATTCCAGGTGCCATCTGTTACCCCTTTCTTTGACTAGGAAAGGGAACTCCCTGACCCCTTGCACTTCCCGAGTGAGGCAATGCCTCGCCCTGCTTCGGCTCGGGCACAGTGCACTTCACCGACTGTCCTGCACCCACTGTTTGGCACTCCATAGTGAGATGAAACCGGTACCTCAAACAGAAATGCAGAAATCACCCGTCTTCTGTGTGGCTCAGGCTGGGAGCTGTAGACCAGAACTGTTCCTATTCGGCCATCTTCGATTATTCCTAATACTTGTAGCCATACACTGATGTCGGTGCATTGAAGAATTATGTATTTACTCCAATCTGTGCAGTCTGGTTTGTTTGTGCTAGTCTTTCTTCTGTGGGCTTGTCCAGAAATCTCAGAGGCTGAATATTGTCAAATCTCATGACTGCTGCCACTCTCTCAGCCCTAGAAGAAAGCCTAAACCCAGGTTCACCTTAAATCTTGTGAGAACTCCAAGGTTAGTGTGGTGACCTTGGCTGTATGTACCTGCAGAAGACCCAACGAAGGGTTATACTCAGGCTATGTGAAAAACTGGCTAGGGAACTGAGCCTGGAAGACTGTCCTGTTGGCAAAGACAAGTAATTTTCCCAGCAGTTCTCTTCCCAGGTAAGATAATCATCTGACTGAAGTCAGAGGGGTTGTAGCCAGAACATGCAGTGGGATAAAAGTTGGTGAGACTTCTCAGTAGCCTAGATGTGTGCACTTCTGAGCAGTTTTCTGCACAGATGGAGCAGTTCCCCAACCGTAGTGAGAGAGGCTGGAGCTGGGACTGGGCCCTCTCAGAATCTGCTGTAGGATGGGGACCAGCAAGCACACCCCTATGTCCCCAGCAGGGGTGCATCCCTAGCAACTCCCTACATAGGTGGTACAGCTTCCTAACTGAAGCAAGAGAGGCCAGAGATGAGACTGAAGCCTCTCAGAATCTGCTTTGAGATACAGGCTGCTGTACCTATCGTGGAGTCTCAGATGGGTAAATAATTTCCAGGCTACAAGATATGAGTGAGTCTTCCTCTAAATTCTTGCGTGAGCAGTAGTAAGCTGGGACCATGGCTGAGGGAGGCAGAGGTTGAGTTACTAAGTAACTTGCAGGTCTGTTGCTGGGACTGATGTCAGCAGGCAGACAAGCCTTTCTGCCAAGGCACTAATGTGAAAGATTCTTCCTGGACCTTTTGGCAGATGGTTTTGATTTCAGGTTAAGGGCCAAACATGACTGTAGCCATGCCCTTTAGAGACGTCAGAGAGACGTCCATCTGTGGATGAGTGTGGGATTCTTGTTGCTGTGAGGGGATATGAGCATGTGACCTATTCTGCCATCTTGGTGACATCCTCTTAATATATTATTTAAGTATATATATGTGAGTGGCAAATTTATTTTAAAAATTAATTAAGTAACAAAAGTCAAGACAGTGAATGCCTCTGAGAGGTTTCAAATGGAGACAGATGCTACTAAGGAGGATCACCCAGGGGTTCTAAATCCCTAGAATTATACTATTTCTTAACCTGGGTTACTATTTCACTCACCTGGGTGGTAAGTGCTTGTGTTATTATTCGTCTTGAAACTATAAATTTATGTGTTAAGTAGTCTTACCTCTATATGCTATGTTTTAAAATTTTTAAAAAGTTGTGATAAAAATGAGCAAATGTTTAATGTACTAATAAATATGGAGCAATCTCCACAATAAATTTTACATGATAATTCCAGAATGCAATAAAAAGGACTAAAATACACCAGTCTTGAAAAAGTATGGAGGTAGTAGAGTTAGTGCTTATGTGCTTGAATGTACACAGGTATCTCTGAAAAGACACACAAGTCAATGCTAACACAAATTACCTGAAAAAAAGCTTTTCACTGCAAATTCTGTAGTACTTTTTGAATTTTGAACCCTGTGAATGTATTATCCAATAACGATTTTTTAAAAACATAAAAAAATTAGTAAAACACCTGAATTTAGGTATAAATGCCCCCTTTTTTAATATGTATTTTCTAAAATAAGTAGATGCTGTCAGAATCATTTCCACTGGCCATAATTTTTTTTTTTTTTTTCTGAAAATGTAGTTATGGCCACCATTATACTGAGGACTTCTTACATAGGAGTTTGAGCTTAAGATATGGTTGATGCATTAATTTTTCCCCTTCTCACTCACATTCTTCCAATTGTACACATGTACAATAGCTGCTATCAGCTGTCCTCTGCACATAGGCCAAACTGCAAGGTAATCTATATTTTATTTATTTCATTTTTACTTTTATTTATTTATTTATTTTGAGACTGTGTCACCCAGCCTGGAGTGCAGTGGCGTGATCTCCGCTCACTGCAAGCTCCGCCTCCCGGGTTCACCCGCCATTCTCCTGCCTCAGCCTCCTGAGTAGTTGGGACTACAGGTGCCCACCACCACGCCTGGCTAATTTTTGTATTTTTAGTAGAGACGGGGTTTCACCGTGTTAGCCAGGATGGTCTCAATCTGCTGACCTCATGATCCACCCACCTGGGCCTCTCAAAGTGCTGAGATTACAGGCATGAGCCACTGCTCGTGGCCAAGGTAGTCTATATTTTATTAATGGAGGTAGACGGACTGTTGTCCACAGTCTTTACTGTGAACAAGTTCTCATGACCATTTTCACTCAGCAGGCTTTGTATTAGGAATGAGTGTGAAACTGGATCTTTCTCACTTACCTTTTTGTAGGATTTATGTAGGGTTGGAGAAATGTTATCATTGCCATTCTATCCAAGAGCTTCTTTTTCCTCTAATATCATGTCAATAACAGAAAAATCTGAAGCTCATGTATTGTGGCATGATACTTACTAGCTTACTTAAGGGTGTATGTATGTTACTTAAGCTCTTGTACTGTGGCAAGATACCCACTAGCTTACTTAATGGTGTATGTCCACTGCTTGAACTCTGAAGCTTGGGCAGTGAGCTAAGGCTATGCTATTCAACCAAAGAGCAGGTATGCATGAGAACCCAAACAAACATCCCAGAGAATATATGAGAACCTACCAAAAAAACAGCCTCATCAGTCAAACAAACACAGTAGGCAAACATCTAGAATATTAGCTTAAAAGTAGTTTTGAGATGGGAGTCAGTGTGGATCTCTACAACTGTCCTGTGACCATCCAGGAGTGCCCAAATGTAAGTCCTAATAAACTCATCTATTCATCAAGCTGAACTTGTCTGAGTCAGTCTTTGGTCTCTTGGCTCCTTCCCAGTTTGGTGGGGAACATTACAGTCTTAAGCTTTTCTTGTAACAATTGGCATCATGAATAGAACCACAGATGAGTCAGTGTGGAGGGAATCCTGAGGTGGTCGGCAACATGCATGTGAAATGAGTCGTCCAACTGCTCAACTGCCGTGAGCTGATACGTGAGTATGGGAATGCTCAGAAAATGCCAGTGGGGACTGAACATGTGTTTGTTATAAATATTTAATAGCTAATATATTAAAGTGTAATAAGAACAGCTAACACACTGTTGTTGCAGTTAGTCTGGCCACGGAGAAATAGAGCAGAGCGGAAATGGGAGAAAGGATTGAAACTCCAGCAGAAGATCAAAGGCATGCCGGGTTTTCTAGGACTCCAGCTGGTTACATATTATGGCTCATTTTTATGTACATTTTAAAACTGATGAGCAAATTACAACAAGAAAAGTTCGCAGCTCAAATGGTTAAGCCGCAACGATAGAGTTAAGTAGATTCTTCTAAAGTTCTCTATTTCTCTCTTTCATTTCCTGCATATTCTTTGAATATGCTATTATTAAGCTACTTGTGTGGAGAAAAAACTCACTAATTCAAGGCCATTTTGGGATTTCATTTTTCTTCGACAGTTTGGCCAATTCTAACTGAAATGTAGACATTAAAAGTCATTTGAAATCGAGGGAAGCAAAAGAGTAAAACAGGTTTTCAAATCAAACTTCTATAAAAACTGCTCTATCCAAAATTTTGGTCCACAGACTTCATTGAATTACCTATCAGAGCAAACAGTTTAACCGTATTTTCAGATCTCAATTTTGTCAGAAATAATTTGGATCGAGAAATCTTTGTAAAATAAAGAGTTTGTGGTGGTGTCTCATGTCTAGAGTGCCAAGGTAAAAGCTATTGGATCTTTCTTTGTTAGTGTGTCTGTATAGAAGTATTATATTCATATGTTTGTTTTTGTATGTGTATTATGTTATATATTGTATCTATCATGGTACCAAATGACTTATAAGTACATGAGTACCTATAAATTATGTCCAAATTTTTAAAGTACATGTTGATTTAGTAATTTTTAATAAATAATCTGGCTTTAAAATTATTAGTAAAAGAAAAATGTCTTTAAAATTGTCAACATAATTTTTTTCTGGGTTTACTGATTAGAGTTTTATATTGGCCTCAGCTAAATATTATAAAGTGTCAGAGTTTGAAATAAAGGTTATGAATATAATTATCCAAGACCAGAATAGTCTTTTTTTGTGATTTTTTGGTAAGTAAAACTAGTTTAATATTTTTAGTCCAATTAAATTAGCTGAAGTTTCTGAGTTACTGCCAAAATGCCTGTGTGTTTAACTTTAAGGACCGTGCTTAAATAAACACCTGATATTCACAGACTATGAAAGTGGCTCACTGTAAAATAACTTGAAATGATGACTAGCTTTGTCTATCGTCTTGGTCTTCATGAGTAATCTAGGTAAACTTCTAAATATAAATAAATTGAGTAAATATAAATGAGACAAATGCCTGTAGCTACAACTTTTGTATGGTTTAAAATCTTAAAATTGTTTTAAGTACTAATTAGCTGTCTGGGTCATTTCACATTTTAAAAAGGTTATGAAAGGGGGCATTGGTGACACTTGTGAAATCACTAATGGAAAATATAGAGCAGGTGATCCTTGAGGTGGAAAATATCCATACTGTGAATGTTTTGGCTAATGCCTTTTTCAGTTTTCCTTTAGCAAAAGGGTAACAGGACCAGTTTGCTTTTACTTAAAACGTCCAATAATAGGCTTTCCAGGTGCTACCACAAGAGTACCTTTACAGCCCCACCATCTGTCATGGTATGGGTGCACCAGAGGGTGCCATGAAGGCCTGCCAGAGGGCAGCTGGTCCCGGTTGTGCTTCTTTTTTTTTTTTTTTAGATGGAGTCTCGCTGTTATCAGCTGAGCTGGAGTGCAATGGCACGATCGCGGCTCACTGAAACCTCTGCCTCCCAGGATCCAGCAAATCTCCTGCCTCGGCTTCCCAGGCAGCTGAGATTACAGGCACCCCCCGCCATGCTCAGCTAATTTTTGTATTTTTAGTAGAGATGAGATTTCACCATGTTGGCCAGGCTGGTCTTGAACTCCTGACCTCAGGTGATCCACCCACCTTGGCCTCCCAAAGTGCTGGGATTACAGGCATGAGCCACCACACCCGGCCCTGGTTGTGCTTATTGATGGAGATCCAAGAGCCTTACACTAGCAACATGCAGCAGTACCAATACCAGCAGGAGTGATCATCATGCAGGTAGCATGGACAAGGCCCAAAACTTATCAATTGGCTATTACCCCACTTCTGTGGAGGGAAGCTAGTACTGTAAGCCAGGCCTCAAGCCCACAGTGGCCACCCTAATAGGGCCAACGGATACAAATTCAATGCTAATGATGTTAAAATAAATATATCCATGATGGTCCTCACTAAACACTTGTGTTTGTTTATACCCATAGGTTGTTGTTCCTGGTACCCATGGCAGCTGGTAGCACCTTTTTTGGACTGGGTTGCAAATATGGCAGCAGTCAACAACCAGTCTGATTGTTGCGTATATAGATACCTTTCCCTATCAAATGATGATGGTATGCCTTAGAATATTCTGCCGTTCTCTCTACAGAGCTGGAATAACTGGTTAAACAACACCTAAAATACAACCTGGGCTCACTGGGGATTGTTTCCACCTGGAGGCCTGATAGGCGACTCAATGGAGAACAAAACAGCATGTGCCCTTACAGGTGCTACCTGTTGTGCCTGTATCCCAGATAAAGAAAATTATAATGTCATAAATGCTTTAAATCATTTGTCAACTCAGATCCATGATACAACCAATTAGGTCTCTTTGACTCATTCTCAAATTAGTTACACACCTTACCTACTCATTGGAGTTGTTATGTTTTGCTAACAAGCATCATCATTGTAGTTATTTTCAGCTTTTAATGCTGTTATATAGGATATAGGTGTAGCCTGTACACACAAGCCATGGCTATACATTATAGGCACATTTAGTTCTTCCCCTTGTATGCTGCTCAGGGACACTCACATAAGATTGGCAAAAAAATAAGAGCTGGGGAACAGAGTGGATTGTAGTGTGATGGGTCTCCCACCACGTTACTTACGAGTGAATGTCTGCTGTCCGAACCCTGAAGACTTGGCAGTGAGCCAAGGCCATGGTGTCCAATAGAGGAGCAGGTTTCCCTGAGAACCTAAACATTCCAGAAAAATATATGAGAACCTACCAAGGAAAACAGTCTTATCACTCAAACACAGTAGGCAAAGAGATACAGAGACAGAAAATTAGCTTAAAAGCAATTTAGAAAAAAAAAAGAAGCAATTTAGAGACAGGAAGTGGCACAGATCTCTACAGCTATACTGATGTCATCCAAGAGTGTCTGTAAGTAAGTCCTAATAAACTCATCTACTCATCAAGTTAGACTTTCCTGAATCGTAGTTTGGTCTCTTGTCTCCTTCCCAGTTTGGTAGGGGACACTGTAGTCCCAAATTTTTTTCTCAGAATAGCTCAGAGACATTGATTCTTAGAAAAGAAAGAGACTCTAGCAATCAATTTTTTGAATGCTTATAAATATTCTCCATTTCTCTATTTGATAATCTCATGTCATTTTAATCAGGAATTGTACATGCAAATCATTCTGTTTTAAGATAATTGAAATTCCAAACCAAATTCATGCTGTGAAATAATGAGAGTTTCTAAAATTGTCTGAACATATTAGAACTTCAATAATTTAAGATTTTGTTGGACTGGTCAACATAGAGTGAGAAAGCACACAACAACAAAACAATCTAAAGTGGCAAGGTAGCTTAGTATTTGTGTGGGCTTTGAGTGAGACAGGCCTGGCTTCTAATCCTGTCATCTCCATGTGCTAGATATCTGATTTTTGCAAGATTTTATAAGGCTATAAGCATAGAGGTTTTAATGTATAAGATGCCTATTTGTTCTATGCAAGAAAAAGAACAAGGGTAAACAGTCTAATGTTATCAAGAAATGTAGCTTCTGCAGAAAGGGATTTCAATAAAATTCAACATCCCTTCATATAAAAACCCTCAAAAAAATAGGCATTGAAGGAACATACTTCAAAATAATAAGCGCCATCTATAAAAAACCCACAGCCAGCATCATGCTGAATGTACAAAAGCTGGAAACATTCCCCTTGAAAACCGGCACAACACAGGATCCCCTTTCTCACCACTCCTGTTCAACATAGTACTAGACGTCCTAGCCAGAGCAATCAGGCAAAAGAAAGAAAGAAAAGGCACCCAAATAGGAAGAGAGGAAGTCAAACTATCTCTGTTTGTAGACAATATGATACTATTATCTAGAAAATTCTGTAGTCAGTCTTTGTGCAAAAGGTCTTTGATCTGACAAACAACTTCCCCAAAGTTTCAGGATATAAAAGTATTGTACAAAAATCACTAGCATTCCTATACACCAACAACATCTAATCTGAGAGCCAAAGCAAGAATGCAGTCCCATTCACAATAGCCACAAAAAAGAATAAAGTACCTAACCAGGTACTTTCTTAACAGCTAACCAGGGAGGTGAAAGAGCTCTACAATGAGAACTACGAAACACTGCTCAAAGAAATCAGAGATGACACAAAGAAAGGGAAAAATATTTCATATTCATGAATAGCAAGAATCAACATTGTTAAAATGGGAATACTGTCCAAAAGCAATTTATAGATTCAATACTATTCCTATAAAATTATCAATGACATTCTTCACAGATTTAGAAAAAAGTATTTCAAAATTTACATGGAACCAAAAAGGAGCTCTAATAGCCAAGGCAATTCTATGTAAAAAGACCAAAGCTGGAGGAATCGCATTACCAACTGTAAACTATGCTACAAGGCTACAGTAACAAGAGCAGCATGGTGCTGGTATAAAAACAGACACACAGACCCGTGTAATAGAGAGCCCAGAAATAATGCCACCCCCTAAAATCATCTGGTCTCCACAAATCTGACAGAAACAAGCAATGGGGAAAGGACTCCCTATTAAATAAATGGTGCTAAAATAACTGGCTAGCCATATTCAGAAGATTGAAACTGGACCCCTTCCTTAAACTATATATAAAAATCAATTCAGACCCCTTCCTTAAACTATATATATATATATATAAATTAATTAACAAAGGATGATTGATAGACTTAAATGTAAAACCTGAAACTATGAAAACTCTGGAAGATAACCTAAGAGACACCATTCTGTATATAGGACCTGGCAAAGATTTCATGACGATTCCAAAATCAATTGCAATGAAAGCAAGAATTGACAAAAGGGACTTAATTCAATTAAAGACCTTTTACACAGCAAAAGAAATTATCAACAGAGTAGACAACCTACAGAATGGAAGAAAATATTGGCAGATTATGCATCTGACAAAGTTCTGATATCCAGAATCCATAGGAATTTAAATACATTTATAAGCAAAATACAACCCCATTAAAAAGTGAGCAAAGGACATTGAACAGACACTTTTCAAAAGAAGACGTACATGCAGCCAACAAGCATATGAAAACATGCTCAACACCACTAATCATTAGAGCAATGCAAATCAAAACCAAAATGAAATACTGATGTGGATTGGCTCTGTGTCCCCGCTCAAATCTCATGTTGAATTGTGATCCTGAGGGTTGGAGGTGGGGCCTGGTGGGAGGTGATTGGATCAGGGGGGCAGATTTCCTCTTGCTGTTCTCACGATAGTGAGTGAGCTCTCGTGAGATCCAATTGTTTAAGAGTGTGTAGTAAGACTCCTTCATTCTCTCTCTCCTGCTCCACCATAATAAGATGCGCTTGCTTCACCTTCATCTTCTGCCATGATTTTAAATGTCCCGAGGCCTCCCAGTCATGCTTCTTGTATAGCCTGTGGAATTGTGAGTCAACTAAACTTCTTTTCTTCATATATTACCCAGTCTCAGGTATTCCTTTATAGCAGTGTCAGAACGGACTAATACAGATACCATCTCCCATTAGTCAGAATGGCTATTATTTAAAAGTCAAAAACTAACAAATGCTGGCAAGATTGTGGAGAAAAAAAGAATGGTTATACACTGCTGGTGGCAATGTAAATTACTTCAGCCATTGTGGAAAGTGGTTTTGTGATTTCTCAAAGAACTTAAGAGAGAATTGCCATTTAACCCAGCAATTCCATTATTGAGTATATACTTAAAGAAATATTAATTGTTCTACCATAGAGACATGGGCATTTGTATGTTCGCAGCACTCTTCATGATAGTAAAGACATGGAATAAACCTAAATGCCATCAACAGTAGACTGGATAAAGGAATTGTGTTACATATGCACCATGGAATACTATGCAGCTATAAAAAACGAGATCACGTTCTTTGCAGCAACATGGGTGGAGCTGGAGGCCATTATACTAAGCAAACTAATACAGAAACAGAAAACAGTTGGAAGTAAAGCTCTCCTCAGCAAATGTAAAAGAACAGAAATTATAACAAACTGTCTCTCAGACCACAGTGCAATCAAACTAGAACTCAGGATTAAGAAACTCACTCAAAACCGCTCAACTACATGGAAACTGAACAACCTGCTCCTGAATGACTATTGGGTACATAATGAAATGAAGGCAGAAATAAAGATGTTCTTTGAAACCAATGAGAACAAAGACACAACATACCAGAATCTCTGGGACACGTTCAAAGCAGTGTGTAGAGGGAAACTTATAGCACTAAATGCCCACAAGAGAAAGCAGGAAAGATCCAAAATTGACACCCTAACATCACAATTAAAAGAACTAGAAAAGCAAGAGCAAACACATTCAAAAGCTAGCAGAAGGCTAGAAATAACTAAAATCAGAGCAGAACTGAAGGAAATAGACACAAAAAACCCTTCAAAAAATTAATGAATCCAGGAGGTGGTTTTTTGAAAAGATCAACAAAATTGATAGACTGCTAGCAAGACTAATAAAGAAGAAAAGAGAGAAGAATCAGATAGATGCAATAAAAAATGAAAAAGGGGATATCACCACCGATCCCACAGAAATACAATCTACCATCAGAGAATACTACAAACACCTCTATGTAAATAAACTAGAAAATCTAGAAGAAACAGATAAATTCCTCGACAAATACACCCTCCCAAGACTAAACCAGGAAGAAGTTGAATCTCTGAATAGACCAATAACAGGTTCTGAAATTGTGGCAACAATCAATAGCTTACCAACCAAAAAGAGTCCAGGACCTGATGGATTCAGAGCCGAATTCTACCAGAGGTACAAGGAGGAACTGGTACCATTCCTTCTGAAACTATTCCAATCAATAGAAAAAGAGGGAATCCTCCCTAACACATTTTATGAAGCCAGCATCGTCCTGATACCAAAGCCTGGCAGAGACATAACCAAAAAAGAGAATTTCAGACCAATATCCTTGATGAACATTAATGCAAAAATCCTCAATAAAATACTGGCAAACCGATTCCAGCAGCACATCAAAAAGCTTATCCACCATAATCAAGTGGGCTTCATCCCTGGGATGCAAGGCTGGTTCAACATATGCAAATCAATAAATGTAATCCAGCATATAAACAGAACCAAAGACAAAAACCACATGATTATCTCAATAGATGCAGAAAAGGCCTTTGACAAAATTCAACAACCCTTCATGCTAAAAACTCTCAATAAATTAGGTATTGATGGGACGTATCTCAAAATAATAAGAGCTATCTATGACAAACCCACAGCCAATATCATACTGAATGGGCAAAAACTAGAAGCATTCCCTCTGAAAACTGGCACAAGACAGGGATGCCCTCTCTCACCACTCCTATTCAACATAGTGCTGGAAGTTCTGGCCAGAGCAATCAGGCAGGAGAAGGAAATAAAGGGTATTCAATTAGGAAAAGAGGAAGTCAAATTGTCCCTCTTTGCAGATGACATGACTGTACATCTAGAAAACCCCATTGTCTCAGCCCAAAATCTCCTTAAGCTGATTAGCAACTTCAGCAAAGTCTCAGGATACAAAATTAATGTACAAAAATCACAAGCATTCTTGTACACCAATCACAGACAAACAGAGAGCCAAATCATGAGTGAACTCCCATTCACAATTGCTTCAAAGAGAATAAAATACCTAGGAATCCAACTTACAAGGGATGTGAAGGACCTCTTCAAGGAGAACTACAAACCACTGCTCAATGAAATAAAAGAAGATACAAAAAAATGGAAGAACATTCCATGCTCATGGGTTGGAAGAATCAATATCGTGAAAATGGCCATACTGCCCAAGGTAATTTATAGATTCAATGCCACCCCCATCAAGCTACCAATGACTTTCTTCACAGAATTCAAAAAAACTACTTTAAAGTTCATATGGAACCAAAAAAGAGCCCGCATCGCCAAGTCAATCCTAAGCCAAAGGAACAAAGCTGGAGGCATCACGCTACCTGACTTCAAACTGTACAACAAGGCTACAGTAACCAAAACAGCATGGTACTGGTACCACAACAGAGACACAGATCAATGGAACAGAACAGAGCCCTCAGAAATGATGCTGCATATCTACAACTATATGATCTTTGACAAACCTGACAAAAACAAGAAATGGGGGAAGGATTCCCTATTTAATAAATGATGCTGGGAAAACTGGCTAGCCATTTGTAGAAAGCTGAAACTGGATCCCTTCCTTACACCCTATACAAAAATTAATTCAAGATGGATTAAGGACTTAAATGTTAGACCTAAAACCATTAAAATCCTACAAGAAAACCTAGGCAATACCATTCAGGACATAGGCGTGGGCAAGGACTTCATGTCTAAAACACCAAAAGCAATGGCAACAAAAGCCAAAATTCACAAATGGGATCTAATTAAACTAAAGAGCTTCTGCACAGCAAAAGAAACTACCATCAGAGTGAACAGGCAACCTACAGAATGGGAGAAAATTTTTGCAACCTACTCATCTGACAAAGGGCTAATATCCACAATCTACAATGAACTCAAACAAATTTACAAGAAAAAAACAACCCCATCAAAAAGTGGGCAAAGGACATGAACAGACACTTCTCAAAAGAAGACATTTATGCAGCCAAAAAACACATGAAGAAATGCTCATCATCACTGGCCATCAGAGAAATGCAAATCAAAACCACAGTGAGATACCATCTCACACCAGTTAGAATGGCCATCATTAAAAAATCAGGAAACAACAGGTGCTGGAGAGGATGTGGAGAAATAGGAACACTTTTACACTGTTGGTGGGACTGTAAACTAGTTCAACCATTGTGGAAGTCAGTGTGGCGATTCCTCAGGGATCTAGAACTAGAAATACCATTTGACCTAGCCATCCCATTACTGGGTATATACCCAAAGGACTATAAATCATGCTGCTATAAAGACACATGCACACGTATGTTTATTGTGGCACTATTCACAATAGCAAAGAGTTGGAACCAACCCAAATGTCCAACAACGATAGACTGGATTAAGAAAATGTAGCACATATACACCATGGAATACTATGCAGCCATAAAAAATGATGAGTTCATGTCCTTTGTAGGGACATGGATGAAACTTGAAAACATCATTCTCAGTAAACTATCGCAAGGACCAAAAACCAAACACCGCATGTTCTCACTCATAGGTGGGAATTGAGCAATGAGAACTCATGGACACAGGAAGGGGAACATCACACTCCAGGGACTGTTGTGGGGTGGGGGGAGGGGGGAGGGACAGCATTAGGAGATATACCTAATGCTAAATGACGAGTTAATGGGTGCAGGAAATCAACATGGCACATGGATACATATGTAACAAACCTGCACATTGTGCACACGTACCCTAAAACCTAAAGTATAATAATAAAAAAAAATTATATAAAAGAAACAGTGTGACTTACCTATAATAAATGTTAAAGTCTTTCAGAAAAAAAAAAAAAAGAAAGAAACAATGACACATGACACAAAAACCATCTGTTCTTTTTACTATGAAATTAAAATGAGTATATGCTGAATAGTTGCCAATGCAAACCTTGCTTGGACATTTAGACATTTTAGTTTAAAAATTAGGACTGTGCAAAATGTATGTATAGTGTGATGTGTGCCTAAGTATATTAATGTTAGTGCTTTTAGAATAAAATTAAATGTGAAAATGTAAAAAAAAAAAAAAAAAACCAAAAACAAAAACATATGCACCATGGAATACTATGCAGCTATAAAAAAGAATGAGATCACGTTCTTTGCAGCAACAATGGGTGGAGCTGGAGGCCATTATACTAAGCAACCTAACACAGAAACAGAAAACCAAATATCACATATTCTAACTTATAAGTGGGAGCTAAACATTTAGTACATATGGGCACAAAGAAGGGAGCAACAGATGTCAGGTCCTACTCGAGGGTGGAGGGTGGGAAGAGGATAAGGACTGAAACACCACCTTTGGGTACTATTCTGATTACCTGCAGGACAAAATAATCTGCACACCAAACCCCAAGAATGCTCAATTTACCTATATAACAAACTTGCACATGAACCCCTAAACCTAAAATAAAAGTGAAAAAAACTGAAGTTAAAAATTAAATGATGGACACATTAGGAACTAAAATTAAATTCCCGAATATGATTTTCCTGACAGTCCTGTTAGAAAGATGACAAAGGAGCTTCTATTTTTTATCATTTCCTGATGTAAATTATATGATGTTCAAAAAAAGAGGCTATTGATAAATATCTTTGAAGATTTACAAAAGAAAGTAGAAATAAAAAAGAAATAAAAGGGAAGGTGCAATATTCCTATACACAACCACATAAAACCAGAACATAATCTCAACCATAGAAGACACAATCTGCCAATGAAGAATAAAGAAAAGTCTCCTTTAAATAACCTTGGCACAATTTTTAAAATACATTATAAAAGTAACAGTACCTGCATATATTATGTAAAAGTACCAATGAAACAAAGCATACATGATTTAAAAAATTAAGTTTCTTTCATTTTGTTTTTCTTCAATATTTATTATGTGGTCATTATTCTCATGATCATCAGGTAGCTGCTGGATATTCAGGCATTACAGCCATATTTCAGACAAGAATAAAAGGAATGGTAAAGGGTAAAAGGCAAAAACTGAGGAAAATATATTAGCCAAATCCTTTTTTCTTTTAAGCTTTCCTAGAAGCCCCTCCAAGCAACTTTTGCTTACACCTTACTGGGTAGAAATGAGTGACACGGCGATGCCTACACACACCTTTGTCTTCCTTTACACAGGCCCCAATGATGACAGTGTTCTACCACTTACTGTGATTTAAAGTCATCATCACTTTCCTATTTCTTGATTTCTCTACTTCCCTGAAATCTAAATTGCAGTGTCACCCATACAAGGAAGTTCAATTCAAAAAAAAGTGATTTTTTTTTGTCTGTAAACATTATTTTCCTTAATAATTTGGGCTTCCAATTATAAATAAGAAAGGAAGAGCTGATATTAGCAGAGTCTACTACACACTTTGCCCTCAAAGCTCAGTTTTCACATTCTAAATGGAGATAATAAAGTTACAACGTGGTTGGCAGAGTTCAATGGGATACTGCAGATAAAGCATATCATGAATTGCTAGTTAACAGTAAGTTATCAGTAATGCCAATTGTTAATGTTAGTGATGATTAAATTTCAAAAGCGGTACACCTCATCCATTACTAACATGTGGCAAATACATTTTGAATTATCATGTAGGCTTCAAGACCCTGTATTTACATGATAATACCTTTCTTCTGTGAGCTTTCCCATGTGGAAGTCCCAACTAAGACTTCCCATATCCAGTCTAAAATCTGACCCTGCTGGCAGCTCCCTCTTTACCACCAAACAGCAAAAAGATTTTTGTGCAGACTCTACTAGGTAACGAAACTCCAGGTTAGCAAATTTTATTTATATTTATAAAATATTTATGTGTAGTCACAGAATAAAAACCTAACACCGGGATGATAGTTTTCTAAATAAAGCACATGTCAAATCATCTTCCCAGACCTTCTCTTTCCCCCAAAGGATACTTTGAAAAAAGTTACTTGTTTAATTGCTAGTCTTTTTTTGTTTAATTTGAAAAGGGTTAATAATAAGAAATAATTGATCTTTTTTCAGGCTGGTTTATAAATTGTTAGTTCTCTAATGGTGGGGAATATACCTGTTGATTTCTGTACTTTCTCTTATTAACACGGTCGCATATAGAAGTTCATAACTTTCTTGTTAACAAGGCCTATATCTTCTTCAGCTTGGTCTCTTTCCCACCAACATCCATGCATGATGCATAAGAAGACTTTCATAAATATTTCCTTCTAAAAATGATAAAGTAGAAGGAAGGGAGGACGCTACCAGTTTACGGATTATGCACCTAATAAGACGCCAAACATTTAATAAGTTTTCTTTTACTTAATACAAGGCAAACATCAAAAAATGAATGATAAATGCTTGCTCAGTAAATGACGGAAGCCGCACCTGCTACCAGAGGCAGTGCGTTTTGCTCCACCTCAACTTCTATGCCCACACACACCTTTGTCTTCCTTTACACAGGCCCCAATTATGAAAGCGTTCTACCACTTACTGTGATTTAAAGTCATCATCACTTTCCCATTTTTTGATTTCTTTACTTCCCTGAAATCTAAATTTCAGTGTCACCCAAACAAGCATAGAGGTCCTATGTATTTAAGGGGTTTTACTACTAAATCCTGATAACAGTAAGTATTATGATAATAGCCATAACAATATTGATAGTAGCTAAAATGCATTCAATGTTTAGTATGTAAAAGTTACAGCCTGGCGCAGTGGCTCATGCTTGTAATACCAGCACTTTGGGAGGCCAAAGTGGGCGGATCACGAGATTGGGAGATCGAGACCATGCTGGCCAACACGGTGAAATCCCGTCTCTACTAAAAATACAAAAAAATTAGCCGAGCGTGTTGGAGGGCGCCTGTAGTCTCAGCTACTCAGGAGGCTGAGGCAGAAGAATGGCGAGAACCCAGGAGGTGGAGCTTGCAGTGAGCCGAGATAGCGCCACTGCACTCCAGCCTGGGCCACAGAGAGAGAGACTGTCTCAAAAAAAAAAAAAAAAAAAAAAAAAGTTACGGTACCAGTTGATTTATAGGTACAGTCTCATTGCTTCCTTACCATAATTGTATGAGTTAGGTATTATTATTGTTACTATCATTATTCTCTGAGTTTTAGAGAAATTAGTTATGTATGCATGGTTACACAACTCATTAGTCTAACTCCAGGGTCCAAACTCTTAATCACTAAGCCAAATTTGAAAATGGCCCAAGACATAATAAAATAACCAACATGGTGAATGGCCACAGATTCAAATCTCCAACATCTTTATGTCATATTGTGCCTAGACAAAAGATATATATTACTCATAAAATATTTATATATACAATTTTAATTTTATTGTAGAGTTGAAAAGATGGTGCAGAGAATGTCCATATGCCCTTCTCCCAGCGTCCTCTAATACTAATAATGTACATAATCTTGATAGTTTTAGAAAAAGTAAAAAATTAACATTGGGGTTTATTTTTATTAATTAAGCTGCAGACCTTATTTGGATTTTACTAGTATTTCTAGTAATACCGTTTTTTTTTTTTTTGTTCCAGCATCCAATTCAGGATACCATGTTACATTTAGTAATAATGTCTCCTTTTCTCCCACAATTTATAATAGTTTTTCAGTTTGTCTTTATTTTTAGTGTCATGTTAGAAAAGCACTGTGCATGCATATTATACAATAACTCTCAATTTGAGTTTATCTGATTTTTTATTATGATTAGACTGAAATTATGAATATTTCTGGAAAATAACACAGAGATGAAATACCTTTTCATTGCATTTTATCAGGAGATACAAGATACCAACATGACCAATTATTAGCGACATTAATCCTTATAATTAGTGATATGGGTAAAGTAGTATCTTCCTATTTTTTCCATTGCAAAGTTACTTTTATAATCTTTTCATACTCTGTGTGTTAAAAGTGAGTCATTATGTCTAGTCCACACTTAAGAGAATGATAATTACTATGTTACTTCTGAAAGAAGGAATATCAAGAATCTGTAAGCACGATAAAAACCTCATAGTAATTAATATCTTGAGAGAGAGATGCTTAGAGGCTATGTGACCATCCTATTTTCCTTCAAGAGTCACCCAGTAGCTTCAGCATTTATCAGTGGGTTTTGCCTGCCACACTTAGAACTGCTGTTACAATGGTGATTTTCTTTTCTATTATTCCTTCTACTTTTATTATTTGAAATTCTTCTTGTTTATGGGAGATTTGTCCTTTCTCCTCCCTGCCCCATTTCTTTCTTTCTTTAATTATTTAATTATATATGATCTTGTGATCTTTTTTTTATTCTTTGGTTAATAATCCAACATTACAGTTATTTATCTTGTTGCTCAAATTGTTCCAACTTTAGACTTTGGGTGCTCTTTCAGGTTGGGTTCTGCACCTTTTAATAAGTCCTCATTTTTTTTTCCGAGTTGTTCACTTTCTGGAGTTAAAAGATATGACAGATTCATCTTGTATTTTCCCTGTCTCAACTCTAGAATCAGCCATTTCTCCAAAAAGTCTAAGGTCCTGTTCTCAGAGAAATAATATTTAGAAGCCAGAATTAAGTTGCTGAATATGCTTGTTACTACTGAGGTATCATTGTTTTTAGGCCCTTTCAGTAGACAGAGGTCAAAAATAAGTGCATTGCTACTAACTCATGTAAATACACAAATCTTTATTTCTTTACATGATTGTTCATACTGCTATCTCCAATTATATTACAGCCACCACAAAGTTTCATTGTCATTTCCACCCTTCTTCATTTAATAATTCAGTTCTCTTACAGCGAGAAACCTGGCTCTTCTGTGTAAATTTACTTATTTATTTAAACTTATATACATTTAAAGTAGTTTCAGAATTGCTAACTCTGTGGGAAACAAATTCCAACTAGAGAAAGTTACTTTTATTATCACCCTTTAAATATCTAGTCAAACACTTTCCCAAAGTTACTTAGTTTGTCTTTTCTTCCCCACCCCCTTCAGCCAGGTTATGTCAAACATTTGTAAATGTTCTTTTCCTATCTGTGATCTGTCTTGGCATTCCTGGCTTATTGGTTTGTTTTGTTTTTTAATTTTATTACAGTAAAGTTCAGTCTTTGTAGACTGTCATTTACATTTGAGAACTTTATCACAGTATTTTTTTTTTCTGGTTCCACATTGTAGAGTTTTCTTTTACTGCTGATTGTGTATCTCTTTTTTCCTTTCATGTTTTGAGAGACTCATCATTTCTCACCTCTGAATGTCCAAACCCCATAAGCCTCTTCCCCTGTGGAGACTCTTGTATAGTGAACATTTCAAATGATAAATCACTTTCCCCCAAAATTTTAAAACAATCGAAGATAGCTATAAGTATCTGTTATAGCTAAGTAAGAGCTTTGTTATTAAATAGACTGTGTTAGAAGAACTTCTTGGTTTTTTTTTTGTTTTTGAGATGAAGCCTTGCTCTGTCACCCAGGTTGGAGTACAGTGGCGCTATCTGGGCTCACTGCAGCCTCCGTCTCCCGAGTTCAAGCAATTCTCCTTCCTCAGCCTCCCGAGTAGCTGGGATTACAGGTGTGCACCACCGTGGCTGGCTAATTTTTGTATTTTTAGTAGAGATGGGGTTTTGCCATGTTGGCCAGGCTGGTCTCGAACCCCTGACTACAGATGATCCACCCGCTTCAGCCTCTCAAAGAGCCGGGATTAGAGGCATGAGCCACCGCGCCCAGTCTTCTTGACTTCTTGATACTCCCTGTATTCACTTTGGCATCTGCCTTGGGGGATTGTTGGATCTTGAGAGCAGACACT
The DNA here is from genome assembly GCF_028878055.3 of Symphalangus syndactylus. NCBI lineage: Eukaryota > Metazoa > Chordata > Mammalia > Primates > Hylobatidae > Symphalangus > Symphalangus syndactylus. The sequence goes on along the minus strand of NC_072442.2, from coordinate 10,800,248 downwards.
TACCAGTCATTTTTTTCCAGAAAACCGCAGCCTGTGAGCCAAGATTGTGCCATTGCACTCCAGCCTGGGCAACAAGAACGAAACTCCATCAAAGAAAGAAAGAAAGAGAGAAAGAGGGAGAGAGAGTGAGAGAGCGAGAGAGCGAGAGAGCAAGAGAGTGAGACAGTGAGAGAGAGAAAGAAAGAGAAAGAAAGAAAGAAAGAAAGAAAAAGAAAAAAAAGAAAGAAAGAAAGAAAGAAAGAAAGAAAGAAAGAAAGAAAGAAAGAAAGAAAGAAAGAAAAAGACAGACACAGACAGAAAGAGAGAGAAAGGAAAAGAAAAGAAAAGAAAACTGCAGGCTGGATTAATCCCATCAAGCGCATTAGGACCCAGACCCCAGGAGTATACCCATGTCTCCAGGCTTAACCTAGGCCTACACTGATGTTTGTGTTTTTCATGGAAGTGAGAGCAAGAGGAGGAAACACGTGTCATTAAGTCTCTACAGATGAAGAGCCTAAAATGGGATGGCACATGCTCAGAGACATTTCTCTATTTTCACTAATCAGATAAGACACTCCATGAGAAATAGCAAGGAAGGGGTCCAAAGTAGCACATGGTGTGTCTACAACACTGCTCCTTATTGAGATGAGGAGTATTAAGCAACTGACCCCATTTAGAAACTTAAAGACTAAGAGCTAAGCATTCATCTAATGTGTTATATTTTAGAATTGGTATGTAATTGATATGTTTTGAGCAGAACAACCAAAACCACAGCTAACATGCTGTGTTAAAAATTTGTAAAATAATATACTAACAACTTCACATGAATTATCACATTCAATTCTTAAACAATCTTGTTTTTAAAAAATATTATCTGCATTTTACCAATGATAAAACTGAAGCACAGATAGGTTAAACGACTTGACTAAGGTTCTTTTTTTTTTTTTTTTTTTTTTCTTCAGATGGAGTATTGCTCTGTCGCCCAGGCTGGAGTGCAGTGGCGCGATCTAGATCTGGGCTCACTGCAAGCTCCGCCTCCCTAGTTCACACCATTCCCCTGCCTCAGCCTCCCGAGTGGCTGGGACTACAGGCGTCTGCCACCACACCTAGCTAATTTTTTGTATTTTTAGTAGAGACGGGGTTTCACTGTGTCAGCCAGGATGGTCCCAATTTCCTGACCTCAGGTGATCCGTCCACCTCAGCCTCCCAAAGTGTTGGGATTACAGGCGTGAGCCACCGCTCCCGGCCTTTGCTAATGTTCTTAACTCAAAAGTGGTAATCAATATTGCAGCTCTGCATTCTGACTTTAGAGCCTGAACCAAATACCTCTTCTTTAAAATGGGAAGCACCCCATAGAAACTTTTCTGGGTCCCCATTTTTTTCAATAAACCGCTTTTCTCTCAAACAGTCACCTACCACCTCTCTTTTTGCCCCCTACAAATTCTGGCTCCTGTTCCGTCATTCATTGATGATTTTAGCACTTAGTTTCTTATTTTGCCCTCTCTGCTTAAATTCTAAGTCTGTGATTTCCTCATCTACTGGAATTACCTTCCTCATACCTGGGCTAAAAAGCCTGTCACTTCCATGAACTTTTCATGCTCTGTGATATGTTTTCTTCCATTTTATGGTTGTAACTTTTGACCTTTACATTTATCAATAACTGTATCACTTCAAAATATTAAACTTGAATATTACTATCTGGAAACATCTCATCTGTATTATTTAGCACTGAATATGGATGTATACAACAATAAATGAAAAACCAACCAAACAAATGAAAATCTGAATTAAACTTGATAGAAGCTCTCATGTAAAAGAAGTTCAAAGAAGCAGACACTGGTTAGGGAGCATCCCAAAAGCATCAGGCCTCCAGGTTCTTTTTACGCTGGACCTCTGTTACCATTAACACAAAGCTTCCACTTCACGCTCCAGAATGGCTGCTTATGCTCCAGCCATCACGTCTTTAAGAAAGCTTCCTAAAAGTTGCACATGATACTTTCACTCACATCCACATTAGCTAGAATATATGAACGTTGTTGCTGTAAAATGTCTTCTTTCCATGTGGTCATGTGCCCTGTCAACTTTTTGTTCTTGTTTTTAATTTTTAAATGGGTTTAGGGAAATAAGCAGATATTAGCAACTGGCATTTTCTACTACTCTTTCCAGTCATTATCCTTCTCTAGCATCGTTTTAATCTCAACGAGATCTCCATATCCATTGGCCCTGATCTTTTTTATTAACTATCATTTTTCTCATATTTTAATTTCCCTTCTAGTCCAGCAAAAGTCAATAGCTCATCATTAAGTTTACTCTAATGTCTTAATTTCCTTCTCTTTTTCTCTATTATTCTCAACTGACTGTGCATTAAATCCAGTTATCTCTCTACTCTCTTCATGTATCTAAACAGCTGTTCTTCGTTGGAGGAAAATGCAACTGTGCTTTTTGCTTTAGTTTTAAAATCAGGAGCACTTAAGGAGGCCGAGGTGGGCGGATCACAAGGTCAGGAGATCGAGACCATCCTGGCTAACATGGTGAAACCCTGTCTCTACTAAAAATACAAAAAATTAGCCGGGTGTGGTGGCAGGCACCTGTAGTCCCAGCTACTTGGGAGTCTGAGGCAGGAGAATGGCGTGAACCTGGGAGGCGAAGCTTGCAGGAGATTGCACCACTGCACTCCAGCCTGGGTGACAGAGCAAGACTCTGTCTCAAAAAAAAAAAAAAAAAAAAAATTACAAAACATTCTGGTAGATTGAACTTCGACTCAAATGGGTTACTACTGTAAGCCATTTCCTCACTCCACAGACTTCAAACACCTTCCTTCTTGCTTATGCTAGGCTGAGGGTCTTGCCTCACGCTTCTTTGAGAAAATAGAAACAATCTGATTAAGTATACCTATTCTCATCCTAGATTAACTGAGGCTCTGAATTCTAATACCTCTCCCTTTCTCAAGGATTTTTCACCTATAATCATCCTGTCTTTCTCTAGTCATTCGTTTCTCCTTTTCTTCTGGATTGCTCTCATAAGCATTAAAACATGCCTCAGAAATTTCTATTTTAAACATAACAGAAGATTCCCTTGACCTCATATTGACCCTTTAGCTACAGTACCATTTTTCACTTTGGCTTTATGACACTTATCCATAAAAGAGTTGTTTATGGTCACTGTCTTCACTTTCTCATGCCAATATCCATCCTTTAGCCAGTGCACATAATTTAGGCCTGTGTTCCTATAATCCTTCTGTGGTTGCTCTTGGCAAGGTCACTAATAACCTCAATGGTGCCAAATCCTGTCATCATTTCTCTCTTTTGTTTTTACATGACCTCTCAATAGCAACTGATACCATTAATCTAGAATACTCTGTCTAACCTTTTAAAGTATAGATTTGTCTGGTTTTCTCCTTCGTTATTGCTGGTCTTTCTCAGTCTTTTAAATATAGATGTTTCATACAGCTCAATGTAGTTTTTCAATTATTATTTCTTACATACAATCTTACCGAAGGCACACTCATTCCATAGGAAGTACCATCTAGCTCCATTATTTTATATATATTTTAACTGACTCCTAAATTTTTTTCTTCAAGCATGATTTTCTCCCTTAATTTCAGATTTTTGTATCTAATTGCCAATTTATCATCTTGTAATCACTGATAGGTTCTTCCTGCCCACTGACTAGACTGAATCAATTTATTGAGACCATGACATTGCACTAGAGAAAGAGTTTAATTGACACAAGGCTGGCCACATGGGAGATGGAGTTATTACTCAAATCAATATCCACAAAGGCTCAGTGGCTAGGGTTTTCATGGACAATTTGGTGGGGAGGAGGCTAGGGAATAGGTGCTCCAGATTGGTTGGGAAAGAAATCATAGGGGTGTGAAAAATGGTCCTCATGCATTGAGTCTGCCTCTGGGTGGGGCCACAAGACTGGTTGAGTCATGAGTCAGGAGTCTGGGTGAGATCAGTCTAAAAAAAAATTTTCAAAAAAAAAAAAAAAAAAAACACCCAAGGTGTTACAATAGAGATGGTATCTACAGGAACAATTGAGGAAGTCACAAATCTTATGACCTCTGGGCATGTGACTCCTGGGCAGTAAAGGATTATAGAAACTATGTCTAGATTTTAGCAGAATTCAGGGTCCTCTCATAATTCTATTCTCATGGCCTTTCATTGGTTTTTACAAAGCCAATTTCAGTCCCTGAACAAAGAGGGAATCAGTTTTATCAAGGACTATATTTTCCCTGCTTCAAGGTTGAATTATAATCCAAATTCCTCCCATGTGACCTACAACCAGGAATGGGTGAAGATAGCTTAGAGGGTAGAGGCAAGATGAAGTCAGCCACGTCCGACTTCTTATACGGTGATAGTTTTGCAAAGGCATTTCAGACTTTTCTCAAATGTTGAACTGGCATTTCAAATTGAACATCATTGAAACAAAACCCTATCATCCCCCTACCTTTACTACTTTCTCAATGGAAACTTTTACCTTTCTCTGTAATCTCTGTATCAGTAAATAAATAAATACTATTCACTCTGTTGCTTAAACCAACAACCAATAAATGACCCTTGAGTCCCCTCTTGACCCCTAGTTCCAGTTCATTATTAAATCTTAATTGATTTTACTGCCCAAATATATTTTAAATGTGTCATTTCCCTCCATTCCCATCCCTTCTACTGTATCTCTTGGACTACTACAATAATCCCCTTTATTGATCTTCAGACTTCCATTCTTAACAATTGTTTTCATTCTGTGCAAAGTTATCAGTAAGTTAAAAATGAAATTAATTCCAATCATTTCACCCCCTGCTTAAAATCTCTCAGTGATTTCTCACTGCATTGAGAGTGAAAGTCAAACTTTGCTTTCTAATATGAGGTGCTATGTAATGAGAAACCTATCTTGCGCCATGCCATTCACTGTGCTGGAGCAGGTCTTCTTTCTGTTCCTTGTCTATGGCAAGTACTCCCACATAAGGTCCCTTGTAGTTAGGATTTTCTCTTCTGGGAGTATCAAGCTTCCCCAGGTCTTTGCAAGGGTGTCTCCCTATTGTCATTAAAGTTTCTGTTTTGAAAGTATCTCTTCCAAAAGGCCTTCATGACCACCCTATCTGAAGATGCCTCTAGACACTCAAATCCCCATCCTTATATTTTTTATTTATAGTATTCATCACTGCTTGAGATGTATTAGTTATATTCTGTCTCCCCCCAGTAGAATGTATGCTTTAAGAGATCATGGACCATGCCTGCATTGTTCTCAGACAAATTTTCGGAAATTCCAATGTTGACTGGCATATAGTAACTACTCGATATGTATTTATTTATTGAATGAATGATTGAATTAATAAATAAATGGATTTTCAATGCCTAAATAACTAGGTACTAATAGCTGCTAAGTGACCGTGACACAAATAAGTAATTTTTTCCACTACTGAGTCAAAAACCAATTTTTGTAAAGTAAATTACTGATCTTCTTATGTCTTGTAAATTTTGCATGTTTTTTTTTTGCTTGTTTCCAGTCTTTGAAGCAAAGCAAAAAATGATTATTTCTTTTTCTCCATAAGTCAGAGATCTGAGCCCATCCACCTAAAACCCATTTTGTTACAAAGTTGACAAATTACATTGGAATTTCCCTGGTGGAACTGAATAAAATTGAGTTTTGTATTACACACATACATATATACACACACATACAAACACAAAACACTGTACTTGAATATTTCATATGAATAAAATTAAAATTGCTAATATGACAAGATGGTAACACTTAAAGCAAACAAAAACTCTTCCAGACTTAGTGTATCTATGTCCTTCTTTTGATCATAGAGAATATTTCATTTCTTCATCTTAAGAACAGTTGCAGTCTAAGTAATTTTCCAATCTGTTTCTCATTTGGAAAACAAATCGAAATTGGGTTAGATACACTTTCCTGTAAATCAAGAGGGATTTCTATAATTTCACTTATTGGCTTCAAGAGTGCAAAAATTCCTCTCTAGTCTCCCCTTTCCTTCTCAATCCCTTTTTTTCAGCACCTCGTATCTACTGTCCAGAAACACACGACCAATAACCCGTCTATGGCCAGGGCATGATAGGTTACGATACAAGAACCCTACCGTCTCTCCTTAATACAACAAAAGTGTTTCTTTGTCACACAGAGTCCACCACAAATCAAGACAACTGTCCAGGAAACTGTCTTCCATGTAGCTACTCAACAATTCAGACTACTTCAATCTCACAGTTCCGCCGTTTTAACCACAGTTCTCTTAGGTTGGCGAGGCAGGGAAGAGTCAACCATAGAGTCATGCTATGTCAGCTACGGATGTTACATGCTTTGACTTGGGAGTGACATACCCATTTCTTCCCACAGCCCATTGATTCTAACCAAGCATGCTGCTCCACTTAGCTGCAAGGAGACTGGAAAAAATGTCCTTGCCCTGTGCCCAGAAAGAGTAAAACTGAATAGGGTTGAACAATAGATTTTCCTGCTGCATCCTTCCAATTCCCTTTTTTCTTTCTGCTGGTAGCCTCTTCTGCTTTTGGCTCTAGTTCAGATCTAGGTGAGCAGTTATAGACTGGCATTCTGCTTCCTCTCTTCCCTACTGTCAACGTCTCTGTAGGCCCAGGCCATTACACTGCAAGACTTACAAACACAGGTACCTTATTTTATTCATCAACTTGTTCCTAGTACTAAGCACCAAATCTGAACTATAACAGTCTCTGAATAAAATTTGCTTTAATTAATTAAGAGATATGTTTTCTCTATTCGATGTTGCCTAATAGATATAGGCTTATTTATTTGTTAAATAACTAAATATCTCCAACTTCACTCACTTGACGCTCCAGCATAGGTGAAAGGAAAGTGCAGATTGTAAAAAAAGGAGTGCTATCTGATATATTGTTCTTATGCGATTTTTCTTTGATTGAGGAATGGTGTATACAGTAGCATGCATCTCTGATTCTACCTACATTAACTTTGTAGGCTCTGCTTTTATTATTCCCAAGGAGTCTGAGAATAGTATCTATTTGATGTGCAAAAGTTTGGTCCACCTCAGGAAGGAGTTAGTATGCTTAAGAAAGTGCTCCTGAATCTGACACCACGCATTTCATCCTTGTTTTTGAACTCTCTGCCTGTTTTCCACCTCCAGCCTCTGGCCCCAAGAGCATTTCCAGTTACTTCAAGTTGTTTTGAATTTCCAAAACAATTTTCAACATAAAATTAAATTTTAATTCCTTTTTACTTGGCAAAAAATGAAACATATACAGTCTCGCAAAATTGAACAATAAGATATCACATCTGTCAAAGGACAGTGGGGGCAGATTGTGAATCTCAACAGTATTTCTCTAGTTGATTACACTTTTACTGTATTCGGAAGGCAGGCTTCTGATTAACTATCTTAATATTACTGGGTCATCATTTGTAAACCTCCCAAAGGGAAAATCTTGACATGAAGGCTTAAATCAGAAGTGAAACAGGTCAGAGATATAAAAGGAGAAATGAGAAATAAAATATCTGTGGAGAATATTCCCTTAATTATAAACTATATCTTTCAACTTTTTTCAGTAGAGACATATGCACATAAAAGCATGTATATTGATGCTCATGTAATATACCAGAAGAAATGTTTCCCCAGCTTTAACTTACAACTAAAACTTTTAAATTTTTAAATCATTTTTTAAAACCTTATATTTTCCATAGTCTTAGTAAGCCTTCCTGACCTATCATAATCAAAGTAAGCAGAAAGCAACATGACACATCATCCTAATGCAAACTTCATCTCCTATTTCCATTTTTGCTTCTGTTCACTTTGACCTCCCCTGTGCCTTTATATAAGTGAAGTAAGAATTGATATGTCAGGGGAATATTCAGTAACCGCCATTTAATATCCTAAATTTAAGTCACCAAAGTGTTGCAGAAGGATAAGGTGCACGACAGTGGAAAAAAATCAATACAACAACCCCACTTTGTATGGCAGATTCATATCCTTTTGCTTCATCTGAGAACTTCTGAGAGTTTAAAAAGCTATCCTGTCACCTCACATTTCTCAAAGCTAAATAAATTTGCCAGCCCTATGGCCTGACAAACATCTGGATGGGGAGGATTCACAAGATCCACTGATTCTGTAAATTTCTATTCTATTCTTAAACAAAAAGTCAGTCTTAAGATAAAGATTGCCTTTCCCCCACTTATATTCTTATTCTCAACTGCAATATTATTTAATAAAATTCTGAGATGTCAGTAATGCCCTAATGGGTTAGGGACTTGAATCAGCTGAAACGAAATGTAATTTGGCTCCCAGTTCTCAGTGGAAAGAGAAGCCTAAGATAGTGTATTATGCCATGTAGGTGGAGATATTGACCCCAGAGAAGCAGAATAAGGAATAGAAGGCTAGTGGTTAAGATGAAGGGCTCTAACAAAGAAGATCTGGTGGAGCTGAGTGTTGTTAAAAACCATGAAGCGTCTAAGATTTTATCCTACTTGCAAACAAAGAAGAAACAAAATTTCCTTTAGGCAATTTTCTCTAAAGGAAAACATCATTATGACACTGGACAGTAGGCAAACCTCCCTCTACTTGAAAGGGAGATGCTATCTCTATCTTCCAAGGCTGTTTGCTATGCATCCTTGCAACAATAATTCAGAGTAAAAGGGAAATTAGTGCCTCTGCTTACAAGGTGTGATGAAACAGGAGAGACCAGTGGAAAATCGTCTCCTAACGAGTATATGTAGCATCTGAAAAGGAGTTCATTGAATGCAAACCCTATTTCTAGATTTATCCTACATTTCCATTACATTTTCATAAATCACAAGAATATATGCACACACATATGCACACTCACACACACGTGCACACTCACACACGCACAGATTTCTTTTTGTATAATATCCCTGCCTTCAACCCATTAAAATTCAAAATCAAAATTGACTAAGAAAATTTATTTCTTGTTTTCACGAGTATTAAAGTTTAACAGAGCCTCAGACAGTTTGGTTAAAGTACCTTCTTCAGTTCTCTGTAGTAATGTGACTCTTGCCTTTTGGTGCCACCAACCTACTTAGGAATCTAAGTAAAACGAGGACCTTCTTTCTAGACAAATAAAAACATACAAAATATGTTACATAGAATATTAGAGATTACAGACTCTATAAATCCCATTCATAGGTGTCTTCGGTGAAATATTAGTTTTATAAAAAGGAAAAGTTTATATTAAAGGTAGAAAAACAGATTAATAGGCATTTGTTAAGAGTGGCATGTTCAAATTGATGAATTTTCTGTTCAACAAGAAGAAAGCAACATTTGTTTTAACTTTATATTTGGAATTATTTCTGATTAGTAACAGTCTACTTTTCTGCCTCTCAGCATAACATCTTATTGGAGGCTCAGATTATTTCCTTAGTGCTATGATTAGGAAATGAATGCTTTATGCAAAAACAATGAGTTAGCTGTGCATCTATTAGGACAAGGGTCACAAACCCACAAACCCAATTGCCTACAATGGTAAGAGGGATAAAGTAAATAATAAAGCAGGCTTGCCTTATAAAGAACAATGTGGCACATGTGGAATGGAATAGCGTGTGGTGATAAATAGCAAGTGACACTCAGCTTCAGTATGTGGGGTAATAACAACTAGTAGAAACCGTGGCAAACCAGAGTGTGGAAGCACTGTTGAAAGTAGGCAGCTGCTAATAAGCTATAGCAGACCATTGGCCAAGCTAAATGCTATTTCAGTATTATAAAATATCCCTGTTACTTTTGAAGAAAAATTCCAAATACAGGTTTTTTAAAAAAATAAAACCTCGCATTTTAAATGTTTTAAAAACATTTTTAACATTATTTTTTAAACAGTATACAGCAAACCCAAGCCCATCTGTTCATTATATTTTGCCTGAAGCACAAAAAAAAAATCTGTTCAGGAGATAAGATAAACACATTTTATCCCAGAACCTACTTTAATGGTGTTTTTAAAAATGAAATCTATGTGGACTGCATTTTAAAATTCTAGTTATTCAAGAGTAATAACTGAAGTAAGATTTTAGTGATACTTTGCATTTAGTGTTTTCTAATTTGTAAAGTGTTTTCTACACCTTAGCTCACTTGAGCTTCTGATAACCTAGTAAAATATTTATAGTGGTAAAGAATATTTGTTTGTACACAGAAGTTTTGAATTTCAAAGAAAAATTGATATTCAAATATTGCACAGCTGGGGAAAGTATAGAGAGAAAATAAAACTCTAGAATTAGAATTACAGAGAGAAGATAAGAACTCCAGAATAAGAACTTTTATTAAAGCATCATTTCTTCTGTTTTATACTGTCTCATATACTAGATGTGTTCATCTGTGTTCACTATTCAAGAAGATAGAGCATTTATTGGACACCTACTAAATTTCATACTGTGCTAGGCATACCAGATCTGTGAGCTGGTTAATATGTTCCTATTTCATATGCAAATAAACTGAGGCACACATACTAAGGAACCCAACCAAAGTCACTTAGAATAAATGAAAGAGTCTGCCTTGGAACACAGTACTGCCTGAGTTTAGATTCTGTCCTCAGGCTGAAGAGTCTAGCAATCTCACAATAATGATTGATGGCAGAGGCGTCAGAAGATGGAATGGGTATCAAGTGATGTCCTACCACTTGCTCCATCTCCATTACGTTTTGGTGAATAAAGCCATGTGCTTGACTAGAGCTGTAAGCTACCATTTGACTATGGACAAATATCCATCCTGTCTACTAAGAGGACATAAACAGAAGGTGGCAGCCTGAACCCAGAATTTACATTTGATCCTTTTGAGCATTCATCTATTACCTTGGGAAAAAAAAAAAAAAAATGGCACTCAGGCCAGTGGCGGTGGCTCATGCCTGTAATTCCAGCACTTTGGGGGCCAAAGAGGGGTATTATGAGGTCAGGAGTTCGAGACCAGCCTGGCCAACATGGTGAAACACTGTCTCTACTACAATAAAAAAAAAAAAAAAATTAGCTGGGCATGGTGGCACATGCCTGTAGTCCTAGCTACTGGGGAGGCTGAGGCAGAAGAATCACCTGAACTCAGGAGGCAGAGGTTGCAGTGAGCCAAGATCATGCCAGTGCACTCCAGCCTGGGTGACAGAGTGAGATCCCAAAAAAAAAAAAAAAAAAGAAGAAAGAAAGAAAGAGAGAGAGAGCAAGAGGAAGGAAGGAAGGAAGGAAGGGGGGGAGGGAGGGAGGGAGGGAGGGAAAGAAAAAGAAGGAAAAAGAAAAAGAAAGAAAGAAAGAAGGAAGGAAGGAAGAAATAGAAAGAAAGAAAGAAAGAGAAAAGAGAAAAGAAAGAAAGAGAAGAGAAGAAAGGAAAGGAAAGGAAAAAAGAAAAGAAAAGAAAGAAATGACAATCAGACCCCACTAACATTCCAGCTCTAGACAGTCTGCACTTCCCACATCTCTAAAGGAGCAGAGTTTATTGCCACCTGACCCTGATGCCTGGCCAAGGCTGAGTGGCCTGGGGGAAGAAACATAACGTGGTTACGCCAATTAGGTTCTTTTTGATGGAAATTAGGAGGGGGAATAAAAGCAAAACAAAATACTACAGAAGCAGAGTTGATCAGTGTTGGGTGGCCTTGAGCTGAAAGGTCATGTGGACTCAGGACCTGGGACCACCATTTAGATCAGCCTTCATGCACCTTGCGCAAATGGGAGTAAGAAAGATAATTTGAAGAAAGAGAAAGGAGATAAAAATATATTTATAATGCTTACTGTTTACCAAATATTTTCAAATTATTTTCCATATTTACTCCCAATGACGACTCTATTTTATAAATAAGATAGTGGAGAACCAGGGAGGCTAAGTGACTTGCCTGAGGTCACACAACTAGTGTGGAAAGCAAGGCTACAAACCCAATATATGCATAATTAAACCCTATGCTCCACTCTCTGTCTAATTATACATGTCAGTCCTTCCTAAGTCCTCTTCTTTGACTCTGCAGCATCTGACATAATGATCCCTTTGTCATTGACTTTCATAATTTTTCACTAACTCAACTTTCCACTTGCTTGCTTTCTCTCACCTCTAACAAGTTTGAGTTCTCAACATCCTGACTTACTCCTCTCCTCATGACTCTCCATGATTTATACCTACTCTTTCCTAAAGGTTATGTATGCGGCTATAAAGTCGTATCTTCCTATCTTCCCAAAACATTAGTTCTTGTTTCCAGATATCAACATTTTGTATCAATGTCTCCAATATTTATCCTCTAATCTAGTTCTGAATTTTCATTTCTGTTCTAAAAAAATCAATATGTATATAGACTATTTATCACTATACCCCCAAATCATTCACCACCTGCTGATTTTTCCATTTTGGTTTTTATTTAGTTTGATTTTGCTACTAATTGTATCACCAACCTCTAGTAACAATTCCTTAAAAATACTTTCAAATTTGGAGATCCACTCCCCAATTCCTAGTATTCTATTTTATTCCATCTATTTTGAATTCTTATCCTTTATTTCTCTCTGTGAAACTTTAGCCACTCTTCAAGGCCCAATTCAACTGTCACTTGTTTTCTTATGTAAACTTTTTTGTGTAAGGGAGGCAGTGAAATTTTTCTGTCTAAGCTTCCATAGTATCCCCTGATATGTATTGCCACCATTATGTGGCTCTATATATGTGTGTACAAATTTGCATGTTTAACTAGGATAACTTCCTTGAGAATAAGGACTTTGTTACTATACCTATATTCCTCATTGCACTTAGCATTGTGCCTCACAAATAATTAGTGCTTTTTTTTCTTTTACTATTATCACTGTCTACTTGGCTGAAAGTACGGGTAAATGCAATGAAAAAGTAAAATAAATAAATAAAAGGCATTCATGAGGAGAAAAAAGGAAGAAAAGAAAGACTGAATAAATTAAAAAAAAAAAACGCACCAAAGAATAGATACTTGTCGAGGTTACTTGTCTCGGTGAATAAATCATATGTATTAAAAAGTGAGCATCTAAACATTATGGGCTTATGATTTTCCTGCTCAGGACCCAGATGACACCTCATAAAACAATGCACCTGTCATAGATCTCCCTAATTGCAGCTGTGCTACACATTGCATGGTGTGATCACCGTGGAGATATACGACTTCCATAAATACTGTTTATGGAACATCTGCTAGGTGTTGCTGTGCTTCTAATATATGTCGAGATAAAGTCACCCTAAGGGCCTGTCAATGCGAACACATGAGAGAAGTTAAAGTACATTTGGGGGTAAGCTAGACAGTGGTGGGTGAAATTCTAAGCAGAAAAGCCCATGAAGAGCCAACGAAGTCTCACCTCACTTGCTCTTGGCATTGTGGTCAGATATTAGTGCTCTGTGGCAGATATCAGCTGACCACGTGATCACCCAGTACCTTACAGAAGCAATCTGTTGCTGCTTTTTCCATAATGCCACAAAAACTTATTCATAAATTAAACCCTTTTGCTGTAACATCCAATCATCAGAGACAATATAGTACAAGCCCTAGTAAAGAGGCTTGTTCTACACATCAGATTTTGCCATCCAGACCCTAAGAGAGAAAAACATTTAACTCAAATTGTTCTTACTATTTGTTTGTTAAACATTACATTGCCTTAGTGACATGCTGACATGGCGTATTGACCGTAATTCCATGGTAAGGACTGGAGTTGACCCTAGGCACCTGTGATTTGAATAAGGAGGCTTCATCATTTCATAACCACACTCTACTCCCAAGACACAAGAAAGAAATTAGAAGTGAGATCAATTTCGGGAATCCGTGTAAGCCCTTTGGGGAACTGATCATGCCCTGATGTTCTCAATGTTTAAGAGTTTACTGTCTAAAAAGCTTAACCTTGAAATCTTATTGCTCCTTCCTTAAGGATTTTAACAATGACTTTCCGGTTCTTTAGCCAGGAGGACTTCACTGATTAGGTTGGATTTTAAGTCTCTGATCTTCTATCTTTATCCTTCTTGACTTAAACGGTGAAAATTACAATGACATAAAGCTTCTTGCTCATTTTTTTTCTTATATTAAATGATCTGAAATCAGGTTGATGTGCTATCTTCTGTGAAGTGTGAGTTGTAGCTGATACTTAGAAGAAGGTCTCTAAATTGAGAACTTGACTGAATGCCATTACCTTGAAATGGTCCTCATTCCCAAATTATTTTAGTCTTAGCAGTGGTGCCTTCAAAATTGTCAGTGTGAAAAGGACCCACTGTTTTCCTTCAGTCACACTGTAATGGCTGAATTAATGAATGATGCCCTGGTTTATAAGACCTAACTTGTATTGTGATTTACTCAATTATCTCAACATTCAAAAGGAAACAGAAAATTTCAATGACAGATACGATGAATCTCAAGTGCTAACTATGAACACTGGACTGGAAGCAAAACAAAACAAAACACCTGCATAAAACATATATTTGAAAAATGAAACCAATGGCAGGCAGAACTAATGGGAAGTGATCTAACAGGAAGGATAGAACAAAAGAAAAAGCAGGTATTTATTCATCACTTACAATGTGTCAGGTTCTGTGGTTGGTACTAAAATATATCATTGCATTAATCCTTCTACATCAGTGTAAGAGAACTATTGTCCCATTCCTTTCAGAAGAGAAATATCTAGTCTTGAAGGGTTAAATAACATAATTAAGATCACATTCAGTGTCAGGAGAGTAAATAACCCTGATGTCCTAAGCTCCAAGTCTTAAGCTTTTTCACTTAACGTTCCTCCCTCAGTTTTCAATATCGGTATTATAGATCTTCCTGAGATGTATTTTAATCCTCATAATTTTGCTTTGAAGAAACAAGAGTAAATAAAATAATAAAGCAAGTACATCAAGGGCATGAACCTGGCAAGTCACTTCCATAAGCCTCTTCATTACCCTCCTAATAGCGACCTCTTAACAGCAACTTCCCTGACTTATAGTGAACCAGAGTCAGCCATCTATCTTGTCTTTTCTTCTGCATCTTTGTCTGCTCCAGGATAGCTTTCCCTTGTTTCCCTTTAGCTTTAAAATTACTTTAACCTTATCACACACAGTGCACCTCCATTTTATTCACTCAAAAGAGAAAGAATTGGACATAATGTACTTGCAGCTTTAAGATTTTTAAAAAGGTATTACATAAAGTAAAATGAAACTTTGAGGTTTAATAGACTATTTGGCAAAAGAAAATAGTTTGATGTTTTTTCACCAGCACGCCTTGACTCTCTTCAATTTCTAGCATATCTGGTCACTTCATATGTTATTTTAAGTTTATTTTTCTTCTAAAAAAACAGATAAAGCCTTTCCCTCTACCACAGCCTTCTACGATCTCCCCTGTCTCAGATACAAGCGATTGGCTTGAAAATCATGGTTCTGAAATAGAACAGGCCTATCCATAATGCCCATTAATGCAGTGTCCTCCAGTCAGACAGCATCATTTATAACCCCGAGAGTGCGGCTGAGGCAGCTCCAAATCTGCAACTTCAGCTCACCAATTTATGCAGCCAGAGCCAATGACTCCAGCACTCAGAAATCTCCCAAGGAGCAGTAAAAACACACAAAACAAGAAATAGATACAGATAGAGGTGTTCCTATAATGAGAGCAGATCAATGAGGGCATGACCGGCTGGAAAAAATAAAACCCAGGTAAACAATAAGGTCAGGTGATGACTTAATATACGTAGGACAAGAGAGAAACAAAATGCTCCATTTAGTGACACAGTCTTAAAGTGGCCTTGATTTCTTCATATCATGTGGATTCAACCTGTTCATTTACATAAAATTCTTGCCCAACCAGAGGCTTGTACAAAGTGAGTCATTGATAAATTGTGTCAAATTCATTAATGAGCAGTATGCCACTGGATGATCACTGACTAGTTATTTTCTGAGCTACGTCCTACACAGAAAGAGGGTTTTGAGCGAGGGGTTTGGTTACTCCCACAGGGAAGAGTTTGATAGAAATTAATAGCCATAAGTAAGAATTGTCATTGGCTTCATAGCACAACATGCTTACATGCACCTGATGAGCAATGATTACGAAGGATTTATGAAGGCATTAAAGGAGGGCAAGGCTGTGAAGATTTTAATTACAACCAAGGAGACCCCTACTGACATCTTTCGAAAAGATTCGTACTTATTCCGTAACTTAAGAATGCATGATATCCTGGTATCTTGGTAAAGACCTGAGTTTTCAGATTGAGTAGGTCTACCAGGGGTTGAGCAAAAAAAATAAAACATTCACATCTGAACTTAATTTGGTGGAATTTTTGAACCTCAATTATAATATAAATAATCTTTAAAGTTTAAAAGAAAAAACTAGCCTAGAATAAGAACATTCTACTTACAATGAAATGAAACTCAGACAGCCTTAGATTTCTTACCTACAACAACATACAATGAGAGAAAACAAAACAGTGTCTGCAAAGAGAGGGTGTTATCTAGATATATGATCAATCATTCACATTAGACAGGGGAATGAGTACATTTTTCAGGCATGTAATGGCTCAAAACATTTATCTAGGAAAAAATGGACGATTCACTCCAAAAGAACAAAAAATGATTTCCAAAATTAGAAGAAAAGAGAATTTAGAGGAATAGTGGTACTCAAATTTAAGAAATATGGCAGGAAAAGGTGGAAATGGTAGGTGAAAATCAATTAAGGGTTTTGTTTTGTTTCAAGGTTGGGAATAGTTAGAAAAACATACCTGTGTATATATTTGTGTGCTTATATATAAATTTTAAGAGAAATCAAGAGAAGAATGGCAAATAATGTATAATTTTTTTTATTTTTTTAATTTTATTATTATACTTTAAGTTTTAGGGTATATGTGCACAATGTGCAGGTTTGTTACATATGTATACATGTGCCATGTTGGTGTGCCGCATGTATAATTTTGAAACTACTAAGGAGTAAAACGAATTAACAAAAAGTGTTTTTTTTCTTTCTCTTTGAGAAGGAATCTCCCTCTGTTTCCAGGCTGGGGTGCAGTGGTGAGATCTTGGCTCACTGCAACCTTTGACTCCCTGGCTCAAGTGAATCTTCTGGCTCAGCCGCCCGAGTAGCTGGAATTACAGGCACATGTCACCACACCTAGCTAATTTTTGTATTTTTAGTAGAGATGGGGTTTCACCATGTTGGCCAGGATGGTCTTGGTCTACCGACCTTGTGATCTCTCACCTCAGCCTCCCAATGTGCTGAGATTACAGGCGTAAGCCACTGCGACCAGCCAATAAAAAGGTTTTTAATCCAGTAAAACTCTACAACTGGTAAAGAAAAAGGAAAAGTGAAAGCTTATGGCCATTATTAGTATATCCCTATTCCTTGGTAGTCACTGGTCTGTTATGTGATGAGCATGAGATCCATGGGAGGGAGATTGCCTTTCTCAACTCCACCAGGGCATATCTGTCAGGTATTAGGAGAAGAAATCAGATGCTGGTGGGCTGTGCACATGCTATATGAAGAATCACAGGGCTGGACCTCGGTGCCTGTGAGATTCTTCACTCACCCTGCAAATATTCCCACGCTGTAGGGAGTGTGACATTAAATGACAAATAAAAATAAAAATCATCATTAAGGAGGAGAGTGAGAGAGAAAGAGAGAGAGAGAGAAGAGAGACTATGGAAGAAAAGAAATTTATGTTTAGTACAGTTCATAGAGCTTCTTGCCAACTTTTGAACAAGGGCCTACAAAGTTTGCTGCCAACCCTGCTATTAATATATATCCGCTAACATTTTGAGAGTAACAAATGGAAGAGCGCCAAGACTCTTGCATTAATCCCTTTAAAATGTGCATGGGAACAAGGAAATACAATGAGTAGTCTAAGAACAGAAGTGATTAATTGGACAGATACGTTTGGAGCCAAAATCAAAGGGCTCTAAGCAGCGTGGAGTGATGAAGGGATCTCAAAGGACTCCCAGGTTTCTAACTTCAATGGTCCAGGACTGAAAATATTGGAGAAGGAGTGTGACCATGGTGATCTCACTTTTGGATATGATGGGATGGAGGTCTCTGTGGGTAATGGAAAAGACTATCAGGTTTAATTGATTCATCATATACAGTATCTGGAACTCAGTTAAGAAATTTGGGTTAGAGATGTAGATTTGAGATTTATCACCATAGAGAAAGTAATGGGAACTGTGAGAAATGATTATACAGATGTAGTTTAAGAGAATAAAGAGTGAAAAAGGACAAGTCAAATAATTAAAGTGATGTTGAAAAGATTTTTGAAAGGACGATTGAGGAGTCACTAGACAGTTAAAACAATATGGGTTGCACATTGCCCCGGACACAAAAGAAAATAGAATTTCTAATATTTGGCAGTGAGGTAGTCAGATTCTGACATGAATTCCAATGATTTCTGTCTCTCAGTGCTTACACCTGTCTGAGTTCATTTGAGGTGCTCTAACAATTTGCCAAAAAAGAGTAATTTACAAACAATAGAAATTTATTTCTCACAGTTCTGGAGGCTGGGAAGTCCAAGATTAAGACACTGGCTGATTTGGTGTCTGTTGAGGGCTCACTCTCTGGTTTATAAATAGCAGTTTGTCACTGGTACTCATATGGTAGAAGGAGCTAGCTAACTTGCCAGGGACATTTTTATAAGGCACTAATCCCATAATAAATGAATGAATGATGACCATGTTGTTTATCATATTGCAGAAAATAGCACTGCAGAATCTTCGTGCAGAAAGGTGAAAGCTATCTGTAAACCTTTCAACTCAAGCTAAATGTCTCCAAAGTGATGTAATCTCTATGTCTTCTTAGACCTGACAAAAAGGCTGTGCTAGCTAAAGGTGCTAGCCTGGGAAACAGCCAGACCTATTTCACTCTGTGTTCTTAAGCAAAATCCATGTAGACATGAAGCCAAAAGCAGTAAGGAAAGTAGGACAGACCAGTAATTAGTATAGTTTCTTTTTCCTTTTCTTATTTTTTTAATCTTTATTTTTTTAATAGGGCCACTTCTCTTCCTCCCCTCTCAAAACTTGTCAGTTTTCAAGGAAATATGCCAGCAAACAGCTTGATTCTGAGCCATCACAACCAGATTGTTTGTGAATATAAGCTATTGATCTCTGTGTGTAATAAAAAGGTCTCTTTTCTGAAAAAAATCTGAAGACATAAAGGCAAGGTAAAATAATAATCCAAAACTATGTCTCTCCGTATTTACAGGCATCGTACTTAGGCTGCTGGGCAAAAGTACTACTATCTTGAACAGTCTTATCTCAGGTACAAGTGTAAGAGTTGAGCACTGGGAGTGCCCAGGTGATTTCCATTCCTTGTAGATGAGCCATAACAGTGCTAGATGGGCCAGGTTCAGTGAGCTCTATGTAGTAAAATTCTTGCACAAGTGCTTTCTCTAGTTTCTGTAAGAAACATTCTCAATTATGTGCAGTTTGCACCATAGGGAGGAGAAGAAGAGATTTAAGGTTGGCTCTTCGTAAGTGAAAGCAGAAGCCTTTAATCAGTATGCGCTCTTCAGTCTGGCTTACTATCTGAGACACTCTAATTACTTTATGGGAAAAGAAACCCATCCACATATTCAAATTGCCCACTGGAATCAAACACCACATGAAAAGAAGCATGAGATTAAAGGGCAAAAAAGTATAAAGTGAGTGAAATAATATTTTGTTGCTTTTTAGATTGCGTTCACATTTTCTTCTGCTTTAATTTGGTAATTTATTACCCAGGGACAAGAGATCATCAGAGCAGATTGATTGATTGATTGTTTAATTAGGTTATTAATAAATTCTATCATATATTCAGTCTGAGTAAGCAGCCGCTTACACTGCTTTCTCTATTTTTGCCTGGTTTAGTTCCTG
Source organism: Symphalangus syndactylus (assembly GCF_028878055.3). NCBI lineage: Eukaryota > Metazoa > Chordata > Mammalia > Primates > Hylobatidae > Symphalangus > Symphalangus syndactylus. The sequence continues at coordinate 10,780,504 of NC_072442.2, read as the reverse complement.
GATTGAGGAGGGGAACTAAGATGTTATTTTCCCTGATTTCTAGGCAGTTTGAAAGAAAGCACTTTGTTATGGAGAACCCACTGTAAGAAAGTCCACTAAATTGAACAATGTTGATGTCCTGGAGAATTTTATTTGAATGAATTATGTGGGGATTTTGAAAAAAGCTAAACTGCTGAAGATATTGGGTGAGTGACAGCATTAAAAAGCAAGGCTTAGAAGCAGGTACTGCAAATTAATTCAATTTATTTCCAAGCCAAGGTCATGCCTTATGCTTGGAAATTGATTTTAAAGGTGGCTGTTGGACATATGAGGGTAAAGCGTTAGGCTTTTATCCTTTAACTCGATTGGCTTTTGTAAGAATACCTGATAGTCATAGGGAAGGCACTCATGTTTTTTAATGTCTTTTTTGGCTTGGGATTGTGCAACTTATATGGCAGTAAGAATGATGATAGGAAAATAGCTAACTACCTGCTAAGTACTTTATATATAATGACTCATGTAATGTTCTTGATTCTCTGAAGCAGGTTTTATTATCAGCTCTAGAAAAGATGCCATTACTTCCAAGTTTCCATAGGTATTTGGTAAACATATCAGCTAGTTTATAGTATGACTGCAATTAAAGAAAAATCTGGATAAATTAAATAAGTTATTGACCAGGTGTGGTGGCTCACACCTGTAATCCCAGCACTTTGGGAGGCCAAGGTAGGTGAATCACCTGAGGTCAGGAGCTCGAGACCAGCCTGATCAATATGGTGAAACCCCATCTCTACTAAAATTACAAAAACTAACCAGGTGTGGTGTGGTGGCGTGCCTATAGTCCCAGCTACTTGGGAGACTGAGGCAGGAGAATAGCTTGAACCCGGGGGACAGAGGCTGCAGTGAGCCGAGATCCCGCCACTGCACTGCAGCCTAGGTGACAGAGTGAGACTCTCTCTCAAAAAAAAAAAAAAAAAAAAAATAGTTATATACTAGAAGGAAAACTGGGCTTAGGGAGTGGAGTGGAAGAGAGAGCTTCTAGCAAGCCAAGGAGCAGAAACCACAGCAGCAAACATCCAACCAGGATACTTCCAAAATAATAATAATAATAACAAATAAATAAATATAAGTAAAATGAGTCTCCAATTGCCATGCATCTGCTTCACAGTTTATACTCAGATGAGAAGGGAATAGATCTTGTACCCAAAGGCTCTTAGAGTTGAACATGAGTATCTAAATTTATCATTCTGCTAAATCTATACACAAAGAAACATATTTGTTAAAAGGAGATCAGGGTGTCTTTAGGAAAGGGAAAAATGTATATAATGTGCCCACAACTGACAATGTCTAGCACAATTATGGGGCCACTGTATTTCCCATGCACTTAAATACCTCTAGAATCTGTATGAACATCCTGTGTATAGCCCTATGGTAAGTGCTCTCACCATTACGTCATAAAAGAAATATCATTTGCCATCCAAAATTAGAAAGGATTTAATATCTGTATAGAAGATTTACTTTAAACTTCAAACTTTAGCTCTTTGAAGACATTTATTACTTTGATGAGTATAAATGAGTTTACACTCGCTTTTCTTATAGAGTATTTGCCATTTCCCCACAGACCTAGAAGAGTCTGAGTATCTGGACTGGTCCATAGACCAGTATTTGGGAACTGCTCCAGATTATCCACAGACAGTGGGCATTAAGTAGTTTTGTGGCTATCTTTGTACACTCCTGTCCACCTGCCTCTCCAAATATTCTCTTTGCTAAAAAACGCACAGCAACTCCAGGCCTTTGAAGCATGAAGTAAGTTCTGCTCTCCAAATCCACATTTGGCTTCTGTGTCCTTGCCTTGTCCGTACATTTGCATTACTTTCTAAAACACCTCCAAAAATAGCTACTTGAATATTACACAGCCAAAGTTTTAACCATATTAAAAAGTCTCAGGTCTCTTACCTGCATCTTTATACATTATTCATTCTTCCTCAGGGTAAAAGAAAAAGTTTTGGTAACATATTCAGTAGTTAGGGGTGACATTCCCCATCAATCGCCATGCATTAAATATATTTTGCAATAAGTAAAATAATTGCAAAATTATTTTGTGCTTAATGTTGTGTTGGAAACATAAAGAAAGAATTCACATTAGAATTTCACTCAAAATGTTCCACTCACTCATATTCCTAAGTATAATATTTTGTTAGTAAAGGGGAAAGGAAAATCTGCAGTTTTAGGAATTAAAAACCAAAACAAAACCCTCATACTCCCAGAAAAAAGTTCTAAAACATTATTTTATTTGTGCATGTCATTATTAAAAATATTACTTACTCATCTAATTGTACAGTAATCTTTAATTAGAGGTTTGGCCCAAGTCCTATAGAAACAGATTATGGTAGGCTGAAAAATGTGCCCTGATCCATGAACTCTGTAAACGTGGATTTATAAAACTACGTGATTAATTAAGGATCTTGAGATGGGAAGACTATTGCAGATTAGCCAGATAGGCACTAAATGCAATTATATGTGCCTTTGTAAGAGGAAGACAAAGTGAAACTTCATACAGACAGGAGTAGGTAAGGTGACCACTGAGACAGAGATAAAAGTGACACAGTCATAAATTAGGCACTGCTGGCATTCACTGGAAGCTGGAAGAGGTGAATAAGAATTTAAAACTAATACATAGACTAATGCAAGATAGGCCTGATAGCATGGACTGTGGATATTTGTTAATTTATTACCCAGGATAATGGAGTATGTGGATATGAAGATAAGAAGAATATTAAAACAAAAAGAGGTAGAATGCATTAATATTCACTAAAACTTCTACCAAGTGTCTACTCTTAATTGCTAGCTAGGCATTTCTGGGCACCAAAGATAGACCATTGAGTATAAAAAAGTGGCTACGAGCTTACATTTGGGATATACTAAATTCGAGGTGGATGAAGGCATGAGCACATACCTGGGCAGGGTTTGCAGAAAGAAATTATCGGCACCTTAAAGCAAGACTGAACAAGGGATGGCATGCATCTCCTTTGAAAAATGCAAAAATCATTCTTAGGAATTGAAATCTGGAAGATAAATGTTTAGGTCAATGAGAAAGAAAAGAAAAGGAAACATTCTTATCTCTAAGTAACATCAGCAAAATAAACTGTCATTTTCATTTTCTTTTCTCTTTTAAGACATTGTCAAAACATGAAAGCATTGAGCTATTGAATTCACTAAACATTTAGAAGCATTTTTCATATCTGCTAATGTTTGTGTTAAAATATTGAAAATAAATGTCTCAAATGAAAATATTTTTTTTTCTGAGAGGCAACTTCGCATTTTCTGTGGAGTGAAAAGTTCTCAATTAAAATGGGCATCTTATTAAAACTCAGTTGTACATTTATTTTTTTAAAAATGATGTCCTGGGGAAATATTAAACAGTAACTTTCAGGGCAATTATTTTGTTTACCTATTCAGTAGACAATTATTGAGCACCTACTATGTGGATTTCATGTTAAGTAGTGATAATAGAAAAGGGAATAATAGTCAAGTATACAAGTAAATAAAACACAATTTAATGAATGCCATGATAGAGCATTTTCAGGAGCATGAAGAAATCATTTAATTCAACTGAAATAGGTCCAGTTCACCTAGGAGACAAAACCTGAGTAGATCATAAGATAAATAGACGAAGGTAAAAAGAGATGATCCTGACAGGTAAAATAATACTTAAATCATGGTAGAATGAAAATATTAATCAACAGGAGAATAATGAAGGCATTTGTTGGTGCAAAGTTACATGAGCTGAAGAGGGAATTAGAAGATGAAGAGAAAAATTTGGATGAGGTATGCGTCTTGGAAGGCCAGGTGAAGTATGTGCATGAGGTTGAAATTTACACTGTAGACAAAGACGCTACTTCAAAAATGTAAGCAATGAAGTAGCATGATCAGATTAGTAATTTAAATATTTGATTGGTGATGGCAAAGATTAAGGTGGGGAATCTATTAGAAGATTATCTAAAACCTGACAGAAATTAAAAAAAATTGTTGAAAAGCAAACAAGGTAGACATCAGCAACATGACAGGTTAGAAAGCTATAGACCATTATTCCTCCACAAAGACATCAAGTTACCAACAAAATAAATAGGGCTGGGAGCAGTGGCTCACACCTGTAATCCCAGCACTTTGGGAGGCCCAGACAGGCTGATCACGAGGTCAGGAGATCGAGACCATCCTGGCTAACACGGTGAAACCCCGTGTCCATTAAAAATACAAAAAATTAGCCAGATGTGGTGGCGGATGCCTGTAGTCCCAGCTACTTGGGAGGCTGAGTCAGGAGAATGGCATGAACCCAGGAGGCGGAGCTTGCAGTTAGTGGAGATGGTGCCACTGCACTCCAGCCTGGGTGAGAGAGGGAGACTCCGTCTCAAAAAAAAAAAAATAAATTAAAAAATAAAAATAAAATAAAGTTACCAACAAAACAGCAATGACAATATCTGTTAGAATTCTAGAGATGAAATGTGAAGCTACAGCACCCAGGTTAGTGTAAAAACAAAAAGGAATTCCAGTGAAAAGGGTAGAAAAATTTGTGGTGTCTGGCATTGATGACAGCAGCTGCTGCCATCAGCTGCATGGCTGGGGCTGCACACTCCATGGAGCTGGTGGAAGCCCCGCCCCTTCTTGGGATGGGAGCCACAAACTGCAGCTGTAGACCCAGGCCTCCTGCTCTGTGGAGCAGGCAGGAGTCCCACCCTTTCTTCCAGGCTCCCAAACTGCAGCTGTGGATCTGAGCCCCCCTGTGCTCTTGGGGGAGCCAGGAACAGGCAGGATCAGCCGGGAACAGCCATTCCTGCCATTGCAGACCTGGGCCTCTGGCTCCTGGAAGCAGACAGGAGCCGGGGACTAGCGGGAGCCCTGCCCCTTCTGAGTTGGTGAGGCAGGAGCTCTGGGTGCAGCTGCGGCTGCCCTCCCGGCACAGGACCCGGGTGTCTCTGCAACCTGCACCCTTGGCACCCCAGGAAGGACATCCCCACCCTGCCCGCACCACATCCCTTCCCTGCAGGCTCAGGGGTGTCTGCTTCCACTATCTGGCCTCTTTCTGTTCCCGGCATCTGCTCCAATCTCGGAGGTGTGGTTGAAGCCAAGCCCCCAGGCCATGAATGGCAGTGGGAGGCAGACAGAGTTCTGGGCAGAAGTGGGTGGGGTCCCCAGTAAGGCCCCATCCTCAGGCCAGAGAGGGCCTGAAGTCTAGGGGCTGGGCTGCCAGTCCCTTAGACCAGGGTGGGGACTCGTGGTGCCTCTTCCGGGCCTGCCCATGGCCGCCCATGGACCAATCAGCATGTACTTCCTCCCCTCTGAGGTCCATAAAAGCCCTGGGCTCAGCCAGAGCAGGGCAGAGGATGGCCAGAGGAGGAAAAGGGTAGAGAGACTGGATGACAAGCTGCAGAGAGGAGTACCCTCTCCACTGGGAGCTGCAGAGAGGACCTGCCAGCAAGGAGGAGTTACCCCCTCTGCTGAAAGCTTCAGAGACCTGTGCAGACATCCCAATGACTTGCCTGCAGAGAGGAGTTACCCTCTCCAAGTCCTCCTCTTTGCTTAGAGCTGAACACTGGATAGGGATGACATGCCAATAGAGAGGAGTTAATCACTTCTCTGAGCTGTTCTAACACTAAATAAAACTTTTCTTACTCACCTTTCACTTGCCTGCATACCTGATTCATCTTGAACGCAGGCCAAGAACTCTGGCAAAGGTGCCATGGCCACCCTTTCCGGCCAGAAAAATTGACACCCCAAAGATCTCATGACAGCATGACTATTTGTGCTTTTCTCCCTATATAGCACAACACAGAGCAAACAGGAGGAAACCACACCATACCAGGCTTCTTCCTTAGGACAGAAATAAAAGAGTTGAGCATGTGTTAAACTTTCTGGCTTGTCTTGAGGCTGCATAAGAAACTGTTTTCTGCCTCACTAGAGTTAGAGGGCTGACAGGACTGGTGGCAGAGTTTGGAAGCTGTTAAAAAAGAAGTGAGAAGTACATTGGAGCCCCAGTTCTATGGGAAGATGCCAAGGAGAGCAAGAGATGAGAAAAAATGGTTTTTTAAGAAAAAACAAGAACATACTACAATCAGCCTGAGTGATGAGAGTCCTTACCAGAACAAATTCAGTATGTAAAGACAGGAAGAGGTAGTTTTGTTTTGCAAGTGCTCAAATCCTAGTAAAAATTATAAAACCTACAAAGAAACAGAAAACAACATGGCCAAATTAAAAAAGCAAAATAAAACTCCAGAAAACTCTAAAGAAGCATAGATCTATGAGCTGAGTAATCAAGAATTTAAAATAATATCCACAAGAATGCTTAAGGAGCTGAAAAAATACAAATGGTCAACTGAACAAAAAACAGAAAAATGATTATTGAACAAAATGATAATATAGAACCTATAAAGAAAAATTCAATCAGATGTTCTAGAGTTGGCTGGGCATGGTGGCTCACACCTGTAATCCCAGCACTTTGGGAGGCCAAGGCGGATGGTTCATCTGAGGTCAGGAGTTCCAGACCAGCCTGGCCAACATGTTGAAACCCTGTCTCTACTAAAAATCAAAAAATTAGCCAGACGTGGTGGTGTGCACCTGTAATTCCAGCTACTCGGGAGGCTGAGGCCAGGAGAATTCCTTGAACCTGGGAGGTAGAAGTTACAGTGAGCCAAGATTGCACCACTGCACTCCAGCTTGGGTGACAGAGTGAGACTCTGTCTCAAAAAAAAAAAAAAAAAAAAAAAAAAAAGAAAAAGAAGAAGAAGAAGAAGTTCTAGAGTTAATTGTTCCTTTAACTCCTTAAGATGGCCATCAATTTCCTTATGCTCTTGTAGCTTCCTGTGGTAGTCCTGAAGCAGCTTACCTCTAGGGCATGCCATGATGAAAAACTTCACCATTTTTTTTTTTAGCTCCTCTGACTTAGTGATTTCAAATTACCTGTCTTTATGTTTGACAGCTCCTTATTTTGCCTGATCAAGTCTTCTTGATCAATACTTAATAATGAAATTGAGTAATGATTAATAAAATTGTTGGATCAAATGGCAATTCTTTCTAAGTTCTTTGAGAAATCACAAAATTGCTTTCCACAATGGTTGAACTAATTTACTTTCCCACTAGCAGTGCATAAGCATTTCCTTTTCTTCACAATCTCACCAGCATCTGTTATTTTTGGACTTTCTAATAATAGGCATTCTGACTAATGTGAGATGGTATCTCATTGTTGTTTTAATTTGCATTTCTCTAATGATTAGTGATGTTGAACTTTTTTTGTATGTTTGCTCGCTGTGTGCATGTCTTTTGAAAAGTGCCTGTTCATGTTCTTTGACCACTTTTTAATGGGGTTGTTTGTTTTTTGCTTGTAAATTTGTTTATGTTCTTTATAGATTCTGGATATTAGACTTTTGTCAGATACATATTTTGCAAATATTTTCTCCCATTCTGAAGGTTGTCTGTTTAGTTTGTTGATAATTTATTTTGCTGTGCAGAAGCTCTTTAGTTTTGTGAGGTCTTATTGTCACTTTTTTGTTGTTGTTGTTTTAATTGCTTTTGGCATCTACGTCATAAAGTCTTTGCAAGCTCCTATGTCCAAAATGGTATTTCCTAGGTTTTCTTTCATTGTTTATATAGTTTTTAGTTTTAGATTTAAATCTTTAACCTATTTTGAGTTAATTTTTGTATATGGTATAAGGAAAGGGTCCAGTTTCAATTATCTGCATTGACATCCCACTGACAGTAATATATCATCAAGGAAGAAAATGAACAACATTATTTTGGATCTTACAACTTAAAGAAATGAACCTAACAGACATTTACAGAACTCTGCACACAGAACCAACAGAATATATATTTTTCTCATTGCCACATGGCACATACTGTAAAGTAGACCACACAACTGGGCATGAAACAACCCTTATCAAAAACTAAAACAAAAATAATAAAATAATATCAACCACATTCTTGGACAACAGTGCAATAAAAACAGAAATAAATGCTAACAAAGTCACTCAAAACTATATAATTAAATGAAAACTAAACAACCTGCTCCTAAGTTATTTCTGGGGAAATAATGAAATTAAGGCAGAAATTAAGAAATCCTTTGAAACTAATGAGAAAAAAGATACAACATACAAGAATCTCTGGAACACAGCAAAAGCAGTATTTAGAGGGAAGTTTATGGCACTAAACATTTACATCAAAAACTTAGAAACATCTCAAATTAACCTAACACCACCTCTAGAGGAACTAGAGAAACAAGAGCAAACTAACCCTAAAGCTAGCAGAAGACAAGAAATAGCAAATATCAGAGCTGAATTGAAGGAAATTGACATACAAAAAAAGAAAAAAAGACAAATGAATTCAGGAGCTGGTTCTTGAAAGAATTAATAAGATAGGTAGACCACTAACTACACTAATAAAGAAAAAAAGAGATGAACCTAATAAATACAATTATCAATGAAAAAGGAGACATTACCACCAACACTACAGAAATACAAAAAACCCTCAGGGACTATTATGAACACCCTGTCCACACAAACCAGCAAACCTAGAATGAATAAATATGTTCTTAGAGATAAATACCTGCAACCTCCCAAGACTGAATCAGGAAAACATTCAAACACTGAACAGATTAATGTGTTTCAAAATTGAATAAATAATAAAATGCCTGCCAACAAGAAAAAGCCCAAGACCAGATAGATTCTCAGACCAATTCTACCAGATATATAAGAAAAAGCTGGTACCATTTTTAATGAAACGATTCCAAAAATATTGAGGAAGAAGGACTCTTTTCTAATTCATTCTATGAGGCCAGCATTTTCCTGATAACAAAACTTGGCAGAAACAACAACAATAACAAAAAAATTCAAGATTATATCCTTGATGGACATAGATGTAAAAATCCTCAACAGAATACTAACAGAATCCAGCAGCACATAAAAAAGCTAATTCACCATGATCAAGTAGGCTTTATTCCTGGGATGCAAGATTGGTTCAACATACATAAATCAGTAAATTTTATTCACCACATAAAATTAAATCAGAAACCACATGATCATCTCAATAGATACAGAAAAGGCTTTTGATAAAATTCAATATTCCTTCATATTAAAAAGCCTCAATAAACTAGGCATTGAATAAACGTACTTCAGACTAATAAGAGCCATGTATGAAAAACCCACAGACAATAGCATACTGAATGAGCAAAGGCTGGAAGCATTCCCCCTTGAAAACTGCCACAAGACAAGTATGCCCTCTCTCACCAGTCTTATTCAACATAGTAGTGGACGTCCTACCCAGAGCAATCACAAAAGAGAAAGACATTAAAGGCATCTAAATAAGAAGAGAAGAAGTCAAACTATTCCCGTCCACAGATAATATGATTGTATGTCTAGAGAGCCCCACAGTTTCTGCCCATAAAGCTCCTTGGTCTGATATATAACTTTAGCAAAGTTTCAGGATACAACAGCAATGTACAAAAATCAGTAGGATTCCTATACAGCAACAACATTGAAGCTGAGACCAAATCAAAAACACAATCCCATTTACAATAGCCACAAATAGAATAAGATATCTAGGAATAGAGCTTAACCAATGAAGTGAAAGACCTCTACAATGAGAATTGCAAAACACTACCCAAAGAAATCATAGATGACATACAAAAGACACACAAAAAAATTTCATGCGCATGGATAGGGAGAATTTATGTTGTCAAAATGGTCATACTGCCCAAAGCAATTTACAGATTCAATGATATTCCTATCAAACTAGCAGTGGCATCCTTCACATGATTATAAAAAAGCTATTTTAAAATTCACATGCGACCAAAAAGAGCTCAAATAGCCAAGGCAATCCTAAGCAAAAAGAACAAAGCTGGAGGCATCACATTACCCAATTTCAAACTATGGTCAAGGCTACAGTAACAAAAAACAGCATGCTACTGTCCAAAAGCAGATGCATAGACCAATGGAACAGAAGACAGAGCCTGGAAATAATGCCACAGTTAGAAACATCTTACCTTCAAAAAATCATATTCATGCATCATTTTTTATGGGTGAAATAGGTGCTGTTGGTAGCTATCGGTTTTCTGAGAGTAATTCACCTGAGAGATTCAGAGAACTTTAATGGAGTTACTGAATAAAATGGATGGATTGGATACTCTGCATAGAGTTAAAACAACCATGGCTATAAGTCAACCAGATTTCCTGGATCCTGCTTTGCTGCATCCAAGAAGATTAGATAGAAAAGTACATACTGATTTGCCAATTGAACAAGCAAATTTAGACATATTGAAAGTCCATGTGGATCCCATTTCAAACCATGGTGAAATCGATTGTAAAGCAATTTTGTGATGTTTTCAGATGGCTTTAATTAAGCAGACCCTGAGAAATGTTTGTACTGAAGCTGATATGTTTGCAATTTATGCTGATCATAATTTTGTAGTAGAGGAAGACTATGAAAGCAATCAGAAAAGTGGCTGATAGTGAGGAGCTAGAGTCTAAATTGTACTACAAACCTGTGCAATATACTACAAAATTTTTTATAGCTACATGAAAGACAATGATCTCATTAAAGTGTATGAATGAAAGTATGTACGAGTGACATCATAACAATTAGCAATTCAGTAATTCAACTTTTAAGGTTGGTACAGAAGACATTTGTGTGTTTGCTTAATATTGCATTTATTGCAGCAGAAGTTATGAGTGTGTTGAAGCTTTTCACGTTTGCTATGTGAGCATTGTGCAAAACACTGAAAATGGGTTGAGTATAAGAAAGTATTTCTTATGATTTATTTTATATCATTTTTCCTCACCCTAAAATGTTGAATAAAGTCTGTTTGATTCAGCTCTCGTTAGAAACAAAAGAAAACTAAACTAAAGAAAAGTGCAGTGAAACTTAGGTACTTATGAAGCCATAATACTTATCGAACACTGTCAAGCAAACCAATGTGGGAATCCCAGAAAGAGAAAAGAGAAAAAAAAAAAAAAAAGCAGAGAGTTCATTTGTAGAAATAATGGCAGAATATCTCCTAAATCTGAAGAAGTGAGGAAAAAACTAGAACATAAGTTTCAAGAGCCTCAAAGAACTATAACTAGACTAAATCCAAATAGTACCATACTGCAACACATTATAATGAAACTGCCTAAATCAAAGACAAAGACAGAGTCTTGAAAGCAGCAGAAGAAAAGTGATTCATCACACACAAGGCAGTTTCTATAAGATTATCAGCAGATTTTTCAGCAAAACTTTGTAGGCCACAAGAGAGTGGGATGATATTTTTAAAGTGCTGAAAGAAAAAAGAATAGGGAAGGAATAATGCTACATCTGGCAAAACTGTCTTTAAAAGCAAAGCAGAGAGGCAGAGGTAGAAAGACTGCTCACACCCAAGAGTTCAAGACTAGCCTGGGCAAGAGAGCAAGACTCTGTCTCTACAAAAAATTTTTATAAAAGTAAGCTGAGTGTGAGTGGCACACGCCTGTAGTCCTAGCTATTCAGGAGGCTGAGGCAGGAGGATTGCTCGAGCCTGGGAGGTTGAGGATGCAGTGAACCATGATTGTGCCATTGCACTCAGCCTGGGTAACAGTGCAAGATATTGTCTCAAAAAAAAAAAAAAAAAAAAAAGGGCCACACACAGTGGCTCATGCCTGTAATCCCAGCACTTTGGGAGGCCAAGGCGGGCGGATCACCTGAGTTCGGGAGTTCCAGACCAGCCTGACCAACATGGAGAAAACCCGTCTCTACTAAAAATAAAAAATTAGCTGGGCATGGTGGCAGGTGCCTGTAATCCCAGCTACTCAGGAGGCTGAGGCAAGGGAATCACTTGAACCTGGGAGGCGGAGGTTGCAGTGAGCCGAGATTCCACCATTGCACTCCAGCCTGGGAAACAAGAGCAAAACTCCATCTCAAAAAAAAAAAAAAAAAAGAAGAAGAAGAAAGAGAAATTAAGACTGTTTTGGATAAACAAAAGCAGATGCAGATCGAGGTCATTAGCACTGGTCTCACTTTACAGGTAATGCTAAAGTTGGTCCTTCAATTTGAGATGAAAATTTGGTAGCTAGAAACTTGCAGCTTTACAAAAAATATAGTTTTCTGGCAAAGGTAAAAACACGGACAAATGTACTAACTTGTACTACCGTTAAGTTTCATACATAGAATATAAATGACAAAAACCATTAAATTACAAATTGATGTTAATAAGTATACAGTATATAAAGATAAAAATTTAACATTGATAACATAAAGAGTGTGGGGTAGAGATTTTTATGTGATTTAAATTAATCTGCTATTAGATTAAAACAGAATTTTATATTTTAAGATGCATTATGTAATTGCAATGGTAATCATGCACATACACAATTTATAGAATATACAGAAAAGGACATAAGAGAATCGAACATATGGCTACAAAAAATCAACAAAACACAAAGTCAGGAAACAAGAGAGGAAAGAGGCACAAAAAAGCTACAAGATGTATAGAAAACAATAAATAAAGTGGTAATAATAAATCTTCACTATCAATAATTATTTTAAATGTAAATGGATTAAACTCCACAATGAAACAGACAGATTGGCTGAATGGATTAAAAATATGTAATTCACCTATATGCTATATATAAGAGACATACTTTAAATCTGGAGACATAACATAGGCTGAAGCTGGAAGGATGAGAAAAGATATTTCAGGCAAATGGTAATCAAAAGAGAGCAGGAGTGGCTATACTAATATTAAAAATAGGCTAATGTTTTAAAGGTTAAATAGACCAAGGGGGCATCAGATAATAATTACAGGGTCCATTCACCAAGAAGACGTAACAGTTATAAATTTTTATTTACCAAATCATAGAACTCTTAAATATATGAAGCAAACCTTGACAGAATCAAATAAAGAAATATATAGTAACACAAAAATAGTAGGAAACTTCAATATCTCACTTTTCATAGTGGATAGAACTAGGCAGAAGATAATAAAGAAATATAGGACTTAAAAGTGCTATAGGTAAATTAGACCTAATAAACATGAAACAAGAGCTGGTTATATATTATTCCATAGTAGCCAAAGCAATGTACAAATTCACTGCAATCTCTATCAAAATGCCCAACGGCATTTTTTACAAAAATAGAAAATTCATCCTAGAAATATAGATAATGTCAAGAAACCCAAAGTAGCCAAAATAATTTTTAAAAAGGACAGAGGTGGATCACTTACATTTCTTGATTTCAAAGCAGATTACAAAGCTATAGTAATTAAAACAGTGTGATATACTGACATAAAATCAGACAAATAGACCAGTGGAATAGAATAGAGAGCACAGAAGTAACCCCTTGTGTATATGGCTAAATTCAACAAGAGTTCCAAGACCACTCAATGGAGAAAAGGCAGTCTCTTTAACAAGTAGTATTAAGGAAAGTAGAGATCCACCTGCAAAACAATAAAATTGGCCCACTATCTCATACCATTTACAAAAATTAAGTCAAAATAATGGGTTAAATACCTAAATGGAAACCTCAAAATTATAAAATTCCTAAAAGAACCCAGTGTAAAATCATGACACTATACTTGGCAATGAATTCTTGGATATGACACCAATAGCACAGGAAACAAAATAAAAAAATAGACAAATGGGACTACATCAAACTTAAAAACAAAGTTTAACTAGTTTACTGTAAACTAGTTCAACCATTGTGGAAGTCAGTGTGGCGATTCCTCAGGGATCTAGAACTAGAAATACCATTTGACCCAGCCATCCCATTACTGGGTATATACCCAAAGGTCTATAAATCATGCTGCTATAAAGACACATGCACACGTATGTTTATTGCAGCACTATTCACAATAGCAAAGAGTTGGAACCAACCCAAATGTCCAACAACAATAGACTGGATTAAGAAAATGTGGCACATATACACCATGGAATACTATGCAGCCATAAAAAATGATGAGTTCGTGTCCTTTGTAGGGACATGGATGAAACTGGAAAACATCATTCTCAGTAAACTATCGCAAGGACAAAAAACCAAACACCGCATGTTCTCACTCATAGGTGGGAATTGAACAATGAGAACTCATGGACACAGGAAGGGGAACATCACATTCCGGGGACTGTTGGGGGGTGGGGGGAGGGAGGAGGGACAGCATTAGGAGATATACCTAATGCTAAATGACGAGTTAATGGGTGCAGGAAATCAACATGGCACATGTATACATATGTAACAAACCTGCACATTGTGCACATGTACCCTAAAACCTAAAGTATAATAAATACATGAAAAAAAAAAAGAAAGTTTAAACACAATCAACAGAATATATAGGCAATCTACAGAATGCAAGAAAATATTTGCTAATCATACATCTAATAAGGGGTTAATAGCCAGAATATTATTTAAAAAACTCCTACAAGTCAATACAAAACTAAACAAAACAAAAACAAACAACGTGATTAAAAAACACATAAAGCACTTGAATAGACATTTGTCTAAAAAAGACGTAAATATATAAATGCTCAACATCAATAATCACCAGAGAAACACAAATCAGAACTACCAGATATCAAAACAATCAGGGGTGGGTTTCCTGCCTGTTGCTGGCTCCCACCGGCTCTATGGAGTGCACAGCCCCGGATTCACCTTCCCCAATGCAGCTGGCCTCTTTGCAGTGGCTATTCCAGACAGGCCACCCCTACCATCAAGTTCTGGGGATTTGTTTCACAATAATGTGAATATACTTAACATTACTAAACTGTACATCAAAAAGTGGTTAAAATGGTAAATTTTATGTTTTTAATGAAAAAAAAAGACAAATGAAGGTCATCCAGACCTTCCCTTTAGGAAAAGGACTATATCTCATTATAAATGTGTATATCCTATATAACCCAGTTAAGACCTAGGTCAATCTAGAGCATGCATTCCTGAAGTTGATTGAAGGACTATTAATGTACATGGGGAGGTAACAATTTCAGGCAAGGGTTTTAACAATGCCAAGGTTGGCCGGGCGCGGTGGCTCACGCTTGTAATCCCAGCACTTTGGGAGGCCGAGGCGGGCGGATCACGAGGTCAGGAGATCGAGACCACGGTGAAACCCCGTCTCTACTAAAAATACAAAAAATTAGCCGGGCGTGGTGGCGGGCCCCTGTAGTCCCAGCTACTCGGAGAGGCTGAGGCAGGAGAATGGCGTGAACCCGGGAGGCGGAGCTTGCAGTGAGCCGAGATTGCGCCACTGCACTCCAGCCTGGGCGACAGAGCGAGACTCCGTCTCAAAAAAAAAAAAAAAAAACAATGCCAAGGTGATGCAGAACAGTATGCTCTATCTGTTGCACTTAATTTTTCAATTCTTTTCTCAAAATCGTATAAGCATATTGTACTAAACACGACATACCCTAGAGTATTATATCTTCTCTTCCAATGCTATTGAAGTTAATTTGCTGAACATCTTGGCTTTAATTACCTCTTCAGTGCCTGCTGTAGAACTTTTTGCTAAAATAGAAAATCAGGAAAATTAGATTGTTAAAATCAGTGCTTTTTAAAAAAAATTCATCTTTTTTTCTTACCTAAAGAAAAGGTAACTCAAGCATCCCATATGCTGTAATTTGAAAAGGCTGCCCAGAAGGAATCTTCTTCTATCCCAGTCATATGCGTTTGAGAGTCTGGGCTTTTCCTTGCCTCTCTTAATCATGGCTTCACTGTGTGATACTGTGCATATACAATATGCATAACGCTCCTCCGTCAGCCATTCATTCCCAGTTTCAAAGCATATGTGATGCTTAGTAGATACATTACACTTCCAATTGTAATTCAAATAAGAACAGGCTGGATATTTACTCCATCATTCCAAATCAGCAGAGACCACCAAATAATGATAGATTTTAAGAAGGATCTTCTTGCTTATAGAGAACTTGGATTTTATTAAGCCCGAAACATGGGGAAAAGTGAAACCAATATTTGTTATCCTGTCCAGCCAAGGCAGCAGTTCTTGTAAGAATACAAGATTTTATATCCCAGCAAGGACTGAAGTAAAGAGTAAGACTGAAACTAATCATAGTGATATATTAATAAATACTGAGTTGTCATTAGAAAAGAGATATGATTCCTTCAGGAGGGGGTACATTGTTCATTTGAACAAATAAAACAATACTTTGAATTTAAATATAGTTCCCCCTTACAAAATGAAGTAGGCAGTGGAACATACCCGTGGCCAGAGGGCTACAAATTTGCTAGGTTCTGCTGGTACTCCTGAGCATCCTTCCTCAAGGGCCTTAATCTCACTGACAGGTATCGAAAGTTGTGCTCGAATTACAAGCTGTCCTGTTGCTGCAAATGAAATGTGAAAGAAAAAGGCTTTGTGGAACTCCGTCCCCGGGCTTTTGTCAAGAAGAAAAGAAAACAAACTTAGGGGACATTTCTTAGCATCCAGACATCTTTTCATCGAAGGCATACATTTGCATAAATTTATTAAGCACAATTTTATTGGCCTGCCAGAATGGTTGGCTTCTCCCCAGAATTGATACCACTCTTACTCTGATTCCTGCTACGTATTTCTTTTATCATTATTCATCATCTTATACTCTATTGTTATTTTACTTCTAGATTTTTATCTCTGGTTTATATCTTTGAAAAGCTTTTTATTCTTTTGTAAGTTTGTAAAACTTTTTGCTAATGCTAGACTATCCTTCTTTGTTTTTCCTGTTAATTTCATCTATTGTCTTCTAATTACAATATTAAAACACAGTTTAGCTTCCTTTTAAATAATTCATCTAATTATTAAAATCACCACTATCCTAATATTATTTTTTCTTTGCTGTTAATTTTGTCTCGTTTTTCATTATTTCTAATATATTTAACTGTCTGTGCTTTTTAAATTAATTTTTTTGTGCCATTCTGCTGTTTTTTAATTTTACGACTTGGCCGCATGATTGGTAGCCTGTTAGAATCCTTGTCATTAAGAGGATATTTTAGGGATCATTTTCTACTCATATATATCTAAAACCACCACACTGTCTTCCTCTAATGAACCTCTCACCTATTCCAAGACATCTTCCTGTCTTCTGAGCCCTTCAAGTCTCTAGGAAGTTCCAAATTTTTCCACATTTTCCTGTCTTCTTCTGAGCCCTTCAAACTGTTCCAACCTCTGCCTGTTACCCAGTTCCACAGTCATTTCCACATTTTTGGGTATCTTTACAGCAGCACCCCACTCTCCGTGGTACCAGTTTACTGTATTAGCCCATTCTCACGCTACTATAAAGAACTGCCCGGGACTGTGTAATTCATAAAGGCAAGAGGTTTAACTGACTTATTGTCTCACAGGGCTGGGGAGGCCTCAGAAAGTTTACAATCATGGCGGAAGGGGAAACAAACATGTCCTTCTTCACATGGTGGCAGGAGAGAGAAGTGCGGAGCAAAGGGATAAAAGCCCCTTATAAAACCATGAGAGCTTGTGAGAACTCACTCACTCACATGAGAACAACACGAGGGTAACCACCCCCATGATTCAATTACCTCCCACCAGGTCCCTTCCATGACATGTGGGGATTATGAGAACTACAATTCAAGCTGAGGTTTGGGTGAGGACACAGAAAAACCATATCAACCACCCTCTCTTTTACCTCATCTAAGGCTATTTCTTTTTATTATTATTATGATTTTTGAGACAGAATCTTGCTTTTACGCCCAGACTGGAGCACAATGGTGTGATTTTGGTTCACCACAACCTCCCCCTTCTGGGTTCAAGTGATTCTTGTGCCTCAGTCGCCTGAGTAGCTGGCATTAGAGGCATGTGCCACCACACCCAGCTAATTTTTTGTATTTTTAGTAGAGGCAGGGTTTTGCTATGTTGACCAGGCTTGTCTCAAACTCTTGGTCACCAGTGATCCATCCACCTTGTCCTCCCAAAGTGCTGGGATTACAGGCATGATTCACTGTGTCTGGCCTAAGGTTATTTCATTTTTGTTCTATCAAATATGTTATGCTATAATCTTTTTGAGTGCTCTTGTTTTTTTTTATTCAAATGTGTACATATCAACCTCAACATGTCTATGTTTTCAAGATCCTTTTTGTTCTGAGTGTTTTACTTGTTCTCCCTTCAGATTTAAGAAATCTTCATACACATTTCTATAATTTTTTGTCTACCGATTGATGCACAGGTACTAATTTATCTTAAAAGTGGCAATCTCACAAGCATTGGTTGTTGCAGCAGCTGCCGTGTCTATGGAATGGCTAATTGACACTGGTTAAATCCCTGTTAGTGTCTAGAGAAAGCCTCAACAATAGCAGTCATAGGAACACTCTCTGACAGCTCCTTTCGGCCACAGAGGTTGGCACTTTCCTAGCTATGATATTTAGAGTTATGGAAGACTTGGTTCACTAGTGTAGCTTCCCTTCTCCACCTCCCATATAACCCTTCTCATTACTCAGGATAAAAAGAAGACTTACCACTGCCCTTGCTCTTCGTGGTATCATAGGAGTTATTAGAAATTATTTTAGGCAGATAGAGAGGATAAGAGGTCCTCGCAAGGACAAAAAAACAAACACTGCATGTTCTCACTCATAGGTGGGAATTGAACAATGAGAGCACATGGACACAGGAAGGGGAACATCACACTCCAGGGACTGTTGTGGGGTGTGGGGAGAGGGGAGGGACAGCATTAGGAGACATACCTAATGCTAAATGACGAGTTAACCGGTGCAGCACACCAACATGGCACGTGGATACATATGTAACAAACCTGCACATTGTGCACATGTACCCTAAAACTTAAAGTATGATAATAATAATAATAAAAAAGAGGTCCTTGGTAAGGTTTTTTCTTTTAAAGCAGCTCCAGAAACGTTTTTTGTCTAGCAGAAAATCGGCTTGAAGGGCCTGGCTGGCAAGCTTTGATATGCAAATAACGGCCATCAGAAACTGGGTCCATCCAATATGGCTGCTTCCACTGTCTTCTCCTTGTCAACCTGTGTGCTAACCATCATGGTCACGCCCAGATAACCTCACCTGTGCAGGACATCATGGCTCCCTGCATTTGCATATTAAAAGGCTAGGGTGGGAGGGCCAGTTTTTTCACTGGCTATGTAAGTGACGTATATGGTCAAACCAATCCCGTGTCCTATGCAAATCAGACACTGCCTCCTCTGGCCTCCTAATATACCCTACTGTTTCCCACCACACTTGGGGTTTCCTATCTTGGTCTGGAGGCCCCCTCTCTCTGTTTGTCCATGGGGGAGTTTCTTTATTCTTTCTTGCCTATTAAACTCTTGTCTCCTTAAAGCCACTCCACGTGTGTCTGTGTCCTTTTATCTAAATTGGCAAGAGTGAGGCAAAGGACCCTGGTGTTTCTCCAGTCATCAGAGCCGTATCAATGGTCCCACATCTCTTTATGCAACTTTTAATGATCCTTTTATTATGACTTCCTGCTGGTAGGTCCAAGATTCTTGAATGATACAGAGAACAGTGTTGAACAATTTCACTCCATCTGCGGCTTTCAACAGATCCACACCCACAGAATTATATTCAACTTTCAGTACCAATAGCTGCATACCACAGGGAAAGTCATTGATAAAAAGAATTGAATTGATGAATCCACAGTTGGGATAAAGTTTATACTGTAGCACAAAAAACGATGTTTTCTTATCACAAGTTTCCTTACTTAATTCAGAAAAAAAAAAAAATCTTCCTTTTCTCTCTCTCTCCCTCTCATTTGCGAAGCTTCTGTTAACATTGTGTAAAAGTTGTCATCTGTGGCAGTTAGGGAATCCCAGGTTACAGAAGACTTCATTACCTTGGAGTCCTTGTGAAAACACAAAATAATTATATATAACTAAAAATGATTTAGAAGAACTACTCAGAGGATATTTTAACTGGCTTCCATTTGTCATATTGATAACATTTACTCATTTGAAAGCAATGCGTGTATTGAGAAATTTTCTTGACTTCCAACTTTTTCAAGGACTTTTAAAAAATCTTTTAAGAAATCTAAATATTATTGCTATTTTGACATTTTTCAAGATACATCATTATAAATATTTTCTAAATGATTCTTTAAAAAAATTTTCATTTCCATGGCAAACTGCTTCAGCATGGATATTTTCTTAATAATATTGAAACAAATCTTATTAAATAAGTGCTATGGGTGAGACTAGATATATGATTAATCCTGGGGCAAAATTCCTCTCAATCTGTGAATCTGTGACACCAGACAAAAAGTAATCTGTTTTCTAAAACACAAAGCTGGGAAAGACATAGGATAGATATTGCCATCACCAAAGGGAGAAACTGGAAGGAAAACTGGCGTTATGTGTATCAGGAAAGTCTGAAATCTACCAACGAAAATTCCATTAGATTTTTTTTTCTTGTTGAAGCAGTAAAAAAGGAAATACATTTATTAAATCCTGATCTTTGAATGCTTCTTTTAAAATTCTTTATTACATTTATTTATTATTTTATTGCAGTAGGGCACTTAACATGAGATCTACCCCCTTCACAAATTTTTAAGTGTGCAATGCATTATCATCATCTGTAGGTACAATGTTATACAGCAAATCTCTACAGCTTATTCATCTTGTTCGAAAGTTTATGCCTATTGATTAGTAATTCCCCATTTGCCCCTCCTCCCAGTCCTTGGTATCCACCCTTCCACTCTATGATTTTATGAAATTGGGTATTTCAGATGCCTAAGTAGAATCATGCAGTATTTGTTCTTCTGTGACTGGCTTATTTTTTATCATATGTCCATGCTGTTGCAAATTGCAAGATTTCCTTTTGTTAAAAGGCTGAATAATAGTCCATTTTATGTATATTCCACACTTTGCTTATCTATTCATTAATGATGGATATTTGGGTTGCATCCACCTCTTGGCTATTGTGAACAGTGCTGCAATAAACAGGGAGAGTAGTAGTAGTAGATATCTCATCAAGATCCTGATTTCAATTCTTTTGGATAAATACCCAGAAGTGGATTGGTAGATCATATGATAGTTATATTTTTAATCTTTTGAGTAACTTCCATACATTGTTTTCTACAATGGATATAGCATTTTCATTCTCAGTGTACAAGGGTTCCAATTTCTCCAGATTCTTGCCAACACTTGTCACTTTTCTTGTTGTTTCATACTAGTCATCCTTACAGGCATGTGGTGATATCTCTTAATGATTTCAATTAGCATTTTACTGATGCTTAGTGATGTTTTTACAGAAATAGAAAAAAAATCTAAAATTTATATAAAACAGTTATATTTTAAGACATGAGAATTAGCATCTTTGGCTAGATGCTCTGTTCTCTTGGTCCAACATGGTGGTGGCCCCTTCCTCTGAAACTGAAGAGGAAGGAACTCTGATTTCTATGCCTGCAAACTCAGTTTCTGGTGGCAGCAACACCCCACCAGCCTCTAAACTGCTTTCAGGGTCATTCTTCCCTTTTCTTGGCAGAGAACACATGTTTACAGGTAAATACCTCTATCAGCCATTAACTGCTTCTAGAATCCCAGAAGTCTAACAGCTGTCCTTCATTTTATTGTCTCTGTCTCTTTAATTGCAGGCTGCAGCATGTCTGCTGGGATGGCTGATAAGATCCATAAGTCACACTCTAATCTATAAGAGGTTCTGACAGTTGTCCAGCCACACCCTTGGTGTTCTCTCCAGAGCACATTTTCTCATTTCTTTGCAATACAGATAGGCTGAGAAATTTTATATGTCCTTAAGCTATGGTTTCTTTTTGCATAATAATTTCTTCTTCAATTTATCTATTTCACATTTTACTAAAGGCAACAAAGAGAAACAAGACTTCACTTTAACACTTTGCTTAGTAATCTTCTCAACTAAATGTCAAAGTTTATCATTTACAAGTTCTACTTTTCACCCAGCAAAACACAATTTATGCATGTTCTTTGTCACGTTATAACAAAAATCACCTTTCCTCCAGTTTTCGATAAAATATTCCTCACTTTTGTCTGAAATATCACCAGAAGCACACTTAACATTTGTATTTTTAGAAATATTCTGTTTGTGATGATATATGTATTCTCTCTAAGAAAACAGACACTTTACAGCACTCCTCTTCTGGAACCCTCACCAGAATCTTCTTTAATGTCCACATTTATATCAACAGTCTCTTTAAGGTAATTTAGACATTTTCTTTATCTTTTCTTTTCTTTTTTTGAGACGGATTCTCGCTCTGTCACCCAGGCTGGAGTGCAGTGGCATGATCTTTGCTTACTGCAATCTCTGACTCTGTGGTTCAAGCAATTCTCTGCCTCAGCCTCCTGAGTAGCTGGGATTACAGGCATCCGCTGCCACGCCTGGTTAATTTTTGTATTTTTAGTAGAGATGGGGTTTCACCATGTTGGCCAGGCTGGTCTCGAACTCCTGACCTTGTGATCCACCCACCTCGGCCTCCCAAAGTGCTGGGATTACAGGCGTGAGCCACCGTGCCTGGCCAGTTTAGACATTTTCTTTGTATCATGTGCCTCAAAAATCTTCTAGCTTTTAAGCAGGACCCAATTCCAAGGCCACTTTCATATTTTAGGTATTTGAGGCAGTAGCATCCCACTTCTTGGAATAAAACTGCATTTTTTATTTTGCCATAACAAATTGAGTAGCTTAGGACAACAGAAATTTATTGCCTCAAAATGTTAGAGGCCAGAAACCTAAAATGAAGGTGCTGGTTAGGACATGTTGCCCCTGAAGACTCTAGGGATGAACCTGTTTCGGGCATGTCTCCTAGCTTCTAGTAGCTTCAGGCATTACCTAGCTTGTAGATGGCCACCTTCTCCCTGCCTCTCTTCACATCGCCTTCTCACTGTGTCTGTCTGTGCCCAAATTTCTTCTATGTATAAGGAAATCTGTCATACTGCATTATTGCCCATTCTAATAACCTCATTTTAACTTAATTAGTTCTGTAAAGACTCCGTTTCCCAATACAATTGCCTTCTGAAATAGTGGTGGTTAGGACTCAAACATGCCTTTTTTGGGGGGATATAACAACCCAAAACATCAAGGCACTAGAATTAGAGAAAATAATGTACAATTATTTTAACAAAATGCATTCTATGTGCTCAAGGCCTATGTAAATGTAGAGGCGATATACAATACAACAGTATCTTAATTCTGGATTTGCATAATGTGAACTAGGTATGTGGACAAACTATGTCCCACAGGCCAAATCTAGCCTGCCATTTGTTTTGGTAAATAAAGATTTATGGGGACAGTTTATTCATTATACATCATCTATGGCTGTTTCCACACTACAATGATATGCTGAGTATTAGAAGCAGGAACTGGCTATAGACTATAAAGCATTAAAATAGCTGGCCCTTTAAAGAAGTTTGTGGATCCCCAATTAAAATAATAATAGCTCTCTCTTATTGAGTGCTCGCCTTGTGCCAGCTCTGTGCTCCGTGTTTGACATGCTTTAAGTCATTTAACTCTACTTCTTGTCTTTTTACCAAATAAGAAAACTGGGCACTAAACAATTTTTTTTTTTTTTTTTTTGCCCAAGATTATACAGCTGCTAAGGAGTGAGACTAAAACCTGAATCCTTATGGATCCCAGCCCTACTGCTTGTTTCAGTACTAAATTATTTTTTAACAGTAGTAAGTTTCTTATCATCTATAGTATAATAAGAAAGATACTTGGTATTTGTTTTAGCATAGAGCTTCTAAAACTCTTGAAATTTCCAGAGTGATAACGCTGATAAAAGCACCTGTTGTTCTAATGAGGTAACTCTTGGCAGGACCATCCGCTTCAGAAAAGGAGCTCATCACAGAAAGACCCAGCCTTGATTACAAGCTTGGGATTTTCAGCCCCAGATTCCAAGCTCCCGGGAGCGAATAAGGTTGGAGATTGAGTTAACTACCAGTGGACACAGTCATGGCTACATAATAAAACTTCCATAAAAACACTAAACCACAAAGTTTAAGGAGCTTTCAAACTAGCAAACACATCCATGTCCGTGGAAGGCGACATACCCCAACTTCATAAGAACCAAGGCCTCTGTGTTCAGGACCCTTCCGGACCATGCACTATGTACCACTTTATCTGGTTGTTCATTTGTATCCTTTAATATAAGCTGTAATAGTAAATACAGCATTTCCCTGAGTTCAGAGTCATTCTAGCAAATTAACCTTGGTGTGGGAGATTGTGGGAACCCTTGACTTTGTAGCCAAGTTGGACCAAAGGGTAGGCAGCCTGAGCACCTGATACTTGCAAGTGGCATCTACGGTGAGGGCAGTTTTGAGGGACTAAGCTTTTAAACCTGTGAAGTCTGATACTAACTCCTGGTAGTTAGAGTTAGAATCAAATGGAATTGTAGGACATAAGTTGGTATCAGGGATTCAGAAAACTGGTTGGGTGGATGAAAAATAAAAAACTATAAATACCTCTCATCATCCGAGATGAAATGCCACACTTTGTTATGCAAACCTGACCTCTATATTCTGCAACTGTTTGAAGTATCTTGAAATATAACCAAATATATATAATTTCATTTTTTTCAAAACTAATGATATGGTTTGAACATATCATCTTCCAAACTTATGAAATAAAGTTCTCTGTATGTAAGTGTATGAAATTCAAACACGTAACTTCAACAAAAATAAAATTATATCTCAGACAATTATTCAGTTAGTAACTTATCTGCGATGCTATTGCGAAGGAAAATCAGTTATGAGAACATAAGTGAGACCTCATTCATAAATCCAAACTGTTGTCCTTTAAAAACATTTATTACTTTATTCAACAAAAATTGAATAAGCAAAATACGTCTGACACTTTTTTAGGTCCTGGGTTCACCCCAAAAATTGCAACTTGGACTATCCACTTTGGATTCAGAATTTATTTGGAGATACAGAAGTAGAAAACCGAATCACAAAACAATGAGAAAGAGTTGTAACATGGCCATATTCGATGAGTATTTGGAGCATAGAGGGAGGAAGTTTCTAACTAGCCCTTACAAGAGAATATAATGAACTTGTTATGTTTTGACACATTATCTCTTCCAGGTAACAAGCAAAGTGACTACCTACAAAGACCTAAATCCAAAGACCTGAGAAATGTAGGGTGGATGATAAAAGTGTAATTATAACTTTAATTAGTGACTTAGCTACTAAGTCATTTGCTGATTACCAAAATTAGTCAATGTTCTATTTTTCAGTGCAAACACAACGTGGAGTATTGGAGAAAAATAAAAATATTTTGGAAAAGGAACCAATAGAATCTCTAATAACTCTCAAATTTAAACAGTATTAACCTTTAAAAATTTGGATTAGATTATTCTAGTTGTTTTTAATACTAAAATTTTTCTAATCTTAAATTTCATATAATTGTTGATAATAATTTGAAGTGTCACATTATAATTTAAAAAATGGAAAAATAAAGAAAACTGTCTTTCTACATTAAATTAAATGTTAGAGACTTTATATACCCCATGTTTGCTCACCTGTGATACTATGGAAACATATGCATGTAATATAATATCAGATACTCTAACTCTAATATCTGGTATATTGATTTCATAAGGTATCCATACAAGGTGAAAAGTAAAAATTACATAAATGCCTCAGTCAGTCAATGCCTTTATACTTCTGAAATGTTAATGATGTAGGAAGATGTAAGGTGTCATTTTGGTTTAAAAATGAAAAATAGGAACAAAAACGGATATTAAAAATTAATTGGTTCAATATTATTTTTTTAAAAATTGACAGAGTTGGAATTCTCCTCAAGCTCCCCTGGTTCAAGATCCCTTGCTCAGAAGGTTAATCAGTTAATAACTTTATACAGGTGTTTTAAAAGATATCTTTGAACAGAAGTCTGATGATAATAAATTTAGCGGTGCTGTCTCCTCTAGTAGCATACTTTTAATATGCTTTGTTTTTATCGTTAGCTACATCTGAGTAGTTGTAAAAATATACCCTCAAAAGGAAGACTTCTTAAACAACCAATTTTCAGACATACTTTTTTCATTAAAATTAAAATATTAGAGCTGATTGTAATGGCTCATGCCTGTAATCCTGATATTTTGGGAGGCCTACGTGGGAAGATCACCTGAGCCCAGGAGTTCAAGACCAGCCTGGGCAATATAGTAAGGTCTTGTCTCTACAAAAAATAAACAAAATTGGCTGGGCATGGTGGCATGTGCCCGTGGTCCCAGCTACTCTGGAGGCCAAGGTGAGGGGATCCCTTGAGCCAGAAAGGTAGAGTATGCAGTAAGCTGAGATCATGCCACTGCACTCCAGCCTGGGCAACAGAGTGAGACCCTATCTCAAAATAAATAAATAAATAAATAAAATATTACAGCTGTAAGAAGCTTTAATAAAGTTATCATCTGATATAGACAAAGACGAGATAGTTCTAGAATGTCTGAGACTTTATCTTTGGATAAGGTCCTCCAGATTGTGCTCATTCAAATATAGTTGAGTCAAGTCACCGGATGTGTCCTAATATATATTACTTTCTACTTTCAAGGAAATGCAAAAAACATGTTTACATTTGCTAACTACTCTTATTGTAAAGGTAACATGGGCATTTGATAAATGCAACTAATACTATGCATAAAATTCCCATTGTTTTTAAGCATTTGTTTGAAGCTATGTCCCATGAATTTGAAAACTAGGGATAGAAATGTTTGGGTCAAAAGAAACTATAGCAATAACTTCCTCATTCTCCACAATTTTATTAGGCATATTCTCTCACCTCTTACTTCTTTTGTAGATGCTCCCTTCAACTTCAGCTTACTTCTAACTCTTTGTCCCACGAATTTAGATTTCTACCCTGGGTAAGTGTAGAAATTTATCTGTCTCGACTCTCTGGATAGCTGACTCTCTTCCTTTGTTAGTCACACTCCTGTCTGCAGATTCTGACTCCACTCAGCATTGCTGTCTGATTTTAGTGTACAGATCAGCTTGTATCTGTGTTTTCTTGATTATGATATGACCCACTTTTATCCTTTGGATTCTGAACCTGGATATATATGCCATGCATAAGTGGCTTCTTGGCTGCCCACAAGATTATTTTAATTCCCAGACGGCAAAATGTGGTTTGCCATGTTTGCCTTTTTTCTTTAATGAATGTAGTGCAATATTAGCAAAAGCATTGAGGCAAAACAATGGGATACTAGCCCAAACAGGGAAAAACGTTATTTTATTTACATCATAATTATAGTTTTCTTTTCTTTTCTTCCTAAACATATAAAGGTTTAAATTCAGGTTTTTGTTTTATCTTATTATTACTGCTGGTCAGTAAATTACATTATTTTGATTCTCCAAAAATATATGTGAATTTCATAACTTTCGATCTTCATGGCATGAACCGAAGTATCGTATTAGCTGTTTCAATCAAAGTGTGATTTAATAGCACAGTGCACCCTTCTAGAAAATGGGGACATATTTTTGTTTTAACATTTATATCTAGAGGTTTAGTATTATATAATAAATTTATCTCACTTGTTTATAAAACTGATTTCCATATATGACATGCATTATAATAGTTTGACATAATTATCGAATGAAGCTATCAGTCTCACTACAGAGGCTTTCAGAAACCAAACACAACCAAAGGTAACTGATTTATTGGTTGCCTTTCCTTACAAATTTTAACTATATTAGAAATTTTTAATAAAATGTGTGTGCTTCACTTTTACACATTTTCCCAGAATTCTATTGTATCATAGGGCTCCCTTTTTTTGCATGCTTATCCTTTTACAGGAAAAGGCTGTTGAAATATAGAGTTCAAGGTTTCTAATCTAAACTCTTCATAGAATTACTAAATCTCACCGAATATGACATTTTTATGTGAATTTCTGTGCTAGGATTTGAGCATCAAGTCACTACATATTTTAGTTATTAGCATCTCTTTATGAGAATAAAGTAAGGGATGGATCGCTCAGCAGAGAGACATTGATTACAATTCTCATTTTCTCCATCTTTGATTTCCCCAATCTCTTGCAATCTACTGTTCTAAAATGATAACATTTATCTGAGAAATAATGTCTCTCTAAATATGTATTTTATACGTAGACAACTAATAAATCCAACAAAGATATCACTGGGGAAAATAAACCCTACTTTATTTCGTGGATTTAGAGAGGGCAACCACACCAAATAATTACAATTACACCATAATACACATTATAACAGAGGATGAACAAAGTGTCACTAACGTACCAGAAAACTTGAATAAATACGCCAAAAGATATCAGAGATGCCATAGAGAATGCGACATTTTAACTTAAAAAAAATCTCAGCCTTTATTCTGATAAGAATTCCCAATCATTTCTAACCTAGGATTAAACAAATCTTGCAGTTTACAGTTACTGGGAAATAAACATGAGAAAGGAAATGAGAGAAAGCAGGTTGGGGCAGAGGGACCTGTCAGAGCACCCTGAAAACCTACAAGATCTCTACCAGTCTACTGGGCCCTTGGGAGCACACACTGAATAAAAAAAAATGTGGAGATCCTGGTAGTACCACCTTAGTCATTAGCTGGGGTATGCCCTCAGCTACCGACCTCACTTAGTCACTGGCCAGAGGCCACCCCAAGAAGAATGTGACTGTAGCTTGAAGCTGAAGCAAGCCTGGAAAAGCTAACAGGCTCTTCACTACTAACTGCTTTCCCCATATCTGGAAAGCAAGTCTTTACGTGAAGAAGTTCCATGTCTGCCACAATGTGCAAATTAAAGGAGAAGTTATATTTTTATAGTGCAAAACCTGCCAATCACTGAAATTCAATTTGTTAATACATACATAACTGTCCATAATGTACTCTCAAACATTGTCGACTTGGCTATGTTTTAAATGTTTAGTCAGTGTTTTTGTTTTTGCCTGGTTGTTTGGTTTTGTTTTGAGTGATATGATTGATTTTATCTTGAATTTGAGAAGTCATTGGTAAATCAATTTGAGCTTAAAGAAATAGATGACAAAAATGTAGATGACTAGGTTTCCACTGAACAATAAAAACATTGCATTGTGACTTTTGCTGACATGAAGTTAGAATACAATTACAGCTTGCGTATCCCTTATGTGAAATGCTTGGGACCAGAAGTGTTTCAAATTATTTTGGATTATTCTGGAGTTTGAAGTATTTCCATATACGTAAGATATATTGGGTATAGGGCCCAAGTCTAAGCAAAAAGTTTATTTATATTTTATATACACCTTTTACACATAGGCTGAAGGTAATATTATAAAATATTTAATAATTTTGTGCATGAAACAAAGTTCAGGTACATTGAACCATCCAAAAGCAAAGGTGTCACAATCTCACGCACCCATGTGGACAACCTGTGGTTGTTTGTCATCACCGTCATTCCTGACTCTGAATTTATATGCCACTGATAAGCATCATTTTATTACATTTATTCACACATTAGTACTACTGAGTAAAAAAGATGGCATGCCACTAATACAGTGAAGAAATAACGTGTTCGTGGTAACTGAGCAGCACAGTAGCATCACCAGAAGACCTGTGTCAGCTGTTAGACAACAGCAACCGCAAACAGTGGCAGGCTTTCAGTCTCCAACTACGATGCTGTGTTTTGATTGAAAGGTTGCCATACCCTGTACAGTACACACAAATGCTTCTTTTTCTTATCACTGTTACCTGTCGGGATATGTGCAGTCCTTTTTGACACTTTCAATAATATCTTTACACCACAGAGCAGAGAATATACAAAAAAAAAAAAAAAAACTGTGAGTAATGTACGTAGGTGTTAGCCTGATGTGAGGCATCATGGGAAACCTGCCATTGGCACATCTGACCTGCACATGTGTCATTTTCGTACCCTCTGTGGACAGGCTAGCCTGGGGAATCTGGGCTGGAAGTGTCTTTTTTCCCTTAGGGGTGCTAAATAAGCTGTGTGTTGTGCACCTGAGTTTTGACTGCAACCTGTTAACGGTGTTTGATGTTCCACTTTTGGCATCATGTTGGAACTCAAAAAGTTTCAGATTTTGGAGCATTTTGGATAGTGGATTTTAGAACTAGGGATGCCCAACTTGTATCAGTAAACTGAACTTTTTTAAAAACTTACTGAAATCTTGTCATATCCTTTCCTTACCCTTGACTAGTTAGAGTTAGATAATATAAATAAGAGCCATATAATGCATGTGGGACATTGGAGCTATCCCAGCAACATTAATCTCTGAGCTTTCTCCCAACGAAAGAGCCTGAGGACACATAAGCGGCCATGTGGGAAAGAGATTTATGACACGATTGAGATAGAATTCCTTAATGTTAAATCCAGATTAAATTTGCAATCATCTCTTTGACAAAAAGTGGCAGAAGTCTTTGCAAAATGCGTCTGCACCTTCTTCCAGTATTTCCCATTGGTGGAGAACTGACTTGGTGTCAGGCTGGATGAGCCTTAGCTGTGATGTGACTGGAAAACACAGGGCTTGCAGTCATGATACTGACACTCAATTCCATCTCTGTGGCTAAAAAGCTATGTGACTGTGGATAAATCAGGTAAAATGTTTGAGCCTTGATTTACTCATAGATAAAATGTGAACATTATCTCATAGAGTGGTTGTGTTAGTCAAGAGAAATGATATATGTGAAAATCTCTTAGAAAGTCTTTATTCTGGCTTAAAAACATAAGACCTGGCTTTAGAAGGATACTGGTATCTCTCCTACAGTATACTCAGTGTAGTTAAAGGAGACATAAGTAAAGATTTGCCCTCTACCATGTGGAGTGGAAGTATTCTGCCCAAGCTTGCTCTCCCTCCTGTAGTGCCATTCCCATCTTAAATCTACATAATCTACATTCTCCATGACCAGCACAAGGCCCTGCTCCTCTGTTAAACTTCCTTGATCATCCAAGGCCTCTCCACACTTATTAATTTCATCTACATTTATATCAACTTACATTATATTAATAATGCCTTACATTATTAGTTTATTTTTATATACTTTGAATGACACAAAGGTAAGAACAGTAGTACTTGACATGCAATCAAGAGAGAAGGGTTTTTGTCCCAACTCATCCCTTACTATGGTTGAATCCATATTATTGGTTTTTATTATAAAATAAGGAACCTAAACTGTGTGACTTCTAATATCTCTTTCTTCTGGAGAATAAATAAGATATGCATTATTCTGCTACTTAGCTTTTCCTCCTGCAGGGAAAAATCTTGTTCTGTGTGTTTGTATGAGAGTCTGTGTTTTCACAGAAATGCTGATGGGAACCCTTGCAATTATATTAGAAAGTAAAAATGAAATCGGCTCATGGCAAAGCATTCCTGCCTGAGTATTACGTCCTGCGAGTCCCCTTTAGAGAACCAAATCATTTCTCCATGTCCTAGATGAGACAGTAATTCAACTTTTAATATTAAGTATTTTAGTAAGCTGTTTTCTCAAGATTATTAAAACTTATTGATTGTAAGATTTTAGGGCATTTTATTTTTCTGACTCTCAGAATGTGAATATAATGATTAAAACTGTGATTAAAATAAATAGATTGCATAATACTTCTAATAGGATCCAAGTCAAACACAAAGATATAGCAAGCTACTATAATTTTAAAGTTTTTGCTCTAAGTCAAAATAATTAAATTTGAGTTGCTAATTTTAAGCTGTCTTAGGGCTCAAAAGGCAAATTAAATGCATATGCTCCCTGTCTCAACAATATTCTCTAGAATGTCTCACCTCTGTAATCTTTTCTGATTTCACAGGACAACTTGTAAACTTGGGGAAATTTCACTTTATGCATTCTCTGTCTAGTTCCACACATAGAATTTTTAGAGATTCTGAATGTTATACCCATTAAAGACATAAAGTCATCTTTTCAAATTATTCATCTATTTCTACATGTATCAAAATGGTAGTAAGAATAGCACATCAATGTGTTACAATTTATTTGCTCTAACTTTATTCTTATAACTTTGTTAGTGCAGCAGTTGGGGTTATTAATATCTGACTCCAGTCAGAAAATGTGAATTCTCATAAGATTCCTATATCTTAGTCCATGACAGTCTATGTAGGTATTGTTTCTGATATGTGTGCAGACATTAATAAGGCTTTCTTAAGTTTAAGAAATATTACTTTTATTTTATCTTTCATAATTGTTCATTATATGTACACTCATATTTTCCCATAGCTATGGTCACAAACCTAAAATCTGCCTACTATTTACTGGCGTTAGATGGACACTTAAGTTCATATTTCCTTAAATTATAGCACTCTGCTTTATCATATTGAGTGGTTGTTTACCTACTCATTGAGTATTTTTCCTTCCTTCTTTCTGTCCTTTCTTCCTTATTCTTTTGCCTTTTTTCTTAGGTTTTTCCTTCTATCTAGATAAATTTATTAATATGTTTTAGAAGCAAAGTAGTACATAGTTCGTTGGCATTCGATCTAAACTTAGAAAATTTCACCTTGAATGCTGCCACGTCTCTCCCACGTGCCTTGGGTCCAGGTGTGGTTGCTAAGATACATGTTATTAATCTTCCAATAAAAATATAGAGGTCACAGTATAAAAATATATATATTTACGAAGCAGTCTTGGTAATTAATATTGTTTTCAATTTGAGACCTCTCATGTGATTAGAAAATATTTTAACTTTCCTAATTGTTTTCCCTTTTTTTAAACACGGTTAAAGTGTCTCTATGCACAAAGAGAAAATTGTACATTTTTATAAATTACAGGAAATTATTTTTTGAATTATAATTTTAATTCCATAACCATTTATGTTGTATGGCATATTCCTTTCAAAAATTGATATGAGTTTTAATGAATTATATATAACAAAATCATCTCAAAGAATACATTTTTAAAACACCAGAGGAAAAAATATAAGAACATAGCAAAATTAGGCTAATATAAGTAATTGGCTATGAACTTTTGTCCCTCCTTCCTGAAACCTGAAACATAAAGTAAACCAGTTAAATTGTATAATTCAAATTGTCTCACAAAGAGAATCTTGCTTGTTTATCAAGAAGTACAGACGTGTTCACAGAAAAGTATCTTTCAATATTTTTATGAGGGAGATATTGAATGCCATGATAGACATTACATCCAGTAATTATGTTGCACGCTGCCAGTAGCAGTGACCACACAGAAAACACTTTACCTACACACACAGAACACTCTACCTGCCTGCCTATACAGTAAACACTTTACATATTCACCGAACTGATTCAACTCCTGATCTCAATGCCCACTACTGGCTCAGCACCACAGCCTGAACTCTCATCATTTCTTCTTGGTGTGTTTAAAACTGCTTATTAAGAGTCTCAAGTCACAGGCTATACACCACCCTACTATCACAATGAAAAGAATATACTTTTGTGGTCAATAGGCCCAGATTTGCATCCTCGCATTGGTCTTCATTATCTCGCCAAATTCTCATTTGGCCACAATTAAATCCCAACTGCCAACCCTAACACGTGGCATTCTGCATGACTTAGCCCTGTTTACTGTTCAGAGTACACGGTTTCCTCATTATCTTCACATCAATCATACAACCTTTGTCATTCATAACCCCATTTGGTAGACTCAGCCTTAAATACCTGCTGGTGTTATTCGTTTCTTCTACTCTTTGACTCTGTAGCTAGACAAGAACCCATTTTTTTTTTTAAATCACAAATATCATTACCAGGATATAGCTTTCTCTAAACTGTCAAAATTAGGAGAATTGTCCACTTTGCCATCTCTTCCTAATTTATACATTTCTATAATCATACTTTTATACTTTTTTAGACTTGTTAATATCATGATCTCTAAACAGTTACATGCTCTTACGATATTTTTAATTTTTTCTAATATATGAATATTTTTATTTCTGAAATATACTTATATTACTGTATAAATATGTATGCACTATATAAAATATGCCTAAAATAGATTTTTTAAAGGATAAGATGAAATACAAATGGAAATGAAAAAATTTTATCCCACATCTCAATGTCAAGCCCTATTTTGGAGAGTTTAAACTCCCTGTAAACCCTGTAAGCTCTGGGAAAACAGAAGCTTTATTTTTAACCACAGTACTAAGCATACTGCTCAGTTTTATTGTAAGTATTAAACAAATATTGTTCATGGGGTGAGTGAATAAATGAAGGTTCTTTATGTATGTTGATAATGACATAAGATAAAGTGGGAATAAATAAGATAGACCCCAGTTTATAACTTTATGGATCTCTAAATTGTTAAAACATGAGAGCTCAGAATATATCAGTAGGTGTGTAATTAATAATAAAACAATAATAATGGGTGATACTTATTGGGCAACTCTTGTAGACCAAGGAATGGATAGACAGAATGTCTTTTAATTCATCTTTGAGTAACAACTATTTTTCCATAATGAAATTTTTGATAGAAACTTGAAGGAAATTTAAGTTTGAAAAGTAAGGTTGAGAATTGTTTTTTCATTCTGGAATGCAGATATTCTAATTTATTTATTAAAGGGTGATTTAAATATTCTGTGTACTGACATGTAGGTAATGGCAATACTACTACTAATAAAATACCATCACAAAAATTTTATTGAGTACTTGCTATATGCTATCAACGTTCTGAGTCATTTTACATATATATTAATTACCTTAATCCTCACAAAAATCTGTGGTTAATTAATATTACCTCCTTTTTACAGACAAGAACACCAAGGCACACAGAGTTTTAATAGATTGTCCCAGATCACAAAGCTAGCAAGGAATGTAGCTAGAATTGAAATGCATGTATTGTGGCTATAGGGCTTGTATGTTTAATGATTATTTCATACTACCTTGCATATATCTTATTCAAATATTTCTAGAATTGATTACTGGTAGGAAAAAGAAAAATAAGATCACCAGTTGTCAATTGCAGCTTGTGGTCTACTGTAGAAATTGGAATTTTAAGTGATGGAGTATATAAGCTGAGTTTCATAGTGCTGCTCTGGAGTCTTTTATAATGGAGCCATACAATGAGTCTTTTGTATTTTAGAGACTTAGATGGGTCCACAAAGAATGTAAAATATGTATGAATGTTCAAAGTGCCTTCTTTTTCTTTATCTACATTTGATAGAATAGTTGAAATTGCTGCTTAAATATCTGCATAATGACTTAATCAAGTGAAAGAACCCTTTGATATGGTGATTATTATTATGACACCATAGAACTTCATTAATTAGGTTTTTTGCTTTTTTATTAGCAGTCAAAGTTCTCTATTACTGTGAATGGTCACACATTATGACATTATTACATTATAACTGAAAAGTAATTATCTTTATTGGGCAATATCAAATATATAAAGTTTAAGGTTGTAGTATGTAAACATTGTTATTGGAATTTAAAATGTCCCCTTTTTATTTCACTAGGTGCATATACCACTTTAATTGAGCTTTGCACTTTAGCTACAATTTAAATTAATAAATAATTTGTTGCTAAAAGTGAGAGAAACATAAATTATTATAAAGACCATACATTTCTATCCCAGTTGAAATATATGTAGATTTTTTTCTATTAAATTGTTATGAGCTGGGTAGGCAAAACAAAATGGTGTAATAGAAGGCTTCACCAATTGTTGCCCCTGCTAGGACACCAATTTAACAATGATCTCCACAGAAAAAAACACCTTCATAAGAACCAAAAATCAGATGAGCACTCATAGTACCTGGTTTTAACATTGTATCTCTAAAAGAGGCACTGAAGAGGTAGAAAAAACAGTATTGAATCACTGATGCCACCCCTCTGCCAACCCCCTGCAGTGGTAGTGTAGTAGGGAGAGTGTCTCTGGGCACTGGGGGAAAGAGAAAACAGCAATTGTGAGGGTTCGAACTCACTGCTGTCCTGCTAGAGCAGAAAGGAAAAATGGACCAAACTCAGCTGATGCCCAGCCATGGAGGGAGTATTTAAACCAGCCCTAGACAGAGGGAAATCACTAATCCCAGTAGTCTAAACTTGAGTTCCCACAAACCTCACCACCATGGGCCAGTGCTCTCTGTCTCCAAGTAAACTTGAAAGGTAATACAAGCCATAAGGACTGCAACTCTTAGGTCTGCCCTAGTGCTGACCTAGGCTCAGAGACAGAGGACTAGGGGGTGGTGGAGTGTGGGGCAACATAATGAGACACCAGCTAGGGTAGCCAATGGAGTGCCGGAATCACATCACCTCTCCCCTAACCCCAAGATGCACAACTCATGGCTCCAAAAGACATCCCTTTCTTCTGTTTAAGGAGAGGGAACAGTGGGGAAGACTTTGTCTTGCATTTTGGATACCAGCTCAACTACAGCAAGATAGAGCACTTGTCAGAGTTTTGAGGCCCCACTCCAGGCCCTAGCTCCCAGACAATATTTCTAGACACACCCAGGGCCATAAGAGAACCCTCTGCCTTGAAGGAAAGGACTCAGTTCTGCCAGCATTCATAAACAGCTAACTGAAGAACCCTTGGGCCCTGAATAACCAGCAGCGATACCCAGGTACTACATCAAGGGCCTTGGGTGAGCCTCTGAAACATGTTGGCTTCAAGGGAAGACTCAGCACATTAGTAGCTGTGGTGCCTATGGGACAAAACTCGTGCTTCTTGGGAAAATCAGAGGGAAAAATAAAGGGGACTTTGTCTCACACCTTAGGTACCAGCACAGCCACAGAGTGTAGAGCACCAAGTGGGCTCTTGGAGTCCATGATTCTAGGACTTGACTCTTGGATAGCATTTCTGGACCTGCCCTGGGCCAGAGGGCAGCCTATTGCCCTGAAGGGTGAGTTTTAGGTCAGGCAGCATTCATTACCATCTGACTTAGGAGCTCTTGGGCCTTAAGGAAACATCGATGGTAGTGTGACAGTATGCCTCGTAGCCAGTGGGGGTAGCAGGACTGATGCATGTGGGATGAAGCTTGTCTGCATTTGGAAAGGGGACTGAAGAGTGGGACGGATTACATCTTGTGGTTTGACAGCCAGCTAAATAAAACGCTAGGTAGACTTCTAAGGTTTTTGACTGTAGTCCCTGACTCTCAAATGGCACTTCTGGACCCATCTGAAGCCTGGGAGACCTTGCCACCCTGAAGGGAAAGACACAGATCTGACTGGCTTTACTATCAGGTGATTATAGAGTTTCAAGGCTTAGGGTGAACATAAGCAGTAGCCAGGGAGTGGTTGTAGGAGGCCTTGGGAGAGACCCAGTACTGTGCTGGCTTCAGATCTGACCCAGCAAAGTCATAGTGATGGTGTCCACAGGGGTGCTTGTGTCACTCCACTCCACTATTTGTGTATTTTCAAATAGCTGATCTTCTCTTTCCAAGACTATAAAGGTGGTACTTCTACAAATTTGCAAGAACCACGGTGTTACTGTGCTTGGGGTGCCCCCTAATGCAGAAACAACTTAGATCATCCAACTTCTTTCAAATATCTGGAAGGCCTTCCCAAAAAGGATGGCTACAAGTAAGTGCAGACAGCAAAGACTACAAATAAATACATAACTCTTCAATGCCCAGACACTGAAGAACGTTTACTAGCATCAATACCATCCAGGGAAACATAATCCAATGAACTAAATAAGACACCAGGGACCAATCCCGGAGAAACAGAGTTATGTGACCTTTCAGAGAGAGAATTCAAAATAGCTGTGTTGAAGAAAAGCAAAGAAATTCATGATAACAACAACAAAAAAACGGAATTCAGAATTCTATCAGATAATTTTAACAAAGAGATTGAAATAATTAAAAAGAATCAGGCATAAATTCTAGAGCTGAAAAATACAACAGGCATACTGAAGATTGCATCAGAATTAGGCATACTGAAGAATGCATCCTTTACTAGTATGGAACAAACAAAAGAAAGAATTAGTGCACTTGAAGACCAGCTATTTGAAAATACACAGTCAGAGGAGACAAAAGAAAAAAGAATAAAAAAATTGCACTCCTTCAGGATCTAGATAATAGCCTCAAAAGGGCAAATTTAAGAGTATTGACCTTATTAAAGAGGTAGAGAATGAGATGGTGGTAGAGAGTTTATGGAATGGAATAATAATAGAGAACTTATAGAACCTAGAGAAAAATATTAATATCCAAATACAAGAAGGTTATAGGACACCAACCAGATTTAACCCAAAGAAGGCTACCTCGAGGTATTAAATAATCAAGCTCCCAAAGGACAAGGATAAAGAAAGAATCCTAAAAGCAGCAAGAGAAAAGAAACAAATAACATACAATGGAGCTCCAGTACATCTGGCAGCAGACTTTTCAGTGGAAACTTTATAGGCCAGGAGTGGGTGGCACAGCATATTTAAAGTGCTGATGGAAAACATCTTTTACTCTGGAATACTATATCTGGCTAAAATGTACATCAAACATGAAGGACAAATAAAGATTTTTCCAGACAAACAAAAGCTGAGGGATTTCGTCAACACCAGACACGTCCTACAAGAAGTACTAAAGGGGGTCTTCAATCAGAGCGAAAAGGATGTTAATGGGCAATAAGAAGTCATCTGAAAGCACAAAACTCACTAGTAATAGTTAAGTGCACAGAAAAACATAGACTATGATAACACCGTTAACTGTGGTATGTAAGCTATTCTTATCCTGAGTAGGAAGAATAAACAATGAACAAATAAAAAATAATAATGACAACAAATTTTCAAGAAATGGTCAGTACAATAATATATAAATAGAAATAATAAAAAGTTAAAAAGTAGGCAGATGAAGTTTAGCATAGAATTTGTATTGATTTTCTTTTTGCTTGTTTGTTTATGTAAACAGTACGTTGTTATCAGGCTAAAATAATGAATATAGTATTTGCAAGCCTCATGGTAACCTCAAACCAAAATACACACAATGGATACACAAAAAGTAAAAAGCAAGCAACAAAATCACATTATCAGATTAAATCACCTTCACCAAAGGAAGACAAGAAGGAAAGAAAGAAGAATGAAAGACCATAGAACAATCAGAAAACAAATATCAAAATGGCAAGAGTAAGTCTTTACTTATCAATAATAATACTGAATATAAATAGACTGAAGTCTTCAATAAAAGGACACAGAGTGGCTGAATGGATGAAGAAACAAGACCCAACGGATCTGTTGCCCACAAAAAAAATGCACTTCACCTATAAAGACACACATAGATGGAAAATAAAGGGATGGAAAAAGATATTCCATGCCAATGGAAAGGAAAAAGCAAGAGTAGCTATACTTATATTAGACTAAATAAATTTCAAAGCAAAAACTATAAGAGACAGAGCAGAGCACCATAAAATGATATAGGGATCAATTCAGCAAGAGAATATAACAATTTAAAAAATATATGCACCCAACACTGGAGCACCCAGATGTATAAAGCAAATATTATTAGAGCTAAAGAGAGAGATTGGCCCCAACACCATGATAGCCGAAGACTTCAACATTCCATTTTCAGCATTGGACAGATCTTCCAGGCAGAAAATCAACAAAGAAACATTGGGCTTAATCTGCACAATGGACCAAATGTATCTAATATATATTTACAGAACATTTCATTCAATGGCTAAATAATACACATTCTTTTCCTCAGCACATGGGTCACTCTCAAGAATAGACCATATATATGTTAGGTCAAGAAACAAGTCTTAAAACATTTTAAAAAATTGACATAATATCAAGCATCTTCTCTGACCACAATGGAATATAACTAGAATATAGTAACAAGAGGAATTTTAGAAACTATCCAAATACATGGAAATTAAACCACATGCTCCTGAATGACTGCTGCGTCAAAACAGAAATTAAAAAGGAAATTGAAAAATTTCTTGAAACAAATGGTAATAGAAATACAGCAGGCCAAATCATATGGAATACAGTGAAAGTAGTAACTCAAAGGGAAATTTATAATTATAAATGCCTGCATCAAAAAAGAGGAAAAACTTCAAACAAGCAATCTACTAATGGACCTTAGAGAAAAACGAGCAAACAAAACTTAAAATTCGAAACAAAAAGCAATAAAAATCAGAGCAAAAATAAATTAAATCAAAATGAAAAAATACAAAAGAACAATAAAAGTTATTTTTTTTGAAAATTTAAAATTGACAAATTTTAGCCAGACTAACTAAGACACAAATGAAGATCCAAATAAATTAGATGAGAAATAAAAAAGAAGACACTACAACTGATACTGTAAAAGTTCAAAGGATCATTAGTGGATACTATGAATAACTATAGGCCAACAAATTGGAAATTCTAGAAAAAATGGACAAATTTCTTGACACATACAACTTACCAAAATTGAACCAAGAAGAAATCCAAAACCTGAAGAGACCAATAACAAGTAGCAAGGTTGAAGCCATAATAAAAAGCCTCTCACTAAAGAAAAGCCCAGAACCCAATGGCTTCTCTGCTGAATTCTACCAAACCTTTAAATAAGACATATTACCAAGTCTCCTAAAAATATTTTGAAAAATAGAGGAGTAGGGAATACTTCTAAACTAATTCTACAAAGCCAGTATTACTCCGATACCAATACTAGATAAAGACACATCAAAAGAAGAAAACTACAGGCCAATATCTCTCATGAACACTGACACAAAAAATTCTCAGCCAAAAACCAGCAAACTGAATTCAAGAATAAATCAGAAAAATCATTCATCATGACCAAGTGGGATTCAGCCCTAGGATACAAAGATGACCTGGCATTTGCAAATCAATCAGTGTAAGACGTCATATCAACAGAGTGAAGGACAAACACAATATGAGCATTTCAGTCGATGCTGAAAAAGCATTTGATAAACCTCAGCATCCTTTCATTATAAAAACTCTCAAAAAACTGGGTATAGAAGGAACATATCTCAACACAATAAAAGCCATATATGAGAGACCCAAATCTACTATCATGCTGAATGGGGAAAAACTAAAAGCCTTTTATCTAACATTTGGAATATGACAAGGATTCCCACTTTCACCACTGTTATTCAACACAGTACTAGAAGTCCTAGCTAGAAAAATCAGACAAGAGAAAGAAATAAAGGAAATCCAAATGGGAATGAAAGAAGTCAAATTATCCTTGTTTGCAGATGATATAATCTGATATTTAGAAAAACCTAGACTCCACAAGAAAACTATTAGAGCTGATAAACAAATTCAGTAAAGTTGCAGAATACAAAATCAACTTACAAAAATCAGTAGCATTTCTATATGCCAACAGTGATCAATCTGAAAAAGAAAAAGAATGTAATTCTATTTAAAATAGCCACAAATACAATTAAATACCTAGGAATTAACCTAACAAAAGAAGTGAAAGATCTCTACCATGAAAACTATAAAACACTAATGAAAAAATTGAAGAGGACATTAAAAAATAAATATTTTATGTTCAAAGATTGGAAGAATCAATATTGTTAATATGTCTCTACTGGGCTGGGTGCGGTGGCTCATGCCTGTAATCTCAGTACTTTGGGAGGCCAAGGCAAGTGGATCACCTGAGGTCAGGAGTTCAAGACCAGCCTGGCCAACATGAGAAAACCCCATCTCTACAAAAATACAAAAATTAGCCAAGCATGATATCAGATGCCTGTAACAGCTACTCAGGGGGCTGAGGTGGGAGAATCACTTGAACACGGGAGGCGGAAGTTGTAGTGAGTCAAGATTGCACCATTGCACTCCAGTCTGGGTGACAGAGTGAGACTCCATCTCAAAAAAAAAAAAAAAAAAAAAAAAAAAAAAGTCCATACTACCCAAAGCAATATATATATTTAATGTAATTCCTATCAAAATACCAATAACAGTCTTTACAGAAATAGAAAAAAAATTCTAAAATTTATACAAAACCACAAAAGGCTAGAAT
Organism: Symphalangus syndactylus; assembly: GCF_028878055.3. Taxonomy (NCBI): domain Eukaryota; kingdom Metazoa; phylum Chordata; class Mammalia; order Primates; family Hylobatidae; genus Symphalangus; species Symphalangus syndactylus. Next base: position 10,738,820 of record NC_072442.2, on the reverse strand, counting down.
AGCTGAACCTATCTATCCTAGGCAAAAAGAACAAAACTGGAAGAATCATAAAACCTGACTTTAAATTATGCTACAGCGATATAGTAACAAAAACAGCATGGTACTGGCCTAAAAACAGACACATAGACCAATGGAACAAAATAGAGAACCCAGAAACAAATCCACACACCTATGGTGAACTCATTTTTTAAAAAGGTGCCAAGAACATACACTAGGGAAAAGATAGTCTCTCTAATAAATGGTGCTGGGGAAACTGGATATTCATATGCAAAAGAATAAAACTAGACCCCCATCTCTGACCATACACAAAAATCAATTCAAAATGCATTAAAGACTTAGATATCTAAGACCTCAAACTATGAAACTCCTAAAACAAAACATTGATGAAAATCTCCAGGACATTGATCTGGGAAAGAATTTTTTGAGCAATACCTCACAAGCACAGGCAACCAAAGCAAAAGTGGACAAGTGGGATCACATCAAGTTAAAAGGCTTCTATGCAGCAAAGGAAATAATCAACAAAGTGAAGAGACAACCCACAGAATGGAAAAAAGTATTTCCAAACTGCCCATCTGGTAAAGGATTAATAACCATATTACATAAGGAGCTCAAACAACCCTATAGGAAACAAATCTACCAAACCAATTTAAAAATGGACAAATGATCTGAATAGACATTTCTCAAAAGAAGACATACAAGTGGCAAATAGACATATCTCAAAAGAAGACATACAAGTTTAAAGATGCTCAACATCATTGCTCGCCAGAGTAATGCAAGTCAAAACTAAAATAAGACGTCATCTCACCACAGTCAAAATGGCTTATATCTGAAATACAGGTGATAAGAATAATGGCAAGGATGTGGAGAAAAGGGAACCCTTGTACACTGCTGGTAGGAATGTAAATTAGTACAACCACAATGGATAACAGTTTGAAGTTTCCTTAAGAAACTAAAAACTGGGCCGGGCGCGGTGGCTCACAACTGTAATCCCAGCACTTTGGGAAGCCGAGGCAGGCAGATCACCTGAGGTCAGGAGTTCAAGACCAGCCTGGCCAACATGGTGAAACCCCTTCTCTACGAAAATACAAAAATTAGCCAAGCATGATGGCAGGTGCCTGTAATCCCAGATACTCAGGAGGCTGAGGCAGAAGAATCACTTGAACCTGGGAGGCAGAGGCTGCAGTGAGCTGAGATCATGCCATTGCACTCCAGCCTGGGCAAAAGAGGAAGACTCCATCTCAAAAAAAAAAAAAAAAAAAAAAAAGAAAGAAAGAAAAGAAAAAGAAACTAAAAACTGAATTACCATGTGATCCAGCAATCTCACTGCTAGGTATACAACAAAAAGAAAGGAAATCAATACATCAAAGAGATAACAGCACTCCTATGTTGATTGCAGCACTGTTTACAACAGCTAAGATGTGGAAATAAAGTAAGTATCCATAAACAGATGAAAGGATAAAGAAAATGTGGTACATACACAAAATGGATTGCTATTTAGCCATAAAAAAATGAGATCCAGTTATTTGCAGTACCATGGACAGAACTGGAGGTTGTTACGTTAAATGAAATAAACCAGGCACAGAAAGGCAAACATCACATGTTCTCACTTATGTCACAATGTGAGATCTGAAAATCAAAACAATTGAACTCATGTACACAGAAAGCAGGATGGTTACCAGAGGCTGTGAAAGGTATTTAGGGACTGGTGAGGAGGTGGGAATTGTTAATGGGTACAAAAAAAATAGTTAGAAAGGATGAATAAGACCTACTATTTGATGGCAAAACAGGGTGACTATAGTCAATAATAATTGTACATTTTGAAATAACTCAAAGGATAAATGCTGGAGGGGTAGGTACACCATTCTCTTATTTTACATTGCATGCCTGTATTAAAACATCTCATGTACTCCATCAATATATACATCTACTATGTACCCACAAAAATTAAAAATAAAATAATTAATAAATTGTTTTAAAATTTTCTATGTCTCTAAAAATGCCATTAGCTTTACTTATGAGTAATTAACTTGTCTACTTGTGAATCATTACAATTTACAGGCCTGGTTAGTAGGTTAAAAATCATGTTAACCTGTGGATCCACTGGCCTTTTTAAGGCAGGATGTTTCTCATCCAGGTAAAAAAAAGTAAGTCAGGCATCTCAATTTTAATAACTGATGTGCTGAACTAAGTGAGAGTAGGTACAAATAAGCAGATGAGGATCAAATAGAGTATAAGCTACCCTTTCATAAATAGCATAATAAAGTTCTTCTGGTATGCTATTTTGAAATATGCACTTCAGGACTGCTTGGGTTAAGGAAGCAATCCAAGAATTTGCAACCCTTTTCAAACTGTAATGGAAACTAAAACAAAACTCCAGATCTGCACTGCTCAGTAGATACCCACTACTAACATGTAACTCCTGGGCCTGTGAAATGTGGTTAGTCTGAATTGAGATATGCTCTAAGTATAAAATGAACATCAGTTTTTAAAAATTTAATACAAAAAAGAAAAACTCTTTTGACCATTTTTATACTGATTACATGCTGAAATGATCATGTTTGAAAATACCATGCTGAATAAAATATATTATCAACTTTACCTGCTCTTTTTACTTTTTTAACATGGCTACTAGAATTTTTAAAATTACATATGCAGCTCATATTATGTTTTTGTTGGAAAGCTCTGCTCTAGACCTTAGAGGAGGCCTCTGGATCTGTAGGCCAAAGTCTGGGCACTTTCATTAGCCCATTGCCTAAGAGCCATGGCCTGTTTTTCAGCTTGATAATCCAAGAGAAAGTTAGAGATGGTATCATGTGAAGAAGTGAAACAGATAACGTGCTTCTCTGAAGAAGGAACATTTAACAGAGCAAGGAGAAGAACAGAAACTACATTTCAGGCCTCCCTTCCATCTTGGCAAAAAAGCCTCCATGTCTATTTACCACATGAAAGAGAAGAAAATGCTTGAGATCCTACCTCTCCTTAAGCCAGGAAAGAAAACACAGGAGATGTCAAAAGAAAACAAAACATTTCATAAAGCCAAGTTTTCTAATTTTTCAATGTCATTCCTCCAGAGGAGTGGAGCAAAAATCCCCATTCCATACTAAAAACGTGATACAGATGCAAGTAAGTGCGTCTTCTTTCTACACTCCACTGTTTTGTTTTTTTTTTTTCATTTTTGTTTCTTAACCCATTAAATTTGCTGATCAACAGCTAAGCTAAGATCAACCAGGAATTGGCTAACTTCACCAAGGAAGGAAGTAATACTGGACTCAAGCAATCTTATTCCTGCCTTCATTCAAGGGCTCCCCCAACAGCGTATGTAGCTATTTGGTTTATCTTCCTGGGACCAGTGGTGATACAGCTAAGGTCACTAATATGCATTACAATAGACCACTTCATTTCAAATAATATGGAATCTCTCCTAATATTAATTTTGCAAAGTAAAAATTCAAAATAAAATCCCATTCTTTCTATAAATTTGAATCTGTAAAAATTAAGTTTAAAATTCTTGATGATCCCAGGGATATAAACGGCCCACAGATATATGAAAAAAAGTTCAACAAGTTTAATCATCAGAGAAATAAAAAACCACAATAAAATATCACCTCACATCTGTTAGAATGGCTACTATCAAAAAGGCAAAAAATAATGAGTGTTGAAGAGGATATGGAGAAAACGGAACCCTTGCACACTGTTGGTGGGAAGGTAAATTAGTACAACCATTGTGAAAAAGTGTGGAGATTCCTCAAAATATTAAAAATCGAACTACTATATGATAAAGAAATCCACTATTGGGTATATATCCAGAAGAAATGAAATCACCATGTCAAAGACATATCTGTACTTCCGCGTTCATTGCAGCATCATTCACAATTGCTAAGATGTGGAATCGATCTACGTATCCATCAATGGTAAATGGATAAAGCAAACGTGTTATGTATACACAATGGAATGCTATTCAGCCCTAAAACAGAAGGAAATTCTGTCATTTGTGACAACATGGATGAACCAGGAGAACATTATGTTAAGTGAAGTAAGCCAGGCACAGAAAGACAAATAATGCATGATCTAAAAAGTTGAGCACAGAGAAGTAGCTAGTTAAATGGTGGTTGCCTATGACTGAGCAGTGAGAGTAAGGCATTGAGGATATGTTGGTCAAAGAACACAAAATTTCAGTTTAATGGTAGAAATAATTTCCAAAGATCTATTGAACACTATGGCAACTATAGTTAATAACAATGTTTTGTATTCTTGAAAATTGCCAAGACAGTACAGTTTTGGTGTTCTTACCACACAAAAAAAAAAGTATGTAAAGAAAAGCATGTTAATTTCCTCAATTTAGCTATTTAAAAATGTAAATGTTTAAAACTTACATGTAGAACACAATATAGACAATGTTTATTTGTTAATTAATAGATAAAAATAATGTTTAAAAATTTAATTTCCAGGTGTTGTCCTGTTTACTTTTATTCAGATGGCCCTCATACCTAATAAGATTTTAAGTGTAACATCTGCAGCAAATGTCACCTGGCCAGGAATGAATTGGAATATTTTCCTCCATTATTCACCCCCTCCCTGTACTAGAATTATGCCTTGCTGTCCACAATCATGTGACTTGCACACATATAATTTAGGTGGAGTATACATACCAGCTTCATTGACTTTGGACTTGGCTACAAGACATGCTTTGTTCAATGGGATATAAGATCATATAATGCTTTCCATGACCAAGTGGAAGCTTAAGGATGCTTATTTCGTTAGGTTAGGCTCTTTCCCATTCTTGACCACTGGCATGAGAATAGCAGTCACAGATTGGAGCTACTCAGCCTAGTTTCAAAATGAAAATACAGCTTTTGAAAAAAGAGAAAGAAACATTGGTTGTTGTCAACCACTGATTACCGATGTTATTGCTTACCACAACAATTATGCCTGAAGTAACTACTGTAAGCTGGTGTTTTGCTGATGATTTATAATTATGGATGCAATGATAATCAGGCAAAATTATGATTCTGAAGCCCAAGGCATAGTGCAATGCAAACTCGCCTACTTTTTCCAGCCTAAGGCTGTTGTAGAGACTTGGTGCCATGTGAGGTTAAAAAAAAAGATAAATTATGAGAAAACTCAGAGAGTACCTTCGTTTCATCTTTTCAGTTTGTCCATCACTTGTGTCCGTTGAAAGTTCAGAGTTCCTCCATGAGAAGATCAGATGAGCAGAACAGAGAGAACAAACAGTAATAATCCGTCTCTGGTCCCTTTTCTTCCTGGAGACTGGAAAAGCAGTAATTTTTTCCTTTTAGAAAATATGTGGGATATGATAATAAACATAATCTGATCAATTACCAAAAAAAGAGAATTTGACTGCATTTTGAAAATTGGAACCAAGATCTACATGTCTTAATTTGGTGATTAGCCTTTATCGAAATAAAATGCATCCTCCCTGTTATATTCAATTGCCAAGTTTTTTTTCATGTTTTCTATATTTTGTTCTATGAACATATTTTGTATCATAATATTTAAAGAAAATATAAAGTTATAGGTAACATTGGTAGTATATGATATTTATATAGCACTTTATAATTTCCAATCTACTTTTTACACGCATGATGTGTTTCACACAATATACTTGAAAAGCTATGCATGCCAATTTTTATATATCCAGTTTTAAATGTGAGGAAAGTAATCGAGGGATTCGCCTGGCCAGGACTATGTAACTAGAAAGTTTCTGAGTTGTACCTAGATTTCATGTCTTTTTTTTCTGCAGTGTTCTCCATATTACGCTCTTCATTCTGAGACTTCGTCGATGTCATACACATACCTTATTTCCTTCTCAACCATCCCGCAACACACAAACACAGAATCTGATTTGGTTGTACTTTGTTCTGCATTTCCCTTTATCTTTGCGATCATCACAATACATTAAGTTGGATTACTTTTTTTGCTTGTTTCTCAAGTAGACTCTAAAATTCTTGAGTATAAGAATCATACTTTATTTACTTATGTATTTTTTGGATCATTTGCCCCATCCCAAAATCTCATACAGACTGCATTTTAAGACAGTCACTATAAAAGGGACATATTTTAATAATCTGAAAGTAACTTTTTCCATGAAAGGTAAGGATGACATTAAGATTAATAACAATACATAATAGCTATTAAATTAAAAATAACTTATTTTAGTAAAATAGATGCTTCTCAAGGGAAATATAACTAGCCTTCCATATACTGTAGCCCTAATTTCCCACACACAGACTGCTCTAGGTATATTAACTTGTCTATCATTCTTAAAATGAATTATGTGCTCTTACTATCCCTTTCTATAGAGAATCCAAAATATACTGATTGGTTACACAGCTTGTCAATGGAGAAGTAAGGATACAAATGTAGGCTCTTAACACTGATTCCTAGCCTTGGTTACACATTAAAATCACCTGGGGGAGACTTTAAATATAACAATCCCATAGATTTTTTTTTTTTAATTAGTCTGGTATGAAGCTGAACATCAGCTTTGAAACACAAAAACAAACAAAATCAAAACCAAAAACAAAATGCTTCTGGAATCTACCATATAGCTAGGATTTATAATCAGAGCTTTTAAAAATTATGGTGTACCAGTACCTAATAAGTCTTAAATTTACAGATTATTACAGGAGACTCATTGGATGGTGGCACATGCTGAGTTTCATTTAGGAGTTGTCTGAACCAGTGTATTAAGTAAAGGGCAAGGTATTGCCTTAAAGGATAGTTAGCCAGCTGCAGAGGGAAATCTAGCCCATGTTAAATTTGACTGCCACACAAAAGCTAGTAATGAAGATATTCTACCTAGCACTGAATCTTCCAGTATTAGCTGCTTCTTTGGGTGATTAGTATTTCACTCAGTTAGGTCCCTGGCTTGTTCTCCAGCTCAGGCCACCACAGGCTTTCAAATGTAACAAGAACAATAGGTTGGGAAGTCATGAGGCAATTGCTGGAGCCAAGTACAATCCTATGTGTGATGACAAGGAAGTGCATCAGATGCTGTGTGGTCATGCTCAGCCTATGCCCGGATTAGAAAATACTTCAATGAAATGGAGCTACAGCAAGTTCCAAATAAGGGCAGTTCTGACAATTAAGGAAGGTGGGGTCATGTCCCAGTTAATCATAGCCACACAAATAGAATAATGATAAAAGTTGAGAAGAAAAATCTGTAGCCTTGATAGTGAAATACTTTACCCTATAATATTTCAGCTTACTTTGTATTTGTTTCATGTAAGTGAACCTTCTGAACTGGCAAAATTAAGAAAATGTCTAGTTTTCTTTTGTATAGAATTTAATACTTTGATCAGGTAACTATACAGTATTTGATAAACCCATCTTAGTTCTCAAATAAACTAACTTTTACAAATAAACAATCAGACCAGGAATAACAGGGATTTGTTAAGTTCAGTAAATAAACGGCAGGAAAGTATTCAGAGCAAATGGCCCCATTTGAAAGAGACATACAATAAGAAAGAGGAAAGTTAAAAATATAAAAAATAATCCATCATAAATGCAATAAGAGTTAGAAAAACCAATCTGTAAACAATATTAAAGAAGAAAGATTATTGCTGAATAAAAAATGTGATGAAGAGAATAAGTAACACATTGGTTACTGCAAAATACAATAATAAACACTGCATCAGAGGAGCAGATCAAGATATTTTTTATAGGTTTAAATGAAAATGAAGATGAAGGAAGAGATAAGAGACTAAAAGAGCCAGGTGATGCAGTATATGTTTAAAATGAATTGCACAATTAGAGAAGAGAGCAGATCAAAATAGAAGCAATGAAGAATAATAACTGATGAACACAAGATGTATGCAGAATTGCAAAACAAAGATGCTAAGACATTCTAATGATTTACATTTTTGTCATTCGTACACATTTTATGTCTGTGCAGTATTGGGAGCTAACGTACATTCTATTGGATATTGTCTTGCTATTTTCTATTCTATTAAGTTCTTCTTAAATACATGGAAGTTAATTTTACCTGAGAGGAGTGGGGGAAAAAAAGATTCAATGAATAGTAGGCACTATGAATTAAAAGAGACTAAGTACATTTAGAGAAAAGTTAAGTGAAATTTTTACTTTAAGGCAAAAATAAAAATTCTAAATTTTACAGGCAGAAACAAAGGAACAAACAAACAAAAGTGTTTAAGACAGAGGAGAAAATGACATCAGGCCCTCCACACATAACTCTGAAAACTGGACAATACGGGAACAACATCTAAAAAGCATTAAGAGGAACAGAGTTCATTTAAAACAGCTTGTGCTCATGTGATCTCAGGGAATCAATGGGGCATTTGAGGAATGCAAGAAGACGAGAATCCCCCAGACAGCAAACAGAAGTTCATGGGAAGAACAGTGGGACAATTTCAGAAGAGCATGTAAACCTAGGTAGCAGTTATTTTACATACTTTAATGCATGGGTTAATGCAACTGGTCCAGAATAAAATCTGAAGGATCTGGAGGAGTCTGGGCCCTTTGGGGTTTCAAAACAAAGTAGAAACATATTCTATTCATTGGGAAGAAGTTGTTGGGAGCAGTATAAATTAGCAAGATGGGGAAACATTAGAAAACAAATATAGAAAACTCATAAAACAAAGGATATACAGATAAGAGAAAGAGAATAATACCAGATTACAGAATTTCAAGGTAATATATCTAAACTAATCACAGAACCAAAAAGAGTTAGTGCTAGACTAGAAAAGCAAAAAATCTATTTTAACTTCCTAAAATTTCAGAAAGTGAATTTCATGTATAAATAAGATACTTAAAAGGATTAGGACTGATGTGCACAATCTGCATGCACATTCCTCAAATGCCCCATTGATTCCCTGAGATCACATGAGCACAAGCTTTCAAAAAAACAAGAAATAAATAAAATATTCACTGCAGAAATGAACATTAAACTGAAAAAAAAAAAACATCACAGGAGTGAATGTCTTAAGATAGCAAGGTGAAAAAAAAAAGAGAAAAAGATTGAGATAAAATGACAGATAGAGAGGATAGTTTAAGTGGATTGAACATATATTTAACAAATATTCCCAAGGAAGAAAGCAAATTCAATGAAACAGAACAACTAATCTAATATTTATTCAGAAAATGTTACCAAAATTTAAACAAAGAAAAAAAATACTTGAAATTACAAACTAAAAAGGCATGCTTTATTTGAAATAAAGTCCTGAAAGAACAACAACAAAAAACACAGAAAATTTGGACAAAATGGCTAAACAATTGAGCCACTTAAAGACAAAGAAAACAAGATCGTGATATGGCTCCACTGTCTGGAGAAACACACAGGGTCCTTGGTCTCATGCCAAGACAACTAGTGACATGGAGTGGTTTAAGGAGTGGAAAGTTTAATAGGCAAGAAAGAAGAAAACAGCTGCCCTGTACAGAAAGAGGAGGGCTTCGAATCGAAAACCCTGCAGTGGTAGAAATGCAGTCAGTTATATTGGGAGGCTGGAGGAGGCCTTGTCTGATTTGCACAGGGCCCAGGGGTTTGGTTTGACCAGGTGTGTCATTCACGTAGCCCACAAAAACACTGACCCTCCCACCCTAGCCTTTTACTGTGCAAATGCTGCTACCTGGCCAGCCACCATGTTGTCCTGCTCACGTGGCTTTATCTGGAGGCTATGACATCTGGCACACCTGGTGACAAGGAAAAGGGGGCGGGAGACTCTGTATTGAATGTAGCAGGTACAGCTGCCGGCACTTAAATATAAAAGCTTCTACTTTGCATATCTATGCTTAACTTCTCAGGTTACTTTCTGTTAGAGAAAAAAATGGGTTTGGGGTTTGCTTCTTATTAAAAGAAAAATTCCACCAAGAACTTTCACCCTTTCTAGCTGCCTAAAATAATTTCTTCATAATTTCTGTATTATTTCCCCCCTCAGGAGACATAAACCTAACTGCTGTTAGGTGGGTGTTGGATGATGATTCTTTCTGGCTACTTCCTGTTGAAAAGAGGCATCATGTGGTGGGGACAGCAGTCAGGCCTCCTCTTGAGATTGATAAAGCATTCTGGGAAGAATTGCGTGCACATGCATGGTTTGCAGTGTCGTTTGTAGTTTGATTGCTTCTAGGCGAAAAGAGAGAAATTTTACAAGGAGGTTTGAAAGATAGGGTTAGAATATGAGCATTAAGATTACCACTGGTCGGCTGGGCACGGTGGCTTATGCCTGTAATGCCAGCATTTTGGGAGGCAGAGACGGGCAGATCACGAGGTCAAGAGATCGAGACCATCCTGGCTAACACGGTGAAACCCTGTCACTACTAAAAATACAAAAAATCAGCCGGGCGTGGTGGCAGGCCCCTGTACTCCCAGCTACGCAGGAGGCTGAGGCAGGAGAATGGCGTGAACCTGGGAGGCGGAGCTTGCAGTGAGCAGAGATGGCGCCACTGCACTCCAGCCTGGGCGACAGAGCGAGACTGTTTCAAAAAAAAAAAAAAAAAGATTACCACAGTTAGTGGGGGTCCTATAGACCATAACTATGACAGTAGAGTTTGATACCTGTTAGTTATCCTGGCGGATTGAAATACCAGTTTGCCTCCACTAGATATCGCTGTACATTGCCAGAAATGTTAAAATAAAATTAACATTTTCCTTGAGAAAAACATACATTTCCCCCTTAATTTTAGGTTCAGGCCATTTTTATAACTTGCAATGTGATTGAGAGGAACATGTCATTGCGTGGCTAATAGAACTTCAGTGTTCATCTTGCCAGTTCCTTTCCTTTAATTATTAAATTATTTCATTATTTTTCACTGACCTTCGTACAACACACGCAAATTTTCTAACTTGTTCTAAATATTCTTCCTTGAAACAACCAGTCATTTCCTTCTAGGACAAAAATTTACCATACAAGATCCTTACTTATATAAAATCACTTTCTTTATAACCTTCTTTCCATAGCTTAGAGTGAACCACATTACCAATCTTTAATAAAAAGTCCTATCAAACTTAATGACAGTAAAACTTTCATGCTTACTTCTTATCTGTAACTATTACCACTGCTATAAGCAAAACAACCTTGACCAAATTTTTCCTGTAGTTATTAATTCTGTCATAAAGACGATAATTAGGCAAAATATTACAGCAACTAGAATTTTACAACCAGAAATCCACATTGTAGGTGTCACAGTGTATAGTTCTATTGTAAATAGTAGCATGACTATAACGATTCCCACAAGAGGTGTAGTAAATAATTTCCATTAAAAACTTTACTTGCCAAGATATAACATTTCCCTTTGGGGGATCTACAAAAGTACAAATGCAATTCTATGAATAATTAAAATCTCCCTGCAAATATGCACTAAAAAGAAGTTATAATATTTGGCAGTGAATTCCTGAGGAAAGCGTAGAAATGATAAAAACTATCTGGTGAGGTAGGAGTGGGACTAAGATGAGTAGCCCTCACTCATTTACTTATTTTTATGATTTTCAGCTTAAAATCTATTTCTTCGTGTTGACATTCAGGACATTCCTCTGGGCTGCCAGGGGTTGCTCCCTCAGCTCTTCCAGCTTTGACTCGAGTGTGATGTATTCAGGAGTTGATACCTGTAACTTTTACTGCTGAGGGTGTTGAAAGAACAGTGTGGGGCCCTTCCCACCTTGGGTGTAAGGATGGAAAAGAGAGATGAGCTTACACTAAAACCAAATGTCCTGAGTTAAATAGAGGTGATCCTATTTCCTGGGGTTGGATTTCTGCTAGTTGTGTCAATCCCTGTTGGAAGAGAGCTAGTGAGGTAACATGCTTAACCAACCAGGGGTTTTCTGCCTGAAAACGATCTCTGAACATTTTGGTAACTTTTATCCTTTCCTAATTGAAAAGGTTGGTAAAGGATTTTAAGGACTTTCCATTGCCTAGGGGCTGACAAATGGAGTTTGCCATCCTGACTGAAGCCATCATGAGGCTGGAAAGAACGCCCTTGAGAAGTGGCCTATTCTATTTCTGCAGGGGAATACTGGGATTTAATTTCTCTCATGGAGCTTTCCTAGATTAGAAGGGGCTTGAAGCGTGTTAATGCCTTGAGGCTTCCTTGCCTTTGACTTAGCTGCCTGATGAGCTAACCTATTTCCTTTGGTTACTTTGTTTCCTTTTGATGTTCCTTACAATGAATCCCTGGTGTTTCTCATGGAAGAAAAACTGAAGATAATAACCTGTTAATTCCCTGATGATATTTTATAGGTGATTCATTAGTGATAAGAAAATGTCTTTCCTTCTAAATGGCAGCATGAGCATGGAGAGCTAAGAAAGCATACTTTGAGGTAGTGTTAAGTGTTAGCTACCTTTCCCTTGCTTAATTTCGGTGCTCTTGTAAGAGCTATTAGTTCAGCTAATTGAGCACTCGTGTGTGGGGAGAGATGTTATTTAGAGTGACTACTGTTTATCCTGCCTTATGTATTTCTTGCTTTACTGGCTGTTTGTTAGCTAAGGGCTCCCCCTAGAAGGCAGTAATCTTGCCATATTATGTGGGGTATAAAGAGTTAAAGTTAATTTGGAGGCTTTTCTGACCAGTGAAGCTATTGTGGAAGTGGTTTGGAAACAATAGGTCCTCCTAACTGCAACTAAGAGGTTTAGAAAAATATTGGATTAGTTTTACTATCCAATAAAAATAATGAAAGTTTGACTATCATTAAGTTTGATAGGACTTTTTTATTAAAGATTGGCAATATGGTTCACTCTAAGCTATGGAAAGAAGGTTATAAAGAAAGTGATTTTATATAAGGAAGGATCTTGTATGGTAAATTTTTGTCCTAGAAGGAAATGACTGGTTGTTTAAAGGGAGGATATTTAGAACAAGTTAGAAAATTTGCGTATGTTGTACGAAGGTCAGTGAAAAATAATGAAATAATTTAATAATTAAAGGAAAGGAACTGGCAAGATTAACACTATCCTGAGATACCCCTTACAAGGTTGTGCTATGGGAAGATGGGAGGCCTGGATTAGACAGGAGAAAAGAGGGACACTGGCTCTAGTGTTTAGAAGGTAGTTTACTTTCCTTTAATTTCCATAATCACCCAGGGCTCCTGTGCTGTAATGGCAGTTTGAGACGCTGGAGCCAGTGTTTGAGCCCCAGGACCCATCAGACTCTCTGTGAGACTGGTTCTAAACACAGTGACCTTTGTCTCTGGGGGAAGTTTGATTTCCAGTGGCCTCCACCATAGGCTGGACAGGGTTGAGGTGGCTTCCTCTTGCTGTTTGGGCATTCCTTCTTAAAACGCCCGGGCTTGCCACACAGATAGCAACTAGTGGATGCACCTAGTGGATCCTGGAATTAGCACGCCTGCAAAGCAGCTGCAATAGCCTTTGTTCTTCTCCTGAGCATTCCCTCTTTGGGGCCTCCTCCTGGTCCCTATTATAAAAGATTGAAGTGGCCACCCTCAGGAGGCTCTCTAAGGTACTATCTGGTCCTACAGCTTGCTTCTATAGTTTCCTTCTAATATCAGAAGCTGCCTATGTAATAAACTTGTCTTTTAGAATGAGCAGCCCCTCAACTGAGTCAGGGGTTAAGGAGGTGTACTCTATCAGTGCCTCCCTCAGCCTTTCCTTAAAGGCTACAGGATTCTTCTCTGGCTTTTGGTTTATCATAGACAGTTCAGAATTGAGAGGACTGGCCTTAGTTCTTCGTAGCCCCTCTAAAATGCATATTAAAATGTGCTTTCTTTTCCATTCATCTGCAGAGCTACTGGGGTCCCAATTAGTGTTGTCAAGAGCAACTGCTTCTCTTTCAGTTGGGAATGGTGTTTCTGCAATTCCCTATCACCTTTCTTCACTTTTGGTGTGTTATAGAAGATATGTTGCTCATCTCCAGAGTTGTCTGCTGCCTGCAGAGCTATTTTTCAGTTGCTGTTAGGATTTGGTTTAGGAGCAGCGTAACATACTTCCACGTGAGGTGAAACACCTGAGTCAAATTCTGGAAAGCTTCTCTATATCTACCACAGTTGTCAGAAAATTGGCCTAAGTCTCCTTTTATTTGCCTAAGGTCCTGAAACGAGAAAGGAGCTTGAAGAGGCCCCAAATAAGGAGCTGCAGATGGTTCCCCTGGAAGTTGCTTTTGTAATTTGGAGGAATTATTATTTTGGGCCTTCCTGATATGATTGATGAAAGAGCTGGTCTTACAATGCTTGCAAAGGTTTAGTAAAAATTCCATACCCTTGTGTAAAAGAAAATGAGTCACTTTTCTCTTCAAACTCCTGAGGTTAAAGAAGTTCCAGTGTTGCAGAGTGCACTGCAGAGGGGTGCAAACTGAAGACAATCTGTTACTCATCTAGAAAAAGAAGTGAGAATAAAAGCATCCTTTTAGTTGCCTTCCTTTCAGTATATGACCCAGGAGTGTCCCCAGATTGTTTTCCCTCCTTGGTTCCTGGGTTGCAGCATCCTGTTAAATGTGCCGCCCATGGTTGTAGGTGTGACCCTCCAAGCCATGGCACCAGAGAAAATGAGCTTTTGGGGCTAGTCACACTCACCCAGCCAGCTCTAGTTCTCTGCCTGTGATTTCCCTTTGATTTCCTAAACTTGTGTGACCTGCTTGGCTCCCCGAAAAAATGGATCTCCAGAAAGACTGTAATGGTTGCCTTTGGGCAAGGCTTCTTTAATGGAGGCAATGTGCTAGATTGCCTGCTATTATGGCCCGTGCTGAAACATTTACCCTTAGAAAAATGGTTCCGGTTAACTTCCAAACTTAAAATCTCTGTACTGACTAATTTAAAAGACAATAGCATAAAACAGTAATTATAATCCAGGAATTCCACTAATTAGTGTATATTTGAAACAATTAAATTAGTGTAAAGACATATTATCTGCATCCCCATGTTCATTGTAGCATAGTCATGATAGCCAAAACATGGAATCAACCTAAATGTCTATCCATCAATGAAAGAATTAAAAAAATGGAGTTTATATTCAGTTGGTGCAAAAGCAATTTTGGTTTTTGCCATGACCAGAGAACTTTTGCACCAACCTAATTTATGCAATAAAATAATATTCAGCCTTAAAACAGAAGGAAGTAATATCATTTGTGACAACATGGTTAAACCTGAAAGACACAATGTTAAGTGAAATAAGCCAGGAACAGAAAGACAAATACTGTGTTATCTCACTTATACATGGAATCTAAAAATGTTGAATTCACAGAAGTAGAGGGTAGAATGGTGGTTAACAGAGAGAGGTTTAGGGGGATATTGGTCAAAGAATACAAAATTTCAGTTAGATAGGAGTAATAACTTCAAGAGCTCTATTGTACAATATGGTGACTGTGGTTAATAATATATTGTATTCTTGAAAAATGCTGAGTGTGGATGTAGAGTTCTTACCACAAAAATGATAACTACATGATGTAATGCAAAAATGTGATGTAATATAAAAATTAACATATTTAATTACCTGGGGTAAGTCATTTTGCAAAGTATATTTACCTCAAAACATCATGTTGTACATTGTAAATATGTATCATTTTATCTGTCAATGTAAAGAATTAAAGATAAAAATAAATAAAAAAATGAAACAGTTGTGGTGAGTTAATACATAAAGATGCAATTGGTTTGACAATAGCATAAAGCAGACGAAGTCATAGAAAAGAGTGTGCATACTATGGAAAATAAATTTATACGTAACTGAACTAGATTATTATAAAATAATGTTAATTCTAACTCCCAGAATAACTACTAAGAACATAATTCAAAAATTATAGTAAACAACAAGGAATAAAAATGGTATACTAGAAAATATATACTTAACAGAAAACAGAGAGAAACAAAAAATACATAATACTTACGAAAAACAAAGAACAAAATGGGGCTAATTGGACTGAATGAACATTGACTCATGCAATTGAGTTGTAAATTATTTCCTAAGCATGCATCTGATGCTTGCTAAGATTCACAGAAATGCAGAAAGTTTCACGGCTTTTCTGAAAAAAGAATGTAGCTTCTTTCCATAAAACTAATTAGCCAAAGCAGACTTTTCCCAATTTGTTTTCTTACCTTCCAAAAATATTTCCTCACTGTTGATATTGGAGGTTCTTAATTTAACAGTAGTTTTTCTGTACTTTATTACTTAAAAGGACGCTGATACCTTTTTGTATTCATCCGGCATGGTTTCTATCTGTCTTGCCCTGTTTCTAGATGGAGTATGAAGAAGTATCATTATTTCAAGAAGTGAGTGGTACTTGAGTTTCATATCTAGTTTGGTCAAACTTGTAAGTCCAACAATCTGTTAAAGAGCAGAACTTTAGAATTTTTAAACTTTTATTTTGCATACTTTTTATGATGTGCAACTTAAAAAGAATTCCAAACACAACATCATTAAGTGTGTATCTTAATTTTATAACCAGACTGAAATCCTGGGAGTGTCCAAATGACTACTCGATTTCCTCTAATAATATTTTAGATAATAGCAAATTGCTTTTTGAATAATACCCAGGTCCTTTAATTTCATCAGTGAGGAAAAACTGCAGATTTGAAAGATGGAAAAGGTATTTTAAAAAGCAAACCTATGTTTTTCTTATAGTTTGGTTTGCAATTACCTAACAGTAAAGTTTCTGGGAATATTCTCAAGGAATCCTTTAGAGCCAAACTGATATTTACTAAAGCCAAACATGGATGATGATGTAGCCAGTCAAAAACCAAACATACAAATAACATATAAATTAGCAAAACCTAGGTTTTCTTCCCCTATTTCCTCCACAACCAGACTGATCTCCAGCTACTCTAAGAATGTGGGCAATTGTTAAAAAAAAAAAAAATAAAGAAACAAAAATAAAAACGAAAAACAAAGCTAATGGAAAGAGAGTTTGAACAATGATCAACGATGAATATCTTGACAGGAAACTTTCATCCCAAAAATAAGGTTTCTCAACTTGAATTTTAAGAAAATCACAAAGTGCCAATACAGAAAACACTGTTATCAGAAAGAAACCTGTTGAGAAGCTGAAATCTGATATTTAGTAATAATTAAACATAGCAGCATTTTGTGTGTGTTTTTTAAGGCTTTCACCTATGTGTTGATTGTGGTTTCAAGATAAAGGAGTTCAGTGGCTACTAGGAATGGGGATGCAATAGACCTCCTTTGATGAGTCGTGATCTATTTTAGCATGTGAAGCCTGTTAAAAGCTCTGACAAACCTAGTAGTAAAAAAACACTTTGTTATACTGGGCACTTCCCAAACTCTTATAAGCAAACATAAGGTCTGTTTTTTAGACCAGTGCCATTGAACACAGTTTTAAAAGTGTTTGGACAGAGTCAGTTATTAAGAAAATTAAATGAGGAATATTTATTTTTATTTTATGGGCATATCAAATATTGGTGGTAGTGTAGCAAAAAATAAATTGCTGATGAGTACTGCAATTATGCATAATCCTTATGGAAGACCATTTGGCAATATATGTCAGAAGTTTTAAAACTTCTAAGCATTGGACACGGTTATACCACAAGATGAACTGCACTATTAATTTACATATAAAGATACATATTACTGGATTATTTGTAATATGCCCCCGCAAAGGGGAATGAGCAAATACATTTTAGGATGCTATATATTGAAATAGTAATATGATGAAAAATAATATTTAATGGAAAGGGAAATATGCTATATAATTTAGTGAAAAAAGTGCAGGCCATAATACATATGCTGTATGTGTACCTTTGTATAAAAATGTATATACATTTGTATGTAGAAAAATAATAGAAATATATAAGCTAAAATGTTATCTCTGGTGAGGGTATGTGTATTTTTGTTTTCCTTCTTTGCTTATCCATATTTTTCACATATATATGTATATATTTTATTATGAATAAATTATGAATATTGTTTCTTACAGCAATATAAAAATACAATATATGCATGTATATATATTTGTATACTCCTTGTATTTTTATATTGCTATAAGAAATATAATGTTCATAATAAAATAATATTTATAAAATAGCCCATAACACTTTACCTCATTTTTACTCCCAACAAAAAAATACTTGAAAGCTGAGACTTTGTAATGGATGCTTTGATCTTTTGTATGTCTGTCTTTCAAAAGATTGGAAATATCGAGTCACATTATAAAACCATGTTGCAACCTATTCAGTATACATCTTTGAGTTTGTAATTTGAGGGTGTATCATTTCATTCCTTCTAATTTACTAAAATATATATTTTATTTGAAGTGTTTTGTATAGGTTTTTTTAAATGTTACATATGTTTTAAATATATTTTAATAGGCAAAATACAAGAGAAGAATTCTAAAGAATTAGAAGCTTATGGCCTCAGAGAGCATAATATGTGTCCCTTGCAACATAAGGCAGAGAAGATAATGTATGTTTCTCCCTAGAAAATCCAAAGGACTGGAAATGAGCTAAGGAGTTATTTTGATGTTTGGGGAAAGAGAGGTGGTAGCAGGGGCTAGCCTTCCAAAATTAACAGGAGCAAAGAATGTATCAGTGCTTCCTGTGAACACACATCAGCCTTGCACACAAGGGTATATGGGGTCCTATCCAAAATGGCCGCCTAGAGCAACAACGCAAAATCAGCAGAGATAACCCAAAGGTAGTGCTATATTGCTACAAAGCTGGGAAGGGTACATCCAGCAAAAAGTGAGCTGTCTTCACCTGTAACAACACTGTAAGGCAGACATCCCCGGAGACGGCAAGAGGGTCTCCAAAGAAACCATGAAATAAATGTCAAAGGAAATGGTGAGTTTTGAACATATTGCAAGAAGATTGGTATTCTGAATAACCACAACACTATGAATCAAGTCAGAACTTTCTTCTCTCCTTACAAATCCTTCTTCCCCATGCTGCAATCCTGGAGAAGTTATAAATATTATTGACAAGGAGTAACACTTGGTAGAAAACAGCAGATTTACAGGGCCAGTGAAAGAGAAAAATAAAGTTGCTTTACGATTACATTCCATAGATTTTGCTTGCTCAGGATAATCGTTATTTAGTGGGAAAGGAATAGGGTTGTCACATTAAAAAAATGAATCCTAGTTATTCAATTTTATCTAAAGTCACTAGTTTTTGTATATTGATGCAAATGATGCTTGGGTATTAATATGTTAAAATATTCACCGGTTGCCTGAAATTGAAATTTAACTGAGATTTCGATACTTTTATTTGCCAAACCTGGCAATCCTACCTTCTTTGTATTCTTTACTGCTTACTGGACTAAAGTCTACCTTGCTTGATATCAGAAACCTTATCCTCACTTTCTTTTTATTGCATTTTCCTGGTATACTTTTGTATCCTTCTATTTTTAGCCATTCTAAATCACTTTAATTTTAGTTGTGCCTCATATACACAGCAAAGAATTGGGTTTTGATTTGTATACTCCAATCAGACAGTCTTTTCTTAATAAGCAAGGTAAATCCATTTAGATTTACTAAGATGGTTAATATGTTTTGTCTCAATTCTGCCATATCGTGTTATTATTTATTACTTGTTAATATAAAGTTATTTCATACTGTTAGCCTGTTTTCTTTGCCTTTTAAGTTTTTCTGTACTACCTTGGTAAATAGAGAAGACTATATTTGTATTCTAAATGACTTTTGTATGAATTATTCTCTGACTGTCTCCCTGTGGGGTTGAAAAGGGCTTTCTGCTGCTCCTATTAGTTAGTATCAGGTGGACCACTCCACGTGGCTGTCCCTTTCACCAGGTTTTGGGAACTGATGCTTCATTTCAAGCTTGGGGTGGGAACAGCATTCTGATTATCAGTAGTTCTAGAGTGATCAACTCTCCTTTGTAGCATCCTTATAAGCAGCCCATATCTATGTATACAGTCCCTCTTTAAATGTTCCTAAACATACCAAATTTGAGAGGACCATGCATTTTCTGCCATTGCTGACTAATACACAAAGTATTTAATTAACAAACAAGCTAACAAAACAGAAGTCATCGCAGTGGATGGCTACAATGAGAAGAAAACTCATTGAATATAGAAGATAATTTGGAAATATTTCCCAAAACTCATAAACAGGGGATAGAGATAAAAATAGGAAAAAAATGAAATAGACGGTAGGCACATTATAGACATTTGATATACTTAAACTCTGTATTTCCAAAGGAAAGAACACTAACGTACAGAATTGATCATGAAAGAAATAATAGCAGGGCTGACTTGAGGAAAAAAAGAACCTGAAAGTTGAAATGGATCACCCACATCCAGGAAAACTACTGAGGGGGAGATCCCTCCTTCACTTACACTTGGAAATACTCAAAGGACATGAGAGATATTACTATGACTGATCATGGAACTGTTTCCCAAAGAACTAAAAGTCAATTTTATATTCTTCTACACAGTCCCAGAGGCAGCCATTAGCAATCTATCCAATTTGGAAGATTAGATGAAATCTGCTTGCCATTCAGAATTTAATATAAAACTTAAGAATAAAAGGCAAGGAAATACTATTTCTCCAAACACATAGGCTGAAAAATGTAACTGTCTAAAATTTTAGACTCTATGGGACAAAAAGATCCATGTGGGTGATGACCCAGCCATCTTTGCTGCTGTTCTGTTTGCCAGCTTCTGGCACCCTAGGAATGCCCACAATTGTCCACTGTGTAAATAAAAGGAAGAGAAATGGGGCTGGCCTGGGAAATCTAAAGGATTAATATCAGAAGAAAACTGAATAACATTCACAGAGGAAAAACAAATGTGACCCAAGAACTCTGTAGATAAAATAGCTCAGGTTTTATCGAAATGCACTTCAGCCTTATCTAAATACCTTCTCTAAAGAAAAAAAAATCATAAAAGTATTTTATGTAATTTATGCCAACAAAAATGTTTCAGAGTAAAAATATATAAGTGTCAACTCAGAGTTTTATGTTATATTATTATTAACCTAAAATTAATAAGCAAAAAATGTAATTCCTTCCAAGGAAATATTCAGTGGTGAAAATGACGTTCAAGAAGACAACATTTAATAGAGAAAGAAAACAGTGACCAAAAATCTTTTTTTAATTTTCTTTTGTTTTTGAGATGGAGTCTCACTCTGTCGCCCAGGCTAGATAGAGTGCAGTGGTGCGATATCGGCTCCCTGCAACCTCTGCTTCCCAGGTTCAAGTGATTCTCCTCCCTCAGACTCTGGAGTAGCTGGGACTACAGGCGTGTGCGACCACACCCAACTAATTTTTTATTTTCAGTAGAGATGGGGTTTTGCCATGTTGGCCAGGCTGGTCTCGAACTCCTGACCTGCCTAGGCCTCCCAAAGTGCTGGGATTACAGACGTGAGCCACCACACCTGGCTTTTTTTTTTTTTTTTTTTTTTTTTTTGAGGTGGAGTCTTGCTTCGTCACTAGGCTGGAGTACAGTGGCATGATCTCAGCTCACTGCAACCTCTGCCCCCCAGGTTCAAGCAATTCTCCTTCCTCAGCCTCCCGAGTAGCTGGAACTACAGGTGTGCACCACCACAACTGGCTAACTTTTGTGTTTTTAGTAGAGAAGGGGTTTCACCATGTTGGCCAGTCTGGTTTCGAACTTCTGACCTAAGGTGATCCACTCGCCTTGTCCTCTCAAAGTGCTGAGATTACAGGGGTGAGCCACCACACCCAGCCAGCAATCTTATTAATAATCTATGTCATACTCATATCATAGATTAACATGGAGTCATTAATATTATATTTTCAAAGACTTTTCTTTGGTCTAGGAAAAGTCTTATAGTATAATGTGTTTTTGTTTTGTTTTATTTTTGTGTTTGAGGTAGAGTCTCGCTTTGCCACCCAGGCTGGAGTGCAGTGGCGTGATCTTGCCACACAGCAACCTTTGCCTCCCTGGTTCAAGCCATTCTCTTCTCGTGCCTCCTCTCCTGAGTAGCTGGGATTACAGGCGTGCACCACCACACCCAGCTAATTTTTGTATTTTTAGTAGAGACGGGGTTTCACCATGTTGGCCAGGCTGGTCTCGAACACCTGACCTCAAGTATCCGCCCACCTCGGCCTCCCAAAGTGCTGGGATTGCAGGCATGAGCCATTGTGCCTGGTCTGTTGTAGTATATCATTAAGTAAAATAAGAGGACACCAAAAACCTAGGTGAGTTTTGGTTATAGATCTTCTACAGTCTACAAATTATTAACAATATTATACCACATTACATCATTTCCAAGGTGTTCGGGTTTTCCCATTTTAGCATCCTGCAAAAGACAGCGACTTTGCAGTTGATGGGGTCTTACAATCCTTTAAACATGGTAATTTTTTTTATGACAAATTGAAAATAATGGAATTTTCTTACTTGCAACGATAGATCATATCTGATATTTTTAACCATTCACACACCTAATGAAATATCATTACATTTATAGTACTTAATGTGTAATGTCATTGTTGGATTACTGAAATAATTTGTGAATAAACATACCACCAATATTTTCTTTGATTTTTTTTTTTGTTTTGAGACAGTTTTGCTGAGTCAACCAGGCTGGAATGTAGTGGCACAATCACAGCTCACTGCACCCTCCACCTCCTGGGCTCAAGCCATCCTTCCACTTCAGCCTCACAATTAGCTGGGACCACAGGTGCCTGCCACCAAGCCAACTTAATTTTCTTTATTTTGGAGAAAGGAGGTCCCACTATGAAAATACTGGCCCCCAATATTTTCATTCCTCAAGAAATAAGAAATCCTTCAATATTCTAATATATTTTTGTCAGCAAATCAGAGAATTACATTAAATTTTTACTAAAATTGTGAAAAAAAGAAAAAGAAAGTGAAAACAAAATAGAATTATTTCCTGAAGAGAATGTTTTAAGCAGTGCCTTCAAAGTATATATATACACTGTGGTAGCTTGTATTCATACATTAAATCCAGATTTTAATGATTTTGTTTTAGTTGAAGATATGGACACAACTTCAGAATACCATCAACGTTATGAATTTTCATGCATCTTTTTAAACACTGAATTTTCTTACACTATGCTAAGTTTACAGATATTGATTAGCAGAATTATGGAAGATTAAAAAGAATTTTTAAAACCTAAATCGTGTGCTGTTTTGAAGAGATCACATGTCTTTGAAGTTTAAAAGAATATTAATGCAAAGTAATCCTTTTTAAACAAAACCACATCTTTTACTATGATTTGAAATTTAGAAGCAATGTTACTGTAAAATACTTTAGAATATATTATTTTTAATTTAATTGGAGAAAAAAGCCTTAAATATTCTCAACTGTGAAGACACATGTATAAATGGTCAATATTCTGTATGAAAACTCTTGGAGGTAGTTTGTTTGTCCCAGAGGTACTTACGGTTTTTTAAAAAGTAAATATAGGATCTTTTTTTTTTTTTTTTTTTTTTTGAGACAGAGTCTTGCTCTGTCACCCAGGCTGGAGTGCAGTGGCGCAATCTCGGCTCACTGCAAGCTCCGCCTCCCGGGTTCACGCCATTCTCCTGCCTCAGCCTCTCCGAGTAGCTGGGACTACAGGCGCCCGCCACCACGCCCGGCTAATTTTTTTGTATTTTTAGTAGAGACGGGGTTTCACCGTGGTCTCGATCTCCTGACCTCGTGATCCACCCGCCTCAGCCTCCCAAAGTGCTGGGATTACAGGCGTGAGCCACTGCGCCCGGCTAAATATAGGATCTTGACATCTAACCATCAACATGTCAAGTTTAAGTAGAATTTACATGAAAAACATATTGACATGAATGATGTTCTAGACCTTCTGTAGTTGCAGTTTAGAAATATGTCATCTCATCACTGTTTTATAGCAACTCTAACCTATGCTCTCCTTTTATAAATGAGCTTTAATGTGGATCTCTGTTTCTGAGAACTGTTTAGATAGCTTTCCTGGTTCTCCAGGCTCTTCTGAGTATGACACACTGCCTGGCTTTCGCCAGTCCTGTCTGTAAATCCCCACTTAGTGGATGCTGGAGTCCTGATACCTGTTGACAGAATTCGCCTAACTGTTGACTGTTTGTTAGTTAATAAACTGTCTAGTTTTTTTGTTTTTGTTTCTTTGTTTTGCCACTATCTAGCACTCCAGATTACCTGGGTTTGCAAAATTGGAAGAGTGCCTGATCATCCTGGGGCCAGATTATCAACTGTCATTTTACACTAAAGTTTGTTTTGTCATTTTCGTGGAGCTGAGATTCTTTCACTCGGCTGTCAGGCAACTCTAATTTATAAGTTAATACAAAAGCTTTCCTGGTATCTTCATACAAAGACTAAAAAGATGAATTCAACAAACCCCAATGAATAAATTATTTTTTGGCTATGTAATGCACTCTTAAAGCTATTGGTGATTAGTTGCACTAGTTTTCTATGCAACATATCACATACACAAATGTAGCAGCTTAAAACAACACACATGTATACATAGTTTTCGTGGGTCAGTAATTCACATATGACTGGCTGTGATCATTTGCTCAGAGTCTCATAGGGCTGCAAAGTGCTTGTGGGTTGCATTCTTAGCTGAAGGCTTCCCTGCAGGTGAATTCACTTTGATGCTCACTGAGAATTCTGGCAGAATTTATTTCCCCGTGTAGGACTTGGGACCCAATATTTTGTTGGCTGTCAGCTGGATGTGACTCAGTTCCTACAGGCTGCCAATAGAACCCAGATATTTCCCACAGTTCCTTAACACTTGGCAGCCTTACTTAATCAGCAAACAAGGAGAGTTTGTAGAGAGAGTCTGCTAGAAAAAAGTGTCATGTAATATTACTCAATCATGGAAGTGACATCCCCTCACCTGTGACAATTTCTATTGGTTGACAGCAAGTTATAGGTTCAGCCCACACTCAGAGGGAGGGGATTATACATGGGCATGAATACCAGAGGTAGGGGTTATGTAGGATTCTTCTAGAGACTGTCCATCAAACTAGGATATATGTGATGGGTTTTGGAACATTATTGATATAGTTAGCCACCTTGCTATGCCAATATGTATTCTTAGTAACTTATAGATACATTAAGCTTTTCTGTGTAGATCACAGAAAATCACAAAAATAACTGCCTTGTTTTTTCTCAAATTCTTAATTTTATGTTTGTTCTTATTGTACAGTATAAGTGATGATGGTAGAGATGTTGACTTGTCTCTGATTTTAAAGAAAGTGATGCTGATGTTTTACAGTTAAGATGAATAATTTCTATACATATTTCATACATACCCTTTTATTAGGTTAAAGAAGCTTCTATTATTAGCTGCTATAGACTTTGTTTTAAATTATAATTGGGTTTTATATTTAATCAGAATATATTTATGAATCTGTTGTAATATAGTTTTTTCTGCCCTTTAAGCTACAAATATGGTACATTTTCATTAATACATTTTCTGATGTTAAATACTTCTGACATTCCTGGGAGAAACACAATTTGTTAATGACGGGTGTACACACACATAAACAGACTACTTGTATTATTTTACTATTGCTGTTGCAGCAAATTACTAAAAACTTAGTGTCTTAAAAACACACATTTATTATCTTACCGTTGTTACAGCTGCAGAGGTCACAATTCTGAAGAGGATCTTGCTAGGCCAAAATAAAGCTATCGACAGAGCTGTTCCTTCTGGAGGCTTTAGTGGAGAATCTATTTTCTTGTCTTTTCCAGCTACTAGAAGCTGCCTGCCTTCCTTGCCTCATGGCCCCTTCCGTTTATCTTCAAAGACAGCAGCATAATGTCTTCAAATCTCCCTTGTGTCTGAACTCTACTTCTGTTGCTGCATCTCCTCTGACTCCGATCCTTCTGCCCTCCAGCTTTTCTTATAAGGACCCCTGTGAATTCATTGGGCCCACCTGGGCCATCCCCTCCAGCTTTTCTTATAAGGACCCCTGTGAATTCATTGGGCCCACCTGGGCCATCCCCTCCAGCTTTTCTTATAAGGACCCCTGTGAATTCATTGGGCCCACCTGGGCCATCCCCTCCAGCTTTTCTTATAAGGACCCCTGTGAATTCATTGGGCCCACCTGGGCCATCCCCACCAGCTTTTCTTATAAGCACCCCTGTGAATTCATTGGGCCCACCTGGGCCATCCAGGCTAATCTTCTCATCTGAAGATTCTTAACCTAATCACCTCTGCAAAGTCTCTTAGTCATACAGGGTTGCATACATACTGGTTCTGGATACTAGGACATGGACATCTTTGGGGGCCATTTTTCTGTCTATGGAACTGTTAGATTCAATTTGCTGTGCATTGTTTAACATTGTGTGTCTTTATCATTAGTTACTGAATTCTTGTCTAATTTTGGAATGAAGTTTACACCGGCCTCATTCAATGAGCTAGAGAATCTTCCCTTATTGTCTGTTACATAGAATAATGTATAAATTGAAATTATTCATGTCTTCAAAGTTTAGTAGAAATTATTTTGTAAAACTGTCTGGGTCAGATGTTTGATTTGTGAAAGTATTTAAAAATTTCTGCTTCTTCAGACTTCCTATCTCTTGAATAAGTTTCACTAACATTTTTCTGAATATTCACTCATTTCGTCTAATTTTTAGAACTTAAGTGACAAAAGTTGTTCTTAATACTCATTTTTAATCGTTTGCATGTGTCTAGTTATGGGCCCTTTTTGTTATAAATCTATTTATATATGCATTTTTAAAAATTTAGTCAGCTAGATAAATTTTGTTACTCTTTCACTTACCTTGTTAGTTTTTCAAATAACCACTATTGACTTTGTTGAGTCTCTCTATTCTGTTTTTGTTTTATTTTATTAAATTTTCCTCCTATCTTTAATATGTTTTTCTTTATGATTTCTGTGATTCCCTTTCTGTGACTTCCTTATGATTCTGCCCTTTTCCCCTAAAATTACATTACATGCATTTCGCTTATTAATGTTTTAAAGTCTGTATTTTTTAAATATAAACATTAAATTCTATGAAAAAATTAAATGCTATGAATTTTCCTCTAAGTTATGCTTAATTGCATAGCAATTATTTCATTTAACTGAAAGTGATAACTATCATTTAAAAAATACAGCTTTGCTAGGTACAGCATTCCAGAGTAATAGTGACTTTTACAATGTTAAAAATCTGTGTTTCTTTTTTGCTATTGAGAAATCAGGTGTCAGTCTATGATAATTGTGGTTCTTTGTTGATGATCTGGCTTTATGCTGTTTATTCTTCTTCCTCTCTGGCTCCAAGCTTAGGTCCTGCCTCTGTCTTTAGTGTTCCCTAGTTTTAATAAAATATATTAAATAATATTTTATATACATTGTGGCCCATGTACCCTTTGAAAAGTATACTTCACTAGTTCGTTATTAGTTTTTAACAAATAAAACTCAGATTTTATAATTTCATATATTTCTTCTCTATGATTTCTCTCTTTTTTTTTTTTTTTTTTGAGACAGAGTCTCTCTGTGTTGCCCAGGCTGGAGTGCAGCGGCGCGATCTCAGCCCACCGCAACCTCTGCCTCCCAGATTCAAGCAATTCTCTGCCTTAGCCTCCAAGTAGCTGGGATTACAGGCACCCATCACCACGCCCGGTTAATTTTTGTATTTTTAGTAAGAGACAGGGTTTCATCATCTTGGCCAACCTGGTCTTGAACTCCTGACCTCGTGATACACACTCCTCAGCCTCCCAAAGTACTGGGATTATAGGCATGAGCCGCCGCGCCTGGCATCTATTATTTCTTTTTGAGATTTCTTGTTGTCGATTAGACTTTTAATTCTCCAACTCTTACATTTAGTTTTATATTTTACATCTTTTTGCCTCTCTGCTGCACTCTGGGTATTAATTATTTCCATTCATTAGTTTGTTCATTCTCTTCTTAGCTTAATTTGTTAGTAACCCATCCATTTAGGTTTCCCTAGTAATAATCCTTTTTTTTCCTAGAAGTTCTATTTGATTATTTTTCAAATTTTCTTGTTCATTTATTGTAGATTCCTGTTGCTTCATCATTTTTGTTATTTTTATTTCATATTTTTAAATTGTACACATTTATTTTATGTTTTATATTTTAAATCGTTTACGTTCTAGGTCAGTTGACTTATTTTTCTACTAAGTCAACTGGCCTCGAACGTAAGCTATTTAAAATATAAATGATAGCTTGTTTCCTTGTTGGTTTCATAAGTTTTTATTGCAAATGCAATTTTGATTGATTGAAGTCATCCCTGTAGCCTAAGTGATGCTCTCATTCCTTTACTTCTTCTAGGAGGTATGGGGGGTGCTACTGAAGAGGGGACATTTTAGGGCCCTTTCAGTGTCCCAGGTTTAGTGAGGGAGGAGGAGTTTTAAATACAGTTCTCCCGTTTTGCCACTGGCTTGCAGCTTAGTCTTTAGATAGTAGCATGTATTGTATAATTATCTTCAGGATAATGCCACATTTGCATTCATTACTGTTCCTACTCATATATTTGCCTTCCAACTCTTTTTGAAAGGAGGGTTGATAATTTCCTTTATTTCCTGCTAGTCATAATATGTAATAAGATTCTGTTTCACACAAGGTCTAATTCCACATTTGAAATGGAAGAAGCTCTACCGCCTTATGATGAAAATAAAGAATAAAAATAATAAAAACTAAAATAAAATGGAAGAAATGTTAAGTGTGTAGTCTACCATACAATCAGAAGATTAAAACAATAAATATTTTTTAGAGAATTCATTCTTTATTCAGATATATAATCTATAGCTGATTATTTAGATTTCACCCTTCTTTTCTAAATCTTAAATAAGTCTCTAGATTTTTGTTTGAATTTTAGACATATAAGTTGTTTTAAAGACGTCCTCATTGGTTTTTCAGCTATCAGAAAGCAAAGGAACTATGCTTTTAAAACCCTATTTGCTGATACTGTGAGTTTAAAAAAATTGTATTTCAATTAATTTTTTTATATTGTCTTTGACTAGGGAAAATTGATTTTTATTCTTAAGGCAATAGAAAGAGTTGTAACATTTTGTTCTTTATCATGTTGAAATTATTGAAACAGAAGAAAATTAGATTTTATGGTTGAGGTTATGTGTTAAAGGGTAATGGAGGAGTTAAATCAAATAACATATAAAATATAGGCTGCCTGTGCCTCAGTTCAGTGCTCATGGATTTGCTGGTATAAAATTTCATGAAGATATATATTTTGTAGATTTTATACTATCTTTTAAAAATCCTTTTTGCTAAATCTGAGAGCATGTGTATTAGCTCCTACAGAGAACAAAATCAGTGTAGACCATATAAATTATAACATCTGATAATAGCCTGATGTATCAGTACTTTATCATTATTTTATCTAAATCTACATTCAAAGACAATAAATCATCTTGGGTGGTGAAATACTTGATCAAGGCTAAACTTGTTTTTCTGGCTCTGTTAAGTATGTGACATGTAATCTGTGACCATGGCTAAATATTTGTGCACTACAAATAAAAACAACACACCACCAATACTTGAATTGAGAAAATATCTAGTTTTTTAGATATTTTAGGCTTTCAGAATTAATGTTTTCTTTCTTTATGAACACTTCACAATTGTTAACCCATCAGTAAATGCAAGTGATCTGATATTAGGATGGCTTCCATTGGTCTCTCACTAATCTGAGGCTTTTGAATTATGATATGAAATGCACTGCTTTTGGAATTTTCCTACAGAAAAATATATCAATTTAGAATGTCTCGATCTCACAGAAACCATAGTGATTTATTATTTTGTAAGATAAGATTGGCCACAACTATTTCTAATATGACTTTATAAATGGCATTTTGTTTTTTCACATCCAGGATATCCAGGAAAATAAAAAATAATAACCTAATTGCCTTAATTATTCAACACAGAAATAATACTTGAGTTTGAAGCTTTGAAATACTTCTAAATTATTTCTTTATCTTAACAAAGATAAAGAAAATAAATAAAATAATTGGAATCATTAGAAAACCTAACAAATCCATACAAACTGAGGGAATGAATTATGAGATTATTCAAGAGAGTTGAATTATTTTTTCAAGAGTCATGGTTGCTGTAAGTGCTTAAGCCACTTACAAGTTGCTAAGTTGAGGTTTGGCTTTAGGTACAATAAATATGGTATGAAATATTTCTTTGCATACAAATAAGTTATATGCTAATGTTCCAAAAGCTAGTGTATAAGGCAGGTTGGCAATCGCTACATAAATTTGTTTACATTATTAATTTGCTTAGGATAATACTTATTTCTAAAATGAGGAAAAGATCGTCTGTGTGTGTGTGTGTGTGCGTGTGTGCGTTTGTGTGCACGCACATAAAATTTTCTTCAATCATCGCCAAACGATTATACATGCTGAAATGATGGAGTTTGAGTCAATATGTTGTATGTACTATTTTTATTGATGCCTGGTAATATTTACATATTAAAAAATCTGTAGATTGACAAGAGATCTTTCTGAATTCATTATAGTAGCCGTTGTTACATCAAAGTTAAGACATCAAAATCATATTGAATAATGTATGTTTATTGCCCTTTCAAAATTAAAACTCTAGAGATTTATCACAGATATTAAAGCTAAAAATTGAACCAGGTAATTCTCAGAATTTTTATAGAAAAGTTTATTTTTAAAATTCAAGACGGAAATAATTTTGATTTGAGTTAGGTGCCTTATACAATAAATCAAGAAAATAATTATACCTAGGTGCTATTCTGAATATTTGAAAATATTTTTAGTTTATTATTGGTAGAGATAATTTATTTACATGTAAATACTTACAGCACATGTACAATAGCATGTTTTCTTTCCATGCTTCTAGTGGAGTCAAAGAAAAACAAAATATAAACTTTTTGAAAATGTATTTTATTTCTAGCTTTAGAATTAATATTGGATATGGCTTGATGGCTCACATCTGTAATCCAGGCAATTTGAAAGGCTAAAGCAGGAGGATCCCTTGAGCCCAGGAGTTCGAGGCCAGGCTAGGCAACATAAGATCCTGTTTCTACAAAAAAAAAAAAAAAAAAAAAAAAAGACCGCCAGGTTAGGTGGCACACACCTGTAGACCCAACTGCTCTGGGGGCTGAGTGTTGAGGATTGCTTGAGCCCAAGAGGTTAAGGCTGCAGTGAGCCATGATCATGTCATTGCACTTCAGCCTGGGCTACAAAGTGAGACCTTGTCTCAAAAACAAACAAACAACAATAAAAAACAAAAACAAAAAAACAACGAAAGGATTAATAGTGAGTAAAATTAGGATATCCTGATTTTGAGGGTTCTGTAATTCATTAAAAACTCAAGAATTCTACAATTTCTGTTTCTACTCAGTTATGACTGGTATTCAAGTTAAGAGCCCTGAGTCCTGTCTCCCAAGAGTCATATTTGAGAGCTGGTGTTTCCTAAACCTAAATCGGGTGTGGAGAAAAGAGTGTCTTCTCTGAATCAGAATTTGCATGCTTGTAGTCTATGGCACTTGTCATGAATCTAAATTTCTGGAAACAATTACTAACAGCCTCAATTAAGAACTTTTTTGTCTGAACTTCCTCTACATGATTTTTTTGATCTTTGAGGTTTTCAGAAACTTCTAGTTTATCAGGTTCTGAGTCTTGGGCCTTGCTTCTGCACTACACTATGTCTTTTATTTTCTTTCCTTTCTACTTCTCCTCCTCATTTCTATTTTTTAACAGAGTAATATCTTGATAAAAGTGTGCTTTTATTAAACATGTTGATAGAAGTGTGCTTGATAAAAGTGTGCTTTAGCATGACATCAGAAGACTCAAGTTCACATCTTTACTTGGTGTGATTTAGGACAATCAGTTTTACTTCTAAGGGATTTAGCTTCTTTATGTATAAAATGATAGAATTAAACTAGTTTCTACCGTGTCCCTTGTTGTTCTACAACAATTTTTTCCCACAATTGCCATTTATTTTTATAGATATGCTATTTTCTAGCTTGCAGTAAATTAAGAGATACACTAAGTCTACATTTTTGAATGTGTCGGCAATTTTTTTGCAATATGGAATTAATCTAAATAAGCATTTTTGGTAAATGGTTTTGCTTCAACTTGGTGTAACTCTATTTTCATCATAACTGTGTCTCTTAAAATTTTACTCTAGAGGAGCTTTTCCTTGGCCTTCTGTGTATTATGTTTGATTTAACTTTTTGAGCTATTGCCCAAATGTATGTCTTCTATCTCTTTCTCTCTCATCAAGACCTGATATAAGAGCTGGGGTATTTAGAAGATGAAGGCTAATATGAACTCTTGAGATTTTTAATGTCTTTTATTGCACTCATTTCTCTGAGAGAGACAGAGCAGTTAATTGAGAGGAACTTGGTTTCTATGTCTGGCAATATTATCATGCCTGGACTTTATAATAACACTCTTTAAAATGAGAAGCATAAATAAGATGGTTTCTAAGGTCTCTTACCATGGAATTTCTATTCCATTATGAGTATGGAGGCCTCGATTCTAGATCAACCTCAAGAGCAATAAGCCACTTGTATAATAATGAATTGTCCAAAAAGGGGAAAATGAACTGCTACAGGACCAAAATTTTAGCACTCCTAGTCCACAACTCTTCTTCAAACCTTCTATTCTGTATAATGACTTGGGGCCTAACTTTTAACATTAATGAGCAACACTCCTTTACATTTAAAGAGACCCATGAGGGTTTGAGGATAAATATTCCTTTTTCAAAGTAACCTTTTTTCAAGAATTATTGAATATTATAGGTTATCTTTGCATGAAGCTTTTTCTAATCCAGTATGTCAGAGAAATCTGTGCCCTGCTTATTTTTCTGCTTACAAATAATCTTGCCATTTGGACCTTGATTCTTCAGGAGTGGAAATGGTATCCTAGAGAGCTTCCTGCTTCACTTCTGTTCCCTCAAAAGTCCCTTGTCTCTGATCCAGACCCCACTAGTGTATACCATCTACATGCACAAGCTGACCTCATGTATCATCTAAATTTAGCTGCTCCCTTCTCTTATCATCTGGCCCAACCTTCCCAGATCCGAAAGTCGCTTAACTGAATAGGTTCACAATGATCCTGCAAAGACCAATGGTATACCTTCCAAATATTTCGTAGTCAGTCCTTTGTGGAAAGCATTTCACATAATAATATCTTTTCAAACTCATTTTTTAAATTAATTTTTTTATTTTTATTTTTATTTTTTGTTGTTACATACTGCAAGCAACCTAAGTGCTCATCAAACTCATTTTTTGGGTCCCTGTAGTTCACTCAATTTTCCCATAGGTCATCTATCAGACGTTTGCTTTTAGTTATTATCCATGTCACTAGTAAGATTTTTTTTTTTTTTTTTTTTTTGAGATGGAGTCTTGCTTTGTCACCCAGGCTGGAGTGCAATGGCGAGACCTTGGCTCACTGCACCCTCCGCCTCCCAGGTTCAAGTGATTCTCCTACCTCAGTCTCCTGAGTAGTTGGGATTACAGGTGCCCACCACCATGCCCAGCTAATTTTTGTATTTTTAATAGAGACAGGGTTTCTCCATGTTGGTCAGGCTGGTCTCGAACTCCTGACCTCAGGTGATCCGCCCGCCTCAGCCTCCCAAAGTGACTAGTAAGATATTTGAAAAAAACTCAGCTTAATATTAATGGAAAAGGATGTTTACTTCTTATAATGACAACATAGTAATTATGAACACACCTTCATTGTTGAAAGTTGATGTGTCTAATAATGGTTAAATATGTATTTTCATTAGCGCTTCCACAAAAGCTCTCTGACAGCATTTAATATGTTTTCTAAATAAACTCCAATTACAGATTTTCATGAGATGCAAGATAGTCTAGTTTTGCCAAAGAAGAGGAAATTTAGCAATGTTTACTATGATGAAGGGGAGAAGTCTTCCAAAGCCTGCAAAACACTTCATAACCTTAGTCTACAATGGCCAGTGAGCTCAGCAGTATCTTTATATATGTACAGTGGTACTGTTTGCAGAGATGTGATAATTTATATATTTTATTAAGATACATTGAAATGGATATTTGATATCTTCACACAGGATTAAATACATTAACTTTATTTTAAGATTAATCCAGGAAAGAGTATTGTCATTGTGGAAGATGAGTGGAACTAAAGTCTATTTTAATGTTTTATGAAAACATTATTAAAAAATCCATCATTAGTTGCATTCTCCCTCAAGTCACTAAGCTCAGTTAAAATACATTAAGCTTACTTTAAAATCAATAAAGTATTTTAAAAGTTTTTTTTTTCCCTGGCACCAGGCAAAAGTGAGATGTATTTATTTTAATCTCCCTTAAACACAAGTACCTAATCCATCATTTGGGCTCATGTATTCCTGAAAATATTATTTTGTTGAATAAAGTGTCATTTCAAAGTGTATGTTTCAATTATTTCCTAGAATCATAGGAAAATCTTTCTCAGTCCTACTTGGGCTTTTATATTGTTTTGTTTGCATATTTTTCAAGTGTGGTAATTTTTTTTTATTACTTGTTGTAAGGATCCATATGGACCCAAATTGAATCAGACATTGAAAAATCACAAGACTCAAGAAATCTGTAGGGACACAAAAGGACAACTACTGAACTATTATATGCTTACACTCACAAGAAGTATGTAAAGTGGTCAAATCATAGAAACAAAATAGAAAGACAGTTGTCAAGGACTGGGAGTAGGAAGGAGGGAGAATTATTGATTAATAAATTAATCAGTTTCACTTTCAGTTTTGCAAGTTGAGAAGGTTTTAGAGGTTCTAGATCTGTTGAACAATAACATGAATATACTTAGCATTAAGGAACCATACATGTAAAAACAATTAAGGCAGTAAGTTTAACATTATGTGTTTTTTTAACCACTTTTTTTTTTTTTTTTTTTTTTTTTTTTTAGGGAGAAAGAAAATTATAGGGAGTGACCACTTCCTTAACCATGGGAACTCTTTTTTTCTCATGGCATATCTCAGATTTTCTTGTTGATTTCATTCTCTTCCCTGACTCATTCTTTCTTCTACTTTTATATCATGTATCTACCCCATAATGTCTGTGTCCTCATTCTTTTGGCTTATTAGGAACATTCACATAGACCCAATTCAATCTACCGTCTTTTTGTCTGTAATTTTTAATTTCTATTGCTAATTTTTTTTCTGTGTTGCCCAATATAATTCCAGAGACACGATATGGTCGTTGCAGCCCATTCGTGTCTTCTCTTGCACATCATATTTAGTCGGCCATTTTATGGAGTAACTACTCTTGGCTTAGAAATCAAATGCTGAGTCATTAAAAATATTCAGGTGAAATGATTTGGATAATCATTGCAGGGCTGCCCCTTAAGCAGTGGGTGGCAACATTTCTCTTAGAATATGTTGTAGCTGCAGTGGGCTCTGTAGTTGACAGATCAAGGTTCACCTGTTTTGGTTTTGTTTTGTTTCTTGCTTCTCCTTATTCCTTGGCTTTCCCTTCTCAGTCAACTTCATTTGTTTTCATCCTGTCCTCACATTTTTTTTATGACTCCATGCTTCTCACAAGTATATGTTTCTTTTCTCAACCATCCATTATTATTCTCATGTAGAAGGATCGTGTTTTCTCTTTAGCTTCTAAAAATGGTCGAGATGATTCCTGGAATTTTTCCGGTTGTGTTGCCTCACAATAATTCACAAGGCAACATCTCTAGAAAGTGATTTGAAGTAACTCCTCCGTTTATTTTATTTTTTTATTTTTATTTTTTGAGATGGAGTCTCTCTCTGTCTCCCAGGCTGGAGTGCAGTGGCGCCATCTCGGCTCACCGCAACCTCTGCCTCCCAGGTTCAAGTGATTCTCCTGCCCCAGCCTCCTGAGTACAGGTGTGTGCCACCAGGCCCAGCTAATTTTTTGTGTTTTTAATAGAGAGGGGGTTTCACCATGTTGGTCAGGATGGTCTCAATCTCTTGACCTTGTGATCCACCTGCCTCTGCCTCCCAAAGTGCTGAGATTAGAGGCATGAGCCACCGTACCCGGCCTCCTCTGTTTATTTTTAATGTCATAACACATAATCCTGAGTAGGTCATCTTAAATATATAACTTGTTTTCCCCCTTAACACCTAGTTCACTATTCGATATTAAATATTTTCTCTAACCTTTTTATTTCTTCATGGAGACTCATGAAATCCTTCTCACCTTTAACCCATTGGATTTTATTTTATTCTCTGTGGGATCTAAGAGCCAGCTGTAGGTATAGTGAGTTTACTCTTTCTTGCATTCAGGTATCAACATAGCAAATATGTTTGTAGTTTTAAGGTCTACTGTTGTCAATCTAAAGAAATGAAAGATTTTTTTCTCTTTAAATCTTAAAGTCAGTTATTGGTCAAAGACAATTCCTCCTTGCCCTCACTGAACCCATAAAGCAAAATGTAGACATTTGTAGTGGATCTATATGTCCCAAATAACTATACTCACTTAAAATTTATATACATATTTTCAACATGTAATTAATTGTGAGGAAGAAACTATAAAGTTCTAATCTTTCTACTATAATTAAATATGTTAACTTGAACAAGCCATTTAACCTCTGTGTTTCCTTGTACATTTGTAAAATCAGCCTCCGAAAGACTTTCACTGTTGACCCGTCCAAAAGGTGGAAAGACAAAATCCTCTGGCACTGACGGCCCAATTTTACTTTTGAGTGCAAATTATGAAATTCTCTTCCAGTTTATAAAATCATCTATTTTCACTTTGGACCAAAAGACCGGGTATGTGAGATATGCAATTGAAGTAGTATCTAATAGAAAATTAAATCTTTTCTCCTCTTGTATTAGTGCATTTTAATTGTTATTGTATAAACTTGTTCAAAAGAGACGAGTCTACTTTAAAATTCAATCTAAAAACACCTCCACCCAGAGGTGGGTCACTGGGGCCTCATTCTGCATTAACACAATATTATCTGACAGCATGAAAATTTGTTTTGCTGTCCATTCAATGAAGGATATAACTGTTTCTGAGCTTTATCTTCTGTTAGATACGATACTGATCTTTACCTGGCAGATATAAGATTTAACTTGCTTTATTTTTATAAGTGTTTAACACACTTTCTCTTTCAAGAGAATTTTTATACTTAGTCTGTTAGACAACTAATGAAAACACCAAGAAGCATAGTATAATATGTGCTTTGCTTACTAACAGACCCTCAAGATTGAGTAAATGCAGCACACCTGGATGAGCTAAATGCATTTTTTAGCTTCTATGATGACCTGTCATTCTAAATACTGTATTTCACTTGCTTTTATCTATAGTATTCCCTCCCCCTTGGTCTCTCTAAATGAGGTTCTCATTTCAGTGTGGTTGCAAAAGCAATTTCCCATGGTTTCCTGCAGACTCTCCAGCTCTAAACATTATTAAGATTTTTCCATATACATTATAAACCTTTCTGCAGCAGAACAGTGAATCATCATAATTTTGTTATGCCAAATCCGCAGGTGATAGAAACAATAAAAAAGAAACCAAGAAAAGACTCACAGTACATTTTACCAAATGATTTCTGACCAGTGTGACATCTTTATAAAATTTTAAGAAATGTGCTTATTCTGTCCTTCTCACAGCCTTTCACCATTGCCTTTCATCTCAGTGAACGAATATAGTGAGTATGTCACCTAGCACCTTTACTCACTTTCTTCCTTTTCTTTTGAGACAGGGTCTTGCTCTGTTGTCCAGACTGGAGCTGATGTGCAGTGGTACAATCATAGCTCACTGCAGTCTTGAACCCCTCAACTCAAGCAATCCTCCCACTGACCTTCTTGAGTAGCTGGAATTACAGGTGGCACCATCACACCCAGCTGATCAAAAAAAAAAAAATTCTGTGGAGACAGAGTTTCACTATGTTGCACAAGCTGGTATTGAACTTCTGAACTCAAGCAATCACCCTGCTGTGGCCTGCTAAAGTGCTGGGATTACGGGCATGAGCCACCATGCCCAGCCCCCTCTACTTACTGTCTACACTTCTCTATGTCAATTTCATCAAACGTGTAACAAAATTAAAGAGAACTTGGAAAATAGGGACAGAGTATGACACTACAAACTTAACATGACCATTGTTTGTATTTTTGCATCGATTCTGTTCTAGACCTTATCTATATAAATAACTCTTTTGACATGGTCACAAGTAGAATGCTCATATTGTTTACTTTTAATATCTTTACTCACCATTACATAGTATGTATGTTTTAGGTTGTTGTGTAATAATCATAACTATACTTTATTATAACTTTTCATTTCCTTGATTATTTCTTTGGCACAATCCGAACGAGCTGCTAACTAATCATATGATCTGTTTCAAGGCTTTTGAAATGCATAGCGAATTTACTTTCCAAAAATGTCAGGATTTTTATTGTTGCTTGCCAAACTCTGCATGACAATACCCGGTTCATATATTCTTTATAGTACTAAGAACTAGGTTTCATATATTTAATAAGAATAAATTATATCTAATTTAAATGTATATT
Organism: Symphalangus syndactylus; assembly: GCF_028878055.3. Taxonomy (NCBI): domain Eukaryota; kingdom Metazoa; phylum Chordata; class Mammalia; order Primates; family Hylobatidae; genus Symphalangus; species Symphalangus syndactylus. Next base: position 10,700,556 of record NC_072442.2, on the reverse strand, counting down.
TTTAATTAAAACAAGGTTACTAGTTCACAGACTTTTTTTTTTTTTTTCTTTTGAGATGGAGTCTCACTCTGTCATCCAGGCTGGAGTGCAGTGGCACAATCTTGGCTCACTGCAACCTCTGCTGTCCAGGCTTAAGCAATTCTCCTGCCTCAGCCTCCTGAGTAGCTGGGATTACAAGAGACTGCCACTGCACCCAGCTAATTTTTGTATTTTTAGTAGAGACGGGGTTTCACCATGTTGGCCAGGCTGGTTTTGAACTCCTCACCTCGTGATCCACCCACCTCAGCCTCCCAGAGTGCTGGGATTAGGGGCGTGAGCAACCACACTCGGCCACAGACATCTTTTTAATATTTGTTACATATTATTACTGAATAGTCTGTTCTATTTTCTTGCTTATTTAAGCACTGATTTCTCAATATCATTCTATGAAATTTTGTTTGTATTTTTTATATGATAATTCTGTTAGACTTACTTCTGCCACAATTCCTGAAATGCCATGTATAAATTGTTTGGTTTGTTAGTTTTATGTTATTTTAGAAATATTTTATATTTAAGTGGTTGATCAGGACTTTCTTTTTAAATTTTACGGTAACTCTTAGAAACACGGATTCATTTTATTCTGCCTACAAGTTTTGTTAAATCTGAGATGCTATAGGAAAAATATCAGTATAGAGGAGGACTTGGAGCTTCTACACAAAATATTTTAATATCTAAGGAATATGTAGAAGCCAATGACACAGTTAATTCTTTTATATTTTATTTTGAATTATTATTTAGTAATATCACTTCAGATATGACTGAGAATATTATTATTTCCTTATTGCAATTCAATAGGTCATTTATATGAAACAATATTTGGATGAGTTAGTTAAAATGATTGGTTTAAACAAAAGGATTTCTGTCTAATGGATATCATGTGGAACAGTAACATTTCTCTCTTTGCAGTAGTCCATACAGAATAACTCCATCACTACAAAAGGCTAAAGAACTCAATAATGTGAAATACCACCCTGCCCCCCAAACCAGGCTACATATCTTAAATACCATTTTGGGTAACATTCATTTCAAAAGCAAAACACCAACTTTAACCTGAACTCCTCTGGAAAAACGTTTTATTTATTTGATCTATAATATTTTACATATGTATTGGATACAGGTGATATTTTGTTACATTATAGAATGTGTAATAATTAAGTAAGGGTATTTGGGGTATCCCTCACCTTGAGTATTTATCATTTCTATGTGTTGAAGACAGTTCAAGTCCTCTCTTCTAGCTACTTTGAAATATACAATACATTGTTGTTAACTATAGTCACCCTACTCTGTGCAAAACATTAGAACTTACACCTTCTATCTAACTGTATGTTTGTACTTATTAACCAACCTGTCTTCGTCCCCCTCTCTTACCTCCTCTATACTTTGTTGCCTCTGGTGACTCTCATCCCACTCCCTACATCCGTTAGATCAACATTTTTAGCTCCTACATGTGAGTGAAAATATTCAATAATTGATTTTTTGGTGCCTGGCTCATTTGACTTAACATAATGACCCCAGTTTTATCCATGTTGCTATAAATGACATGATTTCATTTCTTTTAATGGCTTAACAGTGTTCTATTGTGTGTGTGTGTGTGTGTGCATACCACATTTTATTTATCCATTTATCTTTTGATGGACATTTAGGTTGATTCCATATTTCTCTATTGTGAATAGTGCCATAATAAACATGGGGGTACAGGTATACCTTTCATATACTGATTTCCTCTTCTTTGAATAAAGAAGTGGAATTTCAAGATTATATGGTAGTTCTATTTTTAATTTTTGAGAAATCTCCATTTTTTTCATAGTGGCTCTATTATTTAATGTAGATACCCAATAACAGTGTATAATAGTTTTCAGAGTGGCTTTATTATTTATTTATCATTTTATTTATTTATTTATTTATTTATTTTTTTGAGACAGAGTCTCTGTCTGTCGCCCAGGCTGGAGTGCAGTGGCGTGATCTTGGCTCACTGCACGCTCCGCCTCTGGGGTTCATGCCATTCTCCTGCCTCAGCCTCCCGAGTAACTGGGATTAAAGGTGCCCACCACCACGCCTGGCTAATTTTTTGTATTTTTGGTAGAGACGGGGTTTCACTGTGTTAGCCAGAATGGTCTCGATCTCCTGACCTCGTGATCTGCCCGCCTTGGCCTCCCAAAGTGCTGGGATTACAGGCATGAGCCACCGCCCTTGGCCTACTATTTATTCTTATACCCAATAACAGTGTATAAGAGTTCCCTTTTCTCTGTATCCTTGTCAGCATCTGTTATTAATGGTGCATGTCACAATTTTTATTTCAGTTTAAGAATAAATAATATGGAAATAAAATATAGTAATAATTTATACTCTTCAGAGGTAGGGTCATGGTCTTTAATTTACACAAAGGGCTCTCTAAAGTTCTGCTACTCTTGACTGAGCCTTCCACTTTCCACTAGACTGTATTTACATCCCCATCTTCATGAGTTGAGGGGCCATTTTGCTTTTCTTCATTTCAGTGAATGTGGATCATGATTAGTTTAAATGAAAGTAGGCTGATATTCTTTAGAATATATTTAAGCTTAAAATTTAATTTTACTTAAGAATAAACTATAGCCCACAAAGAAAATGTATGTTTCCAAAAGCACCGTTGACCACTTAACATTGACTATATACTCAATATACATATCACGACAACAAAACATCTCTCCTTACCACTAAAATATACTTCTAAGGGTAAATATTCAGTGCAGGCTTACCAGGCACTATTTATTGGGTAACTCATAATTTGAGTAAGAGTTTATATAGAAAATATCAGGGACAGACAAGACAACATTTAAGAAAATCTGTATATCATATATGTCCTGGACGGTAATGAAAATTTCTTTCATTTGATTCCCTTGAAAACATTTTTTCAAGCAAGTGTTTTTCCTAGTTACTCTTTAGTATGAGAATATTTAATAGATGGTGGTAACTTAGAAATTTCGCCATTAACAAAAAAAACCCTTCCCCCACCAACACACAGACACATCCTCCAGTGATTTTTTAACTCTCTATTCCTTTCCCTTTCCATGTTCTCACACTTCAGAACATTCCCAGCTTCGGCAGCAACCCTGGCTTTTATCTTACTTCCTCTCTTAAGAAAGGCTGGATTAATTAACTTGTGATCATCGTAAACTCACTGACCAGGGTTGTTGACTCAACCCAAATAAGGTAGGTCTGATTTGTAAATAAGCAAGCAATTGCAATGGGGAGTTGTACTAACTTCACACTCAAAAGGTATATATGACTTTATTTTTGCTATTTCTTCTACTGATAAGTGGGTTTGAATTATTATTATTATTGTTTTATTTATTTATTTATGTGAGACGGAGTCTCGCTCTGTCACCCAGGCTGGAGTGCAGTGGCGCGATCTCGGCTCACTGCAAGCTCTGCCTCCCGGGTTCACGCCATTCTCCTGCCTCAGCCTCCCAAGTAGCTGGGACTACAGGCGCCCGTTTTTGCATTTTTTGTAGAGAATAAACTATTTTTGGTTTCACTGTGTTAGCCAGGATGGTCTCGATCTCCTGATCTCATGAGCCGCCCACCTCGGCCTCCCAAAGTGCTGGGATTACAGGCATGAGCCACCCTGCCTGGCCGGGTTTGCATTATTTTTATTACTAAATATCATGGGATAAAATCAAAAGCCTATTGCATAAGAGAAACAGAAATTTAATTCCAAGCCTTGGCATTTAGTAGCTTTATGGCCTTGGGTAAGTTATTTATTCATTTTTAGCTTCTGCTTGCTTATCTTAAAAAAAGGGACAATATGATCTTCTTTATAAAGTTATAAAGATGAAAAAAAAGTGCATTCATAACTTCCTAGCACAATGCCTGGCATATGGAAGGTACTCATTAAGGGTTTTCTTTGTGCAAACAAGGATGGGTGACAGATTTATGTTAATAAGTGTAGCCTGGACAAAAGATATAGGACCCCCTCAACACTTATCCATCTTGCAGCAGTAATTCGTTTCTTTTTATATTGTTAAATAACATTCCATTTTATTAATAAACCACATTTTAAAATTCATTCATCAATTGTTAAACATTTAAGTTCATTCAATTTGTTGCTACTGTAAATTATGCTTCTGTGGAACATCTGTATACAATTGTGGCTATATACCTGCGAGTGGAATTACTGGGTCAAATGGTGACTCTAAATTTAACCTTTGAGTTACTGTCAGATTGTTTTGTAAAGAAGCTAGCATATATTCCATTTTACATTTCCATCTGCGGTGTATGTTGGTTCCAATTATCCACATTCTCACTCAAACTGGTAATTTTCTACTTTTAAAATTATAGCCAGCTTAGCAGATGTGAAATGGTATCTTACTGTGGTTTTGGCTAGCATTTCCTTGATGGCTAATCTTGTTGAGGCTCTATTTATGTGCTTATTGGCCATTTATATATCTTCTTTGGAGAAATGTTTATTCATATAATTTCCCATTTTAGAATGTTATTATTTTTTAATATTTGTTGTAAGAATTATTTATACTTCTATAAACAATTTTTTATAAGATATACGATTTGCAGATACTGACTTTAATTCTGTGGGTTGTCATGTCACTTCCCTGATGTCTTTTGAAGCATAAATTTTTAAAAAATTTTTCTTATGCCTTTACTTCTTCTACTTGTTTTGGATTCAGTTTATTGTGTTTTTCAGTGTCTAAAAGTGGGAGATAGCATCACTAATAGCTATATTAACCTTCTAATTGACCACTTATTTTCCGATCATGGTAGTCCGTTTTCTGTTGCTATGAAGAGACACCTGAGACTAGGTAATTTATAAAGAAAAAAGTATTATTTATTTTTTATATATTTTTTAAGACAAAGTGTCACTCTGTTGCCCAGGCTAGAATGCAATGGCATGACCTCTGCTCACTGCAACCTCTGCCTCCTGAGTTCAAGTGATTCTTGTGCCTCAGCCTCCTGAGTAGCTGGGATTACAGGCATGTGCCACCATGCCCAGCTAATTTTTGTAATTTTAATAGAGACAGGGTTTTGCCATGTTGACAAGGCCGGTCTCAAACTCCTGGCCTCAAGTGATCCTGCCATCTTGGCCTTCCAAAGTGCTGGGATTACAGGTGTGAGCCACTGCCCTTGGCCAAAAGAGGTTTATTTGGTTCACTCTTATTTTTTTTTTTTTGAGACAGAGTCTTGCTCTGTTGCTCAGGATGGAGTGCAGTGGTGCAGTCTCGGCTCACTGCAGCCTCTGTCTCTCGAGTTCCAGCAATTCTCCTGCCTCAGCCCCCTGGGTAGCTGGGATTAAAGGTGCACCCCACCGTGCCTGGCTAAATTTTGTATTTTTAGTAGAGATGGGGGTTTCACCATGTTGGCCAGGCTGGTCTGGAACTCCTGACCTCAGGTGATCTGCCCACCTCGGCCTCCCAAAGTGCTGGCATTACCGGAGTGAGCCACTGCACCTGGCCAGTTCACATTTTAAACAGGCTATACAAGCATGGCACCAGCATCTGCTTTTCTTCTGATGAGTCCTTGGGAAGCTTTTAGTCACAGTGGAAAAAAAGGGGAATCAGTGTGTCACATGGTGAAAGGGAGAGGGAGAGGGAGAGGGACAAAGAGGTGCTAGGACCCTTTAAACAACCAGCTCTCCAACAACCACCTCTCCAGAAAGGGAGAGGGGGAGGGGGAAGGGGGAGGTGCCAGGACTCTTTAAACAACCAGATCTCCAGTAAACAGAGAGGAAAAGGGAGAGGGAGAGGGGAAGGGGAGGGGGGGTGGGGGGGGAGGTGGGGGAGAGGTGCCAGGACCCTTTAAACCACAAGCTCCCCAGTAAACTAATGAGTGGGAGAGAGAGGGAGAGGGAGAAAGGGAAAGAGGTGCCAGAACCCTTTAAACAACCAGCTCTCCAGTAAATAAACAGAGTGAGAACTCACCCATTACCACGAGGAGGACATTAAGTCATTCATGAGGGATCAACCCCTATTACCCAAGCATTTCCCACTAGACCCACCTATAACTTTGGAGGTCACATTTCAAAATGACATTTGGAGGGAACGAAACATCTAAAACACATCACTGGTTCTGTATTCCAAAAGAAGTTTCGTGACACCTACCTCTGTGCTATTACTGAGAAATATATTACATTTCTGTATGGTTTAGGTCTAGCAATACAATTACACACAAGTTACTTTATACAGTTTTTAAAACTCAATTAAGAAAAGTAAAGAGAAGAAATACTCATTTATATTCTCTTTGATAATTATTTGTTTTATTGGGTTTTTTTTAAGGATTTAAATTATGATCTGGTGTTACTTGCTTTTAGTTTGAAGTATTCCTTAGTGCTTTTTGTAAGGCAAGCCTGTTTGCAAAACATTATCTTAGTATTTATTTTTTTATGTTTTAATCTACTAATATTTTTCATCTCCATTTTAAAAAGATAGCATTCTGGATATAATAGTCGGTGATAGCTGTGTGTGTGTATATGTTTTTGTTTGTTTGTTTTTCTCTTTGAGCATTTACTATATGCTCCTAATGCCTTCTGGGCATGCATTATTTCTGACGAGATGACAGATGTTAATCTTATTGAAATTCCCTTGTATGTGATGAGTCATTTTTCTCTTGCTGCTTTCAAAATGTTCTCCTTGACTTTGGCTTTCTCTATTGTAACCATGATGTGCCTGGTGCGAATCTCTTTGCATTTATCCCACTTGGTTTTGGTAAACTTGTTTGATGGGTAGATTGATTTTTTTCATAATTTAAAAAATTTTCAGTCATTAATGGTTTTCACTCATTTGGGAGTTTTTCATCCATTATTTTTATCCTTTTCTTTCCTGTTGCTTCTTTTCTCTCCTCCTCTCCTGGAACCTGTACCCATTAAATGTATGTTGATGCTCTGGTCATCCTTTTTCATTTTATTTTCTCTGTATTCTTCAGATTGAAAAATCTCTATTAATGGGTCATTAATTTTGCCCATTGTTTTTCTGCCCATTCAAATCTATTAGGTTGGTGCAAAAGTAATCACGATTTTTGCATCAAAAACAGCGATTACTTTTGCACCAACTTAATACGATGCACCCCTGTGGTGAATTTTTTATTTCTGCTATTGATTTTTAATTGCAGTATTTCTACTTGAATCATTTTTTTCTAATTTCTAACTGTTTTACTGAAATTTTCCACTTCATAAGACATTGTAATTATGCCTTCCTTTACTTCTTTAAACATGCCTTCTTTTTTTTTTATTCTTCAGATATATTTATAATGGCTGCTTCGAAGTCTTTGTTTCATAATTTCTGGATCATGTCACAAACGGTATCTGTTGCTTGTTTTTAAATTTCCCTTCACAAGGGTAACACCGTTTATTTGCATTTCTCATATTTGTCTTTGTTTAAGACTAAATGTCACTTAAGACATTTAGTGACATTATCATTCTTAAGAGAATCTATCATAGCAACTCTGGATACTGATTCTTCCATTCCCTGGGCCTGGTTTTACTTGTAGTTTTCTTTTTTCTTGTTTAGTGATACTGTTGGACTATTTTAGTGGAATCTATTATCTCTTCTGTGTAAAGCATCTGATGTTGATTCACAGAGAGTGCACTGTGGGCATGCACACGGTCATGCCAGGATGGCAGTGGTTTTAGCAGGACTTTCTTTGGCTGTCTCTTTCCCTGATGGTCCTGTAAAGCATCTGCCTTTGTCATGTCACATCCAGCTTTCAGGGTCCACTAATCGCTTGCTGATTTCTCTATTTTTTTTTTTTTTTCTATATGATGAAGCACTGGGACATAAATTGCTCCACAGTCTGATCCAATTAAGCTGGGGCCCATTTTCACAGGTAGATTTTAATGCAAGTCCTTGTTCCTTCTGGCAAACTGCTGGCCTTTGGTCTAGGTTGTTGCACTTAATTACTTATCAACAAAATATCCATTGTTTTTGATAACATTCTTGGGCTTTTTAATGTCCCATAGTCAGTTTCAAATAATGTCATGTCCGTTGGGGAGAGATTCAGTTCTCTGTTTTTTTGTTTGTTTGTTTTGTTTTGTGTTTGTACTGCCTCTTTTCTATCAAAACCTTTGAGGTTCTGCTCCGGAGCTGGGCACATGGACGGCAGCCTGCTTCTATTGGTGTGACACCTCTGCTTTATGAGAAGAACCTGCGGATGGGACACTACTTTCTGCTTTTCTTGATTTGTCTCTTCCAGTATGGAACCTCTTCTCTACAAGTGTAGTGAGGGAAAGACAATCAGCATCCCAATATTCTTGACCTGCTTTTCCTAGGCTCAAGCCTCTGTCCTATGAAGGGAGAATGGATGAAGGAAAGGCATCCTCAATCTCTCTACCACCCTTGATGGAATTTACCCTCTGAACATGAAGTTTGCAGGGGCAGTAAGAAACGCTGTCAGCCTGCCCTTTCCAGTGAGATACCCTGTCCCTCGTCTGGTGGACCCTCCTTCTTTATCATATTTTCCTGGGTTAGAGCTTCTGTCATTGTGGTATGTTAGAGAAGGAGGAGGGAGGGAATAGGTCATGGCTTAGGTGCCACACAATCTACATTCTCCTTACAGGGCTTTAGTTGATTTTCTTGAATAGATGTTTCTTTATTTAATGTATGTTTTCAGGACAATCTCCTGAGATTTTATTTATAAAAAATAATAGTTTGCACCAGTAATGCCTGTTTCATGAACAGTGGGTTGATGCTGCTATTCTAAAAGTCACCCCTGTTATCTTCCCTAAAAGTCACCAATATCTTGAGGTCTATTTAGACTATATATCATAACTGATCACATAGGTAGATATCCACAGATACTTCTTTTATAAAAATTTGGAAGAAACTTATCTATGTACGTTATACTTTCCCAACATTACTTTTTGGGCTACACTGTAGTTTTGAGTTTTATGTATAGCTTTAATTATTTTCAAATTAATTAACTGAAATGTAGTTTATTTACTGTTTTATTCTATATAATTTTACTACAATGTATTCATTTTGTGTGAACCACAGATCTTTAACTCAGAGTTCTAGGGCATATATCTAGTTCGATTACCAATGATTTGCACTTTATTTGCATTTCTCTGGTTATTAGTGAAATGAAGCATTTTTTTAATGTATTTGCTGGTCACTTGTATGTCTTCTTTTGAGAAGTCTCTGTTTATGTCTTTTGACTATTTTTAATAGTGTCATTTGTTTTTTGCTTGTTCAATTGTTTAAGTTTCTTATGGATACCGGATATCAGACCTTTGCCAGATGCATAGTTTGCAAACATTTTCTTCCATTTTGTAGGTTATCTGTTTACACTGCTTAATAGTTTCCTTTGCTGTGCAGAAGCTCTTTAGTTTAATTAGGACCAATTTGTCAATTTTTGTTTTTGTTCCAATTGCTTTTGAGTTCTTAGTCATAAATTCTTTCCAAAGTCCAGAATGATGTTTTCTATTTTTCTTCTAGGATTCTTATAGTTTGTTGTCTTATATTTAAATCTTTAATTTATCTTGAGTTAGTTTTCCATATGGTGAAAGATATGGGTCCAATTTTATTCTTCTGCATGGCTTGAGCATTAGCCCATGACCATTTATTGAATAAGGAATCCTTTACCTATTGCCTATTTTTGTCAACTTCATTGAGGATCATATGGCTGTAGGTGTGTGGTTTTCTATATAGATTTTCTGTTCTGTTCCATTGGTCTATGTTTGTTTTTGTTCCAGTATCATACTGTTTCTGTTAACTGTAGTCTGATAGTATAGTTTGAAGTTGGTTAATGTGATGCCTCTGGCTTTGTTCTTTAAGCTTATGATAGCTTTGACTATTTGAGCTTGTTTTTGGTTCTATATGAATTTTAGCCTAGATTTTTTCCAAGTATTTGAAGAATGTTGCTGATAGTCTAATGAAAGCAGCACGGAATCTGTAGATTGCTTTGGGCAGTATGACCATTTTAATGATACTGATTCTTTCAATCCATGAGCATGGAATATTTTTCCCTTTGTTTGAGTCATGTATGATTATTTTTAGCAGTATTTTGTATTTCTCCTTGCAGAAATCTTTCACTTCATTGGTTCGAAGTATTCCTAGATATTTTATATTCATTGTATGTAGACTTTGTTTTCAAAGGTTTTCTTTTCCCCTTCTAAGCACCCAGTTTTCTAATCAAGGAGAAGGAGAAAAGAACTAAAAGTGAAAAAAAAATATGTCAGCTGAGCCTGTTACCTTTAAAAGTTTTTTTCCTGAAACACCAGTCATCAATTCCATTTATATCTCAACAACGTGATATGGGTTACATGGTTATCCCTTCATGTAAGATAATCTGTGATGTAAGTATTTGTAGCTGGGAACATTAAATTTTGCCAGGTAACACATGAAGATTCCCATTTCTTTTGAGCTGTCTTATTGTTTGTTTTCTTCTTCTTCTTCAAAATAATAATAATAAGCATTGACTTGATTGGCATATGTCTACATTTATAATTAGAGGTTGAAGGTCAGAGAGTGGGTTTTCTAATATATAATTCAGTTATGTTGCTGGAATCGATTTGTGTTTATTTTAGATACATCAATCTTCTGAAGCTAGTTGGTACATTTGAAGTATCAAGCATTCTTGTGAAACCCTTAGAATATTAGAGTTAGAAGACATCCTAAAAAGCAATTAATTTGACTTTTTCCTTACAGTTGTACAAACAAAGGCTATGAAAGCTTAAGTGGCTTTCCTGAAGTTACAGCTGAGATTAAAAATTATTTTTTTTTTCTGATTCCCGGTTTATTCAGTGCTTGTTTACCATGGTTTTAGTTAGCTTTTCCTTATCTTTCCAATTATACTACAAAGTTGCTTGAGGGCAGGGCTGTGACTTAAACAGTTAAATCATTCATTACTCATTACTGTCATTCAACATCTAACATATATATTTAATTAAATAGGTGCTCAATTCATCTTGTTGATTTATCAAGCTCAAATAGTTCCTAGAATAAATATTACATGCTGATTCTGAAAGTTTCCACATCCTGTAAAAACAATTTTAATTTTATAGGATAAAATGGAAAAGATAGAATTTAATGATTCTATTATCTAATATAAAGCAGATATAATCTTATACTTTTTATTTGTCTCAAATACACTAAAGTTATTAATAGATCTTTTAATGCCAATGTACTTATGTAAAAAATATACAGACAATGGAAAGAGAATTAAGCCATTATTTTTCATCAACAAGATTAAGTTGTAATAATTTTCTAACCAAATTTTAAGAACCTATTTCTATAGTGGAGAGATTAAAAAAAAGACTCAGTAAATATGTCAGAGGCTTCCTAAGAACAGTTTCTATCACACTCTAAATATATATAATGCGTAAATCTAATTTTTGTTTCCTATGAGGAATAATAAGTAATATCAAGTTGATATTTAGCTGTTATAAAGTCAAATGACAAATATTTCCAGTTATTACAGAGGTAATTATATATATTCAAAAATAATTGAGAAAGAAATGCTATATAATCTTTCACGTCTGAATGTCATACAGGAGTGTTTGTGTTTTTTTATTTTCCAGAAGAAGATAGGATAAATCCCACTCTAAGAGGACTAAATAAAGGTAATTAAATCTGATTTATCTGAAAAAACTAAATATTCATTATTTTCACCATGTATATATGTGGAAGATAGCCACAAGCAAATTGCTTTGAAGTAAAAAATGCTATCATTTTAAAATTTAAATCCATTCATATTTCTATTCAAATCTGTAAGAGAATATAATTAAGTATCCACTCCCTACCTTCAATTTATGAAGCCTGAAAAAAATGTTAATAATATACTGCAGATGTCAGACATCTGGACTGAAATTATTCTTGTGTGGTAGGATAATGCTCCCAGGTATTAAATATTTGCCTAAAAGCAATTTCTGGTTTTGCTATTTAGGGACAAAATATTGGCTTAAAATGATTATTATTAAAAGTGAACTCATCGAGTAATGTCATTCCTCTTCTCATTAGATTTAAAATAAAGGCAAAGTCCTTTTCCATCATTTCAAAACTCTATGTAATCTGACTTTGGCTTACTTTGACTTTTTCTAGGACTGTCTCTCTCTCCCTGATGATGCTCCAGCTTCCACAACATTCTTTTTATTACTTTAACAGCTCCTTGGAGTCTTTGTACTGCCTGGAATGCTCTTTCTATATCTTTGCATGGCTAACATTTTACCCTTCAGAACCTGGCTAATATGCCATTTATGTCTGAGATAACTTCCTGCCACTCAATCTAAAATAGACACCCAAGAGTTGATCTTTATATCATCTTTAACCCCTTGGTGATTTTTATGATTCTTTATTTTATTGTCTACGTGTGTCCCACTGACCTCTTCTCCAGAATTTAAGCTTCCTGAGAATAGAGGCTTTCTTGTCTCATTCATGTTCTTTCTCTAATACCAAAAAAAAAATTATGTCTGCCATATAATACAGACTTCAAAAATGCTTATTGAAACAATATATCCATAAAACTGGACAGTAGAAAGCAAACAGATGAACTTCGGCAGGAAATCTCAGATTATCAGGTTTAAAACCTTAGAGCTGAAAGTGCCTTAGAGATCAGAGTCTTGATTCGACTCATGGGGATATAATAAGCCTGAAAGTTTAAGCTACTACCCAAGGTCACACACCAAAAGGGGCAGAAAACACATGTATCTGTCATACAAATACTCTTCACTGTTCATTCTCTCAATATTAGCTACACCTGAATTCCTGCTCTAAAGAAACAATGTACCTAGTTTCATTGACCAGAAGACTAAACAAGTATTTAGAAATTTATTGAACTAATGATTTTATTTTGCAAATAATTTTATTGTGAGAAAAGACTAAAGTTTTAGAAATTAATAGAAGGGAAATATTAATATTTGTCTTAGTGACTATATTGAAAAAGAAGGGATAAGATATAATATAGTCCTTGAAACTGAGGTAGAATATATTGCTTGGAACTAATAGAATATGAAACGCAAGGTATAAGAAACAGTGTTAACCAAAACTGACTTAAACATTTTGGTTAGATGGTGAATTTCAAATGGTTGTATTTAATCAGATAATAGGAGAGTTCCAGGTGGCTAAAATGCTTGCCATTTATTTAGATGAAAACATAATAGAAGCAAAAGAACTTAATTAATTTATAAAGAAAAAAGTTGAGACCTTTTTTTTTCTCTCCCTATATAACAATGCTTCCAAAAGTAGTGGGCTGTGCAGCATAGCTATGGATATTTTGCAAATAAATGTCTACTTCTGCCTCTAATGAATGTGAAAGTAATTTAGAAAAAGTTCCCCAGGTAGACTTTGATAACCCCTTGAGTTTTCCCTCCATAATGAAAAAGTTTGTTCTGTTGAGTGTGCTTTCCTTAAAGCAAATGAATTAACATTTTATAAATTGGGTTTACATTTACAGAGAAGGACCTCCATGTTAAAGTTATTTGATTACTAAAGAGGGTAGGATATTATAAATAAAATATTTAAATAATAAGTTAACCCAAAGAAATACATTACATATTCTTGATTATAAAAGCAGAATTATTAACCTCAATGTTTAAAAAAATTCTTATGTCATTTTAAACACACTAAAGAACATTTACCAGTTGCCAACCTATGGGAAAATGTCAACCTTATAATTTGTATATCTACAGTTGCAATAAAGAATAATTCAAGATGTCCAACTATGGAAAATGGCATACAAGACGAAAAAGTCTTTTTTTTTTGTCCTTAATTCTTTCCATTGTTCTTGTAGTTTATAGTTTTTCTTTCCCCAGGGATAGAGATTAATAATTATCTTTTTGAATATATAAAGATATTTATAGATGTTGTGATTTCTTAACATATCTCATGAAAATCTAGGTTACAGAGCCTTTCCTAACTTGTAACTTTATATATGAATAATGTTTTTTGGTATCTTTGTGGTCTGCCTTAGAGATCGTAGGAGGAAATTTATAATACAGAAATTTGCTCAAAGGATAGGAATAGCAACTATTCACCTCCTATGGAAATCATGATCTAAATGACTCAGTTTATTGCAATGTTTTTCTTGTTTTCCTACTTATAATGATGCCTCAGAAAGAGAGAGAGAAGACAGGGTAAAAGGGATTATCAGTTATTAATCACTGCATATAAAAAACTACTGCAAAAGTGAACAGCTTAAAGCACAATAATTTATCCTTTTTTTTTTTTTCGAGACAGATTCTTGCTCTGTCGCGCAGTCTGAAGTGCAGTGGCGCAATCTCTGCTCACTGCAATTTCCACCTCCCAGGTTCAAACAATTCTCTTGCCTCAGCCTCTCAAGTAGCTGAGACCACGGGCATGCACCACCACACCCGGCTAATTTTTTTTTTCATATTTTTTGTAGAAACAGAATTTCACTATGTTGGCCAGGCTGGTCCCGACCTCCTGGCCTCAAGTGGTCTGCCCATGTCAGCCTCTCAAAGTGCTAGGATTACAGGTGTGAGCCACCAAACCCAGCGAACTATTTAATTTGTTCTTGCATCTGCAGTATAGCCAAGACTCAGTGGGGATGTCTTGTATACGCTACATGTCATGTTGATTGGAGAGATCTGACGGGGGTAGAGTTTTGCAAGATGACTTCATCTACCTGTTTATTGGTTCCTTTGGTGTGACCAAGATGTTTAGGACCTGGCTGGTCAGTCTCCCTCCCTCTCTTTCTTTCTTTTGTTTTTTTTTTTTTTCTCTTTCTATTTCTCTATAGGCCCAAACCATTAAATTTCTCACTATACTCTCCCTTTCCAGCATAGTAGTTGAACAATTTTACATGATAGCTCAGGACTTCAAAAAAGCAAAAGTGGAAGCTACTGGGCCTCATAAGTATATTTTCATTTCTGGTCCATTCTACAGCTCAAAGCAAGCCTTGAGGCTAGCCCAGGTCAAGGGTAAAATAGACTTGATTTTTTTGATAGAAATAATGTTATATATGCTCAAAGATGCAAGGTGACATTAGTGTCTATCTTTGCAAACCATCTACTATAGAAAGAAGAATGAAAATGAAGAGAAATGTAACGAAACACAAATCTTGCAAAATGTTCCTTCTCCTTCAATGTTATTCCAGTCAGTGTCTCCTCTACTCATCAAGTTGTTCAGTTTGGGGGTCTTAATCTTTCTTATTATATCAAACCTTAACTATACCTCACTAACTCTGTATATGTGTCCCACTTCCCCCGTCCCTATATTCAATTCAAGCATGCTCCAGCCATCATCATTCTTCCGAAACTAGTTTCATATCTGTTTCTCCCCCTCCCTTCACTATATCCTTCATACTATTACACTTTTGCAAAAAGAGTCATTTTTTTAAAACACAAAACTTCGGCCAGGTGCAGTGGCTCATGCCTGTAATCCCAGCACTTTGGGAGGCCGAGGCAGGCGGATCACGAGGTCAGGAGATCGAGACCATCCTGGCTAACACAGTGAAACCCTGTCTCTACTAAAAATACAACAAATTAGCTGGGCGTGGTGGCGGACGCCTGTAATCCCAGCTACTCAGGAGGCTGAGGCAGGAGAATGGCGTGAACCTGGGAAGCAGAGCTAGCAGTGAGCCGAGATCATGCCACTGCACTCCAGCCTGGGCGACAGAGCTAGACTCTCTCTCAAAAACAACAACAACAAAAACACAAAACTTCATGTTACTTTCTTTCTTAGAAAGCCTTGAATAGCTTCATATTGTATAAACCATGAAATCTAAATTTCTTATACTTTTACATAAAGCACTCTCTAATTTTTGTTTTTGCTGCTATAACTCTTTTGTTCTAGTTATTTCCTTACATATATACAACTCACACTGTTATCATTCTGATTTATTCACAGTTCCCCAAAGTCACTATACTCAGAGTTTATCTCCCTGATTTTATACATGTTTCTCTTTCTCCAGAAAGCTATTTTTCTTCATTTATTTGAAAATACCTCACTTTTTCTATAAGACCCAGCTCAAGAATTTCCCATTCTCCAGAGATTTCCTTGACCTACTCAAATAGGAGTGATAAAGTTTAGGTCTGAATTATTTTTGTACCAAACATTTACAGCACTTAGCATATTGACTTCCATATAGTATCAGTTAATATTCAGCAAATTACATATGAACAAGGAGATACAACACTGTTTGCCATGAGTAACTATGAAGAACATTATTTTCAGTAAGAACAAGCCCACTTTGCAAAGAAAACCATGATCTGGAAGTAGGTTGGTCCATGTGCACAGTTTATCTAAACAGGGCAGAGATCATAATCACGAAGCCCACAACGTTTTCAGCTGTGGCTTTTATGATACAAGGTTATAAAATGGTACTATGGTCAAGTGCCTTTTATTGCTCATTCATCATCTTCTGGAGGTAACAAAGCAAGAAAGTGGCAGAACTGATCACTGCAAAAGCGAGAAGTTGAGAGTATGGTGTTTAATGGTTGTCATGATTCCACCCTATTGTCAAATTTGCGAAACCCATTATATTTATAAAATGTTGTTTAGACTAGATTTCAATGTAATATCTATCATCAATGCATGTATTTTAAAAGATGATTATGCTATCTATAGCTAGCTATAGATAATGCTATAAGTACATCAGATATAGATTAACTCTAAAACAAGCATTAGAGTCTAAAAAAAGCGGGATGTTTTCTCACACAAAAGCACATAAACCTCAGTAAATCTTGAAATGCTAGTGAGTAAAACCAATGTGAAAATTTACAAACAAGTTCAAACTACCAAATAATAAGTTGGAATAAAGTAGTAGAATCTTATCTGGCAATCATGGCTTTATTTTTAATCTAAGATAAACTTCTATTGTTGCCCAGATCAGTTGAGTGTAGGCATGTTTTGGATATGAAAAAAATCTGGTTACTTGTTGGTCTTGAAAATTTTAAGGTTTTGCTGAAATACACATTCTGGGCTGGGCATGGTGGCTCACGCCTGTAATCCCAGCACTTTGGGAGGCAAGGCGGGCGGATCACAAGGTCAGGAGATTGAAACCATCCTGGCAAACGTGGTGAAACTCCGTCTCTACTAAAAATACAAAAAATTAGCCAGGCATGGTGGCGGGCGCCTGTAGTCTCAGCTACTTGGGAGGCTGAGGCAGGAGAATGGCGTGAACCCGAGAGGCGGAGCTTGCAGTGAGCCGAGATTGTGCCTCTGCACTCCAGCTTGGGTGACAGAGCAAGACTCCGTCTCAAAAAAAAAAAAAAAAAAAAGAAATACACATTCTGTGTGACATTTTCTCATGGTGCTCCAGGTTTATGTTTTGAAGTATGTATCTAAAGAGAAAGTATCAGTATTGTGGAATGGGAAATGAAGTACTACTCATTAGGTGATTAGTATCTTCTGGAAATTATGCTTGATATTTCTGCATACATCAGTTTTAAGAACTTGCAATAAATATTTAAGATTAGTAATACTAACTCCAGTTTACATATAAGGAAATAGAAGCCCAGAAATATATTTATATTTAAAATTATTTAAGCAGGATTGCCTATTAATAGGTACAGATAGAGATGGGAATTAAAGTCATCCTTTTTGATTCTTGTAGTTGGGCCCCACAGGAAATCCATCTAAGATTCATATAGGCCACTGTAGCTTCTGAGGAGTAATGACCCAGCGTTTGAAGTTCAGAATGTGAAAGTTGCTGGACAAGTTTCTTGATTGTCATGTGAAGAAAATGTTTCAAGGATCAAATATTAAGACAAAAATTATCAGTAAATTGCTTGGCACCAAGAACCTTAAAGGACAAATTATTATTCTCTTCTCATCAATGAGCCAAACTAAGGCTTGGAGATGAAGTTTTGAATCAGTCAGGGTGGGCAAACAAAGTCAACAAAATCTACTTCTCTGATGCTAGTTTATTTTCCTCTGCTTTGCATTATCTTCATTCCACGATTTTAGTTTGCCCAGAAACCACTAACTGAAGAAAAGGGAATGAGAGAATGCTGAGAAGCACCAGTGAGCAACTAATGCTTTTGCCCCTGAAGTGGCCCATACAACTCAAGCTTCGTTAGCTAAACCTGATTGACCAAACCCAGTCTCAGTGAAGAGTCAACCTCTCTTTCTGCTCCAATTTCCTAAAGAAGTGAAATGAGTGACCAGTAGTGGAGTCTCTCATAAACATCTTTGTCTAACTTCATATCACGTCAGCAAGCAATCTCAGTTTAACTCTAAAGCCAGTATTTTTTCCAAAAGAAAAAATCAACAAAGTGAAAAGGCAATTTACAGAATTAGGGGAAATATTTGCAAACCATACATGTAAAAAAAAGTTAATAGTCAAAATATATAAGGAACTCAGTAGAAAAATAATTGATTAAAAAATGGACAAAAGACCTGAATAGACATTCTCCGAAGAAAACATACAAATGGACAACAGGTATGAGAAAAGGTGCTCAACCTCCCTAATTATCAGAAAAGTGCAAATTAGAACCACTATGAGGTGTTACCTTATACTTGTTATAATGAGCATTATCGAAAAGAAAATAAAGACAGCAAGTGTTGATAAACATGTGGAGAAAATAAAACCCTTGTACACTGTTGAATGTCAATTAGTATCGCTATTAACAAAAAAGGTATGAAAATTTTTGAAAAATTA
The DNA here is from genome assembly GCF_028878055.3 of Symphalangus syndactylus. Lineage (NCBI taxonomy): Eukaryota > Metazoa > Chordata > Mammalia > Primates > Hylobatidae > Symphalangus > Symphalangus syndactylus. The sequence goes on along the minus strand of NC_072442.2, from coordinate 10,681,977 downwards.
AAAATAGAACTCCCAGGAAGCAGAGATTGCAGTGAGTCTAGATCACACCACTGCACTCCAGCCTGACGGCAGAGTGATACTCCATCTCAATAAATAAATAATAAGTAAAAAATAGAACTACTATATGATCTAGCAATACAATTTCTAGGTATACATTCAGTGAAAATGAAATCAGTGTGTTAAAGAGATATCTGTACTCCCACATTCATTGCAGCATTAGTCATAAAAGCCAAGATACAGAAATAGTCTTACCTCCATTGATGGGTGAATGGATAAAGAAAATGTACACACACTTACACAGTAATATTAATCAGTGTTAAAAATAAGAAAATACTTATTTGAGACATTTGGAACAACATGGATAAAACCGAAGGTTATTATGCTAAGTGAAGTCAGCAGACACAACGTGACAAATCCCACATGATTTCATTTAAATGCAGAATTTAAAATAGTCGAGTAGATATATACCAAGAATAAAATAGTGGTTGCCAGAGACTGGGGGGAGGCGGAAATGGAGAGATGTTGGTCAGGCGGTAGAAAGTTTCAGTTACACAAGATGAATGAATACATTCTGGAAATCTAATGTACAACAATGTGAATATAGTTAACAATATTGTACTACAAACTTCAGATTTGCTAAGAATGTAAATCTTAATTACTCTAATGACAAAAGAAAATGGTAACTACATGAGGTGATGAATATGTTAGCCTGATTGCAGCAATTACTTCACAATGTACACCTATATTAAAATATCAATTTGTACTTCTTAAATGTATACAATTTTCATTTGTCATTTATGCCTTAATGAAGATGGAGTGGAAAGTGGGCCAATGTTTTTTAACATCTACATTACATTTTATCTCACATAATAATAGCTGGCATTCCATTTGTCCAGCACTTTAGTAACCACTTTGCATAGATTTTCTCACTGAACTCATATCAATCCAATAAAGAGAGTACTTTTATCATCGCCATTTTTCAAATGAAATTTTGTTTTCAAGTCTTGAAGGGATGGATTATCTTACTCAAGTCACGCTAATGCATGGTATCTGACAACAGAGCCAAATTCTTAACAAAGAGAAAAGCAGTGGAGTATTACAAGTACATCAGATATAGATTAATTCCTAGATCTTACAGTCAAATTAGAACACTGTTTTGAAAAGCAACATGGCATAATCATTTATCAATGTGTAAGTACAGCTATACTCTCAGAAAAATAACATGGAGAAATTATAAAAGAAGTAGTCACTTCTTTAAAAATATGACTACTTGAGGTTGCATGTAGTACTAGTTCCTTACCTAAGGTTCAACTCTTAGGGCCCTTCTCCAGTATACTTTTGTAATATTACCTGATTTCATAGTTCTACTTCATCACCCCAAAATTTGGCTACAATTATTTAGTATTTCTTTTATATAGTTAAACATTTGCTTTTCATTTGGATTTTTTGTTTTGTTTGTTAATTTACATCCAGCTAAATTATTTTAACATGGTATACTCAGCCCCAAGCCTCTTACAGTATTATTCTTTTTGGGGGGTCTGAAGTGCTTTCTAGGGACAATAGTTTTATTTTAAAAGCCACTTTCGCTGGGCGTGGTGGCTCATGCCTGTAATCCCGATACTTCGGGAGGCCGAGGTGGGCGGATCACGAGGTCAGCAGATCGAGACCATCCTGGCTAACATGATGAAACCCCATCTCTACTAAAAATACAAAAATTAGCCGGGCGTAGTGGCAGGCACCTGTAGTCCCAGCTACTCTGGAGGCTGAGGCAGGAGAATGGCGTGAACCCGGGAGGCGGAGCTTGCGGTGAGCCGAGATGGAGCCACTGCACTCCAGCCTGGGCAACAGAGCGAGACTCCGTCAAAAAAAAAAAAAAAACAGCCACTTTCATATAATAACCGAACAACTATCACAAAAAGAGTGAACACATATATTGCTAATTGCATATCAATTACTGTTTTAAGCACAACATAGATTAATTCACCTAAATCTTCCAGTGACCTTATGTGTCAGTCATTTCCTAGATGAAGAAATAGGGCACAGAGCTACGTGCTCATAAGTGATGACGCCTAGGAGTCAAAGCAATCGATCTTTGATTTTTAAAATGTTGTTTATTTTTTAATTTTTGTTGGTACATAGTAGTTGTGTATATTTATGGTGTACATGAGATGTTTTGATACAGTCAATGTGAAATAAAGCAGTCTGCCTTGAAGTCTGCGAACTTAACTTCTATGATAAACTGCTTGCAACATTTAGCAATCTCCTTTGAATCAATTTTCCTACATTTGGGAGATAATTCAAAAGAAAATGGAAAAAAATCCATATATATCATGGTGTTAATGAACATATTAATTAATAATGTAATATTTGAAAGCATTACCAAATAAATGAAAAATTTAATATACTACCATCAAAAAGTCCATATTATATCACACTACTCGCAAAAATGTTAAGTATCAGAATTGCATACACAGAAAATATTTATGTTTTACTATCCAATATATATTTTATTAATATCTAACTCGTGCAAAATCCTAGTAATATATGGAACAAGATAGATGAGAGTCATGCATTCTTCTACTTATATTCTTGTTACTAAAACATGAAATAGAGACAACCGAGAAATAAACAAATTAAGTAATTACAGATTGTTATTATTAAAGATAAAGAATAGGGTTCAAATTGCATCATCACATTAACTAAATACTTATACAATGCACATATTTGCCTTGAACTGAAGGCAATTCACAGTAAATAATTTAGTCTTTACTTTTGGTTGGGACATTACACTGGATTTATATCTCCTTTAAATTTTCTTTAATATGTTTAATTAGAAAAAGACAAATACCCCAACTGAAAAATAGGTAAAGGAAATGAAAAGCTAGTTCACAAAAGAATAAATTTAAATAACCAATTAACAAGGATAAATAAAATTTCAGGGAAAATTGCATTCAGCCTCTGATTAGATTAAGTCACTATTCTATATGCTGTGCAGCACTTATTATTATTTGTTATTATGAAACCACTTTGGTCCCAAGTTTAATTTTTTTTTTTTGCCATCTAGAATATAAATTGCTGTAAAGTGGGAACCATGTCTGTTTTGTAACCCCCTCTCCAATTAAATCTGGAGTTCCTGCACCGTGATAGAAACATAGTAGGCAATCTGTAAACATTTGTTGAATAAATTAATTTAAAATACAGCATTTAAATTAAGTAAATGAGTTCAAACTAATAAAATACACCACTTTTTCTCAATTTCTCGAGAGGAATTAAAAATTACAAAAATCAATGGTGGTTTCTCATTTCTTGCATGGAAATAAATTGATGAAATATTTTCTGAAATTCAATTTGCAGTGTTTCAAGGGCCTTCAAAAAAGTTCTCTTTCAAAGAAATAAACTAAAACAAAAAAAGCAACAGGAGACCTGCTCATCTGATGTTACTGCTGAATCTTTATATTCCCCTCAATAATAGCTGTACTAGAAGTCTTGGGGAAATCCTAGCATATGAACTTTTAAAAAGTTATCTTTCAATTCTGTAATCTCCTGCATATAAACTTGTCAATATTAAACATTTCTGAAAAGCAGGAGTCATTGTTTCTCTTTGTTCTGGAATTGTATATAATATTTTGTTCTTCTTGTTTTTTTCTGAATGTTTCATAATATCTATATTTTTGCCATCCATGGAACATATTAAAACAGGCTTTTTAATATTTTTATGATTATGTTATTTTAGCATTATAATATATATTTAAAGTCTATTATAAAAAAATAAGATACAGAATTAACGGCAGGTGGGAAGTATAAGTCCTCTCAGAGAAGTATGGGTATGTTATGTTGGTTGCTAAGTTAGAAGTAAGGCAGCTCAGAACACAGTAAGCCAGGGATGTTGCATAACGAAGTTGGAATTCAAAGGGAATCCTGAAGACTTGGTAGAATAAGAACCTGCAACTATGCTGGAGCAGTACATAAGGCAGTAGTAGAAATAATTTTCCAAGTAGCAGGAGCAAATGAGTATGCATATTGTGAAGGAAAGGCATGAGGTGCGGAGCGGAAGCTCTGAAATTCTAAATTGACTGAAACACAGGATGAGGGAAGAACACTGAGATAAACATTGGAAAAGAAAATTTGAGGACCACAGTTTGGTCTTGACCCAAGGTGGACAACACCAACAGAGTGAAATCATCTTCTTATGGCCAGAGTTGATCTTTGGAAATATAATTTATTAGACAATTATAAGTTTGAAATGGGAAAAGAGACTAAGGTTTAAAGACCAGACGGTAGCTAATAAAATACTTCAATATTAAAGCTAGTGAGAAATTAAAACAGTGTGGTGGCAGATTGATAGAGGAGCTGTTAGGAAATAGAGGGATGGTTCTAGGCCTATGATTGAACACATGCAGATAGAGAAAGTAGGAATCAGAGATGAAGTAAGAATACCCAAACTTGTTTTTTGGAAGATGATTCCAGGATCAGAGATGGTTTTATTGTTGTTGCTTTTGCTGTTGTTATAATATTAGCAAGAAAACAAAGTTGTAAGTAAACATGATATGTAATTTATGTAATTTCAGCAATATTGAGCTAAAGTCTGTGCTAAGACAACAGACATATGAGATGAGATCAACAATAAGTCATATTCAAAGAATACACAAGATCATAGCAAAGGAATTTGTAGTATATTTAGATCTATAAAATCAAGAAAGGTAAAAGGATATCCTTGACCTTATTAATGTACCAGTGTGATTTAGGTGTAAATTTCCCAAATATTTCTGTCATCTGGGAAGTTCATAAGCACAAGGCATAAAATACTTTCTTTAGGATGGGTGCGGTGGCTCACGCCTGTAATCTCAGCACTTTGGGATGCTAATAACCTGTTATTCTTTAGTATTAAAGAAAGACAGGTGCTGGAGAGGATGTGGAGAAATAGGAACACTTTTACACTGTTGGTGGGACTGTAAACTAGTTCAACCATTGTGGAAGTCAGTGTGGCGATTCCTCAGGGATCTAGAACTAGAAATACCATTTGACCCAGCCATCCCATTACTGGGTATATACCCAAAGGACTATAAATCATGCTGCTATAAAGACACATGCACACGTATGTTTATTGCGGCACTATTCACAATAGCAAAGAGTTGGAACCAACCCAAATGTCCAACAACGATAGACTGGATTAAGAAAATGTGGCACATATACACCGTGGAATACTATGCAGCCATAAAAAATGATGAGTTCGTGTCCTTTGTAGGGACATGGATGAAACTGGAAAACATCATTCTCAGTAAACTATCACAAGGACAAAAAACCAAACACCGCATGTTCTCACTCATAGGTGGGAATTGAACAATGAGAACTCATGGACACAGGAAGGGGAACATCACGCTCCGGGGACTGTTGTGGGGTGGGGGGAGGGGGGAGGGACAGCATTAGGAGATACACCTAATGCTAAATGACGAGTTAATGGGTGCAGGAAATCAACATGGCACATGGATACATATGTAACAAACCTGCACATTGTGCACATGTACCCTAAAACCCTAAAGTATAATAAAAAAAAAAAAAGAAAAAAAAAAAAAAGAAAGACAGGCAAAATTTAAATGTTAAGGTTACTTCTACTGACTTTTTTTTTCCGAAAGGAAAACAGCTTTGAGAAGTCTTGGGCTCTTTCTATAAAGCATACAGCAAGTAGTTTTAAAATTCACAATATAAAGTAATCTTTATCTTGGCACTACTATTAGGGTGAGCTTAAGAATGAAGGTGTTGGTCTAGTATGCAATACTCATGGCAGGAATTCCTACATGGGGAATTCTAGCTTGATCCATAAGCAGCTAAATTCAATCAACTCCCTCACGTGACACCTTATCTGTAACAGTCATTACATATCCACAGATGATAATATTATGTAAGCCAGACATAGCGTTATTTTTATAGGATGTCAGTGTATTACTAGAAAGGGTCCCAAGGCTTTCACTATTTGGGAGGGGAATGTTTCTCTTTTTGTTTCTTTTTTAAAAATAGACACATAGTCCAGCAGAATAGAGAGCCCAGAAATAAATCCACATATCTACAGCCAACTAATTTTTAATAAAGGGTCCAAGAACGCATATTAAGTAAGGATTCCATTTTCATTAAATGGTGCTGGAAACATTGAATATACACATGCAGAAGAATGACCTAGATTCTTTTTTTTTTTTTTTTTTTTTTGAGATAGAGTCTCGCTCTGTCGCCCAGGCTGGAGTGCAGTGGCACGATCTCGGCTCACTGCAAGCTCCGCCTCCTGGGTTCACGTCATTCTCCTGCCTCAGCCTCCCGAGTAGCTGGGACTACAGGCGCCCGCCACCGCGCCTGGCTAATTTTTTTGTGTTTTTAGTAGAGACGGGGTTTCACCGTGGTCTCAATCTCCTGACCTCGTGATCCACCCGCCTCGGCCTCCCAAAGTGCTGGGATTAAAAGCGTGAGCCACCGCGCCCGGCCAGAATGACCTAGATTCTTACCTCTCACTATATACCAACTCAACTCCAAGTGGATTAAAGACTTAAATGTAAGACCCTATACCGTGAAACTACCAGAAGAAAACATAGTGTAAACACTTCATGACACTAATCTGGGCAATAATTTTTTTGATAAGATCTCAAAAGCACAGACAGCAAAAGAAAAATTAGACAAATTAGACAAACAGATTACATCAAGTTAAGCTTCTGCACAGCAAAAAAATGTCAGCAGTTGAAAAGACAACTTACAGAAAACAGTATTTTCAAACTATGCATCTGATTAGAGATTAATATTCAGAATTTATAAGGAATACCAGCAACTTAATAGCAAACAAATAATCTAATTTAAAAATGGTCAAAATCCCTGAACAGACATGTCTTAAAAGAGTAAATACAGATGGTCAAGAGATGTAGAAAAAAAATGTTCAACATCACTAATCACAAGGGAAATATAAATCAAAGACACAATGAGATATCACCCACACATGTTAGAAGCACTATTATCAAAAATGTGAGGCCGGGCGTGGTGGCTACGCCTGTAATCCCAGGACTTTGGGAGGTCGAGGCAGGTGGATCACCTGAGGTCAGGAGCTCCAGACCAGCCTGGCCAACATGGTGAAACCCCGTCTCTACTAAAAATACAAAAAAATTAGCCGGGTATGGTGGTGCATGCCTGTAATCCCAGCTACTAGGGAGGCTGAGGCAAGAGAATCGCTTGAACCCAGGAAGCAGAGGGGTTGCAGTGAGCGGAGATCGTAGCACTGCACTCCAGCCTGGTGATGGAGTGAGACTCCTTCGCAAAAAAAAAAAAAAAAAAAAAAGCAAAAGATAAGTGTTGGCAAGGATGTGGAAAAAAGGGACCCCTTACACACTATTTATTGGTGGAAACCTAAATTAGTGTAGCCATTATAGAAAACAGTATAGAGGTTCAGTAACATAAGCCAGACACAGAAAGACAAATATTTTATGATCTCACTTATGTGTGGAATCTAAAAATAAATTAACTTATAAAAGTGGAGAGTAGAAAAGTCATCACTGGAAGCTGGGGTAGGGGGAAATTGTGGGGTTAGGAAGAGGTTGGTCAATGGCTGAAAAGTTACTGTTAGATAAGAGGAATAAGTTCTAGTGTTCTATTGCACAGTAGAGTAATCATAGATAACAATAATTTATTACATATTTCAAAATAGATAGAAGGGAGGATTCTGAATGTTATCACCTCAAATAAATGATAAATATTGAAGTGATGGTTTACTAATTACTCTGACTTGATCATTACACAATGTATGCATGTATCAAAAATCACATTGTACCTCATAAATATGTATAATTGTTATGGGTGAATGATAAATAAAATAGAACCTTAAAAATAGTGTAAATAAACAACAAATAATTAAAGACATGGAATACTCTCAAATGAAGTAACAAACATACAATTGAGATTGCAGAAGGAGAGAAATGAAAGTGAATGAATAGAAACAATTTTTGAAGAGATAATTAACAAAAGAGGTTAATCCAATAATCCAAGAAGCTCAGCAAACTCCCAGACAACAACACATAAGCAAATAGCCCTAAACTTTTGAAAACTAAAGACAAGTAACAAAGAAAGCCTAGCAAGCATTCAGAGAAAAGAAAAGATATAATACTTTCAAAGAGACAACAGTAAAACTAATGACTACAGAACAAGAGGAAAAAAAGAAATTCTGAAGATAAAGTAATGCCATGTTTATTAGATTGCTAAGGCTGCTACTACAAAATAGCACAGACTGGAGGGTTTCAACAACAGAAATTTATTTGCCCACAGTTCTGGAGGCTAGGACTCCATGATCAGGTGTCAGCAGGTTTGTTTTCTCTGAGGTTGCTCTCCTTAGCTTACAAATGGCCACCTTTTGTTTGTACCCACATGGCCTTTCCTCTGTGTGGGTGCATCCCTTGCTGTCTCCTTTTCTTAAAAGAACACCAGTCCTACTGGATTAGGGTCCCACATTAATGACTTGGTTTAACTTTATTAATAATTACCTCTTTAAAGACCCTATCTCCAAATACACTCACATTGTAAGTGACTAAGGATTAGGACTTCAACACATAAATTTGAAGGAGACCCAATTCAGCCCATAATACCCATCTTTAAAGTGGCAAAAGAAAATACACTTCAACATAGAATTCTATATCTAATAGAAAATATTCGGCAAAACCACATGTAGGAAAAGACATTTTCAGACAAAAATGGGAGAAATTTTCTTATGTAGATCTACAAGAATGGAAAATCTAAAGGGAATTCTTTAAAGGAGCAGGGAAATGATGCCAAAAGGAAATGCAAGGGAAAGTGAAAAACATCAGAAAAAGCAAATACGAAGTTAAATACATACAAACATTGATTTTATAAAACACAGTTTCATTTAAATTATACACAGAACTGAAATTAAAGGCAATCATAGTAAAAACAGCTAAGGAGTTTCAAAATTTCTATAATTCTAGCTGCATTAAGAATATGGCAAAGATAAAATTTATATTAGGCTTTAAAAAGTAAAGGATGCATGTTGTAATCTCTGAGAATGGTAAGAGAATATATATTTAACCAGCCAACGAAAGGAAGATATGGAATAATAAAAATATAAAATTATTGAAACAAGTAAATAAGGCAGAGAAAAGCAACATAAAACTGATGAGCCAAAAGAGATTAATAAACCCAATTTGGTAGTAATTGTGTTAAATATAAATAAGCTGACTGCTTCAAATGAAATCCAGCTGCCAAAATGAATTGAGCAAAACATAAGAGATACTCTTTAAATATATGTATGTAATATGTATTATGGATAATGTGTATTTTATATAATATATGTTATCTATCTACCTTAAAAATTAAAAGTTAAAAAATAGAAAAAACATTTATACAAACACTACCTGATAAGAAGATGGGCCGGGTGCAGTGGCTCACGCTTGTAATCCCAGCACTTTGGGAGGCCGAGGCGGGTGGATCACGAGGTCAGGAGATCGAGACCACGGTGAAACCCCGTCTCTACTAAAAATACAAAAAAATTAGCCGGGCGTGGTGGCGGGCGCCTGTAGTCCCAGCTACTCGGAGAGGCTGAGGCAGGAGAATGGCGTGAACCTGGGAGGCGGAGCTTGCAGTGAGCCGAGATTGCGCCACTGCACTCCAGCCTGGGCGACAGAGCAAGACTCCGTTTCAAAAAAAAAAAAAGATGGTATGACAAACCAAATGTCAGACAAAGGAGACTTTATGGGGAGAAGCAGTACTAGAGGTAAAGAAGGATTCTCTATAATGTGTCAATATAACATTAATATAATGCCATCCATGTAACATTAATATATAATAATCTTAAATATATATACATACAAAAATATAGTTTGAAGATACTTAAATTAACTGTTAACATAACAGAAAGGGAAAATATAAAAATTGACCAGCATAAAGGGAAATAAGACACTTTTCTCCATAACTGAGAAAATACAGACAAAATATCAATGAAGATATGGAATATCTGAGCAACACGATTAAGAAACTTAACCTAACTCACTTATATACTACGTAGCCAGAAAGTGTTGAAACATGTATAAATCTGAGGGAAGGAGAGGGTTTGAAGAAAGGTCTTTACATGCTGGTAATAAAATATTTTCAAATCTGGAGGCTGGTTACATGGATTCTCTGAACTTTCTGTGTGTGTGTGTGTGTGTATTTGTGTGTGTATATACATATAAATGTATATTATTATTTATTGTATTTTAGTATTTATATATTTATATAATTTTATTATTTTATTTATATTATTATAAATATGCATTATTTATATAGTGTTTATGTACAAATTTGTTTTATAATATGAAATTTATGATATATTATATATTATATGTTCTTATATTATAAAATATATATTATATATAACCTATATTAATATAATACCATCAATATAACATTAATATATAATAATCTCAAATATACATACAAAATATAGTTTGAAGACATTTAAATTAACTGTTAACATAACAGAATATATATACAACATATATTATGTATATTTATTATATATAACATATATATGTATATAAATAGAGTCATGTAATACAACAATTCATAGAGACTTCCATGCAATCTACTTTAAAATTTATTCCTAACCATGGAACAAAATCTTTCTGGTCCATGTTTGGTGACTTTCCTTTATTTGAAAATGTATTGATTTAACTCTATGAAAGCACTTGTCACATAATTACTCCTAATTTATAAAAGTTATTTATTCCTGTGGTGGTAGAATTCCATTCTTCATACATTATACTACCCTCTTATCAACACTTCCTCTGTAACACCCCATTCCCCATTTTAACGTGAAAGATGATGAATAGAAAACGCTGATGTTTTCTAAACCAGTCACATGTATTGCCTAATTATGAAAAAAAATTGAAGTGGGCTATAATCCAAATTTTCTGTGAGAAAACAGATTCAGAAGACACAATTAACTCAGTTTAAGGTAATGAAGTTGTAAAAGCCGTACTGGGACACAAAGCTACTTCACCTTTCCATTTAACTTTACTTTGAATATGATAAAGTCATTGAGCTTCTGAATTAATGATTAAAAATGGCTTAATAGCTCTTAATATATAGTGTAGGTAAAGTTCATATATCAAAAGGAATTTTTAGTGCTAGACTGAAGATATAAATGGCATGATAATCATAGGAACTGATTTAGGACTTGTGAGTTAAATTCTAAATCAAGGCCAGGTGCAGTGGCTCATGCCTGTAACCCCAGCACTTTGGGAGTAGTTGAGGAAGGAGGATTACTTTGACCCAGGAGTTCAAGACAAGCCTGGGCAACATGGCAATACCCCATCTCTACAAAAAACTCTTAAAAATTAGCCGGGCATGGTGGTGTATGCCTGTGGTTTCAGCTACTCCAGAGGCTGAGGTGGAGGGATCACCTGAGCCCAGGAGGTGGACGCTGCAGGTAGACGTGGTGACATCACTACTCTCCAGCCTGGAGGACAGAGCAAGACCCTTTCTCCAAAATAAATAAATAAATAAATAAATAAATAAAATAATGTCTTTCAGCACCCTGAGATTGTTATCTCCAAACATTTGGGACTTCTACCTACCTACATCTATAGCTAGCTTGGTCTTCTATGAATATATGCTATGCAATACCTTAGAAGCTTAGTCCTTACTTGGTTGTAAGCCTCAACTACACACACACACACACACACACACACACACACACACTAACTTCCTCATAGATTAAGTTAATGTAATTTCTTGAATCTTATTTTTAATGAGAGAAGCTACTTATGAATAAGCTATTTGAGTTATTAAGATATACTATCATTTATTACTCAAATTAAATTCAGGGTGTTATTAGGTTTCATGAAGATTGTAATTCTGTATTCTATTAAGAAATTTGGCTTCTAAAAATGCCAGATAATTTTGCAAGGCTCCTATAGGTAATTGGGATTTATATATTTTTTCTGTAGGAAATGTTTCCTGTGGGTCGTCAGAGTTGTTTTGAGTTTGTACTATTCTTGAATTAATTAAATACTCCTGATTTTTCTTCATCATTATCAAACTAACCTGGTGTGGATATTTTTCTTGACCCTTTTTTCGGGCAGCATATTTATGTCCATGATACGTTTATGTTTAGCAGTTAGAGTGTGAATCACCCATAAACCTACTGTTAAAAGAGAGGATGTATAGTGACTGAAAAATCTATTTCCTTATTGGTGGGTTGCCTGTGATTTCATTTTATTTAATCTATTGCTATATATTAGGTTGGTGCAAAAGTAATTGCAGTTTTTGCCATTAAAAGCGATGATAAAACCACAATTATTTTTGCACCAAACTAATACTATCAAAATAATGATAATAACTGTATGAATATAAATACAAAGTAAAAATAAGAGGCTTAATTCTTGGTTTCATGGAAGAACTGTATATGCAAAGTGACCCACAAATGCTGAAATCAAAGCAGACAAATCCAGTTTGTTGGTAAAGTGTTCTGTTGGGGGAATTGTCAGACAGAAGCACGGTCTTAGGTGACAGCAAGACAAGCAAGTCTCCACCCCGTTACTCTCCATACCCAGGGCTTCTATACCACAGGGAAAGGGCATATGCGCTCCAGCAAGACAATTAAAGGCAAACTTCCAGAACAGGTGAGCATGCTATATGCATCATAGCCTATAATTTGTGCAGTAACATCAAGGGTGACATAGTCTTACCCTAACGACAGTAAATACAGTAGAAATTAGGAGGCATTCCAGGGACTGGGGTTGATCAGAAGTCAACATGGTAGATTAGCATCTAAGATGGAGCCACTTTTGTCTCCTCAATTCTCCATGTTGAAAATAAAGAAAGATTTCTCTCTTCTCCTTTTTCTTAGAGCATTTACTTTAGAAAACTTGTAATTACATAAGTACTTTCTCCCCTCTTTGAGATGTATGTAAATCCTTTGAAAACTAGATAGGCTTTTATGACCTAGGCAAGTCTTTCTTAAGAAAATGGGAGCCATCTCCTTGAAATGCAAACATGAAGAGAAACAGCACCCCCACATCCCAGTTATTATAAGAGGGTAGGAGCCTCACTTTAGTGGGTGTCTTGCTCCAAGTTACAAAATTACCTTTTTTCATAAAAATATAAAAGTGTGTTTTTTCATTGAATACCATCAATTAGCTAACACCAGTCACCGCAGTTACCAGGTATGTTAGTCTGCTTTGCAGTGCTATAAAGGTATACCTGAGGCTGGAGTAATTAATAAAGAAAAGAGATTTATTTGGCTCACAGTACTGCAGGCTATGTGAGTAAGAAGCATGGCACTGGTATCTGTTTCTGGTGAGGGCTGCAGGGAGCTTTCACTCATGGTGAAAGGTAAAGGCAGCTTGTGTTTCATGTGGTGAAAGAAGGTGCAAGGGAGAGAAAAGCAGGTTCCAGGCTCTTTTTAACCATCAGATTTTTCTGTAACTAATAGGGTGAGGACTCACTCATCATGATCACTCACTTATCACTGCAAGGACAGCCCCAAGCCAAGCCATTCATGAGGGATCTACCACCATAATCCAGACACCTCCCACCAAGCCCCACCTCCAACACTGGGTGCTACATTTCAACATGAGATTTGAAAAGAGACAGATATCCAAATTGTATCACCAGGTGAATCTAGACTGAACCATGTGTGACAAATGGTGCTATCAAGTTTTCTTGGGGATTATCTACTGTTTATCTTTAAAGTCTGTATGTAATGGGTTGCATTTGACTATATAAAAGGATGAAATTTCTTTCTGTTTTTGCAGCCTCTCAGTGGATTGCCTGTGATGTGCATTATATTCATGTTCAACGTTTATTCAATAATAAAATTGTTCTCATTTTTGACTACATTTTTGGACACTTTGGGGAGGGGTGGGAGATGGTTTTTGTAATTGTATTTTCCCAAACAACTCTCTAGATTAGTTTTAAATGTATAGTGTTTTGCAAAAATGAATGAGTACATGGGCTGCCAGGTCTTTTATCCTACCTACATTGAACCAGTCAATTTGAGAACTGAGGTGCTTTCAATCCTTTTGCCTCCCCCGTTTACCTGTACATTTATCTTCTCTATCTTTACAAATATCCTTCTTTTTCCGACATTACCTATAGAATCTTCTCAGTGACCCAAAGTTTTGCTGAAAGCTCTAAGGAGAGACTTTAATAAAACAGAAGGAACTTTCACTGTGCTGTGTTCTATTTAGCTATTCCTTTTAGCTTTTCCTTTGGACTTTAAGTTATTGCATAAATCATTCTTACAAAAATCATACAAATACGGGTGTTTTAATGACAGCTTATGGCTTACACATTAATTTTAGCATTTTCTAAAATTTGTCTGTTAAGAGATTCATTTTGTTCATAGGTTGGTAAGAAGAGAATAAAAAAACTATTTTAAATGTTTTGATGAAAGTCAAATGAAAAGGTAGGATTTGATTTTCAATTTTTTATTGCTTAACAAACCCTTTTTTGGTAATGGATCTATTTTAAAAATGAGTTCTGTGACCATTATGTGCTACTATCATTGTTGCAGCAGACTGAGTCTCCTCTAAATTGGAATTAACTTAAACTATGAATATTTTAATACAAAGTTCTCTTTTGACTCATTTAAGCAATACAATTGGTATTTTTAGCAAAACTATATTATTTCTTATGTATTTCTTATCTTGCTCAATGACCATTCTCATCTAGTGTGTCCTTGAATTAATTCAAAGGAAAGCAGTCTTCTTTCACAATGAAGTTTCGTATTTCCTCTAACTCGATCAGTTCTTTTGAGTGCTTATTCTAGACACTGAGAAAATGGTATGAAATAAAACAAAGTTTTATTTTACTGGTTAAAAAAAACAGGTGGTTTATAGTGAGTTATTACTATTCTGGAAGAAAGGCCCCTGCAGTGAACTGTTCTAAGAATGAACAACTGGCAAAGGAGTGTTGCTGTCCGTCATCATTCCTCATTAAAGATTTGGTTTTCGAAGATAATATATATACAGTATTCCCCCATAATCTGCAGTTGCAGTTACCCAAGTCAATTGCTGTTCAAAAACAGGTGAATACAGTACAATATTTTGAGAGACAGAGATCATATTATCATAACTTTTATTTATTACAGTAGATTGTTATTATTGTTTTATTTTATTATTATTGTTAATCTATTACTGTGCCTAATTTATAAATTAGAATTTATCATAGGTATGTATGTATAGGAGAAAACAAAGTATACACAGAGTCTGGTTTTACTTGTCGTTTCAGGGATTCACAGGGGGTCTTGGAATATACCCCCTGCAGATAAGCGGATACTATTTTATTATTTTGTTATGGTTGCCATAACAAAATACTGCAGACTGGGTGGCTTACACAAGATAAATTTATTTTCTCACAGTTTTGGAGGCTGGAAATCCAAGATCGAGATGTCGACAAGTTTGATTCTCCTTGCCTTGCAGGTGGCCACTTTCACACTGTGTCCTCAAAGGGTCTTTCCTCTGTGCCCTGCAAATCCTGTTACCTCCCTGTGTATCATTTCTTATTATATGGACACCAGTCAGGTTTAATTAAAGCCTACCCTAAAGGCCTTATTTTAACATAATTATCTCTTTAAATGACCTAGCCTAAAATAAATGTACAATCTGCAGAATTGGGAATTATTAATAGTACTGGGGGTTAGGGCTTCAACATACGGATTTCACAGGGGAGACAGGCGCATGTATGCACAAATCAATGACTTTCTATATAAATATCAAATATTTTGCACAGGTGAGTATTTTATAGGGATCAATTAAATATTTTTAAAACTATTGAAAATGTTCTTGTGTTATTTGTAAAGTATATATCTTTAATATGTATTTAAAACATGGAAACTCATATTACACAAAATTGTTAAAACATTATGTGGTCAGACAAGAATGCTACTAAAAGCATCACATTTTCAGACGATTGTATGAGTAACTTAAAGCAAAGATAACTTTTTTATAAGATGTCAACAACTGATAGTGGAAATTATAACAATGTTTTAAAAACAGTCCATTTTCAATCCACTCATTATTTCCTCCAGGGAGGGAAATCTGCAAACCTTCTTCCTGCCAGCTCATGTTCTGGTGTAATGTTTTCAGTGCTGAAATTCGTGCAAGCCTCTTGTGAAAAGCCCTAGAAGAAGGCAAGTTATACTAATCCTAATGTATTGTATGTATTCTGGTTTTCAAGATACCAAAGCATGGAGTTTGCCTTGGAAAGGGATTGCATTGTAACCTAGCATGCACAAAAATTATACATTCCTTTCTTGATGTTCAGCCCTTAATCTAACTTGAGATGTTGCAGGCTGTGCATTGCTGCTGCTTGCTTCAATTGAGTATCAGGGGCATCATATAAATAAATTACAAGTGGGGACCTAGTGTTTGTACCGATTTTCCATTGCCTACCATCTGAAGGAAATAATAGAAACATATGTTCCCAAGCCTATTGTTCAATATATTCACATAGTGAAGTTAAAATGTTTGGTTGGAAAATCAATATTGTTACAGTAAGCATCAAGTACAGTAAACCAGGATAGTTGTAAGAAGCTGTGAACTCACTTAAAATCAATGTGTATTTAAACCGAGGAGTAACAAAATAGATAAAACTACAACTCTAAACAGTAACCTAGGGAGAGTTAACCTGCATCCCAGCTTCTGCCACTGCAGGGATAATCAATGAAACACACAAACAAATAATAAGAGCAATATAATATTTGAGGTAGCATTAAGATTCATCTGTAGTAAATTTGAGAACAATGACTACCATGCAGTATCAGCAACTATATTAAGAATCCTCTGTGCAATGAATACAATACCAAGCACAGAAAAACCAATGAGAACACAGATCTACAACTCTACTTTGCATAAGTAACAAAATTTAAATAAAAGGTGAAAAAAATACCATTGCATATTACCTTCTCTTGAAATTTGGATATACGGCATATAAGACAGTCCCAAGAAAATTAAAATTTTAAATAAACACACCATGGTTGGTAGCACAGATATCTAAATTGCTTGAGTGTGAGACTAGGCAGAAATCCAATAGCATGTATAAAATATTTATTGTAGTAATGTGTTGCTTACAATAAAGTATGGCAGGAATGACATCCAAGTAAAACAAGAAGTTCCAGAGCTCATCTAAAGTTCGTTGCTAGAAAAAGGTCAATGACTAATCCAAGTTCTATTAAAAAAAAAATGGGGCAAGGTGAGTTAGCTTAAGGATGCGCAGTTTGAATCAAGTCATCAAGGTTCAACTAATGATTTCAACACCAGGTACATGCTGTGATATTGGGAAATTATTCAACCTCCTTGTGCCTTAATGTCTTCTTCTGCCATAGAGTCTTTAAATGAATTAAACAGTATAATCTATGTGGATAACATAGATGATCACATTGCAAGGCATTGCAATTCTTATTATCATTACAGGAAAGATAATCTCTAATTGGAAATGGGTGTGAAATTTTACCTTGGTCATTTTCTCAGAGAGACTCTGTCTAACCCTACTATCTAGATGATCTTCAGTTTTGTTACATCTTCTTCAGTCCATCACTCAATTTCTTCACAATATTTATACATCTGTCTCTTTAGATTATTTGTGTTATTTTTCTTTTTGGGGGGAAAGAATTGTCTTTCCTTACTTCTTCCCTCCCCTCCCTCCCTCCCTCTCTCTTTTCCTTTCTCCCTCTCTCCCACCCTCCCCCTTTCCTTCCATCCTTCCCTCCTTCCTTCCTTCTTTTCTTCCTTCCTTCCTTTTCTTCCATTCATCCTTTCTTCATTTTATCTTTCATTCATGTCTTCCTTTCTCTCCCTCTTTCTTTCACTCTTTCTTTTCCTTCCTTTCTTTCACTCTTTCTTTTCCTTCCTTTCTTTCTTTTTCTTTCTTCTTTCTGTCTTTTCCTTTCTTTCTTTCTTTCTTTCTTTCTTTCTTTCGTTCTTTCTCTCTCTCTTTTTCTTTCTTTCCTTCATTTTTTTCTTCCTTAAAGAGTAGGCAAAATAATTTGGGTAAGCATTGAACAAATGTTTCCAGCTCTTTTCAGGAAGCCTGCCACATAGTAAGTGCTCAAAAAATACTACATCAATTAATCAAACAATGCAAGATGTGTTAGATAATGGACTTTGTGTACTTGTATGTATCAACAAGATCACCCCTATTTTGAAATTGATGTAATGGATTGGCTTCACTTCATGTCAGCACACTTTCCCCAGGTAACAGCTATTATTCTTTATATATTTACACACTCACGTGTGTGTGTGTGTGTGTGTGTGTGTGTGTGTGTGTTTTAAGAGACAGATTTTGCAATGTACTCCAGGCTAGTCTCCCACTCCTGGCCTCAAGCAATCCTCCTGCCTCAGCCTCCCAAAGTGCTGGGATTACAGGTGTGAGTCACTGCATGTGGCTAGCTATTCTTATTTTAGTGCAATGTGTAACCAAACAAGAGGTAACATAATGTTTTCATTTGACATTCTTCACAAATGGTAGATCATTCGCAGTTTTCTACTCTTTTTTTGTACCTGCAATATTTGTGCTTCTGATTTATTATTCACTAGCCCTAAAGGAAAAACAAAAAATCAATTTGTAATTTTGTTGAATTTATTAATGTTAGCCAAATGTGCAGTATGTGAATGTAGCTCACCAGCTTTGAGCCCTTTTTCTAACAAAGTAATTCTCCTACAGAGATGGCTATTTTTTTCCCTGTGGAAAGTATTCAGTGATAGACAAAAGTTTAACACATATAGAAGATAAAATAAAACAGTGGTGAATAAATTATGGATCTTGAACCAAATCCTGTCTACCACCTGTTTTTGAATGGCCTTTGAGTCAAACATAGTGTTTACATTTTTAAATGCTTGAAGACATGTGGCCAAAAAGCATATAAAAAAAGCTCAATATCACTGGTCAGTAGAGAAATGCAAACCAGAACCACAATGAGATATCATTCTCATACCAGTCAGAATGTCTGTTATTAAAATCTCAAAAAATAACAGATGCTGGCAAGGTTGTGGAGAAAAGGGAACACTCACACACTGTTGGTCTGAGTGTAAATTGATTAAACCTTTGTGGAAAGCAGATGGCAATTCCTCAGAGAGCTAAAAGTGGAACTACCATTTGATCCAGCAATCCCATTACTGAATATATACCCAGAGGATTATAAATCGTTCTATCATAAAGACACATGGATACAAATGTTCACTGCACCACTATTCACAATAGCAAAAACATGCAGTTAACCTGAGGGCTTACCAATGACAAGTTGGATAAAGAAAATGTGGTACATATGTACCATGGAATACTATGCAATCAGTAAAAAGAAGGAGATTATGACCTTTGCGGGAACATGAATGGAGCTGGAGGCCATTATTCTTAGCAAACCAAAGCGGAAACAGAGAACCAAATACCGCATGCTCTAACCGATCAGTGGCAGCTAGATGATGAAAACTCATGACCACAAAAAAGAGAACAACAGACACTGGGGTCTATGTGACAGTGGAGTGTGGGAGGAAGGAGAGCAGCGGAAAAAATAACTACTAGGTACTAGGTTTAATACCTGGGTGGTGAAGTAAGCTGTATAAAAACCACCGTGACACAAGTTTACCTATATAACAAACCTTCACATATACCCCTGAACCTAAAATAAAAGTAAAAAAAAAATGTAAAATTTATCAATTGCAAAATAAGAATGATTTTAATTAAAAAATATAATTTTCAAAATCTGCAGGAATTGATTTATAAATTATTTCTGGATTAATAGTTCCCATTTTTTATTTTATTCTAGAACAAATTTTTTTCCATGAAATTCATCTTTATTTATTTATTTATTTATTTTTTTTTTTTTTTTTGAGACGGAGTCTCGCTCTGTCGCCCAGGCTGGAGTGCAGTGGCGGCATCTCGGCTCACTGCAAGCTCCGCCTCCCGGGTTCACGCCATTCTCCTGCCTCAGCCTCTCCGAGTAGCTGGGACTACAGGCGCCTGCCACCACGCCCGGCTAATTTTTTTGTATTTTTAGTAGAGACGGGGTTTCACCGTGTTAGCCAGGATGGTCTCGATCTCCTGACCTCGTGATCCGCCCGCCTCGGCCTCCCAAAGTGCTGGGATTACAAGCGTGAGACACCGCGCCCGGCCGAAATTCATCTTTAAATGGCTCTCATTATCAGTAGAGTTTTAGAAACTGTATAACACACAGATTTTGAAAATATTCTCCTTTTTAAAATCACAGGAACTTAAAAGTATTAGCAACATATTATGCTGTTTAATTTATAATATGAACAATGTATTTGTTCAAACTAGTTTTTTTTCCATTTTCTTATGTGAAATGTTGTAATCAATCTTTCTAATTCTAATCCAAATACATTTTCCAAATAAGTTATTGTTTATTAATTTTACTGCAATACTATCTTCTAAGTAAAGAGTTGTAAAGGCCATAGACTCTTTTTCCTGAGAACAGTCTCATTAATTCTAATAGCAGTGACTTAAATATCTGGCTACCAAGGGATTCGATCATTCATGCCAAAATTTCTCTCAATTTATTTCCACATTTACAAGCAACTAAAATGCACGCTTTTTCATTGCTTTGTCTTTGTGAGTTAAATCACTTTTGTTTCCTAAAATAACAATTTTATAACCCTGAGTTGTGTCAGTTTCTAAATGTTTATGGAAATAAAAACTTCCCTTTTATGAAAAAAAGAAAGAAAAATTTCAAAGAAAAATAATATTATGTGAAATTTGAAAGCTATATGAAATTCAAATTTCATTATCCATATATACAGTTTTATTGCAACACAGCCATGGTCATTTGTCTGCATATTGCCTGTGGCTAATTTTGAGCTACTATAGCAGATTTGAGTAGTGGCAGCAGATCTCATATGCCCTATAAAGTGTAAAATATTTAATGTCTTTGGTACATAATCATCGAATATTTAAAGAAATTTGTTGATCCCTCAGTTAATATATAATAATATGTAGGGGAGATGAGTACTGTAGGAAATGAGACTCTACAGGAGGTTAGAATATTTTACAGGTCATGAATTCAGGACCTTGGAAAGGTCTTGAACAGTCTAAGACATGGAAATTACAAGGCAGAAACAAGTGCAGTGAAGATAGGGCAAAAACAACTGATAGTGACGTAAGTTTGTTCCTATGTCAAAGTCAAAATAATTGAGGACCATATAGTACTTCTAAATGACAATTATATGAGCTCACCTCACAACTCCACTGCTTTGTTTGGGTTTATCAACATGCTTTAAAAAACTTTATATTTCTAGCTTTTGTACATTTTATATTCAGAACATGGCAAATTTACCATCAAAGGATAAAGAAACAGTGTGGCTACAATTTGAGAAAACTGTCAGGACTTGATTTCCTAAACATCAGTGTAACAATGAGTTTGCAAAATAGTCATTTGACATACTAAGAACTTTTATTTTTAACACTTATTAAATACTAAAGTCTACAAAAATCACAAGTATATCAAAATTGATGCTATTTAAAATATATGCTAATTTGTTTTACTATAGTAATCGTTCTGCTATTTACGTGTCCCATAACATCATGTTGTATACCTTAAATATACAAAATAAAATTAATTTTAAAAAGAATTGTTAAAAGAAATATAAGAGCTTAGAGTGATTGTGACAGTGGATAATTCAAAATGATTAAAACCCATAATTATTTGGTTGAGACTCATAATTCTTTAGAGAACACCCATATGCATGTGTGTGCATTTCCCAAATATAATAACTTGTCTACATTTTTGTAATATTTGTGAAAGAAAGAAATAAAGGCTCAAGTTATTAAAAGCACAAAGGCAGAAATAACAAGACTACACAAATGGAAAGTTCACCATTTTTTCTCCTAAAATAACTTCTTTTACTACCCTAGCAAGTTTCTTGCCTTAAAGGAATTAGTTTCTTCCATGGAAGAATCTCTCCCTCTCTCTCTGCCTCTTTTTCTGTCTCTCTCAATTTCTCTCTCTGTTTTTCCTCCCTTGCTCTTTCCAAGCATAAACTGAAGAATTATTTTTGGAATAACATATGAGGTTTGTCACGTATCTTATTATAGAATTACAATAACTGATGAAAGCCTCTACTTTATTCACTGTATGAAGACTCACAAATCATTGTACAAAAAAGCACCAATTTAAATCTTTGATCAAGCACTCTGCTCTACAGAGTGACAACATAGGGATTGATACCTACATTGAAAATGATTTGTGAGGTCTCAGAAAAGTAATAAAGTAAAACAAAGATATGGCAATTATAAATTTACTCCTTGCAATTCTGTAATTAGATTTAAATTTCATGGAATTAATGATGAAAATCAATCAGCTAAAGAAGTGATTTTTAATCTTTCACAAAATCAAAATAACGCTTTTTACAAATGAAATTTTATACACATTCAGATACATGAAACAAATAAAAGTGGAAATGTTTTGGTTGAAATACACCAGTGTTTCCAGAGCTTTGCCCTGCTGTCAACCTAAGGCAAGTCTGCAGAATCTTAGGGCTCTACAGTGTGTAATATGAAATCACCGAACTAAATCAATCCATTGTAATCCCATTTGTCATGTGGAAATATGTTGTACAATAGCAAAAAAAAATTCAATGTTATCTAGCTGATTATTTTTATTATCAGTCCTAAAACTTTGTATCCTTTTACTGTAGATAATTTTCACCACTGAGATGGAAGTTACATACTTCTAAACTTTCCTATTCTACAGCTGGGGTCAGCAAACATTTTCTATAAATGACCAGGTAGTAAATATTTTAGGGTTTTCAGTTTAGGCAGTCTCTGTTACAACTACTCAATTCTGTCAATGTAGCTCAAGAGATGCCATAGATTATAAGTAAAAGAAAAAAGTGACTGTGTTCCAATAAAAATCTATCTCCAAAAATATACAGTGAGGCATGATGTCAGCAAAAATGACAGAGTAGGTAGTATTAAGGGTCTATCCCTCAACTGAAACATCGAAAAATTAAGCAGAACTGTCAGAATCAATTTTCCCCAATGTCTGAAAAATATTCAAAGACCGTACCAACAAACTAAATGCTGAATCAAGGAAAAGACAACTGAAAAATGATAAGAAATCTTTGTGATGTTTTTACTTTCCCTTGCCTCACCTACTTCCCTGGCAGTCTTGAAGACAGTAGCCCACATTCCTAGTATAGAACACTGGCCCTAGGCTATGAAAGGAGTACAGCAGACATTATTCTCAAATAATTTGTGTTTGTTTTGACCTGTCTTAGGGTAACCTGGAGGAATGGCCCGAGGTACTTGCTTTTGTTTCACAGAACTCAGAATTCTCTCAGTGCAAACTATGCAGAGGATATTTCTTCAAAACATTATAAAGCAATTGAACAACTCATTGCCAAACGCAGCAAAACATTACAGTCAAGGGAAACAACAGAAAAGCTGAAGCCTGGGAGGAAAAGCTGGAGAGAGTTTCTTTGGGAATTAGGGAATTGAAAAGCGCCTGCATATACCAGAGAACACACAAAAGAACACAGGAAAACAGAGTAGGACGCATGCTCAGACAAGACAGAAGGCCCAAACTTTCACCTTGCGCTGATCCCTGCGTTCAGGGCAGCAGGAAGTGAAGGCTTAGACAGAGTTGTAAGCGGCCTGATTAAGCATTAAAATGATGCATCAACATAGAGCCAATCTTGTCAGAATCGGAAAAAATATTTTTCATTTTTTTTCTTTTAATTTTTTTTTTGGCCTCAGTTGTTTAAGAAAATCTCTGTTAAAATACTGGTAGACCACAAGCTAAACCAACAGAGAATTCAGAGACCATACATAAAAGAGAATATAGACTTTCTGAAAATACTTTTAAAAAGTCACTACAGAAACTATCACAACCCACAGAAAGCAAATTAAAAAAAAAAAACCCAAGGAGGGAGAAGAATCAGATTTCAGAATTATTTCATCATAATACTTAATATGTCCAGTTTGCAATAAAAAATAAAATAAAAAGATATTGGGAAGTATAGTCTATTCTCAGGAGACATGAACAAAAACTATCCCAAGGAAACTCAGATGTTACATTACTATACAAAGATTTAAAATCAGTGAAATTAAATATCAAAGAGCTAAAGTATACCATGTACAAATAGCTAAAGAAAACCAATAGGACACCATATAAACAAATAGAAAATATTAATAAAGAAATACATTATTTAAAAATAACCAAACAGTAACTCTGGAGCCAAAAGAAATACAATAATGAAAATAAAAATTTCCTACAGAGTTTTAATAGTAGATTTGAAGAGACAGAAGAAATAAAATCAACAAATTTGAAGATAGGTCAATCATAATTACCCAGTGTAAGCAACAGAAAAATGAAACAAGGAAGAAAAATAACAGAGCTAAAATACCTGCGTGACGCCATAAAACATACCAATATAAACATTAAAGACGTCTCACAAAATGGAGAGAAAGAACAAAAGCAGAAACAGTATTTCATCAGAAACAATATATTCAATAATGGATACAACAACTTAAATGACACTCAATAGTTAAACAGACATAAACAGAATGCTCCACCCAACAACACCAGATGACACATTTTTCTCAATTGCACATGGAACATTCTTGAGAATAGCCCATACATCAGGTAAAAAATGTGTTTCAAGAAATGTTGAAATATTATGATATTTCAAAGTTTCTTCCACAAGCACAATAGAATGGAACTAGAAATTAATAATGAAGGAAAACTGGAAAATTCAAAAATATGTGGAAATTAAACAACACACCCTTAACCAATGAGTAAAATAAGAAACCACAAAAGAAATTTAAAAGTACTTAACGATAAATGAAAATGAAAACACAGAATGCTAAAACTTATGGGATTTAATAAAAGTTAGGCTTAGAGGGAAATGAATAGCAGTAAATGTGTGCAATAACAAACAAGAAATATCTCAGATCAATAACCTGATTTTATACCTCAATGAGCTAGAAAAATAAGAGTAAACTAAATCTAATGCTAGTAGAAGGAAGGATATCATAAAGATTACAATAGATATTCTAAAAAGAAAAAATAGAAAAACAATAGACAAAATGAACAAATCCAAAAGTTGGGTTTCTAAAAATACCAACAAAATTGATAAAGCTTTTACTAGATTGACTCATAAAGGAGAAAAGACTGAAATAATTACACAGTCAAAATGTTCATTATAGATTAATAAATACACAAATTGTGGTATATACATATAATGAAATGTTTTTTAGAAGTAAAAAGAAATGAAGTACTGATATCTGTTATAACATGGATGAACCTCAAAAATATGCTAAGTGAAAGAAACCGGGCAGAAAATTCACATACTATATAATTGGATTTATATGGAACATCCAGAATAGGTAAACCCATATCACCAGAAGCACATTGGTGGTTGCCAGCATCTGGAGGAAGGGTGAATGGAGACTGACTGCTTAGTAAGTGCAATATATCTTTGGGGGGATTATGAAAATGCTTTACACTTGGTAGAGGTGGTGGTTTGCACTACGTTGTGAATGTATTCATTGCCACTAAATTGCGTCCTTTCAAATGGTTAATCTTACGTTACATGACTTGCCCTTCAACAAACAAACAACAAAATGATTGACAGTGAGCTAGATTTGACTCTTAGACATACTTTGATGATTCCAGCATTGCATATGTCTGTGTGTGTGTATGTGTGTTGTATACACACATACATACATATATACACAAATACACATATAAAAAAGTGTTTGTCTCTATATATGTATGTATACACACATATATATACACATATTTTCTCTGAACCAGAATATTTCAGAACTATACTATACTTTAAAATGTGTTTTAGCTATATTCTAGCAATATTTGGAGTTAACTTTTAATGATCAAGAATAAGTATAAATTCTGAAAGATAAAGGATCTGTATAGTTTAATGAAATGATGGCTATGGCCTTATGCTCCCATTTTATTTTTGATACTTAAGGTATTAGAGGTGCTACAGTTGAATTAATGTGTTGTATTCATAGAGATTTTTCCTTCTATGAGGAAACACATAATATGCTAATATTGTAGTGGGCTCTAAGAATAATTATTTAACTTTCCATGAAGTATATGACCTCTTTTCGTAATAATTTTTTTTTTTTTTTTGAGACGGAGTCTTGCTCTGTCGCCCAGGTTGGAGTGCAGTGGTGGATCTCGGCTCACTGCAAGCTCCGCCTCCCGGGTTCACGCCATTCTCCTGCCTCAGCCTCCCGAGTAGCTGGGACTACAGGCGCCCGCCACCACGCTTGGCTAATTTTTTTGTATTTTTTTTTTTTCAGTAGAGACGGGGTTTCACCATGGTCTCGATCTCCTGACCTCCTGATCCGCCCGCCTCGGCCTCCCAAAGTGCTGGGATTACAAGCGTGAGCCACCGTACCTGGCCTTTCATAATAATTTTTTATAACTTTTGATTATATGTGGTCAAAACTTCTATGAATACTTACAGCGTGCACTCTCTTCTATTTTCTAAGAAGCATATATTGAATTCAAGAGAATGCAGGCTTCCCAGGAGCTCAATAAATAATAATCCTCTTCTTTTTATTTCTTTTTAGAATCAGGAGTTGCGTCAGAAAAAAACTATAATAATTCATTTAGATATAATGGTATTTGAGGAGGAGAATTAAACAAAATAAAATTTGAATATTTATTATAGGTTTTTTCTTATCCTTTTACGCAAAGTAAAAAAGAGCAGAAATTTGAAGATGACAGAATTTAAACCTAGGAATATAGCTCATGTTTTCTTTAAACATAAATAGTATTTTAACCCTGTAAAATGTATGAGAACACAAACTTATCAAAACATCTGAACACCTATCTATAACAGATATTTATATTTCTTGCGTCAAATATATGAATGCAAAAAGAAAACCAACTAATTTATATCCCATATATCATTGCAAAAATATGAACAAATATTTAGGATTTTATATTCCTGCTATTGAAGAAAACTATTATTATGTTCTTTAGAAGTTTTTATTCTTCTTTGCAATTTTTTGTTTTTATTATGAGTACAGGCATACCTCATTGTATTGTGCTTTGCTTTACTGTGCTTCACAGAGACTGCAGTTTTAACAAATTGAAAGTCTGTGACAACCATGCATTGACCAAGCCTATTAGTGCCGTTTTTCTAATAGCGTATACTCACTCTGTGTCTTTGTCACATTTTGATAATGCTTATAATATTTCAAATCTTTTCACTATTATTATATCTGTTATGGTGATCTCTGACTAGTTATTTTTGATGTTACTATTGTAATTGTTTCGAGATGCCACAAATTACACCCTTATTCGATAGATATTGTGTGGTCTTCTCTCCGTTCCATCAACTGGCCATTCCTCAATATCTTTCCTTCTTTGACTTCCGTATTTTCTGAGACACAACATTAAAATTAGAACAATTAATAACCCTACAATGGTCTTTGGGTGTTCAAGTAAAAGAAGAGTCACATATCTCTCATTTTTAATCAAAAGCTAGAAATGATTACGTTCAATGAGGTAAGCATGCCTAAAGCCAAGATAGGCTGAAGGCCAAGACAGACTGAAAGCTAGATTTCTTGCATCGAACAGCCATTTTGTGAATGCAAAGGAAAAGTCCTTGAAGGAGATTAAAAGTGCTGTTGCAGGGAACACACAAATGATAAGAAGATAAAACACACACACACACACACACACAGAGGCTTATTGCTGATATGAAGAGTTTGAGTAATATAGATAGAAAATCAAAGCAGACACAACATTCCCTTAAGCTAAAGCCTAGCCAGACCAATGCCCTAACTCTCTTCAATTCTATAAAACCTGAGAGGTGAGGAAGCTGCAGAAGTAAAGTATGAAGGTAGCAGAGGTTTGTTCATGAGATTTAAGGAAAAAAGTTATTTCTAGAATATAAAATTGCAAGGTGAAACAGCAAGTGCTTATGTGGAAGCTTCAACAATTTATTCGGAAGGTCTAGCTAAGATCATTTATCAGTGTGGCTACACTGAACAAAATTTCCAGTGTAGATGAAACAGCCTTACATTGGAAGAAGATGCCATCTGGGATTTTCATAGCTAGACAGAAGTGAATGTCTGGCTTTGAAACTTCAAAAGATAAGCTAACTTCTTTGTTTGGGGTTAATCCAGCTGGTGATTTTAAGTTGAAGCCAATGCTCATTTACTATTTAAAAAACCCTGAGGCTGTTAAAAATGATGCTAAACCTAGTCTGCCTGTGCTCTGTAAATGGAACCGCCACGCCTGGGTGACAGTACATCCGTTTACATCATGGTTTACTGAACATGTTAAGCCCACTGTTGAGATTTACTGCATAGTAAAAAAGATTCTTTTAAAAATATTACTGCTCATTGACAATGCATCTCATTATGCAAAAGCTCTAATGAAGATATGCAAAGAGATTAATGTTGTTTTCATGCCCTGCTAACAAACATCCGTTCTGTAGTCCTTGTATCAAAGAGCAATTTTGACTCCAGTTTTCTTATTTAAGAAATAAATCTGAAAACCTATAGTTGTCGTAGATAGTAATTCCTTGGATGGATCGGCACAAAGTAAATTAAGAACCTCTGGAAAAGATTCACCACTCTAGATGCCCTTAAGAACATCTGTGATCCACTGGAGAAGGTCAAAATGGCAACATTAACAGGAGTTTGGAAGGAGTTGATTCCAACCCTCGTTGATGACTTTGAGGGGTTCAAGATTTCAGTGGAGGATGTAACTGCAGATGTGGTGGAAATAACAAGGTAATTATAGAAGTGGAGCCTGAAGATATGACTGAATTATTGCAATTTTGTGATAAAACTTCAATGGATGAAGAGCTGCTTCTTATGGATGGGCAAAGAGAGCGGGTTCTTGACATGGAATCAGCTCTTGGTGAAGATGCTGTGTAGAAGCGACATTGTTGAAATGACAGCAAGTGATTTTGAATATTACATGAACTTAATTGTAAAGCTGTGCCAGGATTTGAGAGAGGATGGTCTCCAATTTTGGAAAAAAAAAAAAAAATCTACTGTGGAGAAAATGCTATTAAACAGAATAGAATTCTACAGAGAAATGTTTCGTGAAAGGAAGAGTCAATCAATGTGGCAAACTTCACTGTTGTCTTATATTCAGAAATTGTTATAGCTGCCCTTATCTTTAGCAACCACCATCCTGCTTAGTCAGCAGCCATCGACATCAAGGCAAGTCTCTTTACCAGCCAGAAGATTGAAATTTCTTGAAGCCTCTTATGATTCTTAGCATTTTTTCAGCAAAAAAAAAGTATTTTTAAATTAAGGTACATACTTTTTTTGAGATATAACACCTTTCAACACAATAGACTATCGTATATTGTAAACATAAATTTTATATGCTTTGAGAAACCAAAAAAATGTGTGGCATGCTTTATTACTATATTCCCTTTATTGTGGTGGTCCGGAACTGGATTCCCTATATCTCTGAGATATGCCTATATTTTTAAAGACATTTAAAGTAATAGGCAATCACTTTATGTTATTTAACATACTCAATTAGCTATTACTACCTTTGTATTTAAAAAAAAAGTTTTTTAAGTAATCCTAAGGAAAAAGAATAAAACCAGAGGCATCAGATTACTCAACTTCAAACTATGCTGTACAACTACAGTAACCAAAACAGCACTGGACGGGTACAAAAACAGACACACAGACAAATGGAACAGAACGGAGAACCCAGAAACAAAGTTACACATCTACTACACCCATCTGATCTTCAACAAAGTCGACAAAAATAAGCAATGAGGAAAAGACTCCCTATTTAATAAATGGTGGTAGCACAGCTGGCCAGTCATATGCAGATGCATAAAACAGGACTCCCTGGCCTGGCTCGGTGGCTCACGCCTGTAATCCCAGCACTCTGGGAGGCCGAGGCAGGTGAATCATGAGGTCAGGAGATTGAGACCATCCTGACTAACACAGTGAAACCCCGTCTCTACTAAAAATACAAAAAATTAGCCGGACGGGGTGGCGGGCGCCTGTAGTCCCAGCTACTTGGAGGCTGAGGCAGGAGAACAGCGTGAAACCGGGAGGCGGAACTTGCAGTGAGCCGAGATGGAGCCACTGTGCTCCAGCCTGGGCAACAGAGCAAGACTCCGTCTCAAAAAAACAAAAAACAAAAAAAACCCGGACCCCCTACCTTTCACCATATACAGAAATTAACTCAAGATGGATTAAAGATTTAAATGTGTCTGCCTCGTTGGAGCAGTAGTCAGCATGTCAGTCTCATCATCTGAATATTTAAATGTGAGACCTCAAACTATACAAATTCTGGAAGACAAACTTAGGAAATACCATTCCAGACATTGGCCTTCAGAAATAATTTATGGCTAAGTCTTCAAAGGCAATTGTAACAAAAGCAAAAATTGACAAGTGAGACCTAATTAAAATAAAGAGCTTCTGCACATCAAAAGAAACTATCAACAGAGTTAACAGAAAACCTACAGATTGGGAACAATATTAACAAACTATGCATTCAATAAAGGTTTAATATCCAGTATTTATAAGAAGTTTAAACAATTGGACAAGCAAAAATCAAATAATCTCGTTAAAAAATGGGCAAAAGACATGAACAGACACTTCTCAAAAGAAGACATACAAGTGACCAACAATCATATGAAAAAGTACTCCACACCACTGATCATCGGAGAACTACAAATCAAAACCACAATGAGATACCATCTCACACCTGTTAGAATGGCTATTATTATTATTATTATTATTTAGGAAACACAGATTCTGGCATGGCAGCAGAGAAAAGAGAATGCTTGTACACTGTTCATGGGAATGTGAATTAGTTTAGCCACTATCGAATGCAGTTAGGAGATTTTTGAAATAACTTAAAATAGAACTACTACTTAACCCAGTAATCCCATTACTGGGTATCCAAAAGAAAATAAATTTTTCTACTGATAAGTCACAATCACTCATATGTTTATCACAGCAATGTTTGTAAGAGCAAAGACGTGGAATCAATCTAGGTGACCATCAGTGGTGCATTGGATAAAGAAAATGTAGTACATATACACCATGGAATACTAAAGAGCTTTCAAAAAGAATAAAATCATTTCCTTTGCAGCAATATTGATGTAGCGCTGGTAGCCATTATTTTAAGCAAATTGATGCAAGAACAGAAAAATAACATGTTCTCACTTATAACTGTGAGATAAAGATTGGTTATTCAGGGATATAAAAATGATAGACACTGGGGACTACTAAGGAGGGGAGACAGGGAGGAAACCAAAGTTGAAAAACTAATAATATAATAATAATTATTATTATTTATAATTAATAATAATATAATAATAATAAAACTAATAATAATGGCACCCAAAACTAATTTTGGGTGCTATTCTGAGTTCCTGGGTGACAGGATGAATTGTACCCCAAATCTTAGTGTCATACAAATACTTAGGTAACTGACCTGCACGTGTATCTTCAAAACTAAAATAAAGGTTAAAATTATAAAAAGGAAAATGATAATCTTTTAATCTGCAAAAAACCCACAATTTAAAAAATTTGTTTATATATATTTATATATTCTACTTATATGTTTCAGTTATCCTCTTCTGCTTATCTTCATGATTTAGAAATTGATGTATTGCTCACAAATTATTTCATCATAAGACACATGCTTGGTCATAAAGTCAAACAGATGATATTCTAGCAATCAAATTACTTTTTTGTTGTTTTATTAATTACCATTTATTACTTTTGCAATCCCTGAGGCATTAGAAGGACTTTGTATGGTTCCTAGGTTTTGTTTCACAAAACTCATGAGTTTCACAATTCAGTAAGTCCTCATGGGGTATGCGACACTCTAGTACAGTCTTGTAAGTAATAGTACAAAACTTCATACTGAGATGGCAAAATGTACCTAGACTTCCCAGCTCTGCTCTGAGCTTCTCGTAGTTATGATCAATAAAATACAAAAATGGGGGAAATTTATTGTCGGTCCAAATGGAAACCAACCACATTGTTGTCTACTTGTAAGTACATTGAGAAATGTTTATGAGGTATGATAGCAATAAGGCAGTATTAGGCGGAATTCCTCAAATGCCAGCTGGGTAAAAATATCAGGGAAGAGGTTTCTGTAGAAGCTCACTAGCTCCCCCTAGCTATTCAATGTAGTGTTCTTTGTAGTATTAAGATCTTAATATGAATGAGACTGATACAGCTGTTGAACTGCTCTTCAGATGAACCCATCAGTTTTGTTCTCGCCTGCATGAAGTCTGCAATAATTAGAAGATGAAAAATATATCTCTTTCAAAGGTCAACAACTGCCACAAACAGAAGACTGTGGGGCAGTAACTTTGATAAGCAGAAGATAAGTAAATGAGGTTTATCTTGCTAAGAGACCCAGAATTACAAGGATTATTCTGTCTGTAAAATCAGCTATACCCTAAGTTGTTAAAGAGTAGAAGTTGTTCAGTGAATGATTGAATAAATAAATTAATTAGTGTATAAAGTCAATAAATGAAGTGAATGGATATGTATAAAATGTGTTTCCTTTCTTTGTTTAATCTTACACTCATGAAAAAAATAAAAATCTTTTGACTATAAACCAACACTAAATCCGTTACTAAGATAATTACAAAGAAGAAAATAAGAGAACAAGGAGAAAATACAAATTACTAAATTCAGAATGGTGAAGGAGTCAATAAAAAGCCACATTTCTGCAATTCTCTTAAAGTCAGGGAAAAAAAGAATTAATAATACTTTTTTTTAAAAAAATGGCAAACAATATAGAAAACGGCACCTGGAGATCTAACAAAATTAGAAAACATGGAAAAATAATAGAAATAAATATTCAAAAGGTATTAAGGAAAAAATTAGAAAACATTGATTCTACAGACAAAATTATCATTGACCAATAGAAAAAAAATATTTAAAATTATATCTGGACATGACTGGAATAAAATTTGGTTCCAAGACAAAGGAACTTAATATTACCTTCATATAAAAAAAATTAGCCATGGAAAAACGTAAAAAGATTAGGAAACATAATGTCTTAAGCTTTTTTTTCTATAATATTAAAAAGAGTCCAGTGAAGAAATCACACAAAAACCTTTGTGGTGAAAACATATTCAGGCTTGTAGTCAGCCAAGTAACCCCTGATGTTCAAAGTTTGCTTCGAGGAGCAGAGTATGGCTATCACTTGGGACATTGTTAAGGACGCAGGATCCAGACCTATTGGACCAGAATCTGCATTTAATGTGATCTCCAGGTGTTTCATGTGCACATCGAGTTTGAGAAGCACAGCACTAGGGCATACTGTGTGTGTGCGTGTCTATGTACAGATACGTGTTTATTTCCTGTTTCATTAACTGATTCAGAATTTATTTTCATAGGTAAACAAATTCATTTGAAATCTACAGATTAGGAATACTGTTGAAATATTCTATTGGGATAACATTCAGTGTATAAGTAATTATAAACAAAAGAAAACAATGAAAGCAAACAAAATTCTGAATGATTGCCAATTCATTTCCTTTGCATTACAGACTTATATTCTTTATTCTTGTTCTGAAAATATTTACTCCTAAAAAGAAGCATTCAGCTACCTATATTTTTGTTTTTATTAGAAAATCCAAGTGGATTTGGAAGTCAAAAAGTGCTTTTTTTTCTATTTTTAGAATCAAGATAAACTATTCTAACAGAATAAAAACATGCATTTTATATATTGCATCCCATATAATGGAGGGTAGCTAAAATTATAGTCATTAGTCATTTATTTTTCAAAGTATTCAATATTTCAGTATAGAAAGACATGTTATCTTTGTTTCTGGTCTATTACAATAAAAATATTAAGATTTATTTAGAAAAATATTTTATGTTAGAATGTGAAGATTTCTACTTGAATAAAATGAGTTTAGAGATGACCAAAAAATAATTTAGACATCTCTGAAAAATATACCAACACATCAAAATTCCTTCCCAGAAATTCCATGTGTTGGCTTTTTAAATAGGTTTTACTATTTTTTCATAAATGTACGATGAAATCATGAGAATACACAAATTTATATATTCATGTATTGTTTTATCATTTATTGACTCATTTTAAAACTGTTAAACATCATCATTTGGAATTAAATTAACCCCTACTCTTTAACAGCTCGTAGCGTAACTTCATTGAGACTGAAATCAAAATTGTGTTGCGAAAGCTCCACCAGTAATTGTCTGAGGTTCTAGATATCAATAACGTAAGGTGAATTTAAGTCATGATATTACAGTGAAGAGCTTAGTAAGTAGATCACTTTATAGTGGTAATATTAGAAAATCTCATTCCTCATCCTAATAAATGACACAAGAATGATACACTTATGTAGTCTTTCAAATGGTTCATAATTTCTTCCATGTTTGTGTATGTGTGTGCATATATTAACAATCTAAGTCACACCAATTCTTACACCATCCTTACACACTAAACCCTCTACAGCAAGTGATATAAAAGCTTCTTCCAAGTGAAGTGCACTATTAGAGTTGGCTCTCTGTATCTGTGGGTTCTACATCCATGGACTCAGTCAACCATTAATGTGAATGGAAAATTTTAAAAATAAATAAAAACACTAATTCAAATCACATAATAAAAATAACACACAATACAGTACAACAGCTATTCACTTAGCATTTGCGTTGTATTAGGTATTAGAAGTAATCTAAGGATGATTTAAAGTGTGCGGGAGAATGTACATAGCTTATATGCAAATACTATGGCATTTTATGTAAGGGACTTGAATATCCATGGATTTTGCTGTCCATGGAGTTCCTGGAACCAATCCCCCAAGGATACAGAGGGACAATTGTATTCATGTTTACTTTTAATCATACACCTCTTTCTTTAACATGTTTTGTCTTCCGCATTCTATGCTGGATTTTTGTTACCTGTGACTTTAATTTGCAAAATCCGTATGAATAAGACATAACCCACTTATTCCTTTGCAAATTGTGTCATTTTTATTGTTTTAAAGCAAACTTAAATGTTTTATTAAAGGCAGATATCTTTTAGGGAGTCAGAAATTCAGGGATCTTACTATATCCTGGGCAACTTACTGATTTCAATCAAAGGAATAAAGTGCCATTCTTCAATTTATACAAATATAAATATAAAATTGTTTATTATTTAAACTTTTTAAATTAAATCTGACATAAAACTCCCGGCTAAAGAATACAAGAGAAATTGTTTTTCTCAGTTAAGTAAAAGGTCCGCAGGTTTCAGGCACAATTGAATATAGATGCCCACATTATGACATTCGTTCATTCAACAGACATGAGTATTAACTGTTGACTACTATTCTAGAGCTAGAATAGAGAAGTCAATTAGAGAGACCAAAATCTCCTTCAATTAACTTTCATTCTGCGAGGTGAAACAGACCATAAATAGATTTGAGATCAACCCGGAACACATAAAAGACCATGTCTCCGCAATTTTTTTTAAATTAGCTTAGAGTGATGGCACAGGCCTGTAGTCCCAGCTACTTGGGAAGCTGAGGCAGGAGGATCACCTGAACTCAGGAATTCAAGGCTGTAGTGAGCTGCACTCCAGCCTGGACAACAAAGTGAGACCCTGTCTCTAAAAATAACAAAAAAAGAATTTAAATGGCTTATTATATAAAATAATTGCTCTGAAGAAAAAAATAGGCATACTGGGGAAGGGCATCTGTGTGATAGCTTGAACAGCCAGTTGGCTTTACTGAGAACTTTGTATTTTAATAAAGACCTGACTGAAATGAGAGAATACCTATGTGCATATCTAGTGGAACAGCATCCTAGGGACAATAGTGGCAAATGCAGAGGCCTTGAGGAGGGAGTGTGTTTTGCACGTGAAGGGAATTGAAATGAGGGCAGTGTAGCTGCAGAAGAGGCAGAGAGGAAAGCCACAGATACCAGTATTTCTCCATCTTTTGCTCCTGCTTTCCTGTTGCCTTCATTTTCAGGTAGATTTCTACAGAGACTGCCATCACCAACAGTCTTATGTCCTATTTGATAAGTAATTTAGTAGAAACAAAATGGTTCCTTCCCAATATTTCTAGCAAAAGTTGAAGAATGGCTTCATTGGCTTAGCTTGGATTAAGTGCTGACTTTTGAGTCAACCACAGTAGACAAGGGATGTTATTTCTCTAACTGCTCTGGCCTAGGTCATGTGTCAACCCCAATGGCATGAGGGTGGCATTCTCCCTTCCCAAACTGTGAAAACTGCAAGTAGGAGTAGGTGGATCAACACCAGAAAATCAAGTGGCTATTTCTTAAAGTAAAAGGGTATGGAACCTAATTAGGCCCAAACAGCAGATGTAAACTTCACGCTGTTATAGTTTTAAATATTCTCTAGTCAGTGTGTGCAAATGAGATAGTTGGTCAAAAAGCCATTGAACACATTTTATAATCTTGATTTTGCCAATAAGAGAAAAAGATAATAAAGAAGAAAATGGGTAAAATTGCATAACTAAATTATTACTTAGTTACACATATATGTGTTCACCTACAGGTCAAAATGACAAAAGCAAAATTATTTATTGAGTTAACGAGTTTACTTTTGTTGAGAAAAGATAGCTTATGTATAAAATATGTCAGACATTGTTCTCAAGTTTAATTTATGCAGATGTGGGCTGTTGGTTATGAATAGTTCCTAATATAGATTACATTTGGGCTTTAATCTTCATAATATATTCTAGCACTGCAATTGAACATACAAAGGGTATACATGGATACTAAGCACTGCAGGACTGAGAACAAGTCAGTGCATTAAATGCTAAAGCAGGGCCAAAACTGTGAAGAGGTTTTATCAGTTATGCTTATTGTCAGGTTTTCATCTTTATTAGAACTGCCTAAAATATCTTAGATATTCCGGAATTTTTAAATGTCTGAAAAATGTCAGCCAATTGCAACACACTTGCAATGTAACACTTGCTAAAAATCAAGACAAATTAAAATCACAACAGCTTTGGCATTATGTCACGTATTTCTGCTTCAACTGCTCTCCTTTCTTTTGTAATAGATGTTCTTTCTCATCAGAAAATGTCCTATTAGGTAGGAGTTTAAAACTGTGTTTGTACAAATAATTAACACAGAATAACAGGGGAATATGCAAACTAAAAGTAGATTGCACTGGCTTTCTTCCATCATTCTTTTATTAACATTTATTTAAATGCCATAACAGAAGTAGTTCCTTATTCAAAAATTACTCCTGTTCCAAATATTGGGTATAAGTAAGTTTGCATAGTAAACATTTAATCACTTCGAAACGATTTATTATTGGCAACCAAGTTTTCAGATTTACCAACAATTATATTAATACAAATTTGTTGAATATTTAATTTCTGCCAGGCATTATTCTAGGCACCAGGGATATAGCAATTAATTAACAGACAAAAGCATTTGAACATTTAGAGCTTCCACCCTACTGGAGTAAGATAGATAGTGGACATACAAATAAACAAATAATATCTCAGCAAAAAAAATCAATGTAGAAAACACAACATTTTATATAAAATAAACACAAGAATAAAATATGCACTTTAAATTTGAAGCTACAAATATAAACCACAGTGGAGACCTAATGAAGTTTACCTTGACCTTTGTGTTGCTAGGATTACTTAAATATTAAAAGGTACTCTTGAGTCATTAAAGCCTGCACACTTTTTTGAGAACAGTTTTCTTTTTCTTTTTTTCTCAAAATTGTTATGTCTATGTGCTTTAGAATATCTTTCATGAGCTGCACGGCATTGAGTATGTTTTTCATTAATATGATCAGTGCAAGCTTTTAGCCAGGGAGCTTAGTTTATTTATATTTATTGTTACTAATACATTTAAATTATTTTTTATCATTTGTATCCTGTGCTTCACTAACCCTAATTTTTCTACTATTTTTTATTTTTTGTGTCTTTAAGAAGTCGCTTTTGTAAAATTTCATGTTTCCCACCTAATGATATGAAGAATATATACATTATTTCTCTTATTTTAGTGTAATTCTTAAACATTTGATAAACATAATTAAAAGTCTATGTATTATTTTTCCTGGCACAATCGAAAGAACTTAAAATACTGTATGCCTGATTCTTCACTTTCTGGATTACATTATTGTTGTCTAATGTTCCCATCCTGCCTTGGTTTTTCTCCTATTAACAAAATTCACAATACTATATTTATATTATTAGTGTTTGCTTGGATGCACTTATACATATTATCAATGCCTTTGCCTCTTTTTACTGATTGCATCTCAGCTCCCCTCTAGTTTCTTGTTTGTTTCCTCAGAGAACCTTCTTAAAAATTTGTTTATGAACATCTGTTGGTAGTAAAATTTTCACTTTATTTTAGCCAGAAAATGTCTTTATCTCAACATCTTACAGTATGATGGAGCAACTACTTACATAATTGTGGCGTTACAGTTTTCTCTTAGTATCTTGAAGATAGAGATAGTATCGCAATGTCTTCTGGCTTCCAGAAACATTACCCAGCAGTCAAATTATCTTCTTTTTCAGATAGTCTGTTTTCTCTAATGGATCGTAGGATAATTTTGCCTATGTCGTTAAGCTTAGCTCTAATATGCCTACATGCAGTTTTATTTATTCTGGTTAAGTTTACTGTATATCTTCAATCAGAAGAATCATGCCATTAGTTAATTACGGAAAATTCTTATCAATTATCTCTTTAAATACTCCTTTTCCCCACCCTCTACATTTTCTTCTGAATTCTGAATAGACTTATAATTTGTCCTTTATATCTTTTAGCATTTCTTTTACATTTTCTATGTCTTCTTCCCTGAGTGCAGCATTCTTGATAATTTCTTCACATTCATCTTTCAGTTCAATAATTCTCTTTTCACTGTATCTAATCTGCTTTTGAATAATGGGCACAATTTCTTAATTCCAATGAATATCACCTTCATGGTAAGAATTTTTATTTATATCTACTTCCTTTCTAAAACCTGACTATTCTCATTTTACAATTATGTTTTTGAATTACCTTTTATGTTTTTAATTATTGCAAAATTATTTTCTATGGTTCTGGATCTCTTTTTTTGTTTGTTTCTGAGGACACTTATAAGGATTTCCGTCTTTTTTTTTGATGTTTGATTATGAACTTATCTTTGGAGATGGGAGCCACATGGTTTCTATGGGAAACCTGTTTGAGTTATAAGTTAGAGAGACGACCTTTTAGAGGATATTTGTGTTTATTATTGCAATACTGCTAGTACTATGTGGCCATTTCTCAGCATGGAGATTCCCTGATCTTTTAGAGAGAGTACATGAAAACACAAACTCTAGTAGTAGTTTCATAGTTTGAGATCTTAGATTTAAGTCTTTAATCCATATGGATTTGAATTTTGTATATGGTGAGAGGTAGGGGTCTAGTTTCATTCTTCTGTATATGGACATACAGTTTTCCCATCACCATTTATTGAAAAGACTGTCTATTCCCCAATGTCTGTTCTTGTCATCTTCTTGAAAAAGAGTTCATCATAGATGTATAAATTAGTTTCTGGATTCTGTATTCTGTTCCATTGGCTTATATGTCTGTCTTTTATGCCAGTACCATGGTGTTTTGGTTACTATAGCTTTGTAGTATAATTTGAAGTCAGGTAATATGATTCCTCCAGATTTGTTATTTTGGTTTAGGAGACCTTTGGCTCTTCTGTATCTTTTGTGGTTCCAGATAAATTTTAGGGTTTTGTTTTTTCTATTTCTGTGAAGAAGGGCATTGGAATTTGATAAGGATTGCATTGAATCTGTAGATTGCTTTGGGTAGCATGGACATTTTAACAATGTTAATTCTTCTAATCCATGAATATGGGGTATCTTTCCAATTTTACGAGTCTTCAATTTATTTCATCAGTGTTCTATGTGCTTCATTATGGAGATCTTTCACTTCTTTGCTTAAGTTAACTCATAGGTATTTATTTGTGGCTACTGTAAATGAGACTACATTTTTAATTTCTTTTTTAGATTGTTCAGTGTGGACATATAGAAATGTTACTGAGTTTTGAATGGTGATTTTGTATCCTGTAACTTTCCTAACGTGTTTATCAGTTTTGATAGTTTTTTTGGTAGAATCTTTAGGTTTTTGCAAATATAAGATCATATCATCTGCAAACAAGGATAATTTGACTTCTTCCTTTCCCATTTGGATTCCATTTTTTTCTTTCTCAACTGATTGCTCTAGCCAAGGCTTCCAGTACTACGCTGAATAACAATGGTGAAAGTGGGCATCATTGTCATGTTCTAGATCTTAGAGAAAAGACTTTCAGTTTTGTCCTATTCAGTATGATACTAACTGTGGGTCTATTATGTACGGCTTTTATTATTTTTCTTGAGGATTTTCATTATGAAAGAATGTTGAATTTTATTCAATGTTTTCTTCCTCACCAATTGAAATGATCATATGGTTTTTGTCCTGTATTCCGTTGATATGATGTATCACACTGATTGGTTTGCGTATTTTGAACCATCCTTGCATCACTAGGATAAATCCCAATTAGTCATAATGAATGATCTTCTCAGTGTGTTGTTGAATTCAGTTTGGTAGCATCTTGTTCAGGATTTTTGCATTATTATTAATCAAGGGTGTTGGCCTGTTGTTTTCTTTTTATAATGTACCTTTGTTTGGTTTTGCCTTTTTCTGGTTTTTGGTAATACTAGCCTCATAGAATGAGTTTAGAATTACTCCTTCCTCCTCTATTTTTTGGAATAGTTTGAGTAGTATTGGTATTATTTCTTCTTTAAATGTTTTGTAGAATTCAGCAGTAAAGTATTTTCTTTATTGAGATACTTTTTCTTATGTCTTTGATCTAGTTATTTGTTATTGGTTAGTTCGGGTTTTGGATTTATTTCTAGTTCAATCTTAGTAAGTTGTATGTATGTAGGGACTTATTCATTTCCTCTAGATTTTCCAATTTATTGCCATACATTTGCTCAGAGTGGTCATTAATGATCCTTTTAATTTCTGTAGTATTACTTGTAATGTCTCCTTTTTCATCTCTAATTTTATTTATTTGGGACTTCTCTCTGTTTTTCTTAGCTAGCCTGGCTAAAAGTTTGCCAGTTTTTTTTTTATCTTTTCAAAAAACCAACTTTTCATTTATCTGATCTTTCGTATGTTTTCTTCATTTCAAATTTATTTATTTGTGCTCTAATCTTTATTGTTTCTTTTATTCTACTAATTTTGGGTTTTGTTTGCTCTTCCTTTTCTAATTCTTTAAGGTGCATCAGTGGGCAATTCATTTGATGCTTTTCCTCTTTTTTGACACAGGGAGTTATAGCTATAAATTCCCCTCTTAGTACTGCTTTCACATTATCACATTGGTTTTCATATGTTGTATTCCCATTATCATTTGTTTCACTTGACATTTTTAAAGTTTCTTTCTTAATTTCTTCACGGACTCATTGGTCAATCAAAAGTATATTCTGTAATTTCAATGTGTTAGTATATTTTCCAAAATTCCTCTACAAGAAAAAATTGGAAAAACTCTACAGGGCATTGGTGTGGGCAAAGATTTATTAAGTAATACTCCACAAGCACAGGCAATCAAGGCAAAAAATGAACAAATGGGATTGCATCAAGATAGAAAGCTTCTGCACAGCAAAGGAAACAATCAATAAAGTGAAGAGATAAGCCATAGAATAGGAGAATATATTGGCAAAATAACTCTCTGACAAGGGATTAATAGCCAGAATACATAAGAAGCTCAAACAACTCTATAGTAAAATATCTAAAAATCTGATTAAAAAATGGTCAAACGACCTTAGTAAGACACTTCTCAAAAAAACACATGCAGATGGCAAATAAGTATATAAAAATGCTCAAAATTGTTGATCATCAGAAAAATCCAAATTAAAGTTAAAATAAGATATTATCTTACCCCAGTTAAAGTGGCTTTTATCCAAAATACAGGCAATAACAAATGCTGGAGAGTATGTGGAGAAAAGGGAACCCCTGTACACTATTGGTGGGAATATAAATTAGTATAACCACTATGGTGAAGAGTTTAAAGGTTCCCCAAAAAGCTAAAAATAGAGCTACCATAAGATCCAGCAATCTCATTGCCAAGCATATATCCAAAAGAAAGGAAAATAGTAGATGAAAGAGATATATGCACTCCCATGTTTATTGCAGCACTATTCACAATAACCAAGATTTGTAAAAAACCTATGTGTCCACCAACAGATGAGTGGATAAAGAAACTGGTTCATATACACAATGGAGTAATATTGATTCATAAGAAAAACTGAGATCCTGTCGTTTGTGACAACATGGATGAAACTGGAGGTCATTCTGTTAAGTAAAATAAACCAGATACAGAAAGACAAACTGCACATGTTCTCACGATTTGCAGGTGCTAAAAATTAAAACAACTGAACTTATAGAGACAGAAAGTAGAAGGATGGTTATTAGAGGCTAGGAAGGGTAGGGTGTTGGTTAGTGGAGAAGTGGAAATGATTAATGGGTACAAAAGTAGTTAGAAAGAATGAATAAGACCTAGTATTTTATAGTACAACTTTCAATAATAATCTAAGTATACATTTAAAAATAATTAAAATAATATAATTGGATTGTTGATCACACAATCCAAGGATAAATGCTTTAGGAGATGGATACCCCCTTACCATGATGTGATTACTCCGCATTGCATGTCTGTACCAAAGTATCTCATGTACCCCATAAATATGTATACCTGCTATGTACCCATCATTTTAATTTAAAAATTTTTAAAACTCTCACAAATCTAGGTAAGAGCATTGATGTGACTTGGATTTACAGGTGACATATTTTTACTACGGACAGCCAGGCTGAGACAGTCAAATTTCCTCATGTCTCTCTTTGCTGTCAGGTAGATATTTCCAATATACATCTTTATAAATATTCATGGGTCCCATCTTCATACACAGGTGTTGGTTCCAGTGTACCCCTGTGCAGTTACAAGGATTCATCTTTTGATACCCAATTACTACTAAAACCAAGCACTTTGTCAAGATAGTGAAATGTCACAAGGGCAGCCATAGTGTCATTAGCTTATTTCTATATACATTTTTACTCATTTTAAAATCTTTTCTGGGCTGGGTGCGGTGGCTCACGCCTGTAATCCCAGCACTTTGGGAGGCCGAGGCAGGCGGATCACGAGGTCAGGAGATCGACACCATCCTGGCTAACACGGTGAAACCTGTCTCTACTAAGAACAAACAAAAAAAAATTAGCCGGGCGTGGTGGCTGGCGCCGGTAGTCCCAGCTACTTGGGAGACTGAGGCAGGAGAATGGCGTGACCCAGGAGACGGAGTTTGCAGTGAGCCAAGATTGCGCCACTGCACTCCAGTCTGGGTGACAGAACGAGACTCTGTCTCAAAAAAAAAAAAAAAATTACAGTATTGGTGATAAAATGCAGTGAAAAAATTGTCATGACTTATTTCCTCCTTGATTTTTTGGTATATTGGGAGAAATTAAAATTAATTGAATAATCATACAATTACATGTATGTTGAGCAAGTGACACCTGTTAACTATTAACAGGAGTAGGAGTCTGAGCACTTTTGCCCACTGCATCTTGATACCAGAATCATTGAGGAGAAAAACAGTGAAGTACTGGATGAAACCACCCTTTACTCATAAAGAGGCAGAGTAGCTTCAGCTTTACTAGCAGGAGTCAGTCCTCTCTGTCCAGCAGGTTCCTCTGGTAGCCAACACTTGGTGATTGGCCTGCATGAATACCTCTTGTGCTGCAACAGAAGAATATCCTACCCTCGTCGCAGGGGACAGATATAGTAGTGGGGTTGCCCAGGTGCCATATGACACACATGCTTAAGCAGGAGCAAAGGAGTACATATTGAGCCTGAAACCTAGAAAGATATTCCCATAAGTGTAGTAAATGGGGAAGAAACTTTTTTGGGGGTGTTTAAGTATCACTCCAACATGTTGTAAAAATTATACTTGGAGAAGCATATAAAATTAAGGGATTATTATACTCACAGGTCCTAGAGACATGACGCACACCATTCCATGCAGGACCACATGGGAAAGACACTAGAGCAAACAAGAGGCAGAAGATAGGAGTAAGGAGAAGGTTTCGGCTACTGCCTTTACTGGAATTTCCATGGCAAAGGCAAGGCAGGGCACGGTGAATAGTTTAAGACTGGTTAGTTGGAATAATTTTGGTAGGCTTTCATCTGTAGGGGTGGTCTCTAGTTGCCTGGTACCCGGCTCTGGATGATTTAGGCAGAGGAATACAGGCCAGATAGAGGAATACTTCTGGGGTATACAGGCCAGATAGAGAAGATATGACTCTGGCTTGGTTAGTTTGCATATCAAAGACATACTCCCGGTTGAGCCCTTTTATATCTAAGAATTGGGTAGATCTGGGAAGGGTAATCTCTCTCAGTGAAAAAGGATTTTTAAGGTGTCAAAACATCATAATATACAGAAAATTCAGAAATATTTACAATACATCATACAAGTTGATAAGGCCAACACAGGCTGAAAGGATTCAATTTC
The DNA here is from genome assembly GCF_028878055.3 of Symphalangus syndactylus. Classification (NCBI taxonomy): domain Eukaryota; kingdom Metazoa; phylum Chordata; class Mammalia; order Primates; family Hylobatidae; genus Symphalangus; species Symphalangus syndactylus. Next base: position 10,637,485 of record NC_072442.2, on the reverse strand, counting down.
TTGGTAAGAATGTGTACCAGGTCCAAAGCCTATTCTTGCACAACAGACAGGGTGTCCAAAGAATGCATGTGTGAGCTGCCTTCCCCAACAATGTATAGCTAGAATTTCGATAAATAATGTGGTAATGGGAATTTGCTACAGGAATGGAGATTATAAGCAAGAGTTAATAGGTAACTAACATTTACCTCTGTGCTTCAGCTTTCCTTATCTGTAAAATGGGGCTGATGTTAGTACCCATCATATGGCACTGCTTCAAAGATTAAGTAGGGTAATGTATGGGGAGTACTTAGAATATTGCCATGTACATAGTAAATACTGAATTAGTACTGAGTATTATTGTTGTTATTACATTATATATTATGTTATAATGACGTGTGTTACATATGCAATTGAATATGTTAAATATGTAATTACATATGTTATATATTACTTATATTGATCTATGTTGCAATATTAATATATAATGTATAACGTATTATCAGGACTATTATATTAATATATGTAATATATACAGTATATATTATATATATTATATTAGTATTATGCATTTGAATATTACATTTATTATATTATATATAATTCTATATAATAATTATATTATGATAATTATGTTATGTGTTAGATATTATATTAATATTAGTATAATATAGTCTAATATATTATTTGATAATTATAATTATTATATATTATTATTATATTTAGTGGTCTGGTAACTCAAGGAATCTTCTTCCTTGATTAGATTTTGCCCTAAAATATAAGTATTTGTTTACTAGGTGAATATTGTCTATTGATGTGTAACAAACACACACTTTCCACATGAACAACAGAGCAACAATTTTTTTAAAGCCCTGGTAATTTGAAATAATAATAAACTATTTTTCGTGATTATGTGTGTCCAGAAACATGGCTATAAAGTTTGTTATTTTTTCATGTAATGTTGATTGGAGAAAGTCAACTGCATTTAGCTGGCAGTGCTATTTTGGTTAGATGGTCCAAGAAGCCTTCATTCATGAGTTTCATGAATTAATGCTCTTCCTTATGATCTCTCTGTCTCCATGTGGTGTCCCTACTGTTCAGTAACCTAGCCAATGCTTCCTTACAGTATGGTGCTGTCTACCTCAAAAAGGGTGCAAATACTGCACGCTCTAATATACAAGGAAATATCAGCCTTAGCTTGCTAATATTCCATTTGTCAAAGCAAGTTACACCCAGAATCAGTGTAGGAAAGGGCTACAAACTGATGTGAGTTTCAGCAGCATGGTTTATGAATGACCACCACGTATCTACCACAGTGAAGATTGTGAATGAATACTTCATGCATTTAGAAATGCCTGTACAAAGGCTCAGAGGCCGAGTAAAGATCAATGAACATGAAAGAAGGCCGACATGGTAAACAGAAATTCAGACAGAATGTGGGTTATGGAATGAAACTAGACTAAAATGTAGAACTCAGACTGCAACCCTCATTGGTCTCTTTAAGGAACTTTGCCTTTATGCTAAAATGCTGTGGAAAATCACTAATGTGTTTCAATAGCAAAATATAACATCTTCTGAGGCTGAGCCCTTTGGAGGAGAAAGGCAAGTGTAGGCGCAGATTTACTGCTTTAAAAGCTGTTTGAGTGTTTCAGGTAAGAGTTACTATTGCCTTGGTATAGACAGATATATATAGATAAATACAAGATGAATTTTTAAAGTGATACTGACTTTTATCCAAAATATACAGGTAACTCTTAAAACTCAACAGTAAGAAAACAAACAATTAAAAATTAAGCCAGTGATCTTAACAGACACCTGACCAAAGAAGATATATAGAAGGCAAATAAGCATATGAAAATATGTTACACATCATGTGTCATAAGGAAAATGCAAATTCAAACAACAACGAGATGCCACTGCAGACCTATTAGAATGGCTAAAATCCGGAACACATACAGCATCAAATGCTGGTGAGGATGTGGAGAAACAGGAACGCTCATTCACTGCTAGCACGGATGCAAAGGAACAGCCACTTTGGGAGACATTTTGTCTGTTTCTTACAAAACTAAATATACTCTTACCATATGACCCAACAACCCGTCCCTTTGTTATTTACTCAAAGGAGTTGAAAAATTATGTCCACTCAAAAGCCTGTAAATGAATGTTTATAGCATTTTTATTTATAATTACCACATATTGGAAGTAACCAAGATGTCCTTCAGTGGGTGAATAGAGAAGTAATCTGTGGCATATCCAGACAATGAAAAATAATTCAGTGCTAAAAGAAAAGAACTGTGAAGTCATGAAAACACATAAAGGAACCTTAAATGCATATTACTAAGTAAAATAAGTCAATCTGTAAAGGTTACAGCATGTATGATTCCAACCATATGATATCCTGGAAAAGTAAAAACTATAGAGACAATAAAAAGTAGTTACTGGAGATTACCAGACAGGAAATGGTGCATAAGAGGATCACAGAGGATTTTTAGGGCAGTGGAACTAGTTTGTGTGATACTGTAATGGTGGATAAATATCATTACGTATTTCTTCAGACCTATAAAATATACAACAGCAACAGTGAACCCTAATGTAAACGATGGGCTTTGGGTGATAGGGATGTGTCAATATAGGTCCATCAACTGTAACAAATTTACAACCCAGGAGGGGAATTTTAATAATCAGGAAGCCTATCCGTGTAGGCCACGGAGATAAATGGGAAATCTCTGTACCTTACTCTTGATTTTGCTGTGAATTTAAACGTTTCAAAAATATAGTCTGTAAATTGAGAAAAAAAGGGACATTGAGAAATGATTGTAAGAATAACAAATATCTTAGTAATTATTCTCAAGATTCTCTCTGGAATAACTGGATGGATAATGCTACTATTCAGTGATATAAGAAATCCTTTGAATAAACCAAGTTTTGGTTGTAAAAATCTGAGTTTGATTTTGGATATGTCAAGTCTAAGGTGTCATAAATCATTTGAGATGAGATGTTAAGTAGACGTTTTGAAATATGGGCCTAAAATCTCAGAAGATAAATCTGAGTAAAGAATAGAATTTTGTGAGTCATTCATATATGAATATTAATAGTTAAAATGGACATAGATAAAATATCTTTGAAAAATAACATAGATAAAAGCAAATTTCCATGCAATGAGAATGAGTCCTGCCTGAAGCATTTCAATATTCAATTGCCCGGTACGTAAGTCCAAATCAGCCCATGAAGGAGGAACCTGAGATATAAGAGGGAAACTAAAAGATTTTTATGTTACAGAAGCAGGGACAGAGACATTTTTCATCACTCCTGGTAAGAAAAACATTTCAGCAAAAGAGGAGGTAAGATTTGGATAGAAAAATAGCTATTTATTTTAATGTGATGAAAGCCATTGGTGACTTAAACTGAGCAGTTCTGATAGGTGCAAATTGAAGAGAATTGAGGTTGGAGAAGTAAGAGATCACTCTCTAAGCTCCTTAAACTATTCTGAGATATTTAACTTTGGATGCAATAAATAAGGCAATATCTGAAAAATGTGTGGGCTTAATTGAGGGTTTTATTTGATTTTTAATGAGAGATAAATGGGAATATTTAAAAGCTAATTGAGTTAAGAGACTGCATAATTATATAAGAGAAATCATGTAAGTTTTCTGAAAAAGTGAGAAGAGCCTGGCACATTGTGAGTGCCAGATAAACTTTATTCATCATCATTGCCATCATCATGCTGTCGTAACATAGAAGCATCTATGGATGGAAGCTCCCTTTTGCAAGACGAGAAAATGAGGATGGGTACAGATGTAGACACTATGCAGATGAAGTGTTCCAGTCAGATGGCCTCTATTTTCTGTGTAAATTTGGATGCAAGCTAGATGTAAATATTTAGGAAATCATGAGAACATTGTTTTCATGCATTGGTTCAGTAGACATTTATTGGGCATCTGCTATGTGTCAAGCATTAGCCACTAGGGATATCATGATGTATAAAACCAGATGTCTAGTAAAGTTTGATAAACACTCATCAAATCAAATTCACTTCTAATTATGATACATGTTTGTGAGGAAAGTTCATGCACTGCTCTGAGTGCATAAAATGAAAGACCTAACAAAATGAGAGAGGTTGGTGAAGACTTCCTTATGCATGAGGTGTTTGAATTGAGGTAAAATAGGAGGTAGTAAGATGAAAAGCGTTATTCATTATCAGTATTTTTATTTCAACAAATACATACTAAGCACCTGTGCCAGACACATTGTTAGGCATTGTGGATCACGTAAAAAATAAAATAAAACAAAAATGACACTTTCTGTATGGTACAGTGGAGAGACTGCACTGCTATTTCCTTTCTTTGGAATGCTTTTCTGCTGAATATCTGCATGGCTGGTTCCTTCACTTCCTTCAGGTTTTCACACATATATCTTTTTTTTTTTTTTTTGAAATGGAGTTTTGCTTTTGTTGCCCAGGCTGGAGTGCAAAGGTGCGATCTTTTCTCACCACAACCTCCACCTCCTGGGTTCAAACGATTCTCCTACCTCAGCCTACCGAGTAGCTGGGATTACAGGCATGCACCACCATGCCCGGCTAATTTTGCATTTTTAGTAGAGACGAGTTTTCTCCATGTTGGTCAGCCTGGTCTCGAACACCTGACCTCAGGTGATCCACCTGCCTCAGCCTCCCAAAGTGCTTGGATTACCAGCACCCAACTAGATATCACTTTTTTAGTAAGCCTTTTCTACACCCCCTGAGGCTTCGTATCCCTCACCCCTCCTTTATTTACCTACATGTATCACTCAACGTATTTTACATATCTTCCTTGTTTACTGCATGTCTCCCTTGTTGGAACGAAAGACTCATGCAGATAGGAATTTTTGTCTGTTTTACTCACAATTATATCCCTGATGTCTGCATTAGTGGTAGACAGAGTTTGATACTCCATAAATATTTATTGAATGAATAAAGTATGAATACATTGAATGTTATAAAGGAAATTCTAGCTCTAAATGGTAGAACGAATACAAAAATATGTTTACATATAATCTTCCTTTTAATTGTTACTGCCATGATACTACATTACAATATCTTTAATACTCATAAAAGTTTTACTAAAATTTTGCCTTAGCCTTCCCTGGGCTTCTTCACACCATTTCATAAGTACTTTAAGTTTAAAGGCAGCAATTTAATTAAAAGAGACAACACATAATGAACATTCACATCCAAAGATTATAAATCAAACCTAAATCATAGAGTCCTATTAAAATTCTATCTGTGCATCTTCATAAAATACCCTGGCATTGAAGAGACAAATAATAGGCTTCCCAAAGTAGGAGCTGTCGTGTTGATCCTTAGTGAATTATCACCTATAATTCCTTGTAAATTACAGCATATTGCCAAAATACTTTGGTTTCATAGCAGAACAGCCTCTGAATTTTTCAAGGCAGGATTTCTCTCTTTTGTTCTATGGCCACCATACTCTGCTTTACAAACTTCTGCATTGCACATCTTTTGATTGTTCCTACGGGATTTATTTTGTATTTATTTATTTATTTTGAGACATGGTCTCACTCTGTCTCCCAGGCTGGAGTGCATTGGCATGATCACAGCCCACTGCAGCTTCAACCTCCTGGGCTCAAGCAATCCTCCACCTCACCCTCCTGAGTTGCTAAGACCACAGGTGAATGATGCCACACCTGGTCTTTTTGTTTTTGTTTTTTCGTAGAGACAGGGTTTCACCGTGTTGCCCAGGCTGGTCTCCAACTCCAGGGCTCAAGTGAGCTGCCCACCTCGGCCTCCCAAAGTGTTGGGATTACAGGCACGGGCCACAACACCCAGCAAATTTTGTTTTTAAATAAAATACTTAAGTTACAAAATAATTTAAAAACAAGATGGCTTTCAGTATGTAAAATAAATTAAGGACTCTACTTTCATTTCTCCCTAAAACAGATCAGTTACTCTGTAGTTCAGATCTAATGTCACCTTATTTCTAACCACTCAACCTTCCCTGTCTGTGGGTAAAATTATTCAATTACTTTTTTTTCCAATTACTTTTTTACTTTTTTCCTTTAAGTTTTATGTCGAACATATATGTTTCAAAGGCATTTTCAAAAGTATGCTACTTATTATCTTACTCAAATTCTTTTATATAACAATAACATTAATCTGTCTTTATTTATTTTATACCAGGAAATATCTGTGATGCTTCTAATAGGAATATGGGGCAAAAAAACACTTTTGTTTTTTTCCTTCTCTTACACAACAGCCACACAATTCTGCAGCAGACACTAGCTGGGTGTCCTCTAATTCAGTTCCATTCTGACACAATCTACCTGGAGATAGCGTTAGATTCCACAGGTTCAGGGCTCAGTCCCACCACACTCCCCCCACTTCAGATGCCAGTTTAAAGTAGTACGTTGCCACTTATACTTATAACCAACTGGTAATACCAACCACAAATGGGGGGTTCCCATGATTTCCTCCTCAGGTTCGATTAATTTGCTAGAGTGGCTCAGAGAAAGTAGGGAAACATTTTCCATGAATTTACTTATTTAGTATAAAGAATATCACAAATTACACAAATGAAAACCCAGGTGAAGGGATGCATAGGACCAAGTATGTGATATGCCCTCTCCAGGTGAGCCACCCTCCCAGAAACCTCCACATTTAGCAATCCAGAAGCTCCCGAGCCCAATCCTTTTGGGTTTCGATGGAGGCTGTTTTGTAGGCAGGTTGATCAAATCATTGGCCATTGATGAATCTCTCAAACTTCAGCCTCTCTTTCTTTCTCAGAGTTTGGGATGGGGCTACAAGTTCCAACCGTCTAATCAAGTGGTTGGTTTTCTTGGCAACCAGCCTTTATCCTGAGGCAACCCAGGAGTTTAGCAAGAGTCACCTCATTAGAACAAAAGGGGCTATCACCCAGGAAATTTCAAGGCATTTAGGAGCTCTGTGTCAGATGTTGCTATTACTCAGGAAATTACAAAGTTCCTAGGAGGTCTGTGTCAGAAACCAGGGGGCAGAGATCAAGAATATATTTCTTATTATATCACAATATCACAGTTTTCTTTTATTAAGCAATGAAAGCCAGGTGATTTTTCAGAATTTCCTTTTGACCTTTGCCTTCAGGATTCCCAGGGCTAAATTTATCTCAAATACAGTAATACTTCTACATTTGCTGTAACTCAATAATGTCCTCCTGTATATTTTTGAAATTTCCTGGTTAATTTTCTTCTGATGTACATTTTGTCAATTCTAATGAATTCTACTGAGGACTTTACATATATGATATTTTTAAATCCTCAAAATAGTCATATAAGAAAGCCATTATCCTGATTTACCAGTAAAAACATATCAGCACAAGTATTAATGAAAACACATGTAAATAAAACTGTGTGTGCATCTGTGCACGTGCATATATGGGCATGTGTGTTTTTGCACATGTTAAGGTATTGTCAGTGATGTTTATCTACAAATTTTGGGAGGTGTAAATAAAAATTAAATTAAAATTAAAGGGTATAATTACTTTTCAGTTTCACATGAAATAACCCATTAATTTGATAATGCATTGTTACTCGTTGTTCATGACGTTAATATATAAATATATCTCCTTAAAAAGTGACATACAAAGTGACACGTTTTCATTTTTAGGTTGTTTCAACTCTATCAGAGACAATCCTAAATTTTTCATTTTAGGTTGTTTCAACTCTATGAGAGCGAGTCATAAATTTTTTACTCATAATATCTTTTGTGTAACTGTATACCAATTCTTTATTTCAAAATAGTTACAGCTTAGTATAACTTCTATTTTATGTCACTCTCTCTTTTTCTTTTTTTTTATTCTCCTCCAGTATTCGTATTATTAAAATGCAGTCACCCACTCTCAGACTTGTACTATCATCCTGAATATATAAGCTTCAATCATTCTGGCATTTTCATTTATTCAAATTACATACTCAAGTGTAATTGATTCCCTGTTCCCTTCATTTACTTAGAGCTAGAGATTTCTTTAAAATACAGATTTTATGATCTATCTCCACCTCCTTGGAACATTTTTTAATACACTAAGGCCCCAAGATACAATTAAATAATTTGGGCAGAAGCTGAATAGTCCCCATGTGTAAGTCTTATTTGGAGTTCTGTGAAGCATTTTAAACCAAGAGATTTCCTAAAAGCTTTTTCCTTTGCTTTAATTTCAATGGTATTATTAAGAATGGAAGAGGAAGAATTAATTACTTGTGTTTGCTGTTTCCTTTGTATTCAATACTCTGAAGAGAGGAAATGGTACCAGTTAACATTCTTTTTAGACGCCTTTAATAGTCATGTGTAAAAAACAGTCAAAATTGTGAATTTTTTCAATAGTACAAAACGTAATATATTAGATGAAGAGGCAATGGGGTGAGATTTTTCTAGAAATAAGCAGTTGTGTTGTATTTGAATATCAATCTACTACGTGACACTGGTTAACTCCTCAATTTCTGTAATTTAATCATCTTGTTTGTGCATGTGTTTGTTTTGTGAGAAATATAATGGGAACTCCCTTTCACTCATCATGCTTGAGTTCCAAAATCTGTGCAATATGCCTGCTTTATAATGTATTTCTCATTGGTCCCTTCTTTTGGCAACATTACTGGTTTGAGACATCTGCTTCAAGCATTCTTAAAATCCTCACCTTTATTTATCCATCTGCTTTTCTCCCTATGCAGCGATCTATACATTCATTCTAATAGAGTGTCCATCTGCAAGGTACCTGCAAGGCTGTAAATATACTGGGCAAAGTACCACAAAAACTTATATTTGATATATATCTGAGATAGGTCCACTCAGAGAACAATATCATCTCATTACAGAAGTCCAGAAAAACAAAAATAGCTGCCATTTGAACAGTGTCTATGTGCCAGGTTCTGAACTAGATATTTTATATGTCATCATTTTTAATTCTCAGAAAATCTTGTAAATGCTATTATTTTCATAATTAATACAAATTCTAAGTCTGCAAGATAAAAAGAGCTATAGAGACTGGTTGCAAAACCATGTGAATGCACTAAACACTGCTGAACTGTACACTTAAACCAATTAAACTTTTTAAACCTAAGAGAGTTTACAATTTAAGTATTTTCCCCAATGTCACACCAAGTAAGTGCAAAATCTTGTATTAAAATTCAGGGTTGTTTTTTTTTTGAGTTTGACCTCTTTTAAATTTTATTTTTAAATTGACAAATAATAATTGTTCATTCAATGAGTGAACAATTCATTGAATAATTGTTCATTCATGTGGTACACAGTGATGTTTCAACATATATATATATATATACATATACATGTTGGGAATGTTCAATATCCTCCTTCTAGCTGCTGGAAACTCCGTAATATATTCCTGTTAATTGTAGTCATCCTACAGTGCTGTAGAACACTAGAACTTATTGTCTAGTTTTAATTTTGTATCTTTTAACAAATCTCTCCCTATCTCTCTTTTCCCCCTACACTTGCCAGTCTCCAATATCCTCTGTTCTACTTTTTTACTTCTATGAGATCAACTGTTTTTGAACTTACAAATATGAGTGGAAATCTGTGATATTTAACTTTCTGTTCCTGACTTATTTCACTTAACATAACATCCCATAGCTCCATCCATGTGGCTGTAAATGACAAGATTTCATTCCTTTGCATAGCTGAATGGTATTTCATTGTGCTTATATACCACAGTTTCTTTATTTATTCACCTATTGTTGGACATATAGTTTGATTCCATATTTTGGCTATTGTGACTATACTACAACTGCAATAAACATGGAGACACAGATGTTTCTTTGATATAATAATTTTCTTTCCTTTTGATAGATTCCCAGAATTGAGATTCTGGATCGTATGGTAGTTCTATTTGCAGATTTTTGAGGAACCTTCATAATATTCTCCACATTAATTGTACTAGAAATGGTTTTCTTCATTCTCACAAGCATTTGTTTTTGTTTCTCTTTTTGATAATAGTCATACTAACTGGGATGAGATTGCCATTTTGATCTGCATTTGCCTGATGATTAACGTTGTTAAATATGTTTTCATATATTTTTGGCCATTTTTGTGTCTTCTATTTAGAAATGTCTTTCCAGATAATTTGCTCATTTTTTAAATCGGATTGTTGGTTTTTTTTTTCCTTTTTCTTGATAATTTGCTCATTTTTTAAATTGGATTGTTGTTTTTTCGTTTTTCTTTCTCTATCCTTTTCTTTCTTTTTTTTTTTTTTTTGTCTGTTCAGATGGTTCAGTTCCTTGTGTACTCTGGATGTAAATTACCTGTCAGGTGAGTCATTTGCAAATATTTTCTTCCATTCTGCAGGTTGTCTTTTCTCTCTGTTGATTGTTTCCTTTGCTGTACAGAAGCTTTATAGTTGTTCTTACAGTTTGATAGAAGCGATAAGATCCAGTATTCCATACATAAGTGAGGTAACTATAGTTTATAGCAATCTATTGTATGTTTCAAAATAGCTAGAAAAGAATAATTTAGATGTTTCAAGCATAAAGAAAAGCAAACATTTAAGGTTATTATCCCAAGTTCATTAATTTGATCTGTGCAAATTATATGAATATATCAAATTATCACATGTACTCCCAAAATGTGTACACTTATTATGCATCAATAAAAAATAAAACTTCAGTTCAGTTAGGTTTCTCTTTCCTCTGTATTTTCCTACTGAGTAACATTTTGCCACAGAAGGGGCATTGGCATTACTTTGGAAGTTTGGATAAGTAATGGATACATTTTTTGCACATTTTATTGTTAAAGTCATGACTTTGTATTAAAATTATTTCTGTACCAGCCTCTACAACATCCTGGATTTCCCAAAGACAGGGACTTTGTCTTGTTCATCTTGCTGTTTAATACCTTAAGATTTTACTTGGAACACTGCAGTGTTTAACCATCCAATGTGAGTGACTCAGCAGGATCTTGGAGGACCTGATATTAGAGATAAGCCTTAGAACTCCATGAGGCAGAGAAGACAGGGGAAGAAGAGGAAAAATACCAGTTGAAAGGAAGTATTTGAAAATGACAATGTGAACATGGGACGGCCACAGAATATATTAAAAGTAAAAATCTGTCACCTCAAGTGGAGAGTGCATTTAGATGGCAGTATGGTTTGGCTTTGTGTTCCCATCCAAATCTCATGTCTAATTGTCATGTCTAATAGTCATTCTACAGTGCTATAGAATACTAGAACTTATTGTCTAATTGCAATTTTATACCCTTTAACAAATCTCTCCTTATCTCTCTTTCCTCCTGCACTTTCCACCCTCTAGTAATCTCTGTTAGGGGAGGACCTGGTGGGAGGTGGCTGAATCGTGGGGGAAGATTTCAGCCTTGCTGTTCTCATAGTAGGGACTGAATTATCAGGAGATCTAGTTGTTTAAAAGTGTGTTTCCCCCTTTGCCGCTCTTCCGTGTAAAGATTGTTCCTGCTTCCTTCTGCTTTGCCTTCTGACATGATTGTAAGTTTCCTGAGGTCTCCCCAGCCGTGCTTCATATACAGCCTGTGGAACTGTGAGCCAATTAAACCTCTTTTCTTTATAAGTTACCCAGTCTCAGGTAGTTCTTTATAGCATTATGACAATGGACTAACACAGAAAATTGGTGCCCCAGAAGTGGCGCATTGCTATAAAGATACCTGAAAATACGGAAACACCTTTGGAACTGAGCAGAGGCTGGAACAGTTTGGAGGGCTCAGAAGAAGAGAGGAATATGTGGGAAAGTTTAGAACTTCCTAGAAACTTGTTAAATGGTTTTGACCAAAATGCTGATGGTGATATGAACAGTGAAGTCCAGGCTGATGAGATCTCAGATGAAGATGAAGAACTTATTGAGAGCTGGAGTAAAGGTCACTCTTGCTATACTTTAGCAAAGAGACTGGAGTCATTGTGCCACTGCTCTAGGAATCTGTGGAACTTTGAACTTTAGATTAAAAGATAAAGGATATCTGGCAGAAGATATTTCTAAACAGAAAAGTGTTCAAGATGTTACCTGGCTGCTTCTAAAAGCCTAACTCATTTGAACAAACAGAAAAATCACCTGAAAGTGAAACATATTTAACAGCGAGGCAGAGCATAAAAGTTGGGAAAATTTGCAGCCTGACCATGCAGTAGAAAAGAAAAACCCATTTTCTGAGGAGGAATTCAAGCCAACTGAAAAATTTACATAATTAAAGAGGATTCAAATATTAATCATCATATCATATCAATGGAATAATGTCATAATCTATTATTGACAAGACAACGAGGAAAATGCCTCCAAGGCATTTCAGATACCTTCATGGAAGTCATTCCCATCACAGGCCCAGAGGTCTAAGAAGGAAAAATGGTGTCATGGGTCAGACCCAATGCCCCGCTGCTCCGTGCAGCTTCAAGACATTGTGCCCTGCATCCTAGCTGCTCCAGATCCAGCTATGTCTAAAAGGGGCCAAAGTATAGCTCGGGCCATGGCTTCAGAGGGTGCAAGCCCCAAGCCTTGGTGGCTTCCACATGGTGTTAGTCCTGCGGGTGTGCAGAAGGCAAGAGTTGAGATTTGGGAGCCTCCATCTCAATTTCAGAGGATGTATAGAAACACCTGGATGATCAGGCAGAAGTCTGCTGCAGGAATGGAACCCTCATGAAGAACTTCTACTAGGGAAGTGCACAAGGGAAAGGTGGGGTTGGAGCCCCCACATAGAGTCCCCAGTGGGGCACTGCCTAGTGGAGCTGTGAGAAGAGGGCTACCGTCCTCCAACCCCAGAATGGTAGATCCATTGACAGCCTGCACTGTGAAACTGGAGAAGCTGCAGGCAGTCGATGCCAACTCATGAAAGCAGCCACAGGGTCTTTACCCTGCAGAACCACAAGGGTGGAGCTTCCAGGGCCTTAGGAGCCCACTCCTTGCTTCAGCAAGCCCTGGGTGTGAGTCATGGTGCCAAAGGAGATTATTTCAGAGCTTTGAGATTTAAGGACTGCTCTGCTGGGTTTTGGACTTGCATGGGGCCTGGGGCCCCTTTGTTTTGGCTGATTTATCTCTCTTGGAACAGATCTATTCACCCAGTGCCTGTATCCCCAGTGTATCTTTGGAGTAACTAACTTGTTTGTGCCTGTACAAGCTCATAGGTGAAAGGGACTTGCCTTGTCTCAGAAGAGACTTTGGACTTGAACTTTTGAGTTAATGTCAGAATGAGATAAGACATTGGGGAACTGCTGGGAAGGCATGATTGTGTTTTGAAATGTGAGAAGGACATGAGATTTGGAACGTGCCAGGGGTAGAATAACATGGTTTGTCTCTGTGTTCCCATCCAAATCTCATGTCAAATTGTAATTCCCAATGTTGGGGGAGGGACTTGGTGGGAGGCAACTGGATCATGGGGATGTACTTCCACCTTACTTGTCTCTTGTTAGTGTGTTCTCATGAGATCTGGTTGTTTAAAAGTAGGTAGCACTTCCCCCTTTGCTCTCTGTCTTCTGCTTCACCATGTAAAGATTGTGCCTGCATCCCCTTCGACCTCTGCCATGATTATAAGTTTCCTGAGGTCTCCCCAACCATGCTTTCTACACATCCTGTGGAACTGTGAACCATTTAAACCTCCTTTCTTTATAAACTACACAGTTTCAGGTAGTTCTTTATAGCGGTGTGACAATGAACTAATACAGATAGGTACTGTAGATATACTAGGAGACATAGATATAAGTCAGAACACAGTAGACCTTAAATGCTATAAGTTTCAGCAGACTCAGACTCACTGAGTTGTATGTGCTACACCTGATTACCCACTTCCTGGTTCAAAAAAATACCTAGAGTAGTTTCATTAAGCAGACCTTAAATAGAACAACGTAGAATAAATTAACAGATAAACAACCTAAATGTTACTCTACTATAACCATGGAATTCACTCTGAGAATTTTCCAGATAATATTATGAAAGTTAGTGATTGTAATGACAATGAAAAATCCTTAGAGAGAGTAAATTGCTTATAATATTTCGCAAGTAAGAGACACTGTTAGAATGTGAGCTGTTGACTGCATTATACCATAAAAAATGACACCTTTTAATTACTGAAAATATATTTTAAACTACGTTTTTCTAAATCTTCAGAATAACAACTAAAATTTATTTATGCAGATTCTTTGAGAACCTCATGTGTCTTCTAAGTAATCAAATAAATACTAAATTATTTGATATTACTTAAAAATAGATTCTGTACTATTCTCTAAAAAACCGGTATTCCACACCTGATATCTATGCCATATATATTAATTAGAATGTTTAATCATTCTGAGAACTTCATTCTTCAAAGTTGCTGAGTGTTAAAACTTTCACTCTGCTCCTCCCACATCAATATCTGAGATATTAAATTTGGGGAGTAGATTCAAAGTCATCTGCCAGCTCTGAGCAGTATCATCTTGAATACCTTTGCCTTTCTGCAAAAAACTTGTTTTCTAAGTTCAGATTGGCATGTGAATCCATCTACATCATCTATGGCATGGTCATGACCATTATATAATTATGTATGGATTGCAGAGATGATTATATTTTTACTTTTTTATGTAAATGCCTTTGGTTGACACAAAACTTTATTAACCATTCTCAACATGCATTTCTCTGTGTTCATATTTCAAAGAGGCTGATTTATTAGAGCTATTTTCATTTCATTACTTCGAGGCTTAGAAACTGTTGTTCTGTATTTCCTTTACCTGTATGTATCTAATATTTAATCTTTTATCAGTTATTTTCTTTTATAACTATAGATATCAAAGCATTTGAAAAATGGTCAGAGTTATGACCAGGCTTTTATCAATGAGAGAAATTAAATGTATATTGGATTGAATATAAGGGACTTATAAGGAATTTTTAAAATTCAAATAGAATTTTAATAAAATAGTAAAGGAGGTACAATCACCTCATGAGACCTAGGAAGCCAAAGGAATCTTATGTGAAAAATAATTATAAAGTAGTTGATCAAGGCCTTTTTACCTATGGTGTAGCAAGTAGTTACTGCTCAATTAATAGCCACATACCCTTCTCCTTCTATGTAACTCAGCTCTCTTTCAGTTACACAGGGCCAAGGAACTAGTCCAGATCAATGGACCATAAGCAAAAGTGACATATGTCATTTATGGGCTGAGTCACAGAAAAACAATGTCGATTCGCTACACCCTGTGTTCTGTTGAAAATCCCAAAGAAGCTGAATGTTTCTAATGGTACAACAGCTGGGTCATGGAAGAGCTTTCTTTACCCTGGAAAACCAAGTGACTTTGAGCAGTAAAGCCCTGTTACACACAGAGCAGGACGGAGCAAGACACGTAATACAATATTCATGCGTTTAGCCACTGAATTTTCAGAGTTGTTATCTCAGCATAGCCAACTTAACCTCATCAGAAGACAAATTGGTACTAGAATTGGAGTGATGATGTAACAAAACATAAAATATACAGTGTTGGCCTAGTAAAACTAATATAGAAGGCTGAAAAAATGATGATTTATGTTATGCAGTAGTAAAACATTTGATAAAACACTTGCTTATGGTAGTCTAGAAGGGAGATGTTCTATCTCTTTTAATAGAATTGGAATTTGAAAAAACACACTTTCATATTGCCTGAAGGAGCTGAGCTAGGAGAGGATTGGCCAGGACGCATGAGGACATACAAGATCATGTTATAGAAATTATGGCTGCTGAAATTTTGGAAAAAACAAAGTATTTTAAGGCCTTAAGTTGTTAAAAAAAAAAAAAGAAAAAGAAAGAAAAGAAAGACAGAAAAAGAAAAAGGGCTAGGAAGGCTTTGAGTGCCTTAGGGAAAAGAAGAGATTCAGAGTGTAGCCTCCTCACTAAATCCAATAATCTCAAGCTGACTGGCACTGAATTGAGAGCAGCTGGAGGGTGAGAAAGCAAATCTATACAGCATATCTGTGAATTGTATTCTGAAAAGAGCATGGGGTATGATTATTAGTAAGCAAAACTAACTGAATAAGGTGAATGGGAAGGTTACTAAGTTTTGGAATAGTTGATTAATACTGAGAAAAAAAGTTATTCTCAGGAAGAAGAGGTGATGATGAGCAGATTTGAAAGGTTTATATCACTGAAACGGTACTAGCTAAATATTGTCATTAGGACCTGTCCTCCTAATTGCTATATTCAATGGCAGTGAAGTGGCTACCTTAAATGAATAATATCAGGTTGTTGGTATTATGCTGATATTATTTTGGTTATTAAAGGCCAAGAACCATATAGAATGAGGGATTCACCTAATTAGTCAAGAGTGCATGTCATCAATTTGTTACTTGTCATTTAAAACTTAAACTTTTTTTGGTAGACTACTAGTATGGCAGAACAGCAAATGAAGGAAAGTATATTTATTACTCTTGTTCTTTAAGTATATAGCCACTTAGCTGCCCTCACAATCGAAGCCATTAAATATTAAGTTCAATCATTCTGAGCTCATCTTTGAAAACCAACAGAGAGGTGGGGTGAGATTGAAGCAACAATTCAAATAAAATTCCTAATGGAATAACAAACAGCAAGCAAGTTCTCAGACTTATGCTAAGAATGATTTGCAAACTCATTTTCATTTTCTCTTTATATAGTTATACAAAGTGGGTCAAAGAGTGCAAAGGTTCGTGGATAAACTAATGCTTAGTGGGCTTTACTGAGTTTATCTTGTTAGAACTGATATTATAGTAATAGGAAAAAAAAATCCCCTCACGGCTTAAAAGGTAAGAGAAAGGAGACAGCTTTTTAAATTAATCACTGCATTATTTCATGGAGATATAATTTTTTCTCTCTGTCTCCTTCAAGTAAAGGGGGCTGTTCTTTGGTAGCATGCTCCATATCTTAGCACTACCAGGGACACAGATACTATGATTTCATATAATTATATTTTTATAGAAATCAAAATAGGACATCCTCGACAAATGTTCTCACCTCAAACCGTTCTGTGCACCCTTAGAAACTACTGCCAGACTTTCAAAGCTGGCATGTGCCTGAAGCATCTAATTAGATAGTAAGACTATCAGCCACTCCATAAAGCTATACTAGAAACAAAACCCCAAAACTTGAGATTCCTTCCCTGACTGTGTGATCACTATAGTTTTCTCTCCTTGAAACAAATGAAGTTAGGTCTAACACCATTGGAGTAAAGATGGTAGGGTTTCTCTGAAACTATTTTGGGAGGAAAGATATATGGGTGAGAAAATGAAAAGACAATCTGTGAGTGGTAGCAAAATGATTCAGAGTACTTACCTCTGAATATCAATAGAATTGCAGTTTGTTGAAGCAGGACATATCAGTTACCCTGAGAGGGACAGGGAAGACTTATCTCTTTGCCCAGCTTTTGAGTTCCTAATTCTTTTTGACAGTCATTACAATTACAGTAACAACAATAATATTTCATGTATGTTTAATTTGTTCCCTATGCTGGTAACACAAGAATCATTATCTCCATTTTGAAGACAAGAAAACCGAGGCTCAGAGAAATTAAGTAATTTATCTAAGGTCTGTTAGTCATCAGTGGCAGTACTGAGATTTAATCCAAGTTCTATTTGGATCAGAGTATCTTGCCCATTAAAATTTGGAGGCTTGTCCTCTTACATCTGCGTTAACTTCTAAATTGTCTGTATTTAATAGTTCTGTGCATCTATATATGTGCATTTTTGGCCTTTTGGGAAGAGGGTTCATCTTTTAAATCCATTTTTTTAAGAGTGATATCAGTTCAAAACCATATCTGCTCAAATTTTGGAAAAGGAGAATACTTTCCACCAGTGTTTATTGATTCTATTGTCTGTTTTCTGCTTCTGTGAGGTCTCTCAACTATGTCTGCATGTGACTGTCCATTTGCAATGAACCACTGCAAAATCTCCTGTATTAAACAGGTATTTTACATGTTCATTCCCTATCAATTAGCAATGCTGGTCACAAACACTGTGCCAATTTTGTCTTGTTCTACTTTCTTTCTCTCTATATATTGCTCTTCTATACAGTGAGGAGAACACATCATTACATATTCCAGTTTTGAAGTCTCTCTTATGAGCAACTAAAGAAACTCTATCTGCAATAACAATTTTGCCTTTTAAGTTTAATTTGAAACACTCATGTGATTCAGAAATCAAGATATTAGAAAATCTATACATCAAGAAGTCTTGCTCCAAGTCTTGTTCCTTTTCACTGTGTCTGACCCTGCCCCTTGCTTTCTACAGATAAGAACTGTATTAGTTATATATGCATATTTTCAATTTTTCTTTGTGCAAATATGAGAGAAAACCAATACATATTCATTTATTTTTTCATTACTTGCCCAGTAGTAGAAAACTATCCTATTATTTTAAGCAACTCTCAATATTGTCATTCCTAGGCTCATTTTATTCGCATTTCTGTTATTCATGATCCCTCCTAAATTTCTAAGTCAGATAGTGTTTAATGTTGTTCTGTCTTTGACGGAGCTTAAAGATTAGTTAAGACATGCAGATTTTCAGAACAAACACCAACTTTTATATTTATTTTTTGTTTGTTGGTTATGCTTTCTTTTATCTCATTTCTAAGTCTTTGGACAGATGAAAAGCTGCATCTAAGTAAATATGTTACTATTGCCTTCATAAATTGATTTATGGAATGGGAGATTCAAATTTTAAAAATATATAGCTATAAAACTTTATTGGAAATAGTGAGAGCAAGGATCTTAACATATACCATCCTCTTTACATGTGAAATAATGACATATTAAACTTCAGAAATTCTCAATTCTTTATATAAGCTAATTTATATTTGGAATCTGTTAAAAAAATCGTATGTGCAGTATTTTCCCCAAGTTACCTAGAAATCTGGTTAACATTGTGAAGAATTAGTGCTTCTCTTAGCACAGTTTGGCTAAGAGTATGTAGTCTCAGGATAACCAGCAGTAAAATAATTATTTTGAATCCACCAATTATATTCAATATTGCAAGCTTTGTAGAGTAAGTGCTGGTTTCACTGCCTGTTGACTTCAGTTGTTGGTGGGATATGTAGGTAGAAACAATTCCAGAAGAATTTCACTTTGTCAATATATTTCTTGGAAAAATCTATATTCTCAGTATATCCAATGTATCACATTAATGAGATGATTACAAACAGATTAAAGCTATTAATAATAGAATGCAATTTAGAGTCTGTATAATATCCACGCCTACCCAAGATACAGTCACAGGAAAATGAAAACTGACATGAAATAAAAAAAAATCTATCAATTGGCAGCTATTTGTCAAGAATCTCAGGTATAAACTCTGCTGCTAAAGGTCAGAAGAGTTTTTGGTTTTTTACTTGCTATTAAAACTTAGTGGTGATATACTGAGGCCATTCACACTACTCTGATTAAAGAAGCAAGCTTGGAAGGTAGAAATGTCAGAATTAGAAACAAGGTTCATGAATACTAAAGGATTTTTGTATTTGTGTAGTATGTCAGGGGATTAATTTTTATATCTAAAAACCCTTTCCTCTAGAAATTAATCTTTAAAAATATAGCAAATCCCTGTTGAGTCTTAGAAAATATGACATTTCCAAGTATAGATTTCAAATGAGTCATTCATGTTAAAAAATGTCTCTGTAGTCAAAGAAGAGATACCAGATAAGTAAAATAAGGTCTCAGCAAAATCTCAGTTAAGACAAATTTCGCTCTAATGAGTAAAGTGTCATTTTTTGCCCCTCTCTAGAAATGTAACTACTTTTAATCTCTCCTTGGCTCCACTGTGGTATTTAAAGATGACTTTCCCTTCTTTGAGAATGACTTCAAGTGATGTGTTTATGTCTTTTGCTGTCCGGAATGTGCCTTTTCCATCTTAACGCCAGATGGTGAGACTCTGTTTCAAGTTTCTCTTCATTGCTACCTCCCCCGTAAAGACTTTCTTAATATCCTTGAATTGGATGTGATTTCTAATTCTTCTGAACTACCAGAGAACTGTGTTTGCACATTTGTTGGAACTCTTGAAATACTCAAATGTACACCTCTTTTTCTATCTTAGACTCTAAACTACTTCAATGCAAGTGCAATCTTGTACATTTGGCAAAATAATTTATAACTATTAAGAGCCCACAGAATGGCTAGTAAACGAGTTGACTTGAATATAATTCAACATCTGTCAACACGGGTGTGGTAAAGAGAGGAAGAGTGTTTTATATTTGTGCCATTTATGCATACGACTATGATCTTTATTAAGCTTTGATCTTTGTTACAAAGACTCAGTTTTGATATTTAATAAATATTCATACATTTAATATCCATGAAATAAGAGGACTGATGAGTATTTTAATACATTCTGAGATAAGTAAAACTTTCTAAAATAATACAAAAGTAATTGATCAGTGTACAATCTACAGTTTCCAATAGGTCCCTAATGCTTTATAGATATCTACTTGATCACTTTTTGTGGTTGAAATTTACTTTGGGTAAAAAAATAAGGTAATTGGCAAATTATTGTTGAACACACATCATATGCCCAGTATATTCTGACTGAAGTAAATGACAGAATAGGAGCCCACAGCATTGAGAGCCACTTAGTACTGATCACACACAGATTGAGATCTACAAGAAAAGGTATCCAAGTCCAAAATCCACGATTCCAAAAAATAACAAAATACATTTACCAAAGGTCTGTCTTACAGATTTGTGCTGGGTGACTTTTTCTTTTTATGAAATATGAAAGAATTAAAATACATATTCTTACCTGCTAGGCCATTTTTCATTTCCTTAGCCTAGAGCTACTTTGAAATATGAAAGTTGTGTGTACTTTTATGTTTTCTTCTAAAGCATAGTTCTATTCCAATTATAACAGCTATTAGTATGCAAAGTCATGGAGTCAAAAAATGGAAGAAAATGCTTCTAATAAACTTTCATTACTGTCTCTCACAGATTGAAACTAGAAAGTTTCGTGGCTATGGGTGAATTGCTTTTACCTCATATTTACGTAGAAACATTTTTGAAAATGTTAGTGATCTAATAATAAGACACCTGAGAGAATAAAACAAGACCATGTTGATTGGATTAGAGGCAAAGCTAAAAAAGTAATAGCCTCATTATTTTTGTGCTAAGCATCCCCAGATTAAGTGACCCTTGCATCCAGCAGCTGAATAAATTTTTTTGTTGCCATTGCAGAGTAAGACATGTTTTGCATTTGTTTTCTACAGTTTCAAAAGTGGGCCTATTTTTCGTGCCTGTTATTTTGACATAAGCCTCAATTTTAACAGTATTTCAAGAAAAATATGTTTTGGGAGGATTATTTTTATTACTGATAAGATTCTGACAATGATTGATGATTGATACTTCTAACCCATTCATAAATGCTTCAGTGCTTTGATTGCCTTTGGAAGTAAAACTAAGACCCAAGGTGAAATATTTTATTCCTCTGAAGCATGGCTTGGGCCTATAAGAACAAAATTCAAATCAATAGCAACATAGCTTCAGTGTTACAATAACTGAAGAAGTGGCTATCATATTTTACCTCTTCTATACAAATCTGACTCCACAAAATGCATATTATAATTTTTATAATTATTATGCTTTATATGACGGTATAGATAATTGTAATGCATGCACCTTAGTTCTTCATGTGGTATTTTGAGGAACAAGCTAGATGTAAAATTGATATCAGATTCTCAAAATAAAAATTATTGTTCTACTTCAATGTAATAATCTTGGTTGCTCACTTGATTTTATCTTACCTCTCACAGAGTAGTTAGAATTGAGCATCATCATTCCTTTAAGTCAACAACACATAACAGACAAAATTTTGATTTCAATTTTTATAGATAACAGAAAGAGAAGAATTTTGTTTGGAAAATGAAATAAGTGGTGTTAATATTTTCTAAGAAGAGAAGAGATTTGACTATGGGATAGCAAATACATAGCAGTTTTGTTTTGGACATGCAGGGTGGAGGTCCACTTTAGAAATGTACCATTTAAGAATCGTCAGTGAGTATATGGTGTTTAAAGCCATGTGGATAGATAAGATAATCGGAAGAATAAATGTGGATAGATAAAAGATAAAATCTGAAGGCAGAATTTTGTGGGAATGAAACATAAGGAGGTCAATAAAGGAGGAGGATCTTGGCCGGGCACAGTGCCTCACGTCTGTAATCCTAGCACTTTGGGAGGCAGAGGCAGGCAGATCACGAGGTGAGGAGATCAAGACCATCCTGGCTAACACGGTGAAACCCCGTCTCTACTAAAATACAAAAATTTAGCCAGGCATGGTGGTGTGCACCTGTAGTCTCTACTATTTGGGAGGCTGAGGCAGGAGAATTGCTGGAACCCAGGAGGCGGAGGTGGCAGTGAGCCAAGATCGCACCACTGCACTCCAGCCTGGGTGACAGAGCGAGACTCCATCTCAAAAAAAAAAAAGAGGATCTTTTGCATATATACCCAGTAGTGGGATTGCTGGATCTCACAGGAAAAGAAAACAGTATATTGAGAACACATCTGCACTCCCATGCTTACTGCAGTATATTCACAATAGCCAAGACATAAAATAAACCCAAGTGTCCAATAATTGGTAAATGGATGTATCAGTCCATTCTCATGCTGCCATGAAGAAATACTTGAGACTGGGTGATTTATAAAGAAAAGAGGTTAATTGACCACAGCATGGCTTGAGAGGCCTCAGGAAACTTACAATCCTGGTGGAAGGCTCCTCTTCACAGGGCACCAGGGGAAAGAATGAGTGCCAGCAGGGGAAATACCAGATGCTTAGAAAACCATCAGATCTCTTGAGAACTCACTCACTATCATGAGAATAGCATGGGGGAAACCACCCCCATGACTCAAATACCTACAGCCTCATCCCTCCCATGACTCATGGGAATTATGGAAACTACAATTCAAGATGAGACTTGAGTGGGAACACAACCAAACCACAACAATGTACAAATAAAATGTGGTATGTATGCACGATGGAATATTATTCAGTCATAAAAAAGAAACTTCGTAATTTGTCACAACATAGATAAACTTGGAGAACATTATTTTAAGTGAAATGAGCCAGATACAGAAAGACACTTTTGTATACTTCATGACTAGATACTTCATGACCTCAATCACATATGGAATCTAAAAAAACAAAAAAGGTCATATCATAGAAAAGTGATTATCAGAGACTAAGAGGAGGAAAAGGTGAGAATGAGGAGAAGCTGGTCAATGGGTACAAATTTACCATTAGATAGGAGAAATAAGCTCGGATGATTTTACTTAGATAATATGGAGGGATTGTTTGGCAGTGCTAAGACTTCACGAGATTTGTAGTCATGAATTTAAAGTGATACCTGTCAGAATGGCTGTGTATACTGCTCTAGTTGCATTTGGATATATGAGTAGAGGTATAGTGTGAACACAAGTAATTGTGTGCAATCAGGGTAAAAGCTATGCAGGGCAAGGAGGATAGATGTCAAGGGAGTTGAGAGAATATGCAAGTTAGTGATTATAATGTTGGAATATAGAAACTTCTCTGGATAAAAATGATGCCAAAATTACAATGGAGCTAACACAGTAGATAAGTGAGTTGAAAGTCCTAGTGAAGTTAGAGAATTATGGAAATAGAGATAGTAGAGCAAATGAACTGGAAATATAGAAAAAATAGGTGGAGAACAATATATTTAAAATTGGCATAGTTAACATGTCAGGAATTATGGCGTAATCAGTGGTGAAAAGTCTGGTCATGTTGCTGAGATAAAGAGGGTTGGAACTGAAGAGGTTAAGGGATTAAGAGGCCAAAGTGCTAAATAGGAGTAGTATAGACACAAAGACAGCAAGCCACGTACTAAAACCTTCAATGGGGTTTATTATACATTACACGTATGTTAACACAGAGGTTAATATATGTGTTCTTTAATGAAGGATGGCTGATAATGTCAGTGAAGAATACCTGATGTGTTTCTAAGAGGGATGGAGAGAGTAGAAAAATAAACAATGGCCTGGAAACATAAGCTAGCATCAGGAAATACATTGAGTCTGGGCCCTGAGATAAAATAGAAATACGAGAAAACCAAATCATCTCTTTAAAGGCTTCCAACTAATACAAGCGTGCTAAAGGGAAGATACAAGGACTTTCACCAGTGACAAACCAGGTGTCCCAGAGGTATGGAGAACAGTTCTTGCTTAGGTCAGGAATGGGCAGTGAGTCAGAACAGTGTCTCTGCAAAGCCACATAGGAATGAGGATCTAGATGAAGGTATCTGACCTCCTGCAGTGACTGAGATAAATAGGAATGTAAGGCCCAGCCCGATTAGTGATGCTGGACTCTTTGTCAAAAGTAGGTCATCACTTCTTGGGATTGGCCTGTAGCCAAATTGTTGACACCAGATGAAAATTACTGGGGTAAAGGGGACAAGAAAGATAGGTTGGAGAGCTTACTAGGAACACTAGTAGCTCTGAGAAACTCTTTAAAAACTGATCTGTGAAATGTTGGGGCTTGTGAAAAAAGCATGACTATATATGTGGAGCCCAAGCAACCTCCTTCAATCTTTCTGGGAGCATGTTGGGGGAAGAAAAATTGAAGGACGATCTCACCAGGATCACTTGGAGTCTATGTTGCAGACGTTGTTAAGGTTTAAGGTTAGGGGAAATCTCTATATTTCTCTATAGAGCCTGAATCCTTGACTTTCACCGATAACAATGGAAATACTTTGCCCTGTTGGAAAATGTACATGATCATCCCTTTTGCCCCTGAAGATATTTTTCCTCTTTCCCCACCCTGCTCTGTGTCCTGAGTGGCTGATTTGCATGAATTGCATCCTTTGTCTTCTAGATACTGTCTGGGCTTGGCCAACAGAAGATTGGAGACAAAGAGGAGAACAAGCCCAGAGTTTTATTTTCCCTGTTACTCTCCCATGGGATTCTGCATGAGTGATTGTGTCTCATAACGGAAGGACACACAATCTATTATTTGGCCTTCTACACACAGCTTTTTTACTCTCCATTATCTGCTAATTGACCCTTGCCTTTGTTCCTTCAAGCCACCAGCTGTTCATGATGTTCCGCTATTTCTAGTCCTGGAATATTGTATTATACATTGTGGATTCCCTACACTCTGCATACAGCTTTGCAGCTATCAAATAGTTTTCTGAAGTTACTTAATTTGAGTATACTCTTTCCTATTAGAAGAATGGTAAATGCAGTACCACAGTCTATTTTCTGTTTCTATAACCCAATATTACATATTGGGTAATTTACCATAAACAGACATTTATTGGCTTGTGATTCTATAGGCTGGGAAGTCCAGAATTGGGGGACTGGCATCTGGTGAAGACATTAGTGCCCCATCATCTCATAGCAGAAAGTAGAAAGGCAAAAGAGGGTGTGTGTGTGTGTGTGTGTGTGTGAGAGAGAGAGAGAGAAAGAGAGAGCAAGAGCATGAGGGCACACAGGAGAAGGCCAAATTTGTCCTTTCATAAGAAATTCACCCTCGTGATAATGGCACCAAGCCACTTATAAAGGTGATGTTCCATGACTCAAACACCTCCCAATAGTCACAATTCCCAATACCACTGAACAGAGGATCAAGTTTTCAACACATGAACTTTGGGGGCCACATTAAAACCACAGCATACAGTAAGTGGTATTAGGGGCAACACCAAGAAAAACCTTAAGTGAGATTCTGGGATTGGGTGTTTCATATATTTGAGAAATGATAGATAACCTTTTTGCTATGGAGAAATGGGGATGAATAATCCACAGTATGTGGTAGCATGCATATTTGCATGTGACATTCAGTGAAGTCAGGTCAAAGCAAAAGTGTTTGGAGATCAAGGGCTGTGATGATCTGTTACTACTGCCACATAGTGGCTATAGATTGTGGCCTCAGCTGGCTATTATGAAGGCTATACAGCACAACCACCCTTGGACATATTGATGGTTTTTGATTAGATAGTCAATAAAGCCTGTTGAAATAATTACTAATACACAATTGGAATTACACAGCAATCATTTTCTTATTATTGATTCAACTATATGTTCATTGCTTTAGGTGAGGTAAAGGTTTTGGTGTTTAAGCTTCTAACGTCATCTGTGCTCTGGAACCTCAATTAACCTCATTCAATTCTGATATAAGATGTTAAACTAAGGCATTTCATTACTATGTAAACAAATTTACCAGCATATATGCCAATGATAAATTAAGAAAATGTGACACTTACTGTGCTCTGGGCAACATTGAGTGGCCCATTAAATTATCAGCTTTGGTAGATTGTAGCACAACAAACTTTGTTGAAAAGGAACTATCTATCATGTCATATGTAATTTCTTCTATTTCTCTTCCCACTTTCTCCCTAGTCCCAAAACACTAAAAAGTTGTATGGTACAGTTTGGATACTGACTCATCCATATATCTCTACAGGACAAGTTAATTTACTACATCTAAGTCATGTTTTTCTCATCTGCATAACTTCATTGTTATAGTACCTTCTAGTGTTTTGGTAAGAATAAAAATAGGACAATCAATGTGGCCAGCAAAGTGTCCAAATAATACACAATGTGCAGTGAAATTTCCACCGTAACCCCCGCCCCAAATTTTACCTTGGAAAAATCACCCAAGCTTTATCAAGGTCATTTATGAATAGAAGAAATGAGAACACATAGATTGATAATGCTGTAATAAGTGGGAAAAAATAGAAAGAAAGAATCTGTCATTCTGGAAATTATACAGTCTTTTAAAAATACTTGTTTAACAGTGGGAATCATTTGTTTCACTAGAATGTTTATCTGAAATTACAAATATGCCATTTAGGCGTTGTTGTGGGTTGAACTGTGTCTCCAGAAAAAATGGTATGCTGAATTTTAACTCCCCGTACCTCGGAATATGATGTTATTTGAAAATAGGGTCATCGCAGATACACTTAGTTAAGATAAGCTCATACCGGAGTAAGAGTGGTCGCTAATCCACTATGGCTAACATCCCTTGGAGATGATTATCTGAAGACACACACAGGGAGAATGCCATGTGATAATGAAGATGAAGATTAGAATAATGCAGCTGCAAGCCAAATAACACCAAAGGTTGCCGGCAATGACTGGT
Organism: Symphalangus syndactylus; assembly: GCF_028878055.3. Taxonomy (NCBI): domain Eukaryota; kingdom Metazoa; phylum Chordata; class Mammalia; order Primates; family Hylobatidae; genus Symphalangus; species Symphalangus syndactylus. The sequence continues at coordinate 10,610,497 of NC_072442.2, read as the reverse complement.
AGCTAGGAAGAAGCAAAGAGGGATTCTCCCTACAGATTTCAGAGGGAGCATGACCCTGACGACACCTTAATTTTGGACTTTTAGACTCGGGAACTGTGAAAGAGTAAATGTTGTTTTAAACCACTCCATTTGTGATGCTTTGTTATGGTATCCCTAGGAAACTAATACGGACTTAAAGGTTAGATACAAATACAGTAGTAGAGATCAGTGGGAAATATCTTTTAGCACTCTACCTGGCTGTACAGAATCACTCACATAGGCATGGTCCCCAACCAATTCAGGAGGTGACAATATCCCACATGGAACAGAGATCATAGCATTTCTCTTATGTAAAGCATGTGGAATTTGGTTAGTCTCGGGTATTTTTCTTTTATTTTTTACTGTTTTTCCCTATCATTTAACTAATTAGATAATGGTTTCAGACATCTTTCTTATTTCTTATCACGACTATTAATCAATCCAAATGATGATTTAGGCAAATTTAAAAAATTTGATTACAGCTTCCTCAAAGACAGTGGCTCAACTCATCCTGCATTCCAAATTTAGAACTTTCAAAATAAATAAAAATTAATGGCTCTGGTGATCATCAAAAAGAGCAATAAATACATCTATTTATTTATTTATCTATTTTTTGAGATAGAGTCTTGCTCTGTTGCTCAGGCTGGAGTGCAGTGGCTCAATCTCGGCTCACTGCAACCTCTACCTCCCAGGTTCAAGCAATTCTCTGCCTCTGCCTCCTGAGTAGCTGGGATTACAGGCGCCCACTACCACGCCCGGCTACTTTTTTGTATTTTTAGTAGAGATGGGGTTTCACCATCTTGGCCAGGCTGGTCTTGATCTCCTGACCTCGTGACCCACCCACCTTGGCCTCCCAAAGTGCTGGGATAACAGGCATGAGCCACCGTGCCTGACAACGCATTTATTATAAAACTTACTATCTTAATAAAGATATGATGTTTTATAGCATTCTCCTCTTTATTGTTCTTCATCACCAACAGAAAAACTCACAAAAGAAAGAAAGTGTGCATCATTATAGTTAGAAAATAATTTTCAAAGTGAGGGCGCTTGCTACACATGCATGTTGTTTAGGTCAGACGTATTGAAGAGTCACAATTTGAAGACAAATATTAAAACATCTTTTTAATTAGTTAAAGACATTTCTGCAAATGCCTAGGGATCATTCTTATGTTGACACTTATGCTGACACTAGAGTGCTTTGATGATCTTCACGGAAGAATGTTCTCTAGATAAGTGCACTTTGGAGAAAGTACGTTAGTGCCAATATTGCTAAATTATAAAAGGTTTAATATAGTTTCCATAGGAAAAACCCTGTGGAATATTCCTGGCAAGATAATTTGGGAAGATAATCAAGTCATGTAGACTGGAAGATGAGCCAGGAAGGAAATCAGATGTAAATGGGAACCACAGGCATCTGAGTCATTTCAGTATGCTTGCTTTATTTACAAATTGACTGAGAAAAATGTCTTTTTAAATAAAAAGTCGTTTTCCAAGGGAAAGATTAAATACCCTTAACACAGAATAAGAATAAAGAAACAAATGCCGAACATTCAGCTACAACAAACTGTGAAATTAGTTTTCCTCTGCCTAATGTAGAACAAACGGTTTTCCATGTTTATTACTTACCAAGCACATTCCTCGGGGAATAATTTATTCCCACAAAAGCTATGAATGACCACTTTGTATTAGGTTTACTTCACCAAAATAGCAGAATTCTAGCTTCCATACTTTTAGTTCAATAATAATGTGCAGTCTTTTACAAATGCAGATGATAAAGTAGTTTTTAACAGTATTTTCCAGGCCAGGCTCCACGGCTCATGTCTGTAATCCCATTTTGGGAGGCCAAGGCGGGCAGATTGCCTCAGCTCAGGAGTTTGAGACCAGCCTGGGCAACAAGGTGGAACCCTGTCTCTATTAAAACACACACACACACACACACACACACTTAACTGGGTGTGGCAGTGTGAGCCTATAGTCCTAGCTACTTGGGAGGCTAAGGCAGGAGAATTGCTTGAACCCAGGAGACGGAGGGTGCAGTGAGCCGAGATCATGCCACTGCACTCCAACCTGCGCAACAGAGTCAGACTCCGTCTCCAAAACAAAACCAAACCCCAGTATTTTCCAGGACAATGCAACCCAAGCATGGTGTGTAGACTAGGGCAGCTCTGCAAGTTATTTATTACCAGAATGCAGTTAGTACAAAAATTACAAGTTTAAAAAACTTTTCCAGCAATTGGACATTCTCACAATAGCTAAGCCTGTGGTCAGTGGACTCTTCTAGAATGGGTTCTAGACAAATTCGGGGTTCTTGAACTTGAGTCATGAGTTCCACACAGCAAGAACTACATACTAATCATGCATAGCTGGACCATGTATTTGTCTGTGCCAGGAAAGAAAAAACATGTTCTGTATTATATATAGTTTGAGAACTACTAGTATACTAGGAATAGCATGGAGTTTGAAGTCATAGAGATCTTGATTCAAATCTAACACTACGTTTTTTTCATCTCATGTGATCCTGAAAGAGTTTCTTAAATTTAAAAAGAAGACAGTAATATTTACCTCAGAGGATCATTGAGAAGCTCATATGGAATACTTAGACTGTAAATAACACAGTTATTCACCAGTAATTCTTTGGTATCCAGCTAATTTTATTTCCCGTACTTCCTTTCCCACTGAGGAGGACAATACTATCCTACCCAGGATAGTTAAACCTAGTTTTTCTGGAAAAACAACATGATTTATAATGGAATCAGTAGGTGCAACAGTCAGTAACTCTAGATTAAAATTATCTGGACAATAATAGAGGAACCACAACACACTACATATCTGTCTATATGTAAATAAAGAATCTAACATTTATATCATCTTTTATTTTTATTTTATTTTAGTTTTTGAGACAGAGTCTTACTCTGTCACCCAGTCTGGAGTGTAGTGGCCAATCTCGGCTCACTGTAACCTCCACCTCCCGGGTTCAAGCGATTCTTGTGCCTCAGCTTCCCGAGTAGCTAGAATTACAGGTGCACGGACAATGCCAGAATAATTTTTGTATTTTAATAAAGATGGCGTTTCACTATATTGGCCAGGCTGGTCTCGAACTCCTGAACTCAAGTGATTCACCCACCTCAGCATCCCAAAGTGCTGAGATTACAGGTGTGAGCCACCATGCTCGGCTATACATCACCTTTTTATCAGAGTCAAATAAATGCATCACCAACCAGGTCTTCTGAAATCCTTCCTAACGTATTTCCATGAACTTTATTTTCCTTCCAATCAAGCTATGAGCATTAGTAAAGCCATAATGTTACCCCTTTTGCTCCAAACCATTACTTAGTTCACATGAAAACTTGAATAAAATTCAAACGTATCAGATTGATTAAAACTTATCAGGATTGCCCACATTTTCTATACATTTTTAGATATTTCTGAATATAGACTCCACCGTTCACATGTTTAGTTTCTCCTTGCTTGTATTATGTTGATACACATGTAAAATTAACTGGTTGGGGTCAGGAAAGATGGTAACAATCTCCGTCAATTAAAGCTCATTTTAGAAATATAAAGTACTGATCAAGAAATGCAAGACAATAAGCTGAAGCCTAATATGAGAAAAACAACACGAAGTTTTGACTAGTATGTAAAGTTGACATCATCATGCAATCTAAGAAGAAGCAAGGCAGCCTCCACCAATGAGAGGGACTATCAGCTGTGACTCCCAGTCCTGGAATGTCAACTATGTTAAATTTAGAAATACACAACTTAGAAGTCTGAAGGTAAAGTTCAATGAATTAATATGACTTTAAGATATCTGTTAAAGTCAAGAGACCTCTAAGGTTACTTATTTCTTTCCTCTATAGGTCCTACTCTTTGTCTTGGAATTAAATATTGTAACTCATCTGAGTAAAGGGTGTGAATAGGAACTTCTCAGGAAAAGAAATACAGATGGCTAAATAAACATATAAACCATGTCCAATATTTCTCATATTAAAATAAAAAATTAAAATGGTAATGACATTTCTCACATTTTACATTACCAAAAATTAAAATGTTCGATAAAATAAAGTATGGGAAGTTCTAGTGAGAGACCGAAATTTTCACCATGTTGACAGGTCCAGTGGAGTACTGAATGTTTATGTTTCTCCAGAATTTATCTGTTGAAATCCTAACTCTCAATGTGATGGTGGTAGAAGATGGGGACTTTGGGAGGTGATTAGGTCATGAAGGTGGAGCCTTCATGAATGGGATGGGTGTCCTTATTAAAGAAACCCCAGAGAGCCCTTACCACTATGTGAAGACACAGCAAGAAGATGGCCATCTGTGAACACACCACATCTGCCTTGAGACTGGACTTTCCAGCATCCAGAACTGCGAGAAATAAATCTTCTTTAAGCCAACCACTCTATATTCCTGTTACAGCAGCTCAAACTGACTAAGATAGTAGGAATAAACATTGGTGGAGCCATTTGAAAGGAAAAGAAAAAAAGTAGCATCAAATTTTGAAATGCACATGCCCTTTGACAGAGAAACTCCGTTGTTAGGAATGTATATAAAATAATCTTGCAAAAAGTTGGCAAACTATACACATGAAGATATTGATATCATTGCTTATGGTATGATAAAAACTGAATAATCTAAATATCTACCAAGATGAAACTAGAAAAACAAATTATGATACATCATAAAAAGTGTTTGAGTTGCATGCATCAACCCATTCTAGTAAATATGTGGTGTGTGTATGCGCGTGCATGCGTGAGCGAGTGCGAGCATGTGTTTGCGTGTTTTGTAGGGGAAATTGTCCATAATAGTTCCCTCAGGAAACAGATGGCACATTCAAAATAGGATAATTTGAAGAGTATTTGATAAAAGGACTTTTTAAAGGAGTGAGCACAGTATTGGGACACAAAGAATAGTGCGTACCCTGGAGCTAGTTTCTATGGAGGCCTTTTAATTTCTAGGCCTGATGTAAGGCAGCAGACAGCAATTACCAGAACCCAGACATGAAGAGACTAATGGAGAGATTTGTTTTGAGAGAGTATTCGTAGACAAACACAACCTGCTTCAGGTAAGCCAAGAAGGATGGGACTAGAGAAATAAATCTTTAGCCCTCTCATCCCTCTACCTTCCTTTCGGAGTTTTCAATTGTTCCAATCTAACTAGAAGCTAGAGGCCAAGGACACCTACTGAGATCAGACTTTTGGGGCAGAGTAAGGATTTGGAGGAAGACACACAGAGAAGATGTCCATGGTAGCATATGTACACGTACACATGGACACACATGTGCACACACATTCACATACAAGAGAAAGAGACATCTGCCTGTCTCTCTTAAATTTATCAAAATGTTAACTATGGTCATCTAGTAAAGTGAGACTCGAAATCAATTTTACTTGATTCTTTTCATAGTATTTTTTTGTTATTGCAATGCATATACTTTTTTAACTTAGAAAAGGCAATAAAGATATTTGCATTGTAAAAACAACAAAATAAAATTGCCGGTAGTCCACAAGACAAAGATAGTAGAGAGAAGACATAATCCAAAGCTGGGGGCCATTTTTTCTCAACCCCATTTAAGCTTACTTGATTCTCAGTACGTCATGCAGTCTCTGTCTAGCACTTTGTAGCAAAAGAAACCAAACAAACGAAAAGCTGAGAGTTAAGAAGCACGTTCCTCCAATGCTGCAGAATCAGAAGGGATGAGAATTAAACACTCACAAGCTATTTCCACTTAACCTCAAGTCGTGAGTCAGAATACACAGAATACACAGTTTTCTCCAAATGGATAGAGATGATTCACTACCATGATTTGTAGAAATTTCATGGATCCCTGGACAACACAGGGCTAGTAAGAGGGTCAGGGATAGAAAAATCACATTTGTATTAACAATGCATCGAAATAAAGGCTGATCTAAATTTCAGATTTGTTTTCCAAGAAAAAATATTGTTGTATGTGTATGAAGCAATCAATGATAAAGCAGGGATGTGAAGTGTTTAAATCTCAACTCAAACACCTACTGATACCCATGACCTTGAAAGTCCATCACATATATATATATATAGATCAGTATAACCACCAGCATGAGAAATAGTCCAGTCAGACAAGGTGAAAATTCTGTAAGAGACGAAGCTTTTGATTTTTTTCAGGTGTTATAAATGAATTGCTAACCTAGTTTTCTTTACTATAATTTTAAGAATATCTTAGAGAGATTCAGTATAGAGTACTTGTAGGTCTCAGACACCCTTTTCTCCTTGTGTGATCATGTGTGGTCAGCATAACATAAGGGGAAGGCAGGGCACTCTCAAGGTCAGGGTTATGGGAAGGCTTTCTTGTACAATGATATCTGAGTTGACAATCAAAGAATGTGGCAGTATGGCATACTGGTTTAGCAATTAAAGGACTCTAAAACCATACAGCATAGGGTTGACTGCCTACTCTGAGATACATTATTAGCTTTGTGACTTTGGACTAGTTACTTAGCTTTTCTGTACCACTGTATCTTTTTCCATAAAATAAATATAATGATGCCTACTAAATGGAGCTATTGAGAGGATTAATAGAGGCAATAGATATCAAGTAATCATAACAGTGTCACCATAAGTATTTGTTATTTTTAAATATGTGTAAAGTGGAATGGATCTTCTTTTAAGGAGTTGGAGAAACAGTGTGCAGGAGGGCTCTGAGAAAAGACAGGGCTTGGAGATTTTGAAGACCTGAAAGACAGGTCATGGGAAGACCAGATACTTATATGGATAGTAAGTAGGGTTAGCTCAGGGAGGACCTTTTTAGGTAAGATAAGGGTTTGGAATATTGTCCACATGGCAGTAGCAAGGCATTAAAAATACTTATCAAGAAAGTTAAAAAAATCAGATTTGAATTTTAAAATGCACCATAATGCACCATAACTGCAAAGCCTGTTTGGACTAGGTCAGTGGAGATTTGAGTGGGGACCCCCATAAGGACATTTTTGTGATAGCCCGGGCTAGACATCATGATAGGCTGGACTATGGTATGGTAGATGAGATGGACATGAGTAGAAATATCTAGTCCAGCTTACTAAAATCAATTAATTTCTTGATTTTTTTAGTTTTTTTTAATTTTAAAAAAGTTTACTCATCTTATCCTTAAACTATAACTGAATTTATAGATCTGCCTGGAATTGTATTCATAAATTCCACCACTCCACACAGTTAAATCACCTAGACTACGAAAACCAACCTTACACTTCCCCACCACACCACAATCCAACTTTCATCTCACATTATGTTATGAGGTTATTGATGGCTGTAACTATTATTTATTTCTCTAATTCCTGTACTCAGTACAGTGCCTATACAGCTTCCCTTTTCCCGAAACAATCAAAATGTGCAGGTGTATTCATTTTCTATTGCTGCTATAACAAATCACCACCATAACTTAGTGGTTCAAAACAAGAAATAATAATTATCTTACAGTTTAGAAGGTCAGAAGTCCAAAATGGGTCTGTAGCATTTATGGAGGCTGTAAGGGAGAATCTTTTATCTTTTCTCTCCAGCACCTACAGGTTGCCTGCACTCCTTGGCTCCTGGCCACATTATTCCAAACTCTGCTTCCATCATCATATGTCTGAATCTGACCCTCCTGCCGCTGTCTTAAAATAACCCTTGTGTAGTTACATTGGACCTGTCTGGAAAATCCAAGATAACTCTCCCCTCTCAAGATCTTCAACTAAATCACATCTGCAAAGTCCTGGTTGCAACGCAAGGTGACATGTCATAGATTTTAGTGTTTAGCGCATGGTCATCTAGGGCAGGAAGTGTTATTCTAACTCCTCTAGGAGGGATCAGCATTAAAGCAGAACTTACCTGAGTAACTCTGATAATCTGCCTTTAGTATTAGAATATTATCACACTATAAATTATCAAAAATATTTACTAAGTGAATTAATTTAAGAAACCCTACCTCATTAACTTGCATTAAATTCTAATGATATGAATCTCACTCACTTTGTTCAATCATTCACGTACCTACCCTTGTTTTTTGTTTCTAAATTCAGGTCCTTATTTTATATCTCATTTATATAATCTCTGCCTCTATCCTGACCACCCCACATACCCATGCCAAATCCTTTCTAAGAACATCTAAATGCTCATTAAATTGAGATCTTTCTTGTTTTTCTTCCCAAAGGACTAAAACACTTTTTTGCCTATTTAATAAATAAACACTACTTTTTCCCAAATCTTTTTGAAACTAAATACCTGCCTGACTGTCTTGCTGCATAACGTTTGCTTACAATCTTCCCATCACATGCTGTGTGCACTGGCCAGAATTGCTAATTTTCATCTTTACTTTCTGCTTTGCAGAAATTTATTTTTTAAAAAACCCAACATTTAAAAGATGTTGTTTAATTTAATTTTCTATCTCATGACTATCGACCAAGCTGCCTTTTTTTTTTTTTTTTTTTTTTTTTTTTTGAGATGGAGTCTCACTCTGTCACCTAGGCTGGAGTGCAACGGTATGGTCTCTGCTCACTGCAACCTCCACCTCCCGGGTTCAAGCTATTCTGCCTCAGCCTCTCAAGTAGCTGGGACAGACTACAGGTGCACACCACCATGCCTGGCTAATTTTTGTATTTTTAGTAGAGGTGGGGTTTCACTATATTGGCCTGGCTGGCCTCAAACTCCTGACCTTGTGATCCGCCCACCTCGGCCTCCCAAAGTGCTGGGATTACAGGTGTGAGCCACCGCGCCTGGCCCAAGCTGCCTTTCAAAGGGTAAGCTGCATGCTTATGGTTGTCATAAAAGCTGTTAAAGTTTTCAGAATAACTTCTGGAGGACTTTCATGGCACCAGCTAAATACTGGTATTAACATCTGGCCTGTTTCCACCCTGAACAGCAGCATGTGTACTGATGAAAGGCAGGTCTCTAGAGCTAAAATGTATGGCTCTAACATCCACCCCACATTACTAACTTCTGTGTGCTGGTGGGTTTTATGGTAACACAAATTTGGTTAAGTCAATACATGTAAAGAACACATTGGCCCTGGTTAATCAAAGCATTATAATAGTAATGTTATTTTTGGTACACCCTATGGTTATGGTTGTACCCATAGCTTTACTTTCTACCAGTGTAACTGGGTTTACCTGGAAATTACTGAAATTGATCCCGTGAGTGTAGCAGTTGTTTTTAGGTGTCATGTTCTTCACATGTCACCTTTCTAATCAACTGCGAAGGCTGTCCTCACATTTTGTAATGCTTTCGGTATTAGCTGACAGTATTTACTGCAAATCACTCAATCATAGAAACATGATATCAAAAATATACATTTACACAACTCATCATTAATATTTTTCTTACTCTTATTGCTATGAACTATTTTTATTGCATATCATAGAGCCAGGCCTTGTAATAAGAGCTTCATGTATCTTGTTTAGTCAAAATGTATTTAATCATAACTTCTAGTGTATGTTTATCATCAGCTTCTGAAGATTTGTTATTAGTGTTTTTCACTATGGGTCTTTTAACTATTTTCAATTTAAGGCTAAGGAATGCTTTCAATCTGGCTTGCCTCGGCAACCTTTGTTATCAAAACATTTTTCTTGAGTCAGCATTTATGAATTACTTTTCACCGTGTTCAGTGATAAAGAGCCTTTTAAATAGAACAGTTGGCATAATCATTTTAGTAAAAGGCATATTTCTGGGTCACAAGTGACCCTAAAACATTTACAAGCTGAGGAGACTCTCATGCAGGAAGGGACAATCTAATGCAGTTTTTAAATACAATCAAGGAGAAACTGTTCTATATTATTGTAGCCTGGATGTCCTCATGCCTCCTCAACGTAGGGCTGAAAAATGTGGCCACTGAGAGACAAATTTTGCCTTCACCTATCTATAAAGACCAGTTCCCTACAAGGCTTCTCATCATCCCCTTTTTATTCAAATCCCTACTCACAGCCCCTTGAGGGTCATCTTGGCAAGTGCATTTTTAACTCCTCTGAACAATCTTCCCATGACAACAGCAGGAAGATCTCGTAAATTCTGCTATCTGTAGATTCCGCTAAGCTCTGCCTTGCTATTAGCTATGGCCATTTTACCAGGCAGCGTGGACCCTACTAATAGGTGTTTTTACTCCCCACTGAGCACTTGACTTTGCTAGGTATTCACAGAATACTTTTACTTTGGGGACTGTGTTAGTTTCCCAGGGCTGCCGTAATAAAGCCGTATGTACTGGGTGCCCTAATAAAACAGAAATATATTCTCTTATAGTTCTGGAGACTAGAAATCTGAAGTGCAAGTGCTGGCAGGATTGTGCTCTCTCTGAGCAGTCCAGGAAGAATCATTCCACGTCTTCCTAGCTTTTCACCGTTGCTGGCAATGTTAGGCCTCCCTTGCTTGTAGTAGGACACATTACTGCAGTCTTCACCTTCATTGCCACTGTTTATTGCCACTTCATTGCCATTGTATATGTCACTTCACCTTCCTTCCTCTGTTTATGCTTCTGTATCTAAATCTCCTTCTTTTTTTTCTTTCTTTTTTTTTTTTCCTGATGGAGTCTCCCTCTGTCACCCAGGCTGGAGTGCAGTGGCACGATCTCGGCTTACTGCAAGCCAAATCTCCTTCGTTTAAAGACATCAGTCATTGAATTAACTTGACTATATCTGCAACACCGTACTTAAAAAATATTACATTCCTCCTAATGCTATCCCTTCCCCCTCCCCCCTCCCCACAACAGTCCCCAGAGTGTGATGTTCCCCTTCCTGCTAAATGACGAGTTAATGGGTGCAGCACACCAACATGGCACATGGATACATATGTAACAAACCTGCACATTGTGCACATGTACCCTAAAACTTAAAGTATAATAATAATAAAATAAAAAAAATTACATTCCAATTACTGATGCTTAGTAGTTATAGTAATCTTTTTTACGGACAAAATTCAACCCAATGCAGGAACCAGGAAGTCTTAAATAAGTATTTCTTGAAGGCTTTCTATGTGTCTGGCACTCTTAGCTCTCCAACTGGGCATTGTCACTGCCACTCCTATTCCTGTCTACCTCTCCCTACCAAGCACCACAGCCCCTCTGCCATCTTGTTGGGGAGCAGCTAGACCACTAATACATGGGTACCTTTCAGATTCCAGGGATACGTGGGGTCAACGGGAAACAGACAAAACTATGTCTCTCTCTCTTTTGTAATCGGTTCAGTAAAGAAAGTACAGAAGTGCTGTTTGTGCCTAAGAATCTTACAGAATCTTTCATAACCTAGCTACTTCCTTTTTTAGCGCTAGTCTTCATTCACCTGAGGGCGTAAATGTGATTGAATGGGTGGGACCTGGGGCAAGGACAAAGTTAAATGAAACACTTAGGATATATTCAGGGATGAAAACAAATAAAAAGGCAGCAACAAAAAAGCATTCTCTGATCTTGTGGTTTTAAAATTGGCTCAAAATTGTTTTCCCAGTGTCTTCTCTTGGGAAAGAGTCTCAGGCTTTCTTTTCAATGGACTCTTCTTGCACTGTGCCTGTGTTCGGTTTGTACTCACTATTATGTAATTAGTAACATTGAGCCTTCTGGACAACCAGCTTCACCTCAAACTATCAGCACTCTCTCCTGTGTGACGTGCCCATGGATTTCAATATTGAGCAAATGCCTAATACCGTATTTTGAAACTGCAAGTCCCAATGAAGACAGCACTCAATTTTAACATAACAGCTTCTAAAAAAGGACTGAAAATGATAATGATTATTGACAGCTAACTGCTTGCTAGATGCTGTAATGAGTTATATATGTACATTATCTGATTAGATCCTCATGAATATATATATGTGTGTATGCGTATATATATATATATATAGCGTTGTTACGTCCAACGCTCAGGACGTTATTGCCGCTTCATTGCCATTGTATATGCCGCTTCACCTTCCTTCCTCTGTTTATGCATCTGTATCCAAATCTCCTTTTTTTTCTTTTTTTCCTAAGCACAGCTTAGGAAACTGATGTAACTTCCATGAAAAACTGATACAACTTCCACGAACAAAGGCTAGATAGGCCGGGCGCTCACGCCTGTAATCCCAGCACTTTGGGAGGCCGAGGCGGGTGGATCACGAGGTCAGGAGATCGAGACCATCCTGGCTAACATGATGAAAACCCGTCTCTACTAAAAATACAAAAAATTAGCCAGGCGTGGTGGCAAGTGCCTGTAGTCCCAGCTACTTGGCAGGCTGAGGCAGGAGAGTCACTTGAACCCGGGAGGCGGAAGTTGCAGTGAGCCAAGACCACACCATTGTACTCCAGCCTGGGTGACAGAGTGAGACTCCATCACAAAAAAAAGAAAAAAAAAAAAGTTAGATAAATGTCCAAGGTCACATAGCTAGAATACAGACCTATCTTCTTGGTTCTTGACACGTTTTGCATTTTGCTTTCATCATTATCATTCATGTAACACAGTCTATAGGGTGCTTAAAAACTATATGCTATAAATACCTTGTATGATATTTATTTTTAAAGTTGATTAACAACTACTAAATAAAATATACCTTTGATTTCTTAAGATGCTATATGTGGAAATGAACCAGATGTGGAAACTTGTGCTGGCAAACAGCAAGAGTTCCATATTCATGTTTACTGCTGAATTTAAAGGCACGTCATCCTAGAATGTGTCACTTTCATAATCAGCAGTTGAATTGTTTTACACACAAATTGCATCTCCCAGTGTAATGTATACATTGTTATCCTCACAACTAAGGTTCAAGCTCTGTTGACTTCTCCATCTGGGGATGTATGCAAATAGTTTTTATATGCACACATAAGTTTTCCTAACTCAGATCCAATTGGTATTAGCATGTGTTTTCATCCTTCAATATGCTGAAAGAGACAATTTATGCTGGATAGTTTGTAAAAAGCAAATCTGATGGAGATTCAGAGCTAGAAATGCCTCTGTGGGTTAATATATTTCCTCATTCTGCCTCCTCTTTTTTTTCATTTTAATTATTCAAAAAGGGTCAAATGATGCTAAAGCGTAACACTGGGCAGCTTTATTTGTTTGACATAATTACTAATTTGTTAGCAATCTCTTTTATTTATCATGTACTTTTTTCTTTATTTCCTTTTTTTTTTCTTTTTTACCATTTTGAAGTAACATCATTTATCTTAGGCAGCATCTAAAAGAAAGCACATGCCCTCAGTCTCCAAATTGATGATTCTCCCCACCAGTTAAGGAGCTCTGCCTTCAACAAATACATCATGTGACGATGATTCTAGCAGTTCTTTTGAATAGCTTTTATTATAATGCATTCATTCAACACTCAATTACACCTTAAGCACTGGGCATTGATTATGTGTCAGGCAATCTGGGAAATATTAGGTGATATTTAGGTGATTCAAAATCATTCAGACCAGTAGACTTTCCAGTTCTTACTGTGTAACTGAGACTTGAACTCTGTGAGGACAGAGATATTCCTAAGTTTGAGATTAATTATAGTGCAAGAGATAAAATAATATGAGTATTTGACAGTGGACAAGCCATTCCCTTCGGTCCCTTGGGACCCATTTTCTTCATTTGTAAAATAAGATTGAGACATGATCTCTGAAGTTCCTTCCAAATCTGGCATTGTATGATTCAAATGAATCAACAGTTTATACAATTTCACCAGTCTGCTGATGTTTTTAACTTCCTACGTAAAGTTTTTTTTAATTAACAAAACACAGTCAGATTATTGGTGATTCTGAAAATTTTAGTTGCTACCAGTGCCTAAAAAAAGGGAAACTAGCAGTTACCAATAATAGTACATTCCAGAGATGTTAGTCAACACTTCAGTCTTTTGCCCTCACAAAGGGAAACTAGCAGTTACCAATAATAGTACATTCCAGAGATGGTTAGTCAACAGTTCAGCCTTTTGCCCTCACCCCCTGTGCTGTAATTTTATGAGAAATAAAATGTAATAAGAAATGTTTATAATAAAATAACAAAATACTTTTTTTTGGCTGTACTAATATCTCTGTCTGGCCCTCAAGTTTGTGTAGTGGTTTCTAATTTTTTTTCTGCATTTCTCTAGAAGTTCTTGGCATCCTTTCAGGTTCTGCCTTTGGGTGAAAAGAGTAGAAGTTAAAACACAAGCTGTCAGATCTTAGGGTGAATGAGATCTTCCCACCACATTCGAGGGAGATCTGGAATACAGGGTTATATGAGTAATAAATACAATACTGACAGATAATAAAGATTATTTCCATGACTCCTATCTGGGGATCTTTAGGAAAAGATCATTTCACATTCCAGGATGAGAAAATTGACAGGAAATATCTTGGGAAAGTGTTTCTGTTGGGCTCATTTGTGCACTTACTGATTTTGGCTGTCTGAGTTGATCAGGAGTCAGGGAAGCACCATTTATGCAACAGTGACTTCTAGGAAAATGACTCACAATGAAAATAAATGAAGGTCTGTGTTCAGGCCAAGAGAAACATTTGCTCAGCTGGAAAGTCAATCAAGCAGAATATATGTCTGCTCACCTCAGAATTCTGTCCTCTAATCATCATGTATTTAATTGTATGATAACAGTGGGTATGTCGCTGCATACCCAGCTTTCGTACAACTTTATAATTTTTAAACCTTCCCTTAATTTAGAAAACGCTTCCCGCTTTTGATGAGTACTCTTTTCTTAATTTTCTGAAATGTTACTGTTTTGTATTTCTGTTTTATTTCGTGTTGTTGTGTTTTGTTCCCATTTTGTTTTAAAGACAGGGTCTTGCTCTGTTGCCCAGGCTGTAATGCAGTGGCGTGATCTCAGCACACAGCAGCCTCAACCTCCTAGGCTCAAGTTATCCTGCCATCTCAGCTTCCCAAGTAGCTGGAACTACAGGCATGCACCACCATGCCTCGATAAATTTCTTTTATTTTTCATAGAGACAGGGTCTCACTATATTGCCTGGGCTGGTCTCAAACTCCTGACCTCAACTGAACCTCTCACCTCATCCTGCCAAAGTGCTGTGATTAAAGGTGTGAGCCACTGTGCCCGGCCTATTTTTATTGTTTTGAACTTGCCCTTCCTTTGCCATCATCCATGAACAAAATATAAATGTAAAGTATATATAGACAGGCATTCTCTCTAAGAAAGGTAAATGATAGTCATGGAAGATGTTTTAAGGGATGCAAAGGGAAAGATTACTCCTTTGAACCATTATTTTGGCTTTTCCTTCTGGCCAAAAGAAAATGCTGCAACAGTTTTATATCAATCCAGATGTTTTAGAACTGTCATCAGATATTGATGAGAGTGCTGTTTGCGTGTGTGTGTGTGTGTGTGTGTGTGTGTGTGTATGTGTCTTGACCTAAGAAACTCTATACCTATAAGCAACATTTTTTCAATTCCTATCAATGGTTGAATACAAATCATTCCTCTTAAGAATTAAAATAAATTAATAAAGAATAACACACTGCCTGTAGTATTTGATGATACTTAAAATCATTCCCTCTCCAAACCACTTTTACTTGGCTTCATCCTCCAGCACTCCACTGAAGCTTTCTTTTAAAAGGTGCAAAAGTCTCTTTTCTATCCTCAGCCTGCTTGGCTTCTTTGCAACATTTGAAATTGATGATGACTTTCTTCTTCTTTAAGCACTCTTCACTCAAGTTCTGAGAAGTTGGTCCCTTCCATGCTTCCTCTTATCTGTCAGGAAGTTTCTTATTCCCTTGCTTTCCCTTTCTATAACCACACCATTTAACCAATTTTTGTGGCAGATGGAGCATTGTCAAGAAAATTGCATGGTTATAACATCTACTCAAGAATTTCAGAAGGATAAGTCAATGTTTATAAAAGCAAAGTTTTTAACGGTAGTGAATAAACAACTCTGAACTGTTCACCAAAATATGTTTACGTTTCATGGTAAAAATCGAATTGTCTTCTACAGTATATTCTAAAGCTTCAGAAGAATTGAAGATTCATCATGACTCTGCCCCCAGACCTGTTTTCTTCTCACTCTATAATATCTCGTCAATTAACATCATGGGTTCAACTAGAAGTTCTCTGATTTTGACTCCAAAATCTAGAGAGAAAGTTAATTATTTCATGGGCTCATTTTAGGTATTTTTATTTTTATCTATTTACTTATGTATGTATGTATGTATTTATTTCTGAGACAGGGTCTCACTCTATCACTCAGGCTGGAATGCAGTGGCATGATCTTATTTCATGGGCTCATTTTAGGTATTTTTATTTTTATCTATTTACTTATGTATGTATGTATGTATTTATTTCTGAGACAGGGTCTCACTCTATCACCCAGGCTGGGATGCAGTGGCATGATCACGGCTCACCACAGCCTCCACCTCCTGGGCTCAAGTGATCCTCCCGTGTCAGCCTTCCAAGCAACTAAGACTAAAAGTGCATGCCACCATGCCTAGCTAATATTTTCTTGTTTGTAGTGACATAGTCTCACTGTGTTGCCCAGTCTGGTCTTAAACTCCTAGGCTCAAACAATCCTCTTTCCTCGGCCTCCTAAAGTGCTGAGACTACAGGTGTGAGACACAGTGCCCAGCTTCAGGTGCTCATTTTAAAATACTGGTTGACTTTCCTCTAATATCTGGAACAAGACAAGGATGTCCACTTTCACCAGTTATTCAACATAGTACTAGAAGTCCTAGTTAATGCAATCAGACAAGAGAAAGCAATAAAGGACATCCAAATTGGAAAGAAAGAAGTCAAATTATCCTTGTTTGCAGATGATATAATCTTATATTTGGAAAAACCTAAAGACTCCACCATGAAACTATTAGAAATGATAAACACATTCAGGAAAGTCACAGTATACAAAATCGACATGCAAAAATCAGTGGCATTCCTGTATGCCAACACCAAACAATCTGAAAAATAAAAAATAGTAATCCTATTTACAGTAGCTACAAGTAAAATTAGATACCAAAGGATTAACTTAACTAAGGAAGTAAAAGCTCTCTACAATGAAAAATATAAAACATTAATGAAAGAAATTAAAGAGGACACCAAAAGTGGAATAATAGTCCATGTTAATGAATTGGAAGAATCAACATTATTAAGATGTCCATACTACCCAATGCAATCTACAAATCCAGTGCATGCCTATCAAAATACCAGTAATATTCTTCACAAAAATAGAGAAAAAAAAACCCTTAAAATTTATATGGAACTGTAAAAGACTCAGAATAGCTAAAGCTATCCTGAGTCAAAATAGCAACACTGAAAGAATCACATTACCTGACTTCAAATTATACTACAGAGCTATAGTAACCAAAACAGCATGGTCCTGGCATAACAACAGACACATAGCCCAATGTAATGGAATAGAGAACCTAAAAACAAATCCATACGCCTACAGTGACTTTGTTTTTGACCAAGATACCAAGAACTTACATTGGGAAAAACACAGCCTCTTCAGTAAATGGTGCCAAGAAAACTGGATATCTATATGCAACAGAATGAAGCTAGACCCCTATCTCTTGCCATACACACACACACAAAAAGGATCAAATCAAAATAGATTAAAGACTTAATTCTAAGACCTCAGACTATAAAACTACTACAAGAAAACATTGGAAAAACTTTCCAGCATGTTGATCTGGGCAAAAATTTCTTAAGCAATACCTCACAGGCAACCAAAGCAAAAATTTACAAATGTGATCACATCAAGTTAAAAACTTCTGTACAACAAAGAAAACAATCAACAAAATGAAGAGATGACTTACAGAATGGGAGAAAATATTTTCAAACTACCTATCTGTATTAGTTCATTTTCACATTGTTATGAAGAAATATCTAAGACTGAGTAATTTATGAAGGAAAGAAGTTTAATTGATTCACAGTTTTGCAGGGCTGGGGAGGCCTCAGAAAACTTACAATCATGGTAGAAGGAGAAGCAAACGCATCCTTCTTTGCGTGGTGGCAGAACAGAGAAAAATGAGAGAAGTGCAGAGAAAAGGGGGTAAAAAGCTCCTCACAAAACCATCAGATATCATGAGAACCCACTCACTATTATGAAAACAGCACAAGGAACTGCCCTCATGATTCAATCACCTCCCACAAGATCTCTCCCCCAACATGTGGGGATTACAATTTGGATTATAATTCACGATGAGATTTTAGTGAGGACAAAGAGCCAGACTATATTCTTTCACCCCTGGCCCCTCCCAGATCTCATGCCCTCACATTTTGAAACACAATCATGCCTTTTTAACAGTTCCCCAAAGTCTTAACTCATTCCAGCATTAACCCAAAAATCCAAGTTCAAAGTCTCATGTGAGGCAAAGCAAGTCTCTTCTGCCTATGAGCCTGTAAAATCAAAAGCAAGTCAGTTACTTCCTAGATACAATAGGGATACAAGCGTTAGGTAAATACACCCAATCTAGATTCGAGAAATTGGCCAAAACAAAGGGATAATAGGCCCTGTGTAAGTCCAAAATCCAATAAGGTAGTCATCAAACCTTAGAGTTGCAAAATGATCTCACATCCGGGTCAACTGATGAAAGAGGCGGATCCTGATGGCCTTGGGCAGCTCCAGCCCAGCTCTCATGTACGGCTTTGAGTGTCTGTGGCTTTTCCACCTGGAAACTGTGCAAACTGTCAGTGGATCTACTGCTCTGGGGTCTGGAGAACTGTGGTCCTCTTCTCACAGCTCCACTAGGGAGTGCCCCAGTGGGGACCCTGTGTGGGGGCTCTAACCCCACATTTTCCTTCTGCACTGCTCTAGCAGAGGTTCTCCATGAGGGCTCTGCCCCTGCAGCTGACTTCTGCCTGGGCTTCCAGGCATTTCCATACATCCTCTAAAATCTAGATGGAGGTTCCCAAACCTCAATTCTTATCTTCTGTGCACGCATTAGACCAATGCCACATGGAAGCTGTCAAGGTTGGGGGCTTGCAGCTTCTGAAACAACATCCTGAGCTACACCTTGGCCCCTTTTAGCAATGGCTAGAGCAGCTGAGACCAGTTCCAAGGCTGCATACATCAGGGGGTCCCTGGACACTGCCCAGGAAACTATTTTCCTCTCCTAGGCCTCTGGGACTGTGATGGGAGAGAATGCTGTGGAGGTCTCTAACATGCCCTGGAGACATTTTCCCATTGTCTTGGTGATTAACATTTGGCTCCTTGTTAAGTATGCGAATTTCTGCAGCTGGCTTGAATTTCTCCCCAGAAAATGAGTTTTTCATTTCTGTCGCATTATCAGGCTTCACATTTTCTAAGATTTTATGCTTTGCATCCTCGAACCACTTTGCTGCTTAGAAATTTCTTCTGCCAGATACCTCAAAGCATCTCCATCAAGTTCAAAGTTCCACAGATCTCTAGGGCAGGGGCAAAAAGCCACCAGTCTCTTTGCTAAAGCATAGCAAGAGTCACCTTTGCTCCAGGTCTCAAAAAATTCCTTATCTCCATCTGAGGCCACATTGGCGTAGATTTCATTGTCCATATCACTATGAGGATTTTGGTCAAAGCCATTCAATAAGTCTCTAGGAAGTTCCAAACTTTCCCACATTTTCCTGTCTTCTGAGCCCTCCAAGTCTCTAGGAAGTTCCAAATTTTCCCACATTTTCCTGTCTTTTTCTAAGTCCTCTAAACTGTTGCAAAGTTGCTTCCACATTTTGGGGTATCCTTATATCAGCACCCCACTCTACCTGTACCAATTTACTGTATTAGCCCATTCTCATGCTGCTATGAAGAAATATCCAAAACTAGGTAATTAACAAAGTGAAGAGGTTTAATTGACTCACAGTTCTGCAGGACAGGGAGGCCTCAGAAAACTTACAATCATCATGGCAGGGGAAGCAAACACGTCCTTCTTCACAAGGCAGGAAGAAGGAGAAGAATGAGAGAAGTGCAAAGCAAAGTGGGGAAAAACCCCTCACAAAACCACCAGATCTCATGAGAACTCACTCACTATCACAAGAACAGCACAGGTGAACTGCTCCCATTATTCAATCACCTCCCACAAGGTCCCTCCCCCAACATGTGGGGATTACAATTCGGATTACAATTCAAGAAGGGATTTGAGTAGGGACACAGAGCCAGAAAAATGGACAAATGGGATTCTATCAACTTAAAAAACTTCTGCACAGCAAAGGAAACAATTAACAAAATGAAGAGACAACCCACAGTATGGGAAAAATATTTTCAAAACTACTACCATCTGACAAGGAATTAAGAACCAGAATATATAAGGAGCTCAAACTCTACAGGAAAATTTTTAAAAGTCTGATTAAAAGGTAGGCAAAAGTGCCAGGCTTCATGGCTTATGCCTGTATTCCCAGCCCTTTGGGAGGCTGAAACAGGCAGATCACCTGAGGTCGAAAGTTTCAGACCAGCCTGGCCAACATGGTGAAACACTGTCTCTACTAAAGATACAAAAGTTAGCTGGAGATGGTGGTGCATGTCTGTAATCCCAGCTACTTGGGAGGCTGAGGCACAAGAATCTCCTGAACCCAGGAGGCGGAGGTTGCAGTGAGCCACGATCACGCTACTGCACTCCAGCCTGGGTTATAGAGTGAGAGTGAGATTCTGTCTCAAGAAAAAAAAAAAAAAAGGTAGGCGAAATATTTGAGTAGACCTTTCTCAAAAGAAAAAAATACAAGTGGCAAACGGGCATATGAAAAGGTGCTCAACATAATTGATCGTCACAGAAATGCAAATCAAGACCACAGTGAAATATTATCTTACTCCAGTTAAAATGGCTTTTATTCAAAAGACAGGCAATAACAAATGTGGAAAGGGAACCTATGTATGCTATTGATGGGAATGTAAATGAGTACAACCACTATGAAGAACAAGTTGAAGGTTTCTCAAAACACTAAAAATTGAGCCTCTATATGATTCAGCAATCCTACTGCAGGGTATATGCCCCAAAGAAAGGAAGTCATTATATTGAAGAGATATGCACTGCTATGTTTATTGCAGCACTATTCACAATAGCCAAGATTTGGAAGCAATCTAAGTGTCCATCAACAGATGACTGGTTAAAGAAAATGTGGTACCTTCAGCACCAGAAGACAGAGTGAGAAATAAATAAATAATGTTTAAAATGAAACTGTGCTACTTATACACAATGAAGTACTATTTAGCCAAAAAAAAAAAAAAAAAATGAGATCCTATCATTTACAACAATATAGATGGAACTGGAGGTCATTATGTTAAGTGCAGTAAGTCAGGCACTGAAAGACAAACTTACGCTTTCACTTATTTGTCAGAGCTAAAAATTAAAACAATTGTACTCATGGAGATAGTAGAAAGATAGTCATCAGAGACTGGGAAGAGTAGTGGGGAGGCAGAGGAGAGGTGTAAATGGTCAATGGGTACAAAGGAAAAAGAAATAATAAGTAATACTTAGTAGTTGATAGCTCAACAGGGTGATTCTAGTCAATAATTATTTAATTGTACATTTAAAAATAACCAAAAGAGCATAATTAGATGATTTGCAACACAAATGATAAATGCTTGATGGAATGGATATCCAGTTTTCCATGATGTGATTACACATTACGTGCCTATACCAAAATATCTCATGTACCTCATAAATATTTGTACCTGTTACATATCCACAAAAATTAAAAATAAAAATTGAATTAGAATAAAATAAATTAAAATACTTGCTGTGTTACATTTTCACTGCATCCACACCAACATCTATTATCTTTTCATTTTTTGATTATGGCCATTCTTGCAGGAGTAAGGTGGTATCACATTGCAGCTTTGATTTGCATTTCCCTGATCATTAGTAATGTTGAGCATTTTTCCATATGTTTGTTGGCCATTTGCATATCTTCTTTTGAAAATTGTCTATTCACATCCTTAGCCCACTATTTGATCGGGTTGTTTGTCTTTTTCTTGATAATTTGTTTGAGTTCCTTGTAGATTCCTTTGTGGAATGTATAGATTGTGAAGATTTTCTCCCCCTCTGTGGGTTGTCTGTTTACTCTGCTGACTATTCCTTTTGCCGTGCAAAAGCTCTTTCTTTTAGTTAAGTCCCACCTACTTATTGTTGTTTTTGTTGCATTTGCTCTTGGTTCTTGGTCATGAAATCTTTGCCTAAGCCAATGTCTAGAAAGACTTTTCTGACGTTACCTTCCAAAATTTTTATAGTTTCAGGTCTTAGATTTAAGTCCATGATCCATCTTGAGCTGATTTTTTATAAGGTGAGAGATGAGGATACAGTTTCATTCTCCCACATATGGCTTGCTAATTATCCCAGCACCATTTGTTGAATAGGGTGTCCTTTCTCTACTTTATGTTTTTGTTTGCTTTGTCACAGATAAGTTGGTTGTAAGTGTTTGAGTTTATTTTTGGGTTCTCTATTCTGTTCCATTGGTGTGTGCTGTGGTGCCTCCGGATTTGTTCTTTTTTCTTATTCTTGCTTTGGCTATGCTGGCTCTTTTTTGGTTTCATATGAATTTTAGGATTTTGTTTTCTAGTTCTGTGAAGAATGACGCTGGTATTTTGGTGAGAATTGCCTTGAATTTGTAGATTGCTTTTGGTAGTATGGTCATTTTTGAACACTTCTACAATGCTATTGGGAATGTAAACTAGTACAAACTGTATGAAAAACAGTGTAGAGATTCCTTAAAGAACTAAAAGTAGAACTACCATTTGATCCAGCAATCCCACTACTGGGTATCTATGCAGAGGAAAAGAAGTCATTATATGAAAATGGTACTTACACATGCATGTTTATAACAGCACAATTCACAATTGTAAAAATATGGAACCAGCCCAAAGGCCCATCAATCAACAAGTGGATAAAGAAACTGTGGCATATATATATATATATATATATATATATATATATATATATATATGTGGAATACTACTCAGCAATAACAAGGAATTAAATAATGGCATTACAGCAACTTAGATGGGATTGGAGACTATTATTTTACGTGAAGTAAGTCAGGAAAGGAAAACCAAACACCCTATGTTCTCACTCATAAATGGGAGCTAAGCTATCAGGATGCAAAGGCATAAGAATGGACTTTGGGGACTCTGGGAGAAAGAGGTGGGAAGGGGGTGAGAGACAAAAGGCTACAAATTGGGTTCAGTGTATGCTCCTTGGGTGGTGGGTGCACCAAAATCTCACAAATCACCACAAAAGAAATTATTCATGTAACCAAATACCTCCTGTTCCCCAAAAACCTATGAAAATAAAAATTTTAAAAAGTTATGCACAATTGATAAAAGAAAAATAAAATACTTGCTGTGTATGTGATGAGTATGAGTACATGACTGTTTCATTAGTAGACCAGAATCCCACTGTAGAAAATGAATCTATACTTACTTCCAAGGGTTATGTAATGAATACAAGAGATGATACCTCTAATACACAAAGAACAATGCCAGACACCTGCCATTAGTATGTCACTAACAGTATTCATGATTAATTAATTCTGGACTGGTTATTTTCTGGATTCCTCATATGTAGTCAGCCGTCTTCTTAGAAACAATTGGAAATAATAAGCAGAGAATGCTTTTATTTTATTCCACTTTGAGTGTCCTTATTTTCCCAGGGAGTCCATCACCAGAAATAGCCTTACCTACACTCAAAAATACTCTTGGGAGCCTAGTATATATAAAATAAAGTCTCTGGCCTGTAACTCCTCAGCTAGTGCCCTTTTTTTGCTCAGAAAAGGAGCCAAAAAATACTCTTGGGAGCCTAGGATATATAAAACAAAGTCTATGGCCTGTAACTCCTCAGCTAGTGCCCTTTTTTTGACCTCTGTTTCTATCAAGTCCTTGTTACTAAATGTCTCACACCAGTTTACGATTTACTAGGCCTCGTCATCTCACAATTTATGGAGCAGACAGAAGTTTCATCTTCCCAAAAATAGGGGCCAGTTGGGACCTCTAGGGGGATTCATTACTGGCCAATTCATTACTGATCAAAACGTTGTTGGACATTCTTTTTACCTGGCTTTTATATGACAACTACACTATTCAATGTTTCTCGATCTTAGTATAATTCCTATTTTATTCAAGGCCATCTGGCTTATTTACAATTCCTTGCATTCCTCTTTCCCAAATTTTACTGATCAAAATGCTTGAGTAAACTTTATAGACACATATATACTTATTTACTATAATCAATATTATCCTGCTGTTATTATACTTTCCCAACTTCATCCAACAGACACCCTTTCCATATTCCTTGTTTGACCCTTTCCTCCCAGTTACATGGTTTTGAAATGTTTGATATCACTGCAGATTCCAATGTCCTATCACACCCTAAATGTCACTGTAACATCAACTTCTTTCTCAAGCCATTTTCCGAGAGCAGATACTCATCATCTCTTTTCTTGATTTGTGAAATAATGGCTGAAATGTTTCTCACAATTCCTTTTTCTCCTGTCATTTATAAAGCCACCAGAGTTATCACTCTCTAATATAAAGATAATTTATACGTAGTTATGTAATGGGTATTGAGAGGCCTTTCTTAGATCTTGATTACCTGTAGGAAAGTATCAGGTTTGCAAGGTTTCCAAAAGCCTCCACAATCTTCCTCATTATAGTTACAGCCACATCTAACCCTACATCTTTCTGTAGTAACCATTTTATTCATATTCCATACTTCTGCTGATTCTATTCCCTCTGATTAGGCTGTTCTTTACAAGTTCTCAGTTATCCTTCAAGGTCTAGTTCAAATACATTTTTTCCCTTATATTGTTCTGTATGATTCAAACAGAGCAGAATTGATATTTTTCTTACGTTTGCTTCGGTAGCACCACACCTATGGCTCTATCATGGCAATTTTGTATAGAAAGGCATGTAAATAGACGGCTTCCTAAACAGATTGAGACAAACTGAATTGTTGCACCCTCCAGAGTGCCTAGTGTAGTGTTATGTCCACAGACGTATACAGTAAATATCTGCAGAATTCATTAAATGAAATCGCTTGCATCATGCTCTTTTAAATCGTACAAATAACTAATCCACCTTACACCGACTAATTCTGTATCTTTCTAGGGATTTCCTAGTTGTGTAATAAGGCAAGGTAAATTCTATATTCCTTGTTCTTAGGGTTGTTTATCATACACATTAGTGGATCTAGAAGCATGAACTCACTTTCTTATTCTCATTTATAAAATGGGGATATATTGGTACCTCCCTGATAGGGTTATTGTAAAGATTCATTCAGTCAACACATGTAAAATACATTGTCTGGCACACAGGGCACCATATATATTAGATATCATTACTTATACATGTTGAAATCTAAATATAAAATACTTGGTAACAACATCAAAGTTATTTTTCTAACTTACTTTTTAGATAACAGTATACAAATTGAGATTCACAAATCAATATTAGCTATTTCATGGGACAGCAACATAATACTGAAACACAGATTAAATTGTAACTTTTTGAAAAACTTCACAATACAAAATATATATTGAAAATAATAATAATAGATATACCAGGAATTTTATATGCATCTTCTCATTGTCCTGAAAACAAACCATAATAAAAGTGTTATTATTATTATTGTATTAATTTCTGCAGATGAGCAGAGTAAATAATTGATCCAGCATTACACAGCTTGTAAATTGAGAAAGGATATTGAATCTTGATCCAACTGGCTCAGCAAGGTATTTATTTAACCATGAGTGATGTATTTCCATAGAGTGCTCTGATTTTAAAAATGTCTTTGCTCTTACTATTCACTCTCTGTAGCATATTTTCTTCTGCTCACCATGTATCAACATAATACTTATTCGAAGGCCACAGTAAATGAGACTCAGTGTAGGAAACCTCCTGTAGCCCTCTACAAAAATAACTTTTTTCATCTCAGAAATTAGATACTAGTTTACCTTTACCTTTTATAGCACTTAAAATTTCAACCTTAAGTTATAATTATTAATATATGTATTTTTTCTTGTCCATCTAATCTCTTAGATTGCTTGAGGAAAAAAATCTGTATTCTGTGAAGTCTAAAATGCCTAAAAATACTTAGCACACTTCATTGCACACAGTAGGTGTATAACTTTGAGGTCTTCTATTTTTTGTTTCTCATGTCCATTTTATTATGATACGTGCCTAGTATTAATTTTCTTAGTTTATTGGGGAGGAAAAGGGAGTTTACTGAGCAGTTGTTTTCATTATATAACCATGTACATATAGATCTGATCAGAAAGCTAAATGTTTTTGAAGACAGTTAAACACTAAACAGTTTTTGGACTAATCCCATTTTCTTCTGATGTGCATGACTATCCTAATGCTGAGCGCTAAGAAATAAAATTTGGTTTCCGGAAATTTTGGTTCCAGCAAATTGAGAATTTACTGTTGTGGATGCTACTAGGAAATGAGTTTTAATTCCTGATGGAAACGATGCAATTTTTCTATTTTAGAGTTGTATACATTCTAAACACACATTGAAAGGCTATCATTAAGTGTTAATTTATTTTATCATTGGCCTGATTTTCTGGACCAACACTTCTTAAACACACAATATTAAACCACCAAATTGAATCAGCAAACTCAAAAAGTATCAATGGTCCCCTAGAGTTGTACCCTATGTCCACTGATTTCTCATGAATTTATAACTTGTAAAGTTTAAATAATCTGTTTGACAGCTTTCTTCAGCCATTCAAATAACTTTCAAAGTTCCCAAGTATAACAGATCTGTAAAGAGCACTTTATATACGCCCAAACACATTTCTTTTTGATGGCTGCAAACTTGAAACCTATTTTCAGGAGTGATTCCTTAAAAATGGAAACACAGTTCTCACAAATCTTTCATGGTATTGGCTATACAAATGTGCTTTAGTTAGCAGTCTTTTAAGCTACACATTTCTTATAAGATAATACTCTGCTTTTAAAATTAGGCCAAAGTTCTTGCAGAATTCTTAATTAATAACACCACTTCTACAGTTTAAGTAAAACACCAAGAAATAATTTCACTCTAGATATGACATCATTGTACAACCCTCTGATTTGTCTCTTTGTGCTACTCATTGTAGTCATTTCATGTTCTATTTTAACATTTTTTGTCTGTGAAAACGTTGGTCTTAAACCAAATGTCTTGAGCTAACAGTTACACACTGTAGTGAAGGAGCATCTAGGCTTGTTTAAAATGTGAAAATAGTATAAATAAAATCGTTCCTACTAATGCTAGCACCATCAATTATTTAATCACCAATGTTGTTAACATTGTGATGTGCTTACCTATAAAAGAATTAATGTATTTCAGTTGGTAAACTCTTTATGGTAAATTATAATCCTTTCAGTCAGTATGATTACTAATTGTGCAAATTAATCTAGAATCTGAGAATACGAGACAAAGTGCATATTTAGTCTGGGGAGGTTTTATGAAACCATCTTCCATATGGAAAAGCTCTGACTCTACGGAACTATATGTAGGCAGTATTGCCAACAGTTTCATATTGTACCATATAGCATTGTCAAAATTTCAGATATTCTTGGTTATCTTAAAGGTAATAACTAGAATGCATAAAACCTTAAAGGTCAAGCAAATCTTGTAAAAATATTATTTGTAATGTAATGTAAATTCAGTGCATTAGCAATAATAATTGAGCATGTTTCCTTTCATTTTTAATTGCTATCTGCTTATCATTATTATAATCATCCAAGAATAAATGAAGTCTGTGTATTATTTTCAGCCAAAAATGGTAGTAAAGAGACAAATTCAAGAAGCTTAACTTAATGTAAGTAAATAGAATTTCATGCAGACAAAGGCATAAATGCAACCAAAATCACAGATAGAGATGATACATATTTTTTGAGAAGCTTACTGAGCTATTTGATTGAAAATAAAAGTGTTTTTA
Organism: Symphalangus syndactylus; assembly: GCF_028878055.3. NCBI lineage: Eukaryota > Metazoa > Chordata > Mammalia > Primates > Hylobatidae > Symphalangus > Symphalangus syndactylus. Next base: position 10,582,726 of record NC_072442.2, on the reverse strand, counting down.
GAAGAGGTTTCTTTTAAATAACTTTGTTAATTTTTCAGTTTTGGATTGCAGAAAGCATTCATTTATTTTTTTATCATGATTCCTATCTTTAATCAGTAATAATTCAGTTACTTTAAGGTTAGAAAAAGTTTAGTTAATTTATTAACTTTTGATCAGTGTGATGTGTTTTCTTTCTAAAGTTCTATACATTCTTTAGCAGAAATCAAGGTGAATCAAAGGTTAATACTTTTCACGACTTAAGATTTGGAACAGTCAGTGTGCAAATAACTGACATATTTATATATCTGTATGAAGTTAAAACCCAGAAAGATTTATATAGGAACACTAGCCATGCATCAATTAATTACTAAATTTAAATATAAGTTTTAACCTCTGATTATTTTATAAAGTATATTTGAATTAGCTTTAATTAATTGCGGCCACTAACAAATCTATTCAAGAAGTTGATTTACAGCTTTTAGGCTTAACAATGTAGTTACAATCAAAACTAAATGAGCGATAAATCAAGTTTATGTTTCCCAAATTCAATTGTTATGAAGACTGAGATGTTCTATTTGTCTCCTTATTATGCAAACATATGCTTTTTCCTTCTCGTTAAATTCAGTGGGTTGAAACTCTATATTGATAAATCATATTCCTGAAGTCTGAAATTACCCCTTAACCAGCCAGTTTCCTGTAATCTCAGCTCTTCCACTTAGCCAAACCTGCTGTTACAGTCATCCCTGACCTCTAACCACTGAACTCTTCTTAATCTGTTAGAATGTAGAACCTATCTACATTGTCTTGATCCAACACATAATTGATGGACACCTGGGCTGATTCCCTCATGCCTCCCAAGATTGAATCAGGAAGAAGTCAAATCCTGAACAGACTCATTTCATAATGAGTTGTGAAATTGAATCAGTAATTTACAAAAAAGTTGGTGCATATATACCATAGAATAGTATAGAGCCATAAAAAAGAATGAAATCGTGTTTTTAGCGGCAACACAGATGCAGCTGGAGGCCATTATCAGTTCCACGGGGTTGGGGAGGCCTCACAATCAGGGTGGAAGACAAAAGCCGTATCTTACATGGCGGCAAGCAAAAGCGTTTTATTTATTTTTTATACTATGTAATTGAATTTTGAATGTACATTATCTGATTAAGGATTTAGAATACTGCCAGGTCTTTCAGAATCTCTTAATGAGAATGATAATGTCATACTATTCATGCTGATAATTTAAGTCTATTGTTTCTTGCCACTGAAACTCTTTCTCATCCCCTCAGAATGGATATACTTTCCATTACTACCACTGAAGTTTATTTGAACAGTTTATTTAAGTTCTATGTTCTGAATTGCTTGCAAGGAAGAAAATATCTAGAACATTTTTAAAGACTCTGGAGTCACTCTGAAGTCTTTTTGGATTGAGATGGGGAATAAGTACATAAAACATACAGACAGACAGATGCATACCCTTAACTTCATTTTGAAAGATACAAAGTTCTGTAACATTTACTGTGACTCTATCATATATTAGAATAAAGTATTATTTTTTCTCCACCAAAGAACTATATATAAATATATTTATATAAACAAAATGTATAGCATTGCTGCAGACAGTAAAAAAAAAAAAGAATATAGAACCTAACTGACTTTATTTCCCTCCCAGGCCATCCTGGACCAATCTCATGGTTAATCACCTCAGTGACTTTCTCCCTACTACTTTCCATCTATTCAGTCCCTTTACCTTCTGCCGATGACCTCTCCTTGGCAGTGCCAAAATGTTGACCAATCTAATCATCTCACTTTTCCCTGGGCTGAGAAGTGCTGCTGGAAAACCTTATGTTCTCTTTAATTATATCTATTATACATTTATGATGGCAGCTTTGCTTAAGCACTGAAGCAACTCAGCAGTTTTTCTTTGTTTGGCCTTTCTTTCTCAGCCCCCTTTCCTTATTCACGTAGCAGCTATTCTAAACTTTGAGAACTAACTTCAAATCTTCAACCATATCTTCAACCCAGGTAATTCTCTCTCACAGTACACAATATAATCTATTTTATTGAGACAATACTGGTCAGCAAAGATGGACTTTTTAGAACCTAGAGGACTTTCATTAAAAGCAGTGAAACTTAAAGTATGGAATTTAAAAATATACGCAGGAGCTTAGTGTAATCCCAGGCTGGAATGTTGACTGACAAAATGATCTAACTATATTACAAATTTATGAAACAACCTCACTGAAGGAGGTAGAGGGAAAAGGTGCTGACTTCAGTGACTTTATAAATGAGAGGAGTCTAAAAGGCCAGAAACAAAAGAAACTGTACATAGACACTGTAATATACTTGATAAAGTAGCTTACCAAAGATTTAAATGTTATTAAGTCTGTTACAGCTATAGATATATATAGAATATGAACAATTGAGTAAATTGCTTATAGATTGCAGGGTGTATGTCTCTCACTATTTGAGTGGAAGGTTACAGATAAGAGGGAGGAGAAGGGTAGAATGAACTATGAGGTAATGTATTGCAGATTGAGACATCAGTATGAGCTTATGTCTAGCTTAATCAAGATATATATGGTTACATACAAGTGAAATATACATATGTGTACACATATACATATATACATGTGTATATATACACACACATACACATATACACAAACACACACATACACATGTATACATATACCAGGGACACATATTCTTCACTCCATTTTCCTCTGAGTTTTGATATGAGTAAAACTTTCCTAGGAAGAACAATAGGAGAAGCATATTCTAGACAGAAAGAACCAATATTATTGAAAGTTGACATCATAACCTTCATTTATTCCCCTCCCATCGTCTCATCAAACTGCCATAATCTAATCTCTAGAAACACTGTTCTAATACACATTTTCTTTCAGTGATCATTTATTATTTAGTAATTACCAGATTTCATGAATTATTTTTAGTCCTAAATCTACCTGACCTCTTAACTTCATTTGGCAGTATTGATTATCCCTGTGTGTATGTGTGTGTGCCTGTGCATGTGTGTGTATGTGGAAATCCTAATTTATCCATTGTTAACAATTTTGCGTATTTTTCTTTGCTGTAAATAAGAATGTTTACAAAATTTTGAGTATATTTTCTCCTTGAAAAATATTATCTTATTTTCTGGACTCTAAAAATCACCCATTTTCTTATCATTTCCTATTTAGGTGGAAAAAGTTCTTACGGTGAGAGAGGATTTTCTAATTTCTCCAAATTTAAGTAGACTTTTTCTTTAATCAACAAATTATCTAATATATTAAATAAAATCAGAATGTCTTAAGTTATAAAAGAGTTGGTGTAACTTTGTTACAGTGTAATAATTTTAATATGTGCAGAAATCACATATTTGAATTATAAGATTTTTATTGGCATTTGCTAACATAATTTGGAAGAATTAGTATATCAAATAAGGTGTAGAGGGATGCTATCTCACTTTCAACAATGTCATAACAACATTCATTTGACTTCATAAAAAGGAAGGTCCATTTGCCCTCTCTTTACAACTATCTAATAAAATGAGCCCTATACTTAAGTTCTCTATTTTGCTCTTTTGTAGGCTAGAAATTATTGCATAGAAATATGGCAGAATTTCTCTGTATCCCCGAACTAATCAATGCAAATAATTTTCTCAACGACCTGTAGGCTGATGGGATTACACACTTGCTTTCTTTGCCATAAATGTGTCCTGTACTCTTTCTGGAGTGATAAAACCTGACACCCTTAATCTCCATTAGATTATTCCTACACTTCCTCACTATCACTAGACAAAGTGGGAAAGGAAAGGATATTTCCAATGCTTTCATTTCAATTCTCTATGGTGAGTTTTTATCCTTTGTGTAGTGTCTATTTGGCTGGAGTAAAAACAATATGTTGATTTTTACTTTGAAATTAGGAAAACAGTCTTTGGAGAGATAAATATTTCTATCTATGCTTCAACTCATTTTTTTTGCATACCTCTCCTGATTATTTGATCTTTTTTCTAATATTAAATATAATGTCTTCTTTCATTTTGTCACACAGCACTTGCCAACTCAGTATCTCCAAAACCAAATATTTTATTTCTATTCTTCCCCCGCCCCAGCAAAACAAAATTGAACCATTCGAAACACTCTTTTGTCTCATCTATTCCTATTACAACTAATTGCTACACCATGTTGAGCAAATTTGTTGCTTTGATATAAGATATGTTTAAGGACAGGGTATGGTACTGAGTCACCACTTAGCAAACATGACCCTTCTGGGTTTACTGGTGTAATAAGTGAAAACAGACACTGAGTATCACGAAGAATATTATATAAGCCTTGAAAGGCACTTCATGTCTCAGGAATAGGTGGTGCAATGTTTTAAATACAGTTCACAGGAGTAAGTTTTTTTTTTCTTTTTCTTTTTCTTATTTTTTTTTTAGAGACGGGGTCCCACTATGTTGACCAAGCTGGTCTGGAACTCCTGGACTCAAGTGATGCTCTCATCTCAGCCTCCCAAAGTGCTGGAATTATGGGCATGAGCCACCACACCCAGCCCACAGGAGTAAGTTTTAACAAATATCTATATATTTCCAATTCTCCACACATTGCTACATCATTGACAATCATGACTCATTTAAACCCATCTCCAATTACTATATTATACTATACAGCATTGTGGTACATTGATTATCATTCTGATTCTTCTTGCCTTCTCTAAGTGATCTTCCAGTGACTTGTAATAAAGTGGGTTAAGTCTATATCCCTATCCCCATTAACTTTAAGCTTCAGTTAGACAATATAATAAATAGTAGCAGATATTATATGAACAGAGTCTACACATGTGTTTGCGTAGTTTGTCCTGACTTCTTGGATATCTGCCACCTGTGAGGAGAATAGCATGACTCGGGTAACTGCTAGTCCAAGGAAAATGAAGATGCATTGAAAAAACCTGAATCTAACTCAGCCTGCAGCTCAACCCAACTACCTGATAAGCCTGAGGCAGAGATGCCCCAGATAAACTGCAAATCTGTGGACATTATATATGTGTGTGTGTGTGTGTGTGTGTGTGTGCTATATTACTTTATTTTTCCGAATTTTTGCATAATTGGGGGAAAATGATTGATACTATTGATACTATGATATATAGATAATGTACTATGCTATATTATACATAGAACATATATGAGCTAGATTATTACTTTTCTGAATTTTTCACATAATTGTCAAACTTTATTCAACTGTTTAATTCTAATTGAAATTTTGCTGTTTATCATGCATATACAGGAAATTGAGCAAAGCTAAAGTGTACAGATAAAATTTTCATAAAGTGAACATATCCATGTAGCTCTGTAATTGAAATTTAACATAAGAACAAGAGGGAAAATAAGCCTGTATGTGCATGATTATTAAAGATTCTCAAGTTTCTTAAGGTCTGAGCCTGGAAATGGGCAGAGTGTAATTTCTAACATTTTTTAACCTTTATGTTAGTTTCAGGGGTACACGTGCAGGTTTGTTATACAGGTAAATTGCCTGTCATGGAGATTTGGTGTACAGGTTATTTCATCGCCCAGGTAATTAGCATAGTACCCAATAGGTAACTTTTCAATCTTCAGTCTCCTTCCATCCTTTACCCTCAAGTAGGCCCCAGTGTCTATGGTTGGCTTCTGCTGTATTTGGTTTTCTGCTCTTGTGTTAGTTCACTTAGGATAATGGCCTGTGGCTCCATCCATGTTGCTGTAAAGGTCACGATCACTTCCTTTTTTATGGCTGTGTAGTATTCCATAGTCTTATATGCACCATATTTTCTTTATCTAGTCTACCATTGATGGGCATTTAGGTTGATTCCATGTCTTTGCTATTGTGAATAGTGCTGTGATTAAAATACATGTGCATGTGATCATAGCAAAGCAATATATATGTTTCTGTGTATACACCCAATTATGAGATTCCTGGGTTGAATGGTACCCAACTATGAGATTCCTGGGTTGAATGGTACCCAATTATGAGATTCCTGGGTTGAATGGTACCCAACTATGAGATTCCTGGGTTGAATGGTACCCAATTATGAGATTCCTGGGTTTTAAGTTCTTTGAGAAATCACCAAACTGCTTTCCACAGTGGCTGAACTAATTTCCATTTCCACCAGCAGTATATAAACATTCTTTTTCTCAGCAATCCTCCAGTATATGTTACTTTTGACATTTTAATAACATTCATTCTGAATGGTGTGAGATGGTATCTCACTGTGGTTTTGATTTCCATTTCTCTAAAAATTAGTGGTGTTGAGCAGTTTTTCCTAAGTTGTTGGTGTATGAAAAAATAAAGAAATAAAAAATGATTGATACTATGTATAGAAAATAACTTTGGGTGTGCAGACAAGCAGGTGGGACTGACTGGAAGAAAACAGACTAGTCTGTATGTCTTTTGAGAAGTGTCTGTTCGTGTCTTTTGCCCACTACTTAATAGGAATTTTTTTGTTGTTAATTTGTTTAAATTTCTTATAGATTCCGAATATTAGGCCTTTGTTAGATGGACAGTTTGCAAATATTTTCTCCCATTCTATAGGCTGTCTCTTTACTCTGTTGGTAGTTGATTTTGCTGTGGAGAAACTCTTTAGTTTAATTAGGTCCCACTTGTTTTTGTTGCAATTGCATCTGGCATCTTTGTCATGAAATATTTTTCAAGACTTGTGTCCAGAATGGTATTTCCTAGGTTTTCTTCAAAGGTTTTTATCCTCTTAGATTTTAAATTTAACTCTTTAATTCAGCTAGAGTTGATTTTTGTATATGATGTAAGGAAGGGGTGCAGTTTCAATCTTCTACATATGACTAGCCAGTTATGCCAGCACCATCTACTGAATAGTGAGTTGATTCCCCATTGCATGTTTTTGTTGACTTTGTTGAAGATAAGATGGTTGTGTATATGCAGTCTTTTTTGTTTGTTTGTTTGGTTTCTCTAACCTGTTGCATTTGTCTACATGTCAGTTTTTGTACCAGTACCAGGCATCTCTGGCACTAAGAAGGGCCAAGGAGCACTCACTGTCCCTGACTGTGCTTCTCCTTGTGGGTAGGAAAGACCCAAGGGTGGTGGCAAGCAGAATGGGAGGGATCTTAAAGGTGCTGCTCTCCACTGGCTTTTCTGGCTTTTCCTGCACTCCACTCTCCAGGCTTCCTCCCACGAGTCTCAGACAGTGCTTCCTTTGCCTGCCTCTGACTTCTGAAGCTCTGAAGTCTCTGTGTGTAGGATTCGCTAGAAAACCGCTGGTGGGAATGGGCCATCTCATCTCAGCAACCACAGGTGGCGGCTGGACAAGGTGCAGGGGACTCTTGTCTTTCAAGGCCTGAGTCATATTTAGGATCTGACCCAGCATGATAGTAATCTGCTTATCAAACTGGTCCTTGTCAAAACCAATTTTTTTTTTTTTGAGACAAGGTCTCACTCTGTTGCCCAGGCTAGAGTGCAGTTGCCTGATCTTGGCTCACTGCAACCTCCACTTCCTGAGCTCAAGCAATCCTTCCTCCTCAGCCTCCCAGGTAGCTGGGATTACCGGCATGCACCATGATACCAGGATAATTTTTACTTTTATTTATTTATTTTTTTTGTAGAGACAGGGTTTCTCCATTTGCCCAGGCTGGTCTCCAACTCCTGACTTCAAGTGATCTGCCTCTCAAAGTGCTGCGATTACAGGCATGAGCCACCAGACTCAACCCAGGAGCTTTCCTGAAGAGTTCGCATAGGTCCTCTCCCAAGTCCTTGAAGTTGGGTTGGATATCTTTGGAAGGATCAGATCTTCGAACTCCTAAGAGAATGGGACTTTTGTCCAGGGCAACCAGGCCCAGTGCAAAAGATATTCCCTCCAGGAGTCAGGCTGCTTTTGTGGGAAGGCCAGCTCATTGTCTATGGCAGACACCTTGATAACAGTCTCCTTCACCATCACCCAGTCTGTGTGCTGAGAGCTAGAGCTATCCTTCGGACAGTCACATTTACCAGTTGTCATTGCCTCTGTCACTGTTGCATGTGATGTGATCCAGCACCACCAGCGGCTGGAACTGCAGTAGTAGTTGCTGATTAATGTTCTCAGGGAGCGGTTGTGCTTCAAAATGCCACAACCAATAGTCTGCATCTTTGTAGCCTTCAATGAAGAGCTGGAATGAGCCAACCTTTGGTGGGTTGCCCGATGGGGTTAATCCACTGCCCAACTTTTGACACTTTCTCTAGCACAAGCTGCTTGCCCCTGGACATCACTCTGTCAATGGCACTATAGTTGAATGTCTTACCGGACAGGTATATTACCTTTGTGGGGAGTACAATGTTGCATTCTAGTTTTCGATCCACCAGGTTGCCCTCTGCCTCTGAGAGGTAACCCCAGTTGAGGACAAGGTATGCGCCATGGCCAAAACAGCAGGGACAGTACAGCTTCTGCAACCACTTGATCCACTTAGGATTAAGTTGCCCATAGGGGATCTTCATTCTTGGATTTGAAGACAACAGTGATCTTTTATTTACTGGCAAAAAAAGGCAAAATGCATACATTAATATTGTTAAGTCTTCAGAATTATTTTCTTATCCAAAGCGGCTAGCAAGAGGCCTCGGTTATCAGTCTTCTCTGTCTCTGCTCCCCTGGAACCCTCAGCCTCTGAACAACAAAGAAGCAACAGCAATGGGCTCACAACTCAGAGAATGATGGATGAGTCCATTGTAACCCTCCAGAACCCCATGAGGGTCCTTGACAAGTAGCTTCTGCTGGAGCCCTGGTAGATGGGGCCTGGGAAAGATGATGCGCTTAATGGCCAGTTCTGCCTGCCGCACTGCAGCCTCAAACTCAAGGTCCTCCAGGAATTAATTCAGCTCCTGGTGGGCCTGAGCACTGGGTGCTGCCGCAGCAAACCCTGGACCTGCGCCACCACGGTTTGGATATGGAAAAATTCTTCCTGCAGAAATACTGGTCATGTTTTTGGCCTCTGATGACATTATTTTTTTCTTGCAACAATCCATTTTGTACTACAGTACTGCGTTAAAACAAAATGAGTCCACATGTACACCTGTATAACACATCCTTTATAACATTAATATAACATTTATCATATTGTTGTTCATAAATTCAAAAATTCTCTGAAAGCTTTTAAGCTATTTTAAGTTCCCTGTTATTAATGCCGTGTCCCTATTTTCTTCTCCAGTGGTTATCTGTAATAAAGACATAATTTTTTTCAATTGGATGGAATTAATTCCCCTCCAGTAATTTTTTAATTTAAGTTTTTTAGATTAGAAAATACTAATTTTATCTTTAACAATTGCATTTTAGGGTGAAAAACAATTACTAAGTAAGAAGACTAAAAAGATTGTTAGGGAAAAGATGAAAAACATATCCTATTAAGAAACAAGCAAAATTACAGCCATTTCTGTATTAATAATAACCAAGTACAAAGTATTCTTATCATTGATTAAAACCAATTAAAAAATCCTCATGATAGTACTGTCAGCATAATCAGTTATTGTTTCTCTTTCAGTATAATGAAATGATAAAACCAACTTCACAAATTCAAAGTTGTACTTTCCCCATTGTTTTAAATAATGCCATTACTCTGTACGTAAAATTATTTTGGCATTTTATATAAATCCTAGAAGAATATGCAATAATAGTCCAAAAGACACCCAATTTTAATTAATATGGGGAAAATTTGATATGTAAGCAAACCCAAATATGTAGACAAAACTAACAGTTTTCAAAATGTGCTGTATTGAGACTTCAAAAGAATGAGTTTTTTAAACTTTCATTAAGGACCCATATGTTCAGAGTATGAAGCATTTTTATTTCAATAAGTATAACCACTAGATATTTTTTGTTTTCTCCAGTATTTTTATTTTCTTTGGACAGTGATGCTATTTACCAGAGTCTTTTTAAACACCAAGAAAGTGGAGAAAATTTAGTACACATGCACATAGAATTTTATAAAATTGGTTAAAAAGCTTAAAAAGCTTTAAAACACTTTCTATATGAAGCTATGCAGTGTATCATAGAGACTCTGTGCTATTGATCTTTATTGTTAAATACTGTAGCTTAGATGGTTTCCTTAAGCTCTACAGAAATTCATGAAGATTGTGAAGCAGTGTTGTACCACATCTCCATCTCTCCATCTACCTCTTCCCTATTAAAAGACAAAGACACACTGACATTTTATTTATTACTAGACCATTATACTAAACACTTTTTGTACATAAAACTTAAATCAGGTACATAAAAATGAAAACAATACATTATTTTCTATCTCTTTTTGTCAGTTTCCAGTGGAGAAGATGTCACTCTAAGGAGGATCCTGAACACAGATTACGAGAACGCCTCCGCTAAGCCAGGAAGGTATGTCTACTGCATTTTATGAGGAGTATAACAGGGTTTGTTCATATCAAAAGTGCAATTCAGAAATAAAATGCTTTCTTTTTCTACATATCTTTAGGTACTGTTTTTACAGAAAGTAAAACACTTTCTGTACACTGTAAACACTTTCTGTAAACACTTTGTGTACTGTGATTACAGAAAGAAAATAGATAAAGATATAGGAAAGGAGATGTAGTGATGGTTTGGCAACAAAAACAATAGAAAGACTGACAACTTCAATATAACAAAATATTCCATGAATTAGTATACACTTTTTGCAGATGAATACAAATTATTTTTGAACGAATTGAAAAGAAGCAAGCTGTGTGTGTGTGGCTATTGCAGTTCTAGACTCTTGCTTCGATAACTGACAACTGTTTTTCACCATGGTGAGATTAGGAATCTACTGTGACACTTGAGTATTTTAATTGGCATAACAGGGATTGTCAAGCTTTTCAAAATTTCTTTGAGAAATGCTTTTTTTTTTCTAAAAAAAATGATTCTCCAATCCTCTTCTTGACTTCATGTGTCATGTAAGATGCAAAATAAGTATAGTGAATATGAAGCTTTGTCAGAACCTGGCAAGAAAATAAAATGTCACCTACCCTTTTTAGGGTAAATTAAAACGGACTCAGAACATCTAATCATCAGTGTAATCAACAGTGTCAATCCCTGTGGAAACATTCCCTCTCCCTAAGTTCACATAAGAAACCTAGAATCACTTGGGTTGAAAAACTTGGGGGGAAAAAGGTCTGTTCTTTATCCATGATGGGATGTCTTATTGGCCAGGTATACTATTATCAGGAGTTGACTTTCACTTTCTGGTGAAACACAACATTTTCCAGTGGCTCAGAGATGTCTTTCATGGAAACATTCTCCACTTAGATTTAGATTTTTTTACATTGAGATGTAAGGAATCCCAGTGAAACCCTCAAGGCCACAGCATTAGCGTTCGGTCTTCTCAGGCAGGTTACAGGCATTGCTTGATCCATCTGTAAATTGTGAGCAATCTGTTTACAGTTCTTCATCAGTTTAAGAAACTCATAAACTAAAATTCTCTTTCATCATTAAGTTAGCTTGTTTTCTATTTATTTCATCTTCATGTGTTTGCATTTTCTCCGATGTTTGAGTTCTCTTTAAAGATCCTCTAGATCTTGCTTAAAGCTAATGGACCTTGACTGCCATGTATACCCTGGATGGAACATGTGTTCAAGTGCTTCAAAACTTCTGTTTATAGCCTTGAAACTCACAAATCATTAGAAAACACTTTCAGCAAAGGAAGCCGGTGTTCCACACCTCTGAAACTTAGCCGTCTTATCTGCAAGCGTCGGTGTAGCAGTGGAGAAAACCATCCTCTGTGGTGAAAACAAGCCATAAGTTAAGACACCTGACAATTACACTATTTCACAAGTATTGTAAAATCCACAGGATGTATACCAGGAAAAATGAAAAATGCTTAATGGAGACAAGATAACTGCTATTGTTCTTTCTTTTTTTTCAGTTTTAATGTAATATATTCTTATTGATATAAACCTGAGTTAATTACAAATCAGCTAGATTTATCTTCTAAGATTGCAGCACCCAATTTCTCTGAATTAACATACAAGCTGTCTTATTAAATGTAAATGAATTGTTTGTTCATGATATGAAATTATTACAGAGCATTTTTGTTTTGATGCATATCAACAGAGGTTTTTATAGAGTTGCTATGCACAGGTTGAACAATTACACAGATGTTCTGCAATCAGAGTGGCAAAGACTGTACATTATGGAAATGTCTGTTTTCCTTTCTCTGTTTTTCCACTTCTTTCTCCTTTATTTATTCATACTCCTCATTATCCCTTTAGTCCTCCTTCTAAATTGGTAATACTGACCACCTGCAACAAGCTAAATAGCTGATGGAAAAGACAATATAAAGGAGACATGTTTTATTTATTTATTTATTTATTTATTTTTATTATTATACTTTAGGTTTTAGGGCACATGTGCACAATGTGCAGGTTTGTTACATATGTATCCATGTGCCTTGTTGTTTTGCTGCACCCATTAACTCCCCATTTAGCATTAGGTATATCTCCTAATGCTGTCCCTCCACCCTCCCCCCACCCGACAACAGTCCCCAGAGTGTGATGTTCCCCTTCCCGTGTCCATGAGTTCTCATTGTTCAATTCCCACCTATGAGTGAGAACATGTGGTGTTTGGTTTTCTGTCCTTGCGATAGTTTACTGAGAATGATGATTTCCAGTTTCATCCATGTCCCTACAAAGGACAGGAACTCATCATTTTTTATGGCTGCATAGTATTCCGTGGTGTGTATGTGCCACATTTTCTTAATCCAGTCTATCGTTGTCGGACATTTAGGTTGGTTCCAAGTCTTTGCTATTGTGAATAGTGCTGCAATAAATATATGTGTGCATGCGTCTTTATAGCAGCATGATTTATAGTCCTTTGGGTATATACCCAGTAATGGGATGGCTGGGTCAAATGGTATTTCTAGTTCTAGATCCCTGAGGAATCGCCACACTGACTTCCACAATGGTTGAACTAGTTTACAGTCCCACCAACAGTGTAAAAGTGTTCCTATTTCTCCACATCCTCTCCAGCACCTGTTGTTTCCTGACTTTTTAATGATGGCCATTCTAACTGGTGTGAGATGGTATCTCATTGTGGTTTTGATTTGCATTTCTCTGATGGCCAGTGATGATGAGCATTTTTTCATGTGTTTTTTGGCTGCATAAATGTCTTCTTTTGAGAAGTGTCTGTTCATGTCCTTTGCCCACTTTTTGATGGGGTTGTTTGTTTTTTTCTTGTAAATTTGTTTGAGTTCCTTGTAGATTCTGGATATTAGCCCTTTGTCAGATAAGTAGGTTGCAAAAATTTTCTCCCATTCTGTAGGTTGCCTGTTCACTTTGCCTTGATGAACATTGATGCAAAAATCCTCAATAAAATACTGGCAAACTGAATCCAGCAGCACATCAAAAAGCTTATACACCATGATCAAGTCGGCTTCATCCCTGGGATGCAAGGCTGGTTCAACATACGCAAATCAGTAAATGTAATCCAGCATATAAACAGAACCAAAGACAAAAACCACACGATTATCTCAATAGATGCAGAAAAGGCCTTTGACAAAATTCAGCAACCCTTCATGCCAAAAACTCTCAATAAATTAGGTATCGATGGGATGTATCTCAAAATAATAAGAGCTATCTATGACAAACCCACAGCCAATATCATACTGAATGGGCAAAAACTGGAAGCATTCCCTTGGAAAACTGGCACAAGAGAGGGATGCCCTCTCTCACCACTCCTATTCAACATAGTGCTGGAAGTTCTGGCCAGGGCAATCAGGCAGGAGAAGGAAATAAAGGATATTCACTTAGGAAAAGAGGAAGTCAAATTGTCCCTGTTTGCAGATGACATGATTGTTTATCTAGAAAACCCCATTGTTTCAGCCCAAAATCTCCTTAAGCTGATTAGCAACTTCAGCAAAGTCTCAGGATACAAAATCAATGTACAAAAATCACAAGCATTCTTGTACACCAATCACAGACAAACAGAGAGCCAAATCATGAGTGAACTCCCATTCACAATTGCTACACAGAGAATAAAATACCTAGGAATCCAACTTACAAGGGATGTGAAGGACCTCTTCAAGGAGAACTACAAACCACTGCTCAATGAAATAAAAGAGGATACAAACAAATGGAAGAACATTCCATGCTCATGGGTTGGAAGAATCAATATTGTGAAAATGGCCATACTGCCCAAAGTAATTTATAGAGTCAATGCCATCCCCATCAAGCTACCAACGACTTTCTTCACAGAATTGGAAAAAACTACTTTAAAGTTCATATGGAACTAAAAAAGAGCCCACATCACCACGTCAATCCTAAGCCAAAAGAACAAAGCTGGAGGCATCAGGCTACCTGACTTCAAACTATACTGCAAGGCTACAGTAACCAAAGGAGACATGTTAACAAACAATCCATCACTTTAACACAAATATACAAGTGCAACTAAGTGCTAAAGTTGATATAGCATGCTATGATAAATCCATTACAGTATCAAATTCAAGCTATTCTTGTAAAAAAAAAAAAAGACACACAAGCACCACTTTAATTTTTATATTAAGGCAACTGTTTATATAATATCAGATTAATATAATTTAAAATACTAAGAGGAATGTAATGACAACTTCAGTCTTTCTGTTTGATCCCTCTACTCTGTCAGTGTACTTTGGTGTTGAGAGAAATGTGTTAAGAAATACTTGAGAAACATTGATGTAAGATTTTCTAAAAGATAAAATTAGAATTCTATGAGTGTCATTCAATCTTATTAGGGACATGAAAAAGTACAAGATGATTGTGTAACAGGCATAAAGTCAAGAAGCATAGAGAAAATGGGCATATAGAACTAAAAAACATGGTTTGATATAGATGTCCAAATAAATCTGTGAGATTAAATACTGGTACATAAATGAAGGTAAGATAAATAAGAACCATGGCACCTGATGAGTAAAGGCCAAAATTCAAGTTGACAATCTATCTGAAAGGAACCATCAAAAATAAGAAAAAATACATAAATTCTGCAATCTTACCACTGAAGAGATCCTGATCGTAACTCCCACTTTAATCAGAGCAGTGAGAGCATTAGTGTAAGAATCAATTCCAAGGGCATTTTGGGACCATGATACTAAAAAAACTATTAATGCCAGAGTAGGAGGAGGAATTAATTAGCTTTCAACATCCTGTTTGTTCTCTGAATTCTCTCATGATAGCTTCCTTCTTTGGGATATTATTCTGTATTTATTCAAAAAGTCAAAGTTGAGTGGATAAAACTAGATATATTATCAGCCTTATGAAGAAACCATTTTACTTTCCTTCATTTTTCTCTTAATATGCTTCCTTTAGTTTTAACTTTCTTTGCTTTTGTCCCTCCTCCCTGCCCAAAACAACAAACTTGAAGTATGGGTCATAAAGAAAAAGAATCAAGTATACTTTGGGTAAATCTTCAGATAGGTCCACGTAAGTTTTTGCGATGCATATTTTGCCTTATCTAGCTCATTGGGAGAAAATATTGGGTTTATATCAAAGCCTCAGCTAGTGTTAGTCTGTTCTCACATTGCTGTAAAGGAATGCCTGAGACTGGGTAAATTATAAGAAAAGAGGTTTAATTGGCTCATGGTTCTGCAGGCGGTACAGGAAGCATAGTGGCTGCTGCTTCTGGGGAAGCCTTTGGAAACTTACAGTCATGGTAGAAGGTGAAGGAGAAGCAACCATGCCTTACATGGCTAGAGCAGGAGCAAGAGAGAGTGAGGGGAGAGGTGTTACACACTTTTAAACAACCAGATCTCAGAATAACTCACTCACTATCATGAGAACAAAACTGAGGGCATGGTGCTAACTCATTCCTGAGAACTCCACCCCCATGATCCAATCACCTCCCACCAGGCCCCACCTCCAACTTCGGGGATTACAATTAAACCTGAGATTTGGGTGGGGACACATTTCCAAACCATATTATTCCACTCCTGGGACCTTCCAAATTTTAGGTCCTCCTCACATTTCAAAACACAATCATGCTTTCCCAATAGTCCCCCAAAGTCTTAACTCATTTCAATCTTAATTCAAAAGTCCAAAGTCCAAAGTCTCATCTGAGACAAGGCAAGTCCCTTCCACCTATGAGCCTGTAAAATCAAAAGCAAGCTAGTTATTCCCAAGATATGCTGAGGGTACAGGCATTGGGTAAATATTCCCATTCTGAAAGGGATAAACAGCCCAAGGAAAGGGGCTACCGCCCTGTACAAGTCTAAAGCCCAGCAAGGAAGTTATTCAATCTTAAAGCTCCAAAATAATCTCCCTTGACTCTTTGTCTCACATACAGGGCACATTAGTGCAAGGGGCGGGCTCCCAAAGCCAAGAGCAGCTCTGCCTCTGTGGCTCTCCAGGTTTCAGCCCCTACAATTGCTCTCAGTGGCTGGGGTTGTGTTCATGCAGCTTTTCCAGGTGCAAGGTGCAAGCTGCTGCTGTATCTACCATTCTCGGGTCTGGAATATCGCGGCCTTCTTCTTGTAGCTCCACTAGGAAGTGCCCCAGTGGGGACTCTGTGTGGGGGCTGCAGCCTCACATTCTCTCTTTGCTCTGCCCTAGTATAGGTTCTCCATGAGGGCTCCCTCCTTCAGCAAGCTTCTTCCTGGACAGCCAGGCTTTTCCAAACATTCTCTGAAATCTAGGCAGAGGATCCCAAGCCTCAACTCAACTCTTGCACTCTGTGTACCTGCAGGCCTTATACCACATGAAAGCTGCCAAGGCTTATGGCTTACACTCTCTGAAGCAGTAGCCTGAGCTATATCTGGTTCCCTTTGAGCCACAACTGGATCTGGAGCAGCTGGGATATGGGGAGCAGTGTCCTGAGGTGTGCAGAGCAGCAGGCCCTAGGCCTGGACCATGAAACCATACTTTCCTCCTAGGCCTTTAGGCCTGTGATGGGAAAGGGTGCAAGGAACTTCTCTAAAATGCCATCTTGGCCTTTTTTCCCCTTGTCTTGGCTATCAGTGCTTACCTTCCTTTTAGCTATGCAAATTTCTGCAGCTTGCTTGAATTCCTTCCAAGAAAACAGGCTTTTCTTTACGATCACAGAGCCAGTCTGCAATTTTTTTCAATGCAAATTCCCGTGTAAGGTCATTTCTTTGTTCACACACATGAGCATTTGCTGCTAGAAGCAGCGGGGCCAAATCTTGAATATTTTGCTGCTTAGATATTTTCTCTACCATGTACCCTAAATCATCATTCTCAAGTTCAATGTTCCACAGACCTGACGGGCAGAGGCTCAGTCTAACCAAGCTCTATGCTAAAGCATAGCAAAAGTGACCAATCCAGCCATTTCTGTAACCACTTCCATTTTTTGTTCATCACTTTCGTTTTTCTGTCCATAAATAATCTTCTACTATGGAGCTTCAGGGTAGCCTCTCTGAACCTCTTCTGGTTCAGGCTACCTGATTTACCAAATGTTCTTTGCTCAGCTAAACTCTGTTAAATTAGGTTTGTCTAAGGTTTTTATTTTAACAAGAATTACAGCTAGTATAGTAATAAACCAGTATTAGTGTTTTGTGTTGTTTAAGAGAAAAAGAAGCACAATCAGGTGTTTTAACCCCTAGTACAGAGAATTCAGGTCACCAGATTAAATGCCCCAGTGCAGGAAACTTTTTCTCATATTTCTAGAGGTTTCTGTCATTTATTTTATTTTGTTTATCCCCAGTGGCTTTTCCAGTTTTAAATGAAGAACCAAATACATAGTGAGGGAGGAGAAGATTTTGGAGGTACTATGCTTTATAAGAAATATATTGTAGAATGAACATCTCCCACTTTCAAATCAACTGTGTTAAAATTAAGGATTTCAAGGCCCTGTGAGCTTTATCTAGATGGCTTAAACAGTTTACTTTCAGTTCTTTAGTACTTACTGTAGCAAATTAAAGTTCTACTAAATCAATCGCACTTTTATTCTAAATAGGGCTGCATATCAAACCTAAATAACTGATTTCTAATCTCTGACTTGTGTAGTCTCTCTCACTAATTATTTCACTATAAATAGCCATCTGACTGGCTTTTTAACCCAAGCTATTTGAAAGTCTTTCCATATGTCCTGTGAAATATGGCTCTGCTCCTTAATCTTTTTAAGGACTATTTACTTCCTGGGGTTGTCTATGCTTTAAATCTAGGAAGCTCATTCCTTAATCCTCTTGACCATTTGCTATCCATATCTGATGGTCTCCTATAGAACTTCCCTCTCTATCAAAACCACAATGATGCTTTTTTAAATACCATCATTATGCTTTCGGTACTCTAGTCTGTGTTCCTCCTCACCGGGTGTTTCAGTTCTTATGCACCTAACCCTGTGCCAGCTATTTTTCTGTGTATTTCCCCTTCCTCCTCCTATATTACTATTAGAAATCTTGGTCTATTTCAGGGATCCCTAAACTGATGCACGTTAGAATCATCTGGAATGAACTTGTGAAATAAACTTGCCTGGGACTCACGCAAGACATATTTAATCTGAGATGAGGCAAGATTAAGCAATGGTAAGTTCAAGAGCTTTCCCATGAGGCCGGGCGCGGTGGCTCACGCTTGTAATCCCAGCACTTTGGGAGGCCGAGGCGGGCGGATCACGAGGTCAGGAGATCGAGACCACGGTGAAACCCCGTCTCTACTAAAAAATACAAAAAATTAGCCGGGCGCGGTGGCGGGCGCCTGTAGTCCCAGCTACTCGGAGGCTGAGGCAGGAGAATGGCGTGAACCCGGGAGGCGGAGCTTGCAGTGAGCCGAGATTGCGCCACTGCACTCCAGCCCGGGCGACAGAGCGAGACTCTGTCTCAAAAAAAAAAAAAAAAAAAAAAAAAAGAGCTTTCCCATGTGGGAGGGGTGGAGGTGGGAGTGAGGAGGATTTGGAATGCACAGCTATGATGGAGAATCACCGCTTGATTACTGCTTCCATTCTCATCTGCTTACTCTTATCACCTGAGTTCTACAGGAAATCTTAGGAAAAATATTAAAATGTCTGATCTTTGTAAAATCTATAACAGCATGAGACATTAAAAGTGTGATTCATGATAGAATTAAGGATTTCAGTGGTATTTAAATTGAAATATAATAATTGTGAAATATATGTCTAATATGTAGATTCAGTTTTGTTTTATGTTACATTAATAAGTTACAGAGCACAAAATGGATATTATACAAAGGTGTCTAATTAAAAAGGGCCACACGCAAATTTTAAAAATCTTTAAGGAAGTGTAAAAGTTATAATAAATTACTTTGTGTATCAACAAACTATAGCAAGGTCAGAGCTTTGGGATTAGATGCTACAAAGTGGTTGTGAACCAATTAAAGGCCAGGAACATTCTTCTTTCTTTATTCTCCTTAGCCAAAAAGAAGTCTTGAATCTGCTTTGTCAAAGAAAGCATTTCCTGGAGGATCCTTCTATTCAGTGTCTTTCTGGGAAGGTCTTTGCCCTCATTTGTGTTTTATTAAAAGTGATTGATTGAGCAAAGACAGAAAAGATGCACATTTTAAGGATGTTTCATATTAGGCAGAGATAAAATTCTATGTTTCCTTAAAATTGGGAAAGTAGGCTTGGAAATAGAAATCAGATTCAAATATCAAAAGACTAAGCATTACTTTTTAAGAATAATCCTGTTCTCTAATAGGAGGCACAAAATAACAGAAAATCACTAGGTACAAATTTTGGTATACAAATTATATAAAGCCTATTACTAATAAAAAGGAAACAGTATGGGCATACAGGCAACTTCATGAATTGCTTTTTGTTTGTGGGATCTGAAACTGGCGAATAACATGGGCTGTGCCACTGACAGCACCTTTCAATCACTCCCAGAAATTTTCGCTTAATAAATCTGGGATGGGTAGTGGATATGACTTACAAAAAAAAATCTTTTCTGTGATTTTAATGTAAAACAAGAGTTGAGAGCAATAGGGGTCAAAGAATATAATGTAAGAAATAATATTGAATATTCGTGTTTTAAGCTTACACTGCAAAATACCTAGTTTTTTCTTACTTGTGTCTTATAATTTCAGTACTGTTTTCTAGTACCTGTTTGGAGACTATTTTTACAATGTATCTCTCATGATTCTTAAAATAATCACACATCGAAATAACAATTATCTAGGCTATCACCATGCCGCCTTATTCTTAAAATAATGTAACTGGGATGCGTTATAATGACTATTATTCAATTAGGTAACTTTCCCAAGGTCACTCAATTACCATGAGAACAGAAAGTCTGGTGGTTCTTAGAGTCAGCATGTAAAAACTTTAAACCAGTATTTATACTAAGAAACTATTGTTACATCAGAAGTCAACCACTAAAAGCAATATTGGGTATTTGCATTTCATTGTCCCTATAAGCACTTTAAATTCAATGTATTCATGTCTGAATTAATATAATATTTTTGTAACCCTACTTTTCCTACTGAGTTTATTCCATAGAAATTGGTTAATGACACATACACGCTTTAACACATCTCAACTAAAAATCATAGAATCATCTTCAGTTTTGTATTCTTCAACACCTCTTTCCCAATATCAATATGTCAGAACCTTCCCAGTGCGGCTAATAAATATGTTTTGATCATCGTTGACACTCAACCATCACTGCATTTGCCTTTGTTCCAGCCTTTAAACTCCAACGACCATGTTTTTTTTTTTTTCTCTACTACATGACAATTTATTTTATTTCTTTGTTAAGCCTCTTAGGGTGGTGAGAACTAAATAATTAATGTACATAACGGGCTAAGAATGAGTCCATAGTGCTAAATAAATCTAAGCTATGTTTTCATTAAAGGGATTTCATATAAATGTAAGAAGTTGAAGGATATGTGAGGAAGTTAGAAAAGTTTTTCCTCATTACACTCTACTAGGAAGCTAAATCTTTTGTGGTTTGTTTCCTCCAGTTCTGGCTACAGTTACTGAAGGTCTGATTCTGTGAAGTGCTCTGTGAAGTGCTGGTGGAGATGTTTCCTGTCCCCTCTGGCTTCTTATCAATATTTAAATATTTAAGCCTCATCTCCCCCCATGCCCCCCACCCCGCACAATTCTTGGACCTGTTTCTGCCCCTTTTCATTTTTTTTTCCTCTGTCCGTATAAATCAAAACATAATTTCCCTCTTCCCTTACCTAGAAACTGCCTTTTATATCTGGGGCTAGGGTCTTATATTTGGGAATACAGAATCTGTTTCAGTGAGACTTGTTCCTCCCTTATGCTTCAATTCTTACCCCAGATTATTCCCACTCCACCCTACAGTAGAAATGGTATGGCATTTTCATGCTGATTGATTTTTACAGGTAGCTATGAAAGATATAAAGATCATAATATCATCAGCAGCATGATCAAAGTAAATTAATATGTATTAAGCATTTACTAAATGTCCATCAATGTTCTCAGTATTTATTGAAAAACATCACACTAAAGTTTCCTAAGAATATTAAAATACAGACAGGCTCACTGGCTTATTTTATAGTTCAAGAAACTGAAGCTCAACAACGTTAATTTACCTAAACCCACAGACAAAAGATGATAGAATGGGTGGCAAACCAGAGCACAGAATTAGCAAATATCAGGATCCATTTGAGGTTGAAGTGGATCTCCTGAAGAGCAGTGGTTAGAGATTCAAATGAACGGACCAGACATTTTATTTTCGCTTCAACTAGATGATAATGCACTTAAGAGCATGGATGTGACTTTTGGCCGTAATGATCAGAGATGAAGTGAGTGGTGGATAGTAGTGAGCAGTAGTGCTGAGTACAGTGAGTTGTACAGTGCATGCACCATGTAGATAGGGCTGAAGCAATTCAATTTTATTTCAAAAAGTGACGTCTTCTAATTTTCCAAAAGGAAGTCAGAGGTTCAGATGTACTTCGAAATCTAAAAATGTTTGTTTTTTTCTTTTGCCTTATATGTATTTCTTTTTTTTTCTTTTTTTTTTTTATTATACTTTAGGGTTTTAGGGTACATGTGCACAATGTGCAGGTTTGTTACATATGTATCCATGTGCCATGTTGGTTGGCTGCACTCATTAACTCGTCATTTAGCATTAGGTGTATCTCCTAATGCTGTCCCTCCCCCCTCCCCCCACCCCACAACAGTCCCCGGAGTGTGATGTTCCCCTTCCTGTATCCATGAGTTCTCATTGTTCAATTCCCACCTATGAGTGAGAACATGCGGTGTTTGGTTTTTTGTCCTTGCGATAGTTTACTGAGAGAAAATAGGAAACTGATTTAAACATTTAAGATCAGTTAGATTAAAACTGCAGAGATTCATAGATAGACCTGACTCACTCACTTGTCAGCACATAACTTCTGGTGTAGACAGAAATAGAAAACGTAGAATGGGCCAATTTTTGTTGACGTGAATTCTTGAAAAATAATTTTTGAGTTAATTTTGTTTATTGGTAGGATCCACTTGACTCGTTCGTTGATGTATTTTTGCCTTTGTTTTACTTTGTGTGAGCCTATCACTAACAGAAAACATGAAAAATGAACACATTCAAGAGAGATTGAGAAGACACTGTCATCAGGATTGGTGTACTAAAGGAATGGTTGCAGTGAGGATTTAACAGTAGCTGTCATTCATTCATATGTTCTTTCAACAGAGCTTTATAGAGCACTTGCTATATTCCGTGTGATAAAAAAGGATGTTTTGATCTTAATCTCTGTCCTCAAGGAGCTTAAAGTTTAATAACTGAGCTCTCTTAACATGAATGATATTTTCATAATATGTTGCTTATAGGATGTTTTCATTAGTTCCCCAAACAAAATATTCTGCATTTAACTCCCAAAAATATGGCCACATCTAACATTTCATCAATACTCTTCTTCATGCTTAGTACAGTATTAGTCACAAATGGGCACTTGATATATTTTTGTTCCACATTTTGAATATGGATTGTTTCCATGAGCCTTGGCTTTGCAATGTGAGACTTCTCAAAGACATAAAAGTAATTGAGATGGTATAAAAAACCTGGATCTCGAATTTTGTTAGCCTGGAACTTTGAGTTAGTCTAACTCTGAATAAGGTCACTCCTCTGTAAAGTGGGTAAATTAGTGTCTACCTTGAGGCATAGCTTGCATAAATGTATGTAATTAACTGATAAGTTAATATTATAAAGAAAAGGTAATGTTGTCATCATTATCATTATCATCATTATAATCTTCATCTTTGTGTGCTCATCATCTACCATTAACAGGACACAGAGAAAACACACTCAAAATAGGATCAGAAACACATAAAACTGTATTTAAATTTAAAAATATACATTACTCCTAGCGTATAGTGCCAACATTCAGAAGAGAAGTCTGAATCATGCAAAGCTCTTTGAAGGAGGATCTGCAAATCTATTACTCACACTACTTGATATTCTAAATGTAAATGACCCTTACGGTTGGTCTCTGCTAATTTTAAATCTATGTGTATTTAATAGCTCTCATTGTTCCCCAAGGATTCTGATGGAAGGTACCAATCACAGACCAGACTTCGGCTAAAATTGAGCTAGCTTTGTGCATCAAGGGTGGGTGGCGTTTGACCTTGGGCATATTTATTGGGGTAATCTCAGAATTAACTTGAATCTATGGTTATGTATTAGGTATTCTATGGCTGCAGTGTGGAAAGTGACACTTCAGATACCATTTCTGACCTTTGGTGAAGAAAATTAATCAAAAACACATGAATTTTTTTAAAACAACTTTTGAATAAGGCCTACTACTAATAGAGAGGGTGAAACATTTGTGCAATTGTGCAAATCAAAATGAATGAAAATGTTGTACCATTTTGAAAAGCATTTGTCAGGCATTTGGGTTTGGAAATAAAATTGATATGAGAAAGGATGGAGAAATACAGCACAACAGCTTTTCAAATAGCTGGCTGTAGTTCCTTATTGCTCTTACCCAAAGTCAGAGGCACCAGGCCAAGTTTTAAAATGACCCTACATTTTTTTTTTTCATTTGAGGTGGGCAATTTGTCAAAATTTAATGTATACATGAACCAGGCTCAGCACATCATTGATATGCAAGTATGTTTGCATACATTGTATGTTTTTAAACTTTCAAGTTTATGCTTTTAAGAATTTGGGTTGGTAGTCAGCATGCTCTACTGTAGTGGTCACCAACTTTTTTGACACTGGGGGCTCACCAGTTTTGTGGAAGACAATTTTTTCCATAGACTGGGGGAGGGTAGGATGGTTTTGAAATGATTCAAGTGCATTACATTTATTATACACTTCATTTCTATTATTCTTATATTGTAATATATAATGAAATGATTATACAACTCACCATGATGTAGAATCAGTGGGAACCCTGAGTTTGTTTTTCTGGACTAGATGGTCCTATCTGGAGTGATGGGAGACAGTGATAGCTGAAGCATGTGCTTATGACTAGTCTACTCCATAATGTTGTTCTGATTGCTGTCACTGCAGATAACCCTAACTTACAAAGATAGAGATTGTTGGAAATGGAAGCAGGCTTTTCAGTGCTTTTGTGGCAATCTCAGGATATCGCACCTTTTTCTTTAGAATGCATGGATATTTGAAGTTGTCTCAAACATAGTTTTAAAGCCACCATCACCTGTGATCTCGTGCAGGTGATCTTCCTCTAGCATAGACAAAGTTGACTCACCTGCCTTATTCACAAATGGGTCCTGGATCCATTCCTTCCCTGTTTGGGGGTCTTTTGCGGTTGGGAAGTAATTTGAAAGCTGAGATGGGTGATCACGCACCAGCTGGAAGAAAGAAGGCCCTGGCTCAGTCTCTTTCAAAATCTCTGCTAATGTTTGAAACATGTCAGAAATCTCAGTGTTCACTCATCACCCCCATAATTCCAGTTTGACTTTGAATGCAGCCATTTTATCTGCCAACTTGAACACAGCTGTCATTCTTCCCTGAAGTGATAGATTGAGTTTGTTGAGCAGGTTGAATATGTCACACTGGTAAGCAAGTTTTGCGATCCATTTTGTGTCACTGAAATGTGCGGCCAGTGGTGACTGTTTTTCTAAAAGAAATCTCTGAGATGGTTCCTGTAACTCAGAAACTCCGGCCAGTGATCCACCTTCAGAAAGCCATCTTACTTCTGTGTATAAGAGAAGATGTGTATGTTCTGTGTCCATCTACTCACAGAGCTGCATGAATGGACATAAGTTAAGGGCATGCACTTTAATGTATTTGATAATTTTAGTCACATCCTGCAAAATGTTATTAACTTCAGATGATATTTTTCGGCTAGCCAGCATTTCTCTGTGGATGACACAGTGGGTAGACTCACATTCAGAAGGGATCTTTTGACCCGCGTAGTGAAACCAAAAAGCCATCCGGTCATGGCAGCTGCTCCATCATGCATACACCAACAAAAAGTGACCAATTCAGTTTTCCTTACATGTAATAATTCAAAGACTTGAACAGTTCTGCAGCTGTGGTGTTGGTTGGCAACAAAAGTGGACTTAACATATACTCATGCACATTCTCCTGAAAAATATATTGCACAAAAACAAGCATTGGTGCCTTGTTGTAAAGACTGGTAGACTCATTGACCTGGATTGCGTACCACAGTGACTCATTAATCCTCTCTAACAATCGTGGCTCAATATCCTCTGCTACTTCATCAATTAGTTTAGTTATGGTGCTAGCCAAAAGATGTACCATCTTTTGAACTGCAGCCTCTCCTAAAAGTTCATGACAAATATCCTTAGCAGCAGGCAGGATTAACTCTTCACCAGTAGTAATGGGCGACTTAGCTTTAGCAATGCGGTTAGCCACTAAGAATGATGCTCTCAGTGCAGACGTATTTGAGGCAGTGGTGACCTTCAATAATTGCTTTTGTTGTTTGTGGTCACATTTATTTTCTTTTGAAAAACTCCAATGGTTTGTTTTTTAATGCAGGATACTTGGTCCTCATGTGGCAAAGCTGTTTTGAAGGTTTCATGGCTTTGTTGGGTAGCCAGTTGCCACATTTATTATACAAGGCGGACCTGGAGAATGTGAATCCCTTGCTGCAATGAACCCATAATTTAAACAGAACTTTTGATATTTTCTTTTAAATGCAACTTTAATTTTGTTGGCCGTCTCAGAGTTTTCTGCTATCTCATCATTGTGTCTTTCTCCCTTTTCAAAGAAGCTATCCAAGGACGTTTGTTTTTTTCTCATTTTGGCTAGGGTTAGCTTGTAATCTAAACCAAAACTGTGACTGAGACAAATGCACAGCGTGGGAAAGAGGCACAAGTGGCAGTGGTAAATAAAATAATGGGCAGGCCATGCATGGACTAAAATATGTGTCAGATGCAGCTATACAATTGAAGTATGTCAACTCACTTGCCACCATAAAGCCTATGAACAGATGCAGCTTGTCACTTGCCACTCATTGTAGGGTTTTGAAGAGTCTGCAAGCAATTGATTTATTATGGTCTGTATGCAGTCAAACCTCTCTGTTAATGTTAATCTGTATTTACAGCTGCTCCCCAGCTCACCGCCTCAGCTCCACCTCAGATCATCAGGCATTGGATTCTCATAAGGAGTGCATAACTTAGATTATTCACATGTGCAGTTCATGGTAGGATTCACACTCCTGTGAAAATCTGATTTGCCAGAAGGCAGACCTCAGGCAGTAATGCATGCAACGGACAGTAGCTGTAAATATGGATGAAGCTTTGCTCACTTTCCCTGTGCTCACCTCCTGCTGTGCAACCTGGTTTCTAACAGGCCATAGGCTTCTATTAGATTGGGGACCCCTCTTCTAATAAATTTTAAAAAAGTATTTTTTGCTGGGCACAGTGGCTCATACTTGTAATCCCAGCACTTTGGGAGGCTGAGGCAGGCAGATCACGAGGTCAGGAGTTCAAGACCAGCATGGCCAACATGGTGAAACCCGATCTCTACTCAAAATACAAAAATTAGCCAGGTGTGGTGGCATGCGCCTGTAGTCCCAGCTACTCAGGAGGCTAAGACAGGAGAATCACTTGAAGTCAGGAGGCAGAGGTTGCAGTGAGCCAAGATTGTGCCACTGCACTCCAGCCTGGGCAACAGAGAGACACTCTATCTGGGCAACAGAGAGACATTCTATCTCCAAAAAAAAAAAAGTATTTTTATTGTTAATGAGTGTCAAATGTGTCAAATATATAGTGGCTTATAAGAAGAAAAAGTAAAGGAAGATATGCTTAATGTTGGCTGATCATTTTTTAAACCCATTGATATATAGAAAACTTAAAAATTAAGTTTTTAAACCTATTGATATATAGAAAAAAACTTAATTTTTAAGTTTTCTATATAGATGTGTATTAGAGATGTGTATGCTCTAGAGATGTGTATTAGAATTGTCTGTTTATACCTTCACTAGTGGGACAGTTTTACACACTTAGGTAGACCCTACCTGTTTTTATTTTAAATACTTAATATTATAATTGAAGAATTTTATCAAATAGTTGCATGCAAGTTCATGTTGAATTCAGTAATCGTGCATGTACTAAGTAAAATGTATAAGAAAAAAATAGCTTTCATAACTTTTAAGCCTTTTTTTTAATTAGAGAGGTGTCTTAGTAGTTACTTACTTTTCAAGATGTACTACTGTAAGTCACAGTGATGAAAAGAAACAAGGCTCTATAAAAAGCATTAACGGGGGATCAATTCTCTGCCAGAACATCTTGGATGCTGGATAGTTCACTATGTCAATAAAAATATAACTACATCTCAAAGGATTTTCTTTTGTTATCATGGTCCACAAATCTATGTGAAAGTCTTACACAGAGAACAGAAAACATGCCTGCTGTGTCTCTGTATTACCAAACTGTGAGCTCTATAAATGTTTTTTACTATAATTACTATAGAACAATAGGCAGTGTTGAGCTTAAGTTTAACTTCTACAAGTGTGATTTTCATTGTTATTTTGACCCTGAAATGTCCATTATGCCACGTGGACATAGATTTGAGAGAATAAGGACTTTACAGCTGTAGGGTGCCTAATCTTTAAATCTTCTCCCTTCACCCTTTTTGTTGCTGTTGTAAATTCACATTCTATGGCTATAACTGATTTCACAGCATTTGAAAAGAGGAAAATGCTCATATGAGATGTCAGTTTGATTCTCCCCCAGTCTGGGCTGGGGATAATAAGACTTGTTTAAATACACTTTGAGAGAACCTAAGAGTTATGTATAAGCAATAGTAATGAAAAAAGCTGTTTTGAGTTTATACCAATAGCTACATTTTGTGCTGTCAGACTCATAAGAGAAACACTCTCATTGAATACACTGGCACAGACTAACAGAAAAAGGAAGGGAGCACCATGAGGGGATTAGATATGTAGTCAAGAGACTACATGAGAAACTTTATGTGTCCAGCACATCTTGAATAAATTATCATATCCCAGAATCTCATTTTATTTCCCAAATGTAAAATGAGGAATGACTTTTTGACTACCAAGTTCATCTCAGGTTTGTGTTGGGAACAGACCCCCAAATCTGGCCATAAACTGGCCGCAAAACTGGCCATAAACAAAATCTCTGCAGCACTGCGACATGCTCATGATGACCATGATGCCCACGCTGAAGGTTGTTGGTTTATCAGAAAGAGGGCAAGGAACACCTGGCCCACCCAGGGTGGAAAACCGCATAAAG
This sequence comes from Symphalangus syndactylus, assembly GCF_028878055.3. Taxonomy (NCBI): domain Eukaryota; kingdom Metazoa; phylum Chordata; class Mammalia; order Primates; family Hylobatidae; genus Symphalangus; species Symphalangus syndactylus. Next base: position 10,554,208 of record NC_072442.2, on the reverse strand, counting down.
GTGTTTCTGAACCACAAACAATAGCATGAGCGATCTGTGCCTTAACGACACGTTCCTGCTGCAGATAACTAGCAGACTCCATCCCTTTATTTCGGCCCATCCCTTTGTTTCCTGTAAGAAATACTTTTAGTTAATCTATAATCTATAGAAATAATGCTTATCGCTGGCTTGCTGTCAATAAATATGTTGGTCAAACTGTTGGGGGCTCTCAGCTCTGAAGGCTGTCAGCCCCCTGATTTCCCACTCCACATTCTATATTTCTGTGTGTGTGTCTTTAATTCCTCTAGCACTGCTGGGTTAGGGTCTCCATGACCGAGCTGGTCTCAGCAGGTTTGTAGCAAGCATTAACATTTTTAAAAAATTCAAAATGGATTTATTATTGCTAGCCTTCAAATACTACCTGTGTTTCTGTTGTTATAATAATACCTCAGGGAAAATATCATCACAAATTTTGTGGGATGATAAAAATTATCACTTACTGATTAAAATATAATTATGATAGTTCTAGTATACATTAATCCCAGAAAAAAAATGACCATTGCACTCAATGTTCTCTATTTGCCTCTCTCTTTCCCTCTCCTTTGCTCTCTTCTTACCTCTCTCTCCTTCTTTCTTTGTTAATAAAACTTTGCTAAGCCCTTGACTCATCAGATTTTTAACAGGATGTTAGAAGAACATGAAATTAGGAAATTTGTGTATTGATCATTTATGACACACCACGATAACATCTAAACGTTTGCAAGAATAATCTCATTTAATTTTGAATGGAACCTACATGCAAGGGACCTATACGGAACCTATATGCAAGGGAAAATTAGTTCAATTTTCCAGGTTTGAAAGCTGAGGCTTAAAGAGGGCACATAATTCACCCAAAGTTATACAGCTAAGGTATACAGCAGATTTTTTTTAATATATAATTGGGCTAAGAGATGCATAGTATGAGAAAAACCCTAAATTTTACTTTAGTCTATAGTGTTTTTAAGTGTATATTTGTTCGAGGTGAGGTACTTGAGTAAGAGGGCAAAATAGAATAAGTGAACATATAATGCATCATTACTTAAAAAATTAAGTGATATAATTCATATTAGATTGAAATTTCAGTTGTTGAAGACTGCAATAAACAGTGAATTAGTTAAACAGTACAGAAATTGATAGGTAACATTTCTCAATTGCAAAGATTTGAAACTTATTACTACAAACATAAACGTATTGTACAAATAATATTATTCAAGTAAAATTTATTTAGTTTCCTTATTTATAAGTTTATACTCCTATATAATATAGTAATTACACAATCTGAAAAATTAAAATATAGAATAGCAAAAAATGATTTAAAAAGTAAATGCTAAAAATACAAAAATAGTATGAGTGCTTAAAGTGTTAAAATACAAAAATTAATGGGTAAAAAGTTATGTTCCTTTTTCTTCTCACCACGTAACTAAAACAAAATGTTAACAGTTTAATATTTATTATGCCAAAGCATCAAATATGCACATTGAAATATTTTATATATATATTTTTACAAACAGTGAACTATAGTATACCATATCTCTAATTTTAAATGAAAACAATCATAGATATTTTTCCTTTTCAGTGCATATGAACACAGATTATTCTTTTACATACTTCATGGTGTTTCAGGAAATGGTTGTGTTAAAATCAATTTAACTATTCTTGCATTGATAGCTATTTAGGTAGTTTGTAATGCTATAAAGGACATCCTTGAACATGTTTTACTTTGTAATCTTTGCCAAAGAAATGGATTTGCTCAATCAAAAATAAATAAATAAATAATTAACAGGTACATAACATAGACCTTGAAAATCTTTGGCTGATTTATATCTATTAGTATCATTGGAGAATATCATGTTCCCCACATGTTTATTAATGCTAAATGTAAATCATTTTGTATTTTACAGTCTTATAAGCTACAAATGCTATCCCATTGTTTTAGTTTGAACTTTTCTATTCACCATGGACTTTATGAACTTATATCCATTCTTCAGTCATTTGTATTCTTTTCTCAAGAACTTCCTTTCGATAACTTTAATCTACTTTTCTCTTTGTTTATTTGCATTTTTCTTATTTATATGGGATATTTTAATATGGGAAATATTGACCTTTGTTTGTTTTTATAATTTTACCCTGTTGGACCTTTAGTCTTTTGTTACTTACTTTAATTTGTGTGTACAAATTACATTGAATTTATATATATATTTTTTTCTGTTCACACTTTGTAATTTTTAAATGATTTTTATTCTTGTCATAATAAAACCTTCCACAGTTCTAGATAATAAAGACCAACTTTTCTATTTATCTTCACATACATTAATAATTTTATATATTTATATTTTGATGTTGAATACATTTGTATTTTTGTATATCAAACCTCTCTAAATAAATACCCAATTGACCCTGTTCCCTTTATTGAAGGCTCTATTTATTAAAATACTGAAATTATTATTTTACAATATACTTTTTATATATGTGTGTATATGCACACATACACACATATGTATGGTAAGTTTATTTGACTGATATAGGTATATGTGTACCTTTTTCTATATTTATTTATTTTTACTTATTTTTGAGACACAGCCTCTCTCTGTCACCCAGGTTGGAATGCAGTGGCACAATCTCAGCTCACTACAACCTTTGCCTTTGGAGTTAAAGCAATTCTCCTGCCTCAGCCTACCCAGTAGCTGGGATTACAGGCACCTGCAACCAAGCCAGGCAAATTTTTATATTTTTAGTAGAGATGAGTTTCCCCCATGTTGGCCAGGCTGGTCTCGAACTCCTGACCTCAAGTGATCTGCATGCCTCAGGATTCCAAAGTGCTGGAATGACAAGCATGAGCCACCGTGCCCAGATATTTTTTTTTATACCACTGTATCTGCTAAAAATCTCACTACAAAATTTTCCTTTTTCTTTTCCCAACATAGTTCAGTAAAGTTGCATCCTTACTATTCTAAATGACATCAGCTTAACAAATATAAATTCTTTTTAAAAATGCTGCTTTTTTTACTACAAGATAATTTAATTCATAAATAAATTTGGGAGAATACTGACTCTTTCCATTCAATAATATGAAAGAGAGTTTCCCTATTTCTGTTCATGTTTAGCCAAAATTATTTTTCTTCATTTTTATACTGCTATACAATATAGGAATATTTTGTTTAATTTAGCATTTGCACATGAAAAAGAATTACTTTGAAATACTTATCTTGTAACTGGACATTTTTCCAATCGTTTTACTAGTTGTAAAAATATTTATTCTCCTGGGATATCATTTTATGCTTTCATGCTATTTTAATAATAAATAATATTTCCCTTTTCAATATTGATAATTTTTATTTCTTAAGTCTTATTATATTGAATAGATTCTTCAAACACTGGTGAATATTGCTAAACACTATTATGTTTCTTGGTTAAATAAAATTTTCTTTTATTTTTGTTTTATATTTCTTTAATTTCTAGCAAATTCATTCAGTAGTAATTTCTGAATTATGATCTTATATTTTGCTTTTAAATGTACTAACACAGTAAATCAAAGTAATAGATTGTCAAATTTCAAACTATCCTCCATTTTCTAAAATAAATTCTAGCTTAATTAATAATGGCATATTTTTATATATGTGTATATATATATATATATACATATATATCTGCATTTTTTGCCTATGTTATTCTTCAAATTTGCAATGTATAATTAAATTGCATTACCTTCATAAATTTTCCAGGTCATAATTTTCTTATTTTGAAATTAGCATTATGTTACCATTGCAGAATACATTTTAAATGTTCTACCTTTATTGATGCTATGAAATATTTTATACAATAGAAAATATTAGCCCTCAAATATTTTATATCCCATTCTTCTTAAGTGAATTTCTATTCACTTTTGTCTCTACTTTATTTATTTATTTATCTATTTATTTTTATTATCCTTTAAGTTCTAGGGTACATGTGCACAACGAGCAGGTTTGTTACCTAGGTATACATATGCCATGTCGGTTTGCTGCACCAATTAACTCATCATTTACATTAGGCATTTCTCCTAATGCTATCCCTCCCCTGCCCCCCAGCCCACGATAGTCCCCAGTGTGTTATGTTCCCCGCCCCATGTCCAAGTGTTCTCATTGTTCATTTCCCACCTATGAGTGAGAACATGTGGTGTTTGGTTTTCTGTCCTTGTGATAGTTTGCTCAGGATGATGGTTTCCAGCTTCATCCATGTCCCTGCAAAGGACATGAACTCATCTTTTTTATGGCTTCATAATATTCCATAGTGTATATGTGACATATTTTCTTAATCCAGTCTAGCATTGATGGACATTTGGGTTGATTCCAAGTCTTTGCTATTGTGAATAGTGCTGCAATAAATATATGTGTGCATGCGTCTTTATAGCAGCATGATTTATAATCCTTTAGGCACATACCCAGTAATGGGATCTCTGGGTCAAATGCTATTTCTAGTTCTAGATCCTTGAGGAATTGCCACACTGTCTTCCACAATGGTTGAACTAGTTTACACTCCCAGCAACAGTGTAAAAGCATTCCTATTTCTCCACATCCTCTCCAGCATCTGTTGTTTCCTGACTTTTTAATGATCGCCGTTCTAACTGATGTGAGATGGTATCTCATTGTGGTTTTGATTTGCATTTCTCTGATGGCCAGTGATGATGAACATTTTTTCATGTGTCTATTGGCTGCATAAATGTCTTCCTTTGAGAAGTTTCTGTTTATATCCTTTGCCCACTTGTTGATGGGGTTGTTTGCTTTTTTCTTGTACATGTGTTTGAGTTCTTTGTAGATTCTGGATATTAGCCCTTTGTCAGATGGGTAGATTGCAATAATTTTCTCCCATTCTGTAGGTTGCCTGTTCACTCTGATGGTAGTTTCCTTTGCTGTGCAGAAGCTCCTTAGTTTAACTAGATCCCATTTGTCTATTTTGGCTTTTGTTGCCATTGAATCCTCCCTAACTTATTTTATGAGGCCAGCATCATCCTAATATCAAAGCCTGACAGAGATACAACAAAAAACGAGAATTTTACAAGAATATCCCTGATAAACATCGATGCGAAAATCCTCAGTAAAATACTGGCAAACCAAATCCAGCAGCACATCAAAAAGCTTATCCACCACAATCAAGTCGGCTTCATCCCTGGGATGCAAGGCTGGTTCAACATATGCAAATCAATAAACATAATCCATCACGTAAACAGAACCAACAACAAAAACCATATGATTATCTCAATAGATGCAGAAAAGGCCTTCGACAAAATTCAACAGCACTTCATGCTAAAAACTCTCAATAAACTAGATATTGATGGAACATATCTCAAAATAATAAGAGCTATTTATGACAAACCCACAGCCAATATCATACTGAATGGGCAAAAACTGGAAGCATTCCCTTTGAAAACTGTCACAAGACAGGGATGCCCTATCTCACCACACCTATAAAATATAGTGTTGGAAGTTCTGGCCAGGGCAATCAGGCAAGAGAAAGAAATAAAGGGTATTCAATTAGGAAAAGAGGAAGTCAAATTGTCCCTGTTTGCAGATGACATGATTGTATATTTAGAAAACTCCATCGTCTCAGACCAAAATCTCCTTAAGCTGATAAGCAACTTCAGCAAAGTCTCAGGATACAAAATCAATGTGCAAAAATCACAAGCATTCCTATACACCAATAACAGACAAACAGAGAGCTAAATCTTGAGTGGACTCCCATTCACAGTTGCTACACAGAGAATAAAATACCTAGGAATCCAACTTACAAGGGATGTGAAGGACCTCTTCAAGGAGAACTACAAACCACTGCTCAATGAAATAAAAGAGGACACAAACAAACGGAAGAACATTCCATGCTCATGGATAGGAAGCATCAAAATTGTGAAAATGGCCATACTGCCCAAGGTAATTTATATATTCAATGTCATCCCCATCAAGCTACCAATGACTTTCTTCACAGAATTGGAAAAAACTACTTTAAAGTTCATATGGAACCAAAAAAGAGCCCACGTTGCCAAGACAATCCTAAGCAAAAAGAACAAAGCTGGAGGCATCATGCTACTGGATTTCAAACTATACTACAAGGCTACAGTAACCAAAACAGCATGGTACTGGTACCAAAACAGAGATACAGACCAATGGAACAGAACAGAGGCCTCAGGAATAACACCACATCTACCACCATCTGATCTTTGACAAACCTGACAAAAACAAGAACTGGGGTAAAGATTCCCTATTTAATAAATGGTGCTGGGAAAACTGGCTAGCCATATGTAGAAAGCTAAAACTGGATCCCTTCCTTACACCTTATACAAAAATTAATTCAAGATAGATTAAAAACTTAAATGTTAGACCTAAAGCCATAAAAACCCTAGAAGAAAACCTAGGAAATGCCATTCAGGACACAGGCATTTTTAAAGTTCCTTTATGGTTTCTTGGGCTGATTTCTGGCGTCTGTTCTACTCTTCTCATCTATTTTTTAAAAGATGATTTTACCTCAACAATATTGCTTAAATTTTTATAAGCCCTATTCATCAGATATATCAACGTGCTTTGTTTTAAATTATAGAAAATCCAATTCAAAATGGCTTAAAGAATAAGAGATGTATTGTTTTCATGGAATGATTAGGGACTGGCCCAATTTCTCACCTTAATGCTACCCTATTCTTTGTGTTAACTTCATTATAGACTCACTTCCCTTTCAGAAGCCTGAGAGCTCTACATACCCAGGCTTTCTGTCACAAAACTAATACCAGAATATACTCATACCAATACCTCAACAGATCACTGGTTGACTTGGGGCCATTTTAATCAATCCAACAATATGGATGCCTCACTTTGGGATAGAGGAAGTGATAAAATGGCAAAAGAACAGAAAAATTAAATGATCCAAAGAAGTGACCAAAATACAATATTTATCTTTAAAGTATATTTTGATAGCTGGTAGAGCATGAGGGCTCCCTTTGCTGTTGTATAACATTTTAATTTAAAAAGTCTTTATACTTTCTTTTTTTTTATTTTTTTTTATTTATTTTATTTTTTTTTATTTTTTATTATACTTTAGGGTTTTAGGGTACATGTGCACAATGTGCAGGTTTGTTACATATGTATCCATGTGCCATGTTGATTTCCTGTACCCATTAACTCGTCATTAAGCATTAGGTGTATCTCCTAATGCTGTCCGTCCCCCCTCCCCCCACCCCACAACAGTCCCCGGAGTGTGATGTTCCCCTTCCTGTGTCCGTGAGTTCTCATTGTTCAATTCCCACCTATGAGTGAGAACATGCGGTGTTTGGTTTTTTGTCCTTGCGATAGTTTACTAAGAATGATGTTTTCCAGTTTCTTCCATGTCCCTACAAAGGACACGAACTCATCATTTTTTATGGCTGCATAGGATTCCATGGTGTATATGTGCCACATTTTCTTAATCCAGTCTATCGTTGTTGGACATTTGGATTGGTTCCCACTCTTTGCTATTGTGAATAGTGCCGCAATAAACATACGTGTGCATGTGTCTTTATAGCAGCATGATTTATAGTCCTTTGGGTATATACCCAGTAATGGGATGGCTGGGTCAAATGGTATTTCTAGTTCTAGATCCCTGAGGAATCGCCACACTGACTTCCACAATGGTTGAACTAGTTTACAGTCCCACCAACAGTGTAAAAGTGTTCCTATTTCTCCACATCCTCTCCAGCACCTGTTGTTTCCTGACTTTTTTAATGATGGCCATTCTAACTGGTGTGAGATGGTATCTCACTGTGGTTTTGATTTGCATTTCTCTGATGGCCAGTGATGAGGAGCATTTCTTCATGTGTTTTTTGGCTGCATAAATGTCTTCTTTTGAGAAGTGTCTGTTCATGTCCTCTGCCCACTTTTTGATGGGGTTGTTTTTTTCTTGTAAATTTGTTTGAGTTCATTGTAGATTCTGGATATTAGCCCTTTGTCAGATGAGTAGGTTGCAAAAATTTTCTCCCATTCTGTAGGCTGCCTGTTCACTCTGATGATAGTTTCTTTTGCTGTGCAGAAGCTCTTTAGTTTAATGAGATCCCATTTGTCGATTTTGGCTTTTGTTGCCATTGCTTTTGGTGTTTTAGACATGAAATCCTTGCCCACGCCTATGTCCTGAATGGTATTGCCTAGGTTTTCTTGTAGGATTTTAATGGTTTTAGGTCTAACATATAAGTCTTTAATCCATCTTGAATTAATTTTTGTATAAGGTGTAAGGAAGGGATCCAGTTGCAGCTTTCTACATATGGCTAGCCAGTTTTCCCAGCACCATTTATTAAATAGGGAATCCTTTCCCCATTTCTTGTTTTTGTCAGGTTTGTCAAAGATCAGATAGTTGTAGCTATGCGGCATCATTTCTGAGGGCTCTGTTCTGTTCCATTGATCTATGTCTCTGTTGTGGTACCAGTACCATGCTGTTTTGGTTACTGTAGCCTTGTAGTAGAGTTTAAAGTCAGGTAGCATGATGCCTCCAGCTTTGTTCTTTTGGCTTAGGATTGACTTGGCGATGCGGGCTCTTTTTTGGTTCCATATGAACTTTAAAGTAGTTTTTTCCAATTCTGTGAAGAAAGTCATTGGTAGCTTGATGGGGATGGCATTGAATCTATAAATTACCTTGGGCAGTATGGCCATTTTCACGATATTGATTCTTCCAACCCATGAGCATGGAATGTTCTTCCATTTGTTTGTATCCTCTTTTATTTCATTGAGCAGTGGTTTGTAGTTCTCCTTGAAGAGGTCTTTCACATCCCTTGTAAGTTGGATTCCTAGGTATTTCATTCTCTTTGAAGCAATTGTGAATGGGAGTTCACTCATGATTTGGCTCTCTGTTTGTCTGTGATTGGTGTACAAGAATGCTTGTGATTTTTGTACATTAATTTTGTATCCTGAGACTGCTGAAGTTGCTAATCAGCTTAAGGAGATTTTGGGCTGAGACAATGGGGTTTTCTAGATATATAATCATGTCATCTGCAAACAGGGACAATTTTACTTCCTCTTTTCCTAATTGAATACCCTTTATTTCCTTCTCCTGCCTGATTGCTCTGGCCAGAACTTCCAGCACTATGTTGAATAGGAGCGGTGAGAGAGGGCATCCCTGTCTTGTGCCAGTTTTCAGAGGGAATGCTTCCAGTTTTTGCCCATTCAGTATGATATTGGCTGTGGGTTTGTCATAGATAGCTGTTATTATTTTGAGATATGTCCCATGAATACCTAATTTATTGAGAGTTTTTAGCATGAAGGGTGGTTGAATTTTGTCAAAGGCCTTTTCTGCATCTATTGAGATAATCATGTGGTTTTTGTCTTTGGTTCTGTTTATATGCTGGATTACATTTATTGATTTGCGTATGTTGAACCACCCTTGCATCCCAGGGATGAAGCCCACTTGATCATGGTGGATAAGCTTTTTGATATGCTGCTGGATTCGGTTTGCCAGTATTTTATTGAGGATTTTTGCATCAATGTTCATCAAGGATATTGGTCTGAAATTCTCTTTTTTGGTTAAGTCTCTGCCAGGTTTTGGTATCAGGACGATGCTGGCTTCGTAAAATGTGTTAGGGAGGGTTCCCTCTTTTTCTATCGATTGGAATAGTTTCAGAAGGAATGGTACCAGTTCCTCCTTGTACCTCTGGTAGAATTCAGCTGTGAATCCATCAGGTCCTGGACTCTTTTTGGTTGGTAAGCTATTGATTATTGCCACAATTTCAGAACCTGTTATTGGTCTATTCAGAGATTCAACTTCTTCCTGGTTTAGTCTTGGGAGGGTGTATTTGTCGAGGAATTTATCCATTTCTTCTAGATTTTCTAGTTTATTTGCATAGAGATGTTTGTAGTATTCTCTGATGGTAGATTGTATTTCTGTGGGATCGGTGGTGATATCCCCTTTTTCGTTTTTTATTGCATCTATTTGATTCTTCTCTCTTTTCTTCTTTATTAGTCTTGCTAGCGGTCCATCAATTTTGTTGATCTTTTCAAAAAACCAGCTCCTGGATTCATTAATTTTTTGAAGGGTTTTTTGTGTCTCTATTTCCTTCAGTTCTGCTCTGATTTTAGTTATTTCTAGCCTTCTGCTAGCTTTTGAATGTGTTTGCTCTTGCTTTTCTAGTTCTTTTAATTGTGATGTTAGGGTGTCAATTTTGGATCTTTCCTGCTTTCTCTTGTGGGCATTTAGTGCTATAAATTTCCCTCTACACACTGCTTTAAACGTGTCCCAGAGATTCTGGTATGTTGTGTCTTTGTTCTCGTTGGTTTCAAAGAACATCTTTATTTCTGCCTTCATTTCATTATGTACCCAATAGTCATTCAGGAGCAGGTTGTTCAGTTTCCATGTAGCTGAGCGGTTTTGAGTGAGTTTCTTAATCCTGAGTTCTAGTTTGATTGCACTGTGGTCTGAGAGACAGTTTGTTATAATTTCTGTTCTTTTACATTTGCTGAAGAGAGCTTTACTTCCAACTATGTGGTCAATTTTGGAATAGGTGTGGCGTGGTGCTGAAAAAAATGTAAATTCTGTTGACTTGGGGTGGAGAGTTCTGTAGATGTCTATTAGGTCCACTTTATGTAGAGCTGAGTTCAATTCCTGGATATCCTTGTTAACTTTCTGTCTCGTTGATCTGTCTAATGCTGACAGTGGGGTGTTAAAATCTCCCATTATTATTGTGTGGGAGTTTAAGTCCCTTTGTAGGTCACTGAGGACTTGCTTTATGAATCTGGGTGCTCCTGTGTTGGGTGCATATATATTTAGGATAGTTAGCTCTTCTTGTTGAATTGATCCCTTTACCATTATGTAATGGCCTTCTTTGTCTCTTTTGAACTTTGTTGGTTTAAAGTCTATTTTATCAGAGACTAGGATTGCAACCCCTGCCTTTTTTTGATTTCCAGTTGCTTGATAGATCTTCCTCCATCCCTTTATTTTGAGTCTATGTGTGTCTCTGCAAGTGAGATGGGTTTCCCGAATACAGCACACTGATGGGTCCTGACTCCTTATCCAGTTTGCCAGTCTGTGTCTTTTGATTGGAGCATTTAGCCCATTTACATTTAACGTTAATATTGTTATGTGTGAATCTGATCCTGTCATTATGATGTTAGTTGGTTATTTTGCTCGTTAGTTGCTATAGTTTCTTCCTAGCCTCGATGGTCTTTACAATTTGGCATGTTTTTGCAGTGGCTGGTACCGGTTGTTCCTTTCCATGTTTAGTGCTTCCTTCAGGAGCTCTTTTAGGGCAGGCCTGGTGGTAACAAAATCACTCAGCATTTGCTTGTCTGTAAAGTATTTTATTTCTCCTTCACTTATGAAGCTTAGTTTGGCGGGATAGGAGATTCTGGGTTGAAAATTCTTTTCTTTAAGAATGTTGAATATCGGCCCCCACTCTCTTCTGGCTTGTAGAGTTTCTGCTGAGAGATCAGCTGTTAGTCTGATGGGCTTCCCTTTGTGGGTAACCCGACCTTTCTCTCTGGCTGCCCTTAACATTTTTTCCTTCATTTCAACTTTGGTGAATCTGACAATTATGTGTCTTGGAGTTGCCCTTCTCGAGGAGTATCTTTGTGGCGTTCTCTGTATTTCCTGAATCTGAATGCTGGCCTGCCTTGCTAGATTGGGGAAGTTCTCCTGGATAATATCTTGCAGAGTGTTTTCCAACTTGGTTCCATTCTCCCCATCATTTTCAGGTACACCAATCAGACGTAGGTTTGGTCTTTTCACATAGTCCCAAATTTCTTGGAGGCTTTGTTCATTTCTTTTTATTCTTTTTTCTCTAAACATCCCTTCTCTCTTCATTTCATTCATTTCATCTTCCATCAGCAATACCCTTTCTTCCAGTTGATCGCATCTGCTACTGAGGCTTCTGCAATCTTCGCGTAGTTCTCGAAACTTGGCTTTCAGCTCCATCAGCTCCTTGAAGCCCTTCTCTCCATTGGTTATTCTAGTTATCCATTCTTCTAATTTTTTTTCAAAGTTTTTAACTTCTTTGCTATTGTTTTGAATTTACTCTCATAGCTCAGAGTAGTTTGATCATCTGAAGCCTTCTTCTCTCAACTCATCAAAGTCATCCTCCATCCAGCTTTGTTCCATTGCTGGTGAGGAACTGCGTTCTTTTGGAGGACGAGAGGTGCTCTGTTTTTTAGAGTTTCCAGTTTTTGTACTCTGTTTTTTCCCCATCTTTGTGGTTTTATCTACTTTTTGTCTTTGATGATGGTGATGTACAGATGGGTTTTTGGTGTGGATGTCCTTTCTGTTTGTTAGTTTTCCTTCTACCAGACAGGACCCTCAGCTGCAGGTCTGTTGGAGTTTACTAGAGGTCCACTCCAGACCCTGTTTGGCTGGGTGTCAGCAGCGGTGGCTGCAGAGCAGCGGATTTTTGTGAGACCACAAATTCAGCTGTCTGATAGTTCCTCTGAAAGTTTTGTCTCAGAGGAGTACCCGGTTGAATGAGGTGTCAGTCTGTCCCTACTGGGGGGGTGCCTCCCAGTTAGGCTGCTCAGGGGTGAGGGACCCACTTTAGGAGGCAGTCTGTCCGTTCTCAGATCTCCAGCTGCATGCTGGGGGAACCACTACTCTCTTCAAAGCTGTCAGTCAGACAGGGACATTTAAGTCTGTGGGGGTTCTTGCTGAGTTTTTGTTTGTCTGTGCCCTGCCCCCAGAGGTGGAGCCTACAGAGGCAGGCAGGCCTCCTTGAGCTGTGGTGGGCTCCACCCAGTTCGAGCTTCCTGGCTGCTTTGTTTACCTAAGCAAGCCTGGGCAATGGCGGGCGCCCCTCCCCCAGCCTCGCTGCCGCCTTGCAGCTTGATCTCAGACTGCTGTGCTAGCAGTCAGCGAGACTCCGTGGGCATAGAACCCTCCGAGCCAGGTGCGGGACACAATCTCCTAGTGTGCTGTTTTCCAGGCCCATTGGAAAAGCGCAGTATTAGGATGGGACTGACCCGATATTCCAGGTGCCGTCTGTTTCCCCTTTCTTTGACTAGGAAAGGGAACTCCCTGACCCCTTGCGCTTCCCGAGTGAGGCAATGCCTCGCCCTGCTTCGGCTCGCGCACAGTGCGCTTCACCGACTGTCCTGCACCCACTGTTAGGCACTCCCTAGTGAGATGAAACCGGTACCTCAAGCAGAATTGCAGAAATCACCCGTCTTCTGTGTCGCTGGGGCTGGGAGCTGGAGACGGGAGCTGTTCCTATTCGGCCATCTTGGCTCCACCCCCAAAAGTCTTTATACTTTCTTGTGAATTTTGTTTCAACTTGTTATGAAAAATAATTTTAAAATGGTTGGAAAATTGGCGAAGTAATTATAGTAATTAAGTGATAAGACCTGGACATCACAATTATAGCTTTGCTGAAATATCTCAGTTCTAGATTCCTACACATAACTACATTAAGCATCTCTCACAAGAAACATTTGGGAAGTAAATAGGCATTTCTGAAGCATATAATTAACTAGTTTTCAATATTGCACCCTTTGTAGTATTTAATAAAGAAAGCAAAAATTATAAGTAATTGAGAATTGCTGATTTAGTAGTTTTTCTAATAACAAAGATCCTATGAGGTTTTTGATGTTTGTTTCATTCTGAAGCCTTAGATAATTATAACTGGTAGTAAGAATGATAACAGAATTTCGACATACTCAAAATTGTATATGATTTGACTATTTATTGGCCTTCTGAATAATATGCGTGTGTGTGTGTTTTATGCAAATTTATGATTTATTGCCTTAACAGGTACTGCAGATATAAAGAAATCTATAGATAATAGTAATGCCCTTAAAGTTTGCCTCATACATGGAAGCCTATCAGTATCTACTTAGAGCTCAGAGCATAATTGTTTTGTTTTTCTTTTATTTTAAAATAGGAAGTATAGGGCTAAAAGCTTGTAAATAATATTCCAGATGGTAGCAGCTTATTTTAATATTTTCAGAAGTATTTCACTGTGGTTTCCTTATACTGATCCTATTTTTAAGGATGGAATTATGTGATCAAATTCTGCTTGGGAATGTCTTAGTCTGAAATTATAGTCAATGACCATGAAAGCGTCTCTCCATACCATCACTCAGCACACCCTTCCACCCGGCAAAAGAATGATTCTCATAAGACAACATTAAACTCTAAATCTAATAAGAATATTCAGCCAATTTTTCTGCCAAATAAGTCAGAAAAAATACTGATTTATGAATTCATTCATAAGACATTTATTGTGAGAAGGTGGTAAACAAGCGACTCTTCAACGACAACAACAAAAAACCTTCAGGCATGCTAAGCAAAGAGCTAGCAGTCTGTGGTGATGGGCATGCATGTCTGACACTTTAATAAATAGTATGCAACAAGAAAAATGTGTGGTGGATCAGATTAGCTATACTTTTTCTTTTGCTAGTACTTTCAAGTGCAAAAAATTTATCCTAAGATGTTTTCAGGGAGTGGTGTTGGATGTTAGGGTTAGACAATGAATCAGATTAGATCAATCAATGTCTTCATCCACTTAGCCTCACAGACTAATTTAAGTCAGACTAATTAGAGCCCCTAGTGGGTCATTTACTCTGGTAGCACGGAACATGGTTTCCTTCTATTGTTGCTAAGCTGATTGAATGTAAGGCTGGATCTGCTAGAAACCATATTTTCTACCTATAAAAAATTTTCCTGAAAATAAGATGACTCAGTGGGAAGCAGAACTGAAGGTTGAAGAGAAAAGCAGTAATTCTGGTATCCTGATGCTATTTTAAATACTGGTTTCTGCCATTTCTGAAGGTCAGTCCGTGAGTGTTTATTGCATGTGTTAATATCTCGTCTAGTTTTAATTTGTGTTGGGTTTCTTCTCCTTGCAATCAGGGCCCAGCAATTTTATTATTACTTAGAGAAGAGACTTAGTTGGCTCAGGCCTGTAATCCCAACACTTTGGGAGGCCAAGGTGGCAGATCACGAGGTCAGGAGATCAAGACCATCCTGGCTAACACGGTGAAACTCCGTCTCTACTAAAAAGTACAAAAAATTAGCCAGGTGTGGTGGTGTGTGCCTGTAGTCCCAGCTACCTGGGAGGCTGAGGCAGGAGAATGGCGTGAACCCAGGAGGTGGAGCTTGCAGTGAGCCAAGATCATGCCACTGCACTCCAGCCTGGGCAACAGAGCAAGACTCTATCTCAAAAAAGGAAAAAATAAGAAGAAAGAAAGAAAGAGAAAGAAAGAAAGAAAGAAAGAAAGAAAGAAAGAAAGAAAGAAAGAAAGAAAGAGAGAAAGAGAAAGAGAAAGAGAAAGAGAAAGGAAAGGAAGGAAGGAAGGAAGGAAGGAAGGAAGGAAGGAAGGAAGGAAAGAAGAAAGGAAGGAGGGAGGGAAGGAAGGAAGAAAGGAAGGAGGGAGGGAGGGAGGAAGGAAGGAAGGAAGAAAGGGAGAGAGAGAGAGAAAGGAAAGAAAAGAAAGAAAGAAAGAAAGAGAAAGAAAGAAAGAAAGAAAGAAATTCTACAATAAAGGGTCAAAGGATACTCCATGAAATATATGTATTTTAATGTACTTATTTATGCAACAAATATTAATTGAGCATCTCCTCTGTGCCTTGCAATGTTTTACTTGCTAAATACGGAACATGCAAGAGGTAGGATTTGCCTACATCTACTTATAGTTGTGGCAGGAAAAAGTCATAAAGACACATTTTTTTAAGTAACATATTCAGACATGAGCCTTGAAGGAAACAAACAAGAAGCTGAGATGGAG
Organism: Symphalangus syndactylus; assembly: GCF_028878055.3. Lineage (NCBI taxonomy): Eukaryota > Metazoa > Chordata > Mammalia > Primates > Hylobatidae > Symphalangus > Symphalangus syndactylus. The sequence continues at coordinate 10,538,507 of NC_072442.2, read as the reverse complement.
AATAAGCAGGGCAAAACTTTCTAGATAAGGTAATGGAGAAAGGCTTCTCAGAAAAGGTGGCATTTACACTCAACCTGAAGGATGAAAAGGGACTGTCCATGTGGAGATTATGGTGAAAAGAGAGAGTGTGTATGTGAATTCATATGGGGAAGATTTGCAAATGGTCATGTCAAACAAGATGCAAGAGATGTTTATTGCAACAGAGTCAAATTTTATGGGATCATGTTTCTGAAAAAAATGTTTACTGGAGGCCATAGTTAGTTTTCCAGAATGCTGGGCAATTTGCCTCTGCTTGGAGATTTTAGGTTAGTTACATTAGAATGTTCTCAGCTTTACCTAAACTAATCTGTTGACGCACTTCAATAAGTTCTCATTGTTTACGGGATTAAGATTTTTGTGGTGGATAAAGGCTATTTCTGGTGGGGGGTACTTTGATAGTCAAAGTCTTGAGGGATTCTCTTTAATATAGACAACTATGTAGTTTTAAATTTCAAGTAGTTTTAATACTCTCCTACCTAACTTGGCAGCTTAGAGCCATTCCAGGCAAATTTTGGTAAAATGATTTCACTTAGCCATTTCACACTTTACCTCATTTCTCTGGGTCACTATATTCTGTCTAATTTGTTGCTGACCGCATTGTTTGTGCTCTGCAACAATGGCTGAAGAAAATTATTGGAGAAAGAGAATGACAAAGCAAACTTGATACATTTGAAGCACATCCTTGGGCAAACGTCTACCAACGTTTTGTCTCTTACCTGTTTCTGCAGAGTAAGCAAGTTAACTCCTGCATTGAAATCATTTTGTGAGAGGTTTACATCTTGACAGCTGCTGAGTCATAATGTTAAAATGACCTTTCCATGTTGATTGTAAGACAAATCAGGTACACTCTTTGGTAGTGGTATTGATTCTGCATTAATCATTCAATTCCCTCTACATCATAGCAACTTTTCTAAGTTGTATGAGCCTATTATTTCTTCCAGAAATATGAGATAGAGATGTGTGCTTATGTAGATATAAATGTAACACTAGTAAATCTAAGTTATCTATAAATTACAAATTTAATGCAAAATATATTGTTATTTTTGTTGGTTGGTTTGCTTTTTTTTTTAATTTGCACTTATTGATCTAGTCTTTAAAATGCTAGAAAATTTATTTGTTGAATTACAACACATCACACATTACTAAATACCTGCAACTCTCAGTTGATTCTCCAAGTTAATTATGTATATGGAGGTGAAAAGATCCTCTTTCGGCTGTTGTGTTTTTATACACTTGTTTCTTTAGAGTGTCAAACATCATTGAGGAGGATAAACCCAGAATTTGATTATAAATTTGGCACTTATCAAAGTAAAAAGAGGCAAAATAATAGAATACATTTGTGTTCAACAAGTAAACTATCTCTTAATATAAAGAAAGTGCCATTTCTTTTAAGGCCTAACATTTAATGTTATATTCCTTTGGGGAAGGGGGAACACCTGATTATTTTTACCCTATTTACCTACTCTATTATTATAAATAAAGCAATATATGCTAATTTGGAATAATATTTGAAAATAAACAAAGTGTAGACATAACTTCTTACCAGGATGCACCAACATCACAAGAGAATGTTTCTTTTTCCATAAAAACTAAAGCAAGCAAAATATACTATAAAACCATTGTTTTCTGAGACTATCAGATAGTGCTATATGCAAATAAATGATGATCTAAATTCTAGAAAGTTGAGTCTTTTTTCAAGAGAGAATTTGGATGTTCCTTTGACAGAATGATCAGAGCATGAATAATTTGCTGTTTATGGGAGTAGAAAGAAACAAGCTGAAGTGATAAAATACTTTTAAGAACCTCATCTTGGCTTATATGACAAATTAAAATTCCATGGAACTTCATACATAAGACAATTCTAGACTCATTCACCGATTATTCCATGAGTCTTCACCGATTGCATTGGGGTAATATTACACAGGCTGGGATGCAGAACAGGAAAGCTAAGAAAGATATCTCCAGGTTTTCATGGCCTCCCACAACTACAAAGAAACTGCCTTTCTGAAGATGTGGACAGAGCTGGATTCCTGAGGTAATAAATCCAACCACACTGAAATAGGCACACTGAAATTAACCTGGCAAGGGCTAGAGCTAAAACTACTTTTTCCTAGTTTGGAAAGTTTGAAGGAGGCTTTGAGAGCAAAGAAAATTTCCCAGAAACTGAAAAACCCATTTGTCTTGGTAGAAGGCAGAGAGAGGTATTCCACAATTTGGAAAGCTGATAGCTCAGCTATAAAGCACAAAGGTGTCTCTAGAACCTCACAAGTTCTCAGAGGTGAAGCTTCACAGAACAGAGATACCTGAGCTCAATCTCTAAATATATAAAACCAGTAATGAACTGAGACAAATTAAGGCCACTCTAACAATGCATGCTACAAATCCCAGGCCTACATCAATACGGATCAGATTTAATGGGCTCCCAGTTATAGCAGCCTATTACAAAATGTCATATTCTTTATTCTAAGTGTAAATATAATTTATTTTTGCCTATACTATTACACAAATGATCAGCATATAATAAATTGATAAAACACATAAAAAGGAAAAAGAGAGAAACTGTGTGTGAGAGAAAGAGAACAAGGTGAGCACTAAGTCAAGAGAGAACGCAGTTGATAGAAGTAGATACAGAGATGCCTCAAATATTATAATTATTATAATTATAAAACTATAATATTATTTTAAATAACTGATTAAAATGCCAAAGTAACTAGTTCAAAATGTGTACAACATATATAAATATATGAAAAATTTTAGCAGAGACATGGAAATTTCAGTAATTTATAAAGAAAGGAAGTTTAATTTACTCACAGTTCAGCATTGCTAGGAGGGCCTCAGGAAACTTACAATCATGGTGGAAGGCAAAGGGAAAGCAGGTACCTTCTTCACAGGGCAGCAGGATGGAGTGACTGCAAGCAGGAAAAATGCCAAACACTTATAAAACCATCAGATGTCATGAAAACTCAAACACTATCATGAGAGTAGGATTGGGGAAACCGCCCCCATGATTCAATTACCTCCCACGGGGCCCCTCCCATGACAATATATGGGGATGATGGGGATTACAATTCAAGATGAGATTTGGGTGGGGACACAGCCAAACCATATCACTAAGCATATAAAATAATGACAGAATTTGAATACAGAGCAATACAAACTATCAAATAACAACTAAAAGAAAAAACATGAAAAAATAGAACAGAAAGTCTAAGGTCTGTGGGAGATCAAATAGTCTCGCATGTATGTAATTGAATCCTCAGAAGGGAAGTACAATGAAAATGGAGCACACACACATTCCAACAGGTAATGGCCATAAACTTTCCAAGTTACTGGAATTGACACTAAGAATAAATTCCCAAGTCATTTTCTTCATATAAAAAGGATATCAATTATTGGTTCTGGACAGAAGGCTGTAGTAATTTGCTGTTATGTTGTGAATTAATGGTTTCCCAATATCTACATCATTTGATGTGAAACTTTGTATTCCCCATCCACACCCTGACTCAGATGGTCTTTCAACCTGTTTTGGCTAATGGAACATAGCAGAAATGACTGTATATGAGTTCTGAGCCTGAGGGTCAAAAGCATTTGCCTGCTTAGCATGTCTTCTTGTATCTTTAGACTGCCTTGCATTTACATTGAAGCCTGGCCATGAGAACATGCCAAGGTAGGCTGTTGGAAGGATCTAAGTGACACTCAGAAATAAGAAGAAGGAATGAGAACCAAGATGATCCAGTGGATAGCCAGCCATACCAGAAAGCGAACTGCCTATCTGACTCACAACTCATTAAAGTTTCATGAGGGGGTCAAGCCAAACCAAGAAGCACCTAATCTGCTGACCCTAAAGAATCAAGCACTAAAACATGGATATTGTTTGAGGATATTAAGTTCTTGGATGGTTGATTATTCACAATCCTCACAGAGATTGCCTCAAATTCTTCCTTATTATATTTTACCTTTCATTTTCAGAAGTCACAGCTAACTGGCATAGTTACTTCATATCCCAATTTAAAATTACTAAGGATACAAATCTTACTGATTTTCTTTTATCCATTAATTAGTTCACATTGATTGAGATGTCCATCTTCTGAAATGTAAGATATGCTGGGTGCAGCACATCAGGTAGTAAACACTACATGGCTGCCTTTTAAACTGTAGGAAAATTGTGTTCCACAGAAGGGCAGATAATCGAGGGAAAAATATATGCTCATTTTTTTCAACAATATTATATTAGAACTACCCTCCCACTGTTTTCCTACCAAAAAGTAAAGCTAACAATTTCAAAATTATTTAATAGCTCATATTCTTTGAGCACAATGCAAAAACTAAATAAGCAAGCTATATTTTAATAATATTTCAGTTAAAAATATTTACTTGCAGACTATAATGTGGAAAATGCTACTATATCTTTATTTCGTTAAAAACAAATTCAAACTGTAATAAGATACTTTGAAAAGGGAATAATAATAAGACAGTACCTCCAAATGAATAGAATATAGATCATTTCTCATGGGCACTTGTTAGTGTTAAATATTTAGCTATTTAAGAAAATGAATTAAAAGTAAAGTAAGCATTGAAATTTAAAAGATCAAAAAAAAACCCAACCTAACAGAACTGAATTTATGGAGAAAATAATGAAGATAAAATATCAGAAGTCATTAAAATGTAAAGTGGTGAGGCATGAGGGTTCAACGGTGTACAGGAAAACATACAAATACTTCTAAAACCTGGAACATTGCAAAACAACAGATATGTTTTTAACAACTATAATATAAAAAGGGGGAAATACAAAGATACTAAAATAGAAATAGGAAAGAAGCGTAAAGTAAATAGATACTGATGAAGCTATTCAATGGATTATATAGACCTGCAGGTGTAAGTTTGCAGAGTGAACATTCCCCTTCTCAGTTCTGAAAGCAAAAAGAAAGAAAAAAGCAAAAATAGATTGAAATTTCATCTTCAATGGTAATAGAAAACACTTGAAAACAAAATCTACACGAAGCATAAAGTGTAGCAAACTGTAGTAAAAGATTGGGGAAAACAAAGAAAGCAGTACAATGAAACATTTAAAGTGATGAAGGGAGCCACAAAGATGGCACTTGTTCAAGGGAACAGAGATCTCCCAAGTGGGTGGTACATAAAGAAAGGCAGGGTCCCTCGGTGCTTACGCAGGCCCAGTGCGAGTTACCCAGCTATGGAGGCTCCTGTTCCCTGTTTGACCCCACAGTCAGCTAAGGGAGGTCATGCTGAAGGATAAATGGCCTCGGAGGAAGACCTTTACACATGTTATCTGGGCAAATGTGTCACACACATCACATAGAAACTTTGTGAGTGGAAAGTGGCGCTGCAGATAGGGTTGTCAGAAAAAATACAGAATTTCCAGTTACATTTGAATTTCAAATTTAGATTTACACTTGTTTCAATATAAGTACATTCAAAATATTGCATGAGACATATGCACACAAAAATGCTGTTTGTTGTTTATCTGAAATTCAAATATAACTGGGTTTTGTGTATTTTTATTTGATAAATCTGGCAACTCTACGTATAGCTACTCACCTTTGTCAAAGGAAACATTGAGTAATCTGTCTAATACTTATACAGGAACCCCTGAATCCAAAAAGAGTTTGCTTGTGAGCCAGAAAGATTTTTCACTAGGGGGGGATATTGTCTTGGCTCTTCCTTAATACAATATATTCACAAATAACACTTATTTGGAAAAAATTAATCTCATTTAAAAATAGGCCGGGGTAGTGGCTCATGCCTGTAATTCCTGAGCTTTGGGAGGCCCAGGAGGGGGCATAGCTTGATCCTAGGAATTTGAGACCTGCCAGGGCAACATGATGAAACCCTTTTTCTATAAAAAATAAAAGAGAAATTAGCCAGGTGCGATGGCACCTGCCTGTAGTCCCAGCTACTCTGGAGGTTGAGATATGAGAATCACTTGAGTCAAGGGAATGTCGAGGCTGCAGTGAGCCATGGTCTCATTACTGCACTCCAGCCTGGGTGACAGAGGGAGATCCTTACTTAAAAAAAAAAAAAAAAAAAAAAAGAAAGAAAGAAAAGAGAAAAGAAGAAAAAAACATGGAATAGTAATACATATGCAGAAAATCTTGGCTCTCCACAAAAATACAATTAGAAAAAGTACAAAAGGAACATAAGGACAATAGGAAATAAAGGTTACATAGCAATAAGATTTTACCAGAATGTTGAAAAGCAGGAAATATTTTTCCAACTCATTTAAAGAGGCCATCTCACCAGACAGAAACCTATTAAGAAAAGAAATGGAAAACTGATATGTCTTATAAATACGGGTGAAAAATATCTAAACAAAATTTTAGTTAATCAAAACCAACAATATGCAAAATGAGTATTACATCATGACAAAATGACGTTTATCTCAAAAGTGCAAAGTTAGTTCAGCATACATAAATCACTAATGTAATTCACCTTAGTAAGAAGTTAAAAATTATCATTTAAATAAACACCCACAAAACGCATTGTCAAAATCCACCATCCATTTCTCGTGGTATCTTTCCGGAAACTAGGTATAGAGGAGACTTCTTCAATCTTATTGAAGTTTATCTATGGAAAACTTAACAGCTGTCATCTTACTTATTGGTGATAGACTGGATGCTTTGCCCCTAAGAGTTAGAGGAAGTCTGGGAATCTCTTCCTACCATTTATTCAGTATTGTACTAAAAGATCTAGTCAGTGCAGTAAGAACAGAAATAACAACATATATTGGAAAGGAAGAAGTGAATGAGTTTTTAGTTTTAGTTTCTAATCTTATTTGCAGATTGCATAATCATCTATATACAAATGTTAAATAAATGTATAGATCTGTGAACATTTATATCATTATAACATGGCAAATTTAATACATCACTCATATTTTAATTGATTAAAAATAAGACTTATTAATTCAAAAAGATTTACTAAGCACCTACAATGCATTAGATGCTCTTCTAAACATTGTGCCTTTTGAGAAATAGATGATAAAAATTCTTGCTCTCTTGGAAGATACATTCTTTGGGGGTGGGGGAAGGAAGGATAAAAGGCAAATTACATATGTAAAAGTAAAATAGAAGAGGATAGAATAAAGTAGACAAGAGGGCTAGATTACGAGGAGTGGAGATAGTTGTAACTGAATAGTGTGAATAGAGGCACCTTCCTGAGTAGACAGAACGGAGTTTAGGGAACAGACCTGCATCTACTTGGTGGAAGTGTAGCTATCTCCTCTCTGCTGTTCTACTTCCATTTAAAAGCTGCTGGGCAGGAGACGGTTGGGAGAGAAGTTGAATATTACGTATGTGAATTTTCTCGATTATCTTTCATTTTTGGTTTTTATTCACTGGAGATCATTGAGAAGTTGAATTATGATTAAGGTGGGAAAAATTTTGAAGCTCAATTTTCATTACGTAAGAATGTGGATATTGTCAGGAGTTTATCCAGTTCCCTCTCTGTGTTCTCTCTCATGCTTACTAACCTCAAAAACTGCTGCCAATTTAAAAAAAAAAAAAAAGAAAGAAAGTAAAGCAAATAACACTTTTCAGGAGTAAAAACGTAGTTTATTTCCTAAATCATAAAGACTACAAGGTAAGCATGCAGGCAAGCAAGTGGTTTTGTTTGTTTGCTTATTTCTTTTGCAACAGGTGATTGAAAAATTAATCATCTGTTCTGTCAAGCTGGGCTCGATCCACAAGCATGTCAATCTTGGAAATAACAACAAACCACGCTCTTCAACCTCTGGCCCTAAACAGATCATCAGTGCTCTTGTTAACTGTACCATGATGTTTTTCGTAGAAGTCCAGTGGGGATGATAGAATAGTCTTGCTTCCTGAATGGCTCCAGACAGACTGAAGCATCACATTATTATTATTATTATTAATTTTTTTTAGACAGTCTGTCTGTCACCCAGGCTGGAGTGCAGTGGTGCAATCTCGGCTCCCTGCAACCTCCACCTCCCGGGTTCAAGCTATTCTCCTGCCTCAGCCTCCTAAGTAGCTGGGATTACAGGTGTGTGCCCATACCTGGCTAATTTTTGTATTTTTTGTAGAGACGGGTTTCACCATGATGGCCAGGCTGGTCTCGAACTCCTGACCTCAGGTGATATACTTGTCTCAGCCTCCCAAAGTGCTGGGATTACAGGCATGAGACACTATGCCGGCCAGCATCACATTACTTATGTGACCTGTAGCACAGGATAACCAACTTCTTCAGGGACAAAAGAGACATTTTAGGAAAGCAAAACAAAATACTTTTGATATCCGGAATGTATAATACAATATAAACTTTGCTTTATTGCTCCAGCTCCATAAATCTAAGTTATATTTGATTACCATTCAGTTCAAGTTTAAGCTCCTTTTTGTAGTTTATAAGATTCTACAATAGGGGGTAAAAAATGACTAGAATGAGCAAATTGTGAATAGTGGAGCTTTTGGAGGTTTGAAAATATGTATACTTGGTTTTATTCCTTTCCACATTACTGTGTTGTGCAGACTTTCAATAGCAATTATGTATTACTTTTGTAATAGAAATGTTCTTTATTAACATATTTTACATTCACACAATACTCTCATCTTGTTCAAATTATGAATACAAATTTTATCAATCATTTCTATCCAGTCACCTTGAATGGTTGATGACTGTAATTCCTGGCTCTTCTGTTTTCTAAATATTATTTTAATTGTTTCACAATGCCTGCTAACCATCTTCGACTCTTACTACCTTGCCCTTGTTACTGAAAGTGAACACTATAGATCACCACTTAGACCTCACACAGAAGTTGTGTAAGAATGATGAATCTTGGTTCCCACATCAACACTGCTAAATTGGTATCTGAATTTAGCAAAATTTCCAGGTGGTTCATGTGCACATGAATGTTTTGGTGGAGGCTGACGTTCTGCCTTTCTCAGGAGCTCCTAGGTGGTACTCATGTTGCTTGTCTGTAGATCACAACATCCTCCTGTGGTGTCTCAACTAACCTCTTGCTGTAATTCTTTCCCTGTACCAAACCATTGCCTACATTATTACCAATTGTCATATTAAAAAAAATGCATCTGTTAGTAAATATCAAACATATAAAAACAATTCTGTTGGCTCAATATCCTTCATGATAAAAAAATTTTAACTTCTTTACATATAATCTAAGGCCCTTCATAAGTTAGTCTTCATAAGTTACCTTTAAGTGTTCCTCTTCCACAGCTTCTAATCACCCGAAATTTTTAGCTATTCTCAAACATGTCTTTGAGCTATTTCCTATAGCATATGATGAACTTCATGTTTAAAATTTCTTTCTTCTTATCTTTTTTGATGAGCTCCTATTCATATGTTAAAGCTGTACTTCTGTGAAGGCTTTTGTTATTAATTTCCACCACTGACACTAGTAATTGAATACTTCCTTGTATATTCTCCCATGGTAATCTATATTTGTCTTATGTATTATACACATACACATACATACATACATATATAACACACACACATATGTGCCTGCATATATATACACATGTATATCAGCATAAATGTGTGTGTATGTGTATATACTGATATGTATATTTATTGAGTCTTTATCTCTGACAACGTATGAGCTCTTACAAGATATGGACTTAGAAGCCATAGCTATTTTTGTAACTGAATTTGTTATTTGAACAGAAATAACTCATACCAGAAACCTAGCCACAGTTTACCACCTCCTCCTCGTGACACATATGTACACGCTTATACACACAATTTTTATTTTTTTTTGTGAAAGAAAAATGTATTTAAAGTCACACAAAAATTTGGCTTCAGCCATTCACATTACTTGTGTAAATCCACCACTGCTACAAGTATTACAACTATTTATAATGTTTGAGACTCGTTTTATAGCTTAAAATCTAGTCTATCTTTGTGAATGTTCTGTGTGGCCTTAAAAAGAATATGTATTTTACTGTTGGATGGACTGTTCCATAATTGTCTTTTAGGTTGGTAAAATAATTTGGTTAATAGTGTTACTCACGTTTTCTATAACCTTATTAATTTTCTATTTGTTCTACCAATTACTAAGTATTAAAATTTTCAGAAATAATTGTAGAGTCTATTTTTTTCTAGGAGTTCTTTTAGCTACCATATAAATAGGTGGCTATAAATAAATATTGCAGTAATAAAATGCCTCTAATTTCACTGCTCATGCTAGATTTGGTAATTCTCAATTTCAGCACTACAGAATATAAAATATTATAGGGTCTTTGAATCAGTGTAATCACATCACAGCAGTGGTAATCTATACCTGTGCTGCCAAGGTCATATGTAAGACCTACATAAGGTCTGATGTGGGATGTAATGGTTAGGATTCATTCAAATCATCAGAACTATTATCATCAATATGAAATAAGAGATTAATTGTGGAGATTAGCCCTTATGCAATTGTGCCAACTGGTGAAGAAATTTAGGGAAAGCTGTTGCATCTTTGTCTAATGGAGGGTCTGACGTTTCTAAAGGTCAAGAAAATCAGTCACAGGAAAAAATGGTATACATGAGCCACAGAAGTGTGAGGACAAACTGATTGGTGTGAGGATAAACTCAAAGCCTCATTTGTCTTCATGGTCTCCCCTGCAGATACTGGTGGTGATGAACAGAAGAAGCTAGTACCCTTGGCCATAGAGGTACACATGAGCCTATCCTAGGTTCCTAAAAGTTAAACAGGATATCTTGGAATGTGAGGAGCTACAGGGACAGTTGCTGCACTATCCCTAGAAAGCAAGCCACCAGTGGAGAACTTATTCTCTGTATGCTGCAATAGTGTGTGGTTCCCCATTCTGACCTTCAGTGTATAAGGGGTTCTGCTGCACTTCAGCCATAAAAAGGCTCATGCTAGAGCCGAGATTGCGCCACTGCACTCCAGCCTGGGCGACAGAGCGAGACTCCGTCTCAAAAAAAAAAAAAAAAAAAAAAAAAAAAAGGCTCATGCTAATTTCACATGAACCCATCATAACCTGGAATCAAATAGAGAAGGAATTTCTAGGAAACGGTTCCAGCTTAGATAAGTTCACTTAGTAGAAGACTACCACTGATGTATGGAGGATAATGGATTTTAAACAACAAATGTGGAAACAACTTAAAAAAAATAAGATTAATGACTCACATGTATACTGGTATCAATATTTATTTTTTATTAAAATAAAATTTTGAAAAACTTTTGGAGCTCAAGATTTAGGCATCAATCAATTCATGGAATGCTATTATTCAATATGGACAATTTGAATAATTTCACATCAGTTTTTATTTTAATGCAGTTACTCCAAAAAGTCATTAATCTGAAATTTCTAAGTCCATTTATTCATAGACTTATCATTCATTCAACTAATCAAGGACTTACTTGAATAAATTACTCTAGCTGTTTTTCCAAATATTCTTTCATTATATGCTTCTTTTACTAGAAAAAAAGCCTAGCACAATATCTGGCGCCTTGTAATTACTTGGTAATGGAATCTCTTTTAAACTCTACATAAGGTAATAAATTTAAGATGTGGAACATTAAGCAATCATATTCCTGTGGAATATTCAAAAGTAGATGCAGAAGACATAGAATTCAAAATGCAAGTTTACATGATCTGTATCTTACTTGACCTCGATTAAAATAACTATATTGTCAAAGATAGATGAAAAAGAAACCTAGAAGAATGTCCTTAGTCAATGTGGAACATTTGAGAAAGACATAGTGATGACAACAACAGTAAAAAAACCATCATTTATTAAGAGGGAGACAGAGAGAGTTGGTAAATTTTAACAATCAAAAAAGCTACGAATAGAATAATTTATCTTAATTTAAGATTTTAATATTAATGGCTATCTATTTCAGACAGAGTATTTTTGGAGTTTCCCTTCGAGATTTATGAATTTATGGAATTATCCTTTGAAAATTTTAGTCAGAGTTTGCTGTACTGAAGGACAACATTTCAAAAAACATGAAGCTTTATGTTAGTTATTGCTTATTTTCTTCAGATTTCAACTGGGATTCAGAGTCCAGATGACTGCCAGCATGCCTAGAATGCCAATATATTACTGACAGTGACAATCTCAAGTGAAGAAATATCTCTTTGCATCTTTTTACATGTCCATTAATTTACAGAAAGTGTGGATTGGGGGCCTATATTGTTCTAGACACCACACAGGTATTGGATACAAAAAACCAGGTACAGTAGGGCTCCTGTCCTTCAGGGGATACAATTTAGCAGAGGCATGCAAATTGATCAGTAATCACCGACTGGTAAATGTTAAGGTAGACAAAGTCATAGCCATAGCATATGGTAGAAAAAGATGTCTCTAACCCAGGCTGGGGGATCAATAATTATTTTCTAAGTGAAGTCATCATGAAACTGAGATTTGCAGTATCAGCAGGCTGGAGATGGCAACCCTAGACAGAGTATCCAGTACATAGGAAGCATAAACTGTGAAACAATAAACAGAAGGTGTGATGAGGTTAAAGGGGCTAAATAAGTGGTGGTGGTAGTGGTGTCTTGGGCAAGATTCTAAAAGCTACCCTATACTAACTCCCTTGGGGCATTTGTTGACATGCAATAATTGTGGATTTAATAAATGCTTTGTGAGGACATGTATCCCTGACTGAGAAGTAATGTAACCAGTGAATCGTACACTGTGGCTATTATTCCTGTTTTTCTGTCCCTATTCTTCCCCATAACAGGTACAAAAGCTTTAAAAGCATCTAAAATGATATAATGGGCAGAGCAGATAAAATTACTGTCCTGAAGGGCCTTATAATCCAGTCTGGAAGATAAAGCATATATGAAAATTACCTGAAGACAAGAAGACTAGATCAGAGGTAGAAGTGATGTTGATGGTGGCATTGGTTCTCTGTAAGCCCCAAAGTGTTTTCTAATGAAATGTCTCCTGGAGACATTTTCCAGCAGCAAAGGACAGTGGCCCCTTATTTCTTTATCCTCTACAATCTTAGGGAGATACACTGTGTGGCAATTAGTCTATTTTTTAAGATAGGTTAAAGATTATGTTCATGGTAAGGAACTGAATGTAAATCACACAAGGATTACTCTGTTGGCATGTCACCCTCTGCTTTTACTTCACTACCGGTGTAATAGCACAGGGGAATATTACTTTTCTCAAAGGTAGATCTAGGCAGTTAAACCATAAATTATTAAGAAGGTGAGTTCATTAAAGTTCTTATAGACCTGCCCAAAAATTGGACTAAGTTTCCATGTTCTTGTTGTTGCAACTATCTTTTTAATACCTGTGTTGTTTATAAGAATACAAATACCATTTCCCAAAGAGGCCAATCAAATGTATTATATTAATATTAGTGCCAAAATTATTATTAATAATAATACAATACAAAGTATCTGACACTGGCTGGATTTTATGTATAAACCATCTAGGCTGAAGGCAATAAATTATGAGTTTAGGGTGATTATTCTTTAAATGGTGCCTAAGAGCTTGGCACATGCCATTAGCAAGCATAGGCAGGAGATAATAATAGTTCATTAGCAACAAGGCTTACTGGTGAGACTTATGCTTTAACATCCACAACTGAAAAATATAGTTTTTAAATTAATAGTAGACAAAGATTGCATATGGAACTCAATACACAGCTGCCTGAATATTATACATATAAAATGCATATATATGTAATACATTTTAATTTTCAAATAAATATTTTGTTTGTTTTCTTATATTTGGACGGGTTTGGAGTTTGAGTGGCAAAGATCTGAAAAGTCGTAGGACACTGTAAGATTCACACCATTGATGAGTTACTCTAGGCAGAGCTGAAGCTGCTGCAAACATAGGTTCAGAAACAAGGATATCAAACCAAAGGTAAAACAAGAGTACAGCTTCTTTTTTTTTTGCTTTCTCCCCTTGCTTTTATCCAAAAACTTAATTTTAAAGTGAAAAGTTTTTTGATCCCGATATTTTTCTTTGATGTGAATTGGTTAGCTGAAGGTTGATTAAGATCCCAAACTATGAGATTTTCAGAGATATTGGAAAGAGAAAAATGCCTTCATAGGCTAAAAAATGAAACTTTCTTGCATAGTGACTGAAATTCTATTATGTACATAAGAAACCACTGGTTATGTTAAGTGAGGAAAGTGACCAACTTGTTCTATAAGGCATGCTCTACCACTGTAAAACAGTATGCACCCGAAGGAAGAGAAGCCTTAGAATCACAAACAATGACCACCTGTGGGTGTCAGAGTCCATAGTCTTCAGAGTTCAGCAAATTTTAGCAAAGGAACATATATTATTTTATAATCTGAAACGATACATTCCTTATATAACAAAACGCGTGGCAGTGTCTGTGTCTAGAAGAAATATGCAGATAGACATACCTCAGGGCATGCTCACTCCTACCATACTGCTCTTTCTGACTTGTCTGACTTGTGGTTGAAACTAATGAGCTCCTACTGTTGACATCTGACCGCCACTTGTGCAAGTAACTTTAGCTTTAGACCCTACTTAACTATAAGGCTCTTGTTTTTTATTTTGCTGACGTTTTATAGAAAACGTTTGTTGCAGATTTTAAAACATCTCTGCATTCACCGTACCAATTAACTCTGGAATTATTTGGGAGTAATTACCTGTTCTCCCATGCACTAAAGCACATCTTCATTACCCCTTCATTATCCCAAGTCATGCTTATACAAACACATTTTTTTGTGAATATCCTTTAACTCCTTCTTTCCCAGACTTCAGAATTACTTCTTATTAGGGGCCTATCGGCCCTCTCCTCAGTCCTCAATTTAAACTGGAAGGTTGCTGTCTCCATGCATCCACCTTGATCTCTACTATCTAGTACATGGTAGGTTGTCACTAAATGTTAAGAAATAAATAAAAGAGTCATTTAGTACTTCAAAGAAGCCCAGCAGAAATATATCTGCCTTCTTGGGTTAGTACTTTCTTTCACTTGACTAAATGCTTCCCAATTTTTAACTCCTGGTTACTCAGAACAAGGATTTACTGTCCAAGGCAGCCCAGGACCAAGTCTTTGGAGAAGGCCTGCATCCATCTCAGATAACATCTTCAGTGTGAAAGCTGTTACCACTGTTTAAGGAAAATAATGAAAGTCAGGTTTTGTGTTTTAATTTTCCAAGGAGGGATGCTCAGTCCTAGAAATTCTCATTTTTAATTTGCACTTTCCCAAAACTGTTTATGGATTCCTTATCCCCTGCTATTATGTAAAAAATCATCAACAGCAGGGTGTATCTTGAGATCAGTTTGGATTTTAAGTTTTTAAAGTATTACCCTTACAATTTGAGGATATAGGACCCCAATGAACTATGGTAGATTTAGTGGTGAGGATGGAAATAGTAGCTTTCTGATAATCTAAAATTATATCATATATGTTGCTTTCCAGGAGGCCTAAAATATTATTTAGGGTTCAACATATATATTAGTCTTCTAATAAGCTATAAATGTTAAAGAAGTAGATTAACCAGGTTATTTCAAGTACTATATTTTATTAACTGTTCACTGAAGAATACACTGAGCAGTCAAATACATGTAATCAAAAAGCAGGAAACTCTCTTTTAATTTTCTTGTTGAGGGTCATAAAGAGTAAGGTAATTGCTCTAAATTACAGAAGCAGGCTGTGTTTCATTTGCTTTGCTTTATTTTTCTGTTGAAATCAAACTATGTCTTTGGAACCTTGTCAGTTTTCAACAAAAAATCTTAAATATATAATGTTTAGCAAGTGTCTAAGAGGGATAGAGGCTGCACAAAGAGCAGCTTTTCCCAAAAACTGTGGAAGACAAGGTTTTTTTGTAATAAAATTCAGTTTAATTCTTGATCCCTACGGATCGATGGAATTGTAGAATGTTCAACTGTATTGTTGCCTTTTGCATTAAACTTGAGACTATTCTTGGTCCTTCTGAAATAATACTGGCTGTACGTGCTCCCAAAAGTTATTGACATCTTGGCCTGCCTGTGTTAGTCACGGTCAAAGTGAACCCAGAACTCATTTGTAAACGATATGTCAAAAAACAATACGCATTTTTATGGATTATGGTTAGTTGTTTTTTAAGGGCACGTCTGCCATCAAAAGAAGCAAGAACGGTTCTTAGAATTGCACAAATGCAATATATTTTTATCCAAATGTGAATGTTTTGGCACTATTCTGGAACAAATCGGGTTATAAAATATCAGTATACTACACCTTACAAAATTAATATTTAAAATATTTATGCTTAACTAAGACAATTGAAGCATAAGGAAGGTCATGCTGCAGATTTCTGGTAAGAGAAATTAAACTGACATCAGATTTGGTGACAGATTACTCATCATTCCAATTACATATACATTATTTTGGCAGTTTACTCTCTTGTGTACCACTGGGCATTTTTTCTTCTTAATGGTAGTTTTGAGGCAGTGCTCTTTGCACTAACAAAGTATATTGAAATGAAAACACTCACTACTACAAAGCAACCAAATGCCTAATGGCCAGGGGATCCTGACTAGGGCAAAGCTGACAGTTCAATTATCCAAACAGGTTACAACTGATTGCATTGAAGACAAATGCCTGTGGATTTTGCTCTCTGAGTACTGTTCAATAAAATTGAAAATATGTCAAAATAAGATGTCTTCTCTCCAAATAACTATATATTTGTGAAATTGATAAAGATGTATATAGTGTGTGTATGTGTAAGTCTGTGTGTGTGCATGTATTTAAACAATTAAGAGGATCCAGAGTTTGGGACATTTTTAAAAGGCAAAGTTAGTAAGAGCAGATTACTAAAATTTTAAAATCTAAAAAAAAAAAAATCAGGGCGGGACGCGGTGGCTCACGCCTGTAATCCCAGCACTTTGGGAGGCCGAGGCAGGCGGATCAAAAGGTCAGGAGTTCAAGACCAGCCTGGCCAATATGGTGAAACCCTGTCCCTACTAAAAATACAAAAATTAGCCAGGCATGGTGGCCCGTGCCTGTAATCCCAGCTACTCTGGAGGCTGAGGCAGAAGAATTGCTTGAACCTGGGAGGCAGAGGTTGCAGTGAGCCGAGATTGAGCCACTGCACTCCAGCCTGGCTGACAGAGCAACACTTCATCTCAAAAAAAAAAAAAAAAAATCAGTTTACTTTTCACCTCTATGACTTTGCAACAAAAAGTATTGACACTGTGAATACCCTAAAGTATTACAAGATTCAGATGAACCTTCAGAATCACCACATACAAATTATTCTCTGTCTAGTATCTAGTGTGAGTTGGGCATACAGTGATTCCATTTTTCCATAACTAGAAATCTACCAATGACTTTTAGGCTGATCACTACCCATAAAATCTTATTAACAAAATACATTATTTTACTGTTTGAAATACCATTTGACCCAGCCATCCCATTACTGGGTATATACCCAAAGGACTATAAATCATGCTGCTATAAAGACACATGCAGACGTATGTTTATTGCGGCACTATTCACAATAGCAAAGACTTGGAACCAACCCAAATGTCCAACAACGATAGACTGCATTAAGAAAATGCGGCACATATACACCATGGAATACTATGCAGCCACAAAAAATGATGACTTCATGTCCTTTGTAGGGACATGGATGAAACTGGAAAACATCATTCTCAGCAAACTATCACAGGGACAAAAAACCAAACACCGCATGTTCTCACTCATAGGTGGGAATTGAACAATGAGAACTCATGGACACAGGAAGGGGAATATCACACTCCGGGGACTGTTGTGGGGTGGGGGGAGCGGGGAGGGACAGCATTAGGAGATATACCTAAAGCTAAATGACGAGTTAATGGGTGCAGCAAACCAACATGGCACATGGATACATATGTAACAAACCTGCACATTGTGCACATGTACCCTAAAACCTAAAGTATAATAATAAAATAAAATAAAAAAAAGAAATGCTATTTTGCTAAAAATAAAAAGCAGAGCAAATGAAATATGTGGTTGAAGTCCTTCTCTTATATTTTTCTGCAATTTTGTTGTTGTTTGAATTGGAGTTGGACTCCATCTTAAAAAATCATTATATGAGTCAAAACAGAAGAAAACTATTGTTTCCTGTTTTATAAGTATGTGGGATGCTTAAATTAAACACATAGAATTTATGGAGCAAAGTTACCTTGAGATCCAAACAGTAATGCAGTCTTGGGCAACTTTTTTAATATTGCTAAACTTAATTTTATTTGTCTTTAATGTAACACTGAAAATATTAGCCTTACTCAGCCCATAGGAATAAATGAAGACTGCTCATAAAATACTGGGCACAATGACAAGACATCATAGGTAATTTGTTGATGTTACCTTTTGTCATCGTGAATCATTCAGAGAGACATAGAGTTGCCTGCTTAGGGTCTGAGTAACATGAACTCCTTATCTTCTTTCTTTAAATTATCATTCCATTCATTCAACAGACACTAACTGAACAACCACCCTGTCAGATGCTGACTGATACCTGTAACAATGCATAAAAAGGCAGCGTTAAAAAGGATGACAATCTCATGAGAGATATAGGCAAAAAAAAAGAGAATATTTCAATCAAGGTAGAGGTAAAAAGCAGAGGCTAAGGGAGCAGTGATGACAGAGGCACAAAATCTAGATTGGAACATTCACTAAAGAAAGACCTCCTGGTGATGACGGTGGAGTACAGCCTTTGAAGTGAGTAAGGGTATTCAGGCAAAGGTGCTGGGACAGTAAGTGAGATATGAAAACATGTGCTAACTCATTTGCATTTGGGGAAGAAACCATGGATTATTATAGACATTCAAAGCAGAATTGGAAAATATGTGGACAATATTTTTTAAATTCTATAAATTCTTTTGTGTCTATTTCTCTACATAGGGTTCTTTATACATTCTACTTGCCTAATCTAAGCCATATACATTCAGAACAGCAAAATAATATTACGGCTTGAGTATCCCCTATTCAAAATCCTTGGGACCAGAAGCATTTCATATTTCAGACTTTTTCAGATTTCAGAATGTTTGCACATAATATAATGAGATATCTTGGGGATGGGACCCAAGGCTAAACACAAAATTCATGTATGTTTCATATATACCATTATATGTAGAGCCTGAAGGTTATCCAATCTTTTGAATAATTTTGGGCAAGAAACAAAATTTTGACTATAACCTATTTCATGAGGTCGGGTGTGTAATTTTCGATTTGTGATGTCCTATTGGCACTTAAAAAGTGTCAGATTTTGGGGGCATTTTTGATTTTCAGATGAGGGATCTCAATCTGTATTGCATTTTATGATAAACACCATCAGGATTAAACCAACAGATTTACAATATAATACCTAAGCAAATAGAAGCCATTACACCATTCTTGTATAGACAAAGGAGTTTTTTAATGATGCTCTTGTTTATCCCAGCTTTATTGAGTTATAGTTGACAAATCAAAATTGCATATATTTAAGGGGTATCAAATGAATGTTTTGATGTATGTATACGTTGTGAGAAGATCAGCACAATCAAACTAATTAGCATGTCCATTATGTCCTAAAGTTACCATTTTTGTTCTGTGTGTGTGTGTGTGATGAGAACGTTTAAGATCTACTCTCAGCAAATTTCAAGTATACATTATTATTATTAACTATGGTCATGATACTGTACATTAGAACTTATTTATCTTATAACTAAAGGTTTGTACTCTTTGACCAATATTTACTCCAACTCCCAGGCCCCGCTAAACATTCTAGTCTGTTACCATGAGTCTGATGTTTTTTAGATTCCAAATATAGCAGAGGTTATGCAGCATTTATCTTTCTGTGTCTGATTTATTTCACTTAGCATAATGTCCTCCAGGTTCATCTGTGTTGTTGCGAATGGCAGAATTTCCTTCTTTACTAAATAATATATATTTATTAATATATATTATTATATATATACATATAAATGTATATATGATGTGTGTATATATATTATGTGTGTATATATAATATATTATATATATATACACACACACACAGTACATTTTCTTTATCTATCATCTGTTGGTGAAAACTAAGGTTGGCTCATACTTTGGCTACTGTGAAGCATGCTATAGTAAATATGGGAAGTGGATAACTCCCCACAGAAAGATACTGCTTTCAGTTTGTTTGTATATATCCGCAAGTGGGATTACTGGATACCACTGGTAGTTACATTTTTAAATTTTTGAGGAACCTCCAAACTGTTTTCCATAATGGCTATAACAATTTACCTTCCCACCAACAGTGTAAAATGGTTCCCTTTTCTTTACCTCCTTGCCAAAATTTATCTATTGTCTTTTTGACAATAGCCATTTTTACAGGTGTGAGGTGACATCTCATTGTGGTTTTGCTGTGCATTTCCCCGAGGATTAGTGATGCTGAGCATCTTTTCATATATAAGGCCATTTCTATGTCTTCTTTGAAAAATGTTCAGGTTCTTTGTTAATTTTGTAATCAAGGTTTTTTTCGTTATTTAATTGTATGCATTCTTTATATATTTTGGATATTAACCCCTTATCAGATATACGCTGCAAATATTTTTCCAGTATGTAGACTGCCTTTTTATTTTGATTGTTTCCTTTGATGTGCAGAAACATTTTAGTTTGAGGTAGTCTCACTTGCTTATTTTTGCTTTTGTTGCCTGTGCTTTTGGTGTCAACTTCAATAAATCATTGCCAAGTTCAGTGTCAGGGAGCCTTTCCCCTGTGCTTTCTTCCAGGAGTTTTATGATTTTAGATTTTTTTTTGTTATAGCTAGTTCCTTTTATTTTCTTTTACTGTTTCAATCATGCAGCCATGTGGATATTAGTACTAAAAAGCAGTTTTATACGTATCTGTATATACTGTAATCTTAAGCCTTATAAAAGGATAATTATATATTTATATATGTATATATAAATAATTATGTATATATATATAGGTCTTGCCTATAAAACATGAAATAAATGCATTAGTATGTGGTATTGACTATGTATAATGTGTCAGGCAAATAACTAACCACACTGTATTTTAATTTTCAATTTTATAGCTATGGCTTATAATTTTAAGCCCTATTTCAAGATTGGAAACATTAAAATGCTGTCTCAATTTTAAGACTAAACATTAAAACCCAAAGAGGATGAAATACTTGTCTAAAGTCATGTAGTTTCTTAGAGACATAATTCTGAAGCTCATGTCTTTTTCGACTACTCCAAGATCTAAGAGCAATTGATTATAAACAAAAATAAATAAATTGAAAACTAAAATTAAATTTTAATTAACTTCTATGTGAAGATTCTTAAATAAAAAATAGACACCAAATAATACTACAGTAATATTTAGAACTCATGGGAACATACCTCTCTTGGTTTAGTTCTTAGTTTGATAATAACTGCAGTGACTAATATGTGTATAAATTAAATTTATATCTAGCCCTTTCCTCCATATTTTTCTGTGCTTTCCATATACAAATTTATTTTTTCTGTTTGTCATTCTGTGAAAGCTTTCATTGCTCCTTAAAGCCACGATATTATTATTACATTAGTCCTATAGTGGTATGATTAATAAATCTGCATCAAAACAAAATAAAATATCACCCATCACACCCGTTATAACATTTTGTAATCTATTGCAGAATAGCAGCTGAAACATCAAAGAAGCTTGTTCAGTGTGTCTTTGTTTTGTAATTCACAGATTTAAATAATAGTTCCATTTAACAAGACTTGTAGTGATCTCAAAGTGACAGTTAATAGGTAGTGAAATCATGAGAAAACATTAAATTGATGTTCCTCAGATATTATCTGCTGCTATAATTACATGGATGAGTTTCCTGTAGTCTCTCTTCACCATTTACAAGTCATTTATAGTCTTATTTTATTAGCTTATAAGCACATTAAGACCTATCCCATGCTCATTTTAGTTACATAAATGTAGTACTTTATTAAAAATACTAAGAATCATTTTGAAGAATGAATTCATTTTAAGCAAAAGTTCATATTTAATTCATTAATATCACTCCTACTTCCACTCGAAATGCTTAAATAAGTCCATTAAATTACTTTTTATAGTAATGAAAAAGTCACATTAGAAGTATAATTTAATTTGAATGCTGTAGAGACTAAGTTTGTTTGCATTTCTAAATTGCTAAAGTTTAGTTCCTGAATTTTGCCCTTGTCTTCCTTTCTCATTTCCGATACATCCTTCTTTGCCTTCTTTGACTTGATGAGACTGGAAGAACTGCCATAATTTTAGAAGGGTTCCCAAATTTCAATAAGAAAATTATGAGTGGGCATAGAGAAGCGTAGACAAAATGGAAGGCTGGAATTGCCAAAGGCTATAATAAGCCTGTATAAAGAAGGCTTTGTTTTTAAAACTAGAGTCATCCTCTATAGCTCCAGTGAAAAAATATTCCCGACTGGAATCTCCAGGTAGAAAAGAGAAATTGGATCAGACGTCTCTGACTTTGTTTCGGAATGCTACTGTCCTCCCTGAGTCTCTGCATTACTTACAATCCCTTGGTCCATAATGCTTTTTAAAATTCTGGCTCAAGTGCAGGCAAAAACTCTTTTCCTTGGTTTCTCTTATCATAGAGGCTGACATTTACATGGATTTTTGTAAAGATGAAAGTTAGAAAAATGGCAGCCAATTAAACACAATCCA
Organism: Symphalangus syndactylus; assembly: GCF_028878055.3. NCBI lineage: Eukaryota > Metazoa > Chordata > Mammalia > Primates > Hylobatidae > Symphalangus > Symphalangus syndactylus. The sequence continues at coordinate 10,515,883 of NC_072442.2, read as the reverse complement.
TTTGTTCATGGTTCAGATACTAAACATCTCAGTATAGAAATATGAACTCACACAGAATAAATTCCCCGGACTTCTGTGTTCCTCCTGTAACTTGCAGTTTGTATGCTAAGAAACATGAGTATGACATTCCCTAATATCTTCCATGGTCACAATTTATCATGAAAAGTGCACTGGATTTAGACAATTTAGTTCTGATTTTGTCTTATAAACTGACCTTGTAGTATAACTTTGGCAAAGTCACTTAACTTCCCTGAATGCAATTCTTCTCTTAAAAATAGGAAAAGTAAATGCATTCCGTATAGGATTGTCATTACTTTCAAATGAGATGCAGTATCATCATCACTGGCCATCAGAGAAATGCAAATCAAAACCACAATGAGATACCATCTCACACCAGTTAGAATGGCCATCATTAAAAAGTCAGGAAACAACAGGTGCTGGAGAGGATGTGGAGAAATAGGAACACTCTTACACTGTTGGTGGGACTGTAAACTAGTTCAACCATTGTGGAAGTCAGTGTGGCGATTCCTCAGGGATCTAGAACTAGAAACACCATTTGACCTAGCCATCCCATTACTGGGTATATACCCAAAGGACTATAAATCATGCTGCTATAAAGACACACGCACATGTATGTTTATTGTGGCACTATTCACAATAGCAAAGACTTGGAACCAACCCAAACGTCCAACAACGACAGACTGGATGAAGAAAATGTGGCACATATACACCATGGAATACTATGCAGCCATAAAAAATGATGAGTTCATGTCCTTTGTACGGACATGGATGAAACTGGAAACCATCATTCTCCGCAAACTATCACAAGGACAAAAAACCAAACACCACATGTTCTCACTCATAGGTGAGAATTGAACAATGAGAACTCATGGACACAGGAAGGGGAACATCACACTCCGGGGACTGTTGCGGCATGGGGGGAGGGGGGAGGGACAGCATTAGGAGATATACTAATGCTAAATGACGAGTTAATGGGTGCAGCACACCAACATGGCACATGGATACATATGCAACAAACCTGCACATTGTGCACAGGTACCCTAAAACCTAAAGTATAATAATAATAATAATAAAGAAAAAAAGAAAACTAACAAATAAATTCTGGACTGAAGCTCAACACATGACCAGTTGGACCTAATAGATATCTACAGAATACTCCACACGTAAACCACAGAATATTTGTCTTATCTGCACATGAAATGTACTCCAAGATTAGCCACATGCTTGGCCCGAAAGCAAGTTTCAATACATTCAAAAAATTGAAATCTTGTAAACCACGTACTCATATCACGATGGAATAAAAATATAAATCAATACCAAGAAGATCTCTCAAAACTACTCAATTACATGGAAATTAAACAACTTGTTTATGAATAATTTTAGGTAATAAACAAAATTAAGGCAAAAATTTTAAAAAGTTTGGACTAAATGAAAACCGAGACAAAACATACCCAAATCACTGAGATGCAGCAAAAGCAGTGTTAGGAGAAAAGTTTATGTCTTTCAATGCCTACCCCAAAGAAAAATCTCAAATTAATAATCAAACATCACACATAGAGAAACCAGAGAAACAAGAACAAATTAACACCAAAGCTACCAGAAAAAAAAAAAATTAAATAACTAAAATCAGATTAGAACCAAATGAAATTGAAATGCGACCATCCATAAATGAATCAACAAAACCAAAAGATGAATTATTTGAAAGGATAAAGAAGATTGATGGACTGCCACCAAGATTCACAGAGAAAAAAATAGAAGATCCAAATAAGCACAATCAAAAATGACAAAAGTGACATTACAACTAATCCCACAGAAATAGAAAAGATTCTCAGAGACTATTATGAACACCTCTATGTACATAAATTAGAAATAATTTTTTAAAATACACAATATCTCAAGAATGAATCAGGAATATATTGAAACCATGAACAGATCAATATCAAGTTCTGAATTTGAATCAGTAGCAAAAAGCCTACCCACCAAAAAAAAAAGCCTTGGACCAGATGAGTTCACAGCTAAATCTGCCAGTTGTACAAAGAAAAGCTGGTACCACTTCTACTGAAACTATTCCAAAAAAATCATGAAGCAGGGATTTTTTGCTTAACTCATTCTATGAAGCCGGCAGCACTCTGATACCAAAACTTGGCAAAGGTAAAATGAAAAAAGAAAACTACAGACCAATATACCTTATGAACATAGATAAAAAAAATCCTCAACAAAATGCCAGCAAACTAAATCCAACGGCACATCAAAAAGTTAATTACCATGATCAAGAGGCTTCATTCCTGGAATACAAGGTTAGTTCAACATATACAAACCAATAAATCGGATTCATCACATAAACAGTATTAAAAACAAAAATCATATGATCATCTCAGTACATGCAGAAAAAGCTTTCAGTGAAGTCCAACATCCTTATGTGATGACAACCCTCAATAAACTAGCTGTCAAAGAATCATACATCAAAATAATAACAGCCGTCTATGACAGGCACGCAGCCAACATCACAGTGAATGGGCAAAAGCTGGAAGTATTTCCCTGAGAATTGGCACAAGACAAGAATGCCCATTCTCACCACTCTTATTCAACATAGTACCAGAAATGTTAGCCACAGCAATCAGGCACGATAAAGTAATAACAGTCATCCAGATAGGAAAAGAAGTAGTTGAACTATCTCTCATCATGGACAGTATGATACTATACCTAGAAATCCCTAAAGACTCATCAAAATGCTCCTGGAACTGATAAATGACATAAGTAAATTTTCAGGATACAAGATCAATGGATAAAAATCAGTACCGTTTCTATGCACCAATAATATTCAAGCTGACCGTCAAATCAAGAACACAATCCCATTTACACCATTTACAGTAAACACACAAAAAAATACTTAGGAATATGCCTACCCGGAAGATGAAAGATTTATACAATGAGAATTACAAAACCTTGCTGAAAGAAACCAGAAACAGCAAAAACAGATGGAAAAATATTCCATGCTCAAGGATAAGAAGAAACAATATTGTTAAAATGGCCCTACTGTCCAAAGCAATTTAAACACTCAATCTTATTTGTATCAAACTACCAAAGTCATTTTTTACAGGACTAGAGAAAATTATTATAAAATTCATATGGAACCAAAAAAGGACGTGAATAGCCAAAGCAATCTTAAGCAAAAAGAACAAAGCCAGAGACAGCAGATTACCTGATTTTAAGCTATATTATAAGGCTACAGTAACCAAACCATCAATGTACTGGCACAAAAACAGACACATAAATAATGGAACAGAATAGAAATCCCAGAAATAAAGCTGCGCAATTACAGCCATGGGATCTTCAACAAAGCCAACAAAAATAAGCAATGAAGAAAGGACTCCCTATTCAATAAATAGTTCTGGGATAACTGGATAGTCAAGTGCAGAAGAGTGAAACTGGACCCCTACCTTTCACCACATACAAAAATTAACTCAAGGAGGCTTAGGCATTTCAATGTAAGACCTAAAACCATAAGAATCACTGAAGAAAAACCATGAAACGCTATTCTGGACATTAGCCTTCAGAAAGAATTTTTGACTAAATCCCCAAAAGCAATTGCAACAAAAACAAAAATTGGCAAGTGGGATCTAATTAAAGAGTCTCTGCATAGCAAAATAAACTATCAACTGAGTATACAGACGACCTACAGAATGAGAGGAAATATTTGCAAATTACACATCTGACAATGGTCTAATATGCAAAATCTATACAGAATTTACAAAACTGAAAAAGCAAAAATTAAATAACCCATTAAAAATGGGCAAAAAAACATGAACAGACCCTTCTCAAGAGAAGACATATAAGTAGCCAACAAACACATACAAAATATTACACAGCACTAATTCTCAGAGGAATGCATTTCAAAACTACAATGAGATACCATTTCACACCATTCAGACTGGCTATTACTAAACAGTCAACAAACAACAGATGCTGTTGAGGCTGCAGAGAAAAGAGAACATTTATACACTGTTGGCAGGAATGTAAATTAGTTCAGCCACTGTGGAAAATAGTTGAAGATTTCTCAAAGAACTTCAAACAGAACTGCTATTTGATCCAGCAATTCCATTACTAGATATATATATCCAAAAGAAAACAAATTATTCAATCAAAAGACACACACATTTGCATGTTCTTTGTAACAGTATTTGCAATAGCAAAGACATGGATTCAACCTAGGTGCCCAACAATGGTGGACTGAATAAAGAAAATGTTACATATATACACCATACAATACTATCCAGCCATGAAAAAGAACAAATTCATGTCCTTTGCAGTCACATCAATGTAGCTGGAGGCCATCATTCTAAGCGAACTCATGCAGGAACAGAAAATCAAATACTCCATGTTCTCACTTATATGTGGGAGCTAAACAATGGGTACTCACGGATATAAAGATACGGAAAATAGGAATTGGGGAGTACTAGAGGGAAGAAGGAGGAAGGGGGCAAGGGTTGAAAAGTATTGGGTTCTGTGCTCCGTACCTGGGTACCCCAAACCTCAGTATCACGCAATATACCAAGGTAACAAACTTTCACATTTACCTCCTGAATCTAAAATAAAAATTGAAAAAGAAGATAAAAACAAAAGGACCAGATTATTCATTGATCATTAGTATTAGAGTTAAAGAAATGGTGAATCAAAAATGGTTGCTAGGTTACCCACCTGTGCAAACTTCCTGAAGAAAACAAAACCCTGAGGTCTCCCAGTTGGAACCCTGAGGAACACTTGTTATTTCTTAGGTTCGGAATGCCTAGGTTTTTCTGTGCCTTCTGTATAAACCAACCTTACTCTTTATGTTGTGGTCAAGCATCACTTTTCCTAGGATGCCTCCCTAGAGTCCTTCTTGCTACAGAGACCATGGGGATAACTCCACAATTGCGTTAATCAAAATGCATTGTAATGGTTAGCTTAGTCACCTTTACTCAATATGACCTTGCAAGTTGCTTGAAGAAAGGGACTGCATCTCTCATCTCTGTGTCTCTGATACATTGCATAATGCATGATATAGGGTATTCAATAAAGATTAAAGGTGAGAGAAAGGAATATTATTAAGTCGGTAATTTTCTATAGTAAAAATAAAAAACAACAACAACAAAATCTCATTGTCTTAAATCAAAAAAGTTTATTTATCATTCACTTTGTAGTCCTGGGCAGCTTGTCGAGCTATTCTGGGCAACTGTCCTGAGTATCTTTCTTTCAATTGGTGAGTAAATAATAAGACTGCTTTCATCATGTGGACCCATCATCTTCTAGATTCAAGGAAATTCAGTTAGCAATTGGAGGAAGAAAGCATGGAGAAGCAAACCAGACACCCCCTGATCTGAAAATGCAATATATCACTGCTACCCACAATTCATCAAAAGAACTAGACACATCTTAGAGCAAAATTGCTTGGAAAATTAAAAACAATCTAGACACATCTTAGAGCAAAACTGCTTGGAAAATTAAAAAAAATCATGAATAATGTTAAACACTGACAGTCTTTAATACAGAAGGATATAAAGAAGGAGCAAGAAAGAGAGAAACTAAGTGAATATGACTAGAGTACAGAAAATAAGAGTAACTATAACATTGAGAGGAACATTCAGCTACATAATATGTAACTGGTGACTTAATAACCATTTTGGCAAGTGTGCTAACATCCCTACAATACAGACCCAGAATCAAGATCATGCACTGTAAAATGAGCATATATGGTGACAAAATAATGTTTTATATCACTATATGTGTAGGATGCTAAAATGTGAATGTATTCATGGCTTTATATATTTCTGCAAATATTTCCTTTCTTAAACATGCTATTTCATGCATAATAAGTTTGAATTATATTGCTTGAGTTTTCCTTCTCATTCAGGGAAAGGTTAAAGATTAAGAACTCAGAACAGACAATATTTCTGGTGACATAATATCAGATTATTTATTATTCAGAAATGTAACATTGGTGTATGCAGAGCAGAGATTAATGTACATATGCTTAAAACTCATAACCTGATCTTCTTTTTGCAGTTACTTAATGCAGTATGGTACCTAGAATTTATAGTATGAATTTTATAAGGATATGAACCTCAGTCCTCAGGAGGTATCCTTACTGTGCAAAATAATCCACTAGTTATCCAGTTGTATTTATGTGTTTCAACAGATTTGTTTTGTGTATTTATTTTAAAAAATAAAATTATGTTTTCTTGCTTAATTTTTTACAGCAAAATTAGCATATTCATAACATTGAAGGTATAATGTTCTTATTATTGAAACTCTGCCTCTAGAATTGCACTTTAGTAAATACGTATTAATGTGTATTCATGAACTGTAACAGGCAGTGACATCGCATAACCTGAAACCACCCAAGATATGAATGGGTGAGTATGCTAAAGGGAAAATGTAGATCTAAAATCTAAACCAAGCATTTCAAGATCATTCTGCTACTTAAGAGGTTTAGGTAATTCACATAGAGTAGCTCATTAAAACCATTTTTTTCTTTTCAATTAATTTTCTTGATTCTCAGTTTCATCATTTTATTTACCATACAGATTGTTTTGAGGAAAATTTAAAAATGTATAGAAGGACGCTTTAAAAAGCTATTGAATAATATTGTATATTAACTAAAACTAGTCTCTATAGCCAAACTCTTCCAAATTGTGACTGCACAGGAAGCAATTCATAGCATCATGTAAAAAGTAAGTTCAAAACTAACATATCTGTTTATAATATTTCTTTCATGTGGTAGATGGGGAACAGGATTCTAGGCATTAGAGTAGAACTAACACATTCTTATGATCCTAGAATAACTCGCATTATTGTGACTTAACTAGATAAAATTTTATATGGAGTACTGACATCTCGTTTGTAAGTCAAATTGGTCTATAATGTTACTTTCTTTTATTATTTATGTCTCCTTTTTATCTAAAATTATGCTAATTGGATAAAGTAATGTGTTGGAGAATATTCCTTTGGAACAATTGTGTAAGAGAAGGGTTATCAGATTCTTCAGGCTTTGGATAAAATTATCTGTAAAACAATTTGTGCCTGATGCTTGTGCATGTATGAAGGGGTAAGTTGTACCAAATTTTAGTTTATTTATTTAATTCCTTTAATTATTATAGGCCTTTTTGGTTTTCCTGTTCTTCTTGAGTCAAGTTTGCACGTTCGTTATCTTTCTAAGGTATTACTCATTTTATTTAAGTGGGTCTGTATGCTGTTAATTCTAATAACATTTCTATGTGCCCTTGAATTGAATGGAATGTATATGTAGATATAAAGATAGAGATTTAAACATAGATATAAATATAAGCTTTAATTGTTGAATATAAGAGTCTATATATTTACAAAATCAAACTATTATTGATTATTACGATTTATGTTAATTTCTGAGGGATAGATGTTTAAATCCCTGTCTCTGACTATAGATTTATAAAAATCTACTTGTAATTTTGTCTTTGTTTTTAGTTTTGAGTTTTAGCTGTTAGATAAAGATTAGATCTGAATCGTGATATTCTTCTGGTAAGTAGTTTATTTTAAAATTATGTCCCTAATAAGAATACTTCATCCTTAATTATGTCTTTAAAGATGTATTTGTATAGCACAGCAGCTAACCTTTGTTAGTATTTGCCCAGTGTATCATTTCTTATCCATTATTTTTAAAGTTTTTGAGTCATTATATATTTTGAGTTACTATATTTACAAACATTTTAGAATTGATTAATTTATATCCCATTTGAGACTATTTGCTTTTTAATGTGTAGCCTTACTCCATGTATATTTATTGATTACTGACATACTCAGTTTTTAGAATCATTTAATATTATGACTTCCAATTACTATTCTTTTCCTTGTGGTTTTGTTTTTGTTTTTACTGAACCATACCCCATTGCCCTTTATTCTTGTTATTGGTTTAGATATTATACATTCTAATTCTTTTATGTTTGAAGGTTACGTTTAAATTTTAATTCACGTAGATAATAAAGCAGAAAATTAGTCATCTTTATCAGCGGTCCCCAACCTTTTTGGCACGAGGGTCCTGTTTTTTGGAAGACAGTTTTTCCACAGACCCAGGAGTGCAGCTGAGATGCAGGAGATGGTTTTGGGGTGAAACTGTTCCACCACAGATCATCAGGCACTAGTTAGATTCTCACAAGGAACGCACAACATAGACCCCTCACATGGACAGTTCATAATAGGGTTCACTCTGCTATGAGAATCTAATGCTGCTTCTGATCTGACAGGAGGCAGAGCTCAGGCAGTAGTGCCCACTGACCTGCCACTCACCTCCTGCTGTGTGACTAGGTTTCTAACAGGTCACGAACGGATACTGGTCCACAACATGGGGGTTTGGCGACCATGATCTATATGATACCAAATGATAAGTAGATCTAAGCTCTAATTCTGATTTCCTTGCTCCACTTTCTACATGATTTTTTTTTATCTGGTATTTCATATATGTATTGACTTAATATCAATAAGTTGCTCCTATTTCGTATTATTTATGGCTAGTACATATTTTGAATTACACACGTATTTGCCAATTTATTTGCACGAGTCTATTGTGAAATATAATTATTTTTATACTTCTCTCCAATCTTCTGGGTTCAGAATATTTGTAACTTAAAAAAACATTTAGAAGTTATTTCAGAAATAATCACTATTAAAATCTGTCAGTCATTCTCTATATGAAAATATATTTATTTCTCTTTCAGTCTTAAGTAATAATTAAACCAATTTTCATACGTTAGCCTCACTTTTTTAATACACTGAAAATGCCATTCTACTGTTCTGGCTCTAGAACTGACTAGTTAGGTCCAACTTGTCTGTCCTAAGTCTAGTTACACAAAACATATTTCTTTCTGGTGGATTTTTTGAGATTAATATATGTTAACCTTATAATTAAGAAAGGATTATAAAAATATAGTAGTAACATATTTACAAAGAAAACATACTAAGGTCATATTTACATTCTGATACTGGACTTGAGTTTGCTCTATTAGTGTGATTGGTTGTGTGAACCTGTGAAACAGCTTCCTTTCCATCATATTTTTACAGAGTATTTATTGACTGACTACTTAGGTCCTGGCAGTCTGTAAGTTTCTATGAGAGCAAAGTTTTAAGACATAAAATCTGCACGTAAGGAATCATTTACACTGACTTACAGATAATTGATAGTTACTTCTATTCCAGAGTAGGCATGCAAAACCAGGGGATAAGTTTCCTAAGTTCTGAGGACTTGATTGTATGTAGTGAATTTCAGATTTGGCAAAGATTTCCTCCTAAGTTATGCCTCATTTGAGCCATCATTTCTCCTTTCCATTCTCAATATTATCACTTCATTGATGTATAAATTATCTATTACTACCATACTGCTGTGTAACCAACTGCCAAGAAATTTTGTGGCTGAAAGCAAACATCATTTATTATTTATTGCACGTCTACGGATTGGCAGGAAGTTCCCCTAGTTTTGGCTGGGCTTTTTCACACATCTGTGGTCAGTTGAGTCTTGAAGGTGGCCCTGCTGATATTGGCTGAGTTTTCTCATATGCCTGTGGTTGGCTGGCTGTGGGCTGGTCTAGGTTGGCTTTCCTTTTCTCCATGTATCTTTCTCACATTTCTCCTGTAGGCTATTCTGTACATGTTCATGGAAACGCAAAGAGTACAAGAATGAAAACAGAAATATGCAGGTCATTTTCAAACTTCTTCTTGTGTTAAATTTGCTAATAACCCACTGGGTAAATAATGGAGAACAAGCTTCCAGTTAGTATAGGAGCATATTACCAAAAGGCAAGGATATGGAAAGATGGGTAAAATTAAGGCCATTTTTGGAATTCATCACCAAACTTGTTTACTGGAGTTTCTATACCTTCACAACCTATCTTTGTAAACTCAATATGGTAGTGGCTAATCTCTTGGCAACCGCCTTTCAAACAGGTAGCAATGCTAAAAATTGGTTTTGAATCCAGGTCCTTCTGATTCAAACTGTCATATTCTTTTCTACTTACAATTCTTCATCTTTTGAAAATTTGGCATGCGTGTTATTTGTGTTTTTGTTTCCATTTTTTAAGCTAGTAAGATTCTTGTGATTATAATGAAACTTAAATATCAGTCAAAGGCATAAATCAATAATATTTCTAAGCATAAATTAAGCATAAATTCTACAAAAATATTTATTGGTTTTGCTTTAGTTTCTGTTTTTTGTTTTTTCATTTTTTTCTGCAGGGCAGTATACTAATAGTACTTCTCTTGCAGCACTCTGGTTCATTGTTTTGTCTGCTGTATCACATTGGAACAGCCGGTGGTATGGGTCAAGTATTTCTCACTTTGCATCTTACTCTGCATAATGTGAGATCTTTTAGACAGCTTTTTTATCTTTATGTGTATCAATAAAAATTTACAGAAAGAGTTCATACCTTCACATTAGAAAAAAATAAGGACGCTAATTCTTCTTTGCATTTTTATATTTATTTACATAGTAAACACGGCTTGAAAATATAAATAAAACTTATTGCTTAGAAGGTCATGGCCAGGTGAGATCTACTATTAAAGCAGTTATTCTTCTGTACTGCTACCAGCATAGCTTGCATTTTAGATAAAAATAACCTTATTTTATTGCACAGAGTCATTGTTGTTTGTATTTAGTTATTTGAAGCTTATCACCTCATGCCTGAACTACTATAAGAATCCCAGAAGTAACTCCCTCATGCCCTTGCCCGTATCCCCACCTCTCAGGTACATACAACCTTTAGTCTATATCCTCTTTCTTCAATCCTTCATATTACACAAGAAATATTATTTATAAACTTTTCTCTTTTTTTATCTAGTTCATAACTCACCTAAAATACCCACAGGCTCATTTGTAAGCTGGCAAACATTCTCCATGTACATTGATTGCAACATTAAGTAAAATTCATTTTCGTCCTCTACCTTAGACCACGAATTGCCTTTCTATAAACTTGGTGCCACCATTTTCTCATTTCCCTAAGCCAAAGTCTCACCTGATGGACACACACTGGGGATATATGATGATACAGAACGCAGACATTATGCCTCAAAACATTTTATTATGCATGGATTATAGGTAGCTGATGCCCAAAATTCAGATAATTGGAAACATCAAAATGTTTAAATGGATTTTGAAGGATAGCTGATTCATTTAAATGTAGCACAAATTATTTGAAAATGACAAATTATCTACTTCTTAAAATGAAAATGAGAAATGTACTTGTGCATGCTTTCAATTCTAACATTTAAATGACATTGTAGAGTGATTTTTCTAAATGTAATGCTGAATTTTTATTTTATGTTGTTTATTCACTAAAATAGTTAAGCACTTAAAATATTTCAGCCACATATAAAACAAATTTAAGTTTCATTACATCTGGTAATACGTTGCAAAATAAAAGTTCATTGTAGAATATGTTTGGCAATAAATTATAAAAGCTTAATAAAATAAAGATTTTATAAATAAATGCATGTTACATAATACATTGGATAATAAATTATTAAAGCTTTCAAGTAAATTTCACAATGATCAATTATAACCTGGAAAAATATTAGAAATTTAGAAGTATTCAAAAAATTTGGAATATGAAACGATAAGCATAGTATTCCAAGTGCTGAAAATCTCACAAACAAAAGTTTAAATTTGGTAATGTGTCTGATACATGCTGTGATATGGTATAATGCCCATGATGATCAATAGATACTGTTTATGATAATGCCCTGTGAAATAAAACTTTTTTGTTACCTTTCCTTTTTTCTACATGTAACAGATGGGACTCCTGCTTCATTTGCTTAAATTACTGCAGCGATCATAAATTTTTGGTGTGAAGGTCCAAACAGGGCCCCCCTTTTTAAAAGAAACTATTATGTAACTTCATGTTTGCCTTTATGAAATGTAATTAATACTTTTCCTACTGTAACCTCTTCCATGAAGGCAAGGTCTTACTACTGATGATCGTTAGATGTATATATCAGACATTATATAGTCAAACCATATATTATGGGGCATATACATTGTAGAGCATACTTTATATATATACACAATACTACATATACTATATATATATATATATACACACACACACACACACATAGTACAGTAAAGTTTTGCTGAAGTTGTTTGAATTAGCAAAGACATAACTAATATGAAGAACCCCCCCAAAAAAGTCAAGGAAGCTTGGGAAAAGAGTGTTCCTGGCAAAAGAAACCTGAGTTTAAAGGCTTTGAGTCTTGGAGGGTTGGAGAAATGAGAATATGGCAATGGTGGCTGAAACGGAATGCAGCTGGAAGAATTACAGTAGATGGGCCAGGAAAGGTACAGAGCACAGGTTCTATAAGACATTGTAGGATAAAGTAAGAGTCCGGATTATTTTCAAAGAGTAGTGAAACATTATTACCTTGTGTTCAAAAAAAGAATTATGTGATATAATGTACATATTTAAAGGCAACTTTGTGTAGAGTGTTCTATTGTGTAGAGAATAGACTGTTAGGAGTAAAAGTAGAAATTTTGCCCAGTGACAGACACTGGTGTCCCAGACAAGGGTAGAGACAGAGTTATATTTTGGAGCTACAGAGACTGTGCTTGCTGATAAATTAGAAAGAGGGATAACTTATTCTATTTTATGGAATAAAGAGTTGCTTGATTCTAAAAAAAAAGGGGAGAAGGAAGAGGTGCAGGAGGTGTAGACACAGAGAATAAGAAGAATCTAATAAAAACTATCTAGTCATTTGGCTTCAGTAACTGGGTGACTATCTGAGGAATTACACCAAAGGGCAAGAAATGGCTGACTAATACACGGTTTGGGCACGTGTAAATCACACGTATTATTTTGGGCATGTAATTGAGATTGTCAACTAGATGATTATACTTGAGCTTGAAATATGATGTTGATTATTAAATATCTGCAAAAACATTTTATATGATTGATAGTATATTAAATACAGAACACTTAAGTAACATAGTTATGGTTTTATTAATTTAAATAATCATAGTTCAAACCCCAAGCTGACTCTCAAGGTAAGTTTGGTTGGTTTGTACCACTCTGCACTATGCCTAACCTGCAATGAAAGTTCCAACATATATTCAGAAAGCAGTAACTTAAGCGAGAGTGTGACCAGTAAAATTTATAACTGAGAACACAGACCTCTTTTTTGGCTGGTGGAATGCATTAAGTCATTCTAGGAGAAACAGTTGGCGGGTTGAAGAGGTAGAATTTCAATAGGTAAAGTTGGTGGCAAAGAGAGAATGTGGGGATGGGTAAGGCAAAGGAGAAGGTGGAATGTTGATGCTAGATACTGGCTGTTATGGTAAAGAAATTACATTTTCTTCTGAAAAGAAAAAGCTCTGTAAGTTTTTGATTAGGGTTAGATGGCTGGCCATATGAAAGTATTAATAATGTACAGCATATGTCCCTCTTATAGAAAACCATTAAAGGTCTAAACCAAATGGACCAAAATTCACCTATTTTACATGTGATAAACTTGAAATTGAAATGAAAGTTTACTCACAAAAGATTATATAAATAGCTAATGGGTAATCCAGAATTAGAACTCAGGTGTCATGGTATATTGATTAAATATTTCTTGTATTCCTAGAGTGTAGTGACTATTCACAGGCAAAATCATTATAGCACACTGCAGCCTCAAAGTCCCAGTCTCAAGTAATCCTCTCACCTCAGCCTCCAGAGTAGCAATGACTACAGGTGTGCACCACTGTACCCAGCTATGGCATGGATTATTCAGAATTGTCAAATTCTATTAGAAAGGATCCTTCCTCCCTATCTTATGCAGAATATTTAACTTGATTACTATTAATATGTGAAAGTTTTATGTTATACTCATGTATTAGTTTGTTCCCACACTGCTATAAAGAAATATCTGAGACTGAGTAATTTATAAAGGAAAGAGGTTTAATTGACTCACAGTTCCTCATGGCTAGGAAAGGCTCAGGAAACATAAAATCACGGCGGAAGGGGAAGCAGGCATGCCTTACAAGGTGGCAGGAGGGAGACAGCAAGTAAAAGCAGGGAAAACTGCCTTATAAAACGATGAGATCTTGTGATAACTCACTATCACAAGAACAGTATAGGGGAAACCAGCCCTATGATCTAATCACTGCCCCCTGGGTCCCTCCGTCCACACTTGGGTATTATGGGGATTACAATTCAAGATAAGATTTGCATGGGGTCATGGAACCAAACCATGTCATTCCATCCCTGGCCCCTCCCAAATCTCACATCCTCACATTTATAAACACAATCATGCCTTCCCAACAGTCCCCCAAAGTCTTATCTCATTCCAGCATTAATCCAAAAATCCATAGTCCAAAGTTACATCTGAGACAAGGCAAATCCCTTCTGCCTATAAGCCTGTAAAATTAAAAGCAAGTTAGGTACCTTCTGGATACAATGGGGTTACAGGCATTGGGTAAACATTCCTATTTCAAAAGAGAGTAATTGGCTAAAACAAAGAGTTTATAGGCCCCATCCAAGCCCAAAATCCAGTGATGCAGTCATTAAATCTTAAAGCTCCTAATTCGTCTTCTTTGACTCCATGTCTTACATCCAAGTCATGCTGAAGTGGGCTCCCATGGTCTTGGGCAGCTCTGTTCCTATGGCTTTGTAAGGTACAGCCCCCCTCCTGGCTGCTTTCATGGGCTGGTGTTGAGTGTCTGTGGCTTTTCTAGGCATGCAGTGCAGGCTCTTGGTGGATCTACCATTCTGGGATCTGGAGAAGGGTGGCCCTCTTCTCACAGCTCCACTAGGCAGTGCCCCTGTGGGGGCTCCAATCCCACATTTCCCTTCTGCACTGCCCTAGCAGAAGTTCGTCATGAGGGCTCTGCCTCTGCAGCAAACTTCTGCCCGGACATCCAGGTGACTCCATACATCCTCTGAAATCTAGTTGGAGGTTCCCTAACCTCAATTCTTCACTTCTGTGCACCTGCAGGCCCAACACCACATGTAAGCTGCAAAGACTTGAGGCTTGCACCTTCTGAAGCCATGGCCCAAGCTATACACTGGCACCTTTTAGCCATAGCTGGGCCACAGTGTGCCAGGTCCAGAGGGCACACAGCGCAGCAGTGGGGCCCAGCCCAGGAAACCATTTTTCCCACCTAACCCTCTGGTTCTGTGATGGGAGGACTTGCCATCAAGATCTCTGACATATCTTGGAGACATTTTCCCCATTGTCTTGGTAATTAACATTTGGCTCCTTGTTACTTATGCAAATCCCTGTGCTGGCTTGATTTTCTCTCCAGAAAATGGGTTTTTCTTTTCTATCGTATCATCAGGCTGCAAACTTTCCAAGCATTTATGCTCTGCTTCCCTTTTAAATATAAGCTCCAATTTCAGATCATCTCCCTCAAATTCAAAGATCCACAGATCTCTAGGGCAGGGGCAAAATGCTACCAGTCTCTTTGCTAAAGCATAGCAAGAGTGACCTTTGCTCCAACTCCCAAAAAGTTCCTCATCTCCCTCTGAGACCACCACATCCTGTACCTTATTGTCCATATCACTGTCAGCATTTTGGTCAAAGCCATTCAACAAGGACCTAGGAAGCTCCAGATTTTCACACATCCTCTTGTCTTCTTCTGAGCCCTACAAACTGTTGCAATCTCTGCCTGTTATGCCGTTCCAAAGTAGCCTCCACATTTTTGGGTATCTTTACAGCAGTAACCCACTCTACAGCTACCAATTTATGGTATTATTCCATTCTCACACTGCTTAAAGAAATACCCCAGACTGGGTAATTTATAAAGGAAAGAGGTTTAATTGACTCACAGTTCCACATGGCTGGGGTGGCCTCAGGAAGAAGCGATGCATGCATTACATGGTGGCGGGAAAGAGACAGCAAACAAAAGCATGGAAAACTGCCTTATAAAACCATCGGATCTCATGGGCACTCACTCAATATCATGGAAACAGCATATGGGAAACCGCCCCCATGATCCAATCACTTCCCACCTCGGCCCCTCCCTTGACACGTGAGGATTATGAGGATTACAATTCAAGATGAGATTCATGTGGGGACACAGAGCCAAATCATATCAATACCATTATGAATCTAATAATATTATTTATCAACAGATTTTAATCTAATAAAATGAGATATTTATTGTTAAAAGATAATTATTAATGCATATTATATACATAAAATGTTGGTTTGTTACTAGAAATGTTACTTCAAAAGAGGAAGAAGAATCAATTACTAATCTGACTTGGACTAAAATTCCACATATCTTTGTCATAGCATTTAACCAATGTATGATATTTATTTGCCCATCTTGGAGATGTTACTTTTATATCTGCATTCCTTAGTTTAATACTAGATATGTTATATTTTCTGAAAAAGTACTACAAATCATTTGGATTATCCAAAAATACATGATTATCATTAGCAGCACCACTACTTTCGGGTGCTGTGACTTGTCTGAGGCCTGCCTCTTTCGTTTGTTTTATTTGAAAGTGATTGAAATCCAAAAGCAATCAGTCTACCCCAAAGGAAGATTTATGATTAACACACTGGGACACATGTGAATGACCCAGGGCAATAAGGGGCCTAGATGGGGCATTAGCTTCTTAATATGGTCCAAGTATCCAGAGTCCTCACTCAGAAAGACATTAATTTGTCCAGCCTGAATGGAGTATCTAGCCACAAACAAATTTTATCTGCTAAGGGTCATGGACATGTTTTGATATGGGATGCCTATTACCATAACCATTCAAATAACTGAAATTTGGAGATCAATTTGATGAGTTGTCAATTCAAACAAAATTAAGTGCTGAAAGCCGCTTTCCTAAGTAATCAATTTTCCAGTTGATTAATATGTAAAAATTTCCAATTGTTAAATACATAAAATTCACCAAATATACTAGTTATCAAAAATGTTTCCAACAGGTTTGATGGGTCAGTTAACAGCTTTAACAAGGATGTATATATTTCATCACTCCTGACACATAATTTAATATATGCACACAGAGACACATCTATACATATACATGTATCTTCATAAATATTAACTTTCTAATGACAATTTTAAATATAAACTGAACCTAATTAATATTATAGTTTGTTCCCAAAGATAACACATTATACCTGACATACTTTAAACTTGGAAAGTTAAAAAAAATCTAAAAGCTTCTAAAAGATATCTAAAGTAGCTGAAAGAATCACATTATTTATTAAATGCTGGAAGTTTGGTTTTTAACAAGAAGCAATTGGAAACATTGACTTGTTAGCCGTGAAAAGAAAGATTCAATATCAAAGAATAAAAGTGTCCAAGTAGGGAAACAAGGGATGGATGCCCTGGAGGGAAAACTATAATGGACCCCATGATAGAAATGGACTAGAAAGTCACAGGAGCAACCACATCACATAATAAATTGTTGCAACTAATTTCTAAATGAAACAAGTGAAATTTAAAATGCTACCCAAAATTTCCAGATGAATCTTTAAACTAAAATAAAGTGTAGTTGAGTTTGGTTTTTTAATTATATGAACCTGAAAATTTCCCATATAAAATAACGATGCTTTGGTTACAGAACATACCATTTGCATTTTGAAAGAAATATATACACATATTTAGAATTTTAATATGAGTACTTTGAGTTGTAATGTTCATAAAGTTATATTTCAGTAGTGGCAACATAAATTGTATATTCCTGTTAAGCTCTTAAAATGTTCCTGTTAAAGCATTTAAATTATTGTGTTAATTTGCTAAAATCATAACCAAATTTCACAAATGTGTTAAATTGGTCATTTAGCAAAATATTCGTCAGGAAGATTGGTTTTTGGCAGAATTACTATGAGGCAAACTGAATTTCAGTAATTTGGTTTGGTAAATTTATCTTCAGCAAATTGGCTTGACTTCATGCATGGTTGGGGGATAATGTTTATTCCTATGGATGTCTCCTACACAAAGATCTCAAATCATGCCAGTGGTAGAATACGAACAAATGACACTCCTCATATCCCTATCTCTAGCTGAGCAGATAGCCTTTCTCTTTTTTGTGGTAGAAAAATCATTGACATGCCAGTAAGCTAAAAATGTCATGCTCCCTGGTGGGACTGCTAAAGGAGTTAAAACAAATCGAGTATTTAAATAATGCCTTTGGGGCACCTTTATTTATTT
Source organism: Symphalangus syndactylus (assembly GCF_028878055.3). NCBI lineage: Eukaryota > Metazoa > Chordata > Mammalia > Primates > Hylobatidae > Symphalangus > Symphalangus syndactylus. The sequence continues at coordinate 10,497,714 of NC_072442.2, read as the reverse complement.
CCCCTGCAGTCAATCCAGTTTTTAGCTTCATCCCCATTATGATTCAAATACTAACTCTGCCAGAAGGCTTGCCATCACATGGAAATAACCATGGCCTTTGTTAAATCCCTTTGCTTCTGTAGCTTGCTTCAAAACTTGGCAGAACAGAGGAGGAAGCTGCAAGCTGCTGATGCTGGTGTTCTCGCACTGCTGCCATCAGTTAGGCTACATCTGGTTCTTCAGTGCCCAGTTCTCTAGGATCTGGGGTCAATTCTAAACCCTCCTGTGGGCTCAGATCTTACCGGGGAAAATGTCTGACAAAATTCTGGCAGAGGCATTATCTGAACACTCCCTGCCAAAACCTCTGCTGTGAGCAATGCAAAACCTGGCCAGCCTTGAGAAGGGTTGGCCAAGTTCCAACCCTTGGAATAACCCACATGTTCTACCTACTGTGCCATTTGGACTGCTGCCAAATGCAACATCATCTGCCAAGAGCAATGTATGCCTCTGTGCCTCCCAGTGGACCGCCTCCAGGAATCAGGACACCGTTTTCTTCCTCTACATTTGCATGCCCTGCATCCTGTGGTCCCTATTCAGCCCCAACTGTGCCATGCCCCACAAGACCATATTCTACATCATATGTGTCCCTTCCAAAGGTACCTAGACTACAGGGTGAACACACAGATCCAGCTCTAGCTGCTCTTTAGGTCCATAGGGATCCATGTCTTGTGAATATTAACCACCAGGAATGGGAGGGCATTATCTCACCCCTAATATGCCATATCCCTCTCCAGGGCCACATCCTGTTCCTCCTCCTCCCCAAGCACCAGGGCCAGCACCACCTGTTTCAGAGGACACTGTTTTGCCAGGAGCCTGCAGATTACCCTCACCATATTCTGACCATGCAGAAGCATATCCTACACCAGGACTCTGATTCCCAATAATCTTTTCCAAGTGCCCCCAGGACCTTCTGGAGCTCCACCGATGCCTGGTGGCCCTCATTCTTACTATTAGGTTAACAATAGATGAAGACATGATCTTTGCTTTTTTAAGTAGATGTATATAAGCACAAATGCATATATAAAAATTGCTGGCTTCACTTTTCTTAAAGGGTATTCCAGAAAGAACAACCTTTGTACCTCTCAGAGAAGATACCTGTCTCTTATACTTGGATATGTAGTACATTTGATGGATATAATCAGATAATGTAGAAGTAAATAATTCAAATGTGATTTTTATTTAGTTTTCATTGAAAGTTAGACATGATTAAGGATTGAATAGCTCTTTTATACAAATTGTTTAAATTATAAAACTATGCACAAATCTAAACTGATGTGGATTATTGTTACAAACTGAAACTTTATTGGCAAATTATTTCAAGTATTTTTGTATAATTACCCCCCCCAATAAATAAACTTTGAACACATTCACATTATGTCTTAACCAAATGATGCCTTTCAACATTTTGAACTGCTTCATTTATAGAATAAACAAACCTGTTTCTCTTGAGGTTATATTTTGGGTACATATTTAATATTGTCAGTGATTATTGTCAGATGTTGAGTTCATTAGCCAGCCAGTATTCACTTTTATCCTTGATCTTTCAGTAAAATCTTTTTTTGTATTTGTTTTATTTTTAGCCATATGGGTCATACAGCACTCAAATCTGCCATTTAAGGAAATTAACTTCTTTTCTTTTTAATCCAGGCCAACATGTATGGAAATTATATTCTTAGAGAATTGATGATCTCTTCATATTGCTTTGGAATAGATTATGAAATTTTCAGATTGCTTTGGGAAGAATTCAAGTAAGGAAATAATTCTCTCGTTTGTTTTAAACCTCACACTATATAAACTGTAGGAACTGGTTTATTGGAAGAAGTAATTTTCATGCCCACAAAACCTGAGGCATTTATTCTGCCTAGACTATTCCCTGTAGTCCCTCTCCTACCCAGTTCTTTAGAAGAAGTATTTCTCTTGATTCCTCTCTGATACAGAAAACTGGCACATTCTAGAGGTCTATCATAAAAACACACAGCAGTTACGTCTAGAGAGCCTTAAGTCATATGGACATGACTCTTCTCTTTGGTACAAGTGTGAATCAAAATATGCCTCTATCTTTCAGAGTCTGGTTAAACTGTGTCATTTTCTCTTATGTAGTTGCCTGGATCTGCTTATAAAGTGCTTATGATTAACAGTTCAGTTCTATATTTGGTGACAGGTAAATAAGTAGACTTGAATGTTGTCTTTGAAAAAAAAATCCTCTAGCTTTAGCACTGAAAATAATAACAAATTGTAGATCTTTGCAACTGAGTTTAAAACTTTAAAATGGTGGAGCAAAGTGTCTACTTAGGTTTAACATTAAGGCAGGTGCTTAATACAACTTCAGAAAATTCTAAAGGCAATGATGAATATTTCAATGCCATAGATAAAAATCCATGTTTGGTCCTAACAGATGACCTTAAGAAGAGGGGGCGCCTTTTGTGTGTGAATGTGTATGCGTGTGTTCATGTATATGCATATGCATGCAGGCATGCATGTGTGTAGGCAAGTGATTGTGTTTTTAAGTTACAGATGTGATATTCGGTCATCCAAAATAAAAATAACAAAGTCAGAGGTCACCCAAAATTTGAGAAAACAGCATTCTTTTAAAATGAGGCCACCAGTCACTGACTCAGCTGATCTAAATTAGTATTAAACTAAATTAGTATTTGTACATGCTCTCATAGACACCAAAACTGCAGCAGTGAGCAAAATAGACAGAAATCAAGTCTTAACAAGCTTGCATTAGAGTAGGAAAAATAATAACGCAGAAAAAAACTAATTAAAATGTATAGCATGTCAACTAGTTGTGGAAGTCAGTGTGGCGATTCCTCAGGGATCTAGAACTAGAAATACCATTTGACCCAGCCATCCCATTACTGGGTATATACCCAAAGGACTATAAATCATGCTGCTATAAAGACACATGCACACGTATGTTTATTGCGGCACTATTCACAATAGCAAAGAGTTGGAACCAACCCAAATGTCCAACAACGATAGACTGGATTAAGAAAATGTGGCACATATACACCATGGAATACTATGCAGCCATAAAAAATGATGAGTTCGTGTCCCTTGTAGGGACATGGATGAAACTGGAAAACATCATTCTCAGTAAACTATCGCAAGGACAAAAAACCAAACACCGCATGTTCTCACTCATAGGTGGGAATTGAACAATGAGAACTCATGGACACAGGAAGGGGAACATCACGCTCCAGGGACTGTTGTGGGGTGGGGGGAGGGGGGAGGGACAGCATTAGGAGATACACCTAATGCTAAATGACGAGTTAATGGGTGCAGGAAATCAACATGGCACATGGATACATATGTAACAAACCTGCACATTGTGCACATGTACCCTAAAACCCTAAAGTATAATAAAAAAAAAAAAAAATGTATAGCATGTCAAGTGGTGTTAACAGCTAAGAAAAGAACTATACAGGCAAGTGGATAGGTGGCGCCCAGGTGGGTAGGGGTGGGTGGGTGTGGGTGTGTGTGTGTGCACGTGCACGCGCACGCGCACATGTGTACAATTGTGGCTATGTGATCAATGTTAGCCTTACTCAGAAAGCAAGACCTGGAAGACTTGAGAACTTCAAACATGGAGGGTTCATGGAGAAAAGTACTCCAGGGAAAAGGAAGAGTAAGTACAAATGCTCTAAAACAGGGGCTTGTCTGACACATTCCAGGAAGAGTAATGAGGTCAGTGCAGTTGGAGGGTAAGGGGAATATAAGACGAGATCAGGGAGATGAGTAGGGGCCAGATTGTATGGGAGCTTGAAGTCCTTATAAGGAATCCACTGTAGGGAATCATCACAAGGACTTGCAGGCCTCTTAGACAGTTTTCTCTCCTTCATCCCTGACATTCAATAAATCAATAAATTCTATAGATCTACTCCAGGAATGTCCGAATAATTCCTTTGCTTCTCTCGCCTTCTACCATCACTGCACTAGATCAGCTTTCATCATTTCTTGCTTGGGCAATTTCAGTAGCCGTCATGTTGGGCAACCTGATTTTTCTGTCCTCCCCATTGGCACTAGAGAAGTCTTCCTTAATCTCTTTAAAATCACAAATCTCATCACATGAAAACTTAAACACATTTTCATTGCAACACGATAAGCCCAAAGGCTAACATGATATTCACAAACATGGTGGACAATCTTGTCTTAACTTTTCAGTTTTATCCCCAGTTGGTACATTCACCCCCAACCTCTCTATACCTACAACAATCCACTCATATTTAATTTGAATTAGATAACTGTTTCTCTGCAATACCAGGCCTCAGTACTTTTGATCTCAAATAGTATTTTGCATTTTCTTGTATTTCTTAATAATCTTTAGGCATTGGACTCCATGTGTTGTTTCTGTCTGTGTTACAAAGATGTTTTCTACATGTGGCTTTATGCTGCATATTCAACCTAATAGACTATTTCTGGGTATCTGTGGAGGGCAAGAGTGGTGAGATCACCATGATACTCCTATCAGAATCATTAAACTGCTTGATAATATAGAATAATCAACGGGCACCTGTGATGACAGCAAATTTATAGGTACATAACATATTTAAGAACATGGGCCCTGGAGTCAGATTATTTGATATTGGGAAAGAGACTTAAATTCCTTTGTGTAAACTAAAATTAATAACGATGCCAAATTGGTTATTACCAAGATTATCGCAGTTCCTGTCACATCACATATTCTCAATAAATATTTGCTACAGTAGTCTCCCCTTATCCACAGGGAATACGTTCCAAATCCCCTACTGGATGCCTGAAACCAAACTTCATGTGTAGTGTACGCCAATTTCTTTTCCTTCTTCACTTTAATGGAAAGAAGATTCATTCTTATGATAGATCTTAGCAACCTCATCATACATTTTATTCCTTTCCTTAGTAATTAAATGAAGAACTTTATTGTTTTCACTTAAAGGAAACATTTTACAGCTTCTCTTTGGCATGTTTGGATTGCCAGCATTACTACTCTTGTCCTTTGATATCACTATTGAGTAAAATAAGGGTTACTTGAACACAAGCACTGCAATACCATGAAAGTCGATCTGATAATGCAGATGGCTACAAAGTGACCAACAGGCAGGTAGCATATAAAGCTCAGATGTTCTGGACAAAGGGGTGATTTACATCCAGGGTGAAGCAGAGTGTGAGATTTCATCAAACTACTCAGAATGGCACAGAACTTAAAACTAGTGAGTTGTTTATTTCTGGAACTGTTTTTTTTTTAATGGGAGTCTCGCTCTGTCACCAGGCTGGAGTGTAGTGGTGCGATCTCAGCTCACTGCAACCTTCGCCTCGCAGGTTCAAGTGATTCTCCTGTCTCAGCCTCCCAGAATTTTTCATTTTATATTTTCAGATCCCAGCTGACCATGGGTAACAAACCACAGAAGGCAAAACAGGAGATAAGTGAGGACTAATGTATAGTGAATATTATAAGCCAGGTTTACCATTAAAAAGGTAGGGAATGAATTCACCCTGCTAAGATACAGTCTTGCGAAGGGAAAACATATGGGGTCAAGTGAAAGGTGTTGGATGGTTCAGAGAAAGATGAATACTGTTTCTGTAATGAGAGACTCCCAAAATAGATATAGGCACAACATTGATTCACTTGCTACACCCATGAGTTTATAAATTATTTGGGCAGTTTCAGGGCTTCTGGGCACCCCATTCAGAGATGGCCATAGCATACTAAACCAGCAACCACATACCTACGACATGAGATCCATTTTTGATATACTGGGGGAGTTCTTACTACTTGGAAACAAAGTTAGTCAAAGAAGAGAATTTGTCTTGTGGGTTTAGAGCCATAAAATGACATTTTGCACTATTTCATAATTCAATTCTATTCCAATGTTTGTGCAGCCAAGATAATTACTTGCTATTATATATATTCCTGGAGCCTATTTCAAGGAATGATATATAATAGGACTCAATAAGGTTTTGCTCAATGAATTAATGCTGAATCTTCACTTCCTCTTGGCAATCAATATTTTAATTACATTGGTGGCAGTTATGGTTAATTCATGAAGCACTAATGGGAAACAAGCACACTCCACAGGAAGAAAATATAGAGCAGAATGCAACAAATAGCATTATGGATACCATTAGGTAAATATATTAGTCTCTCTTCCCACCCTGTCCCATCGCCTGTGTAGTATAATCTAAATCCCATACGGCATAAACCAGCAGGGCTAAACACCTTCTGTTAGTGTCATTTCTGTTCATTTTACAAATCTAGCAGTCGTTGAAGCTCAAAATTGTGTTCATAACTTTGACTCCCCATTTACCCTCCCTGTTACTTTAATCAACTTACTGAGTTAAAGTTATGAGTTAAAGTATCATTGATAAAGTATCAATGTGCTCAAGTTTTGCTGTGAGGACAGACAAGTGAGCAGAAAAAATAAATGCTTGAGAAATACATAGAGAACTCTGCAGACGTAGGATATGAAACCTGGGCTGGATCTTAAAGGATGAACCAGGCCAAATTACCTTCATAATACATCCTTCTGAAATATTTGGTGTCAATACACTTTTTCCTGGCAATCTGTTTCAGATGTTATTTTTAAGGTAAGTATTATTTATCTTCACAGATATATTACATCTCATGAAACCTTTATGCTGCACTCCATGTTGTATGAAAATGGCATGAAGATGTGACAGGTGGAATAACCATCCTTCTGGGTTTGATGAGAAAGTCCTGATCTATACCTGTTATCCAGTTTAATTAATAATAATATCCTCTCCATCCCTAGAGTATTTTGGCTTAAGCAATAAATTATATGGTCACCCTAAAAAAGACTGACCAAAATGGTCTTAATGTTTTCTTGAGCTTGAACTAGACTAAGTTATAGACAGGCCTTACCCTGCCTCTTGGCCCCTGACTTCTATCTTATCACTGACTCCCACCCTTAACTACAGCACCTTGGCCTAACTACAGCAGCTTCTCCTCTCCGTTTTCTTTTTTTTTCTTTTTTTTTTTTTAATTATACTTTAAGTTTTAGGGTACATGTGCACAACGTGCAGGTTTTTTACATATGTATACATATGCCATGTTGGTGTGCTGCACCCATTAACTCATCATTTACATTAGACATACCTCTTAATGCTATCCCTCCCCACCTTCCCCACCCCACAACAGGCCCCAGTGTGTGATGTTTCCCTTCCTGTGTCCAAGTGTTCTCATTGTTCAATTCCCACCTAGGAGTGAGAACATGCGGTGTTTGGTTTTTTTGTCCTTGGGATAGTTTGCTGAGAATGATGTTTTCCAATTTCATCCATGTCCCTACAAAGGACATGAACTCATCATTTTTTATAGCTGCATAGTATTCTATAGTGTATATGTGCCACATTTTCTTAATCCAGTCTATCGTTGTTGGACATTTGGGTTGGTTCCAAGTCTTTGCTATTGTGAATAGTCCCGCAATAAACATACATGTGCATGTGTCTTTATAGCAGCATGATTTATAGTCCTTTGGGTATATACCCAGTAATGGGATGGCTGGGTCAAATGGTATTCCTAGTTCTAGATCCCTGAGGAATCGCCACACTGACTTCCACAATGGTTGAACTAGTTTACAGTCCCACCAACAGTGTAAAAGTGTTCCTATTTCTCCACATCCTCTCCAGCACCTGTTGTTTCCTGACTTTTTAATGATGGCCATTCTAACTGGGGTGAGATGGTATCTCACTGTGGTTTTGATTTGCATTTCTCTGATGGCCAGTGATGATGAGCATTTTTGCATGTGTTTTTTGGCTGCATAAATGTCTTCTTTTGAGAAGTGTCTGTTCATGTCCTTTGCCCACTTTTTGATGGGGTTGTTTGTTTTTTTCTTGTAAAATTGTTTGAGTTCATTGTAGATTCTGGATATTAGCCCTTTGTCAGATGAGTAGATTGCAAAAATTTTCTCCCATTCTGTAGGTTGCCTGTTCACTCTGATGGTAGTTTCTTTTGCTGTGCAGAAGCTCTTTAGTTTAATTAGATCCCATTTGTCAATTCTGGCTTTTGTTGCCATTGCTTTTGGTGTTTTAGACATGAAGTCCTTGCCCACGCCTATGTCCTGAATGGTATTGCCTAGGTTTTCTTCTAGGGTTTTTATGGTTTTAGGTCTAACATTTAAGTCTTTAATCCATCTTGAATTAATTTTTGTATAAGGTGTAAGGAAGGGATCCAGTTGCAGCTTTCTACATATGGCTAGCCAGTTTTCCCAGCACCATTTATTAAATAGGGAATCCTTTCCCCATTTCTTGTTTTTGTCAGGTTTGTCAAAGATCAGATAGTTGTAGATATGTGGCATCATTTCTGAGGGCTCTGTTCTGTTCCATTGATCTATGTCTCTGTTGTGGTACCAGTACCATGCTGTTTTGGTTACTGTAGCCTTGTAGTATAGTTTGAAGTCAGGTAGCGTGATGCCTCCAGCTTTGTTCTTTTGGCTTAGGATTGACTTGGTGATGCAGGCTCTTTTTTGGTTCCATATGAACTTTAAAGTAGTTTTTTTCCAATTCTGTGAAGAAAGTCATTGGTAGCTTGATGGGGATGGCATTGAATCTATAAATTACCTTGGGCAGTATGGCCATTTTCACGATATTGATTCTTCCAACCCATGAGCATGGAATGTTCTTCCATTTGTTTGTATCCTCTTTTATTTCATTGAGCAGTGGTTTGTAGTTCTCCTTGAAGAGGTCCTTCCCGTCCCTTGTAAGTTGGATTCCTAGGTATTTTATTCTCTTTGAAGCAATTGTGAATGGGAGTTCACTCATGATTTGGCTCTCTGTTTGTCTGTGATTGGTGTACAAGAATGCTTGTGATTTTTGTACATTGATTTTGTATCCTGAGACTTTGCTGAAGTTGCTAATCAGCTTAAGGAGATTTTGGGCTGAGACAATGGGGTTTTCTAGATATAAAATCATGTCATCTGCAAACAGGGACAATTTGACTTCCTCTTCTCCTAATTGAATACCCTTTATTTCCTTCTCCTGCCTGATTGCCCTGGCCAGAACTTCCAGCACTATGTTGAACAGGAGTGGTGAGAGAGGGCATCCCTGTCTTATGCCAGTTTTCCAAGGGAATGCTTCCAGTTTTTGCCCATTCAGTATGATATTGGCTGTGGGTTTGTCATAGATAGCTCTTATTATTTTGAGATATGTCCCATCAATACCTAATTTATTGAGAGTTTTTAGCATGAAGGGTTGTTGAATTTTGTCAAAAGGCCTTTTCTGCATCTATTGAGATAATCATGTGGTTTTTGTCTTTGGTTCTGTTTATATGCTGGATTACATTTATTGATTTGCATATGTTGAATCAGCCTTGCATCCCAGGGATGAAGCCCACTTGATCATGGTGGAAATTTATAGCACTAAATGCCCACAAGAGAATGCAGGAAAGATCCAAAATTGACACCCTAACATCACAATTAAAAGAACTAGAAAAGCAAGAGCAAACACATTCAAAAGCTAGCAGAAGGCTAGAAATAACTAAAATCAGAGCAGAACTGAAGGAAATAGAGACACAAAAAACCCTTCAAAAAATTAATGAATCCAGGAGCTGGTTTTTTGAAAAGATCAACAAAATTGATAGACTGCTAGCAAGACTAATAAAGAAGAAAAGAGAGAAGAATCAAATAGATGCAATAAAAAATGAAAAAGGGGATATCACCCCCAATCTCACAGAAGTACAATCTACCATCAGAGAATACTACAAACACCTCTATGCAAATAAACTAGAAAATCTAGAAGAAATGGATAAATTCCTCGATGACTACACCCTCCCAAGACTAAACCAGGAAGAAGTTGAATCTCTGAACAGACCAATAACAGGCTCTGAAATTGTGGCAATAATCAATAGCCTACCAACCAAAAACAGTCCAGGACCTGAATGGATTCACGGCCGAATTCTACCAAAGGTACAAGGAGGAACTGGTACCATTCCTTCTGAAACTATTCCAATTGATAGAAAAAGAGGGAATCCTCCCTAACACATTTTATGAGGCCAGCATCGTCCTGACACCAAAGCCTGGCAGAGACATAACCAAAGAAGAGAATTTCAGACCAATATCCTTGATGAACATTGATGCAAAAATCCTCAATAAAATACTGGCAAACCGAATCCAGCAGCACATCAAAAAGCTTATCCACCAAGATCAAGTGGGCTGCTAAATTTCTTGTAAGAGGTCACTTGATATTTCCATTTCTCCAACTTCTACCTAGGCAAAACCCAAAATGTGCCATTACAATGTGGCTTTCACCCTTATTGCTTGCCTACTCTGTAATTTTACCCTCTAGTTATTATTTTTTCATTAATCTTTACTGAAATAAAATATACATATATAATTTACCACCCTTACGATTTAAAAATGTATGCTTCAGTAGTCCTAATACTTTTATATCTTTTTTTCTTCTTCTTTTACCCCTTCAACCCTCCTCTAATTACCTTCTAATGGCAAAATCCAATAGACTTCCTAGACTCCAAAACTGGATGCAAAGTAGAGTCTTACAATAATACACATTTAGGCCTTGGTACTAAAATCCAAAGTCTACCCCTCTCTGAATCTAAATTTTATTCTTTTAATTAGTATAGAAAAGGCATTGAAAATATTGTTGTGTGTCAGAAACACTCATCAACCTTACAAAGTGTTCAACATACACTGAAACATATGTTTAACAATTTGAGTTAACACTTGTGAATTTCAGAGAATGAAGAAACAAATTTCACCTAACAATATTTAAGTTATATTGATGTTGGCTTAAATAGAAAAATAAATAAGATGAAGGAAATAATGCTATTTGAGGAAAAAGAAAATGATTTCTATGTTTCACTTATTTCAGCCTTTAATACAGTATATGATAAAGGATCTTTAACATACTAAATTACAGTATCAATTTATGTTATAATAATTATTTTCTGTTTCTTGTTACAATCGAATTCTGGTTATCTTATTTTCAGTTGAGCAAAGGATGCTTACTGTTCTTATGGGTTATTTGCATACATTTAAATATACTTGGATAGAGAGAAATTTCAGAGTTCTTACTATATTTTTCTAACAGTATAAAGTCAAGGCTTTAAAAAATTAATTTATATTAAAAATATTGCATGAAGTCATTATCAAGTGGGAATAATTACCTCTAAAACAGTGATTCAACAGAGGCTGTGGATGATATTTTAACAACTATATATAAGGTTAATTTTTTAAAGTATCCAACCCAGTATCCCCACTTGCATTCTTTATGAGATTAGGGATGTTTTGCTGGAGGTTAGAGGGTGAAGAAATGAGCTAAGGAGAAATCATAGTAAATTTAAGCTTCATTTAGCTTGATCGTTGGTATCAACTCACTACTGGGGCAATACTTTTTAAAATAATGGAAGGAGAATTTTATGCTCAATATAATTTATTATACTCATTTCAAGTTAAGAGCCTGTTGTAAGAAGAATTCTAGCACCCATAATCTTGACCTCCTGGTGTTACTCCTATACATAGAAAAGGGTACTTTGCAGATATAATTAACTAATTACTTGACTTTAAAATTCAAATATTATCCTGGATTATTCATGTGGGCTTAATATAAACATATGAGTCCTTAAAAGATTTTTCTTGGCTGGTAGCAGAAGGGAAATTGGACATTTGAAGGAAAGATATTCAAATTTTATCCCTGTGTTTGTTTGCTTGAAAATGAAAGGAGCTTCATTCCCACAATTTCAAGGAATTGGATTTTTTCAATAACCTGAGTGCTCATGAAAACAGAGTCTTCCCTATGACCTCCAGAAAGGGGGCCAGCCCATCCAACACCTTGATTTAGTTCTGCAAGACCTTGCACAGAGGTTCCAACTGTACTTAGACTTCTAACCAACAGAAATATGAGGTAACAAATGAATCTTGTTTTAAGCCACTAAGATTGTGATAATTTGTTATGGTACTGATAGAAAAGCAACAGAAAGCCTTACCAATAATTTCATAATGATTTGACTATCTTTGATGTGTTTGGCATTGGATGCATTTGACACTGAAAATGACAGAATGTAAGATTTTTAACTTGCAATCTGTTCATGAATTCATACATATGCTACCTTTCAGAGAGAACTGAAAGACACCATTGCTGGAGTAAGTATTTTTTGTGTTTTATATCCCTGCATGTGACAGAAAAAGTAATAAGTCTTCGCTGAATATATAACGTGGTGTTATACTTATGCATAAAATATAAAACCAAACTATCTTTGATTGGAGTATACTTGCGAATCCAATCTCTCAATATATAGCCTTTATGATTCTCCTGAGAATGAACAAATTAAACTTGGTCTTCAATGTGTTGATTCTGCACATGTAGGCAGTACAAAACAGCTGAGGTGAAAATAATTCTTCTACCCAGAAGTGATAGGGAAAGTATTTGAATGGTTTCAATTGTTTTTCAGTGTGATAAGCCCTAGTTATGTAACTGAGAAATATAGTCTTTGTCACTCTTTGAAAGATCATGTACTGTAGTTGAATCTTAATGGAAAATTCAGTGATGGTTTAAAAAGCTGTATGGCTACATTTTAGCTGTAGTTTGATACTGCTTTGTCAGAAAATTTCAGGATCCAAGTCAAAGAGAGAATTCAACCAAAATTTTTACACTGTGAAAACTTAGTACCTGTCACACAGGAAAGGATATAACTATATTGAACCTATCAAGTGAGTTGCTCTGTAGTAAAAATTGAGAGTTTCAGGATCAAGGGAATTGAATGCAGGTAATCTATTCTCAGGAACAACTTGTTCTATTTCCTCATCCCCAATGTCATCGATATAGTATTATACATTCAAATTATATTCATTCATTCAGTAAAAATTTAGCTAGTACCTATTATGGACAAAGAGCTCTGCTAGATGGTGGGGAAATGGTTAAATATTTGGAAATGTTATGAGCACCAGTCTCAAAAATAATTCTCTGTAGAAGGAAAGACATGCACAATATTAATTGAAATATAATGTGACATATGTTAAAATACAGGTAAGTATTAGATAACTGTACCAAAATGAAAGTTCTTAATATAATGTTTTGGGGAAAGGAAGCCTTCATAGATGAAGAATGCTTAGAGGATTTTTAAAGACAAGAAGAAAGAGACAAAAAGTGCACAACTGCATACTTGTATTTTAAGAAAGTATCTGTAGAAATAATAACGTGTTAGACTTTAATCAGACCATGAAAATACTTCCATTTTCTGCATACAATGGATTTTGGACCCATATAGGCAGTGAAAAGGTATAATCAAAGGAATATAAGGCAAAATCTGTGTCTTAGAAATATAACGCTGACTGAATTCAGGGAAATGCAAGGATTCAAGAACAGCATTCCATTAGTTATTGCCGAGTGTGAAGTGATAATGGGATCATAAAATAAAACGGTCCATTCAGAAAATGGTAATCAGCATGGAGGTGAAGGCTTACACAGGCTCGGCCTTAACAAGGGTCAGTCACATAAGAAAGAAACAGTAGACATTAAAGTACAAACTGAAGAACTTAGCTTTAAGAGAAGTACTTGTTCAGGAGAAGAAAGGGGGAAAAATAAATAATGCAACTATAATGGATAAAAGAAATAAAAAAGGTGTAGAACATTATAAATGCAATGGCTTGGAGGCAAGGTAGAGTTAATTTCAGAGTAGACAGCAAAGGGTAGTTTTTCACAGAGCTATTTCCTTTTAACATCAAAGAGAATGAAGATGGGGATAAATACCAGATATGGGATGTGTCATTAAAAATGCTTCATAAAACATACTGGGGGACTATGTTATAATAATTAACAGTCTATGTTCTATTACACAGATCTAAATTCCTATATTTTCTGATAGTAGAAGTGTCACTCAACAGTTTATACTTATTGTTAAAGTTAGCATTAGAGTGTTGAACAAAAAAAGAGATCTAAACAAATGTAAATGGTCACTGGTGATGCCAATAAGCATGAATAGAGGTTTACTCTAGTATTTTTTATTCTAAAGAAAATTAACATCACAGAGTAAACAGTAATAAAGATATATCCCCATGTGTGATGTAAATAACATTCTGGGAGGCATTTTATAGCAAATATTCTACCAGAAGTGTTTCCAAGGTAGTGACCATTTTTCCGATGAGAAAATAATGGTTGATGGTCTAATTTTAAAGTAACTGTTTCGGCAGTGGGTTTTGTTCTCATCTCCTAATGTTTTTCTAATGAAACTTATGCATGTTTTAGTATGAAATACGGAATTGCATAAGCATGAGAAATAAAATATCACTCATCATCTCAATTTCTGTAAATAAAATGTATCTTGTCAAATTTCTGTGCCTGGTATTCCTATTATTTCATAAACTACATGAACAATACTAGCAAAGTACCGCTTGAGAAAATCTAGATGATGGAGTAGACATTTCTATCATCTACTGGTCTAGTGGCAAAGATTTCAATACCATGTCAGAGGGTTTAAAGTATACTACAACTAGTCTCGGTTACCTCTCAGTGGGCCTTCCTATTGAACACATAGAACAAAACCATGTGGACTAGTTACAACCATATTTCTTCCGTTTGTAAAGATGAAAATCAACTTTGTTCATGGTTTTTAGCATGTATTTATTATTTTATAAAATTAAAAAATTCTTTTAGTGGTGAAACACAACACTCTGACACTCAAATAGTTGAGAAGCAGAAACCTTTGTTACTCTGTGTTCCAAACAAGAGAAGGCTGTTGTCAAGAGTCACACAGGCGATAGCACCCAAGGTTGGGATAAGAGCAAGTTGTTACTGCGAGAGGCAATTCATGTATGGCAAGTGAGGAGAGGTTAGCTAGGTTTCCCAAGATTCCCGTAAAATGAATAATGAATAATTTCACAGGCTCCAGGTCCTAGGGTCTATCCTGTTGTACCTGGTCTCAGGATAGCTAGGCTTGGTGCATAGTGGCCCCAGAATGCAAGAACCCAACAATGAAAGTGCAACCAAATTTAATCAGCTGCTTAAGAAGGGGAACTAACCAGCCTCTAGCCAAGGCCTCAAATTCAGTCAAGACAGCATTAAATAACAAATAATAATTATTAATTATTGGAGAATTATATAAAATTATTATATAATTATTAAAAATTATATAAAATTAAAGCTATCTATTGAATATTCACAATAAGCTATGAAATAAGAACTATTGCTAACTTTGTATTATAGTTGTAAAAATAAGGCTCAGAGAAAATATGTAAATTGTTCAGGGGTCACAGGAGTTGTAACTGACAGAGGTTAAATTCAAAGCTCAATTATCTAGTGTCATATTTAATATGCGCTCTGGTGTGTAGATCTAAATGGAGCCCTCCTTGGTTCTGAGCTTCTAAGTCCTCTTCCTCACTCATGAATGTATTCTACAACCTGCCAAATCTTCATGACCAGCACCAAGCTAAAACAGGAAGAAAAACTTAAGCAATCTTGTCTCCATATCCTGGGAAAATAGATTCACTAAAAAATCTACATTTAATTGTATTTGCACTGTATCAAGTTGCCCAGCTCTGATCACTACGTTTTATCTTGGCACGTAGTTCTGCATTTTTCATCCAGCTGACCTGTTTAATAATGGGATGTTACAAAACAGGAATGAGCATTGTGTGATGGAATAGCATTGTAGGTCACAGTTAATTCCTCTTGTTAGGGGCCATGACCATTCACAAGAAGTTCCTTAGAGGAGTTACAGTAAGTTGAAAATGATTAAAAGATCCGCAGCTTTGGAAACATGGTGCTCAAAACAGACAAGTAAAAGTCACTGATGTATTCAGAGAAAAGTTAGCAAATAGGTCTGGTTATATGTCATACATTTAGGGTAGGGACAGTAGAAGAAACTTGACAGGCATATGGAAATGTTACACCATTGAGACTTTTCATACCATGCCAAGGAATTTTGACTTTACTCTGTTTTTTTTTTTTTTTTTTTTTTTTTTGCACATTGTATTTTATGCATCTAATTATACTTTAAACAGCAATATAGTCCTTTTACACATTAGAAATACTGCTCTGTCTATAATGCAAATGAGACATTGGGGCAGAGAGGGAGTAGAAGAAAGACCAATTGAGAGGCAGAGAAAAATGAAATCCTATATAGCACCAGTGGAAATGAAGAACAGGGCAAAGACTGACAGAAGGAATAAAATCAGCTTTGAAGGGAGAAACACAGTACAGCCTAAGACAAAAGATCAATTTGTTGGGGAACATCTGTGTTTATTAGAAGCCACATCAATTCTGATAATTGAAGGCAGATCTGCTTGGGTCACATTATGATGTGTGTGTTTTCTCTGTTGTGGAAGGTAGAGTTGTAGGTCTTCTAGCAACTGGTATACCAGGTTAGACTATCTGTGTGCTGTTGAACTGTATCTCCGCAGCATGTATCCCCTGAGAACAAAAGGTCTGTGAGTGCAGTTGAAGTTAATATCTGAAAATATATTTACATCGAAATCACATTTTAGTGCGGTAGAATAAACTGAAATGTTTTTGCTGTTGTTAGCAATAACGCTATATTTAGTCTTCATTTGGGAATTTTAAACAGAAAAATACATTGTTAGCAAAAAGAAATTAAGTAGCTCTTGTCTGATATGTTCTTGGCAGTTTATTATTTTTAATCCAAATTTTATTCTATGTTTGAAGATTCTACGAACAGCAGAAAGAAATGTAGAAAGATGTAGAGAGATCCAATATCCTTCTTCTCCTTAGAAATTCCTTACTGATAATATGGCTTTTCCATCAAAAATTGTCATCACAAAAAGAGATGTAAAAGAATCACTTTCTCTTTTCTTTTCCAAAAGTATTTCTGCTGTTCTTTCATGAAGCACTTCTCTGAGCCAAACCTTACAGTTGAAGATTGCATTTTTAGCCATTTAATATCTTAGCACCATGATTCACTTAACTTATTATGCTGAGCTGTTTAAATATTTATAATGGGGAATATTCAACATGCAAGAACCTGTACTTTCTGAAAAAAAAAAAAAATGAGATTTCAGGTATTGAGGCATGTGAAATAGGAGGAGAAGGATAAGGAAGAGATTACCACCAGTAGTCTTCTGATGATGAAGTCTCGAAGGTATTTGAGCTGTAATTCCAGATGAAGTCTGCCTAATGTTGGCTGTTGCCTAGGCTACACCATTAGTACACCAAGTGTTTTCATCCACATTGGCTGAATTATTCTTAATTGTAATATTACCCTTTATTTATAACTGCTGATGTCTTTTTCTTAAAATTCTATTTGTCTGATTTAATATTGTAATATATTTTGTGGTTTAATTTTGTTTACTTTTGCTATCCTCCTCTTTTTGTTTAAGAATCCTGTAAATGTGTGTCTAAGAAGTTAACTCCTGCAAGCTGCATGTAGCTAGAATTTTAAAAGTCCAATCTAAGAGACTGTATTGCCACAAACTTTCTCAGTTATCATTTATTGCTGTTAATATGTTTAGATAAATTGATTTTTTCTATTTTTTTTTTTTTGCTTTTTTTGAGTAGAATTTTCTGTACCCCCTGCTCTTCTCTGAATGCTTTAAGTGAAAATTGGTTACTATTTTACAGACAATATTGAATTTAACTTACAAATATATTTCAGCATTTTTTTAATTGCACTATCTTTTTGTTTGCACCAGTCTTCTGTACTGTTGACTTTTCTTAATGTGGAAGCACCTCCTTTAGCATTTATTTCAAGAAAGTCTATTGGTGATAAACTCCTATTGGATTTTACAGGTCTAATTGATTTTTTTCCTTACTTGCTCCTAAGTCTTGACTGATAGGTTGACTACATAATGCTGTAATGATGGATATTTTCAATCAACATTCTGAAGCTACTAATCTATTCTCTTCTTGCTTATACTGTTGTTAATGAGAAGTCTGCTATTTGTCATCATCTATATATATGTAATTTGTCTTTTTACTTGCTAGTTTTTCAGATTTTGTCTTTAACCTTAATGTTCCATAGATTTTACTACAATGTGTATAGTTATAAATCTATTTTGACTTGTCTACTTGGCACTCAGTAAAACATGCCTGTTTTAATCTGTTTGACTATTGTCTTTCTTATGTTCTGGAAAATTCTAAGTCATTTTCACTTCTAATATTTTCTCTTCCATTCTCTCTAGTCTCTTCTTACTGAATGCCTAGTGAATAAATATTAGAGGCTGCTATTGAATTCTCTATAGCTTTGAACAACTTATCTTTTGAAGTATTCTGGTTACATTCTGGGTGAATTGCTCAGTACTGCTTTTCAGTCTCAGTGACTTCTAATAGATTCTGCTTATAAATCTTTTTTTTTAAATTTTGTTTGCTTATTTATCAGTATTCTTTATTATTTTTATTATTGCTATTCCTTCATATATGCCTTCAATAAATTTAATATTCTTTTCTTTAAAATTATTTTAGAAAGTTATTTTTGTCAGCTGCCTTTTGAATATGATTGTTCCTCGCTTTTTTATTAAGTTCTGATGTGCAGGATCATCTTATATGGGGTTTTGCTCCTCTTTCTCTCTCTCTCTCTGTATTATGCCACCTTTACACTCATATTTCTCTTTCTGTTGGTTATGAAATAACCTTTACGTGAGCCATCAAGGTTGCTATAATAACACCTCGTCTCATAGAGTCAGCTCAGGTAACTCATTGACAGAATGAAAACATTGTGAATCCAGTCATGGAGCCATCGTGCAGCTGAGCCTAGGCTCTGGCTGGTGAGGTTATGGGGCTAAGCCTTCTTCCTGTTGTCTCCTCAGAAAACAGCTTTATATAATATAAGCTATCATGTCAGCTGGGGAATATCATTTGCACTTGTATTTTAGCCATCTTTTACCAGCTGGGGAGCTCTCACATATTCCTGATTTTAAAATGTGAGTTTGACTCTTGTCTCCTGTGTGTAAGCACTAGTTATTCTCATATCCTTAAAAACAAAAAGAACAAAAACTGCCTTCATGTGCCTACAGATCTGAGGCCAAGCAGTCTCCCAGTTTTAACACATTTTACCTCCATACCTTCTGCCCTGTTTCCTCAAGACACAAATGAGAGGAAATAAGCCTTGAATTGTTGGTGTTATTATTTTTGACTTCCAAACGTCTAAGTTGAGGATTCTGGAACTCTTGTGTTCTTATATCTAAAATACCTCTGTTATTTCTTGTATCAATAGACATTCCTAGATTTGGGCTCATAACTTTTTATGCAAGCAATTGTCTCTTGACCTATTTCTGGTGTCTTCTGACTCTAAAAAAGGATAGTGAGTGACTTCATTATATCTGAACTTTATTATTTGGCCTGATGATTCCCAGCACAAAAACTCCTGAACACTCTGTCTGTCTCTCTCTCTTTCTCTCTCTCTCTGTCTCTCTCTCTCTCTCTCACTATCTCTCTCTCTCTCATACACACACACACACACACACACACACACACTCTCACACACATTTGGCAATGAAAGAAAATAAATTTGAAAAAATAGAGAATTGTGGGATGGCTGAGGTCGAATAAGGAACGGTCATAACTATATGCTGTTTTGTTGTTGGTGTGTGTCTTTTACTTGATAGCAATGTATACTTCCAAAAGCAACATTTCCTTTAATCAGGTCCAATACCTTGGAAGAGAGCCAATGAGAGAATAGTTGATTGAATTCCCACAGCTTTCAAAATAATATTTTCCGTCACTGAGCTGTCAGCCATCAAAGGCAGAAACTGTAGATTGCTAATACATGGCTATAGTCTAAGTGGTACAACATATTCCTCGGTCTTGAGGAAATTGAAAAAGAAATCCCAAGTTGCCCATAACGTGCAGTGGTTTCGTGTTCAAAAATCGAGATGAATTTCCAAGTGGAAAATTTATGGCTGACAGAACCTTAGTAGAGTGACAGAAGCTCATATGGAAAAACTATAAACAAATCTCAAGTGAAGGCCTAACCCAAGCCTATAGATTTCATATCTTGGGCTAAGGGGTCCAGGAGCATATTTCAAAGTTAACACAATGATACATAAAACCGTTTTTGTGGCAGCACAGGCTTCCTTTCCCACGTCTATTTAAAGTGCTCTATTTCTGAGGGTGAGTAAAGGTCAACATTAAATATGTCTCTTTCTCTCCTCTCTCTCTCTGTGTGTGTGTGTGTGTGTGTGTGTGTGTGTGTGTGTGCTTTAGTTTAGTTTTGTTTTTACTTTATATCAAATTTTTTGTATTTTATCTTGGTTCCCCAAACTTTTTTCAATATATTTTATTATTAAATACTTTTTGGTTTATAGCAAAATTGAGCAGAATTTGTAGAGACTGCTCATATGCCCTCTGCCCCCAATATACATAGCCTCCTTCACTATCAACATCCCATACAACAGTGAATATTTGTTACAATCAATGAATCTATATTGACACATCATTATCACTCAAAATCCATAGTTTACATTAGGGATTAACTCTTGTACATTTCGTGGGTTTTGACAAATATTTAATGACGTATCCACAATTATAGTATCATACCGAATAACTGTACTGCTCTAAAAATCCTCAAATTCTGCCTATTCATCCATACCTGCCATCACCAATGCCTGACAACTACTGACCTTTTTACTGTCTCCATAGTTTTGCCTTTTCCAGAATGTTATATAATTGGAATTGTACAGTATATTGTCTTTTTGGATTAACTTATTTTATTTAGTAATATGCATTTGATATTCCTTCATATATTTTCATGGCTTAGTAGTTCATTTTCTTTTAGCCCTGAATAATATTTTGTTGTCTGGATGTACTTATCTATTTATTTATCCACAGTTTGTTTGTTCACCTACTGAAAGACATCTTGGCTGATTCCAAATGTTGGCAATTAGGAAAAAGCTGCCACAAACATTCATATGCAGGTTTTTTTGTGGACATATGTTTTCAGCGTTTTTGGATAGATACCAAGGGCTTGAATGCTGGATCATATAATAAGAGTTTAGCTTTTTAAGAAACTGCCAAATGCTTTTCAAACGTGACAGTACCGTTTTGCATTCCCACCAGTAATGAATGAGACTTCATGTTGCTCCATATTCTTGCCAGTATTTGTTGTTGTCAGTGTTTTAGATTTGGGCTGTTGTATTAGGTGTGTAGTAGCATGTCATTGTTGCTTTAATTTTCAATTATCTAAAGACATCTGATGTTGAACATATTTTCATATGCTTATTTGCCATCTCTATAATTTTCTTTGATGAGGCACCTGTTCGGGTCTTTTGTCTATTTTAAAACAAGGTTGTTAAATTTCTTATTGTTGAGTTTTAAGGATTCTTTGTATATTTTATATAACAATCCTTTATCAGATAAGTCTTTTTAAAATATTTTCTTCCAGTCTATGACTTGTCTTATTTTTTTGACAGTGTCTTTTGCAGAGCAGAAGTTTCTAATTGTAATGAAGCCCATATTATCAATTATTTCTTTCATGGATTGTGCTTTGGTGTTGTATGTAAAAAGTCATCACCACATCCAAGGCCAAACCCATTTTCTCCTGTTACCTTATGGAGTTTCATAGATTAGCATTTTACATGTAAGTCTATTATTCATTTTGAGTTAATTTTTGTGAAAGGGACACAGTCTATGTCCAGATTGTTTTTTGCATATACAGGTCCAGTTGTTCCAGCACCATTTGTTGAAAGAACTATCTTTTATTCCGCATATTGCATTTGAACTTTCATCAAAGATTAGTTGATTATATTTATGTAGGTCTATTTCTGTGCTCTCTGACCTGTTCCATGTATCCATTCGTCTATTTTTTTTACCAATACAAAATTGTCTTGATTACTATATCTTTACAGGAACTCTTGAAGTCAGATAGTGTCAGCAATCCAACTTGGTTCATCTCCTTCAGTATTAGGTTGGCTATTCTGTGTCTTTTGCCTCTTCATATAACTTGTGGAGATTATGATTGGGATAGCATTTAATCTGTAGATCAAGTTGATAAAAACTGGCATGTTGACAAATTTGAGTCTTCCTATCTGTGAACATAGAATATCTCTTCATTCATTTGCTTCTTTTTGATTCATTTTATGAATTTTATCATTTCCCTCATATAGATTTGTAGATATTTTGTTAGATTTGTACCTAAGCATTTTATTTTTTAGATACTACTGTAAATGGTATTTTGTTTTAGTTTCAAATTTTATTTATCGATGGTATATAGAAAAATAATAGACTTTTATATATTAACATTATATCCTGAAATCTTACTATAATTGCTTTTCAATTTCAAGACTTTTATCAGTTATTTTTCATTTTCTACATCAATAACCATGCTAAATTTGAACATGACAGTTTTGTTTCTTCCTTCCCAATCTGTATAACTTTTATTTTATTCTCGTCTTATTGCACGAGCTAGGACTTTTAGTACAATATTAAAAATATGTTGCTAAGAGTGAACATTCTTGCCTTATTTCTAATCCTGGAAGGAAAGCCTCCAGTTGCTCATCGATAAGTATGATGTTAGTGGTAGGATTTTTGTAGATATTCTTTATCAAGTTATAAAAATATTCCTCTATTCCTAGTGGGCTGATAGCTTTTATCACAAATAAATGTTGGATTTTCTTCAAATGTTCAGTCTACATCTATTTATATGGTCATATGATTTATCTTCCTTAACCTGTTTATTCAATAGAATACATTAATTAAGTTTCTAATGTAGGACCAACTTTGCATATTCGTACTCAGAAGAGATCCCACTTGGTCAGAATGTATTATTCTTTGTGTACATTGTTGGATTTGGTTTGCTAAAAATTTTTTGAGGGTTTTTACATCTATATTGATTAGATTTATTGCCTATATTTTTCTTTTCCTGTAATGTATTCATCTGGTGTTGATATTAGGACAATTCTGGACTCACAGTGAGTTACAGAGTATTTGTCTTCTGGAAGAGATTGTAGAGAATTGGTATTTTTTTCTTAAATGTTTGCTAGAATACACCACTAAACATATCTGGGCCTCCAATTTTTAAATACATTTAAATTAAAAAATCTTTTTTCACTTGATTTCACCTAGTATCACCATCTTATTCGTGATATCTAATGTTAATTTTTTTCTTGCATGTCACTTTGACTTAAAAGAAAAATAAAATAAACATTATATGACTCTAGAAGAGATTAGATATAGTAAGTATTGAAATACTTTTAGCTTTTAGCTAGGTACATAACTAGTGGATCACACTACTTATAAATTAAATCTGGAATTTGATCCAATTATGTGTTAACTAATTTCATTGTATTATATAATCTTAGTAGAATGCATGCTAAAGGTGTATGTTGCTGCGTATTAGAGCAACATAAAAATGTGTTAAGATTGATCAATACAAACCTCTAAGAACCAATTAAGACCCAGTTAAAAGCACATAATGTGTTTCGCATTACCATCTTCCTATATGTAAAAGTCACAGATATGTTAAGTTTGAGTAATACCAAGTCTCAAATAATTCTGGCTTGAGGAATCTTGTAGAGTCTCAGGTAAATAGGTTTTACTACATTGCTTCCATATAGCTGTGCTACATAAATCTAATCCTAATTTTATAATTATCAGGTACATTCACTTCCACAAAGCTTTTGCAGTTTCTACCATGACTAAGATATTGTTTTAGTTGCTGGGAGAAATACAAAGATATACATGTTATAGATCTTTTCTGCAAGAAGCTTTGGATCTAGTGAGGAGGTAAGATACACATTAATAAATAAATGAAAAGAAAATTATGATAGGCATTTTAATAAACACTTGATAAAATGCTAAAGGCTCAAAGGGGAATGAGAAAGTAATTTAGATTGGAGATAATAGCCGAA
The DNA here is from genome assembly GCF_028878055.3 of Symphalangus syndactylus. NCBI lineage: Eukaryota > Metazoa > Chordata > Mammalia > Primates > Hylobatidae > Symphalangus > Symphalangus syndactylus. The sequence goes on along the minus strand of NC_072442.2, from coordinate 10,473,934 downwards.
GGTTTGCTTCAAGAAATAAAATTTAATATGCTATATGTAATAAATGAATTTCCTAATAGGAAATACCTGAAAACTTGAATATTATAATGTTTGAAGAGATATTTATTCAGGAGCCTCAAATACTGCTCTAGATTGATTTTCATATTAAATCTGTCAACATGTGCTATGTTGTTAAGAGGCAGAACAATACTTAAAATGATGACATTTTAATGCATTTTATTACATTATTAAACTTCCTTTGTATTTTCTGGATTTGATCTTAATCTAGTCCTATCATCAAGAATACGTTATTCTTATATCTCACATAATGAAGGTGATAAAGGGGAGAATAATAGAAATAGCAGTGAATAGTTACTAAGTGTTTTATAGTTATATAGGTTTTAAACAGTATGCTAAGTACTATATATAAAATGTACATATGTTAATTCTACAACAATTCTATGAAGCATATAATATTATTATCTCTTCCTTATGGATATGAAAACTTAAAGAAATATTACCTTGCCTACAGGTAAGTTCTACTTTAAAAACTTTAATGTATGAATGCTGATATCTGCATATAAAAATGAGTTTAAATAAATTAGTTGGACATCATGTCACGTGCCTGTAGTCCTAGCTATTTGGTTGGTAGGATGATTGCTTAAGCCTAGGAATTCCAGGGTACAGTGAGCTATGATCATGCCACCACACTACATGCTGAGTGACAGAGTGAGACCCTATCTCGAAAAATAAATGAATGAATAAATAAATAAATATAAATGAGCAGCAATTGTTTGCACTGAAAAGATTTTCAATTATAGGCACTGTTTTACAACTAATTTTCCAGGCACTGAGGTGGGTGCTGGGTTAGGAAGAAAGTTTTAAAAAATTAGTCTTTTCCTTAAGAAGATTACTTTCTAAAAAGTCTGAAAAATAATAACAATGTGAAAATATAATAATATAAAATTATAAATAACAAAACTGTATAAATATTGTAATGAAGTAGCACTTCCACTCTCAGTAGTCTCGTATAACTCTCTTTGGAGTTTGAACTTTCCAGTCAAACTAATATGCCACCGATATTTATCAACAAAAAGTTGTATAGGAAATAAAATATTAATCATCACATACCACTTGGCAAAATAGTACACAATATTTACATAATGAGAATTAATCTGTAAATGAAAAACCTATTCTTGATACCTTTGTATATCAAATGGTAATATTTTCTACCACAAAATATGATTGTAAAAATTAAACTTGATGATGTATATAATTTTCCTAGTATAGTATTTAGCATATAGTAAATATTCAATAAATTAAAGATATTAAAAGAAAGAATCACAATGAGAGATGATAATACATTGCACTCATAATGTAAGAACATTATTGAAGAAAGAAGCAAGAAAAAGAAAGGTTTTCTGAAATCATTGATCTTATAAATGAGGCTTAACATTTCTAGTAAAACTCTTAGAATATCTCTGATGAATTAGAACAGCAAATGTGAAAAGAAAAATGAAAATTGGGAGATAGAATACACGAAAATGAAGAAATCCAGTTAACAAGGACTATAGACTATAAAAAGTGAATATTCTCTGAAAATTAGTATATTCTGGAACTGAAGGATAGGAATCTTTATATTTATGGTTTCATAGAGGGTCCAGTACAATAAATGAAGAAAAGTAAAAGACTCACAATAATGCATATGAGAGTAAAATTTCACTACGCCTGGGTAAGGTACTAACAGATTCCACAAAAAGACAAAAAAGGCAAAAGCTCAGAATGACATTACACTTCTCAACAGAAACACTGGGATCCAAGAGACAATGGAACAACTGCTTCAAAATTCAGAAGGACAGAAATTTCTAAATTGTAATTCTTGACTGAATATATTGTCAATACATTATATAAAGGGAACAAAGATGCTTTGAATATTAGTGGACTCAAAAATTTTGCCTCCCATACACCCTTAATTAAAACATACTATAAAAAAGTGAAGGAATAAACTAAGAAGGAGCCAAACACAGGGTCTAAGAAACAGGTGGCATCACGCAGAAAAGCTGTCAAGAGAAAAGTGTGTCTGGTAATAAAAATAATCCATGGTATGCATTTGTGTAGCCATGACCTAGAGAACAGCCCTTTAAATTGGAGCAAAAGTATAGACCACTCTGGGGTCTGGGTATCTCTAAGATACCCAGAAGGATGGGGAACAAAAATGTATGTATGTAAACATGGATATGAGAAATTTCCAGATGTATCTGAATATTTGGAGTACTCTCCAAATTATTTACTAATAATTTAAATTTTATTTGAATATTTGGAAAATAATGCTAATATGTGTTTGGAAGATACTAAAGATTTAGAAAAATATTAATCTCAGACAAAAATAAAACAAGAATATATAAAATCTAGCAAGAGCAAAATGTACAGGAAAAGAAACCTTACTGATACGGGAGGTGGGGAGGGAAGTGCTGGGAGGAGAAGGGCAGGTCCCTGGTGAGGGCTGCACCCCTGGGCCTGTGACCATGGACCTAGGTGAGGACAGGCACTCCTGTCTTCCTGCTAGATGTTGCATTTTCCAAGACCACCCTGGCCTGCTATGCCCCCATCCCGTGCCTGTGAAAACCCTGAGCCTCTAGCAGACACAGACACAAGAGGCTGAACGTCAAGAGAAACACACCAGTGGAAGAGCACACTGACAGGCACCAGCAGGCTATTGACTGGTGGAACCACACAGAGTTTGGCCGGAGGCGGTGGGAGGAGAGCCTGGTCGCTGAGCTGCCTGACGCCAGGAGAAAACCACCTTCCCACTCCATCTCCCTTCTGGCTCCCCTATCTGCTGAAAGCTACTTCCACTCAATAAAACCTTGCACTAATTCTCCAAGGCCACCTGTGATCTGATTCTTCCAGTACACCAAGGCAAGAAACCTCAGGTTACAGAAAGCCCTCTGTCCTTACAATAAAGCATGGGGTTTAATTCAGCTAACACAGCTGCCTGCTGACGGCTAAACAAAAAACAGCACACTGTAACACACGCCCATGGGGCTTCAGCTGTAAACATTCACCCTTAGATACTGCCATGGGGTCGGAGCCCCAAGACGTGCCCGTATGCAATTACATTAAACTTTTCCTACCTGCTGAATAAGTTTAATGTATTTCCATGAAACAGTAATTATTCAGCAAGTTCACCTGATGAAGTTGTTACATGAGACTCTGTTCAACTTTTCCAGAATGTTATCTGTAATGATGAAGTCAGAAAAAGAGAACCCAGCATAACCGGGACTTTACCATGCCGGCTGATCATTAAGCTTTTGTTACAATGGAACTCATTCCAGCTGCATATTACAATTCACTTGGGCTCTAAAAGAGTGAATGATTTGAATAGGTCAGCCCTGAATGCAAAGAAATCAATGTAGTTTTACTCTCACCTGAAACATCTATGAATATGCAGAAGCTATGAAGTAAGAGGTGCAGACTTGGCTATTATTTATGTGGGCAAAGGGCCTAAGTTTTGATACAGTTATTGTAGAGAGTGACCCCCCAAATTTTCAAGAACAGAAAACAAGATTGAACAGAAATGCCCTGGCCCCATTGAGGTTGTTTGTCTGTGCTTGCTTCATCCCTAACTTTCTCTCAATATGAGGCCTCGGGAAAGTCAATCTGAAATCAAACTAAGTCTTTGCTTTAACAATACAATCAAACAAACTTTTTTTAAAAATCTGTAATGTGAAGGAGCTGGTTTGTATTTTAATTATTCCATCCAATGACAGGAATTCTATTCATTAGTAAGTCATTGGATATAATGCTTGAGAGTTAGAAGTAAAGTTTCATAAGATAAAACCCTGCTCACAAGCACTTTGATATCTTTATAGATAAAATATATATTCTTACAATAAGCACCAGACACTGCCTGCCTGCAAACGTCATATTGACTACAATACGTTCTTTCAGGTTAGAAGTCATACTGCTAATATAACTGATGGTATATTTTTAGTTCTTAAATCAGTGTTTCTCAGGGCTTTGGGGAGTTTAATGAATGCCATCTGGTATTTTTCTTCTTGTGCTGAATGTTTCCGATCAGATTTCCTGCCACAGTATTTTGATTATTTCTGTTTTGAAGCTTCATCCTCCAAATTGCTTTTTGGGACAGGGATCTGCAAGAAGATAAAAGTATGGTGTGTAATCTCACAGAGTGATTCAGGGATTAGAGCCCTGGTGTTGAGTGCCTTCCTTATATACTGCTTAGTTTGCCATGTGAAACTCTGTTCAAAATGTTTGCAGTGTCATCTGTGATGATAACACTGGATAACAGAAAACCATCCTTTTGAACTTGGAAATGTCAGCTGTTCTATGTTGCTTTTCCTCTGACTTTAAACTTTTAGTACAGGGTTCTTAGCACAAATGAATATCAATGTCACCCTGGAAGTTTTTATGATGTCAAAGCCTTATCCTTACAGATTCAGTTGGTGTTGAATATGTCCAAAGTATTATTTTTTCTTCTTAAGATTTCCAGGTGGTTTTCATGTGCAGTTAGGATTGAGATTCATTGTTTTAGTAATAGAGAAACGGTAAGGTAAGTGGGTAAGTTAAGAGCACCTTGGAAAGTATACAAAACATCTGTAATCCAAAATGCTTTGAAAACATTCTCTAAGACTTGCTAAATAAAAAAAATCCAATGATATAAAGAGTAGAAAAGGAGATGTTCAAGAGAACGTGGGTTAATAATGCATAGGGTTTGGAGCCAACTAGGAGGGAGAATGGAAAGTTTGGGTGAATTTCTTTAGAATCTGAAATTTTTCCATAGCATAGATATTATATGCAAAATTTCTGCATGAAGCATATCCATAACAAGGCTTGAGCAAAACTAGGTTTATTTAAACATACTCCTGATATTTTGCAGTACACCTTACCACGGCACTTGGTATGAGTATGATTCAACTAAGGGTCTGTGTACCAGATCATTTTGGAGTTTTCATATTTGACTGTCCTGCTGGATTTCGAACTTGCATAGGGCCTGCAGCCCCTTTGATTTGGCCAGTTTCTCTCATTTGGTATGACTGTTTTTACTCAATTCCTGTACCCCCATTTTATCTAGGAAGTAACTAACTTGCTTTTAATTTTAATTTTATAGCCTCATAGGTGGAAGGGAATTGCTTTGTCTCTGATGAGACTTTGGACTTTTGAGTTAATGCTGAAATGAGTTAAGACTTTGGGGGTCTGTGGTGAAGGCATGATTGGTTTTGAAATATGAGAACATGAGATGTGGGAGGGTCCAGGGGCAGAATGATATGGTTTGGCTGTGTCCACACCAAATCTCACCTTGAATTGCAGCTCCCATAATTCTTTTGTGTTGTGGGAGGGACCCAGTGAAATATAATTGAATCATGGGGTCAATTTCCCCCATCCTGTTCTCGTGGTAGTGAATAAGTCTCATGAGATCTGAAGACTTGATAAAGGGTTTCCCCCTTCCCTTGGCTCTCATTTGCTCTTGGCTGCCGCCATGTAAGACATGCCTTTCGCCTTTCATCATGATTGTGAGGCCTCCCAGCCACATGTAACTGTGAATCCATTAAACGTTTTTCCTTAATAAATTACCCAGTCTCAGGTGTGTCTTTATTAGCAGCTTGAGAACAGAGTAATATGTTAGTGATGTTGAACATTTCTTCATATGCTTCTTGGCCATGCATATGTCTTCTTTTAGGAAGTGTCTGTTCATGTACAGAGTGCCCATTTTTAAATAGAGTTGCTTGTTTTCTACTTGTTAATTTCCTTCAGTTCCATATAGACCCCAGATAGTAGGCCTTTGTCAGATGCATAGTTTGCAAATATTTTCCTCCAGTCTGTAGGATGTCTGTTTATTCTGTTGATATTTCTTTTGCTGTGCAGAAGCTCTTCAGTTTAATTAAGTCCCACTTGTGAATTTTTGTTTTTGTTGCAATTGCATCTGGCATCTCCCTCATAAAATATTTGCTAGGACTTATGTTCAAAATGATATTTCCTCGTTTTTTTTTCTAGAGTTTTTTTTTTAGTTTTAGGTTTTACATTTAAATATTTAATCCATCTTGAGTTGATTATTGTATGTGGTGTAAGGAAGAGGACCAGGTTCCATCTTCTGAATATGACTAACCAGTTATCCCAGCACCATTTATTAAATCTGGAATCCTTTCTTTAGTGCTGGTTTTTGTTGATTTTGTCAAAGATCTGATGGTTATAAGTGTGCGGCTTCATTTCTGGGCTCTCTAACCTGTTGCACTTGTCTGGGTTTTGGTTTTTGGACCAGTACAATTCTTCATAGGCTTCTAAGAAATTGCTTTGTAAATGTGGGTGCTCCAGTGTTTGGTGCACACATAGGTAGGATAGTTTAATTATCTTGTTGAATTAATCCCTTTATCATTATATAATGCCCTTCTTAGTCAATTTTTCCACTGTGTTATTTTTTTCTTTTTTGTCTTTTTGATTGTTGTTTGTTTAAAATACCAGCATGGGTGGTGTGTTGGTGGCAGTGAGGTCTGCACCTATGTGTGCTGGTGGTGGCCTGATGGCAATGTCCCTATGGGCATGTGCACAGGCAAGGTGGATAGGGAAGTCTGTGTGCGAGCACATGCTGGCATAGTACTGGGTAGGCTGTGGATGGTCTGTGTTGGTGGGGTCCATTTACAGAAGCTCTCTGTTGGTTAGACAGGGTTTACTGGGGAAGGAACTCTGGTGCTGGCCACTAGGAAGAACACTTGTTTTGCATCTGAGGCTGTGCTGCAAGCAGTGCAGCCAGATAGGGACTCTGGGAAAGGCCAGCAGACAGGGTGCTCAGATCAGGCTAGCCCCAATCCATGGGCTAGATAGCTCTTTTCTGTCTAGGTCTGACAGTCTACACAGGCCACACCGACCTTTTGGAGTAGGGCAAACCTGGGAGTATTTGCTGACCTTAGCCATGCTCCACTGCAGCCATTCCTATGCTAAACCATCTGGGCTCTGCACAGGCTGTAATTCTGTCCCAGCCAACTCTCCAAGCAGCTCTCCAAGCCAGTTCAAATGTCTGCATGTGTTGTGGGATTTTCTGCAGATAGACTTCTGGAGGTCTGTGGTAAGAGTGGGCTACTCCATGCCTGTTTAAGTCACCCCTTCCGTAGGAGTGCCCTGGGCCAGGGACAAGTCCTGGTGCTGGGCAATCTCATGCAGGGTTTGCAGCTTTCTACCCTTTCAGCTTAGGGTCTGCATCCTTCCTCCATTTGCTCTCAATGCCTTCCTTCTGAAGATCTGCTTAGAGTGTACCAGTCTTCTTAATGGTCTGGTCTTTTGGTGTGAGAAGGTCTTCCTGGCTATGTTTAGTCAGCCCTTCTCCCTTAATTGTTATTGATCTGCTCAATCTTTCTGTTTCTTCTTGATTCAGGTTTTGTTCTTATAGTCAGAGTTTACTTCTTTTTTGTTTCATATCCTTTAACAACGTTTATGGTAAATTGTATTGTGTATATTTTAGGTTTACACCATGATATTATAGGATACATATAGAGAGTAAAGTGATTACTATAGTGAAGCAATTGAACATATCTATCATGTCACATAGTTACATTATTATAGATGACAAGAACAGCTAAATTCTACTTATTTAATTAAAATACCATACATTTTATTATCTATAGTCCTCATGTTGTATATTACATTCCTAGACTGCTTTATCCTACATACATACTACTTTGTATCTTTTGACCTGTTTCTCCCTACTGCCATCCCTCACTGCTACCTTTGGTTAATCACTGTTTTGTTTCCTAGCTTTGCATATTTAACATATTTTTAAAAGATTTTACATATTTGTAAGATCATGACATTTTTATTTCAATGTCTCGCCTATTTCGCTTAGCATAATGACTCCCAGGTCTATCCATGTTGTAATAAATAGCAAGATCTCTTTTTTAAGTTTAATAATATTCCTTTTATACGTATGCCACATTTTCTTTGGCCCTTTATCCATTGATGGACACTTAGATCGTTTTCATATGTTGATTATTGTGAATAATGCTGTAACGAATATGGAAGTGCAGATGTCTTTATCAGGTAGTGATTTCATCTTCTTAGGAAGTTTTCACCCAGTAGAGGTATTGCTGGGTCATATAGTACTTCTATTTTTAATTTCTTTAGGAACGTCCATACTTTTTTCTATAATGACCATACCAATGTACATCCCCACTAACAGTTTACTAGGTTTCTTGTTTCTCCACACCCTGGCCAACCTTTGTGCTCTCTTGTCATTTTGATAATAGCCATCCTAAAGGGTATGAGGTGATATCTCATAATGAGATAATTTATATTTAATTTGCATTTCTCTAATGATTACTGATGTTGACCACATTTTCATATACCTGTTGGCCATTTTTATGTCTTCTTTGGAAAAATAATTTTCAGGTACTTTGTCCATTTTTTATTCAGGTTATTATTTTCTTGCAATTGAGTTATGAGTTTTTTAAATAAATTTGTGATATTAACCAGTTATCAGATATTAGGTTTGCAAATATTTTTCCCATTCTGTAGACTGCCGTTTTATCTTGTTGATTGTTTCCTTTGATGAGCAGAATCTTTTTAGTTTGACGTAGTTCCATTTATTTACTTTTGATTTTGTAGCTGGACTTTGGGTGCGATATCCAAAAAAACCATTGCCAAGGCCAATATCAAGGAAATTTTTCCTTATATTCTCTTTTAGGAGTTTTATGATTTCAGTTCTCACATTCGGGTCTTTTATTCATTTGGAGTTTCTTTTTGTGTATGGTGTAAGATAAGAGTCAAATTTAATTCTTTTGCATTTAGAAATAGAGTTTTCCCAGAACCATTTATTGAAGAGACTGTCTTTTCCCCACCATATCCTCTTGGTACCCATGTCAAAAATTTGTTGACCATATATGTTTGAATTTATTCTGTGCTCTTGCTTCTGTTTCGTTGGTCTTTGTTTCTGTTTTTAGGCCAGCACAATATTAATTTGATTAATATACCTTTGTAATATAATTTTACATCAGAAACTGTCATGCTTCCAAATTCACTTTTCTTTTTCAGTATTGCTTTGGATATTCAGGATTTTCTTGTAATTCCATAATTACTTTAGGATTATTTTTTGTATTTCTGCAAAGAATAACATTGAAATTTTGATAGGGATTACATTAGATCTCTTTATTGCTTCAGGTAGTATGGACGTGTTAATAACATTAATTCTTCCTACCCATGTACATGGAATATCTTTTTATTTATGTTTGTCTTCATTATTTTTTCATCAGTGCTTTATAATTGGACTGTACAAACCTTTCACCTCATTGGTTATATTTATTCCTAAGTACAGTTGGTATCAATGGCGGATTAGTTTCAGGACTCCTGCAGTTACAAAAATTCACATATATTCAAATCTCCAGTAGGCCCTGCAGAAGTTGTGTATACAAAATATAGTCTTTCATATATATATAGGTTTTGCATCCTGTGAATACTACATTTTCAATCCATGTTTGGTGCAGACACATAACCTGTGAATACAAAGGGCTGACTATATTTTTAAAAATTCACAAAGAAACTTACCCATGCAGTTTAAACCCAAGTTGTTCAAGGGTCGATTACATACTTTTTAATGATATTGTAAACAGGATAGTTTTGTTGATTTCATTTTCAGCTAGGTTGCTATTTGTATATAGAAATGCTATTGATTTTTGTATGTTGATTTTGTACTCCTGCAATTTTACTTAGTTTATTACTTCTAATAGATTTTTGTGGAATATTTGTAGTTTTCTATGTATAAGATTATCTCCATTGCAAATAGAGATAATTTTACCTCTTTTTTTTAAATTTGGAAGCTTGTTACACCTTTTTCTTACCTGTTTGTTCTTCCTCATACTTCCATTACTGTGTTGAATAGAAATAGTGAGAGTAAGCATCTTTGTCTTGTACTAGATCTTGAAACATTTTCAGTTGTTCCCCATCAATACTGATGTTAGTGGTGAATATTTCATAAATGGCCTTTATTATATTATGCTACGGAACTTTTCTTCTATACTTAAGCTGTTTAAAGTTTTTATCATTTAGGGATACTGAACATTGTCAAATGGTTTTTCTGTGTTAACTGAGATAATAATGTGTTTTTATCTTTCAGTCTGTTAATGTGATGTATCACATTGATCAACTTGCATATGTTAAACCAAACTTGCATGCCAGGGATAAATCCCACTTGATCATGATGTATAATCTTTTTGATGTATCATTGGATTTTATTTGCTAATATTTTACTAAGGCTTTTTGCATCACTGTTCATTAGAGACATTTAGCCTATAGTTTTATTTTCTGGTGATATCTTTGGCTGAAATATGAAAGCGATACTGACCTCATAAAATGTGTTTGGAAGTATTCTCCATAGCTCTGTTTTTTGTTTTTTTTTTTTTTTTTTTGCAGGAGATTTAGAAGTATTGGTAATAATTTTGTGAATGTTTGGTAGAATTTCTTTCTTTGATAGAAATTTGGAAGAATTGGTAGAATTTCTGAATTCTACCAAACATTCAAAGAATTATTACCAATACTTTTTTTAAAACTTTTTTTTGTTGGAAGTTTTCTAATAACTTCTTTAATCTCTTTATTTGTTATTGTGCTGTTCAAGTCTCCTATTTATTCTTGATGTAATTTTAGTACATTATATTGTTTTAGGAATTTATTCATTTCCTCTGTTTGTCAGCATATAATTTGTTAGCATATAATTATTTATAATATTTCTTTTATATTCTTTTTATTTCTGAGGCATCTGCTATAATGTTTCCATTTTCATTTCTGATTTTAATTATTTGAGTCTTGAGTCTTTTAGGTTTCTTTTAGTTTGCCTGTTGTTTTGGGATAGAAAGTTCTATATATGTCTGTTAGATCCATTTGGTCTAAAGCGCAGTTGAAGACCAGTATTAACATATTAATTTTTTGTGTGGTTGATCTATTTGTTGTTGAAAGTGGAATATACAATTCTCCTACTATTAGCGTATTTCTCCCTGATTCTTCCTTCATGTCCATTAATATTTGCTTTATATGTTTAGTTGCTCCAATGTTGGCTGCATAAAATTGTTCTGTTCTTCTGATGAATTGACCCCTTAATCATTAAATAATGACATTTTTGTCGCTTGTAACAGTTTTTGTCTTGAAGTCTATTTTATCTTATGTAAATATAGCCATCCCTGCTCTCTTTTGGTTACTTATTGCATGAAATATTTTCTTCATTCTTTCAGATACAGCCTATATATATCCTTAAAGCTTAAATGGGTCTCTTGCTGGCTGAAAATAGTTGATTATTTTAAAAATCTACTCAGTCACCCTTTGTCTTTTGATTGGAGCATTTAATTCACTTATATTCAAGATTATCATTGATAGGTAAGAAATTCTACTTGACATTTTGCTAATTGTTTTCTGGTTGATTTGTAGGTCATTTTTTTCTTTTCTTCTATTCTTGTCTATCTTTGTAATTTGGTGTTTTTCTGCAGTGTCAAGCATTAATTTACTTCTCTTTCTGTTTTGTGTATCTGCTGTAGTTTTTACTTTCTGGTTATCACAGGGCTTACATAAAATATCTTAGAATTAGGATAGACAACTTTCAACTGATAATAACTTAAATTTTGCTCATATACAAATGCTCTAGAATTTTACCCTCCCCCACAATTTATACATTCTGATCTTGTATATTTCTTAAAAACTTATTGTATCTATAGCTATTTTTATCATTTTAGCTTTTACCCTTCATAGTAAGGATTTGAATGATTTACACACCAATATTACAGTAATGATATATGAATTTGACTATGAATTTACCTCTACCACTTTGTTTTATAGTTTCATTTGTTTTAGTTTCCTTTCATTTCTGGTTAAAACATTTCCCTAAGCATTTCTTGCAAGGCCAGTCCAGCGGTGATGAATTCCCTCAACTTTTGCTCATCTGGAAAAGTCTTTATTTTATTATTTTTTTTTAATTTGAAAGGGTAGCTTTGTTAACTATAGTGTTCTTGGCTGACACTTTTTCTTTTCTTCATTTTAAATAATTATATTCCCATTCTCTTCTGGCCTGCAATGTTTCTGCTGAGAAATCTGTGGATATTCTAATGGAGGTTTCCTCATGTGTGATTTAATGCTTTTTTATTACAGCTTCTAGAATTATCTGTCTTCAAAATTTTTCCTGTTTGATTATGTTGCATCTCAGGAGAATCCTATTGGGTTGAATCTAATTGGGATCTATGAGCTTCCTAAATCTAGATGTTTATATGTTTCCCAAGATCTGGAAATGTTTCAGTTATTATTTTATTAACTAGGTTTTCAGCACATTGTTTGAAGTCTTTTTTCCTCTGACATCCCTATATTGTGAATATTTGTTTGCTTTATGGTAACCTGTAAGTCCCATAGGCTTTCTTCATTGTTTCTCCTTATTATTTTTCCCCTCTAACTGTAATATTTCATAAAACTTAAGTCTTTAAGTTCAGAAATTTTTTCTTCTGCTTGGTGTTTAAGTTCTCATTTCATTCATTGAACTCTTCAGTTCCAATATTTCTTTTTTTAATGATATCTCTTTGTAGATTTTTTCATTCAGATTATGAATTATTTTTCTGATTTCATTGAACTACTTTTTCATATTCTCTTCTATCTAATTGCTTTTCGGGTATCTTTTTAAAATTTCTTTTTAGGCATTTCATAAATATTCTTTTTGGGAATCTGTTACTGGAAGCTTATTGTGTTCTTTGAGAGGATCATGTTTCCTTTTTGGTTTTTTGTTTGTTTCTTGTATCCCTACATTGATGTCTGTGCCTCTGGTGAAACAGTTGCTTTTTCTAATTTTATGGAGTAGCTTTTGTAGCAAGAGACATTTTTCCTGCAGATGGTTCTGACAGTGTCAGTTGGAAACTGTGCATTGGCTTTGGTTCTTGTTGGACTTAGGGGCATGGCTTCTGTGAAGTTTCTTCAGTTGTAATGTTTGTCTGTTATGTTTGCAGCTACTTCAGTGGTCTGGGCTGAGGAGTCTGTGATGAAAGTGGCATGGTTTTGGTGAGGGGAGGGGCATTTATCTGGTTTGTGGGCCAGACACAGGCAGGCTGAAAGGCAATGCCTTCAGGGAGGTGCAGCCATCACTGTACTGGTTGTCAGGCCCACGACCCATGTGGCAGGGCAGTCTCTCTGGTGGGAAGGGCCAATGCCAGACTGGCTGTCAGGCCAAGTGCAAGAATACATAGGCACAGCAGACTGGTTAGTTGTGTGGTGGATTTTTCAGTAGGTGAGACTGCCACTGTGTTGGTTGTCATGCTTGATGTGTGTGCACATGGGTGTGGTGGTTTGTCTGCGACTTCAGCAACTTCCCCACTGTCCAGTTACACCAATTTTCTGTGGTGTTTCTCTTTGGATTTTGATGCAGTGGTGTCTGAGTTCTTTCATCAGTCCTAGGTTCCATGTCATTTGTTGTAACATAAATGAACTTGGAGGATATCATATTAAGTAAAATAAGCCAGACACATAAAGAGAAATACCACATGATAACACTCACAGTTTGGAACCTAAAAACTGTTGATATTATGAGTAGAATGTGGAGGACAGAGAAAGGTTGGCCAATGTGGACAAAGTACATCATAATGGGAGGAATAAGTTCTGGTGTTCTATTGCACAGTGGGATAAATATGGTTAAGAGTAAGGTATTACATATTACAAAATAGCCAAAGGAGAGGCGTTTGAATATTCTCACCACAAAAAAAAGTTAAAAGCATGAGGAGATGGATATGGTAATTACCCTGATTTTATCATTATGCAACATATATATTTATTGAAATATTATATTGTACACCATAAATATGTACAATTATAATGTGCCAATTAAAAAATATTTTGAATTCTTTGTCAGGCATTTCAAACATCTCTATTCCTTTGGAACTTCTTTTCTAGAGACTTTTTTTTTTCCTTTGGTGGTATTATGCTTTTATATTTCTTATACCCTTGTGCACTTGTCCGTGCACTTGAAAGAGGAGTCACTTCTTCCTGACTTCATGGACTGGCTTTGGTGAGAAAATATCTTGTCTATAGGTAGATGCAAAGGTGCTGGCTAAGAGAGGTGTATAGCAACATCTGGTCCAGGGTTTAGATATACATGTTGGCAGGCAGTGCCAGGGCTCCATCTGAGGATAAAGATTATAGTGGTGGCTTTGGCTCTGGTAGGTGGTACAATGGAAGGTCTGGCTGGTTGGGGGACATATCATCATGGGCTCTGGACAGCTGTTAGCTGGGTTCAGCATTCACAAAGACTGCAGGGGTCCTCTGTTGTGGCATGTGTGAGTGTCCATGAGATAGCAAGGGCTTTTTAGTTCTCAGCATTGAAGGCTTTTGAAATTTTTCTACCCTTCTTTTTCTCCATGTAGAGAAATTGCATCTAAAGGATGCATGAGGGTATAAGGCAATGCAGGTAAAATGCTTCCTGCCATTTTCTATGCTGCCATTCTTGTTTTGTTGTTCCACTGAGTTGCTGCAGCTTTTTTATTTGTACTATGGAGCTCCTCCAGAGCTATTTTAATTTCTGACTAGTTGTTAAAATAGTTTGGTTTTGGACAGGAAATGAGCAAGGACGTTTTAGCCTTCCATCTTGCTTATGTCACTTATCAAGACATTTTAGAAATTACCAAACTCCATTGTTTAACTTAATGAAAGTCACATAACACAAACAGTATTTTTAAGTTTGAAGGTAAATGAAACACTCTTATGGAGATCATTATGTTAAGTGAAATAAGCCAGGCACAGAAAGACAAATGTGACTTTCTCACTTATTTGTAGAATCTAAAAATAAAAACAATTTAACTCATGAACATAGAGAGTAGGAGGATGGTTTCCAGAGGCTGAGAAGGGTTGTGGGGGGTTGGAGAGGGTGGTGGGGATGGTTAATGGGTACAAAAAAAATGGAAAGAATGAATAAGACCTACTATTTAGTAGCACAACAGGGTGACCATGGTCAATAATACCTTCCTTGTACATTTAAAATAACTTAGAGAATGTAATTGGATTTTTTCTATTTGCTATTAACAATTTTTGTAACTTGGAGTAAGCTGATTAATACTGATAGTCATTCTTTTATTTGAATATTAGTATTATTAAATAAAATATTTCTTTAGAATATCTAGCACAGACATAATCATAATAAACATAGGACAAGGACTGAATAATGAGAGATATTACTATTGCTATGGAAAATACTAAGATCATGAATTAAAGGGTGGTTGGGGGGTGGCTCTTGACTGAAAATTTGTTAGAAGATACTGAAATAACAGTTGTGTTCTATGCCTTGATCTAAGCATTTTGGAAATACTTTACACCTTGACTTAAGTCATTTGTATATGTGAAAGTTAATTCTATGGTGTACTTATGATTAACGCATCTTACTACGTGTTTCCCTGTGGGGTTTAATGGTCTGGTATCTCAGTTGTTTCATCAGTTCTACATTCCACATCATTTGTTGTAACGTAAATGAACCTGGAGGACATCATATTAAGTAAAAGTAAGCTATACACAAAAAGAGAAATACCACATGATAACACTCACATGTGGAATCTAAAAAAAAAAGGTTGATATTACGTAAGTAGAGGGCGGAGGATAGAGAGAAGTTGGTCAATGGGTACGAATTACAACGTAATGAGAGGAATAAGCTCTAGTGTTCTATTGCGCAGTGGGATAAATATGGTTAAGAGTAAGGTAAATATGTAAAATTAAATACGTAAAGTAAGTATGTAAAATGTGTGCTTTTTGAAAGCAGTGTAGTATTTCTTCATTGCTCTGACTTCAGAGTCTTCCTAAACATTGATGTGATTATCTTAATAAAACTGATATATTAGTGGAATGTATAAAAATAAACTAGTGCAGTTAGAATATAATGTATTTGCCTATGTTTGTGAGTGAGAAGTAGCAGTTTTAAAAATTATAACATGTAGTGTGCTTTGATTATAAAATTTTCTATTTTAATTGTATGAAATTTGCAAAATGAAAATTTTAAAGCCCACAACAAAAATAACTCATAAAAATAACTCATAATGTTATCATCTAAAAATAGTTAATATTTTGTTAAACTTTTTGCACCTATGCACATATATTCATATACATCTCCCATATATTTTAATAATGTATGTCATACTTGTGTAACTATTTTTATTTAACAATGTATTATATTCTCTGCATTTTAGATATGTTTACATTATTTTTAATGTCTGCAAAGTTCATAGTATGAGCATATAACTTATAAATAATATCTTATTCTGGCACTTAGATTGTTTCTTTTCTGATTTGATTTAATTACAGTCATGCTGCAAGAAACTTTTTCTTTAAAATATTGAGCACATCTACCTAGAAGTACAATTGCTGGAATAAAATATACGTACATTTTAAAAATTTTGATAGCTATACCCAAATTACCCTTCGAGAAACTTGCAGTTATTTATATTCCTGTCTAAAATGAATCAGAAGCCATTTCTCCACACGCTTGTCAATGCTGAATGCTAAAAAGACTAAGTTTTGCCAAAGAATAGGCAAAATACATTTGTTCATATTGTGTTGGCTGGTAATGGTGTTAAAATATATTTTACCTTCTTTCATTACTACATATACTTCTGCCTACTTTATCTGCCACAGTCTTCATGTTATTATAACTGAGTTGCTTGAGCTAGTTACATATTTAAGGTTTCAGGATTTTACCTGGACAACAGTATTATATAATAAATACCGTTGCACTAGGATTTGGTCAAAGGACAGCAAGTCGTTAAAACTCCACATGAGATCATATTCTTATATTCCCATAATTCCCCTGCATCGCAATTAGGAGAGGTCGCTCTAATAAGAATAGTGGGTTTTATTTTTCTCCTTCAGTGAATACAAGGTGTCAAATTGCCACAAACCCTGGGGTATTCTTTATTGGAAAATATAGTCATTCTCCCATCAGCTCTGTTGGGGAACAAATGGTGAGACCTAAACATAGCAAACAGTCTTTCTTTCATTGTCTTCTTTCTATTATTCTGGAGATTAGTAGCAACCATTGAGCTATAGACAAAGCCATAATGTACTAAACATAGTAAAATACTTCCTTAAACATAGATGGTTTTGGAATTTGTATGCAGAAGTGGGGAAAAAAAGGAAAAGAAAGGGTGGCCCCTAGAATTTGTTGGGCCCCACTAAGTGTAATTTGTAGGACCCCTTGACTATGTGAACACTCTTATTAAACAATGTATTATAACATCCATGGATCATGTAAAGTATAGGGATTTATTGGCAAAGAGGCAGCAAAATAGATAAAGAATATATGCGCATGTATTCATTTGTTTACTATCTTATTAGTCAGTACCTGTGAAGAATCTTGGTATTTTCCAAGCAACCCCTTTTCATGTTTTGGTCCAGGAACCATCTCTTTATTTTCTTTATGTTTAGCTGCACAGTTTCTGCCTTATTTCTAATCTCCTATCACCAGAAAGGTAGCAACATTATTTCTCATGCACTATTATTGCTTACAATGACATGGCTCTTTGGAATTCGTATTGAAACGATATAGATCTCCTTGCCTCTGCAGTTCCTAGTGTCATTTGTTTAATGTTGGTTACACAGTCATGATGCCGTATTATTCATTTTCCCACCAGTGACCCCTGGCTGCCAGTGGATTTCTCAAGGTTGTTCTTGTGCTTTGATGTGACCACCAATGCAACTTTACCCAAAGTATGTAGAAAAATGTGGACAATAATCAATTTTCTGGTCATGTTAAATTTATCATTGGGAATTATATAGCACAAATGTAAAAACATAACTTTTCTTGAACTTTTTAGACCATGACTATTGGATTCCTAGAGTGATTTCTGTTAATGTTGACAGCACCTCTACCTCCTGCACTTGCGTGGAGATAGAAAAGGGACTTGAGGACAGAGTGAGAAAAGCAATCCCATTCATGCAAGGAACATCTGTCTCTCTACTTAGCAGATAATAAGGCCAGCTCAGGAGAGAACAATATCACCACAATGATGAAACACCAGTGAAGGGAACAGAACAGCCCCTTTTGTTGCAGTGTGATGGTTTCAAAATCCCTTGAAGGAGATAAGGAGGACTGCCAGACACGGGTGCAGAGCTAGCAATGTGTGTGGAGAGTCAGACCCGATTTAGCCATGAGAGGCACGTGGGGTTAAGGCATCTGCTCCAACGCCTGCCACAACTGGGTGCTGTAGATTCAGGCATCACCATGGTTAGAAAATAAACCAGTGAGAACCAGCACGTACATACAAACGTGTAGATTATGCCAAAGGCCAGCAGTGGACCATCCCATTGGAAGAGTCGACATATGAGATTTCCTATAAACATCTTTTTGAATCTGTTTTCCCTTGAAGTTTAGAGTAAAAGAAGCTACATATATTTCAGCTTTCTAGTTAACATGAAGGATTGGGGTTATTTTAGATGTCTTTCCTGAATTTGCACAACTAAACATGCTATTCTTTACAACTGTTATTTCTTAGCTATTGAATTGACTACCCATTTCCTAGTTTAACAACCATTATGCATTATCAAGGAATACTTTATGGGGCAGGGGGCAAGCCAGCTTTGGTCACTTTGCTAGGGCTCAAGATCTCTAATTACACTATATTTACATTAAATTAAATTTTTGTTGACTTTTAAATTTAGAAAAATAGAATCCCACATCTCTTGGGATGGAGATGACAAAAATTATCATAATTATTTAACTTCTATGGAATAGTTTTTTACCATGTAGGAAATGCCCTTTGCTTACTCTGTTTATCCAATTTCAACTCTCTTTTCAATGCTCTGTCCAAATCTTTTTGTTGCCTTGAGTTTTCTTTTTTTTTCTTCACTTCTCTAAATTCACACAAGTCTTGATCATTTAAAATTTCTTTTTTTTTTTTTTTGAGACGGAGTCTCGCTCTGTCGCCCAGGCTGGAGTGCAGTGGCGCAATCTCGGCTCACTGCAAGCTCTGCCTCCCGGGTTCACGCCATCCTCCTGCCTCAGCCTCTTCGAGTAGCTGGGACTACAGGCACCCGCCACCACGCCCGGCTAATTTTTTGTATTTTTTTAGTAGAGACAGGGTTTCACTGTGGTCTCGATCTCCTGACCTCGTGATCCGCCCGCCTCGGCCTCCTAAAGTGCTGGGATTACAAGCGTGAGCCACCGCGCCCGGCCTAAAATTTCTAATGGTTTTCTAAGTACAGCTTAACTAGAAACTGGACACATGCCAGTTTGTGTGTGTATGTTTAGATGAGTGGTTATTTAATTGATCATACCATCCTGAGTCTTGAAGCCTTGGTCTAGAATCATGGCTATAACATTTACTAGCTATGAGACTCGGGGCAAGTAACACAACTTCACATTGCTGCCTTATTTCTTCTGTAAAATAAATTCCTTTTCAAGTTTATTTTGTGGCTTATGTCATATACATATAATGTAAAGTGCCTCGTTCTGATAAGCACTCAGTTTATTTCTAACTTTTTCGCTCCTGGTCGTTGATCATGTTTTGACAAAATAAAGTATTTTTTTTTTAAACAAGTGGTGTTGGCTACACTTCAAGCATCTTGTAGAATTAAGTGTCATATGTTTATCACAAAGCAAACACTTGGTCCAGAGAGAGTTGGGGCTTAGTTTCTAGAAAGTGTTGCTAAATAAGGTTTGTCAGGTTAAATCAGCCTTATTTTCCTGCCTTGCCTTTTTGCTCTAGTGATGTTTCCCCATCTATACATAGTGTAGTTTGTTGTATTTTTTTTTTAAAATTCAAACTTTGTCTTCACTCTTCTAGTTCTGTTAAAGACTAAATTTGTTATTATAATATTGTTTTGATGACTTCTAATGAAGCATAATTAAATATTACTCACCTAATGTTAGATGTTAATTGTTTTTCTTTAGCTAGATGCTACTCAGTTCCCCAACATAACCAAAGACAGTATTTGGGTGAAAAACAAATAAGATTAATTGGAAGTAGTAAATATCTATATTTAGTTATTTTTGGGAATTCATTTTGATGCTATTCATAGGAGTTAAGCAATCATGAAGTTTGACTTTCTAAGAGCTAAAATATCCATGTGGTCAATTCATGCAATAATTATGGTTTTATCAGCATGCTAAACTGTTTGTTCCAATTCCAGCTGTGATGATTATGTATTCTGTTGCTCAAGGGCACATTTCCTTGCTTACAGGAGAGAAAGTTTCTCTTTTGAAACTGTGCAGAAGAGGCACACAGCTAAATCTCTTTTGTTACTTGTCTAGAAAGTTTAGTCTTTAAATAGATTACCTCAATCACAAAAGACAATTCCCCAGGGGAGAAATTCAAAATCACAAAATATTCTGAATGCTCCTGGAAATTATGTTATTTTCTCACGTGTGAGATAGCTAGTTGAGGTTGTTGATGAAACCATGCCTATAATAGTTTAGTAAATACTCTTATTACTTATTTGGTATTGTTGTACATTCTTTATAAAAAACAACATTAATAGAAAAGTAATACTATTGAGTGGAAAATTATAAAACAAATGACAGATAAAGAGATAATATCTATACTACAAAAAGGTTCTTACAAACTATTAATAGGTGAAAGATGTAAAAGAAAAATGAGCAAAGAATGGAAATAGGCAATTGACAGAAAATAAAAACGAAATGGTCAGCACAAAAAATAATATGGTTGAACTTAGTATTGATCAGGGGCTTACGAATTAAAGTAACCATGAGATAGTACTTTTACCCAACAGAATGGCAAAATTTTAAAGAAGAGTGATAAGAACTGTTGCTGACACAGATATGAAAATAAAGTACACTTCCATTAATTTCTTCTGGATATATAAATGTTAATCTCGGTTTCAGCAACATTAACTAAAATTAAAAATACCTTTTAACTTCAGTAATTTCACTCTTAGGAATCTATGCCAAAGAGATAGAAGTCTTAGTCAAATGTTTTAAACATAAACACATTTATTAAGGCAATGTTTATAGTGTATTCTTAGGTAAAGCAGATGATTATCAATAGGAGAATGGCTAAGTGAACTATGTGCACCCACAAAATGAAATATTATGTAACCATTTAAAAATAGAATTATATCAGTTGAAACAACACTTTTCATTATCATCGAATAAGCAATATAAAACACAATAGTTTATAAAAATAATTTCTACAATAAATATGCATATTTACACAGACATTTTGACTTTGTACGTAATTATGAATATTTGCAAAATGTATCATTTTAAGCCATACTTATATATGATTAAACTGGGAACAATGTATGGAAGAAAACAAAGATGAGCACCAGGTTTTCTTTTTTTTTTTTTTTGAGATGGAGTCTCACTCTGTCGCCCAGGCTGGAGTGCAGTCGCGCAATCTCGGCTCACTGCAAGCTCCGCCTCCCGGGTTCACACCATTCTCCCGCCTCAGCCTCCCGAGTAGCTGGGACTACAGGCACCCACCACTGCACCGAGCACCAGGTTTTCAAAATGGGTAATAATGACTTGTAGTGGAAAGTGGAAGTGGGTAGGGTAGAGGAAAAGAGGAAAGTGAGAGGTAAGTAAAGAAAAAAACTATAGCAATAAAATAAAAAGAATGTGTACTATAATGCCAATACTATATAGGTAATAATGCACATACCAGTGTATACATGTTTATAAATATTATAAAAACATATTAACCAATATGTAACGACTTGGGGGTATATGATATATTATGGAGATAATTAAAACAAGTTGCTCAAAATTCAAGATATTAACTCTCAAGAAAGAGAGGTATAATTTTGAGTAGGATTAAGAGGTGGGGAGTACAATCAAAGAAAGGCACCTAAGGTCTCCAAAGCTATTACCAATGTTATGAGAGTACTAATTTTTATATTTTACATATAAATGCCATATATTGGCTTATATATGTAAAATACAACATAATATTAGCACACATTTTTACATGCAATATGAAAATAGCCAACTAAATGATGATGTGTATAACAGACAAATTTTTATATAGATACAAACAAAAATAAACTTAAAACTTATTGAAACACACACACACACATATATAGGCAGAAATTACATGTATCGTAGGTTTCTAGTTAACGTGCAATGCATGAAGACAGAAGGGTTGTGTCTATCAAGGCTTTAAACATTGAATGAAGCTTCAGAATGAGGCCAACCGAGGTTTAGTGATCAGGCAGGTGAAATTTTGTTGTTTTTTTGCCTTTGTGTACGTTTCCATTGTATTATCTCCTTTGTATAACAAGCATTACTCTGATTTCTGTTGCAATTTGAAAAAAAAAAATACTTCATGGGAGAACATTAAAAAAGGAAACTTGATCAGGCGCGGCGGCTCACGCCTGTAATCCCAGCATGTTGGGAAGTCGAGGCAGACAGATCACAAGGTCAAGAGGTCGAGACCATCCTGGCCAACATGGTGAAACCGCATCTCTACTAAAAATACAAAAATTACCTGGGAGTAGTGGTGCACACCTGTAGTCCCAGCTACTCAGGAGGCTGAAGCAGAAGAATCACTTGAACCCAGGAGGCAGCAGTTGCAGTGAACTGAGATCACGCCACTGCACTCCAGCCTGTGCGACAGAGACTCTGTCTCAACAAAAAAGGAAACTTGTGTAATTAAGATGGTAAGATTAATATACAATTAACTAAACATCTTTTTATACTCTCTAAATTTCAGCTTAAAGTGAATCCAAATAAAAAAATCATAACAATAAGAGCAGAAATTAAAGAAATAGAAAATAAACCATAGAGAATAACAACTCTATTTCTTTAAAGGAAAAAACAAACCTTAATAAAATAGACAAAGCTTTAAGGCACCAAAAATGACATTAGAAATAATAAAGAAACTTTATCTATGGTAACTATATACACTATAAAAACCATAAGGTAATCTATGCCAATAAGTTTGATAGTTTAGGGGAAATAGACAATCTCCCAGAAAATTATAACTCCCAAAACCTACTCAAGGAGACATAGAAAATATAAATAATACTATGATTTTTAAAAATTAAATGCATGGTAAAAACTTTTTCTAAAAATCACTAGGACAAACTATTTAATTAGTTATTCCCATCAAAATAAAGGAACTAATAATTCTTGGCTTGTATAATGTATTACAGGATTAAAATAGAAGGCCAGGTCTCTAATTCCTGGTATGAGGCTGGTATAATCCTGTTATAAAGACTGGTCAAGGGCATTACTAACAAAGAAAATTGTATGTAATTTTCATTTATCAACATAGGAGAAAATCATGAATAAAATAACAGCACTCCAAATCAAGGAATGAAAAAATGATCTAACATTAATGATCTGATGTAATACATCTATTAATGTTATTTACCACATGAGCAGATTAAGGAAAAATACTACATAATTATTTCAAGAGATGTAGAAAAACATGTATTACAATTCAACAGTCATACAACATAAAAGAAAAAACCTTTAATAAAGTAGAAAATAAGGAAATTTCCTTAGAATGACATGTTAGAACTAGTTGTTGACAAGATGTGGATGTCTACTATCACTGTTTTCACTGAATATTGTACTTAGGGCCCTTATCAGAGCAATAAGACAAGACATTGGACCATAATAATAAGGGCTGGAAATGAGAAAAACACACTTTTTTTCTTTGGAGATGACATGAATGTCTACAGGGAAAATTAAAGAACTACAGGTAATCTGTTGAAACTAATAGAAGAACATTCAGTAGTTGTTAGAGATAGCACCATATACAGAAATTAATAGTATTCTTAAAAAAGCAGTACTGTAATAAACGATAGTCTAATGTTAAACAAAGATAACATTCACAATATCATCACAAATTGTAAAGTTATCAGGCCTATAACTAAAACAAAAACGACACTGTCGAGGAGAAAATTAAAAATCTTTATTGTAAGGTCTACAGGAAGATGGAAATAAATGTTAAAACAGATCACATTCTTGAATGAGGAAACAACATTTCAGTTAAAATGTATAATTAAGTTATTATTGCCAATAGCACCCCATCATGCTATCATAAATGTAAAGAAAATATTTAGGAACATGTGTACGTATTTTGAACTCTTGTAGTACTGATGAGGTTATTATTATCTTGCTTGAGTAGATGAGGAAATTGAGGCAAAAAATAACTTGTTAAAGATCACAGAGTGCCGGGCGCGGTGGCTCACGCTTGTAATCCCAGCACTTTGGGAGGCCAAGGTGGGTGGATCACGAGGTCAGGAGATCGAGACCACAGTGAAACCCCGTCTCTACTAAAAATACAAAAAATTAGCCAGGCGTGGTGGCGGGCGCCTGTAGTCCCAGCTACTCGGAGAGGCTGAGGCAGGAGAATGGCGTGAACCTGGGAGGCGGAGCTTACAGTGAGCTGAGATAGCGCCACTGCACTCCAGCCTGGGTGACAGAGTGAGACTCCGTCTACAAAAAAAAAAAAAAAAAAAAAGATCACAGAGCTAGAAAATATTGAAACTCAGATTTAATTCAGGCAGTCTCAGAGTCTGTGTTATATTACTTCTAAATAGGAGAAATACTATTTAAAATTTTAAAAAGAAACTCTCTTTCTTCTATGCATAAATGATAAACATTAAATACAACATTGTTTTACTTTAACATTTGTGTATGCAATCTTCCAAAATATTTCAGTGTATTTGTGATTTATGCTAATTAAAACATCTTTCACTTTTATAAATTGAGTAAACACAGAGAGTTCTTGAGATGGAAATGATTTTACAAATTCCTCTTACAATAAACTTTCACTCAAACTAACGTTTGCTTCTATGATCTCTGTGATATAATCCAGCTATGACTCAAAGAGTTTCAGTGTAAGAGGAACTGTCTACCTGTGTTCAGTGTCATATTTGTATTCCAATCATTTCTGGAAATGCTTTTATAAAAAAAAGTTTACTGGAAAAATAAGTGATTTTAGGACATATTTATAAAGAGTACTTTAGCCTATCTGTCTTAGCTCTGTGTATGCATCTGCCCTTACATTGTAAATGTGGTACAATGTAACAAACAAACAGGTAAAAGCCAGCTTCTGGCAATAGCCCCGGTCTCAGGTTGTTTATTTATCTTACCCTTTAGTCCTTCATCTCTTTTCCTTTACTCTTTGAACTCCTGATTTGGTACCTCAACTCCTGATGTCTGCCTGGAGCCTAATCTGGAAAGGTGCTAGACACTTCAGAATTCCAACTGATAACTAATGTCTACATGGCAATCTTGAGCTAATTACAAGCTGCTCATGCTAAGTGTTTCTAAACAACCTTTCCTCAGGTTTTAAAATATATATTATGCTTATCAGGCACTAAATCATGAAGATCACTCTTTCCTGAATGTGCCCTACTTTTTCAGGGACCTTCAAATTCAGACCTGCTGAGAAGAGTTCTTTCTTCATGCCCTGGCCACCTCAGTAAGTGTGGATGGCTTCTTCCTCCCTCACCAACAAAATTGATATTATTAGAGGTCTTGTTACACTGTTGTCACACACTGAGTGTGCTGTCAGTTTTATCCTTACATTGTATTGGTTTATTTTGTCCTATTAACCTATTTTAAGCCAGATCTATTTCATGCCCTTCCTAATCAACTGAATCTTTTTTTTTGACAGAGTCTCACTCTGTCACCCGGGCTAGAGTGCAGTAGTGCAATCTTGGCTCACTACAACCTCCTCTGCCTCCCAGGCTCATGGGATTCTCCCGCCTCAGCCTCCCAAGTAGCTGGGATTACAGGCACCCACCACGCTGCCTGGCTAATTTTCTGTATTTTTAGTGGAGACAGGGTTTCACCATGTTGGCCAGGCTGGTCTCAAATCCCTGACCTCAGGTGATCCACCTGCCTCGGCCTCCCAAAGTGCTGGGTTTTACAGGTGTGAGACACCATGCCCAACCCCAGTTGAATCTTTTTTAAGAACCACAATGTGAATAGTGCATTGATGAACAACCTAGAAGGTGCTTATCAATGTATTTAAAAAATTGTGGTACATATATGCCATGGAATACTATGCAGCCATAAAGAATAGAAAACTCATGCTCCATATGGATGCAGCTGGAAGCCATCAACCTAAGTAAATTAATGCAGAAACAGAAAATCAAATGCTACATGCTCTCACTTGTAAGTGGAAGCTAAATACTGAGCACACATGAACATAAACATGGGAACAATAGACACTGTGGATTACTAGAGAGGGAGAAAGGCAGGGAGGCCATGGATGGAAACCCTACCTATTAGGTACTACGCTCACTACCTAGGTGATAGGATTCATACTCCAAACCTCAGCATCACATAATAGTCCCATGTAACAAACCTGCACATGTACCCCTGTATCTAAAATAAAACTTGAAATTTCAAAAAAAAATGAAAAACACAGTGAAGCACTTTATTCTAAGTTCTTTGAAATAGTTGCTTAAATTAGCACTAGATGATAAATGCTGAGATCTCTGACTGGCACCATATGTTTTAAGTATTCCATATACCTACGCAGCATCTGTGAATTTGGTACACATGCCTCCTGTGTTCCCTCATGTCAGTGATAAGCAAGTTTACTAGAATGCACATCAAACACTCACTGAGGGTAATTGCTTAGCCTGCTCATTGGTAATGTCATTTCTTCTATTCATTTATTCATACATTCATTTATTCATTCAGTATTCAGTTCTTGAAAGCCAATTATGTATGAGAGACTGTGTTATGTGGTAGAAACATAAAGAAATAGAAGATAAGTTTCATTTCTCCAAGGAATTCACAAATGATAGGATGCAAACAAATGAACAAAATATTATTATAGAGGGATAAAGAGCAGCTTGGAGAGTATAAAAGAGACATTTCTTGAAAGAAGAGATTGCTCTGTTTTCTCTTTTCAGCAACATAATACCTGACACAAAGAAAGCACTAAATGCATATTTTATGAATGAACATCTATTCATAACAAATGTTATCCATAATAAATAATATATCATTTGATTAGGGCATTTTCTTTTTCATTATAAAACTTAAAGCCTCCATATATTTTAGCAATGCCATGAAAACATTTCTACCAGCTCTGGTGAGGTGTATACCATCCTTTTGCCAAAAACTGCTGTAATAATATCATAAACTATGGTCCAGTAAACCAAATTCAGTTTCTCAACACCATCTGTGTGCTCTAGGTGTTTACATTCAATTTACATTCAATTTCCTCCTTTCTTTTCCAAAGTCACAACATTTCACCGGAAAAAGTCATAAAACACCACCTGTGTCCCAAGATCTTTAAATCTCTATTCCAAACTTCAAAATAATAAAGTATATATTCCAGGAAGTTATTTTATTTTATTTTCTACTGTCCATAATTTCTTTACACTTTGTATCAGTCAAGACTTTTTAAACAGACACAACAGAAACTGACTTTGGCTGATTCTCAAAGAATCAAAAGGATTTATTAAAATGATAGTTGGTATGTTACAAAATTAAGAAGAAAGCTTCACCGCCACAAAGCAGTTTGAGGGAAGGTACCACAGTCATCCCCACAGAGCAGTGGACCACAGTGCTTGTACCACTTCCATGGACTTGATTCTGTTGTCATGCTCTGGCACTGCTACCCATGGAAGCTCAGTGTGTTGCTTTGGCCACCTTCCAGCAAAACCCATGCTAGGATTACTAGGATGAACACATCTGATTGTCCAAACGTGGGTTTTATGTCTACATCCTAGTGGCAGGATGCTCTGTTAAATGCATACTCTTCTACTCAGAAAGGCTTCTTGTGAAAGGATTATTAAAACCTGGAGAGCAATTCAGCACTGGGTAATTCAAGACAGTGGGGGTTGGGGGCAAAAAGAAAATGTTCATTACACACATGTTCGAAGTAAAGTATATGATAGAGAAGATTAAAAATTGGGACAACTAAGAACAGAGCATTCCAGAACAAAAGCACATGCCCTCATTAGGCTCTGTATCACTATAACCAATACTAATTATGTCTCTTTCTTCTAAGGGGGTTCCTACACATCTTTGTATGTGTAATACATTTCCTATATGTAACACATTTCCTTAAACCTCATAATTCTTGTGGATTTTCTGTATGTTGCAGAAAGCTGTGGAATCTTTTCCGGGAAAAGGTACATACTTGTCTTACAAGTATTCCATTTTAATTGCAGAAAATAGTGAAGATGCCATATTGCAAAGAGAGAGAAAAAAGTGCACGTGATCCCATTGCACTCAAACAACCATGAGTACAGGTTAATAACTCTCCTTCTAGATATTTATGTCCATGTGTGCCTCTACATTCATAATGCAAAAGCATCCGTGTATTTATGGTTTATATGATCAGGCTATATGCTGCTTTCATCTTGACTCTGTACATTAAGAATGTATCAATTGATATCTTCAATATCAAATTTCTATATTATTCTATAGGAATAGATTATTTCTTCTTTTCTTTTGGTTCTTTTCACTTTTTAAAAATTGCCTGCTCGTGAAGTATTTGAATGCCTCTGCCTCCTCAGGAAAATAAATTATTTCTATCTTTTTGTCTTGCATGGTTTATGCATACCGTCTCTGGACATTTTTATCTTCTTGAGAGATATTACTCAAATCAGGTAAGAAGACCAGTTGACGTTTTCACATAATTGGTGACTTCCTGAGTCAAGAAGACAAATATAACACATCCCCTGCAGGCCGCCGAAGCATTTCCCTTGGTGTTCATACCTCCAGGGTTTCCAGATGGACTTTTGACTTTCTTGTTAATCAGCAGCAAACCTTACCTAATCCCTGCTGCAGGCAGTGGCTGGGTTTTGACATCTCAAACCCTTTTGGGTTTCTCGCTATCTGAACACTCTGAAAACTGCTGCTTTGCCTTTTCTGTCCACTCCTCTTGCTAGTCGCTGTTCACAGGAGTGAGCTAATTTCTTTATAGGGAAGAAAGTAAGTGGGTTAAGGAACAGCGGTTTGTATTACAGCAGGCTGAGATTTTTGAGATGGAATGGACAGAACAGAATGAGTACTCTTGCCAGCGCCAGTCAGATCTAAGCTGAAATCCCAATGCTTCTACTCAAGAGTTGTGTTTCTATTGATAAGTTACTCAAATTAGCTGAGCCTCCATATTCTCATCTACAAAATAGGAGTAATATATATCCTAGAGTTGTATAACTCTGTTGACCTCGTGAACACTAACTCGTATGCAGTAGTAGCTAATACAAACTATGTTAACCTATACTGAACACATAGAAACTCACCCCTGAATATTTTCGAAATGACCTTACCTATTACTCACTTTTTAGCTTAACATATTCGTGGCAGGTTCTCTTACATAAGTTAATTTTAAAAATAATAAAAAACACTAAAACTGTGTTTTATTATATTTAAAATTAGCCCCTTGGTTGTCAATGACTAAAACAACATTATAGAATAAACTAGAAAGTTTACTTTTATAAAAGCAATAATTATTTAATCTCTCCTTTGTGCCTCCACCCTCATTCTTAAAAAACACAAATATTCTGAACTGAAATGTACTAGAACAATCAGACACTCACCAAATTTTAGCTACAGAATAAGACTTTAAAATATTAGCTACATCTATTTCCACATAGAACACTGAAGATTTGGATTTTTCTTTCCTTCATCTTTTTTTCAAAACTTACGCAAATTAAAGTTTGACATAACCTATCTCTTTTTCTCTTAGCCACATGTAAACATTTTTTCTCTAACACCGTCAGGTCCTACAAGTTATTTTTTTTCTGCTTAGTAACCTTTCTTCAGAAGAGTGGGTACGTTGTTTCATAACCACTGCAACTTAACGATAGCTAGCATTTGAAAATAACTTAAAGTTATTTTGCATGGCATATTTTATCATCAAAATTAATTCACTCTTGTATATAGGAAAGATTATTATTGTCATTATCATCATCATCATTCCCAACTTACATCTAAATGGACTAAAACTCTAATCAACTCAAAAACTGACTTGGGATCACACAGAGATTGAGCCTCAAAATGTGTGCCTGTTGACACCAGTGGTCATGCTTTTGTCAAGCAGCTAAATATCCCCACAAAGGAGGCTGAAATGAAAATATTAATCTTCTCTGTTTACATTTTACATTTGGAAAATTCACTATAGATTGATAGATGATAAATACAGAAATGAATATATATATATATAGGTGTGTAATGTATTTGTATTATTTATTGTTTAAAATAACTGTTTTTTTATTAATGACATGGATCTATGCACCATGAGGGACTGCCTAATATCTTCATTCACTTGTATTTCTTTTTGGAACCTACCGTTTTGTAAATAACTCAAGTAAAGCCAACAGGGATTACTCTTTGCTTTAGCTAACAGTGTTTAGGGACTACTACATCTTGAATTCTGTGCAAATTAAGAATTTAAAGATAAATAAGACAATATTCCTGACTCAGAGTACTCAAAGTCATGTGAACCACTGTAATTCTGGTGATTTTCTTGTGTAATGCAATACATGTACATATTAAGCCATGAGAGTGAATTACGCCTGTGGGAGTCATAAAGTTTCATTGTAAATATGGTATTATAACTAAGTCTGAATAAGTAAGTACCCCCTGTGGAACAGATCCATATGTTTCATCAGATTTGTAAAAGGGTTCAGAAATCAAAGAAATTTTAAGAAGTGCTGATATTTTGATAAAGAGAAGGACTGAAAGTGTTAGGCTAATTGGATAGATCAAGGCCAGACAGCTACTGGCTTATAACTCCAATGACAAACTTTAGACTTTATCTTGTATGAAGTTAGGGACAATCAATGTTTCTCCAAGAAAATTTTATGATAAAGTTTGTGTTTTACAACTCACTTCTGTTAGTAGAATGTAAGAAAAAATTTATATTTTAACTATGTATATATCTTGGAACATACTAATTTAGTTATCCCTTTTCACCCAGAATATGTCCAGAGGTGAGATTCTATATTATGGCATTGCACAATCACAAATAGATACTTTTCAGAATATGATATGTGGCTTATCACATTAAATTGAAATCACTGATTACATTCTATTTCTCTGCTGTACAAAACTGAAAATAATAAGTACAGCCATACATGATAGGTTGAATAACTTCACAAGAGAGCCTTCGTAGCTTCATTTAATCCCAGTAGGATATCTCTGCTCTGTGTGCTATTAACAATAGACTAATTCTTGCTTCCATAAATTTGATTAGCCATTATTAGTTCTATCTAAGATATCTTCAACACACATATATTTACTGTGTCATATATAAAAGTAAATGCAACTAAGATTTTTCATCAAAATTAATATTAAGAATATATAAAATGTGAAATATCTCCAGGGAAATGAACAAATATTTATTTGGTATTTCCTTTGTTTAAGATGAAAAAAGTATATTATCTTATTTAAAGGAAAAAGCAGAGGCAATGGATAGGTTATTTTGAATACAAAATTTCCATAAAAACTTTAAAGGTTTGCATTAAGATAAAATATAAATCTTATATTCCCCCATCCCCCAACAAAAACATTATAATCTCAGAGAATAAAATATAAAACCATATCTAATTTCTACTCAATGGTTAAACGAAGAGGAGGTTAAATAAGGAGGATTAGAATAATATTGGAATCTACCTCTGAGTTACAGTAAGTGTAATACTGAAGAAACTCTTATCCCTCAATTGCCATCCTTTTCTGGAGCATCCCTTAGTGGTGCACATGTGGTTGTGATGACTGTTAACATTATCTGCAGCTATTAATGGTCTAGTCCACCATCTTTGGACCTCTGTATGGTTTTTGTGATGTTACCCCCAAAACTGTGGACTGACCATGAGCCATCCGTGTCATCATGCTGATGGTTTAATAATAGCCTCGAAATAATCATCACTCTTGATACGGTAATTGTAATGATACTCTATTCTGATTAGTCCCAGTGTTTCTATTGCTGACGCAGAAGGGAGTCACTATCACAGATTTTTTAACTCCCCTGATAGGTATCTAAGAAAGGAATTATTTTTTCTTAATTACTGGTGATGTCATATTTGTTTCCTTTATGTGACTTTCTCTTTAACTTTCTCAGATGTCTATTCCTTCTGTTGTCACTTACGCTGAGTGACAACTGAATTGTGTGGTAATTTGTGCAGTGGCTAGTGTATTTGAACTGAGTCAAAGTATCTCACATTCTCATCAAAATGAAAGCATTGTCTGCAAAAGGAAAGTAGGGTATTTATTCTCCAACCGTCATCTCACGTTTGATTTAAGAACCTTACAATCAAGGATTTGGGCTCTAACGTGTGCATTTCATTTTATTTTTTCATTTCATTATTTTTCACAGAACATTGGTCTTTTCTGCAAATACCAACACTTGAAATTTGTCCAAATTACCTAAGTGAGCACACAAGCTAACATGCATGTGCTGCATCCTTCCTGTCACAAAGGCGTGAAGACCAATTCAAGATGAGGCTCAACATGTTGCCACAATGTTCCTGCCAAATGGATGGGAGAGGCATTTGGTTGTATGGTTCCTAAGGATAGGACACTTACTGGGCTTGAATTAATAGTGAATGATTAATAAAAAGAAAGTTACTTTAACAGAGTTGAAGGTTGGATAAGGCTCAGAAAAGAAAGATAGTATTTTTTTTATTATTATACTTCAAGTTCTAGCATGAGCTAAGTAGTAATGTGATCAAGTGTAGGAGTGTCAGATACTGTGAACAAATCTTACTGGCTTGAACAAAGGATTCAGTTAGGAAACATTAAAACTGTTACGTGTTTTGTGGGCTTTAGGTATTTAAACATTGTATTATGTGGTTGTTATGCTTTTAATCACAAATGTCTAAAATTAATCCACTCATTCATTAACTTAAATATTTACAGAGCATCTGTTATTGCCTACGTACTGAGAAGAGAATGATAAAGATACACGTTTAACGACACATCATATTGTAAAACTGAAAATTCATTTTAAATATCAAATGGGGAGATGGACAGTGTTTATTAATGCTGCTACACAGTCTTCTACATAGATTTGGAAGCAAATCTTTATTAGTGATGCATAAAAATGTAGTATAGTATTGTGATATGTATGTTAATTATTTTCCTTGGTGTTTAAGTTTAATAACTTCATGTAATCATCATGGAATGACTATAATTTTTTATTTGTCTTTCAAATAAAGTGAACTATCTAAAGCTATGTTCAAAATTGTTCTTTTCTCTAACTCCCAGACATTTATATTATTTGAGAATTCTATCTAAACAACTTTCCACCTTCATATTCTAACTACACTTTTTAAAACAGAAATGAGTATCAATTGAATGATATGAGTAGCTATCATAGCGTCTTTGTTATACAGTAGAATCCCAAGAACAGTATGATTCACTGACAGCTTTCCAAAATCCAGTTAGCTGGGCAAGGGGAGGAAAGGAGAAAAGGCAGGAATAATTCTTATGTCATAACAGGAGATTCAGCTCAGGTAGGCTAAGCAATTCCTTAGATCATAGGGGTAAAAACCGGCAGAGCCAAAATTTAAACTCAGGACAGTGTCTTTTGAAAAATCTAACCTCTTTCTAATACTTCATGTTAATTGTTACCGGGTACTCAATAGTAAAACAAAATGTCCTTCATAAATTATAATAGGGCAAAATATACCTACATAATTTTCACAATATTTGATATCAAGGATCACCTTCTAGGGATTTGATGATATGTATCAAACATCTTTCCAACATACATTTCTTTTGACATGGTGATTATCCTGGTAAAAATAATAATTGAATATAACCATCAATATTTAGCCACCGCCGTCTCGGACTTTCCCATAGTACTCATCTCTGACACTTTTTTCACCTGTAGAACTCAGCATTTACACACCCATTACAGCACATCAACATGCTTGCCTTTTCCATGTGGCTGTTTATGTTCACATATTTGGTATTTTCTCCTTGACTTTCCTTGGGGATTTGACTCATCAATAGGTACATACTGGGGCGGCTTTGCCAAGAGAGTCATGCACTTTAACTGAGGTTGGAAAGGTGCCTGTGGTTAAAATGCAAATCTGATGCTACTCTTCTGCCTAAAGCCTGTCAGTGACTTCTAGTCAATCAAAATGTGGATCAAGATCCTTGCTTATCTAGACCTACCTACTTTCCAGTTATATGAAACATGCTTTCTCTCACACTTTGAGCTCCAGCCATACTGTACTTTTAGTTTTTAAAAGGCACTAATGTTGCTTCCCAACTTAGGACATTTGTAAATGCTGTCCTCTCTTAGCAAAGCTCCATAATCCTGCATCCTCTTCACCTTGCCAATGCGTATTCATTTTTAAATTCTCAACTCTAGCTAATTCCTCTAGAGGAAGTCTTTACTCAGATTAGCGTCACCAGATTTCATAAACAAAACAGGCTGACTGGTCAACTAAGAATTTCAAACAAATGGCCGGGCGCGGTGGCTCACGCTTGTAATCCCAGCACTTTGGGAGGCCGAGGTGGGCGGATCACAAGGTCAGGAGATCGAGACCACGGTGAAACCCCGTCTCTACTAAAAATACAAAAAAAATTAGCCGGGCGTGGTGGCGGGCGCCTGTAGTCCCAGCTACTCGGAGAGGCTGAGGCAGGAGAATGGCGTGAACCCGGGAGGCGGAGCTTGCAGTGAGCCGAGATCGCGCCACTGCACTCCAGCCTGGGTGACAGAGCGAGACTCCGTCTCAAAAAAAAAAAAAAAAAAAAAGAATTTCAAACAAACAACACATATTTTTAGCACAAGAATTTCTTAAATATTGCATGACTTGTCTGTAACTGGCAACAGTATCTTACATTAGATCTTCTTGAAAGTTATTTTACCACCTTCTTTCCTTTCTAAAAAGTATTACAATTTATAGTCATATAATTATTGTGTCTTTCTCACAGCTATTTTGGAAGACCCATAGGGAAGGAATTATGTCTGTTTTGATCACGATCATATCCGTTGTCTGGCAAAATGGCAGAAGAAACAAGGGCTCCATAAATCTTCTAATGAATGAAATAAAAATACATATTTGAAGGTAAAATTTCAAGCGAATAGTAAAATTGTTCTCAAAGGGTGAGGTCTACATTTTAATACTTTTCATTAAATGATAATTATAATAAGACTTATATTAAACATTTATTATTCTCTTCCAAATGCTAATTACTTTGCATAGCACTAAGTACTTTGCAAATGTTATTTCTTTTAATCTTTATGATAACACTATGATGTTAGTACATTATTGGCCCTGTTTTACAGATTTGGACAGCAGGAATTAGAAAAAAACAGAAAAAGTTTATTTTAAAAAATCACGGGCCTAGTATTGAATTGCTACCACAATTCAATATTGGGTTAGTTGATTTTTCCTGCTTCACACCTCGGTTGGAAAACATTATTTTAGATTATATTTCCTTTGGCTATTAAAAAGAAGGTTATCACCACCTGCTTAGTGAGAAGAACTAGAAGTGACTATCAGAGATGTCTGCCTTTTCCTTTGTTACTTCTTTCCTTTATAATTATGTTACTTCAAGCCACATAAAGCAACAGGCATTTCTTAAGATGAATAGTTAATAGAAGTTTTGTACTTTCCGAAACGTGAAACTTGAAGTCAAGTTTATTATCTGGAAACAAGGCACCCTGTAATAAGGGCACCGCTGTATCTTGGAATTCATGCGTAATGTTATTTTCCTGAGTGCGCATATGGCATCTATTTAATGCAATAATAAATAATAGATTCAAGTTCATCTTTCGGGGAAAATGCCAATTTTTCTATGAGCATTTAGTGCATCACGGTACTAAAAGTCTTTAAACGTGTTAATATTAAGACTTGGGCTCTTGCCAAATAAGAGTGATTTTCGTTTAGTTTGAATACATCTTACCCAATGGTTATTTAATTATAAAGGAGATAATAAAAAATAAAACATCACAAACCTCTTGGTGAGTTGAGGGAACTAAGCTAGTTAAAATCTTATCTCTAATAGAAAGAGTACCTCCTGAAGGGTTTCACCAGATAATGCATAGCAATTCATGCAGAATGCTCTATGTTGCATGTATTTTCTGAATTCAGGTGCCCTGTGGTTTTCCTTCTATGTGGTAATGTGTTATGGATGCTTGTGAATGAGCACCACGTGAGACACTAAATTAAATATGTCTAATAAACACAAATTCTGCTTTCTCAAGGCCTATAATAAAAACGACTGTGATTTATGTGCACTTCCACACAAGAATAAATTAATACAGCCAGTTATAGAGATGCTTGATTCTCAGAAAGGCCAATTTCAGATAGAAAAGAATTATTCCTCTTTCCTCTTCTCTTCTACCATCTCTGAAGTGATAGAGAAAATTTTCTTTGATTTTGAAATACATCTGAAAAAAAAAGTACAGTTTGAATTGCTTTTAAACTTCCCCCGAATTGATTAAAGATAAGGAGAGAAATTCTACAATTAGGGCAGAAAAACGAACGTGAATATCTTACCCTAGGAGGCAGTAGTTATTTGGAAATAGTTGCCTAGTATCATTTACTTTGCGGAGGGTTGCCTCCACAGCATTTGGAAGCCTGCCCCTGCCAGGAGAAAAGGGGTCTTAAAGCTGCCATCAGTTGTGAATTAGGTTACAGGGGCATTAATCTTATTAAACACTGGGAAATATATTGGGTTAATATTAGAAGCTCAAAACAGCAACATTCTCAGTCTGTCTGGCCAAGATTGTTAGATTTAGTAGAGCCCAAAAACTACCTTCAACTTAGGGAAAAAAATAGGAGTTAACAATTCAGCTTACACTGCAAAATGTTAGCCCTGAAAAGCAAGCCAGAAGTGACATCAAATGCCCAAGCCTATAAACACTGGCAATTTTAAGTCCCTGCAGCTAAATATTTACTGCACAATTGTCAAATTACCTTTGTGTATATCTGAGTGCAGACACCCCTTCACTGTAGGATTTAATGGGTCAGTTCTGATATTGGTAATGATGTATGAATGATGTATTTTAGGTATAATCTTAACTTTTAAAGATAGAGGCCTAAATTTCTGTTTGGAAGTCCATTTGAGATTCTGCCAGGTTGAGACTTTAGATGACATCGCATGCTGGCATATTTTTGTTTATACAGCATTGCATATATTTACAAATTACAATTATTTTCTCCCTCTAAAGATGCATATTAAATATAAAGAAAAAATGCATGAAACGGTTAGAAGAGAAAAAACTTCCTGCAATAAGGCTTTTACTTTTTTCTTTGAAATTAATTTTTTTCTTTTAAGGTCAAACTTTTATTTAGGAAATCTGTCTTTGTTTACATAAGCTATGTTGCACTGGTTTTTGGTGGAGCACTTTGCTCTCTGCCTGTGTGCTTATACTGAGCATTTAACATTTAATTCATCTTTTCTTTCCTTCTTTATCTATTCATTTATTAAGCCTTTAACATGTAGTAGAGTCAAGATGAATCCTTCCCTACTGGTATTCACAGGAAATATAGAAGGGCAGATAAGTAAACTACCAATTATAATTCAGTGTAGTGGGTGCCATATTAAGTTTTTATAGAGGATGCAGTGGAAGTTTATAGAAAAGAAATCTGATTCAAGGTGATAGCCTCAGGAAATTTACCAACCAAGGCTACATTCAATAATGGATTAAATGAAAATAATACCTTTAAGAAGGTATAACATGTTTCCAGCAAAGGAAACAGTACAGGTAAAGGCACAAAAAAGCAAATATAATGAAATGCAAATGGTAGAATAAAGCTGTACACAAACCCAAATAACATCCATGAGTTCTTGATATTCAGGAATAGTATGTTGTATATAGTAAAATTTACATATTACTTTTCTTCACCTTGTGGTATGACACAATCTACTTATTGATTACACTGGCAGCAAAAAGCATATCAAAAAAATGAAAAAAATACAAATTGTATAGCCAAGGTGAACACATTTGTCCATGCCCTTCTGCTTTCTTCATGGTTCGAAAGCAAATATTTATTAGTGATCAGTAATGCAGATGTACACCGTAAGTGATACATTTGTTAGTTATTTTTATTGCGATAATTGTTTAACTTTTATGTTCATTGTGCAGTGACTGTGACTTTAAATGTTACAAATTTTTCCCTTTCTTTCAAATAAAGTACATTATAGTTATTTTAAGCTTTATTTTTTGCTCTAATATACTCCAACATGTTTAGATTTCATGGGCAGTTTTCTGCCCTTAATTTGCAATACATTTTTAAAATTACAAATGTTCTAGCACAGTGTTGGTATTATATGATAAAAAACACATAGTTGACTGACTGCTTCTATAATGCAATGAGATATGTTTGGGGTAGCAAGTTCTTCATTTAAATAGGGATCTTGGAGGCACAGCATAATCTTTTAAGAGAGAGAAAGAGAGAGAGAGTGTGTCTGTAAGTGAGAGAGAGAGAATTCATATTTTTTCTGGAAATCAATATGGAAAATATATTCTTTGAATATTTATTCATTTTAGTTATAAAAGTACTTAGTGAATATTAGCTATTATTAGTTTCACTATGTGCTAAACACTGTTTCAAGAGTTTGAATTAAAACAGTGGGTAAGTACAAGTTTCTATCCTCAAGTAACTACATGGATTTATTTAGCTGTTGATCTGATCCCAAGTTAAAATGTTTTAACCCATGTCAGGATATCAGGTATTAGAACTTTGTTGAAATCCATTCATAGCACATGTTCCAGAATTGCAGCATGGCTTACAGTTTCCAACCCTCTTGGATATAGCTAAATTCCTCACACTGGAAAGAAGGAGTGATGACGTGACAAGTAGGAGAATGGCACAGGACCAGAGATTTATATTGTTTTTTACCAAATTTGGACAAAAGTTCAATAGGAATTAAAGTCTTTTCCTCCAAGTACACCATGGGGAATTATGAAAGACAAGGCTAAGCTATGCTGAACTTGGCAGCTTATTTATTGTTTTATAGATTTTTTTATTCAGAGAAGAAAAAAACCAGTAAAACACTTGCCACCATTTCCCGTCTATTTTGTCTTATTTCTGAAGGTGTAGATTCCACTGCATAGTTCCTATTGAATTTAAGTTTTTTTGTCCTCCAGATTTAGAGGAAGTTTGAAAAACAAATTTAGTTATAAATTTCACTTTCAGCCAATAAAGAGGAATCATATTACAAAACTGACGTAAGTGGCACATCCCAGACAAAATAACCTGTCACTGTTGGTCAACAGTTCTCAATCAAAGGTAATCTTCCCTCCTGGAGGATGTTTGGCATTATCTGGAACCGTTTTTGGTTGTCACAGCTGGTGTGTACTGCTGGCATGCAGTGGGTAGAGTCTTGGGATGGTGTTAAATATCCTCCAGTGGAACAGTCTCCTGTTGACAAAAATTATCCACCCCAGGGTCAGTCGGGCCAAGATGAGAAACCCTGATGTAGTCGAAGCCCATTTTAGGCAAGAAAGTCTGTCACTTGTTTTTCTGAGTCACTTTGAAGATGCAGGGTTTTTAATTGTAATTTTGATTCTTCCTTTCAAATTTTGAAGTATTTAGAATGAACCAATAAAAATTATCATATAAATATAGAGTAACTGGAGACACTAAATTATGACGACCAAAGATACATTATGAAAAGCAATGCTTTTAAAATCAGGCAGACCTGGATTTCAGACCCAGATCTGCTGTTCACTGGCTTTGTGACCATGGTTATGTTACCTTCCTACATGTTCTACTTCTTAATGTTGGTGATTGCCACAGGATGGTCTCGTCTTTTGAAAAATCACAAAAGTTCTTTACTTATGATTTATGTATTTTTCTAGGCTGGGCGCTGTGGCTCACACCTGTAATCCTAGCACTTTGGGAGGCTGAAGCTAGCGGATCACCTGAGCTCAGGAGTTCGAGACCAGCCAGAGAAACATGGTGAAACCCCGTCTCTACCAAAAATACAAAAAAAATTTTGCCAGGCATTGTGGTGCGTGTCTGTAGTACCACCTACTCAGGAGGCTGAGGCTGGAGAATCACTTGAACCCGGGAGGCAGAGGTTGCAGTGAGCCGAGATCGCACCACTTCACTCCAGTCTGGGTGACAGAGCAAGACTGTCTCAAAAAAAAAAAAAAAAAAAGAAAGATGTATTTTTCTATATGCATGTTGTGTTTCAGTAATGTTTATTTAAATTAAATAAAATAATTAATTTAATATTTTAAAAATCTTAATATGTACACAGACTGATTGGTCAATAAGTGGTCATTGTTACTATTATTATTATATGTCTTTCGATTTAATATAAGGTGAAGCACAGGTCAAAGGTACTTTTAAATAAAGACATAGGCTTATATAATTCCATAATTTCAATGGAGATGTTTGTATTTTTTTATGGTAAAGCAAAGGCATTGGGCTTCACTATTTGATCCCAATATGTATTTTTTCTCTTGTGCAAATTTGTTTTTTTGGAGGGATCATTTACGGTCAATTGTTTATTGTCTGTTTCCTTTGTTAACTGTAACTTTAGCTGAGTTACATAATCAGAGATGAGTAGCTGATGAAATAAAAGCACTCAGAGTTTCTTACGATGCATTAAATTGCCAAAGTTCCTTTAAGTTTTCAATGAAACATTTTATAACAGTTGGCTTAATGTTGATGCGATATTTTCTGCAGAGAAATATCAAAATT
The DNA here is from genome assembly GCF_028878055.3 of Symphalangus syndactylus. NCBI lineage: Eukaryota > Metazoa > Chordata > Mammalia > Primates > Hylobatidae > Symphalangus > Symphalangus syndactylus. The sequence continues at coordinate 10,433,398 of NC_072442.2, read as the reverse complement.
ACATAATCTCTTCAATATTTAACAAGAAAATGCTCAATAAATTCTCAATTACTTTGAAAATTTGAAAAGCTCAAATGAAAAGTAGCCTCAAGTAAAAAATAAAAGTTAATTTAAGTATTCCTTTGATATGTATAGCTGGATAAGCTAAAGTCTTTTCACATGTTTGAAATTCTAATAGATGAGGAGAAGAAAGTATGCTTTAATTTGTTGAGAGGTATTTTACTAACTCACTTTAATGAGCTGCCAATGAGAAAGCTGTTGCATATCTCCAAACCAAATCAATGACTAATTTTTTTTGTCAATATAATACATCATTTTAATAGAATTAAGAAAAAGCCCCCCATGATCATCTCAACTGAACAGACACAGAAAAAAGCATTTGGCAAAATCCATCGTACTTTCACAATAATAAAAAAAAGATACTCAACAAACTAGGGAACTTTCTCAACCTGATAAAGGGAAGCCGTGAAAAATCCACAGTCCACATCATACTCAGTTGTGAAAACCTGAAAGCTTTTATCCTAATATCAGGAACATGGCACGGAGGTCTGCTCTCATTACTGTTATTTAACATTGTGTTAGAAGGTCTACCTGGGACAATAGGCAAGAAAAAGAAATAAAAGTTTCCCATTGTGTAAAGTAAAACTATCACTATTTGCAGATGATGCCGTCTGTCTATTTTTACTTTCAGTTCCAGGATACATGTGCAGAACATGCAGGTTTGTTACATAGGTAAACACGTGCCATGGTGGTTTGCTGCACCTATCAACCTGTCACCTAGATATTAAGCCCCACATGCATTAGCTATTTGTCCTGATGCTTTCCCTCCCCTCGTCCCCTACCAGCAGGCCCTGGTGTGTGTTGCTCCCCTCCCCATGTCCATGTGTTCTCCTTGTTCAGCTCCCACTTATGAGTGAGAACATGCAGTGTTTGGTTTCCTGTTTCTATGGTAGTTTGCTGAGGATTATGGCCTCCAGCTTCATCCATGTCCCTGCAAAGGACATGATCTCATTCCTATTTACGGTTGCATAGTATCCCATGATGTATATGTACCACATTTTCTTTATCCAGTCTATCATTGATGGGCATTTGGGTTGGTTCTATATGTTTGATATTGTGAATAGTGCTACAATAAACATATGTGTGCATGTATCTTTGTAAAAGAATGATTTATATTCTGTTGGGTATATAGGTATATACCCAGTAATGGGATTGCTGGGTCAAATAGTATTTACCAGCTAATTTTTTTCTAACCTAATGAAACTATGTAAAGTCTATAACTAGACCATATAGCTTACTTGACATGTTTGTCAACAAAACTGTTTAAATAAGATTTAAGGAAGAATAATCTTTAGAAGACTACAACAGATTATGTTCAGACCCTATAAGCAGTGCTGTAGAATTGCCACATTCTCTTGGTTCTGCTTAATTCTCTGTTTTAAGTAAAGTTTATTTTTAAACTGTAAACATTATGCACACTCAAAGGAGAATTTGCAAAATAGGTAATGGTAAAAACAAAGAAAAAAGGAAAAAAATGTATGTCACCATCCAATGTAATCATTATTAGTAGTTTCATATAATTTCTTAGAATTGATTTTTATATAATTGTTAGCAAAGTTGAGACTACATTTTATATGTAATTTTAACTCCTTAACTTAATATTATCCTATTTATATCTTAATGTTGTTGTAACTTCTTCTAAGTTTTTCAGTGAGAAAATAATATTTCATTATATTATTACACAATAACTTAATCATCTGTTGAAATTTAGATTATTTCTAGTTTTGGTACATTAAATGGTATTGTGCATAAAACCTTCATCTACACTTGCAATTATGTCTTTATTAAAGATTACCAGAAATAAAACCATTGGATCAACGAGTACTAAAATGTTGAATTATTTTTTAATTAACCTCTTTAAGGAATTATTATGTAAACTAGTCAAGGAAATATGATAGAATGTTGACTTTTGTATTTCGTGTGTAACAAATACTTTCAAATATTGTGTACAAAGTCTTAATTCTCATCTCTTATGTATACTGTATCTAGCAGTTTGATCAAAAGCACATAATTTTTTAAAAATGTTTTTTCTTAAACCATGTTATATTACTTTTTCTTTGAATCAAGAACTATAATATAGCCTTTTTATAGTTTAAGAACCTTATCTTTTTCAAAGCAATAGTTAGATAGCTGGATGGATGGATGGATGGATGAATGGATGGATAGATGGATAGATCAATATATAGACAAACAGACATGAAGGACCCACTAGTAAAACTGCATGGCATCTAGCATTTATATAATCAAGTATGGAAACTGCCTGAGGTGAGAGGGAAAGGTTTTGTAAAGACATTCAGGAGTTAGCTCAGTATTTCCAGATAAACTGCAAATAATTGGTATTACCACTCTTCAGATGCATATTAAATTTTCTGATTGATAAGTAAGAAACAGCTTATCATATCTGTACACAATGCTAAACTATCTGAAATCTTCTATACGTAATGGAAAGATGAAAGGGGGAAGGTCACTAAAGAATTTCAAACAGTTAACTGATTTGGTCAAATATGCATTTAACAAAGAAACAACATGGTGTCAGCCCTGTGGATAACAAATTGGATTTAGTCAAAGAATGAGACAGTGTGCGTGGAAGGTGAGCCAGGGCCATCATCATTAAATTATTGTTCATTTATTGTCAGGGTATCATAGTTTTAGACAAAACACATAAGAAGGAACACACACTCTTACATGAACTAGAATATGTGAAAATGTCAGACTCTCTGCTAGGAAACCACAAATATAAGAGGAGCTGCCTTTAACAATAATATTTAGGCCATTCGTTAAATAATTGCCTTGGCTTCTATCCACGAAATATTTGTCTTATATAGAGTTTGTTCTACACATGCAATGTTTAGTTATATCCAGGATCTTAGGTGGGGTTTGATTATCAGAAAGCTGGTGTTGTTCCTCGAACAGCACTGGTGCTCTTATTGGCTCGGCGGGAAAACTGGAAATTATGTCACACTGATTGGTATATTTCCATTCTTAATAATGGCTTGGCACTTCTGTTGGAATGATGTGCCTAGACAGAAAACGACCTTCAGCATTTGGTACCATCACCCATTATGGGCATAGGAAGGAGAGTCAACTAAGTATCGATTAGCCAAGCAAAGCATCCATTTTGTAAAGCTCTGCAGAATTCTTCATTAACAAGAAAAGAAAGCAGTCTTGTTCGTATTTACTTCTACTCACAGAGGTTAAGATAAATATTGAAGCAATGACATAATACAACTGTGCCCTATCTCTAAATCTGAACTTGGTTTTAACAAAATTTTGCCTGTATATGTACTGCTAAGACCTTTATTCTTCATTATAATTGGTTAAGTAAATGTAAATGTAAATGTAATAAGTTCGCATCCCCATATCAATAGCTTGCACTGACTGTAATATTTATCATCACGAGAACTGATACATGGTAAGACATTTATATATTCACACTGCCTTTTGCTTGAAATAATGAGTAAACATTATTATCACTATATACTATTAGTAGTATGATATCCTTCCAAGAGGAGTTTTGAAAATTAAAGACAATCTATCAATAGATTAATGACTTCTTTTTTTAGTCCAATAAAAAACATTTTCTATAACAGTATTCTCAAAGCCTGCATATATATATATACACATATGTGTATATAGGTATGTGTATATATGCGTGTGTATATATATACACATGTGTGTGTATATATATACATATATATACTTGTATGTATATATACACATATATATCTTTCTGTATACTGTATTAAAGCAACAGGGAACAATAATCAATAATCCAGAAATTATTATTTCTGCTTATAGGGTTAAATGACTGATAAAGGATATTTTCAGATGGAAGATATTCGATATGTCTTAAATGGTAAAACCCTTTATAAAAAATGCAAACAGCAACTACTTTTCTGGTCAACACTTGCTAGGTTATTTTTGAAATAACTTGTAATTTTTTTATTCAGAAATACTTTGAAACCCTGGGTAAGTAGCACCTAATTTTCATCACTGAAAATATAATCTTTTCCTTATATATTAAAAATTAGCATGCCATTCTGTCTCATAACAATTTTTGTCATGTGCCTGCCATCATAGAATATAAACTTTGGCAAAGTGTTGAGAAAGTTAAGTCTTTGAATCTACAATTTGGAGAATCAGACTTTGTCCTTGATAAATTTAACATCATAGAGTTATACTGTGAGGCTCTCTGGAAGGTAACCCTTAGTCTTCTATTTCCATGCCTGTATTCTTTTTCAAACTTCAACATTTACCTCATAGATAAAATATAGAGCAAAGGTAGAAAACAATGAATAAAGAGATTTAGATTTTAGCCCTTTTATTGCTACCAACTAACTGAATTAAATGTGAAAACTTCCATTAACCATTGAGATTTCCACCTCTTCATGTGGAACACACATGTACAGAACTCCGTAATTGTACGATCTGAGTTCCAAAATTCTATAATGGTTATCCTACATTGGATGAGATAAATCCAAAGAGCAGCACAGGGTCCAAACAAACTAGCAGTACTTAGAATAAAATGTGAGTTTCTAATATTCATTACTGAGACAAATATAAGTTGCTCCTTTGTTCAACAACCACCATGAAGTACTAAAGGTGACATGCAAGTATAATATCAAAATAAACGGTAGCTTTTCCTCCTGTTCTTTTGCATTTACTGCTTGTGTATTCAAGATCATCTCCTAATTCAGGCAAGAGGTACTTCTCATAGCAACTTTGATATCTGGATATTAAAATGGAGTTAGCCCAAAAAGGCCGGGTGCGGTGGCTCATGCCTGTGATCCCAGCACTTTGGGAGGCCAAGGCAGGCGGATCACGAGGTCAGGAGATCAAGACCATCCTGGGTAACACAGTGAAACTCTGTCTCTACTAAATACACACACACACACACACACACACACACACACACACACACACACAATTAGCCGGGCGAGGTGGCGGGCGCCTATAGTCCCAGCTACTCGGGAGGCTGAGGCAGGAGAATGGAGTGAACCCAGGAGGCGGATCTTGCAGTGAGCCAAGATCATGCCACTGCACTCCAGCCTGGGCAACAGAGCGAGACTCCGTCTCAAAAAAAAAAAAAAAAAAAAAGGAGTTAGCCGAAAACATGGTGCTGATGGAATCAGACAGGCACAAAAAGAAGCTGACGCAATTACACTGTATGAACATGAAGGCAGAGACGAGGATTGTAAGTCACAATTTTCAAAGGACATAGGAATTGTCAGTCTGCTTCAACTAAAGATCAATATAAAAAGAAGTAGTGAGGTTTTGCCAGATGAGTAGTGTACAGCCAAGCAATATGAAGTTAGTAGTAATTAGAAGTCCAGTTCTTTTTCCTAATAAGCTTGTACTATTTTAAACTTTGTGCAAGTATAAAAAAAAAATCTTCTATTAAATTCTTCAGAGAGATGAGATGCTGCATTTGTGTAATAAGTAGAGAATGCTACTAGGAGAATGGTGTAGAAAATAGAAAGCAGTCAAGGTTGAAAATAGATAGCATAAATGAAAAGCTCAATAAAATGGCTAGAAGATATAGTTGAGAAAATCTCTTGGAAACTACAGCAAAAATAAAATAAAAACAGACATGGAAAACAAGAAAAAGTAAGTGACATGGCAGGAATTATTCTGAAAGACTATAACGAAGCATGCCTTTTATAGCAGACACTATTTTAAGTGGTTTACCAAAACAATTCATTCAAAGCAAAACCAGTTTTGCTAGCAGATAATATTATTATGATCTACATTTGGCAGATGAAAAATTCTAAGTACAGGGAAGTTAAGACAAGTTGTCCTAAACACATTGCTACTAAGGGCAGAATTTGTATCTGCAAATAGGCATGTGACTCCAGATGCTGTGCTATTATCTGCTACACTATAATATAATGGAGGATATTATCAAATAAATAAGAATATTTTCTAGAATTGAAGCTATGATTATGGATTGAAAATATTAATTAAGAGTCAGGAACAACAGCAGAAAGTAGACCATCCCTAAAGTTTTTAATTCTACAATTTCCTGGCAGAGAAAATCTAAATGTTTCAAGAAGAAAATGTATTTCATATACAAATATGGAGTAATCAATAATGACATTAAACTTCTTAACAACAATATGGAAAAGTAGGAAAAATGAAACTTTTTTAAATATAAGGAAAATCTATTTCCAATTCAGAATGTTAGACCTAGCCTAACTATGCAGTATATGAGGAGCTAAATAAATATATTTTACATGTGTAAAATCTCAGCAGTTTTTCTCCCCAGGAAAATATTCTTCACCTTTCCAAGACCTCTATATGTTGTTCCTATGCATCTGCTGGATTTGGGGAAATACTGATATTCTAGTACTAACAACATTTTATTGAAGGGATCATTCTTTCCTTTCTCCTTCCTTCATTCTTCCATTTCTCCCAAACTCACTCTCTTCCTTCTTTTCTTCCTCTCATCCCTCCATCCCTCTTTTCTTTCTTCCTTCCTTCAAGTGTAAGGTACACCATGGTCAACAAAATGAGCCTAAATGAGAGAATAATACGAACTAGCAAACAAATAGATACATACATAAGCTTGTTTTAAAAATGTGAAAAACAATGAGTACAGTCAGCACAGACCAAAATTTAATCTTCGCAAGAATTTATTTTTGTATTCCCAGTGCCTAATAAAGTGATACCCTTACAGTAGGCACTCAGTAAATTTTTGGTGAACCACATGCATATGTTGAATACATTTGATTTCTTCCAACAATCAAAACCAGATTGTTTTGCATGAAAATCTAGTGGAAACAATCTTAGCTTATATGCACAAATATAAGAGTTAAATTTTTAACGTTGCTGTATATTAGTATTCTTAAAATCTTTTTAAGCCTTTCATGTTGCTGCTTGTAGAAAATAATTTTAGCACAATGCACAACAAAACTTAGAACAATTATCCCTTTGCCATTTTTGCACCTGTTCCATGGAGATGATGAGTGCAGATGATGTGAGTATCTCATTAATTCATAGAAAATATCGCTTTCAACCTATTTTGCAATTCCCCAACTCCACAAGCAAGCTGAGATTCAGCTATAAGATTCTGCAGGGCTGACAATGTCATGCCCAGTTTAACAGTAGATAGATAAATGTGATTAAATAGAGGTCTAAATGTAATTGCACTGTGGTGGAAATGTGGTAGTAAAGCAGATTATCATTATTACATAATGTGCTAGCAATCTTTATATACATTGCTTCTCTTTATACAACAGTCAAGCCTTAGCAGTCTGCATACTTAAAATATACAGCTGCAAAGTCTGTTGTTGCATCAGATTTCATTTTCTACCTGATCAAATACATACAAAACAGGAAACATGCTTCTTAGGGTTAGCAATACGAATCAACAGTCTTTAGGCTAATTAATTTTATAGGTAACTTTCCTATTGGTTTGGTAATGGCAGTGAATTGAGCCTAATTAGTTTTGGATTTTGTGTTACGTGCTCTTTGAAAATAGCCAGCAAGTTTTTCTCTATACAACAACATTTTAAAAAACAAACAAGTGATTTTTAATTCATTTTGCAATTATCTCTGCTTTAACAGCATAGAACTTTGAAAGAAAACTAAATTATATTGATGTCTTTGCAAATCAATGCCAAATGTAATTTAACAAGATGGTTTTCATCATCTCTGAAAAATACTGATATATTTAAAATTTAAAATTCACAATATTTTGTTTAAAATTTGTTTAAATCCTTTAATTTCTGCAAATATAAAACTAGATAAATGTGCATTATCTTTATGAGATGATAAAGTGGAATTAAGTCATCTCTTATGGTCTTACTTTGTTATATATTGCTTATCGCCCTTTTTCAATATTCCTTCCAAATCCTGCTATTCAGTTCTTCCGAACTACTTTCAATTCTACCAGTGATCTCTGCTTTCCTTCAAAACAAAAAAGAAACTGTTCAAATTTCTGATTTTATATGACATATTTTAACTTTCTGCAAACCCCAGTGGTACCCTGACTTCCCCTATGATAATAACATATTTTAACTGCTTGTCTTTTTTTTTTTCTCACTAGGCTGAAAGTTTATTAAAACAGGGGCTATGTCTTGCTTAACTTCATATTCTAAGCACATTAGCTTAGTCCTGGAATATATTATCGTAGGCTCTACTAATTGTACTAACCTTATTGAATAAGTGCGCAAAACAAAGACTGTTAAACCCATCTCGCTCTTAGGCTAAATTAAAACATGAAACTATTTTATTTTTTATATATTCATTTTTAAAATGTTTATTTTAGGTCCAAGCATACATGCACAGGTTTCTTGAATAGGCAAATTGAATTTCATGGGGTTTTGTTGTACAGATTATTTCATCACCTAGGTAATAAGCACAGTACCCACTAGGCAGTTTTTTGATCCTCATGCTTTTCCCACCCTTTACCCTCAAGTAGGCCCTGGTGTCTATTGCTCCCTTCTTTGTGTCCATATGTCCTCGATATTTAGCTCCCACTTTTAAGTGAGGACCTATGGTATTTGGTATTCTGTTCATGCATTCATTTGTTTAGGATAATGGCTTCCAGCTCCATCCATGTTGCTGCAAAGGCCATCATCTTGTTCTATTTAATGGCTGCATAGTATTGCATAGTGTACATGTACCACATTTTCTTTATCCACCATTCATGGCTGTATCAGTCTGTTTTCACACTGCTGATAAAGACATACCTGAGACTGGGAAATTTATAAAGGAAAAGAGGTTTAATGGACTCACAGTTCCCTATGGCTGGGGAGGCCTCACAATCACTGCAGAAGGTGAAAGCTACATCTTACATGGCGACAGGCAATTGACAGAATGAGAGCCAAGAAAAAGGGGAAACCCCTTATAAAACCATCAGATCTCATGAGACTTATTCACTACCATGAGAACAGTATGGGGGAACTGCCACCATGAACCAATTATCTCCCACTGGGTCCTTCCCACAACATGTTGGAATTATGGGAGCTATGATTCAAGATGAGATTTGGGTGGTGACACAGCCCAAATACATCAACGGCCATTTAGGTTGATTCCATGTCTTTGGTATTTTGAATAGTGCTGCAATGAACACATGTGTGTATGTGTCTTTTTGTATGAGTATATGAATAGAATTATTTATACTCATTTGAGTATATACCTGATAATGGGATTGTTGGGTTGAATGGTAATTGTTTTAAGTTCTTTCAGAAATCACCAAAATGCTTTCCATAATGGCTGAACTAATTTACATTCTCACCAGCAGTGAATAAGCATCTATTTTTTGTGCAACCTCTTTGTCATCTGTTATTTTTTGACTTTTTAATAACAGCTGTTCTGACTGGCGTAGATGGTATCTCATTGTGGTGTTAATCTGCATTTTTCTAATGATTAGTGATGTCAAACATTTTTTTCATATGCTTGCTGGCCACGTGTATGTCTTCGTTTGAAAAATGTCTATTCATGTACTTTGCCAAATTTTTAATGCGGTTGTTTGTTTTCTGCTTGTAAATTTCTTTAAGTTCCTTATAGATTCTGGATATTAGACCTTTGTGGAAACACAGTTTGCAAATATTTTCTCACATTCTGTAGGTTGTCTGTTTACTCTATTGCTAGTTTCTTGTGCTATGCAAAAGCTGTTTAGTTTAATTAAGCCCCATTGGTCAATTTTTGCTTTTGTTGCAATTGCTTTTGGTATCTTCATTATAAAATCTTTGCCTAGTCCTATGTCCAGAATGGTATTTCCTAGGTTATCTTCAAGAGTTTATAAAGTTTTAGGTTTTACATTGAAGTCTTTAATCCTTCTTGAGCTAATTTTTGTATATTGTCTGAGGGGGTCCAGTTTCAATTTTCTGCGGATGACTATCCAGTTACCCCATCTGCATTTATTGAATAGGGAGTTCTTTCCCCATTGCTTGTTTTTGTAGACTTTGTCAACGATCAAATGGTTATAGGTGTGCTGACTTACTTCTGGGCTCTCTCTTCTGTTCCATTAGTCTACGTGTCTGTTGTTATTCTGGTTACTGCAGCCTTGTACAGTTTGAAGTGGGATAATGTGATGCTTCTGGTTCTGGTCTTTTTGCTTACAATTACTTTGGCTATCTGTTCTTGTTTTTCATTTTGTAAGAATTTTAAGCCAGGCACAGTGGCTCATGCCTGTAATTCCAAAATTTTGGTAGTTTGAGAAGAGCAGATGGCTTGAGCCCAGGAGTTTGAGACTAACCTGGGAAACATGATGAAACCCGGTCTCTTCTAAAAAATACAAAAGTTAGTTGAGGGTTGTGGCCCATGCCTGTAGTCCCAGCTAACTGGGAGGCTAAGGTGGGAGTGTCACTTGAGCCTGGGTGGTCAAGACTGTCGTGAGCCATGATCGTGTCATTGCACTCTAGCCTGGACGACAGACAGCATCCCTGTTTCCAAAAAAAAAAAAAAGAAAGAAAGAAAAAAAAGGATTTTAAAATAGTTTTCTTATTCTGTAGAGAATGTTATTGGCAGTTTGATAGAAATAGCACTGAATATGTAGATTTCTTTGGGCAGTATGGTCATTTTAATGATATTGATTCTTCCTATCCATGAGTGTGGAATGTTTTTGCATTTGCTTGTGTCATCTTTGATTTCTTTCAGCAGTGTTTTGTAGTGCTCCTTGTAGAGATCTTTCACCTCCCTGGTTAGCTGTATTCCCAGGTACTTTGTTCTTTTTATGGCTTTTGTGAATGGGATTGTGTTCTTGATTTGGCTCTCAACTTGGATGTTGTTGGTGTCTAGGAATGCTACTGATTTCTGTACATTAATTTTGTATGGCAAAACTTTGCTGAAGTCTATCAGATGAAAGAAGTTTTGGGAAGATACTACTGGGTTTTCTAGGTATAGAATTGTATCATCTCCAAACAGGAATAGTTTGACTTCGTCTCTTCCTATTTGAATGCCTTTTATTTCTTTCTCCTGCCTGATTTTTCTAGCCATAACTTCCTTTACCATGTTGAATATGAGTAGTGAGACAGGTCATGCTTGTCTTGTTCCAGTTTTCAAGGGAAGTGCTTCCAAATTTTGCTCATTCGGTATGATGTTGGCTATGGGTTTGACATAGATGGCTCTTATTATTTTGAAGTATGTTTATTCAATGCCTTGTTTGTTGAGGGTTTTTGAAGTGATGTTGAATTTAATCAAAAGCCATTTCTGCATCTATTAAGATAATCATATGTTTTTTAAATTTTAATTCTGGTTACATGATGAGTCACATTTATTGATTTGTGTCTATTGAATAAACCTTGCATCCCAGGAATAAAGCCTATTTGTATGGTGGATTAGCTTTTTGATGCACTGCTGGATTCAGTTTGTTAGCAGTGGGTTGAGCATGTTTGTGTCTACTTTTATCAAGGATACTGGCCTCAGTTTTTGTTGTTGTTGTTGTGTCTCTGACAGGTTTTGGTGTTAGGGTGATGCTGACCTGATAGAATGAGTTAGGAAGGAGCCCCTCCTCCTCAATTTTTTTGAATAGTTTCAGTAGGAATGGTACTAGCTCTTCTTTATATATCTGATAGAATTCGGCTGTGAATCTGATGGCCCTGGCTTTTTTTGGGGTGGCTGATGGCGGGGTGGGGGGCAGGCTTTCTATTACTGATTCAATTTTGGAACTCATTATTGGTCTTCTCAGGGATTTAATTTCTACTTGGTTTAGTCTTGTGATGTTATATATGTTCAGGAATTGGTACGTTACTTTCAGATTTTCTAGCGTGTGTGGATAGAATTATTCCTACTAGTCTCTGAGGGGTTTTTGTATTTCTGTGGGGGTAAATGGTAATGTCCCCTTTGTCATTTTTGACTGTCTTTATTTAGATCTGCTTTTTTTTGTTACTATTTTAAAGAATCAACTCTTGATTCTTTGCTCTTTTGCATTGTTTTATGCATCTCAATTTCCTTCAGTTCACCTTTGATTTGGTTATTTATTTTCTTCTGCGAGCTTTGAGGTTGGTTTACTCTTGTTTCTCTATGTCATCCAGTTGTGATGTTGTGTTCTTAATTTGAAATCTTTCTAACTTTTTGATGTGAGTGTTCAGTACTATAAATTTCCATTTCAACACTGCCTTGGCTGGCTCCCAGAGATTCTGGTATATTGGATCGTTGTTCTCATTAATTTTCAAATAATTTCTTGATTTCTGCCTTAATTTCATTATTTACCCAAATATCAATCAGGAGCAGGTTAATTCCCATGTAGTTATGTGGCTTTCAGTGATTTTCTTGGTATTGATTTCTATGTTTATTGGGCTGTAGTGTGACAGCATGGTTGATAGGACTTTGAGTTTTTTTTTTTTTTTATTTGCTAAGGTTTGTTTTATGGCCCATTGTGTGGTCAATTTTAGACTATGTGCCAGGTGCAGATTAGAAGAATGTATATTCTCTTTTTTTTAATGGGGAAGACTGTTCTGTAGATGTTTATTAGGTCCATTTGGTAAAGTGTCATGTTCAGGTCCCGAATATATTTGTTAATGTTTTGCCTCAATGATCTGTCTATCTGTCAGTGGGATATTGAAGCCTCCCAATATTATGGTGTGGTAATCTAAATCTCTTTATAGGTTTCTATGAGCTTGCTTTATGAATCTGGGTGCTCCTGTATTGGGTGCATATATATGTAGGATAGTTATTTTTTCTTGTTGAATTTAACCCTTTACTATTGTGTAGTGCCCTTTGTCTTTTTTTGATCTTCATTGAATTAAAGTCTGTTTTGTCTGAAATTAGAATAGTCACCCCAGATTTTTCTGTTTTCCTTTTGCTTAATAGATTTTTTTCCCATATCTCTCCACTTTGAGCCTGTGGGTGTCATTGACTATGAGATGGATCTCTCAAACACAGCATACCGTTGTGTCTTACTTCTTTACCCAACTTACTACTCTGTGCCTTTTAATTGGGGCAATTATATCATTTACGTTCAAGATTAGTGTTGACATGTGTGGATTAGTTCATGTCATCATGTTGTTAACTGGTTATTGTTCAGACTTGTTTGTGTGGTTGCTTTATAGTGCCAGTGGTCTATGTATTTAAGTGTATCTTTCTAGTGGCAAGTATTGGTCTTTCTTTTCCGTGTACCATGCAGCACTCCCTTCAGGACCTCTTGTAAGACAAGTCTGCCAATAAATTCTCTTAGCTTTTGCTTGTCCGTGAAGGATCTTATTTCTTAACTTTTGAAGCTTAGTTTGGCTGGATATAAAATTCATGTTTGGAAATGCTTTTCTTTAAAAATGCTGAACACAGGCCCTTATTCTTTTCTGGCTCTTAAAGTTTATGATTAAAGGTCTTCTGTTAGCCTGAAGGCATTATAGATAATTTTCCCGTTCTCTCCAGTTGCTTTTAATAATTTTTTCTTTCATTTTGACTTTGGGTAATCTAATGACTATGTGTCTTGGGGATCTTCCACTTGTGTAGCATTTCACAGGGGTTCTTTCCACTTCCTGAACTTGAACTTTGGCCTCTCTAGTGAGGTTGGAAAAATTTTCGTGAACGATATACTAAAATATATTTTCCAACTAGCTTGCTTTCTTTTCCTGCCTCTCAGAAATGCCAGGGAGTCAAAGATTTGGTCTCTTTACATAAATCTGTATTTTCAGAGGTTGTGTTCATTATTCTTTACTGTTTTTTTTCTTTATGTCGTCTGACCAGGTTATGTCAGACGGCAGTTCTTTGAGCTCTGAAATTCTTCTATCTCCTTAATGCTACTGATCTCCATCCCTATCTATAGTCTGAATTCCATTTCTGTAATTTCAGGCATTTCAGCTTGGTTAATAACCATTTCTGGGGAACTAGTGCACTCGTTTAGAGGTAAGAAGACATTTCGGCTTTTTGAGTTTCCAGAGTTCTTGTCTTGTGCTGGTTCTTTCTCATCTGTTTGGCCTGACATTCCTTCAATTTTTGACACTGATGTCCTTTTGATGGGTTTTTTGTTTTGCTTTTATCTTATTTGATGTCCTTGGGGGTTTGGTTATGGTATAAGGTGAGTTTAGTCAATTGGATTTGCTTCCAGTGTATTTTTTTTGTGTGAGGGCAAGGCCCAACTCAGCATTCCCGGGTTGTGTGCACTGATTCTGGGGGGCTGGTACTGGGCTTCTGGCTTTGTTGTCTGACCCCTCAATGTTGGTAATGTGCTTCACTAGAGGGTTTGAGATGTTCCCAGACCACTGGCCACAACCTTCCAGAGAGTGATGCCAGCCAGGGAGACACTTTTTCAGGCGGTGGCAGAGGGATATGTATTCACTTTACATGACAGCAGAAACAGCAGCATGGTTAGGTGCATGCCCACTAGCTAGGAGAGGGTGCTAGCAGTCCCTGGGCTGCCAGCCTCCTTGCAGGTGTTGGCACCAGCATTTTGGGAGGTGTGAAGCTGCTGGAGTCTGTGCACATGTCACACCCATGACAGTATTGATGCAGGGGTGGGGCACAGGTGGCACAGGTCTGCTGACCTCCATGTGCATATTCATGCCAGTGGTGGTGGCAGTGGCATGGGGCAGGGCACAGGGCTACCAGTTTTCCTCTGTGTGTCCATGCCCGTGGCAGTGGCAATAAAGAGTGAGGATTGGGGCCACTGGTGACCACCTTCATGTTTGGGCTGGCAATGGCAGCATGGCATCACAGTACTGCAATGGCATGGGGGAGCAGCTATGCTCTAGTGGACAGCAGTGATACAGTGTGGTGTATGGACACTCGTGTGCCAGCAGGGAAGAGGAGGAAAGGTTGCCCATGCAAATGCATGCTGGCAAAGCAATGGGAGTGGCTGTGGGCAAGTCCAAGCTGGCAAGGTGGCACAGGGGAGACTGTGCTGTGGGGAGGATTTGGATGGGTTGGTGCATGTTGTCAGGGGCCACTCTGTTGAAGCTGTCTGATGGTCATGTAGAGTCTGGCAGTACAGGAACTATGATTTGGGCCCTTGGGAGGCATCCAGGTTGGGCATCCAAGTCTGCACTGCAAATAGGCATAGCCAGGCTGGGGCCCTGGGACAGGCCAGCAAACAGAAGGGTGCTCAGGTCAGACTAGTCCCATCTCACAGGTAGACTGCCCTACTCTGTTCAGGTCTAACAGTTCCCCTAAGGCTAGAGTCTTCTAGAGGAGGATGGCAAGCCTTTGGGGATGGCTGTCCCTTGCCATGCTCCCCTGCAGATGTTTCTGCACCAAACACTCTGGGCTCTGCACAGGCTATAGGCCTGCTCCTACCACCACTCTAAGTAGCAGTTCCTGCCAGCTCAAGTGCCTGTGGGGACTGTGGGGTCTCCTGTTGCCAGGACTCCAGGGATCTATGGCAAGAGGGAGCTGCTCACCATGTGCCCAACTCACTCCTTCCCCAGGAGTTTTTGGGATTCAGGAACGAGTCCTGGTGCACGGTATTGCTGAGAGCATTCCCTACTTCTTCACCCTTCAGCCCAGTGTCTGTGTCCTCCCTCTATTCACTCTCAATGTCTTCATTCCAAAGATGTGCTCAGAGTATGCCAGTCTTCTCGGTGTCCTGGTGCCTCAGTGGCAGATGCTCCTGCTAAGCTGTGTCTAGTCAGCCATCTTGCCCTGTGAGATTCTCTGATTTCTTTTACTATGAGAACAATTTCTGTGTTGGAAGACTATTTTATAAAGATTGACAAGGTCAATCAGTAAATTTTATCATAATGGCTAAATAAATTAACACAGGTTGACTTGAGAACACTGCAAAAAATACCCAGACTTTCATGTTCAACTTTAGTCCATCTTTCCGATATTCCAACTACACACTTTTTGAACAGCGCATGTTTTTTTCATTCAAGTCAATGTGAAGCAGTCAGACACTTTCATATGCATAGAATGCTATCCTTTTTTTAAAAGAGCTGTTTTTAGTAACTTAACATGGCATCCAGATAAAATAACAAAGGAAGGCCTGTGGAACTGCAGAAAGATTAGCTCCACTGTCAGTCATCACATTTTCATCACAATGTACTTTATGGTTAGCTATTGGACATCCAGAAGCTGTGTAAGTATTCAGAGGTAAAAGATAAAGTAATATTATAATGTTTAAAAAAATGTTGCAAGATTAGTGTCATATGGCATTAGATGTTCCAGGCCGTCTTCATTCTCTTCAAGCCCTGAATATAGCCGTTTTGTCTTATATGTAGCTGATGAATTGTTTGCCTCTTACTGGATAATATGAGTGCTATTTGATATGTGGTCCTTCAACTTTTTCCTTTTCTGTTTTAAATTACTTCAAATTCTACTTCTAGCATTTCTACAGAAATATTAATAAAACATGCACTTATAGACATGTATATTATTTTCAATAATTATAATAACAAAACACAAATAACTTAATGCACATCACATGAATTGAGATAATGAAACTTGGAATAGCTACATAAAGGGTATTCTGTCTGGCACTCTGAAAAAGGAGAGATCTATACATAATTGACAAGTGATGGTAAAGATAGCAGATAAAAAAGTACATATTTCATCCTATTTGTATTAAATCATAATAAATTATGTATGCTAATTCAAGCCTAGAAAAATACAGAGGAACTGATGGCAATTTTTGATCAACAGTTACCCATGGGAGAATGATCCTGTTATGGGATAAATTCATTTTCTCCTTTTCTAAATTTCTATGGTGTTACATTTTTAATATATACCAACTTAAATTTGTAGTTAGCAAAAAATAAAAGTATTTATAAAAATATTGTACAGTGGCTTTTTTTCTCTTTTTCAAACTTGTCTCAGGGTGACTTTAATGCTGTCATCATTAACAAGACTGTTCTATGTCTTTCACTAGAGTTTGGAATCTCATTCTCTTCTCACTATTCCAGAGCCACATTTTCTCAATTATTTTATCATATACCTGCATCTTCAGAGTTGTACTGTGGCTTACAATATTCTTAGGTTTCATAAAATAAATATTTGTCCAAATGAAATAAAATAAGCAACAAGTAAATAAGTACCTAAATAACAAATTATGAAAACATGTTTTTATATTTTCTTCTCCAGCAAAATTCTAAAATAAGTTGTATCTACTTTATTAATCAGCTTTCTCAAACTTCCTATCATTTCTTCCCTCACTGGTTCTATACTACCCACTGAAAGCTTAAATATCATGAGTAATTTTGTAATCATGTAACCTAAGGGTTGGGAAACTAATTCAGAAATGTCCAGACAATACATGTATACATATGTAACAAACCTGCATGTTGTGCACATGTACCCTAAAACTTAAAGTATAATAATGAAAAAAAAAGATGTTAGTCTTTGCTGATCATACACGTTCTGCCACAACCAAACTCTGCTGCTGTAGCAAGAAAGCTCCAATAGAAAAAATATTTGATAAATAACCATAGCTGTATATATATATATATATATATATATATATAGAGAGAGAGAGAGAGAGAGAGAGGAAGCAGACTGGATTTGATCTATGATCTATAATTTGCAGGCTTCTGATATAATCTAAGACCTAATTTGAAATTATCATTCATCATTAGTTCACTACAGCATTTGACACTGTTTCCTTATTGTTAAATCTCCTTTCTGGACAGACACTTTGGGCTTACCAAACGTCCTGTGGACTCTTCTGCATTTCCAGCTCACCCTTGCAGTTATATTGGAGCATATGACTTATTATGGCCAATAGATGTGAGTGGAAGTGAGGTGTGTTCTTTCTTGACTGCCTGACAAAGTTAAAAATGAGTGTATGAATTCTCTATGCACTCCCTCTTGTTTGTGTTGAGAGAGGGAAAGGACTCCAAAATGTCAGCATGGCAGGATGAATGCCCCCAGGATTTCTGGGTCACAGCAGAGATGAGAAGCTAAGATGAGAATGCTCGTAACAGTCTATCACAAGGCAACAACAACAACAACAACAACACAACAAACACTTTTCTGTGTTAGGAGTCTGAGATATCAGAGTTTATAAGTTACATCACAAGCAAGACTATCCTGACCTTTCAACAATGGTATACCTACAAATGGTTACCTTCATGTTTATCCTTCTTGAAGTTTCTCTATTTTAACTAATTTTGAAATTTATGTTCTTCCTAAAGAAACTGTGGTATATATATACAAACTAGAATATTATTCAACTATAAAATGATAAGATTCTGTCATTTGTAACAACGTAGATGAGGCTGAGAAACATTTTGTTAAGTAAAATAAGCTAGGTACAGAAAGATGAAAATTGCATGTTCTCACTCATATGTGGGAGCTAAAAATGTTGATCTCATGGAGGTAGAGTCATAGAATGGTGGCAATCATGGGTTGAGAATGATGATGAGGGGGATGAAGAGAGGTTGGATAATTGGTGCAAAAATACAGCTAGACAGAAGGAATAAGTTCTAATGTTCAAGAACACAGTAGGGTTATAATAGCTAAAAATATTTATTATATATTTCAAAATAGCTAGAAGAGAAGTTTTGGAATATTCCTAATACAAAGAAATAATAAATATTTGAGGTGATGGATATCCCGCTGACCTAAATTTGATCATTACGTGTTGTACTCATCTATCAAAATATCATATGTACCCTATGTATAATTGTTACCTAACAATAAAAAATGAATATGTTTTACCAACTAAAGGTTATACTGTCCATTGTTTTGATATTATTCCACACTCTAAGACTCTCTTTCCAAATCGTTTTAGTCTCTTCATCAAAATACAAAATTTTCTTGACATGTCTTTAATTTCTTTCCTTTGTGGCCTTCATTTTGTTGTTAAAGTCATATATATTATTTTCAATATTTTTTGTTTCATTAATTTTTCAGTTCCATAATTTCTACTATTATTATTCATCATTTCTATATTTCTATTGGGATTTTCTATTCATTTATTCACTGGATCTATATTTCCTTTTCTCTTTTTGAGCAGAAAAATATGTATTATAATCTTTGTCTACTTACTGCAACACATTCGTCATATCAGGTTATATATCTGTATCATGCAAGTGTGGTTCAGAGGTTAGTCAGAAATTGGAGCAGACTTTACACTCATAAAATATGTAGCTCATCCTCTCCAACCCTCTCCTTTCTTGAACTCTGCCTGTATTTTCAAGAAAATAGCTCTTTCTATCAGAAAGGCTGTGGTTTTCATTCTATCCCTATTTATTTATTCATTCTTTGATTATCATCATCCATTGGCCTTTTCTCAGGCTAAAAACAAAACTTTGCTAGTGTATATTGAAAAACCCTGAGAAATATTTGTCTTTATGGATTCTGTTGGTGCTAGCCCAAGAAGAAAAGTATATTAGTGAGTAGGCTGAATTTATGGCATTGGGTAAACGTGCCATAGAGTCTAGAAAAATTTGTGTGCTCAGTTACTTGATTAAAACCTGTACTTATCCTTAGCCCAGACTAAATGCACTTGCTATGACAGAAATTTCTTGCTGTAATGAAGAGGTAGAAATCTAAATGATTCAGTAGCTAGGGACGTTGACAGGTATTTACTATATGTTAAATGTGGAAAGTACTTTAGTTGTTACTGCTGTCTGTTGACTGGAATACAGCTGGAAATTTTAGAAGGTATTCATATAAGGAATGTTTTTATCTGCAAGAGACAACCTAGCTATAGGGATAGAGTCTTGTTATTCAGTTAGAAATAAGTTCAAAGATAAAAATTTGTGGGTACTGCTTCTAAGGATGAAGAGCGACAGGGCCAGCATTTTTGTGGCCCTTCTGATTTATTTTATCATGGCTATAATATGGCTTTTCTAGCTTACCTTTATATCTGCTTTCAAGGCAGAAATAAAAAATGTGATTAGATCCGTCATTTTAGCCTTTTTATCTAGGCAGCAAAAATATCTCCTTAAATACCCCACACACACAAAGACTTCCTTAAATAACTAATTTGCTAGATCAAAGTAACATAACCACGTCTATCTGCAAAGGAGATTGGGTAAGAGGAGAATACGATTGTCATAACTGGTTTAAATAAACAAATCTCTTTCCATTGTCATATTGCCCCTCTGAAATGCTTTGTGGTTACGTAAGCCACATTTCACAGAAGAATTACCGTTAAATAAATATCTGACAATCTTTTTGAAAGGAAGAAAAGGAGTCTAGAATACCAGAGGCTACATAAAGTTAACTGTTGTTGTCACATATGGCAATGCCAATATGGTAATCAAAGTGGCCTGCCCCACAGATATAGTTATGATTATTAAATAATGAAATTCTCAGGACTGAAATAAATGGCCTACTAAGGTTGATTTATTAATGAAAGGGTCCATGCTTGTTATAGAGAAAACCAAGACGCAAAAAAATAGAGTGATAGTAACTTTCCTTATTTCAGGACAGGATTCAGATAACAAACAACGTCTTTCAAATGAAGAAAAATCTATAACTCTTTGAGAAATGATACTGCAATAACATGATTATATACTGTGAATTCCTCCTAACCTTCCGTAAGGGACCTAAAACAACTCAACTGGGTAACTTTGCCAATAGAAGGTAAATAGCAGTCAACAGCACCCCTTAGCAAATACCAACTCTAAGGAAGCCAGAACATCACAGGTCCAACAGTCAAGGTCAAGGGGACAAATGTCTGAAGGATGTCTAACATAATTTTCCTCATGATAGGATAAGTAAGACTGAATGTGTCATTTGAACATGTATCCTAAACACCTGGCAATGGGTCATATATAATGGCTCATGTCTATAATCCCAACACTTTGGAAGACCAAAGCAGGAGGATGGCTTGAGGCCATGAGCTGGAGATCAGCCTGAGCAAAAAAGTGAGACCTCTTCTCTACTAAAATTTTTTTTTAAATGTAGCTGGGTATGGTGGAGCACTACTGTAGTCCCAGCTACTTGGGAAGCTGAGGTGGGAGGACCACTTGAGCTCAGGAGTTTGAGGCTGCAATGAGCTATGATTACATGACTGCACTGCAGCCTGGGCAACAGAGCAAGACCTCATCTCTTTAAAAAATAAAAAATAAAAAAGTGAAATTAAAATTAAAAAAATACCTGGCAGAATTTATATAATAACTCACTGATGCACCAAGTTAAGTCTACTATAGGAGAAAAGGGCGATAATTTTTAAAATAACGTCCTGGGTAAATCACAGCTATTAGCGTCAACATAAAAACGTTAAAGAATTAGGAATGGTGATCCTTATTCCATTTTTATATCAGACTCTATATTGCCTGATAAAAAAGTTATGTCTGTCTTGGAGAAACACAATGGCATATTGTAAGTTTAATCATATCATCATTCCATTGCAGCTGTTCTTCCAGATACGGTCTATTGTAGGAACAAATCAATTCAGTTGGCAAGCAGCTATTGACCTGACAAATGCTTTTTCTCCATTTCAGTAAGATAAAATAGCACAAGAGGATTGCTTTTACCCTACAAGCCTAGAAATAAAATGTTATCATTTGTTTCAGGGTTATTCACCCTCTGCACAGGGCTACCACTAGCCTTTAAGCAATTGCTATAGTTTAGATGTTTGTCCTCTAAACCTCATGTTTAAATTTGATTCCCAACACTGGATGTGAAGTCTAATGGATACATTTTGTGAAAGGTATTAGGTGATTCTGCTGTTGTACAAACATCATAGAGTGTACTTAACCTGATGGCATATCTTACTACACTTCTGGGTTATATGATACACCCTATTGCTTCTAGGCTACAAACTGTAAATCATCTACTGAATATTAACTGGAACACAATGGTAAATATGAGTGTATCTAAACATAGAAAAGGTACAGTAAAGTCAGGGTATAAAACGTTTAAAATGTTATACCTATACTGAGTGCTTACATGAATGGAGCTTGCAAGACTGGGAGTTGTTCTGGGTGAGTGATGGGTGAATGAGAAGGTCTAGAACATTGGTGTACACTACTATAGAGTTTATAAACACTGTACACTTAGGATACACTAAAGTTACAAAAACATCTTCAATAATAAATTAACCTTAACCACTACATTTTTTCCTTATAAATTTAAATATTTTAACTCTTTTAACTTTTTAACTCTTTTGTAATAGCATAGCTTAAAACATAAACACATTGTATGCTGTACATAATTTTAATACTTATTCTGTAAGATTTTTTCTATTTTTTTAAACTTTTCATTTTTTTTGGAAAAACTAATACACAAACACATACATTAACCTAGGCCTACACAGGGTTGGGATAACATGTATCACTATCTACCACCTCCACATCGCATTGAAAGGTCTTCAGAGGCAGTAACATCTGTGGAGCTGTCATGTTCCATTATAAAAATGCCTTCAACCATTGTGGAAGTCAGTGTGGCGATTCCTCAGGGATCTAGAACTAGAAATACCATTTGACCCAGCCATCCCATTACTGGGTATATACCCAAAGGACTATAAATCATGCTGCTATAAAGACACATGCACACGTATGTTTATTGCAGCACTATTCACAATAGCAAAGAGTTGGAACCAACCCAAATGTCCAACAACAATAGACTGGATTAAGAAAATGTGGCACATATACACCATGGAATACTATGCAGCCATAAAAAATGATGAGTTCGTGTCCTTTGTAGGGACATGGATGAAACTGGAAAACATCATTCTCAGTAAACTATCGCAAGGACAAAAAACCAAACACCGCATGTTCTCACTCATAGGTGGGAATTGAACAATGAGAACTCATGGACACAGGAAGGGGACCATCACGCTCCGGGGACTGTTGTGGGGTGGGGGCAGGGGGGAGGGACAGCATTAGGAGATACACCTAATGCTAAATGACGAGTTAATGGGTGCAGGAAATCAACATGGCACATGGATACATATGTAACAAACCTGCACATTGTGCACATGTACCCTAAAACCCTAAAGTATAATTAAAAAAAAAAAAAAAAAGCCTTCTTCTAAAATATCTCCTGAAAGACCTGCCTGAGGCTGTTTTACAGTTAATTTTATAGATAGATACATAGATACATAGAAGTGCACTCTAAAATTACAATAAAATGTATAATACGGTAAATGCATGAATAATTAACATATTTATTACAATTATCAAGTATTATTCATGGTCCATAATTGTATGTGCTATACTTTTATAGGACTGTTCCACTACAACCTTACGAATGCTATGACTTCAGTAGATGATAAGAATTTTTCAGTTCCTTCAAAATCTTTTAGGACTACCATGGTATGTAGAGTCTATGTTGACTGAAATGTCATCATGGAGTGTATAACTGTATTCAAAGGTTGAGAATAAATCACACGAAGATATAGGAGTCTGCTGCATCAATGAACTTTTTTGACGGGCCAAGAACCTGGAACTTGCCAGTCTTTTCCATCTGAGAGGACAAGGCAAGATGCTGTAACTTTGTATCCCCAACTGCTAAGAAAAGAGCTTGCTGATAGGTTTGGAGGGAACACATATCACCTTTTAGCAGAGTGCTCCAACATATTACCTGAGACGTCCCCAAAGTAACCAGCTTTCCATGGTGTTCCATGCCAGAAAGGCAGCTTTTCCAGGCTGTGCCTCTTCTACTTTGCACTTAAAATCTTAGAGTCAATGTGGCTCAATGTGGCTATGCTCACTGATGGTAAGCTAACACAACAGAGAGCCCAGGTGAGGTCCCCAGGGATCTCAAGCTAGGTAGTGCACTCTCCCAGGAATAACTCTGTGATTATCCTTTGCCAACAGTTCTCGGCTTGCTAGGTACCATTCTGGAGGTTCAGCGTATGTCCATGGGGCATCAAGCGACTGCTTGGTTTTTGTTGTTGCTGCTGTTTCTGGTAGTTCACCCTGTACTGGATGTAAACGAATCCACTCAGCTATTAGATCCGGATCTCAGAGTAGCACTTCATCAGCAGAGGGATGTGGGCTATATAATTTAAGACTGAACCCAGGTATTTCTTTAAAGTACAAGAAGTCACATTACCAGGTTATTCACATTCCTAGTGTGCCAATTCCTGCCTTCCCTTAACCCATATTGATAGCCTCACGTGGATTTCTTTAGGGCAATTTAACTGAGGAATAAAAATTTAATTCTAGTTTGGTTTATATGACTCCATATGCTATGATGGCAACAGCTGATTTATGCAGGGGTGGTATTGCAACTCCTCTACAGGTACTCCTGAAGAACACTTGCGGAATTCTTAACTGTATATTTCAGTGTTAACTCACTGACAGGACGGAAAGAAGGGCTGAGTAAGATTCCGCCATGACTCTGGGTCCCACTAATGACTTGCCTGTGTGTGTGTCTCTGAGGATACCCAATTCAGAAAAGCCTCTAAATAATGAAGTTGACATAAAGTGTCATGTATCTGTTTATATATTTTAATAAATTCCTTGTATTCACGCCCTCACCTTCAGTGTTTTATATGTTTTAGTGGTTTTATAATTAACCACACAGTTGTTCTATAATTTTCAGAAAATAACAGTGATAGAATTTGAAGAGGAATTTACATTATATAGAAATTCTGAACCTGGACTGTGTACAGTTACTTGTAAAAATTTTGTCTACTTGGGAAGAGCGTAAAATTTTTAGTTGTAACAGGAGTAGCTGCATTATATAAAATAGGAATATCTGTGTGCGGGGGGAGGGAGGTGGGGATGCAATGTATAAAAATAATTTGTATAGATGTCAAACAACAAAAATGATATTTGTTTATTCTTATGCCAGGAGGCAACTCAAGCTAAAGTTAATATTCTGTTTCCTATATTTATTTCTTTTACACACCCTCTGGAATCTATAGCTTTTGCAAATAACCAGAGCGTAACCAACTTGATGCTCCCTCACAGAAATTTGAATAACGCAAGAATCCTACAAATTGAAGAACCCCTCAACATAGCAGCATGTCTTCAGGGCTATGACATTCAGAAATACTGTAGGGAATGTAGTGGAAGAAGCCAAATGGCAGTGTTCTCAGGAGATGGCCACTGCTGTGGATCTCATGCCTGGTTCCTGGAAACCATGGCTCCTTGACACACTTTCGATTGAATTTCTTTGCCTCCAAGTTAATGAGAGGGTATTTCTATTTCTTTTTTAATTTTGACTGGAAGTGTAACCATTATATCGAATCTAGGGAGAAGAGTATTGGCCAAGCTCTGTTTGTAGACTTCTGCTGGATATCCAGTATAATTCACCCATAGTTAATTTTGAAATACACATCCGCACATGCACACACATTACTCCCTCCTCCTGGTAGGTATTATTTGCTTTGAATTGCTAATAATATTCTGTCTCCTCTCTTTTCCAAATTTCCTGATGACACGAAGCAAACTATCATTTACTACCATCTTCCATAATCTCATTTATCATCATATATATACATATATATGTACATACACGTTTTTAGCTGTACCAGTTTATTTACCATTCTCTGACTTTTCCACTACAGTGTTACCCCTATGCCTTAACCTGAAGTGCTTTTCTACCATTTCTTCTTTATTTTGGCAGATATTGGTCACACATCGGTATGTAGTTTAAATTCTAACATATTCATAAAAACTTTAATTTGTAATTTATTGTTCCTTATTTTTTATTATCAGAGCATTTTGATTACTTTATTTAAAATAATTATTTCAATATGACTTGTAGTAATAGTATTGTCTATTGAGATGTTTAAAGACAAAGACTACTTCTTTTTCACTGTCACTCTATGTTTGTCCTCTCTTGCAATGATTCTTCGAATATCATAAGCACCCAACTACCATTTGTTCATTAACTTATAGTCAAGAATGGCTTGGTCAAAGAAGACCAGCATAACTCATTTTAAATAATTTCCCATGGCAACAATATAGAAATGAAAACTTTATACTCATACTTACTACATTTACTTCTTTGTAATTTTCAAAGCTGTATTGAAGTACAACATACATACCCAAAGGTACCCAGATTGTAATTTTATAGCAAGTTAATTTTTACCAAGGAAATATTAATAACAGGCCTGCTAGTCAAGAAATAGAATGTTGGCCGGGTGCCGTGGCTCATGCCTGTAATCCCAGCACTTTGGGAGGCCGAGGCGGGCGGATCACGAGGTGAGGAGATCGAGACCATCCTGGCTAACACGGTGAAACCCCGTCTCTACTAAACAAAATACAAAAAATTAGCCGGGCATAGTGGTGGGCACCTGTAGTCCCAGCTACTCAGGAGGCTGAGGCAGGAGAATGGCGTGAACCTGGGAGGTGGAGCTTGCAGTGAGCTGGGGTCGCGCCACTGCACTCCAGCCTGGGTGACAGTGAGACTCCGTCTCAAAAAAAAAAAAAAAAAAAGAAATAGAATGTTATTAGCACATCAGAATATGCTTTTTTTTTTTATCTCTGCCCCTTACAATTTCTTCTTTCTTCCCCAAAGTTAATTACTATCCTGAATTGAAAGAAACAACCCTTGGTTCAATTTGTGCTGTGTAAGTTTTTTATTTATTTTCTATTTCATTAGTTTCTTATACATATATATTATTTATTTTCTTATATTTTTAATTTTCTTCTATTTTGATAATATTTTCTTAAGGTGGATGCTTGTCACATACATTCTGAATATATTTTCTTCATATTGGTCTTTAAAAAAGCATATTTTTCAAATCCTTTGACTTTACCCTGTATTTTTGTTAATTTCACATTTTAATTAACATACACTTTAAATGATTTGTAATTTTAGTATGTTGTCTTTCTTGACTTGAGCTATAAATACGTGTGTTAATTTTCAAACACATGGATATTTTCTAGCTTTCTGTCATTCATTCCTTGCCAATTCCACAGTGGTCAAAAACCACATTCTCAAAAGTGTATAATGCAGATACTATCAATATGGAAATGTTCCTGAGAACTTATAAATTACACACATACTTGTCTTTCATAAAAATCAAATGGGCAATTGTTAATTTGGTTGATAAAATATTTTGTTAGTAATATGTAATACAATATTGTCTATATTGTGTACCACAGCCTGAGATAGGTGCATAAACATACACCCAAAATAATTGTAGGTATATGTATTTCTCCTTTCTTTCTTTTTTTTTTTTGAGACAGAGTTTCTCTCTATAGCCCAGGCTGAAGTGTAGTGGTGCCATCTCAGCTCACTACAACCTTCGCCTCCCAGGTTCAAGCAATTCTCCTGCCTTAGCCTCCAGAGTAGTTGGGATTACAGGCACATGCCACCATGCCCGGCTAAGTTTTGTATTTTTACCATGTTGGATTTCACCATGTTGGCCAGGTTGGTCTCGAACTCCTGACCTCAGGTCAGATCCACCTGAGT
This sequence comes from Symphalangus syndactylus, assembly GCF_028878055.3. Taxonomy (NCBI): domain Eukaryota; kingdom Metazoa; phylum Chordata; class Mammalia; order Primates; family Hylobatidae; genus Symphalangus; species Symphalangus syndactylus. The sequence continues at coordinate 10,406,188 of NC_072442.2, read as the reverse complement.
GCTAGAATTACAGGCGTGAGCCACCGTGCCCGGCCATTTCTGACACTATATGTTTTATATATTTTAGGGTAGGTTTTTTAATGCACAAAAATCTTACATTTTATATCTCTGGTGTTTACTTTTTAGCACATAATGGCCTTTTCTCATGCAGTTTTTTTTGTTCTAATTTTTCTGTATTGCAATAGCACCATGATTTTGTTGTTTAATTTTGCTTAGAATATAATTTTCTTTATGCATTAATCTTCTTTGTATTTATTTAGAGTTGACTCTTTTAAGCAGAATGTAGTATTTTTTTTTAAATCTAAAATTTTGTCCTTCAACTGGAAAAAATTGGCTATTTACATGTAATGTGGATAGTTATACATTTAAATTTAAATATACTATTCAACTACTTGCTCTATCTCATAATGTGTCTTTATTATCTTGATAATTATACATTATTTTACTTTTTATTTTAGCATCTTTCCTGGAGATTGCATCATTAATCTTTGATCCATCAGAGTGTATACAAGTCCAAATGTTTACCTCCTCTCAACAAAAGAATGACTCTAGAACATTATAATAATATTTTTCACTCTCTACCAACTCATGCTATTACCTTCTGTTACATAAATTCCAGTATAATTGTTACATTGTTTTTTGCTATCAATATTCTTTTAGATTTATCATGTTTATATGTACTTTTGTTGGTCTTTATTTTCTACCTCCAAACTTCCATATGGGATCATTTATTTCTCTGTTAGGAAAACTTATTAGTATATCTTTTAACGCAGGTCTTTTGTGTCTGAGTAAGCTTTATTTGCCTGATAATGTTTAACCTCAACCATTTAATAACATTTTTTACTTGGTATGGAATTTCAACCTGACATTCCTTCTGCCACCCCCCATCCCAACAACAACTTGAAGATACAATCCAATTGATTTTGGTGTCTCACACCTTTTAGTCTCATACTTACTCCTTTAAAGATAATATGTTATAAGTCTGATTTTAAGATTTTTATCATAACAATTTTACTTATGTCTTTTAAAAATATTTTTCACGTGAATATTACAGTGCTTCTTGATTTTGTGGCTTGATTTCTTTTAAACCACTTTGAGAAAATTCTCTTATTTTCATCTTCAAATACTTCATATTCTCTCTTATATCTCATCTCTCCTTCTGGTATTATAAGGACTGTATCTTTTTCATGTCTATTTTCTGTTTTTATCTTCCATCCTCTTATTTTTACAATGTTACGGGATGAATTCCGTCTCCCGCAGATTTATATGTTTAAGCCCCAACCTCCAATACTTCCGAATGTGACTATATTTGGAGATCTGGTCATTACAAAGGTGTTTGTGTTTAAATGGGTGTTCATTAGGGTAGGCCCTAACTGAATATGAACCATATCCTTAAAAGAAGAGGAAATTTGGACACAGATGAGCATAGAGGAAAAGCCATTTGAAGACGTTCATGCAAAAAAGGCAAGGAAAAAAGTCTCAGAAGAAATTAACCTGGCTAACACCTTGGATTGGATTTCGAGCCTCCAGGACCATAAGAAAATATCTGTTGTAGGGCCAGGCGCAGTGGCTCACGCCAGTAATCCCAGCACTTGTGGAGGCTGAGGCAGGTGGATCACCTGAGGTCAAACGTTCAAGACCAGCCTGGCCAACATGGTGAAACCCCATCTCTACTAAAAACACAAAAAATTAGCTAGGCATGGTGGTGGGCGCCTGTAATCCCAGCTACTTGGGAGGCTGAGGCAGGAGAATCGCTCGAACCCTGCAGGCGGAGGTTACATTGAGCCAAGATCACATCATTGCACTCCAGCCTGGGCAACAAGAGCAAAACTCCGTCTCAAAAAAAAGAAAATATAAAATAAAATAAAAAATAAAATAAATAAAATAAAATAATAAAATAAAATAAAATAAATAAAATAAAATAAAATAAAATATCTGTTGTTTAAGCCAATCTGTGATACTTTATTATAACAGTCGTAGCAAACTAATATATGTAATGCTTAATTACATTTTTTTATTTCATGTTTTTACATAATTTTATTTCATATGTTTTCTGCTTTCCTAACTCTCTTAAAACTGTAGCTCGTTTGTTGGTAAGTCTATCCTTTAACAACTTAAGTATTAATACTTAAAGTATAATACTTAATTTTAAGTATTATATTTTTCAGTTCTAGAATTTCTATTTGTTTATGGAGCTTTCTGTTCTCTAATAAAATATTTTTTTTTTAAATTGAGAGTATTAATCTGAATTATTTGAAGTCTCTAACTGATAATTTTGCATGTGGGTTCAATGTGTGTTCCTTTTAATGTCACTATTTTTGGATTTTCATTACAAATAATGTCTCATTATATGCTTAAATTTTTTGCTGTTATGTGTTAATAGGAAAGAATGTTAAAATTATATAAGTTTTGGGATTACCCCATTAAATATTTCTGTTAACTTCTCGTAGATGAGTAGAGGCGCTAGCAATCTTGATTACCTTAATCAAATAATTGATTTGAACACGCACTATAGTATTCATGAAGGCTGTTCTCTTTCAAGTTTGGTTATGCTCCTGGGTTATTGATTTTGACAGTTCCACGTAAAGCATAGAGGCCTTACCGAAGGATCAATCCTTTGACTTGGTGCACTCAAATTAATAGACTGCCTATATAATTATGCTCTTGGAAACTTTTAATACTTCTCATTTTCTTAGAATTTCAGTATCTCTTCCACATTAAACTCAGCTAATGCCTCCTTTAAAAAAAATCATGTAAATTATCACTCAAGTAGCAGTTCTTTTTAGAATAAAAAGTGACACTAAAGGCAAATTGTATTTGCATACATATAGAATAATTCTATTTAAAAACTTGCTTTCCATTTGAGTGATGGTATTTATTCCATTTTTATATTTTAGATGGTTTGTGTGTGTGTGTGTGTGTGTGTGTGTGTGTAGGAGTGCATATGTGTGTTATTGCTAGGTAGTTTCATTTCCTCTAAGTTGTCTCAAATCCTGTGCTAAGAGAGATAGACAGATAAATCTATAGGTAGGTAATACCAATCTACTGTATAGTCATTTATTTTCATCTTGTTTTTTCTCAGAGGTAAAAAGGTCATTTTATTGTTAAATTAATTTGCATTTTCTTGATTCCTGCTGAGTATGCAAATTTTTATAAGTTTACTGGTCATTCACAGTTCATTCTTTTATCATGTCTCTTTTTATTGGTGCCAAATTTTCCTGTCATCCAATCTGTTTAAACCTATGGTTTTTTAACATAAAATAAAGTGCTGACTTTCAATTATCTTAAGAAAACTGCACAAACACAATACAGTTTAAACATAAACAATTATTTTTCCACTCAAATAAATTTTTAAAAGATAACCAGCAGACTTAGAAAGATTTGCTCATCTGTAAGCTGAGTTTTTATCAGCTTTTCTTTTTTTTTCTTTTTTCTTTTTTTTGATACAAGGTTTTACTTCGCAGACTGGAGTGCAATGCTGTGATTTCATCTCAGGGCAACCTTTGCCTTTTGGACTCAAGTCATTCTCCTGCCTCAGCCTCCTGTGTAACTGGGACCACAGGCATGCACCACCACACCTGGCTAATTTTTGTATTTTTAGTAGAGACAAAGTTTGTCCTGTTGCCCAGGCTGGTCTTGAACTCCTGGCTCAAGCGATCCTCCCTCCTTGGCTTCTCAAAGTCCTGGGATTACAGGTGTGAGCCACCGTGCCTGGAGAGCCTTTTCAGTTTCTAATAGGAAGGAAAGAAAATCGCCGTGAGTTTACCATGTGACTTAATTACTTCATTTAAAAATTATATATCCGCAGGCACATCACTTTTTAAAGAAAAATATATACCTTTTTGCGAAATATCAGGATGGCTGGTGTTTTACTATTGATATGGATTCTCAAGAGCTGATTATCTCCTTTGCTTTGCATTAAGCTGTAGAAAGTTATGGAGATGAGACTAAAAAAGCACTTTTTCTTAGTTGAGATTTATATATTGTGCTTCCTGATGGCATTTTCATTCCAACAACTAATGACCCAATTCTCTTTGACAGAAATTCTTTAGAGTGTTTCTGCCATCACATGAATAAATAGCATTCATTCTTCATGTAGCATAGAATTACACTATGTTGTAAATGAACTTACTGTTGATATTTTGTAACTGCTGCAAGTTTCTGTCAGAATACTGTCACGATGCATTTGGCAAATCTTCCCAGGTAATTGGCAAACAGAAAAGGCTAATTACATTTGGGATAATCACAATGTGAATACCTGCGAATCTAATAAGAGGGTAAAATGTTCTAAAATGCTTGGTAAATCTTTAAGTGGTTTCTCCTGAGTTCCATTCTACACATAACAGGAAGCAACGTGGTGATGATTTTCAGACTACAACATATATCTTCAAGAGTACAAAATTCTGATGGAAAAAAGGAACAGCAGTTAAAGTCAGCCGCACACAAAAAATTGCTCTTCGTTGAATATACTGTGTTTTCAAATAGACAGGCAGCTTGGGAGGAACTTGATGCTTGTGTTTCTGAAGATCTTAAAGTTAACTGCTATGTGTGATTTGTTTCAGTGCCTAGGAAATGATAGCAGTCAAAAAGGGCAAAACAGGTTTGGGGATATATGATTGCTTCCATAATTATTTCCATAATTAGTCGTTTATTAACAATACTTACAAAAGTTGTTTGACTTTATATAGATGGAGAAAATAGCCATCATAGAACTTATGAATAAATCTTAACTATCTTAACTATCTCTCATTGTGAACTCAAGATTATTACTAAAAAAAAAACTTTAAAAATCCATGGCATCAGTGGTTGCAAAATCTGAAGTCTTATTGTATTTGGCAAATTAAATGTGAGGTAAACAGTAAAGTGGTCTTCATCAGCAGAAAAGAAAGATAAGTGACTTTTTAGTGACAAGTTCTCAATATTTGGAAGAATAGTAAAGCAGGAAACCTAAGCATCCCCTAGGTGTTACTAAGAAACTCATTGCAGCTGTCAGTCAATGTAATTGACATAAAGAGAAAATGAAATCTATTCTAACATAATACTGGGAGTCAATGTTAATAAAACATGGCAGAGAAGTCCAAAGAGTGTCGGAAATGTTCCAAATGCGAGTCCATTGAGAACTGAATGCTTCTAACTGTTCTTAATGCATGAACCAGAATATGAAGCAGGCTTTCCTACAGGACTTTTAGGAGGAATTGAAAGTGCTGATTTTATTAAGAAGATACTGAATTATATGGATCGATATGGAAAGATTACCATGTTATAGCGTTAAGTGAACTAGAAGGCCATTCTGACCGTTGTACTAATACAACGCAAGATTTCAGTTAAAACAGAAGCAGCAATAACAACTTGAAGAATCTCCAGGGTTTTCCTCAATGGCAACTTATATAGATCGGTGTGCTTTCAAATGTTATATTTCTCCTATGGTGAAAGGCATATTTCCAGAACTGTTCATGTTTAGTGACTATTTTGGCTGTAGAGACAGGCGTTTTAATTCTCTCCCCCTGTGAACACCAGGCTACTACCTTAATAAGAAGCAGATACAAGCTCCTAGAGTGAACAAGGAGATACTTGTATTCCTTTCACATTTTATACTCATTTAGTTGAGAAAAAAAATGGAAGAGAATTAGAAACTATAAAATAAAGTACTACGTGAGTGTAGGTAGTGCAATTGCTGATTGCTGGCATTAATTCTCGTTCCTATGTCTCCTTCTTTTCTCATTTTTCTGATGTGTTTTGGGCGTTACCAAAGGTTTATTTTTGGCCTCTGGCCTTCCAAAGCCATTGGATATAATTTTTTATACTCTTGTTACTTCTGAGCCTACCCAACTTCTGAGTTGATACTTGCTATGCCATTTTCTCATTTTTTAAAAATGATCTCCAGTACTGCACTCTGCCTCCCAATTTCTAGCTGGTTATGTTCCTTCCATACTCTTGCCATCAGCTTCCCTGATACGCTTATCGGCAAAGGGTTCCATATTTTAAACTCTATCTCCGGCCCAGACCTCACTTCTTAAATACATACTGAATATACCCAATTGCCAGTCCTCTCAGGCTATTATAACAAAATACCTTAGTCGAGGTAATTTATAAATTTACAGCAGTAACTTTAATTTACTATTCAAAGTGGTAGCAGATTCAGTGCCTGGTGAGGCCTCACTCTATCTTTCAAAGATGGTGCCTTCTCACGGTGTCCTCACATGACAGGAGGGCAAAAGGATATGTCCTCATATGATGGAAGGAACAATAAGCTTTCTCAAGCCTCTTACGTATGGACACTAATCCCATTTATGGGGGTGGTCCCCTTGTGACCTAATCACCTGCTAAAGGCCCACCTCTTAATACTGACACAATGAGGATTAGGTTTCAACATGAATTTTGGAGGAACAAAAACATTCAGACCATAGCACCAAATATCTTCTAGTTTTTATTTGGTAATTTTACAGGCACCAAAAAATTTTACCAAGCATTATACTTTTATGATTAAGACTATGAGTTTTGAACCTAGAATTGCTAGATTTGAATCTTTATTACTTATAACTGTGTGACCTTAATGATTTAACCTCTAAGATCAAATGACTGTAGATGTGTGGTGTTATTTCTAAGGCCTCTGTTCTGTTCCATTGTTCTATATATCTGTTTTGGTATCAGCACCTGACAAAAGAAGCAATGGGGAAAGGATTCCTCATTTAATAAATGTTGTTGGGAAAACTGGATAGCCATATGCAGAAAACTGAAACTGGACCCCTTCCTTACACTTTATACAAAAATTAACTCAAGATGGATTAAAGACTTAAACCTAAGACCTAAAACCATAAAAACCCTAGAAGAAACCCTAGGCAATACCATTCAGGACATAGGCATGGGCAAAGACTTCATGATTAAAACACCAAAAACAATGGCAACAAAAGCCAAAATTGACAAATGGGATCTAATTAAACCAGAGTTTTTGCACAGCAAAAGAAACTATCATCAGAGTGAAGAGGCAACCTAGAGAATGGGAGAAAATTTTTGCAATCTATCCATCTGACAACAGGCTAATATCCAGAATCTACAAGAAACTTAAACAAATTTACAACAAAAACAACTTAACAACCCCATCAAAAAGGGGGCGAAGGATAGGAACAGACACTTCTCAAAAGAACACATTTATGCAGCCAACAAACATACGAATAAAAGCTCATCATCACTGGTTATTAGAGAAATGCATATCAAAACCACAATGAGATACCATATCACCCCAGTTAGAATGGACGATCATTAAAAAGTCAGGAAACAACAGACGCCGGAGAGGATGTGGAGAAATAGGAAGGCGTTTACACTGTTTGTGGGAGTGTATATTAGTTCAACCATTGTGGAAGACAGTGTGGCAATTCCTCAAGGATCTAGAACCAGAAATACTATTTGACCCAGCAATTCCATTACTGGGTATATACCCAAAGGATCATAAATCACTCTGCTATAAACACAAATGCACATGAATGTTTATTGTGGCACTATTCACAATAGTAAAGACGTAGGACTAACCCAAATGCCCATCAATGATAGAATGGATAAAGAAAATGTGGCACATCCATGAAATACTATGCAGCCATAAAAAAGGATGAGTTCATGTCCTTTGCAGGGATATGAATGAAGCTGGAAACCATCATTCTCAGCAAACTATCACAAGAACAGAAAACCAAACACCACATGTTCTCACTCATAAGTGGGAGTTGAACAACGAGAACACACAGACACAGGGCAAGGAACATCACACATCGGGGGTGGGGATTTAGGGGAGGGATAACATTAGGAGAAATACCTAATGTAGATGATGGGTTGACAGGTGCAGCAAACCAACATGGCACATGTATACCTATGTAACAAACCTGCACATTCTCCACATGTACCCCAGAACTTAAAGTATAAAAAAAAAAAAGAAATGATTTAACCTTTTGTTTTTTGTTTTTTTTTTTTAATTTCCATAGGTTATTGAGGAACCGGAGGTATTTGGTTGCATGAGAAAGTTCTTTAGTGGTGATTTGTGAGATTTTCATGCACGCATCACCTGAGCGATATACACGGAATCCTATTTGTAGTATTTCATGCCTCACCCTCTTCCTGCCCTTTCCCTCTGAGTCCCCAAAGTCCACTGTCTTTCTTACACCTTTGCATTCTTAGAGCTTAGCTCCCACTTCTGAGTGAGAACCCACAATGTTTGGTTTTCCATTCCTGAGTTACTTCACCTAGAATAATTGTCTTCACCTCATCCAGGTCGTTGTGAATGCCATTAATTCACTCCTTTTTATGGCTGAGGAGTATTTCATCATATATATACGATGGAATATATATATATGATTATATATATATACGATTATATATATATGATTATATATATACGATTATATATATATGTACGATTATATATGTACGATATATATAATACAATTATCTATATGTATGTATGTATGTATGTATATATATACACCACAGTTTTTTGTTGTTGTTTTTGCTTTTTTGAGATGGAGTTTTGCTGTTGTTGACCAGGTTGGAGTGCAATGGTGCAATCTCGGCTCACCCCATCCTCCACCTCCTGGGTTCAAGTGATTCTCCTGCCTCAGCGTCCCAATTAGCTGGGATTACAGGCATGTGCTGCCATGCCTGGCTAATTTTTTTGTATTTTTAGTGGAGACAGTGTTTCTCCATGTTGGTCAGGCTGGTCTTGAACTCCTCAGGTGATCCACCGGCCTCAGCCTCCCAAAGTGCTGGGATTACAGGCGTGAGACACTGCACCGGCACCTGGCCTATACCACAGTTTCTTTATCCTCTCATTGGTTGATGGGCGTTTGGGTTGGTTCCATGTTTTTGCAACTGCGAATTGTGCTGCTATACACATGTGTGTGCAAGTATTTTTTTTCATATAATGACTTCTTTTCCTCTGGGTGGATACCCAGTAGTGCAACTGCTGGGTCAAGTGGTAGTTCTACTTTTAGTACTTTAAGGAATCTCCACACTGTTTCCATAGTGGTTGTACTAGTTTATATTCCCACCAGCAGTGTGGAAGCGTTCCCTGTTCACTGCATCCATGCCAACATCCGCAATTTTTTGATTTTTTGATTATAGCCATTTTTCCAGGAGTAAGGCAATATTGCATTGTGGTTTTGATTTCCATGTCCCTGATTATTAGAGAAGTTGAGCATGTTTTATATGTTTCTTGGCCATTTGTATATCTTCTTTTGAGTATTGTCTATTCATGTATTTAGCCCACTTTTGACGGGATTGTTTGTTTTTTTCTTCCCGGTTTGAGTTTGTTGTAGATTCTGGATATAAGTCCTTTGCCAGATGTATAGATTGTGAAGATTTTCTCCCACTCTGTGGGTTGTCTGTTTACTCTGCTGACTGTTCCTTTTGCCGTGTAAAAGCTCTTTAGTGTAATTAAGTCCCAGTGCTTTGGTGACTATGGCCTCATAGTATAGTCTGAAAGCAGGTAATGTGATTTCTCCAGATTTGTTCTTTTTGCTTAGTCTTGCTTTGGCTATGAGGGCTCTTTTTCGGTTCCATATGAATTTTAGAATTGTTTATCTAATTCTAAGAAGAATGATGGTGGTATTTTGATGGGAATTGCATTGCATTTGTAGATTGCTTTCAGCAGTATGGTCATTTTCATAATATTGATTCCATCTATCCATGAGCATGGGATGTGTTTCCATTTGTTTGTGTCATCTATTTCTTTCAGTAGTGTTTCATAGTTTTCCTTGTAGAATTCTTTCACCTCCTTGGTTAGGTGTATTCCTAAGCTATTTTTTGTTTGTTTGCTTTTGTTTTTTTGTAGCTATTGTAAAAGGGTCGAGTTCTTGATTTGATTCTCGGCTTGGTCTATGTTGGTGTATAGAAGAACTACTGCTTTGTATACATTTATTTTGTATACGGAATCTTAGGTGAATTCTTATATCAGTTCTAAATAGGAGCTAATAAATGATTTAATCTTTCTGTCCTTTTTTTTACCTGCAAATGAAAGTATAATATCTACCTTATAAAAGTATGGTGAGAATTAAACAGATTAATCACTTGCAACAGTTTCCACACATAGTAAATTCTCAACCTAATTTACTGTTAGCCATCCCTCTTTATTTTTCAGTAGGCTGGAGTGCACCTTCAGGATGCTGGTTCAGGGAAAATTTGTAAATATTTTATTTCCTGAGACATTACATATGTGACTGAATCTGTTGAAAGGCCAGACATAAAAGAGAGTTTGGCTACTTAAATATTTACAACATGTTTCTGTTATTTTCTTCTGGGAAGAAAAACCGTGAAAAACCACTGTATAATAGATCCTGGGGGTAGACTTACACCTGTGTTGTATGCCTCCTGCTATAGAAGATGGAAAAGCTAGAAAATGGCTTTCTTCATCTCCCTTGCATTTTGGGGGTACCAGACCTAGAGATCTGGTAAATGGCTTATAACAGAAAGACTGCCTGAGGCTCTTAGGCAATATATCTCCTTAACAAGGGAGAGGGATAACTTAAGAAAGTTATGTCATCTATTTGCAACCCCCCTTTGGTCGGCAGAAAAATGATTCTCCCAAAGATGTACCTTCCCTAATCCCTGGACTCTGCAGGGTTATTTTATATAACATCAGAAATTGTAAAACACTTAAAGTACTACATAAGTATATAGTGGTGCAATTCTGGACATTATCAATTATGTTTATTCTCAAGACTGCATTGTGAACCACTGGGGAGAAGTCTGTTTTGTATCTTTTTTTGCTTACTGAGTTCACCACAGATTCTTACACAGAGAAAGAGATTAATGTACATTTTTTCAATTGCTGTTTAAATTAATGCCTTTTGTTTTTTGGCACTACTCCAGGAAACAGCTTGACAGTCCAAGAATGTCGTATTTGCCATGTAAAACTTTCTATATTGTCGAATTAATTAGTCAATTAATGTTTTTATAATGGTTCATAAATGTTATTAGCTGATTAATTCCGGGTCACCATTTGCATAATGTTCACAAAATATACCTGTAACATTTGAGTTGTAAGTCAAACACCAACATCAGCATAGAGATATTTCACATTTTTAAAATAAATTAACTTATGTAGGAGCAGTTAATCCTTGATGTCAAGCAATGCTGCTTTTTTCCCTTAAGTAATTTAAAATATAATTTCCCCTTGGATTTTAAAAGCATTGAGATATGCTATATTGAATAAAATCAACTCTGCTTGGGAAAAAGAATGACACACTTCATATAGCCTGAGAATAATTTGCCATAGACTAATGTAGTTTCTCTTAGAATTCATCACAATTCAACCTGAATATTATCAGAAAGAAAAATCTAATTCTGACATTAATTTAGAAGGCACAAGCTACTGGACTAAAAATCATTGCAGTGGAATTTACAAAGTGATAAACTGTCTTGAAAGTGAAATACATAGTGAAGAAAATCAAGAGGTATAATTATTTATATTATATTTCTTTCTCAATAACTATGTTGTTTATATACCACATTTGTATAATGATCCAGTACAGTACTGGACAGTCTTCTGATGGCTTCAGATATGAAATAATATATATTCTTCTTTTTTTGGCTTCTTTTATACGCAACGTTATGTTTGTGAGATGTAGCCATGTTGTTCTTTTATTTTCAGAGTTGTATAGTACACTTGTAGCAATATTCCCATCTTTGTCAGCTTGAGGGACTGATCTAGCTTGTATATTTGTCCCCACCAAAATGTCATGCTGAATTGTAATCCACAGTAGTGGAAGTGGGGCCTGCTAAGAGGTGATTGGATCATGGGGGAGAATTTCTCATCAATGTGTTAGTACTCTTCCCTTGGTGCTGTCCTCGCAATTGTGAATGAGATCTCCTGAGATCCGGTTATTTAAAAAGGTATAGTCCCTCCTCACCTTCCTCTGTCTTGCTCCTGCTTTTCACCATGTGATGTGCCTTCTCCCACTTCACCTTCCATAATGAGTAAAGGCTTCTGGAGGCCTCACCAGAAGCCAAGCAGATGCTGGTCCCACGTTTGTACAGCCTGCAGAACTGCTAAATTTCTCAGTCTCATGTATTTTTGTAATAGCAACACAAGAATGGACTGATATAGGGGCTATAATAAAATATCATAGTCCAGGCTGTTTAAACAACAGAAATGTATTTCTCACAGTTCTGAAGGTTGGGAAGTCCAAGATCAAGGTGCTGGCTGATGTGGTTCCTAATGAGGGCTCTCTTCCTTTGTTTCACAGAGTGGCCTTCTCCTTATGTTCTCAGGTGACCTCTCCTCAATGCTCTTTTTTCCTCTTCTTACATGGCCATTAATCTCATCATAAGGGCTCCATTCTCACTACCTCATCTAACCTTAATTACATCACAAAGACTCCAACTCCAAATACCAACCCACGGGGAGTTAGGATTTCAATGTATGAATTTTGGAGAAACACAGGTATTGAGGCCATAACAATTCCATACTTTGTTAGTCACTTTTCCTATTCTAGTTTTAAAAATATTGCTGGTAAACATTCCTATTTATATTCAACGTTCTATACATGCATGCATCTCTGCTGTTAAGAAATTACTTAGTAACAGGGTATGCAGTGCCTCAACTTCATTAGATAATGCCAGTTTTCCAAATTATCAATTTACGTATTTAAACAAATTTACATTCCCACCAGCAGCATATAAAATTTTTATCACTTTACAGTCTGGTTTTAATTTTAGCAATTCTGAAGAATGAGTAATGGCTTCTCACTGTGGTTTGAAATTGCAATATTCTCAGAGGTTAAACAACCTTTTTATAGCTTACTTGCAATTTGGGTCACTCCTTTTGTGAGGCACATTTTGAAATCTCTTGCTTATTTTTTTGGGTTCGTTGTTCCTTTCTTAATGATGATATAATTTCTTTATATACCCTGTACGTGAGTTCCTTGTTGATTATATGTAATGTAACATTTTTCACCCACTCATTGACTTGCCTTTTCTTTCTTAATTACTTAAAACAATAGAAGTCATCTCTCCTCTCTTTAAATCAACTTCATTAAGATACAATTTAAACCCAATGATATGAACACATCAGTGTGTAACTCTCAAAGAAGTTTTAAGGTGTTATGCACCTGTGCAATACCACCAAAATCAAGACATTAATCACTTCCTTCATCCCAGGATGTTCATCCATTTCCCTTTGCGGTCAAACTCTTCCCTACCACCGTTCCACCTTCATCACTTTGGGCAATTACTGATCTAATTTCTGCCTCCAAAAATTAGTATTGTTCTTTGCAACTTAATATAGTTACACGTATTTCTTTTAGGCCATGTTTGCTTCATTTTTTTTCTAGCTTTCTTTTAATTCAAAATTTCTGCATCCTTTCTTTTACATATGCCTTTTAACTCCACATCTAGTTGGAACATAAGAATATTATTTTTCATTACTTGTCTATTGTCTGGAGTATTTAGAGTAGTTACTCCTTCATTAGCTGCAAGCTTTCACATAAAAAAATTGGAGATTCATTCTTCTTCTTGTTGGATTTAACTTAGTCGTATTTGTCAATCTTTTAATTTTTGACTAGAGCTTGCTATGTTTTATGCAAGAAAACTTTCCCTGTGAGTACAATAGCATTCCTTATCTGCATTTTCCATTAATTATTGAGAGAGAGAGAGAGAAAGAGAGAGAGAGATGCTTAAGTAGAGATGAAATTCTGGAAATTGTATCAGTATGTAATACTAGAAAGTATCTGTAATTAAAAAAAGGAGAACTGACCCATTTAGTTTATTTTTTACTGATGCCAGTACAGGAATCCTAAGTAAAAGAAAGCATTTTTAACAAAAATCATATAATATTCCTGAGTTCCCATTAGTTCCCTGAAGTAAAACCTTAGACATTTGAACCTGTTCCTTCATTCCTCCAAGTATGAACATCTTTCCTCTCGGAATTTTTATCTATTTTATATGGTTTAGCGGTAGCCATTACACACATTTCCAGAGTGTTGATGTAAATGGTCAAAAGGGTCCAGGCAGACATAGCTGATAAGAATTCACCATTTTCCCTCTACGTATTATGGATTTACAGATTCCATCTCCAATGTTGGCAGATAAATCACTTACTGCGCATTCCAGCCAGTCAATTCCAAATATCTCATATTTCCCTCAATATATCTTTCCAAATCTATACTCGATATCACCTAGAATTTTTTAGTTGCAAATAATATAAATTTATAGACTGATTTATGATATAATAGGACTTTTAGTGCCAGCTCCAATATGTAAAGAGCTTAGAAGATTGCTATCCTCGCAATAAGAAAAAAGACTAAATCAACCGAAAATCAACAACCTTTCTTGGAACCTTCAGAGAACTGAGGTTTCAGGGAAATCTGCTACCCTGAAATCTAGAAAGACAGGCAAATCCAGAGTCACAGCCAAGAACTACTTACCTGGAGCAGATGCCACTAGAACATTAAATGAGGAGAACACTTAAGTTGTAGATTTGATGAATTTCTGGAGGCAACTACAATGAGTTATCACCTCACTCTATTTAGCATGGCCGTTATTAAAAAGACAAAAAATAACAACTGCTGACAAGGATGCAGAGAAAAAGAAATGTTTATACACTGTTGGTGGGAATGTAAACTAGCACAGACACAATGAATAACAGTGTGAAGGTTTCTCAAAAAACCACAAATATAGCTACCATAGGATCCAGCAATCCCACTACTGGGTATTTAATCCAAAGAAAGGAAATCAGTATATCAAAGAGACATCTGCATGCCAATGTTTATTGTAGCACTACTCACAATAGCCAAGATATGGAATCAACTTAAGTGCCCAACAACAGATAAATGGATAAAGAAAATGTGATTTTATATACATATATATATATATATATATACACACACACACACACACACACGCACACAATGGAATACTATTCTACCATACAGAAGAATAAAATCCTGTCATTCGTGGCAACATGGATGAAACTGAAGGACAACATATTAAATGAAACAAGCCAGGAACAGAAAGTTAAACACTGCATGTACTCACTCATATGTGGAAGCTAAAAGACAGCTGATCTCATAGAAGTAAAAAGTGGAACACAGGACACCAGAGACTGCAGAGGGTGAGGGGAAAAAAGCAAAGGGAGAGATTTCCTAAAGGATATAAAGTTACAGCTCAATAAGAGGAATTCTAGTGTTCTACAGCATTGTAGGATGACAATGGGATAATTATTATAGAGTTTTAAATAGCTAGAAGGGGGATATTAATGTCCCCAACACAAAAAATTACAAGTGTTTGAGTTCATGGATATGCTAATTACCTGATCTGATACCCACACATTATATGTCCCAAAACATCACTATGTGCTTCATAAATATATACAATTATCATATATCAGTTAAAAATAAAGGGAGAAAAAGTAAAAATAAAAAATAAAGTTTCTAAACTGAACTTCAAAGTCAAAAATAAAAATTAAAAAGTTAAA
The DNA here is from genome assembly GCF_028878055.3 of Symphalangus syndactylus. Taxonomy (NCBI): domain Eukaryota; kingdom Metazoa; phylum Chordata; class Mammalia; order Primates; family Hylobatidae; genus Symphalangus; species Symphalangus syndactylus. The sequence goes on along the minus strand of NC_072442.2, from coordinate 10,390,734 downwards.
AACAGATCCAAGATCTACAGCATAATTTCCAAATATGTAACTAATATATTAGGTTGGTGCAAAAGTAATTGCTCTTTTGCCATTTTTTTAGTTTTGGCAAAAAACACTATTGCTTTCACACCAACCTAATATAAATAAAACTGGAATAGCAGAAAAAGAAAAACTTAGAATGGAGCAGGAGAAATACTTGATATAATAATAGACAAAACCTTTCCAAAAATAATGACAGATATCAAACCATAGATCTAGGAAGTTCTGAGAAAAGCAAATAGTATAAATCCCGCATAATTACTCTTACACATAACATACTTAGCAAAAAATTGAAGCCAGAGAAAATATTGAAAGCAGCTGGTGAGGAGGGGAACATCTTGCCTATAAAGGAACAAGGATAAAAATTACAGCAGACTTATCATCAGGAAATATGCAAGCAAGAAAGAAGTGGAGTGAAATAAAGTATTGAAAGAAAGAATCCCCAGCAATTTAGAAATCTATGTCCAACAAAATTATACTTTGAAAGTAAAGGAGATATCGTAACTTTATCTGACAAACAAAACAGGGACTTTATGGTTACGAGAACTTCCTTTCAATAAACATTAAAAGAATTTCATTAGACACAAGGGAAAGGCTGTCCATCGGAAACTCGGACCTATTATACATGAAGAAAGGAAGGATTCAGGGGAAAGAATAAATGATGATAGATTAAGGTTTTTTTCTTATTCTTAATTTATTTATAATTAATTATTTGTATGAAGTAATAATGGTAACAATGTACTGAGTGATTACAAAATATGGATAAGTGGAATGAATTGTAAGCAATGTCATAGGGATCAAAGTCTCAGGAATAGGTAAGAAGAATTAGGAATACTCTTTTATCATGTACCTGCCTTATATGTGAAGTGGCGTAATGTTATATGTAGGTGGACTTAAGCTACCTAAAAATTCCTATTGGAAACTTTGAGGCAAACAATAAGAAAACTAAAAAGAGGACCGGCACAGTGACTCATGCCTGTAATCCCAGTACCCTGGGAGGCAGAGGTGGCCAGATCACTTGAGCTCAGGAGTTTAAGACCAGCCTGGGGAACGTGGCAAAACACCACTCCCATCTCTACAGAAAAAATACAAAAATTAGCTGGGCCTGGTGGCACGTGCCTGTACTCCCAGCTACTCAGGAGCCTGAGGTGGGAGGATCCATGGATCTCAGGGCAGAGAAGCGACTTGAGGCTGCTGTGAGCCATGATCATGCCACTGCACTCCAGCCTGGGGCAACAGAGAGAGATGCTATCTAAAAACAAAACATTAAAAATTAAAAAGAAGTGTAAGCAATATTTTAAGAGAATAGATAAAATATGATAATTTAAAATGCTAAATTTAAATCAAGAAAGCATAAAGAGGAAGGAGAAAAATGAACCAAAGAACAAATGCAATGAATAAAGAGGATTTACAAAAATCGAAGGTATTAACCAACTATATCAATGCTCACTTTAAATAGTCAAAATAAACCTGTTAAAATAAAAACATATTTAGAGTGAATATTTAAACTGTTTTGAATATAAAGATTAGAAAGATTAAAAGTGAAGGCGTGAGGAAAGAAATACCATGCTCATATTAATATGAGCAATGCTGGAGTCACTAAATTAATTTCAGACAAAGCATACCTAAGAACAAAGAAAAGAGGGGCATTATATAATGATCTCTCAGTCATTTTCTGTGAAGACATGCAACTTTAAACATGAATATGCCAAACTGGAGAGTTTCAAAGTACGTGAGGAAAAACTGATAGAATTGCAAAGAGAAATTGACAAATCTGCTACCATAGTCCATGACTTCAACACCTTCGTTTTGGTTATTGATACATCAAGCAGGCAGAAAATCAGTAAGGATAGAGTGGACTTCAAAAGTACTACTAACTGGCTTCATCTAATTGACACTTACTGATACTGCATCCAACAACAGAATGCACATGCTTCCAAAACTCACATGAAATATTCACCAACATGGATTAAATGAGCAATAAAATGCAACTTAACGAATGTTTTAAAAAAGCCATAAACATATGTTCTCAGATCACATTGCAATTAAGCTAGAAATCAATAGAAGAAGTAGAGAAGAAATGTATCCCACCGATACTGTATAAGCATTGCCTTTGCTCCACAGCCTTTCCAACATTTGTTGTTTTTTGACCTTTTCTAATTGTTAATCTGATTGGTGTGAGACAGTATCTCATTGATGGGAGTTAGTTTCTCATCTCTGATGATTGGTGATGTTGGACATTTTTTTATGTTTTTGGCCGTTGTATGTCTTATTTGGAGAAGTGTCTGTTCACGTCCTTTGCCCATTTTTAAATTAGATTATTTTGTTTTATTCTTGTTGGTTTGTTTCAGCAGTTTGGAGATTTCTCAAATACTTAAATTGAACTATTATTCAACTCAGCAATGCCACTGACTGATTATATACCCAAAGGAAAATAATTCATTCTACCAAAGAGACACATGCACCCATATGTTCATTGCAGTACTCTTCACAATAGCATATACTTGGAATCAACCTAGGTGCCCATGAACAGTAGATTAGATAAAGAAAATGTGTTACATATACACCATTTAATACTATGCAGCCAGAAAAAAGAATGTAATCATGTCCTCTGCAGCAACATGGATGGAGCTGGAGGCCATTATCCTAAGCAACCTAACACAGAACAAAAAAACAAAATACTGCATGTTCTCACTTATGAGTAGCAGCTAAACATTGAAGACACATGAACATAAAGACGGGAACAACAGACAGTGGGGACCACCAAATGTGGGGGCAGGGGGACATTGGCTACAAAACCACCTGTTGGGTACTATGCTTACAGCCTGGGTGATGGGGTCTTTGGGACCCTAAGCATCAACATCACAGTTTACCCATCTAACAAACCTGCATGTGTATCTTTAATCCATAAAAACAGTTGAAAAAAAATCCAAGTACATGGAAATTAAACAACATACTGCTAAATAGCACATAAGTCAAAGATTTTAAAGTTAATTTTAAAAACTAATTAAATTTTGAGCTGAATGAAAACAGAAAGACAACTTAAAAATAGCATGGGATACAGCAAAAGTGTTCAGAGATAAATTCATAGCATTAAATTTACATATTAGAAAATATATAACTAAAATAAAAAGCTTACACTTCTACCTCAGGAAAAAAAGCAAATGAAGAGAAATTTAAGTCTAATGAAAAACAGAATAAAACAAATAATAAAATCTGATTCACTCAAAATGGAATATACATGTTATATATTCTAAATATAAAGTGAAAACCTCCTAGAAGATAACATAAAAATTTCAGTGACCCTGGGTCTGGCATTGACTTTTAGACACAACACAAAGATACAATCCATGAAACATATAATTGATCAACTGAACTTCATTAAAATTAAAAACTACTCAGCGAAAGTTACTGTCAGGAGCATGAGAAGACAAGCCAAGACCGGAAGAAAAAATTTGCAGATGACTTTATTCTCCATGCATAAAATTCAAATAAGTGACCAAGAAAAATCCTGGAACTAATAAGTGAGTATAGAAGATAATAAGAATGCAATGTTTATGTAACTCAATTGCATTCCTATATGCTAGCCCTAACGCTCAAGTCTCCTAGGGAAGCAAAGTGGGCCTTAGAGGATGGGCATATCTGGCCATGATCCACTGCAGTTCCCACCCCTAACACTTCTAAGCAGTTCTCTCTGTCAGCTTAAGTGTTCACAGGGGCCATGGGGTCTCCTGCTGCCAGGATTCCAGAGGTCCCTGGAAAAGCAGATCATTCCTCGCTTGTTCAACTTACTCCTTCCCCAGGAATCGCTGGGGGACAAGAAGGAATCCTGCTGCACAGTAGCCCCATGCAGAGTTCCCAGCTTCCTCTCCTTTCAGCCTAGTGTCTGTTTCCTCCCTCTGTCCACTCAATACCTTCCCTCCAAAGATTTATTTGGAGTGTGCTAGTCTTCCCAATGTCCCTGTCCCTCAGTCACTTGGTGTCAGATATTCCTCTTGACTAAGTCTAGTCCACCATCCTGCCTTTCTTCCCAGAGCTCTGTTGATACATCAAAGTGAGGCTTAAAGAAAGTATTCGGGAGGCTTCAGTGGATGGAAACAGGGTCCCTGCAATAGGAAGTTAAGTAGAGTCAAAATAATGCATTTTTCAAATAATAGCAGCAATATGAATGGTGGTCACATCTACCATCTGTATAATCTATTGCCTGTTTTAGATTTTTAGAAGATTATTTTTCTTTTCTGTTATCATTTGGAGCTACATAAATAGAAGATACAAACTCTAGCACTACCATGGCTGACCATGTGACCACCAGGCACCTTGTTGAGCCTCTTAAGGCCTTACTTTGTTTCCTGTAAAGTGGATGAGGTATTAAAAATATGTTGAAAACGGAAAAATGTAGTACAGGTGTTGATAGCAGTGTTGAATGCCCGACCCCACCCCCTCTACCCCACCCAACCACTCCTCTATAATCCCCTTTTCTAGTTCTTTTCTTATGCCCATCACCCAGCCACTGCTGATGCTTTGGAAAACGTCTTTATCTGCAGGAATTGCTCTTGGGTAGTTGAACTCACCTCTCTGAAAGGTACCTGGGAGGTTGGCCAACTATCTTACTCCAAGGTGTCTGTGGTCAAAAATGTCTTGGGCAGTGAGTAAACTATAAAGGCCCTGCTCTCTTGCCTCAAGGAGGGATAGACTCAGGTTCAATTTATGTCTAGATACGTGCATGATTCGTTCCACTTTCCCTATCCCAATTCCTTTACTTGTTTATCTGTTTCTCCTGAGAGCACACAATTAAAACATACAAAGGAATTCTGGAGATTTTGATTCTAGGGAACACAATCTAGAACAACATGTATCGTGTGTGGCATAGCACTTGCCAGGAAAGAAAAAAGAAAGCTAAATAACAGAGCCCCAAGCAGAACTGGGCCAGGAAGGCAAGTCTTCTGTTTGTTGATTTCATCCCTTTTCACTTACAGTAGATATCACAGAGCTCTTAAATAAAAACCTGCTTCTGAAGATAAGGGGCTAGGACAGAGTAGCAGATTCTTCTCTTTGTACTTAAAAATGTCTGCAAAATGTGTACAAGAAGAATTTTAAAGTTTATCTTTCAAATGCAACACACATAATTAATTTGTAGATGATACATCCAGTACTGTTTTTATTACTGGGATCTTACAGCGCTCACCACCAGCACTAATGACAGCAACAAACAGGTTTTTGGAAATACATCAGATCACAATTATGCAAATAGAAAATTGTAGTGTTTTTTCAAGCTTAATATTATAAACCTCATTTCTCCAAACAGCTCAGCTGAAATAATGCTAAAAGCTATTAAATTTTACTTCGAAAGAGAAAAATCTATCAAAGTATTCATTTTGATATGTACTTTCTCACCCAATAGTCAAGGCGAAATGGAATAAAATGAGAAGCAGCATGAGATAATGGAAATGTCAATGAATGTGGAGTCATAACACAGAATTAAGTTTTTATTCTTAGATTTGCTGTTTGGAGGTTTCATAGTTGTATAAATTTGTCACAATTCTCTAAACTATATACTTAAGATGGGGGCAAAATTATTTATCAATAAAGTAGTAGTATTTTAAAATAGCCCTTACTTCCCAGTGTTTTTGTGGGAATTAAATAAAATCATGTGGCTTAGAACTCTCTGTAAAGTGCACAGGTCTAAAAGTTGTTGATTACCACCCTGTAAACTGGTATCTTCTAGCCCTTCTTGTATATTTGTGGAATGGATTAATTCATAAAAGTTAGTAATACATATGAAACTAGTTATTTTTCTCTGTTATCATTTGTCCTGGCATAAGTATAAAGCTAATTTTGTGTTTGTAGTTAATGAAGCATCAATCAGAATTTGAGGATATGACTAACAGGTTGATTTCTATCTAGGTTAATTAATGAAAGCCAACTCCAGAGCTTTCTGGTTGGCTGTTATTTGCATGTATGAATTACTCAAATTAACCATTCCATATTAAAAATTAATTTTATATACAAGTGCTCAAAGTTCTTATCTTTATTTCATTATAGTTTATTTTCAAAAAGCCATAGACAGATGCTTTAAATGGTTTCTAGAGTAAGGACAAACTTAGTCTTTTTCCTGGGCATCTGTTCTACCGCCTTCATTTATCATTACATGGTAAAACATCTGTAGTGAAGGAGATTGCTTTGGAAAAAAGACTCATTTATTTAATATGTCTGAGTAAACATTACCTTCATTAATTGTGATTCCAGGAAAAATAATAAATGTGATTCGACAGACTGGAATAAAGTCGACTTAGCCAATGAGAAACCTAAAGTTTATGCTGGCATATTTTTTGATATGGGTATTACATTTCAACTTAAGGTAATTCAATATGGGCTATTGTGATACTTGAAATCTTAGTGTTCAGATCCAGAAAATACGGTCTGTGTTATACTGTTATATATCGCTTGAAAAAAATATAATAATACAGTTCTAACATGGTAACATTCTCTAAATAATTATTCAAATTAAGCAGTTTCTGGTAAATCATGCAAACCAGTTATTTGATATTGCTTGGTAGGGGTGGACTACTTGCTAATATATCTGATTTGAAATGGTTTATGGTCAGTTGTCTTTTCCACAATTTTGCTTCCCCAAGATGGCACTTGCTTATATCTTGTTCGTTAACTGTGCCCTACGCTAGAATAAAGACAGATATTTGGAGACGTTTAATACTACTATGATGAGCCTTGACCCTAGTCAAATGTGCCCAATATAATGATTCTCAAATGGGATCTAGGAATCTAGGCTTACCTGAAGTACAACACTACAGGATAAAATGCCTACCCAGAGCAGAAGATAAATGGTTCAGATGAGCCATTTCTGGAATGGTAAATGAGTCATGTGGTGTCAGTCATTATGGTCACCATTACTAACCATGTCAAATTAAGTATTGAAATATGATCCTCACAGCTTCTCTGTTTAATCTAAGTCACCAAAATAAACAAGAATGATTCCAGTGTAATGATGTGCTAATTTAGCAGGTGAAATGTAATCATAGCTAGAGATTGGAATGCTTAAAACGTGCCAGATGTGTTGCACACATTAACACATTTCATGCTTACAACAGTTCTGTAAGGTGATTGCAATGACTGTCTTCATTATTCAGACAAAGAGACTAAGGTATTATGAGGTTGACTAACTTGCCTAAGGCCACACAAATGCTAGATTTCAGGCACTGCAATTTTCATTCATGTTGTACTACTCTAGAACCCACCTTCTTAATTAATTAACCACCTACTTATACTATAGTGGCTTTCCATTTGTGGTGGAAAATAAGATAGCATGGACAAACCATTTAGAGAGGTAGAAGTGGTGATATAATAGTGTACCAGAGGGCTGTTCTCTAAGATTATTCTACTGATAGCTAAGGTATCAGAAATTATTTACAAAGAGAAGAGCTTTTAGAATGGATACAGCCAAAAAGAAAACCAGAATTGCGGTAACATAGGTAATTTGACAATGTATTATTTTATAATCCTGTGGTCTTTGGTGATATTACGATAAATCAAAGAAAAATGGCATAAAATTAAGAGAGTGTACTAGTGCATGGACTTAATATTAAAACTATGAATAATGATACAATGTTAAATTATGCCCTTTAAATTACAAATATAATAATGGCTTGAAAAAGATATGAAAGGGGTCAAAAATTATTGCTTCATTTGCAGTAGTTGAATGGAGAGTTCTGTTTTCAGTCTCTTAGAGAAGTAAGAATCATCAATATTGAGGGGAAATGTTAGCACGAGTTAAAGTATGTATTGAAGGTAGAGGTAGTTGTAGTAGAAATAACATGAATGAAAAGCATAATAATCAATACACTAAATAGTAATAAACAATCTTATAGAAAAACCCTTACTATAATAAATTTGTTTGATTTTTTTTAATTTGGGGGAATGTGGTGTTGTGTTTTTTCTGTTATATATCTCCCTGTAAAGGGTATATATGTCAGTCATGTTATTAATATATAAGTAAGAAAAAGTCAAAACAGGAAATGAAGAAAAAGCCAAGTCATTATTATTTTTACAAAAGAAACATCTGAAGCACAGTAAGGAATGATCAGCGGTGAAAGGTAGTGACACACAATCAGCAGACAAAAACACAGCCCAGTAGAGTCTATGAGATGGTTGGCTGAAAGGTCTGATGAAGAGAGCTGACTGCATAGTTTAAACCTCTGTCTCTGGAAAGATAAAGCCCCCTAGTGACATTACTAATTATAACACAATGAGGCATAATAATGAAGACAGTAAACTAAGATGGAAGTCTAATGAACAATCTTGACTGATACTAAGTAAAAAAGGGAGGCACTGAGGATGATGTAAACAGCAGGAAAGTATCTGACAGTAGACTTTCTTTACACATATATATTTCTAGTTGTTCTCAAACTTTAGTGTGCATTAGAATCGCTGGGAGGTTTATTAAAGCACAGATTTCTAGGTCCCACCCCAAGAACCTCTGATTCAGTATATCTGAGATCAAAGGTAGATAATTTGCATTTATTACAAAAAATGAGGCAATGCTGCTGCTGTTGATCTACAGATCACACTTTGAGAGCCACTTTTCTATGCAAACTAGCAACCATACTGTCTCATTCAGCTGCCCTAGGATGCAGCTGATACAGGCTTGAATGAACAACCCTAAGTTCTATTTTTTTTATCACTATCACTCCAGGCACCACCATGGGGAGAACCAGGTCAACAAAGCATGCTCTTAAAAACAGGAATGAAACAAGCACACACAGATTCCTCAAATCCCATCCTCTATACACTAACAAAGGCAAGTAAAGAAATTTGAGTCAAGAAAAGAAAGCAATATTTTAGGGAGAAGATATAAAGAAGTTCCTCCTCTATCACTGTATTTGCAAGTGATGCCTAATTGCTCCATGTCTAGTGTGCTTTGGAGATACACTGTGGTATCGTTTGGCTGTGTGTCCCCACCCAAATCTCACGTTGGATTGTAATAATACCCATGTGTCAAGGCCAGGACCAGGTGGAGATAATTAAATCACGGGGAAAGTTTCCCCCATCCTGTTTTTGTGATAGCGAGTGAGTTCTCACGAGATCTGGTGGGGTTTTATTTTTTATTTTATTATTTTTTTTGAGACAGAGCCTCACTGTGTCACCCAGGCCAGAGTGCAGTGGCATGATCTCGGCTCACTGCAACCTCTGCCTCCTGGGTTCCAGGGATTCTCCTGCCTCGGTCTCCCAAGCAGCTGGGATTTTAGGTGCCCACCACTGCACGTGGCTAGTTTTTGTATTTTTAGTAGAGACAAGGTTTCACCATGTTGGCCAGTCTTGTCTCAAACTCCTGACCTCTAGTGATCTTCCCACCTCGGCCTCCCAAAATGCTGGGATTACAAGTGTGAGCCACCATACCTGGCGATTGGATGGTTTTATAAGGGGCTTCTTCCTTCAATCGACATTGATTCTCTCTCTTCCCGCCCTGTGAAGAGGTGCCTTGTGCCACCATGACTGTAAGTTTCCTGAGGCCTCCCCAGTCATGCTGAACTGTGAGTCAATTAAACTTCTTTTCTTTATGAATACCCAGTCTCAGGTATTTCTTCACAGCAGCATGGGAACAGACTAACACTGCTTCTAAGTTTCCTGCAGGCCCTATGGATGTCTATATATTTCTGTATGCTTTTATTTGCTTATTTCTCAAAGTACAAAGATTATTTGGTTGAAAACATCGCAAAAGGGAATGAGTTGCATTTGATAACCTCATTTGTTCTTTGGAGGGAAGGAAGTGAGTAGTGGGGATTTAATACCTATATCAATAGCGGGGATTTAAAACCTGTATCACGAAGATTTGGACCAGAGAGTTTGACCAGTTTGTGGAAGATGAGCCAACGTGTTGATGGGCACTGAGAAGGAACCCTCCCCGGAGCCTCCAATTTTCACCTGAAGATTCAGATGCATGTCTAGAGGTCTGGTGTAGTAGTTTTGAAAATAGTCAATTTGAGAGACAGACCAGGTTATCCTCTGTAAGAAAGTAAATCTAAGGAAAGTACCTACTTGGACTCAGACTTACAGAGCTACTCCATTTAGCAGAGATACAAAGTACTTTTGGAGTCCTTCCTGAGATTGTTTTATGACTGTATGCTCTCTGAAACCTTAAGAACTCAAATTCAGGACGGGTGCAGTGGCTCATGCCTGTGATCCCAGCACTTTGGGAGGCCGAGGTGGGTGGATCACTTGAGGTCAGGAATTCGAGACCAGCCTTGCCAACATGGCAAAACGTTGTCTCTACAAAAAATACAACAATTAGCCAGACGTGGTGGGCACGCCTACAGTCTCAGCTACTTTGGAGGTTGAGGCAGCAGAATCGCTTAAACCTGTGAGGTGGAGGTTGCAGTGAGCCGAGATTGCTCCACTGCACTCTAGCCTGGGAGACAGAGCAAGACCCTGTCTCGAAAAAATGAATAAATAAACAAATAGAATTCAAATTCATATAAAAGTTCCTGAGAGTGCTCCTTTTACTAAAAACCCATGCAATGGATGGTGACTCTAAGGTGGAAAAGGGGCTTCCTTCCCACACCAGTAGGGAACACTGCATGATAAGGCCGCGAGGAGAGTGCCAAAAGACTGCTGGGACAGCAGCAGCATGGCCTGCAGCTTAGCACAGGGAAGAGTATCGACAGTAACTAAGAAAAAGATTCTGCTATTGATATTCCTGTCACAGACAGGAGGTCAAATGTCTCTGTTTGTGTACTATTCACAAAAGAATAGTCTGTGTCATGTTTTTGACTCAAGCACAGTAGAATACTTATGGGTTTTAAAAACAAGACATACATTTGTTATATATATGGGCCCTATTATAAAACTGGTAACACTGTGCTCTAATTGTTGATTTTTACCACTAGACAGTGAACTCCTTAAGAAGGAATGGATTATGCATTTTTTTTTTTTTTTTTTTTTGAGACAGGGTCTTGCCCTGTCACCCAGGCTGGAGTACAGTGGAGCACAAGCTCGACTCACTGCAGCCTCCACCTCCTGGGTTCAAGCAATTATCCTGCCTCAGCCTCCCGCGTAGCTGGGATTACAGACATGTGCCACCACACCTGGCTAATTTTTGTATTTTTAGTAGAGATGGGGTCTCCAACTCCTGACTTCAAGTGATCTACCTCGGCCTCCCAGTGCTGGGATTACAGGTGTGAGCCACTGCATTCGGCCTGCATATCCTGTCTTTATCTCTGAATACCTGACACAGAGGCAGTGCTGAAATATATATTTGCATTAATGGGAAGAAATTAAATGTTGGTTTATAACTCTGCATTCTGTAATATCTCAGACTGATTATTCTCCCTTATTACTTTACTACAGAAATTGTGAAATTGGTTTCAGGCTTGTACCTCTATCCAGGTTACATCAGGATGTTTTGTTCACTGCTACAATGTCAATGACTAGAACACTGGATCATCAATATAATTTTATTAGAAAGTATTCACAATTGAAAACTACAACTCCCTCACTGTTTCCCAAAATAAGGAAAGTCATACAAAAATGTCATGTGTTCTATGTGAAAAATACAATGGATTATAGAGTTACAAATGCTCCCTTAGTTCCTCCTTTATTTCAATTCTAAAGAAACACTACTCATTTACTTTCATAATTGAAATATATAATCAGGAACACTAAATACAAATAAAATGATTATTGTTTGAAGCTGATTCATTTAAAAATGTGTCATATTCCTGGAGGATTCAACAGAATCACCCACTATCAAATCAATTATTCCTTGATAACTATGCTACTCAGTGGAGAAGATGACTATGAAATGAAAACATTATGGGATTTATTATTAGTATATGAGGAATGATTTCTGTGTGTGTGAGAGAAATATATTATGACTTGTCTTTATCCATGTTTCTCTACAGGGCGAAAATACAAAATGTTGTCATCTGACACTTGCAGACAGCTATTATTTTATACTTCTGACAGTAACATAGTGACACTAATTTGGAAAGTCCTCCTTAACAATATTTCTCAAATATTATATGCGGATTATCTACAACTAAATTACATGGAGGTACCTGTTAAAAATTCGTAATACTGAGCTCCACTCGCAAGCACCCCACCTGCACCAGGAGTCTGCATTTTACCAATTATGTATTCAGAACAAACAACAACAAATTCTACCATATTTGGCTAATTGCATGCTGACTACTCAATGCAGGCAGCATATTTCATAGGAATTCAAAAGAAGCAAAGATCTGTGAGGGCTGGAGAGATGAGACATGAACTAGGCCTTCACATTGTGTAAGGATTTCAGATAGGTGTTAAATGATAAAGCAAGTCAACAGCAAAGGGAGTGTTTGATTGGGTGAATGTATGCACAGATAAATTAATAAATAAGTACGATCTGACTCATCCTAAATTCTCCTTCATACTAATCACCCAGATATCAATGTTTTCAGTGGGAAACTGAAATAATTGCCTGGTATTTCATTGCACATTTGAAAATAGTCCTTTATGGGACAAAGTTGATAAGCTATTTATAGAGCATCGGCCCATGAGACATAGAATCTTGTCTTTCTTACCTAACTGCATATCATAGGTACTAACTGGCTGTTTAGATTATAATGGAATATAAGGTGGCATTCTAAGTAAAAGAGATAGAATGCGTGATTATAGGGCAATGGGAATGAGAAGACTCACTTTTAATTTATGACTTAAAAAAGTAAATTTAAACCAGTGTGCTTTGGTAACATGTATCTATGACACATCTTCTGATCATGAAGCACTTTCACTTCTTTAATCATTTGATTCTCACAAACGTCCTACAAATTATGAGTTAGTCTCTTTTTAAATGAGAAAGCTTTTTACTTAAGCTCATATGTCCTAGAAAAATTGTAGTTTGACAGGTTGTTTTTTATCTCTACTTGGTAATGTCTGTTCACTTATAGTGTAGCTCCCTCTTATTTGAGTAAAGAATGGACTCTGGTTGTGGAACCCATTAAGAGTTAATTTATAAATCAGATATTTATTGAAATGCTAAGTAATCGGCCTTTGTAAACATACAATTTAAAGACTGGCTTCCCAGATCTCAGTCAAGACTTGACATCTGATGACAACCTCCGATTATCAATTGTTTGACCCCAAATGCATTTTGTACTAAGTTTTGTCTTTGAGAAAGTAGTACTGGGGACTATTGTAGTAAACTTTATGAGAGACAATAGGCTTTGTTTGAGAGCAGCGGAAAGCACTCAGCCTGTCTTCTCTTTTTCACTATTCAAAACTGGCCTCATATCCTCTTGATCTCAAAAGCCTCTTCCTTTACCTGTTTTCCAGTCAATGCTTGCAAACCAAAGCAGCTTAGCTGGAATCCTGATGCTGACTGTTCATCAGCTATACACATACTGGCTGTAGACATTCTTCTTGAAATTTTTGCAGAGGGTACAGCGTCTTAAGACAAATTGCTACTGAAGTTTTTCTTACTGTACATTTCAGAAAAGCTAATAAGGTTATTTACTACCACAGCGGTGTTGCTTCTAACTCAATCAGCTCTTCAGCCATAGGGTGAACAATGAGTAGTGAGTCTTCTGAATTGATCCACTGGAGTCTAACCAGATAAGCACCCAGAAATAGATGATTAGTTTAGAGGTTCACTGTAAAAGAATACATAAAAACTGGATAACGAAGAGGAAGACTAAGCACTCCAAGTGGGACAAAATAACAAAGATGTGGAGCTAACAAAGCATTATATTCGGAGGGGGAAAATGTTTTAAAAATATCCAATTGTAAGCAAGTATAATGTGTGGCCATTTTGGAAACACAAAACTGTGTATTTGATATCTTGTATTTGACTGTGAGAGTGAGGCAGTTACTAACATGAGTCCCCACATGCATAGCTCAAGGTATTATGATCCCCGTGTATAATGTTTAATAAGTGGGAGTATTATAAATGAATTATTAAAGGGAGAATTCTTTAGAGGGTACATACTTTTGTAATATTTAATGTTTAAATATCTGATAGGGAAAAACAGATTTCGCAAGTTGAGGATTTTAAAACAATGCTTTGCCTTTAAAAGCTCTTGTTCGCCCAGGTCAATCATTTCTCTTTGTGTAATACACAAAGACCGAGCCTGGGGGAGCATTGGGAGCAATTTTACATTTACAGCAAACTTTCGTTGCATAGTGTTTCACAGATGAGTGTATGCATTCTGGTGAGATCATATTAGATTCATTTCTGAAGCACAGTTGACTCCCAAAAACACAGAGCTCTGCTACTCAGAAATTAAGAAATTATGGTATAGTACGTTCAGGACTGCACTCAGCAACAAGCAGCACATAGTGCACTTCACAGGGGAAAAGAAGCAAAGATAAGGCTTTCCTGTTGTATCTGATATTCTAACCTTAGCTTAGAATGATGAATGTTTATATTTAGGAAAATGGGGATGAATACTATGGTGAACTGGACGGGGCTCTGTTATAACAAAAAGAAAATACAAAAAAAAAAAAAGAATTAGATCCCTTAGGATAGCAATCTGTGTCCCCACCTTCTTCCACTGTCCCCGAGCTCTAAAAATGTTAATCAAATATCTGAGAATGAAGCCATGCAGCGCCAGGGTGGGCACTACCATTAAGGACATGGTAGGAGTAGAGGGAGATCCTGGTTTTTGGGGGAGTAGCACAAAAGATCTTGACAAATTTTATCTAATAAATATAGTTGATAGTTGTAGCCTTCATTTGAAAATTCCTTGTTTACACCCTAGGTTTCAAAGCATAGCACAAAAGATTTGCAAGAAGTTTGAAACAGCAAAGGGAGCTTGAGGTAAAACGTCAATATTCAACCCAATGACCCTAAAGTCCTTTATGAGGACACATCCCATGACACCCATGGAGAATTAAACATCTTTTGATCTCTATAGCCGAAGGATCTATATGTACATTGTACAATGCAGTGAGTTGAATGATTAAAGAAGATAAATTTCAGTGAAGTATCATGTAGGCAGATTGTGCCTAGAAGGCAGAATTATAAAATGAATGATCTAGAAGGAACTAGTGTTTCTTAAGCCCCACTGTGACTCCAGTGGAAACTGGCTAATGTGAGGTAAACACACAGATGTCAGCAATTTTTGTAAAACATTGAAGCAATTGCCATTTGATTAATGCCATTAAGGTTAGTGAGGTTTGGAGATAACCCACAGACCCTCTGAAGGAAGTGGATTGCTCCTGCGGCACCCGGAGACACCCCAAATACTGTGCTGGTATTCACAGCTGAGAGACCCACAGTCAGTTCACATCACAGGACTCTGTGCAGACAACCTCCAGTACCAGCCTGGAGCCTGGTAGACTTGCTGCAGGGCTAGATCCAGAAAAGAGATAATCACTTCAGCTCAGCTCTCAGGAAGCCACAACCCTAGGAAAAGGGGGAGAGTACTACATCAAGGAAACATCCCGTGGAACAAAAGAATCTAAACAACAGCCTTGAACCCTAGATCTTCCTTCTGGCAGAGCCTACCCAAATGAGAAGGAACCAGAAAACCAACTCCGGTAATATGACAAAACAAGGTTCTTTAACACCTCCCCCCAAAATCACACTAGCTCACCAGTAATGGATCCAACCAAGAATAAATTCCTTATTTACATTAAAAAGAATTTGGAAGGTTGGGCTGGGCATGGTGGCTCATGCCTGTAATCCCAGCATTTTGGGAGGCCAAGGGGAGCGGATCACCTGAGGTCAGGAATTCAACACCAGCCTGGCCAACATGGTGAAACCCTGTCTCTACTAAAAATACAAAAATTATCCAGATGTGCTGCCGGGCACCTGCAGTCCCAGCTACTCGGGAGGCTGAGGCAAGAGAATTGCTTGAACCCAGGAGGCGGAGGTTGCAGTGGGCAGAGATTGCACTACTGTACTTCAGCCTGGGTGACAGATTGAGACTCCATCTCAAAAAATAAATAAATGAATAAGTAAGAAGATGAGTTATTAAATTAATCAGGGAAGCACCAGAGAAAGGTGAAGCCCAATTTAAGGAAGTCAAAAAAAAGATACAAGAAATGAGGAGAGAAATGTTCAATAAAATTGATAGCAAAAAATAAAAAAAAAAATCAAAACTTCAAGAAACAATGCACTCATAGCAATGCAAAATGCTCTGGAAAGTCTCAGCAATAGAATCAAATAAGCAGAAGAAAGAACTTCAGAGCTCGAAGACAAGGTTTTCCAATTAACCCAATCCAACAAAGACAAAAATAAAAGAATAACAAAATATGAACAAAGCCTCCAAGGAGTCTGAGATTATGTTAAACAACCAAACCTAAGAATAATTGGTGTTCCTTAGGAAGAAGAGAACTCTAAAAGTTTGGAAAACATAATTGGGGGAATAACGGAGGAAAACTGTCCTGGCCTTGCTAGAGACATAGACATCCAAATACAAGAAGCTCAAAGAACATCTGGGAAATTCACTGCAAAAAGTTTATCACCTAGGCACACTGTCATCAAGTTATCTAAAGTTAAGATGAAGGAAATAATCTTAAGAGCTGTGAGGCAAAAGCACAAGGTAACCTATAAAGGAAAGCCTATCAAAGTAACAGAAGATTTCTTAGCAGAAACCCTACAAGCTAGAAGAGATTGGCATTCTGTCTTCAGCCTCCTTAAACAAAACAATGATCAGCCAAGAATTTTGTATCCAGTGAAACTAATCTTCATAAATGAAGGAAAGATAAGGTCTTTTTCAGACAAATGCCGAGAGAATTTGCCACTACCAAGCCAGCACTACAAGAACTGCTAAAAGGAGCTCTAAATCTTGAAACAACTACTGGAAACACATAAAAACAGAACCTCTTTAAATCTTATAGGACCTATAAAATAAAAATACAATTAAAAAACAAAAGCAAAGTATACATACAGGCAACAAATAGCATAATGAATGGAATGTTACCTTACCTATCAGTACTAACTTTGAATGCAAATGGCCTAAATGCTCCACTTAAAAGATACAGAATTGCAGAATAGATAAGAATTCATCAACCCTCAGCTGCCTTCAAGAGACTCATCTAACACATAAGGACTCACATAAACTTAAGGTGAAGGGGTGAAAAAAGGCATTCCATGCAAATGGATACCAAAGCCAGCAGGAGTAGCTATTCTAACATCAGACAGAACAAACTTTAAAGCAACGGCAGTTAAAAAAGACAAAGAGAGACATTATATAATGACAAAAGGCCTTGTCCAACAAGAAAATATCACAATTCTAAATATATATGCACCTAACACTGGAGCTCCCAAATTTATAAAACAATTACTGATAGACCTAAGAAATGAGACAGGAACACAATAATAGTGGGGGATCTCAATGACAGCACTAGATGGTTCATCAAGACAGAAAGTCAACAAAGAAACAATGGATTTAAACTATACCCTGGAACAAATGGACTTAACAGATATTTACTGAATGTTGTACTCAACTACTGCAGAATATACATTCTATTCATCAGTGCATGGTACTTTCTCCAAGATAGACATATGATAGGCCACAAAACGAGCCTCAATAAATTAAAGAAAACTGAAATTATATCAAGCATTTTCTCAGACCATAGTTGAATAAAACTGGAAATCAACTCCAAAAGAAACCTTCAAAATCATGCAAATCTGTGGTAATTCAATAACCTGCTCCTGAATGATCACTGGGTCAAAAATTAGATCAAGATGAAAATCTAAAAAATTCTCAAACTGAATGACAATAGTAACACAACCTATCAAAATCACTGGGAAACAGCAAAGGCAGTGCTAAAAGGAAAATTCATAGCCTTAAATGCCTACTTCAACAAGTTTGAAAGAGCACAAACATATAATCTAAGGTCACACCTCAAGGAACCAGAGAAACAAGAAAAAAACCAACTCAAACCCAGCAGCAGAAAGGAAATAATCAAGATCAGAGCAGAACTACATGAAATGGAAACAAAAAGATACAAAAGATAAATGAAACAAAAAACTGATTTTTTGAAAAGATAAATAAGATTGACAGACAGCAAGATTAACCAACAAAAGAAGAAAGAAAATTCAAATAAGCTCAATTAGAAATGAAACAGGAAATATTACAACTGACACCACAGAAATACAAAAGATCATTCAAGGCTACTATGAACACCTTTATGCACATAAACTAGAAAACCAATAGGAGATGGATAAATTCTTGGAAAGATACAACCCTCTTAGCTTAAATCAGGAAGAATTAGATACCCTGAACAGACCAATAACGAGCAGTGAGATTAAAATGGTAATATAAACAATTGCCAACAAAAAAAGGTCCAGAATGAGACGAATTCCCAGCAGAATTATACCAGACATTCAAAGAATTGTTACCAATCCTATTGGCATTATTAGAAAGAGGGAAACCTCCCTAAATCATTCTGTGAAGCCAATATCACCCTAATACCAAAGCCAGAAAAGGACATAACCAAAAAGGAAAACTACAGACCAATAATGCTGATGAATATAGATGCAAAAGTCCTTAACAAAATACTAGCTAACCGAATTCAAAAACATATCAAAAAGATAATCCACCATGATCAAGTGGGGTTCATACCAGGGATGGAGGGATGGTTTAACATATGCAAGTCAGTAAATGTGATACAGCACATAAACAGAATTAAAAACAAAAATCACATGATCATCTCAATAAATGCAGAATAAGCATTTGACAAAATCCAGCATCCCTTTGATTAAAACTCTCAGCAAAATCGGCATCCAAGGGATATATCTCAACATAATAAAAGCCACCTATGACAAACTCACAACCAACATCATACTGAATGGAGAAAAGTTGAAAGCATTTCCTCTGAGAACTGGAACAAGACAAGGATGCCTGATCTCACCAGTTCTTTTCAATACAGTACTGGAAGTCCTAGCCAGAGCAATCAGATAAGAGAAAGAAATAAAGGGCATCCAAATTGGTAAAGAGGAAGTCAAACTGCTGCTGTTTGCTGATGATATGATTGTTTACCCAGGAAACCCTAAAGACTCCTCCAGAAAGCTCCCAGAACTGATTTAAAAATTCAACAAAGTTTCTGGATACAAAATTAATGTACACAACTCTGTAGCTCTTCTATACACCAACAGAGGCCAAACTGAGAATCAAATCATGAACTCAACCCCTTTTACAATAGTTGCAAAAAATATATAAAACAAAATAGTTAGGAATATACCTAACCAAGAAAGTGAAAGAACTCTACAAGGAAAACTATGAAACACTGATGAAATAAATCATAGACAACACAAACAAATGGAAACACATCCCATGCTCATGGATAGGTAGAATCAATATTGTGAAAATGGTCATACTGCCAAAAGTAATCTACAAATTCAACACAATCTTCATCATAATACCACCATTATTCTTCACAGAACTAGAAAAAACAATCCTAAAATTTACATAAAACCAAAAATTAGCCCACACAGCCAAAGCAAGACTAAGCAAAAATAACAAATCTGAAGGCATCACATTACCTGATTTCAAACTATATTATCAGTCCACATTCAACCAAAACAGCATGGTACTGTTATAAAAATAGGCACATAAACCAATGGAACAGAATAGAAGAACCAAGAAATAAACCCAAATACTCATAGCCAATTGATCTTCAACAAGGCAAACAAAACCATAAAGTGGGGAAAGAACACTCTATTCAACAAATGCTGCTGGGATCACTGGAAAGCCACATGTAGGAGAATGAAACTGGATCCTTGCCTCTCACTTTATACAAAAACCAACTCAAGATGGATCAAAGACTTAAATCTAAGACCTGAAACTATAAAATTCTAGAGTTAACATTGGAAAAACTCTTCTAGACATTGACTTAAGCAAGGGTTTCATGACCAACAACCCAAAACCAAATGCAACAAAAACAAAGATAAATAGCTGGGAGTGAATTACTAAAGAGCTTTTGCACGGCAAAAGAACAGTCAGCAGAGTAAACAGACAACCCACAGAGTGGGAGAAAATCTTTGCAATCTATACATCTGACAAAGGACTAATATCCAGAATCTACAACAAACTCAAACAAATTAGCAAGAAAAAAAAAAAGTCCCATCAAAAAGTGGGTTAAGGACATAGACAGTTCTCAAAAAAAGATAAGCAAATGGCCAACGAACATATGAAAAAATGCTCAACATCACTAATGATCAGAGAAATGCAAATCAAAACCACAATGCAATACCGCCTTCCTCCTGCAAGTATGGCCATAGTCAAAAAATAAAAAAATAATAGATGTTGGCATGGATGCGGTGAACAGGGAACACTTCTACATTGCTGGTGGGAGTGTAAACTAGTACAACCACTATGGAAAACAGTGCGGAGATTCCCTAAATAACTAAAAGTAGAACTACCATTTCATCCAGCAGTCTTACTACTGGGTATCTGCCAAAAGGAAAATAAGTCATTATTTGAAAAATATACTTCTACATGCATGTTTATAGCAGCACAATTCACAATTGTAAAAAGTGGAACCAACCCAAATGCCCATCAATCAATGAGTGGATAAAGAAACTATGATATACTACTCAGCCATAAAAAGGAATGAATTAACAGCATTTGTAGCGACCTGGATGAGATTGGAGACGAATATTCTAAGTGAAGGAACTCAGGAATGGTAAACCAAACATTATATGTTCTCATTCACAAGTGGGAGCTAAGCTATGAGGATGCAAAGGCATAAGAATGACACAATGGGCTTTGGGGACCCAGGAGGAAAGGATGCGAAGGGGGTGAGGGATAAAAGACTACAAATTGTGTGCGGTGTATACTGCTCAGGTGATAAGTGCACCAAAATCTCACAAATCATCACTAAAGAACTTACTCATGTAACCAAACACCACCTGTTCCTAAATAACCTATGGAAAGAAAAGAAAAATTTAAAGTTAGTGAGGATTAAGTTCTGGAAGTTAGAAAAGAAAATGTTAAGAGCTTGGGTGGAAGTGAAAGGTAGACTGAGTTTGGAATAATAAAGTAATTTGAAAACTATAATGTAAACAAGAAATTTTCAAAAGAAGGATATGACTATCAAATGTTTTTATTAGATGACATCTGTCATGTATCATGCTAGATTGAGAAGGAAGTTAAAAGGCACACATAACATCATATCTGATACTCAACTGTTATACCCTAAGAGGAACAGAGAAGGTATCAAATATTTACATAACTAGTTGAAAGCAAGATGCTTGAGTAGAAGATGAGGTCTGCAAAGTGAATAAGGTTGTCTTCTATGCTAGAAAGTATGTAGAAAGTAAAAGTTTGGCTCTAAGTTTAAAAGTATTTTAAAAGGCAGAGTAAAAAGTAGATGTAAGGAGAGAAAGACATGATGCTGGAAAGGGAAGAAACAGGTTTTTTGCCTTTTACAGGATTGAGAGAGAGGAAGAAAAGAAGAGCTAACTGCATTTGAGCAGTTTTAGCAACAGAAATGATTTTATTTATAGACAAATAATTGTTGAAAAGACTGTATAATTTAATCCCTTGAGAGGTTTTTTCTTCCTTAATAACATACTTATACATGTTTTGAGTGAAACAATATTTGTAAAACATCTGGACAAATGTGAATTCTAATGTCTTGACATATATAAAGGTCCTTGAAACATTATCAAGGCATAGATAATAGAGATTCTAAGTAGGTTTGCTTCACCTCTCTAGACATCCTAGAAAGTCGCAAAGGAAATAGCAGTTTAAAAATATAATCATTAAAATGCTAATGTGACTCACATATTTTAAAAATCTGGATCATTATAAAACTATATGATTATGACTTTTCCCAATAACTCAGTAATGAGGCCCTAGATGCTTCTAGGCTGAGTTTTGCAGGTGAGAATAACATATCTGGTCATGACAACCTTCTCTTTGTAACTTCAATACTCAAAATGATCATAAAGTGAAATGCTTTCAAACTAGAACAAATGCATGTAGGTAGTAAGAAAATACGCATGAAATACGAGAGAGAAAGAAAAGACACTTTTGCCACCAAAATTAAAAGAGTACTTCTGAAATGTAAAGGAACAGTAATTAGGATGCTTTTCCATGGCAAAAAGCAAAATGCAGGTTTCTGAAAGAAAAGAGAGAAAGGAAATAAGCAGATGATACTGTTTGAATTGTCAAAAAAATACCTCGGGAAATAATAATAATAATTTTATTTTTTAAATGGATGTTAATATTGCTTGTATTTATATAATGTATTTGATATGCACCCTTGGGCTTATTCTTATGTTTTAAAACAATTAATGCAATGTATTAATTATTCTGGACACAAATGAATTGTTACCCCCAGGTGTAGTTTTGTGGAAGCAAGCTTTCCTTTTCTTATTTATTAGATTTCACTAATATAATTATGTTGTTATGGAGCTTTAATGTAACTATGTAAATTTCACTCCCATTACTCATGAACATATAGAACATCTTTTGTTCATGTGAAGCTAGAGGCACTGGATAGTTTTAAGTAAGCTTACCTTTTAAGTGAATCACATAACAATGTCATCTGATTTTAAACATGAATGCAATCTACTCTGGTTAGAACGCAGAAACTTTTCAGTGTGTCATGGAGTTGGGTATGGGAACTTAGATGGGGAGAGAAGAGCTGGGCTGGAATTGAGTTCAGCAATATATATGCTATTTAACTTTGTATAATCACTATAGTTTAATTAATTTATCCTTAAGTGATATTTGAGGAAGGTTTTAATTTTATAAACTATCACGTTAATATTCTATGTGTTTTTAACAGTAAATATAATCTTATTATCTATCTTGTATCATGCTTTGGAAATATGACTTGTGAAATTTTGATCTCCAAGTTAACATCATAAATACATGTGTGCAAACACAGAGTTTAGGGATGCTCACCACCTTGAGGAGTCAAAAAATTACATATAGATTTATGAAGATAAGTCTACATAAATCTATATTGATATCTTATAAGCTATATGAATCTATATGTTAGTAGTTAAGTTTTGATTCCTTCAAAACTTAACTACTAACAGCCTGTTGTTGACTGGAAGTTTTATTATGAATAACATAAATAACTGATTAACATATTTTTGTGTTATATATATTATATACTGAATTCTTACAATAAAGTAAGCTAGATAAAATGTTATTAAGAAAATCATAAGGAAGAGAAAATATGTGCACTATTTATGAAGTGGAATTTGATCATCATACAGGTTTTTATCATCACCATCTTCAGGTCGAGTAAGATAAGGAGGTGGAGGAAGAGGAGGAATTATTCTTTCTGTCTCAGGGGTGGCAGAGATGGAAGAGGTGGAGGAAGTGGAAGGAGGAGGCAAGAATAGGGAGGCACATTTAGTATAAATTTACAGAAATACATTATGATTTCTATCTGACTTTTGCTTTTTTATTTCTCTAAAAATATTTATATATGGTACAAACCCTTCTTCCATCATTTGCTTTAGTTTCAGTGCGCATATCATAAAATAGTTGATGTCATGAGAGAAGTCAAAAGCGCTCTGATTGTTGTTAGACACTAGACCATCTTCTTTTACATCATTAGACACTAGATTGTCTAATGTCAATTTGTTTTCTGGCACTGCTTTTTCTACATCTTCTTCCTCATCATCTGGCACTAGTTCAGAAGCACTCGTCTCCATCAAGTTGTATTGTGTTAATTCCTCTGGTGTGGTGTCTATTAGTTCTAGAATTTCTCCAAGAACCATAGCTTGAAACCTTTTGCTTCCCTGTTTTTGGCCAAATCCACAATCTTTTTCATGATTTTATCGATTGGCTCTGTTATAAATCCTGTAAAGTCATGCACAACATCTGGACAAAGTTCTCTTCAGCAGGATTTGTTGTTTGGGGCTTGATGCTTTTTCTGTAACAATGATGACATCTTCAGTGCTGTAATCTTTCCATAATTTTACAATGTTCTTGCTATTGAGATTCTCTTCCATAGCGCTGACAATCCTTTTCATAAAGTACCATGTGTAATGACCATTAAAAGTCCTTATGATCCTAGCTAGAGACTGATATAGAGCTGTTGTGTTTGGGGACAAGTAGACAACTCAACACGCATGGTGTTGAACTCATGAGGTTCTGGGTGGCTGGAGGCATTGTATAGCGTCAAAAGAGCTTTAAGAAATAGTTCCTTGCTGGCTGGTTACTTCCTGACTTCAGGTATAAAGCCGCAATGGAACCAATCTAGAAAATGGATTTTCATTGTCTAGGCTTTTTTGTTATACAACCAGAAGACTAGCAGCTTGTGTTTATCTCTTCCTTTCAAGATTCAAGGGTTAGTAACTACACAGATAGGCATAGATAGGGATAGTTCAGATCATAAACCCAACTGCATTTGCACAAGCAGTAGAATTAGCCTATCTTTTTCTGCCTTTAATACTCATTTCTCTTTCTAACTAGTAAATATCATTTGTGACTTTCTTTTTTCCCCAGAATAGGGCACTTTCATCTGCATGAAAAACCTGTTCATGCACATATTCTTTCTTCTCAATGATTTCATTAATAGTATCTGGAAACTCATCTGCTGCTTCTTGGTCAGCAGAAGCTGCTTCTGTTATCTTGACATTTTTAAGACCAAACCTCTTTCTAAAATTATCAAACCATCGTTTGCTGGCATTGAATTCTCCAGCTTTATATCTTTCACTTACCTTTTGCTTTAAGTAGTCACATGATGACTTTGCTTCTTCTCAGGTTATATTAGAGTCTGTAGGTATGCTTTTTTATAGCTATTCTGCAGCCTCATAAAAGCTGCATTTTTAATACAACGTTTTTAAAAAAGCATTTCACAAAACAATGCAAGATTTTTGTCCCTATTGGATAGCTGCAGCAACTGCTTTATGAATTTTTTTATCTTTTTTCTATTTGTTTTTCTTTACAATGTTCCTTCTGTGGGATCCTTTTATTTTGAAATTCTGGACAACTGCAGCTATATAACCCAATTCAATGTACATATTAAGCAATTCAGCTTTTTCTTGATGTCATGACTTTTCTTTGCTTCTTGGGAGCACTTCCAGAATCACTAGTGGTACTCTGCATGGGTTCCACAGTGATAGTCAAGGTTTATGGTATTGCATTTAACATGATGACAAATATGTGAGAACCAGGAGAAATCACTTTTTTGCTGCAATATACAATTTACTGGAAAGACAAATTGCTCATACAGAGATGATTAATATCACACAGCATTTTAATTGGATGCCTACAACACTTCAGCTCACCAAAGTAGCAACAGGAGGTTGCTACAAAGCTATTGCAGTAGTACAGTATACATTACAGTGAATTTTATGCAGTTATGTTTTAATACTGCATCTTTACATTTCTTTACATTGCTGTCAACTGTAAATGGTATAATGTATCGTTGGTGTTTGTGTATGTTTTAATACATTTTAACATGTTATCATAGATTTGTGGATATTTTATAGTAGTAAATGACAAAATAAACTATCTACACGTATTTTATGCATTCATGTCATAGTTTACTTCTTAATTTTTCAAATTTATAACCCATGTGATTGATCTGTAAGTTTTTTTTCCAAATTCTCACAAATCTACAAGAACTTTTCCAATACATTTATTGAAATAAATCCACATTTAAGTAAATTTGTACTACTTAACATGTGCTGTTCAAGGGTCAACTGTGTATATAAATAATACTATAAAATCTATTATTCCAAAATAATTAATTACTATGTCAAGCTTGAAAGCAAATATTAACAGTTTTATTTTAAAAATGAAGTTAACATGATAAACATGAAGATTACATTATGCTTCTAACACAAAATTCTATGAATTTCTTTGTGCATCTCCCTGGATTTTCACAATGATATGGCATTGTACATATACATTATCATCATGTCTTTGATATTTCAGTATGGATCCAATTTCAAATGTGTTTTCTTATTGGAAAACCATATGTCAGGTAGACTTTCCATGTAATTGGCTTAGGCAATCTGATCATTGTTTCCACAACATGTACATCTACCTTGTACTCCTTTAAGGCACCTAATTACTAGAAATGAGAGGCATGCCAACTAGATTTTCAATATATCCTGAGAAGGGTATCCTAATTTGTTTCCTGTGAATTTTACCCTGTAAATGGTGATAAATGCCAACTTCTGAAATCTTTCTGAGAGTTAAGTGAGGTTTAAAATTTTTCTGAGAGATAGGTTTGGAATATATTTGGAACTCTTTTAGGAAAGCAAAGTCCCTCTACAAAATAATGTAGCTTAAAATCTATCAATCTTTCTTTACGTTTGTGTCAAATAAACACAGATAGCAACATTGATTCAAGAGAGTTTCATAAACAGAGCTTAAAAGAAAAGGACATAGGTTTAGTTTCCTTTTAAAATCTGCAACTTTTTTAATGGACTAAATAAAGTTTATTTAGAATATAAGAAAATAAATTTTGAAGTATTTTTTACAGTTGAAATGCCATTATGTTACTGAATTCATTTGCTCACAATTTAATGTAAGATATTGCAATGTAATTTTTAAAGCAAGCCATGGATATATGCAGAAATATTTAATAGCACCCACCTATTCTGCTTTGAGATTTGTTTCTCACAATGAATAGTAACATGTGATACAGTAATAAAAAAACTACAAAAGGCAAAAGAAAAGCGTTTCTGTATAGCACTTCAAGGCAATTTGGAAAGTCATAGGTTCATCATATAAATAATGGCTTCTGAGATCTGATCCTTAGAGTTTCATAAAAATAAATTGCTTTTCAATAGTTAGTGTGAAGCATTCATTAAGAGAAAGAATTCTACAACAAGGCTCAAGTTCTATATTACACAATAATATTTTTTAAAGGTACATGGACTAAATGGCAAACGTAACTACGTGACTTGATTTTGAATAATCTTTGATGAAGTCTTAAGGAAAAAAATATTATGATTTCTAGATGGCGTTTCTGTGTAAAAATAGTCAGTACTCCATTTTTACCCTTCCCTGACTGTGCTTGACAATATGTGTACAATTTCAAGCTACTTGACTTCAAGGAAAAGTATTATGCAATATCAGGATTAAACCCAAGGTGAAAGCAATATTTATAAGGAACATAAGTGTTAAAAAGATCCAACACTCATATTTAATCACAAGATAAAAGGTGTTGATAAAAGATGGTTTGCTATATTCTTTAAAAGATGGTCTCAATTTATTATAATAAGTAATAGCTAGCAGGTGACACATAACAATTGTATTTTAATGTGACTTCTGAGTTCCCTATGCAGCCATTGCTGCAGCTATCCAATAGGGACAATGAGAAGAGTTGGAAAACTTTCTTCTCATTCTTAAAGAGCTGGACATAGTGTTGGTTGGTGTGGGGGGTGGTGATTTTGAAAGTTGTCAATCAGTTACCAGTTCAACAGTTAGAAAGAGACCTTCACACTTCCTACTGATGGACTGCAAAATTTGTCATGTATCAGTACACTCTGGAGTAATGCAAAATTCCTTCCAACGGGCTATCAGTAACTCATCTGGCCTCACAAGGGTATTACAGGGAGTTTTTTTTTTATCACACTTTGAAGGACAGTAGAGTGCCGTTGTATTCTGAACATGGACATTAAAAAGAGGTAGAAGCATTTACATTACCCTTTTGATCTGACAGTCTTTTAAAAATTAGAAAATAACTTTGCTAGTTTTCAACAGAGATCTAACCAGACATTCACAAAGCATTGGTTTTCACCCAACGCTACTGTCAGCCTTCCATGAATTAGGTACAGAGCTTGAATCGTTAGTTTTCAGTCCCTAGTTGTAACGAAAATATCTGCAATCACTCTCGCCCGGCATCACCATCTTCCCTTCCTTGCATCGCCTCACTTTCCTTACAATAAATTCTGTGTGATTGAGAATGAAAAGCAAAAGCCAAAGTGAAATGGGAAAAAATAGGGCAGGATAAACTTTATCTATCTTGTTGCTTTTTTAAAGTAATCACAGATCAATCTGCTGGGACACATGAGAGTTGGAAATTTCACTTCAAAGCATGGAATAAATGTTATCTCATTATTTTGTTCCTCACTTTTGAAGGTATTTGGTTTAAGTGATGGCATATAAAAAATAAAATGAATTCAATTCATCATTCTGGCTATGTTGCTGAGTGTCCTGGTAAGAAAATTGATGCTTTATACCATGATTAGAATGTTTTCCATCTTAGCCTAGGATCATTTCATTTTCTTTTAGGAAATAGAAGTTTTTGTATATGCTGTCAAAACTTCACATTTTCTAAGATGTGTTTAGAGGCATTTTAAGCTCATTGTATTAGATTAGTTAGAGGATATGGTATATATGGTAACATCTAACCTAAAACTATACACTCTAGGTTATCCAATTTGTTAATTTTCATTTCAAGGTTCAACTAATATGATCTCACATTTTTTCTTTTAACAGTGCTATAAATTGCTTGGTGTTGGTTGCAATACATGCAAGAATTGTAACCTCAGGGAAAGGAGTATAAATTAGAACCTAAGGTGGAGGATCAAGGATAAAATTAGTGAACTGATTAAAGGTCCTAATAACACTAGAAGCAATTGCCATTGGAAATAGAAAAACTTTCCAATATTCCAAATGCCACCGGAAATATCTGTATTTTGACTTCTTGGTTAGAAAAATCATAATAATTATAAATAATAAAATAGAAGCAAGCAGAGAACTTTTCTAGCCTAATTCTGTGATTTGTTTTATATGACACAGTTTAATAGTTGTATGGGCCCTGTGTATAAAAAATCTATACATTTCAGTAAATAGCATAAGACTATACATATAGAACAATAAAAGCAAAAAGTGTGATACAAATAGGAGTAACATATTAAGCATACTCTAAGTTAGTGTGTCAAGCCATGTCTGTTTTAAACCTTCAACACTAAGATGGCCAATCAGGTGGCTGTGCTTCTACTGTAGAATTCTACAGGCAGAGTCAATCAATGTTCATGAGTTGGGGAATAATGTCTGTTTTCCTAGGGAGTTCTATTTAGGATTAAGTAAGATTCTAAATAACTAGAGACAGTACACAAAAGGCCAAGGAATGATTTTAATTTTTATCAGAATTGCAATCAAATAGAGAGATGTTTATTGCAGCATTCCAGTCCAAGTAAATCAAGAAAGAATGACAAAACAGAATAGGAGAAATTGACGCACTATTTTACAGGTTGAGATGGTGAGGAAATGTGTGCCGTGTGACTGCCCAAAACCCTACTCCAGAGCATCCTGTTTTGACTTGGAAAAGTAAGACTAGGTAAGAGTTCCCAGCTGAGTGAGCCTAGAACTCCCTTTCATTTCCCAGCTTGACTGCCAGATAGTCACTATTTGGGGTAGGCTGAGTCTCCAAGTGGAATTTCTTCATTAGGTGAGGCTCCAGATGTTTGAGGAACTTAATTATGGGCAGATATAATTCAACAGTGTTCAGTTCTTAAGAATATAGAGCTGTTTACCAGAAATGCATCACTCAGGAGCCTGTAGTTCCAGAAAATATTTATGAGGATTGTGTATTGGTGGCCCATTGGTCAAATATTATCTGTATAAATGCTTTATTCAGACTCCACAGAGCTTTATACATCTTGAAATAATTTTCTATTTTAAAAATCAGAGTGTTTCCAAATAAATCTGTGGATGGTAGGTGCTTTGTGAGAAATTAGTGATGGTGTATTCACATCTCTACATGGTAAGGATCAATATCACCAACATTCATGCTCTCTACTTGACCATAAACCCATCACTCTTTATTTATTTATTTATCTATGAGATGGAGTCTCGCACTGTCAGCCAGGCTGGAGTGCAGTGGCGCGATCTCGGCTCACTGCAAGCTCCGCCTCCCGAAACCCATTCTTACACCTAACCTGTTTTACACACTTGTATTAATTTAACTACCAGCCACTTGGGCCTTTGGGTTTTTAACTGTAGTATTACCAGCCTCTCCTTCTCACTTTACTTCTTTTAAAATATTTTTTGCCTTTATTGAACTGGAAATGATTTTTGTTACTTACTTCTTCAAATTATGAAGAATCTCCTCTGGAAAAACAGAGTATGTGTGCATGGTTCAAGTGGTAAAGCATTATCATGGTTAATTGCTTGGCTTTGAGTCTTAACTCCATAACACACATCCCTTGTGACACTGGTAAGTTTCTTAACTTTCCTAACCTCAACTGTTTCATCTCTAAAATGAAAACAATTACTATTATAGTATACTATTATGTAATACATATATGTGTGTGCATGTAAACATATGTATATATTCTTATATTTAGAGTGCTTTATATGGAAGTGTTATAATGGCATAGTAGAGATTATTACAATATAATACAGTATAATAATGATAATGACAACAATATTTAAGATATATCTATATGCTCACCACCACTTTTCTCTGTGCTCACCTCTACTCTAAGTGCCTTGTATCTACACTTCATTTATTCATTATAATAACCCCATGAGTTTGGTATTATTATAATTGTCATCTACATTCAGATGAGATTTTAAAGCCATCATTACAACTTCAGAGGCTATATTAATCCTTGGAAATAATGCAACAAGGTACCTGACACATAGGAACTGATTTTCTAAGGAATATAGCCTAGGGTAGTTTTTTTTAAAATTAACTACATTAAGCAACTGGGCAATGCCAAAATATGTGGGCAAATCAGTAGCTGAAGAATTTTATTACAGCAGTGCTTATGTTTATATAGTAGAAGAAGGGAAGTACAATGTATTAGACCTATGTTAGTGTCAAGAATAGCAGATGCTGTAAATTTGGAGAATTATTATATTGTTTAGTCAACTAAATGTTATTGAGTGTTAGCTACTGTGGTATTTACTTGCATAGTATTCTGAGATTGAAGCTATGTCTGTATGACAAATCTAAAGTCAATTAGATTTGTTTAAAAGAGAAACAATAGGGGTAGGACTACAATCAATAAAGCAGCGATCTGCAACAATGTTTGCTTTGACAACTGACAAAATCCAGGAACTCTAGCTTTTATCACCCCGAAGAGCAGGCAGTCAGCCCACCTTGACAGGTTGCACTGTCTTCCCTTTGATAAATACAGTTGCATTCAGTTTAAGTAAAAAAGCAATTGTGTGGACAAATGCTCCACAAACTCAGTGAAGATGGAATCACACTCAAAGCTTCATTCTATTTTACTCAAAAGGGAGCCAGACTTGCCACTAATTAATTGATTTTCTGTATGAAAAGATCTGCTCCAAGAGCACTTCACCTCTTGAAAATTCTGATTTGAACACTGGATAAATAGAGGTCCTAGAAAAGCTCCAACAAAAACATTTGATCGAGTAGCTATGTATGAATGCAATCTAAAAACCCTATGTTATAACTTATTATTAAGCTAATTATACTGATAATGGTAATGCTAGAGGCAGAACAATTAGAAGAAAAGAGTCAGAGGACCCCCGTCGTTTTTCCCCTAACTAAATTCTGTGTTTCTGCCATTATATTACATACGGTGCTTGACATTATTTTATAACCCTCTACCAGTAAGAAGTTGAAAAATCAGTAGACAAAGCAAGATCATACAGAGAAAAAAAGTCTTAAGAATAATTATAACATTTTGAGCGCATATTAAGCACCAGGCATTGTGATAAATGAGCTTTATGCTTTTAAATGTGATATTCATTTAAGTCATTCCATGGGCTATATATATTATCATAGCCTCCACTGTATGGGTGTGAACTGAAACCCAAAAGAGTTACGTAAACTTCTTTAGAATGGACAGCTCCTACATGTCACAAACAAGATCTACATACCTGCGGTCTGACTAGACCACAGCCTCTCAACCACTGCCTACACTATCATAAATGGTTTTGTATAATTTAAGTATCCCCCAAATCATACTTAAAGGATTATTGAGAAGTATAGAAGTTAACTGACTTGTCCATTAGAAGCAGTGATCTAAAGCCCTGATTCCCTGTATAAAGTCCATTCTCTTTTCTTGATATCACATTTCACAGTAACTATAGAAAACCTAAAAAAAAATGACCTATAACATCATTCAACATCTACCATAGGCAATATGTCCATGAAGTCTTATGAATGGAACATGGAAAGAAGACAGCACATGCTCTGAGTGAGAAATCTCAAGGAAAAAGCAAATTTAAAGGTGGACCTTCAAGGTATTATAAGGGCCTGCATATTCTGAAAAGAGGGTGCCTGGGATTCCCTGTAGTTAACCCAGAATGTGTAACAGCACTGCCTCAGGTAAGAACATGCCATGCTCCAGAGCCACTGACAACCGAAGGCTGTGTCTTTACGCTTTCTTTGGAGAACTGTGTCCTGCAGAACTTGGCGAGATACTGGGCATTTAAATAGGCTCTTATGTGCTATTTCCACTATACAATGTTGGCTTGTTACCTAAGTGTGCTTTAAAAAGCTTCCATGCATTTTCAGGCACAGTACTGAATGCGAGCCCAAGTAACCCCAAAGTCCAAGTTAGGGCTGCCATTAAATGTAGTACTCATAATTCAAGGTGCTGAGAATTTTCAAACAAGATTTTTTTGTTTGTTTTTGAGCACTGCACATTATTGTTGCAGGCTCAATTTGTGATATGCCACATTCTGCCTCAGAACACTTTTGTTCAAAAGAGGTGCTGAGGTAGCCCTCTACTATCATATAGTTATGGACGATATTAATATTTATCCAAAATAATGTTTTCCAAGTATGTTCTGATTGAATTTCATCATCATTTAAAAATACTATTCTTTTAAATAAAAGGCAATTTACCTATAACCTTTCTATTTCAATTCAAAAAACATCTCTGTAACTACAAAATAATTGATAAAATATGGGGTAAAAATCACTATTCTTCTTTTGGTCCTGTTTGTTTTCAAAATTTAAATCAGGGCTTGTAATTTAATTCTGTGACTCTGGAAAGCATGATGATCTGATGCTATTCATTTGCTTTTAAATAAAATCACACTGATGAATATGTATTCAGAATTAGTTATTTTCCAATTTTATGCAACTCTTGTAGAACTCAATTGCTAACAAGTCAGAAATACTGAGAGGAAAAGTTCAAAGAGATATAGCAAATTCTAGAGAAAATGGCAGTGGTTGGGGATGCATAGTAGTCAGCTGAGTACCAGACTCTCTGAAAAGGGGATTAATATGTGGAGGCAAAAGAAGTAAGATATTCTGCTGACGTACATATCATCTGAGTTGAACAACACATCCTAATTGGAGGTGTCCTCTGTGCTAGGCACCATGCTAAGGACTAGAATTATAAAAGTGACTGCTATGCCCACCACCTAGAAGAAGCTTTTGGTTTCAGTCCTTTTATGGCATTTGTTCCTAGTAGTAAATGTCTGCAAAATTCACTTCCATTTACCAGCTTTCTCATTTGATAGGAAAAGAAAACTTGGCACCTGATTCTGCTGTCTGCCTGACTTCCAACTGGAGTTCCTCCTAGCTTTCTAAATTACTTGGCACTGAGTGAGTCTCCTCTGCCAAAAAGTGAATAGCTCAATATTTGAAACTAGGCACATCAGCAAAATCCAGATTGAACATTGAAGTCACTTTGATTCAAATAAAGTGAGTCACCTGTACCTGGGAGGAAATTACTTATTACAAAATATAATAGATTTGAAAGTGAAAAGAAAAAAAATAGAAAATGGGCTCTAAGTAGCTTTAGTAAGGTGAATTTTTTATTATAGATACTATCGATATGTTCCAGAAGATGACGTATATAGACCTAATAAATACACAAGAATAAAATATATGAGTAGGGATCTTAGAAAACAGGCAAATATATATCTGGACTAATATGTATATTCTATAATTTAACTAAATAGATTGTGGCCCACTGGCATTCTAAACAGGAAGAGAGAAATGGGGAAAAGCCACTGCTCTTTCAACTCATTAATTATTTAATTATTCCATTTATTCATTTATCCACCATCCAGTCATCCATTTAGTGAAATATATTTGTATTGAAAGCATACAATATATCACCAACCTGAGAATGGTGAGGATAATGAAATGAATAAAACTATACTCTTTTTGTGGAACATACTCTAGTGGTAGAGGGTAATCAGTAAATAATAATTTGCAATACGGATGTGTCTACAAATAGGCATTTTTTATGGTTTATGGCGTGTCAAGCAGGAAAATTAAATTGCCTATTGTCTTGTGCCATGGGAATCTGAGGTCTCTGCTGCATCAGCACTCAACTTCTGCATACACACTCCCATACAATACCCTCTCAGAGACACAGGCTTTAGCGTCATCTTAAAATGCCTTCCTAGTTACAGCAAGATGGTAAAAATTGTTACTTCCCATTCTCATGGATTACAGTATAATATATAGTAAAATTTCCATCAAGCTGAATACATGTTTGAGGAATACATGAACTGGGTTGAGAAATTAAATTGTTTCTCATGAAGTTACAAGAAAATTTCATTATAATTACGGCATATTACTGTATTTGTTTATATTTTATTATATTTTTTGAAACTAATTTTCTAAGTTATTTCCCATACCTTCTTTTTTTTTAAGTTCTATAACATCAATTAATAAAATGTGATTCTCAAAGTGTTAAATGCAATATTCTGGAGAATTTGATTTTCAAAAGAACAAGGATATAGAGAGCAGTATTTGATTATTGTTTCATTTATGTACTAGAATCTGTACAAATTGAATTTCATATTATGGACTCATTTTCATGCCTTGGGGAAAATTGTTCAGAGTTTGTTTCTTATTTTTCTTGTAAAGTACTTTTTTATTATCATTTTTATATTTACATACAGTAAAATCGATTTTTCTATGTAGAGTTCAATGAGTTTCAACACATGTGTAGATTCATGTAACCACTATCACAGTCAGAATACAGAAGAGTTTGAAGTAAACTTCTGAAAATTCCCTTATTCTGTTCTTTATAGTCAAACTTTCCACCATTCATAATTTCTGACAATCATTGATCTGTTCTCAGCTTTACCTTTTCTAAAAAGTCATATAAATGGAATCATACAATATGCAACTTTCTGAGATTGGCCTCTTTCATTTAGCATAATGTTTTTGAAAGTAATCAATCAATGTTATTGTATGTATCAATAGTTTGTTCTGTTTTATTGCTCTTAGGACTCTTTATGCATTT
Source organism: Symphalangus syndactylus (assembly GCF_028878055.3). NCBI lineage: Eukaryota > Metazoa > Chordata > Mammalia > Primates > Hylobatidae > Symphalangus > Symphalangus syndactylus. The sequence continues at coordinate 10,355,627 of NC_072442.2, read as the reverse complement.
TCCTGTGAGCATATTTGGAGAGTTTGTTTTCAGCAATTACAAATAAAACTGTTGTAAATATTCATGGCCAGGTTTTTTGTGTGTATGTACGTGTGAGTAGGTGTATGCATAGAAAATTTTTATTTCTCTAAGATAATAATGCAGAGTGGGATCTCTGGGCTATACCCGTGGGTTTTGTCTTCCTAAGAGACTGCTTAACTGTTTTCAGAGTGTCTATACCATGTTGCATTCCCATAAGCCATGTATGAAAATTCCTGTTGGTCTATACCATTACTAACAGTTGGTATTGTAAGTTTTTTTATTTTGTTTATTTTCTATTCTACTAATTGTGTACCAGTATATCATTTTGGTTTTAAATAGCATTCACAAGTTTAATTTTCATCCGTATTACAAATATTTGCTCTTTGAAATAACTGCTACAAGGATGAAGAGACAAACTAGTTATACTGAGAGAAAAATATAGCCAGCCTTCCATATTCATGGGTTCCTCATCTATGGATTCAGCAAATTTCATAATAAAAATATTGGGAGAAACAAAGGATGGTTGCACCTGTACTGAAAATGTACAGCCATTTTTTTCTTAAGTTTTCCCTAAACAATACAATATAGCAAATATTTACATAGCATTAACACTGTATTAGGTATTTTACGTAATCTAGAGATGATTTAAAGTATACAACAAAATATACATAAGTTATAGGCAAACACTATACCGTTTTATACAGGAGACTTGCGCATTTGCAGATTTTGGCATCTGCAGAGACTTCTGGATCCAATCACCCATGGATACAGAGAGACTAGTCTATTTGCAAATCACATAACTGACAAAGATGTTGTAACCAGAAGATTCAGAACTCAGTATCAAGAAAAGAAACAATTCAATTCAAAAATAGGTAAATAATTTGAACATGCAATTCACCAGAGAAGATATACAGATGGGAAATAATCTCATGAAGAAATGCCCAACTTCTTTAGTCGTTAGAGAAGCACAGCTTAAAACCGCAATGAGATATACTACACATCTGTTAGAATGGCTAAAATTAAAATAAAATTTAAAACCCGACAATACCAAGTTCTAGTTAAAATGCTGAGCCTTTATGTTTTTGTTTGTATGCTATTAATGTTTTAATAATCAGCCAACGACTATATTTGCTAACAAAACACATATCTGAGATAGCGTGTGCACAAAATCGTAATTGTACATGTTTTTACATGGTCTCAAATTGTACATGTGCATGTGAAACCGTCATCTCTCCCATTAGTAGTGGAAATACCCACATTAACAGTTAAATTAATATGCTTCTTTTTTTCAGTATACGTTAAAGAGGGAAATATTTATTACACATAAACAATTGCTAATCCTAACCTGCACAGTTACAGTAGCCTTAGAAGCACAGCTATTTAATTTAAGGAAAGCAAATTTTAATAGCAAGTGCTACTACTAGTAATAAAAAATGTATCACTCTTCTCTGTATTTATTGCCTCATCTTTAGTCTGAAACATCATCATTTCTAGCCAAGACCACTATTTCAACCTTGTAACCATTCTGTTTTCATCTTACTTCTCCCTTTATCCATTTTCCACTTTTTGTTCAGAGTAATACTACATCATAAATATAATCGTATCATGCTATTGCTTGAAGTTTGCAATAGATTTGAACTATACTTTCAATAAAATTAAGATTCTTCTTTATTAATTTTAGCTAAGGTGGTGCAAACAGCTTTAATGAGTGAACCTGAAAATATGTAATAGCTCAAATATAAGCACATTTTATTTATTTCTCTGGTAAACTCCAAAATATGTGTCACTGACTTGAAATGGAACTCTCCTTTTAACTGTTTATTCGAGGTCTTCAGCGCTGAATTCCTCCATCTTCCCCATGTGACATCCAAGTTTGACATGATTATCTTCATCCAGCATATGAATGGAAAAAAGAGCAACTGCTCTCCTCTTATGTGGACCACATTTGTCCTATTTGCACAGTTAGCTGTATTTTGTCCCGAGGTACAGGTCTAATCGGAGATGCTTTCTGAGATAACCCTAAATTAGTTCCATCCACACTGCCCATAATTCTGCTCATCACATCCCTTTGCTTATTTTTTTCATAAAATTCATAAAACATGTAAACTAGGTTATATATGCATCTACTTAACTTGTGTCTCTTTCCCTATTAGAATTTAGTGTCCTGGAAAGAAGCAAGTATGTTTCTCTTGCTCTCTATTGAAACTTCAAAGGCCAGTAAAGTATCCGACATGTAGTTGGCCCCAGATAAATCCAGCTTATGCATGTGTTGGAATACTCTGATTGATAAAGAAAATAACAAGGGCCCTCTACTCACTATTAGGCCCTCTGGCTTGTGTATGTCAATACTTTATTATAGGGTCATAATGCTGCACTTTACTGTAAGATAACCATTATCTTCAATAAAAAGTTGTTTTGAATTGAAGGTTGCTCTCAAGTGAGTCTTAATAAACAATATTTATCATGCAAGAGGTGAGGGAGAGCAAAAATTATACTAAATGGCTTCTAAAGCCCTAAGGCAAGGATGTGTTTTGCAGTTTTTAGGGTCTATGCTATACTAATAATTACACATAATTAACAAACCAATAGTGGAGGGTAAAAAAGCATTTTAAAATACTGAACCAGAACTAAAGAGGGAGATAAATAGAAACACAGGACACATGGAATGAATTGAAAGTGAATGGTAACGTGGTAGATTTAATCACAAACAAATGAGTCTTAGTATGACAGATAAACTGACTAAACATTCCCACTAAAAGCAAAAGTGAAAACTAGCTACAGTAGTAACAATAGAGTGTTGTCATGAAGAATATCTTAAATAAATGGATATAAGAAAGAATGGAGAAGAGTTATATCACATAAACAATTGCCAAAAGAAAGCCCTTGCAGCTAATTAAAGGTAAAGGAGACTTTAAGAAAAAAAAGTAAGGAAAAAGTTTATATTTTTACATGTTTGAACTCACCAAAAGTATCTAACAATTCTAAATTTTAAATAGTAGAATAACCTCAACTTAGATAAAACAAAGGTTTACAGAACTGAAAGGAAAGCCACACAAATACAAGATAGTTTGAGAAATTCTTCATGTACCTCTCTCAGTATTTTATAAACAGACATAAAATGTTAAGTTTGAGATGATTTGATAAACACAATTAAAGTTGATCTGACATATACATAAAATTGGCACGGGAAATGGAAAGAGTTGTTCCAAGCACACAAACAACATTTCCAAAACTGTCCATGTGCTGGATCATAAACCAAAACTCAAGAGAATCCAAAGGCCTGATACCATATAATGTAGTTCTCTGCTAATAGTGGAATTAAGCTTCTAAACAAACAGAAAAACACTGCTGAAGCCCTGTATGTTTAGGAATTAAGATACACTCATTTGGCTGGGCGCGGTGGCTCATGCCTGTAATCCCAGCACTTTGGGAGGCTGAGGCAGGCAGATCACGAGGTCAGGAGATCGAGACCATCTTGGCTAACACGGTGAAACCCCCATCTCTACTAAAAATACAAAAAATTAGCCGGGCGTGGTGGCGGGCGCCTGTAGTCCCAGCTACTCGGAGAGGCTGAGGCAGGAGAATGGCGTGAACCCGGGAGGCAGAGCTTGCAGTGAGTCGAGATCCTGCCACTGCACTCCAGCCTGGGCGACAGAGCGAGACTCCGTCTCAAAAAAAAATAAAAATAAAAAAAATAAAAATAAAAATAAAAAGATACACTCATTTAAAGATTGCTTTGATTTCCCATGGAGAACTCATTGTCTCAACTGACCTAAGCATTGCTTTATATTTTTGACTAGGTTTGAAGATAAAACACAGATCAATCAGCAACAGGAGACAGTGGTTTAGCATAATAGGTTATACTATGAGTTTGATGTACTTAATAAAAAAAATTAAAAACTAAACATAAACTCAAACTCTTTCTATTTATCTCCCTTTTATGCTCTGGTTTAGTCTTTTAAAAGTGTTACATTCATTTTGTTTTTTGTTTTGTCTTTTTGTTTTTTATTAACTGAATTACCTACCTCTAATCACCTAATCAAAAACTTGATTAATGTAGGTAGATTGTCTTGCATCAATATGTTTCATAGTAAAATTAAGATAATAGAGTATTTATTCACAAAATTGTCAACAAAAATTGAATCAGATAATGCTTATTAACACTTAGAAGTGTTTCTGGCACACATTAATCTCTTTATATGCTTAAACTCTTATTGATATTATCATTATTTGCCTTCTGTGGAAAAACAAGGTCATATGTCTGTTAAATATTACAATCAAATGGTGCACACCCCCATCTCACTTTTGATCAGAAGAGCCTCTTCTCCATGAGTGTTGCCTTCACCTTTCTTACAATAATACAAACACTTCTCTAGGCATTTCCTTCTTTTTCTCCCCCCACCAAAGGTTAGTTTATTTTGTAATGTCTTGCCCTTGGGCCTCTTCTTATCATATTAGTTCTTTACAATGCAAGAGATAATAAATTCTTCACATTTCTGTGATACTAGCTTAGGGTGTCCCAAGCCAAAAAATATTATCTTTTATTGTTTACTTTCTTGGGTCTTTTCCCTAAAGAATGTCACTGCAACTTTTCTTATTTATTGACTCAGAACCGAGAACTCCTTGATTACCTGATTTGTCCAAAGAGTCAGCCTAGAGGTACCATTTCTTTCTACCCCTAAATTATCTTGCTATCTTTCCCTGACACTAGGTCCTGACTCATTTTTTTAGTCCATAGATGTAATGGAGATATTGGTCTTCTCATTTACAATACTTCTGGGATGCTTCTGTAGTTTTCTGACCATCTGACTAACTTCCTAAAAGCAGGAGGAGTAAACAAATTAGCATTCCACTTGTTAAAAACACACATAGTCGCCGGGCGCGGTGGCTCAAGCCTGTAATCCCAGCACTTTGGGTGGCCGAGGTGGGCGGATCACGAGGTCAGGAGATCGAGACCATCCTGGCTAACACGGTGAAACCCCGTCTCTACTAAAAATACAAAAAATTAGCCAGGCGTGTTGGCGGGCGCTTGTAGTCCCAGCTACTCGGGAGGCTGAGGCAGGAGAATGGCGTGAACTCGGGAGGCGGAGCTTGCAGTGAGCCGAGAATTGTGCCACTGCACTCCAGCCTGGGTGACAGAGCAAGACTCCGTCTCAAAAAAAAAAAAACACACACACACATAGTCAGTCCCCTGAATGAGAATCTTCAGACACCTGGAAATCTATATTTATAACGTAGGCCTATCTTTTGGAATGTTTTAATCATTTCCTAGTGAAATTACTTCCACCTGACTTACTCCTTTTTCTACTCATTTACAAAACTGCTATAGGAGTTATAACTCTCTAGATCTAAGTACATATTATACTCCCCTATTTAACAAACTGTGTCCTCCTACTACCACAAACCACACTTCTTAGTGTGGACTTCATTTGCTTAAGTAACTTAGATTCACATATTAAAATGTATCTCAACACTGTTGCAACCTTCTTCGACTCACTCCTTATTTTCTCATTGAAACAGAAACACGAATTACATTTTTATATTGAACTGCCATGGTTTATGTCAAGAATCTAAGCCTTATAACCTGTGTAAATCAATCATGTTAAAGTGCGTTTGTCTTCTCCTTAAGATTTAATTTTCATAAGTCGTCAAATTCTTTTGTGGGAGGGTCCAGGATAAGATGTGTTGGGTGATTGAGAAGTCGGAAAATATCGGCCAGCTCTTAATCCCCAGACATTTTTATATAAAAGAAGACACCTATTCCAAAGCAAATTTGTAGGGATTCAGGATTAAAATAGGGAAGCGGAGTCATTTAAATTATCATCTGATTTATGTCACCAGGGAATTTGTGTCAGGGTAGCTGAGGCAGAAGAATTGCTTGAACCCGGGAGCTGGAGGTTGCAGTGAGCAGAGATCACGCCACTGCACTCCAGCCTTGGTGACAAACGAGACTTGGTCTCAAAAAAAAATAAAATAAAATAAACAAAAATAAAATAAAATAAAATAAAATGAATAGGCTGAGCAAATGTGCAAAAATAGAACATTACTAATCTGAGATAATCTGCCCAGCCTGCAGTCTAACAATAAAGTTTAACATAATTGGGAGGGAGGTATATATGCCTGATTTAACCCTGGCCACTAGAGAATACTGCTTATAGGAGTGTCAGCCTGGATATGACTGAGAGGAAATGACAGTAGCAGAAGCTGCTGCAAGAGAATTGATGCCAATACAAAAAGCAGAGGACCTGTGCCCAAGAATTGTTAGTACCAAGACTGGAAAACAATCACATGAAGTAGAAGAAAAAGTCATTTATGATTCCCAGGGACTAATGTGAGCTACTTCTTAAGTAAGAATATGATGATGTAGTGGTGGCTGACTCTGTGTCCCTTGTGGTTTGTGTTGTTATAAATTTCATCTGGTTTTTTTTTGTTGGTGTTGTTTGTTACCTCCTTAATGAGGCTTTCCCTAAACCCTCCCTCCAACCCAATCTCCCAGTTTAAATTTTTTTCAACCCTAAGTCATTCTTTTTCTAAAAATTACTTTTTTTATTATACTTTAAGTTCTGGGATACATGTGCAGAACGTGCAGGTTTGTTACACAAGTATACGTGTGCCATGGTGGTTTACTGGACCCATGAACCCATCATCTCCATTAGGTATTTCTCCTGATGCTATCCCTCCCCTAACCCCCCACCATCGACAGGCCAAGGTGTGTGATATTCCCCTCCCTGTGTGCATATGTTCTCATTGGGAGTGAGAATTTCATCTGTTTTAACATTTGCTTTTGATTTCTTTTTTACTTTTTATTAATCATTGAATTTAAGTAAATTCAGAAGCAATTGATAAATACATATGCAATGAAAATACTTTTTACCTTAATGTGGTTAAATCGAAATAACCTTTACGCTACTCACACCTTCCCGTTTAGAGAAGTATGCATGACATCTACTGATAGAGCAAAATAAACTCAGAAAAACATCGTTAGGGATACCTAGTTCATTCCCATAATGGGTGGTAGCAGAAGGGGTATTTAATGCTGCTGTTTCTGTCAGATGCTTGTTTACTATTCAGTTGTCCCATGGCTTATGCCATTGATGGTGTGCAGTGAATGAAATCACCAGGCCGTTATTCAAGAGTTAGTGGGAAACATGAAAAATATATGCCAGGAAAGAGAGACAGAGTGGGTAGTTAACTTTCTCTGCTATGGTGGGTTTGGCATGTCTTACGTAAATCTATAATCCACAATATAATTATACAACCTTTAAATTCATATTTTGGTTTTATAAAAATTTTTCCTTTTGTAATAAACCCTGAAGAATCAGCTAGATAATGAAAGTTTATTTTATAGTTAAAAAGTAAGTACCGGATTTTATTTCAATGAAGCAAGTAATGACATATTTATACTATGAACAAAATACTTGTTTGTATTTATCATCTTCCATGGGGCTAATGGAGACACCAGTCACGGAGCAAGAGAAGGAGAGGAAGTTAGTCTGCCAGAGACAAAGGGGCATTGATATAGTCTGGCTGCATCCCCACCCAACTCTCACCTTCAATTGTAACTCCCGTATTCCCCACGTGTTGTTGGAGGGACACAGTGGGAGGTAATTGAATCTTGGGAGTGGGTTTTGCCTATGCTATTCTCATGATAGTGAGTAACTCTCACGCAATCTGATGGTTTCATAAAGGGCAGTTCCTATGCAAATGCTTGCTTGCCTGCTACCATGTAAGACGTGGTTTTGCTTTTCCTTGGCCTTCTGCCATGATGGTGAGGCCTCCCCAGCCATGTGGAACTGAGTCCATTAAAGCTCTTTTTCTTTATAAATTACCCAATCTTGAGTATTTCTTCCCAGAAGTATGAAAATGGACTAATATGGGCATATATCTCCAACTTTTCTTAGTTACCTAAAGAAGACTGTCTCAGAAAACAGTATTTTAATCTTTGTAGTTACTAAAATGTGTTGATATATAATACTCTGAAGTATGACTTTACATTTGGATGAAATAACTGTTATAAGTTATTTTTTTCTTCTTTCTTAAACAGATAAATTATGCCAGTTGTATCAATTACAGAAAAGCTTCAAATAGAATATTACTTAATTCTGATAATGGTTCAATTGTTTTATCCTTCAATATTTTGCCCCAAATTAATTTTTTTAAGTTTACTTTATTGAAGCTGGAACATGAGACATTACTATGAGCTCTTGTAAATTCTGTTAAAAATTTCAGCTTTGCTCTATATCCCCGTTTTGGTACCAGCACCCTGCTGTTCGGTTACTGTAGCCTTGTAGTACAGTTTGAAGTCAGGTAGCCTGATGCCTCCAGCTTTGTTCTTTTGGGTTAGGATTGACTTGACAATGCGGCTCTTTAAAGAACAGAGCCCTCAGAAATAATGCCGCATATCTACAAATAATCTGATCTTTGACAAACCTGACAAAAACAAGGAATGGGGAAAGGATTCACTATTTAATAAATGGTGCTGGGAAAACTGGCTAGCCATATGTAGAAAGCTGAAACTGGATCCCTTCCTTACACCTTATACAAAAATTAATTCAAGATGGATTAAACACTTACATGTTAGACCTAAAACCATAAAAACCCTAGAAGAAAACCTAGGCATTACCATTCAGGACATAGGCATGGGCAAGGACTTCATGTCTAAAACACCAAAAGCGATGGCAACAAAAGCCAAAATTGACGAATGGGATCTAATTAAACTAAAGACATTCTGCACAGCAAAAGAAACTACCATCAGAGTGAACAGGCAACTTACAGAATGGGAGAAAATTTTTGTAACCTACTCATCTGACAAAGGGCTAATATCCAGAACCTACAATGAACTCAAACAAATTTACAAGAAAAAAACAAACAACCCCATCAAAAAGTGGGCAAAGGACATGAACAGACACTTCTCAAAAGAAAACATTTATACAGCCTAAAAACACATGAAAAAATGCTCATCATCACTGGCCATCAGAGAAATGCAAATCAAAACCACAATGAGATACCATCTCACACCAGTTAGAATGGCCATCATTAAAAAGTCAGAAAACAACAAGTGCTGGAGAGGATGTGGAGAAATAGGAACACTTTTACACTGTTGGTGGGACTGTAAACTAGTTCAACCATTGTGCAAGTCAGTGTGGCGATTCCTCAGGGATCTAGAACTAGAAATACCATTTGACCCAGCCATCCCATTACCGGGTATATACTCGAAGGACTACAAATCATGCTGCTATAAAGACACATGCACACGTATGTTTACTGTGGCACTATTCACAATAGCAAGACTTGGAACCAACCCAAATGTCCAACAACGATAGACTGGATTAAGAAAATGCGGCACATATACACCATGGAATACTATGCAGCCATAAAAATGATGAGCTCATGTCCTTTGTAGGGACATGGATGAAACTGGAAAACATCATTCTCAGTAAACTATCGCAAAGACAAAAAACCAAACACCGCATGTTCTCACTCATAGGTGGGAATTGAACAATGAGAACACATGGACACAGGAAGGGGAACATCACACTCCGGGGACTGTTGTGGGGTTGGGGGAGGGGGGAGGGACAGCATTAGGAGATATACCTAATGCTAAATGACGAGTTAATGGGTGCAGCAAACCAACATGGCACATGGATACATATGTAACAAACCTGCACATTGTGTACATGTACCCTAAAACCTAAAGTACAATAATAAAATAAAATAAAAAATCTAGATTTTATAAAGTTTCTGCCATTTATTCTTACTTAGAAATGAAAAGGGAGTCAAGTCTCAGAAGCATTTTTTTTTGTCCAGCAATCTCAGGAACTCCTTTATACTCAGAATATTTGTAATTATCTTACCTGTAGTGAAGAGAGAGGGGAGCAGGGGTTTTCATGGAACTAAATGCAGGAAGGGGAGGTCACTTTGTTGGGGAGTGAGAAGTACAGAAGAAGATGCCAGTATGTCAAAGACAAACTGACCTATTTCTAGGGAATATTTGTGTAAGGCAAGTGCTTGGTTACTTAGGGAAAAACGTGCCGTACAAATGCAAATGATTAAATTACTAAATGGGCTCCTCTACCATAGTTCTTGCACCTTTCCCTTCTGAGAGCACTATTAATGCAAGTCACATTATTGGATTGAGCAATGAGGGAGTAGAAGTAAAACAGCACTTTCCCCCCAGAATAAGGAGTGCAGTACTCATGTAGCAGGACGAGCTGCAGACAAAACCCCTCAGACACCGACTTAAAGAAGGAAGGGCTTTATTCGGCTGCGAGTGTTGGCAAGACTCAACGTCTCAAAAACCGAGCTCCCTGAGTGAGCAATTCCTGTCCCTTTTAAGGGCTTAGAACTCTAAGGGGGTCCATGTGAGAGGGTCGTGATCATTTGAGCAAGCAGTGGGTATGTGACTTGGGGCTGCATGCACCAGTAATCAGAACGGAACAGAACAGGACAGGGATTTTAATGATGCTTTTCCATAGAATGTCTGAAATCTATAGATAACATAACTGGTTAGGTCAGAGGTCAATCTTAAACTACCAGGCCCAGGGCGCGGGGCTGGGCTGTCTGCCTATGGATTTCATTTCTGCCTTTTAGTTTTTACTTCTTCTTTCTTTGGAGGCAGAAATTGGGCATAAGACAATATGAGGGATCGTCTCCTCCCTTACTCACAATGCACAAAACCTTGTGTTTTCCTACATCATCACCCCCACTCCCTATGCTCACATATATTCATGTTATTTTAAAAGTCACCTTTACAAATTGATTATTTGATTCTTCCCAGTTACACTGATGTTGGTGTGAAAAACAAAGGTATTTCAAACAAGCAGAGAGTTGTGCTGATAGCCAGGTGCGTAGGGATTTGTTACATTTTTCTGACCTTCTTTAATATTGAAACCCCATGGTGGAGGGCCCTTCATTTTTAATCCTGAAAGCATTTTAAAAATCATGCAGGCTGAAAGATAAACACAATAGTTAAAATTGTCCTGTCATGTACAGCCCTATTACCTAGTATATTGCAATGGGAAATCGTCTATAAGTCTAAGAAGCCCGATTGGTAATTTTTGGTTAAATAGTTACCTCTCAGTACAGGTCCCTTTAGGATCCAATTTACATAATAATGGAATAGATAGAGTGTGCCTTTTCTAATTTAGTCTGAAGTGGTCCATGAGAGGGCAGTATTTTCATAGCTAGCTTTAGAGAGCCAGGGCCACCTGTGTGGAGAGGGTTAGGGAACTCATTCTAACTCAGTTTTCTTGTTTCCCTATACGTTGAGAAATATCAATATTTTCGTATATACATTCTTGAGTTTATTCATTTATGTATTCAATAAATATTTATGAAGCATATACTATACTTCAGGAATTGTGTAAACTAAGGACAATACATCAGTGAACAAAATGGACAACAGACTGTTACTTACTCTTGTGAATTTCACAAACATCACACAGAATAATTGCATATATAATTACAAATTGTGATAATCTCTCTGTGGAATATAATTAAAGGAAATGAAGAGAACTTAGATTTTATTTCAGCTGTGTCACTAGCTAGAATCTGTATCAGATAATAAAAAGAAAATCTACTTGAATAAATATAGGTATACAATTGTCCTGAGTGTGTCCTATGTGCTGGTAACTGTTGTGGCCACTGAGGTTAGAGTATTAAAAATGTCTGTGGCTTACAGTGTTACGTTCCATGGGGAGACACTGATCTTTAACAAGAAAGTATGTAAATTATGCAAATTTCAAATAATAACCACTATTAAAAAATTAAAGTAGGTCAAAGGATAGAGATTTATGGGGGAAAGGTATTTTACATAAGAAGATCTGAGATCTCTTAGAGGAGGTATCGTTTGCACAGATATTTGAATGAAGTGAGCAAGTCAATAGATTTCAGAGGCAGTGGCTTCCTGGGAGATGGAACAGCAAACATGAAGGTCTTGAATCTGGACTAAACTCACAGTGTTAGAAAAACTTCACAAAGGCCAGTGTAGCTGTGATTGAGTGAATAAGAGGCACTGGGAGAAGATGAGTTTAGAGGAGCAGGCAGAACGTAGACGGTGCACAGCCTTAAAATCCAAGATAGATGTTCTATATTTATTCTAAATGTAATGGAAAGCTTTTGTAAAATTTTGCCCTTTAAGAAATAATATTATTTTATTCATGTAAACTCTAGTTACTCTGGTTGCTCCAGGGCACAGTAATTGAAGCAGGGGCATCAGTTCATCGAACTCTCTTAATAAACTGGGTGAGAGAAGCTGTTGGCTTGATGAAAAAATGAAAGGTGAAGGTGGAAAAGCGTGGTCAGATTTGTCATCTATTTTTCTATTAAAGCCCACAAAAATTGCTGATGGCCTGAGATAGGGAGATGATTAAGCAAATAGCAGATTCCCAACTTTTCAGTTTGACAAATTATTTAATTTATGGTTTCACTTATTAAAATGAGAGACACAAAAATTTCGTCAAAGTTCTATACAGGGAATCATGATTTTATTTTTTACCAAAGCAGCTGAACCTAACTGGAGAATCATCCAATTCTATTTGCTGATTCCCCTTTACATTTATGCCATTTATTTCAAATAGGTTCATCTTATTGCCCATCAATACTACTAATTCACAATTTACTGCACTTGTATGTTATATTTACTTCTCACTTTTTCAAATTATTATTTTCCATGTTTCCTTCTCAAACTTCCAGGGCCCTTTTCCTATTCCTCAACCTCAGTAATTATTTGCCTAATATATTTTATAAATTAAAAGCAATCAAGGAAAAATAATTTTCTTATATATTTACTAACAAAACTATAAACCAACCTACTGTGTTCTAATACCTTCTGACTTTTGTTCAATTGCAGTGGAGAAAATATCACTTATCCTAATAAAAAAACGACACCTCCAATTATTCTCTGGATCCCTTCTGACTTGAAACTTTCAAAGACTTTCCTCAAATAATCATCCCTGCTTTGGCAACTTTTTTTTCTTCCTCTCTTTACAGAATTTGTTCCAATGAGTATGTAAGCAACCTCGATTTCCTTCAATTATAGGAATAAAAAATAATTAAATATCTTCCTTAAGCTTGCTTTGCTTACCAGCTACTATCTTTTTTATTTAATAACCTTCACTGCAGATCTTCCTGAAAAGTAGTTTGTACTTGATGTTTCTACTGCCTCACCATCAACTCTTGTCTACAACTCCAATCTGGCTTTTGTTACAACCACTTCACCAAACTGTTTTCAGGGTTATCCAAAAGGTCCAACCTACCATACTTTGTGCTCATTTTTTCTTTTTGTCCTGATGTTTTTCAAGCTCTCAGCACATTTCCTTCAATTCAGCACTCAATCCATTTTAAACACTCATGCTCTTCCAAACTTCCGTGACAGCACAAAAGCCTGATTCTTTTCTTATCTCACTGATCACCTCTTTTCAATTACTCCTTTACTAGGTCATGTGAGCATCCCAAATTATAAGGCACCAACGGCTTTGTACTTCAACTTGTTCTCATCTTTTCCTGTATGCCGGTGCACTTTACATATCATCCGGATGCCCAATATTCCAAATTTTTTTATCTCTAGCTAGATATTTTCTTCAACCTCCAAAATAATATATTCAGCTGTCAATCAACATTTTTCCTTAAACGTGAAACAGGCACTTAAAAATTAACACATCCAAAAGAGAACTTTCCTACCAACCTTCTACACTCCATCATCTATCACCTCCATTCCAGTAACTGCTCAAATTAAAAACCAAGAGGATCATCCTTGCTTCATTTTTTTCCTCATCTTCCGAATCTAATTCCACAGAAACTTCTGCACTATAACCCAATCTATTCACTTCTCTTTATCTCCTCTGAAAACAATCAGGTTGAAGTCACACTTATTTGTCACCTGGATTATTGCAATTCCCTCTAAGCTAGATTGCCTTGCTTCCCATCTTAATACTTTCCAATCTACTTCTCATGTAGCAATCTAATATTTTCTCCACATATAAATCAAATATACTTAAGACTCTTGGTTATCTTCCTATCATATCTTTATTTATAGTATAGCAACTATACTCTTTGCAAATTGCCCACAATAGCATTTGCATGCAGCCTTCTGTATCCCTGTATTCTGCTTCCCTGAATTCCACCAGCCACAGATAAAAATATTTCAAAAACAAGTTTCACAATGTTCCAAAGGAAAGCAAAACTGGAATTAGGCGTGCACTAAATACTATGTTGAATCCATGCAAATGAAGTGATGTGTAGGCATTATGTTAGCTATTGCAAGTAATCTAGAGATGATTTAAAGCATATGAGAGAGTGTGCATAAGTTATATGAAAATATTTTGCCATTTTATATAAGAAGCTTGAGTATTCCTGGATTTCAGTAATTACAGGGTTCCTGGAACCAATCCCCCACAGATACCATGGGATGACTGTATTTCATAGTAGTATGGGTATGATGCTCACAATAGCATTCTATTTCCTTGTGGTAACTCTACTTTAGCCCTGTCATGGTTATTAAGACGCCATGTCTCACCTTGGACTGAGACTATGCTAAGATATTTCTGACTTACTATCTGGCTCCCAGTTAAGTTTTGCCAACATGATGTACAAGAAAGACAGTGGAAAGCTTAAAGAGGGAGACAGAGAAGATCTTTTTTGTTTACTGACAGTTCTTAACAGTGTCACTCCAGCAACACCACCTCCCCCTGGCAGTGGCGGGTTGGTTCTAGTTTTCAGGGTGTACTCGTATTCCCAGAACTAACTTTATTATACCCCTCAGAGAGTCCAATACAGCCATATGGGACCCTCAAAACCTTTAGCCCCAGCTAGGGTCCTTCTTCCAGACCTGGAACTTGTATGAACCCTACTCATTTGGTTCTCACTGCCCTAAAAGTAGAAAATGCCTCCTGCGGTAGCTTCCTCTGTGTTAATACAGCAATTCCTTTTTGCCTGCATAGTCTTCTACCACATCATTAGAAGATTTCAAAATTAATTTATACTTCTTAAAATAATTGGGATACTTCCTATTTTCCTGACTAGACCTGACTGATAAGAGTGACAAACACCCATGGTATTTGTCCTCTTTTGTAACATGAACCAACCTCATCCCTTTATTGGAAATGTTTTCCCCAGGTCTTCACATTCTGGTTTTTCATAGAATTTAGGTGTCACTGGAATATCTCTGCCTAAGCAAATACTTCCCTGATGATCCAATTTAAATTATTCCTCACTCCTTGCCAGTCGAACTCACATTACTTTGTTTTATTCTTATTGTCTTAATGAATTTCTAAAATTAATGCATTAATTTATGTACACATTTGTTTTTCTCTCCCTCGATAAAATGTAAGCTGCATGAGAGCATTTTTATTTTCTAACACTGTGCTCAGTACTTAGAAGGTAATCAATAAACATTTGCTGAATAAATGAAGTAATGAGTAAATACCAGAAAATGTGTGATGACCTAGAATATTGTTTTTTATAAGATTAACTGTGGGGTCCTTTATTAAGGGTAGAGCCCTTAAATTTGGTTTTGAAAATAAATAAAATTAATTTATCATACAGAGTGCTCCACAACAAGGGAAAATAAACTGAGGCATAAAATATAATTTGTAAGTATAAGCATTTATTGAGTATAAGTATTGGGTTTAATTATTTTGATGAGTGGCATAAAAACCATTTGGATATTTTTACTTAACAAATATTTCGGTACTAAGTGCCTAAGTAAATGTTAGGCACTATTCTAAGCACTTATTTTTAATTATATATATATATATATATATATATATAAAATATGTAATTATTTATAAATAATTTGCTTTATCCTGCCTCATTTCTCCATATACTTACTCATTATGTCAATTTTTTACTTAAATCTTTGAAAGTCTTTAAAATAGTTGAGTTAACGTCTTGGCCCATGAGTTTCATTACCCTTATCAACTCTGGCTAAGTTTGTCTTGACTCTTTCCTCCAGATTATGGGTCAATATTCTGATTCTTACATGTAGTATGTTTTATTGCAAGCTGGGCATTATGTATGCTATGTTACTAAGATTCTGGATTTTGTTGTCTTTCAATAAAGTGAATTAACCTTTGTGTTGGAAAGCACTTAAGTCACTTGTGAATCCACTTGATCCTCCCAAGACTTAGTATTGTTACAAAGGTTAGTATTAACCTTTGTAAATGTAAGGTTGCAGTAGTATTGAGTCTGAAGATATTCCTGGGAGCTGAGTACATGCTTCTAAAATATTTTAGGAGTGAAAGGATGATAATAAAGATACAGAAAACAGTGGAGGATATTTTACCACTATAAAAAGTAATGTGATGTTTTAAAAATATAAGAAAAAATAATTGACAGCACTTGGAGAGCATTTGCATTTAGAGAATGAAGAAGAAACTCAGGTTTCTTCCCTTCACTTTCCCTATATCTACACAGTGTGAGAGAAGCAATGCACCTACAACTAATATCATTTTCTCATACTATTCATGTTAATAAAAACAGAGTAATTTATGCTGTTTAATAAATTAAACTCATTGTTTCATTGACAAAACAAAGCAGTTTCATTCTTTGCTCGGAGAACAGATCCAAACAAGTTAGCAGGGTAAGGCTAGGAAGGACCATGATTCACAAAGTCACTCAGGAATCCAAGGTGACATAAATTCCATTATCTGGTATATGGGACTTCCTTTTTAAGTCAAGAAGGAATAATGGGAACTGGATTTGCACGATTATTTGAAACAAATAAAAGAATGGGACAAAATACATAAAAGTTTTCAGATATTGGAAATGAGGCTGCACAGGACAGTGATAGCTGAGATAGAGAAAATAAACAAAGTAAGCCCAATTATTGACCCAAATTCCTGTCTAGAAATAATTTGAGAGTTGCAGTTCAGAAAGAGGGAACTCAGGAGGGGACTAG
The DNA here is from genome assembly GCF_028878055.3 of Symphalangus syndactylus. NCBI lineage: Eukaryota > Metazoa > Chordata > Mammalia > Primates > Hylobatidae > Symphalangus > Symphalangus syndactylus. The sequence goes on along the minus strand of NC_072442.2, from coordinate 10,338,709 downwards.
AGTTCTCACACAGCTGAGCAAAAGAAGCTGGGAGTGTGCAGGGGTAGCTAAAATTTTCATGGAAGAAAACCAGACAGGAGAGGGCAACACAGAAAAGCTTTGAATATCTGTCTCCTCAAATATTTGAGTGCTGATCAGTACACGAGTGCAATGATCAGGTTGAAGAAAGAGAGGCCTGAAACAAACTGGGGGCACAATTCTCAGAGCTCACTCGTAACTAGTCACTGTTTGTACTCCTGCAAACTTTTAAGGAAGTAAAAGTAACTCAGTCTAACGAATTCCTTTTACATTGTATTAGAAATCATCAAACTACATTGTGGTTCTACTCAGCAAGAAGCATTTTACTATTCCTTTTACTTCTTATTGTTAGTCATTTCCTACAACTGGAAAGATCTCGATTTACAGATTAAAAATCTGGGTATCAGAGAGGATAAGTAATTCTCCAAGAGTATACAAATGGAAGGTTTCCAACAATGGGCTTTTAAATTAATGTTTTCTAAGTTCACTGTCTAGTGTCAGGAAGTCACGTGATTTTGGTTTTTATGCTTTGGTTGATTTGTTTTCTAAGTTAGAAAATCAAACCTCTGATGGGCAATAGATTTCTTCCTTCTTTTCTTTTTTGTTTTAAATTTGAATGTCAAATTTAAGGTGAAATTTTCCATGTTATATAAAAATAATCTTTATAGTATACCTGAACCAAATACATATAAATAAGTCCCTTTCTCTTCCAATTCATAGAAAATGTGAATATACTGAATATATAATTGCAGACAGAGAGTCACAATCAATGAGAAGCATTAAATTGCAATTATAGTACTTTATATTACTAACCAGGAATTGCATTGGTAATTTTCAAGTAATATATACGAGGGGCTTTTTGGTATTCAGGCAATAGGAGTGGAAAGATCATCATCAAAGATAATAGCTTGGAGTTAATAAATCTAAAAAAGAATTCTCTTTTCAACATTATATGAATATAATTTAACAACCAAATATCTTGTATGTTTTATCCATTAATTGTTTCAATAAAGCTCTATTTTAAATAATGTAATTTTACTCAAAAAGTCCCTCCCATAAATTTAGGAAATGTTACAGATTTTCTCACCCAGAAGATAATATTTACCTGAACACCCTAAAGGGAGAAAGAATAGTAATATTCTTATAATTGCTATACTGATTTTGGATTATAGTTCTATTACTTTGAAAAATAAAAGTAAACTTCTCTTTATATATTCATCACCAAACATTTATTTAGTGTCTGTGTATTGGGCATAAAGCAAAAGCTTAGAATACTTAAATGGAGGATGATTTATTTTTTGTTTTTGAGGATTTTAGAGTACTGTTCGGGAGGCAGAGAATTCACAAGAGACATGAACCTCTCCATCATACCCTTTCTCCTGGGAGGCTGAACTTTATGGACCACCTCAATGGGAGTCACTAGCAGGAGATAAAAGGGCCATCAGCAATTACAGTCAATGTATTTATTCTCACAGTCACTTTCTTGCTGAGTCACTGCAGACTGGCTGTGCTGTGACTTACTCTACACTGCTCACAGATTTAGAGACAGCCCATGGTCTTTTTGGGCTTCAGGGTGAAAGGTGGCCCACTAAAGCTAGTGTTATGCCATTGTAAAGTACCTTTTCAGTTTCCTTAAATCATAGCCACACCATTGTATGTGCTTGCTTTACTAAACTCTCTAATTATCAGTGTGCTGCTTCCTGCTGGGACCTTAATAATGTTGGCATGTGCAAAGTGCCAAGGGCAAATAAATGAGGCACAAGCATGAGTGAGGACCTAGTACTTTCTGGAGAGTCAAACAAATGTAAAACCCCTCCAGAATATATAAAAGAAAGAATCCTGAAAAATTGAGAGTAGCCTAGTTGAATGCAAGGTGAGAATGCAGAAAATCGCATAGATTGTTGCAGGAGAGGTAAAAATTAAAGATCATTATCTGTTACTAATAGTATGTTTAAAACCTCATTAACTACATTTCTACTATCACGTTATAAAAAACAAATATTCTGTAAATCTCAAGAAAACTTTTTTATGGATATATTTGCTTTTCCAAAACAAAATCAATGCCAAGTTGAGCATTTGATAATCATATCCACATTTCATTTTGAAATGAGGTAATTTTTTCTCATCCAAGTTCAACAATTTTGCCAAGAATTATGCTTATTAGTTAAAAACCAAAAACTCCATTTGTCAGTCTTTAAGCTTTTCCTCTACTTTTCTATGAAGGGGATTCTTGGTATCACCTTCATGACACAAGGCTCTAAAATGACTTATAGTAATAATTTAGAATACTTTCTATCATGTTCAAATTTCAGAAAAGAAATACTTTAAAAAGGAAGAATACAGATAAAACTATCCTTTGGTAGGTTAGATATTTGTGAATATGCATTAACATAAAAGATAAATTGGAAGGTGTTTATCGTAGTAGCATCATCTGACATATACTCACTAAGGCTGGACAGGAGTTCAGAGAATTGGCTGCTATAGTCAGCTCCAGAAGGGCATTCACTCAGGCCCAGTGTAGAACGAGGGAAAATATGTCAATACTAATTCTGGAAATGGTCTTAATTGGTGTATTCAGCAATACAGGACACAGTTAGAGTCAGTTAATATTAAGGGATAAGACAGATGGAAAAATACTGGTCAGAGGGCATGAGCACTGGGTCCAGTCCAGGAAAGAGGATTATTCTCTTAGAAGGTAGGTAGGCAGCCTTGGTCATGGCCAACAGACTGGAGTGCAGAAGAAGGCAGTGCTCCCGTTAAGGAATGGGAGTGAGTAGAGAGGGTGATGTGGATTCTGGACTAAGTCACAGGCAAGAAAACTGCTCAGGTCCAAGGAACAAAACAAGTAAAAGCTCAGTTGTGTCTGGTTTACATTGAGGTGGGAAAGAATGCAATAGAGAGGGGAAAAATTGGTTCAACTGGAAAGATAATAATGTTCTGCAGGACCAAGTCCTGAATAACTGAAGCTTGGCTTTGGTTGTTAGCCAAGGAAAGGGTAGGAAACCAGTGTGTAGATACGTTAGAGGCAAGACTGAGCTAACTGTGGAAAATGAGGCAGAGATTACAAGAGGATGCTATAAAAATGCCTGTTGCTTCTGTTTTATGGGGCCCAAGAACTGAGGTAAGCCCAAAGGCACAAGTAGGAGATGAGACAGATTACAAGGCAGTAAATGCCACTGTTAAAGAGATAAGCTCATGTATTTGCAGACAAATGTACCTATCACTCTGATGGAAATGTCTTTTTAGTGGGAGTAGTAAGCTTTCTTTAAATGCTATTCTGTAAGACAGTGGTTTAAAGCACTTCAGAATGAGTGGAAGATTAACAAATATGTCCAATGAGTAGATTAACAATAATGACAACAAACTGCCTTTTTTAAAGTACTTCTGTTTGTTTATTATGTAGGTGTCTTGGACCTACAATTTGGTCTTTGCATTCTGGGCACAGTATAATGTCTGAAAATTACTTCCAGAACAATCACATATCTATATTCAAAGATATGAGCAACAATTTTAACACAAAGAGTTAGGTGTAATGACTGACTCTGAAATAAATTATGCAATGTAGAGATAAGCAAACTGCTTTTCTAAATATAAGCAAACATATTCAAATGATAACGATTAACAAATTGTACATGATGCCCACTGTGAATTTAATCTCACCTTCTCAAACACTTCGAGTCTGTGTGGTTAAGAGAAATGATATCCATCAGATAGCATTCAGATTCCCATCTTCCTTTCAGCGGTTTTCTTTTCTATCCTTTACTTGGTGACTATCGTCATCTGCTCCTGTATGGTGACTTAATCTATGAAAGTCCTTATCCTAATTCTCAGTCTCTTTGTTTAAAGCCTATGAAGTTTCATAAATTGTGAATAATTTCTAACAATGTGCAGATTCTTCAGCCATGCTTTCACAGCACCAGTTATCTCTGTCATAGCCCACTTGTGAAGATATTCTTAAGAAATTGGTGTGCTCTGTGTTTAGACTATTCATTGTACAGGTATCAAATGACAATTCTTTTATGTCATATAGTCTCCCTATGACCTGTTTTGTGCCTCCAGATAGAAGGTGTATAATCTTAAGCTGTTACTTTACCTTTGGAAGTCTCCGTTTCCAAATCTGGATAGTGAGACAGTAATTTTAATTACCTCCGTGCTGTTACGCAGATAATATTAGAATAAAACATATAAAAAGTATATCATAACCCATAGAAAATAAAAAGTTAATGTTAGCTGTTATTATTATATGTGTTAGCAATAATGTCTGCAGAATATCTAACGTTTTATTATTGTTTGATATTTTAAAGTTTATGTGTATGTTGCATATTTTTCTGTAGATGGAAAACAATGGAGATAATATGCTGAGAAGTAATTATGTGTCAACTATACACAGTAAGACAATTATATTGAAGTCTTGGACGCTTTGTATACCTAAATATTTATCTAGAGACAATATATATGTTACACTTCGAAGCACTTACATGCTAGGTGCATTCTAAGTAATTCATGTATATTATTATCACATAATTTGCACAATAAAAATTTAAGACAGATATTCATTGTACAACTTTTATACCTTAGGAAGCTGAATTGCAAATCAATTAAGAACTAGACGAAAGTCCCAGGTTTGTTTGAAATAGAACTCCCTTTTAAATCATGTTGTATTGGCTCCAAAGCACATATTCTTAACAACTGGACTTGGGAGGCTGAGGTGGGAGAATCACTTGAGGCCAGGAGTTTGAGACCAGCCTGGGCAACATAGCAAGATTCTGCCTCTAAAAAAGATCCACCCAGGCTGGGCTGATCGCTTCCTTATATCAGAGCCCTTAGTTCAATGTCTGCTTAATCAATTGCTCAAAGTAAGCCTTAAGCAAAGACTTTATCAACTGGATATATTATGAAGTTCTGATGGGCAGTTTACTTATTTCAGGAACAGATCTTGTTTACTTTCCCTAAGTGGCTGCACTGCTCTCTAAACTTAGTTCTATAACCATGTCACACTTTCTCGGTGGAAGAAAAAGTTTATCTGACAGCAGATTCTCTCATGAAACTGCTCAAGGTATAAACTTAAAATCCTTACACAAATTTAAAATGAATAGGTGCCAAAGATTTTATTTAACTCATTGATAAGATTACCATTGAACTATTATTACTGATTCCAAGGAAAATTCAAACACACACACAACACACAAACACACATGCCATCATGAACACTGAAATGAATGTCAAATGGAGACAAAACTGGTCAGTATTTATACCAGTCAAATAATTATACTCTAATCAGACAAAATGATTATTTTCAGTACTATCAGTTTTCTTTTTTTTTTTTTTGAGACGGAGTCTCGCTCTGTCGCCCAAGCTGGAGTGCAGTGGCACGATCTCAGCTCACTGCAAGCTCCGCCTCCCAGGTTCACGCCATTCTCCTGCCTTAACCTCCCGAGTAGCTGGGACTACAGGAGCCCGCCACCATGCCCAGGTAATTTTTTGTATTTTTTAGTAGAGACGGCGTTTCACCATGTTAGCCAGGATGGTCTCAATCTCCTGACCTCGTGATCCACCCACCTCGGCCTCCCAAAGTGCTGGGATTACAGGCGTGCGCCACCGCGCCCGGCCAGTACTATCAGTTTTCTACAATTAAGAGCAAAGAGATGGTTCAAAGACAGATAGGTTCAGGAAACTCAGGAAGGTATGCTATAAAAGCATTTAGTAATATAATATTTCTTGCCCATTTCAAGTTTTTTTTTTCACCAACTTTCCTTATAGAACAATGAGAGTGATGCTATAACACTTCTTATTTAGTACCATCGAAATATCTTTCTGGCAGCAGCAGTGCAGCGAGGCTAATTGTTTAATCCTTTCATATACATTACAGTATATGCTACATGGTATTTGTACTTTAGAGACAAGTATATTTCATTACTGTATGTGCATGCATTTAATTTGCCTCCTTAGTAGTGACTATTGCAAGTATTAAAGGGACTATTTATCATCATTTTAAATGCTCTTTAGAAATCCTGACATTCTCAGTCTGCCCTGTCACATTAGGACTTCCCTAAAGGACATCAAGATTGGAGAAAACGTCTTAGTCATATTGTTCCTGCTTATCACTTCATTTTTTTTTTTTCACTATTTTCTTCATCTACACCATTATCTAATTTCTTCTACTCTAAACCTGACATATTTTTTATAGTTCCTGGTTATTGGTGTTGTGCTTACAGCTTATCACCAGTTTACTGTAGCTCTCCCTTTTGGGAGGAATATTTCCGTAGTTTGACCTATTAGTAACGATGCCCAGTTATAAAAGTTCCACTCTTGTGTTTTCTTTCAATGGAAATCCCCACACCTCGAAGCCAGTTTCAGGGGTTATGCCTGGTTATTATTATTCCTAATTTACTAGGTTCCTTATCTGTGTTATTTTTCATGAGCAAATACCAGCATTTGCTTTCCCTTTAAATAATAGGATTCCAAATTAACAATGAATAACTCTCTCTACAACCTTCACTAGGGTAAAGGAAGCAGAGGGCCAGAACAAATAAATAACTTATCGTGTTAGTTTTTGGCATGGTCTCTATAATTCTAGGCAATTTTTCCAACTTGCCAGATGGAAATAATTCAACATTGTGTTAATGAGATAAACACCAGGGGAAGAAAAGATTTTTTAAAAAGGAGAATAAAGGAAGAAAGTAAAAATTAGGATAGTAATGCATTTCTTTGAAATAGGGTGACATCTGACACATGCAGGAATTACTGCCAATTAGCCTGGAGTGATGGGAGATTTAAAATACTGACATGGATCAGAAAGGCCTGTATAAAGCCAACATGCTGTTGAGCAGGATTCCTAGTGGGCAGTTCTCCTCTTTTGAGCAAGGAAGAAAACTGCTTTGCCTAAATGAGGTATTTCACAGTTTTCTTGATTATTGAATTGAATGCATCCAGTTAGATTACTACAGAATTTGTGTATAGATTTAAATATTCCTTTCTTAGCAGCTGGGGCATTAACAATTTTTACAGGAGTAAGGTGGCAACAATCGTTCAATAAATGCTCTGCATATTCAGATCAACATCCCTTGTTAAAACGTATTTCACCAATCCCCGTCCGATCAAGACATTCGAAAGAAAGCAATCAACAGTTTATAGCAACAACATCTGGGAGAAATAAAACAAGAGCTCAAAGGCAAATCACCCTTTTCTAAGTTATTAGATCATATTTTAAAATACCACCCTATCCCTCACCTATACAAACTGAGGGGAAACTAGAATGTATACCTAGGAAAGAGTAGCATAAATACCATATTTTAGAGCAAAGAGAAGGAAAAAGTAGCTATTTCCCCCTAAATCTAAGATTCAGCCCAAGTCTAAAGGGCTGGTGAAAAAAAAAGTCTTTAATTGTCTCACGTGAATACACATTTGTACGTGGCACATCAAAGGAATTAAGAATCTTTCCTCGTGAGATTGCCTGGAGGGAGAGAAAAATTCCAAGGATAGAGGATGAAGAGAAATATTTTATTTGTAATAGGAAAAGTCTTGTGATATGACTTCAGCTACTTTGCTCTGTAATCTTTTCTACTTCAGCGGGAAGGGTGAACTAATTTGATTACATTTTTGCTAGAACTTTTGTTTGCAGCATGAGAGGTTAATGGAGCATTATTTTTGTGTGTTGTTGTCGTTGTTTCCAAACTAATGTGATCCTCAGTTTTGGAAAGCTATGGTGACAAAATAGAATGATGTACAAGTTACTGAAAAAGAATTACATATGAAATCTTGCCAGGGATTGAGAGAGACTTCTGTATATTTATGGAGAAGAAGAAATAGGGTAAAGGAGAGAACTAACTTGTTTCTGGGGTAGGAGAGGATGTTACTTTTTCATGTCCAATGAAGTTCATAAATTTGAAAAAGAATACAGAATTAATAAATACATGGTGATTTTTATTCAGATAAGTAACCAACAGAGGTATTTGTGTGTATTTTAAAATCAAATTAAATAATGTAAAATCAATTAAGGTCTTCTCCTGTAAAGAGACTAGCCCTCTTAACACAGAGATTTGCACGATTACAAATGAAAGTTAAAAAATTGATGCTAATTTTTATTGAAATATAATACATTATTATTGAATAAAATACCACTTAATAGATTCATGTCACAGTTAAGAACAAAATAAATTGTTTGCTTTCATGATTTGATATTTTTTCTTGAGAGTTAACTCCCACTTGCTTTGTTTTCTGTAGCTTTCCACTAGTATGAAAACTTACACTGCCTGAAAATGAATTTGCATTAGCACCCATGAACCTGTGGTTGAATTTCCAGTAACCATAGATCACAAAGACAAGAGAGGAGATAGGGTGCCCCAGTGTGGATTTTTATTAATTTAGAGGGGATGCTGGCTTTGACCATTTCCCCTTCGGCAAACAATCCTGGCAACCTGACTAGAAATCTGAGATTTTCTAAATCTTTTCTAAATCTTTGCCTGAATGTATCTGAGCTGCAAGCAGGCTTTTGTCAAGGAAATGAGTCTGGAGGGTATCTTGACCATTACATAGCACAGCCCTGGCTCCCTGCTAGAAATTGGGGCCCTGTGATCAACCAAACAGGGTCTCTAAAATGGGGATGGAAGGGAAAAGCAAACTTTGCTTTACCTTAAAATATTCGGTAATACGCATTACATAATAATTCTTTAACAATGGTATTTTAAAGTAATGCTACACATAATTCTACCAAACTACCTAGTCCACATTTTATTTTTTGCTTTTCCATTTATTCTCATTTTTCTGTAAGTTACCTTAGATTTGAGATATTATAACCTCAATATAGTGCTTTAATTAGCTAATTTCTTTTCAATTTATATCTTAATTATATGTCATAATTTACTAACAGTCTTTCATGTAATAGCAATTATGTTGGTTTTAATCTTTTACTGCTAGTAACACGCATTGCATATACTTTCTGATTATAAATCTCTGCTTACTTCCTTAAGTTAAATTCAAGGGACCACACGACCTTGATAAAATTGATAAGATTGCTTTCTAAAAATGTATACGGGTTACTAGAAATATATGATTTTATCAATTTCAAGAAAAACATAAATTCTCCTGTATACATATATTCTCATGAACCCCTTCCAACAATACTATTTCCTGATGATTAACTGTTTGGCTATCAAGTTACTATATTTATTATAGCCTATAAGGAAATTGCTAAATATATTTGATACATAGTAGAAACTCAATTACTATTTTTTAAATAAAATTAATCTGTCTTAGTGGAAGTCATGTAAAATTTTGCTTCGCTGTAATACTACTTACTATCATTTTTATTTTAGCTTAAAAGTAAAAATGTATCAGTAACTTCTTATCATTGATGTTAACATTTATACATGGCATATCTTGGGAACAGAACCTTCCACTCTTTTTCTCCTGGTTCTAAGGAAAATAGTGAATACAGTACAATCATTGTTATTGTTCACAAAGAACAGTTATACAGAAGTCTGGATAAAACTAGTACTAGAAATAGCAGCCAGAAAAGGCACAAAGGGACAGTGGGTCTATCTGCTCATTATCAATTGTATATATAACAGCAGAATAAGCTAAAATAAATCAGTTACCCAAGGAATTTGATCCATTATATCAACAATAGAGTTTACACACTTCTGTTTTTGCATTAAAACTTTCTGATTATCTACAGCACAAGCTACTCAGGTATATAAAAATGTGCCTCTATTTCCCAGGCAATACGTACGAAATGAAAGGAGCAAACAATAAGTGACTCTGTGGGAGAAATCACTCAGATTACAGCTGTGTAAACAACACCTTTGGTTTAATGACCCACTCTCTGTGCTTCGTTTTTCCCTTGCCTCCTTTGGCAACAGGTTAAGGTCAATGAATGTGTTTCACCTGGTTGTGATTATTCAGCGATGTGATCTGCCACACAAGCTGTAAAAGCTGGGATACGTGTAACATAGCTACACTCAGAGGTCTAGTTTACTGAGAAACAGTAAACATATAATTTATTTCTATTTATTTTTCACTGTAGCAATACTAAGCTATCTTACTACAACTGTTACTTTTATCATGTACATCTAAATATGAGTGTGTATAAAACAGTGACAGTTATTTAAATAAAAATAGAGATATAATATTTGTGACTCTGTATTTTGTTACTTGCTACAATTTCATTAGGTTCCTAACACCATTAGCAAAGTACAAATTTTCTCCACCATTGACCAAAGGCTTGGGGCACAATTTTTCATCACAAAGCCAACAGGGAACATTTTGAGTCAGGCAGTGCCAACTCTAGCTGGGCTCTCAAAACCAAAGTTGCTGATCTTTCCATACGGGAAAAAAAAAAAAAAAAATTCAGCTGTGCACAATTAACAAACTCAGTAGACCAGGCGGAAGTACAGCCCCCTTCCACACAATTCAGCTGCCAACACTACTTTCACAGCTATATAATTACATGGGCCATAAATTATGCTCAGTAATCACCTTGTTTATAATTTCATTCCCTGTAAATTAGTAGTGTAATGAAATGAGATTTCATAACCACCAGATGCATAGTGAGCTTCTCACCAGAGACTCTGGCAACGGCTAAAAGGCAACCCTTGTCCAAAGAATGAGATTTTGGTGGGCTCTTGTTTGCTGGTGAAACCATTGGCAAGCGATCTGTCCCTCCAAGGTTGGGGCTGCCAGTGACATTCAAGCAGCTCCAGCTCTGAAGCTGAATGATGTACTGCAGCTGTGAGAAGCATGGCATTCTGTTTGAAAGAAAAGCTTTGCCTATGTTAAGTGTATGAACAGCAACTCTCACCTACATTTGCATGTCATGTAATGTGTTCACGTTGAGATGACTCAAGCGTCTATCTTAAAAGTAGTGAAAATAAGTAAAGTTTCCATAAAAAAGGTATATACTTCACTGTCAGCCAGAAGATCATTAATTTTTTCAACATGGTGATGCTGAGCAATGAGAGACAAATATAGCCAAATTTCCTAAGGTGTTTTTTTCCTCTATACAGAGAAATATTTTTGAAAAATCTTTTGTATCATGCTCAGTTACCAGAAAGGAGAAAGAAATAAGACTGGAAATAACAAAAATGCTGCTCTTCTTTGCTTTAGGGTTTTCACTAGTAACTTGACTTCTGGAACAAAATTCTCCATTACTTCATAATAAAACAATGACAAATTATAGTTTTTAGAATCAATAGCATACAACTAGGAATTATACATTTTTGAGAAAAAGAAGAACAAATGAACAGTTGATAATTTCTGTCTCACATTCCACAGCCCAGACAAGTTATTTGCAAGAGATTTATTATAACTTGAGCCATTACTGCAACAGGAATTGTGCTGCAAGGAAAAATACAAATTATCTGTCACTGCTTCTAACAGAGCTGGGAGGGGGAAAATGCATGAATCTAGAAGCTTTAATTACCTGCAGAAATGTGAGTTGGTTATGCAGCGCCTATTTTAATTACCATCTGATTAAAATTAATCTTAGCTAGGAAAGGAGAAAGTGAAATAAGGAAACTGCAGTCTGAAGGTTAATGTTCCAAATGTCACCAAATGCAGACGAGTAAAGAAAAGAAGATTGGGATGAAGGGCACGTACGGTGAGTGACTATCTACAAAGTAAAATATGTTTTTAAATTTTGTTGTGTCGACATGCTTTCATTTTTTCTGAACTTCTGGAAAAGTTGCATTCATCATTTTTCTATCAGAGGCATCTAGATATGGCAACACTTTCCTTAAGTAGAAGCATTCCAGGTGAAATGAAATTACTCCAATTGTTCCTGGGACTTTGACCCCAGTTCTCTGTGGCTGTTTCTTTCAAGGGTAAATCTAGAATATAGTTGAACATCATATCGTTCATTTTTTAATCATCCCAGTATTTATAGCTAATTTTTCGGAGCAAAAGAACACTAAGAAGATCCTTATCATGTTCTCAAAATTGACCATTAGTAACTTCTTTGAAAGTCATGACAAATGCCCCAAAAGCTCACGTTTCTGTGTAGTGGTGTGTATGTGTGTGCATGCATGCTTATTCATACCACCTGCCTTGATGGCACGCATCAGCAAACCTGGGAATATTACCAACATGTTAAATAGTACCTTGTCAACATTGAGACCTTAAAAACTATCTTTTACACACACAGGTAATTTACAACTGCCTTGCCATCAATAAGATTTAAACTTTGAGTTGGTTTTACACTGAAAATGATGGACTTATACTCAAACAACTGTCCTCAGTCACCAGTTTAAATATTTGAATGTTTAGTTGGCACATCATAATTGCACATATTTATAGGGTATGGTGTGATATTTCAAAGAGTGTATACCTAATGAAATCACAGTTATAAACATATTCATCATGTTACAAATTTACAGTTCTTCCTGGTGATAACATTCAAAGTACTTCTAGTTATCTTGAAATATACAATACATTGCTACTAGGTGTAATAACCTTTCTGTGTTTAATAGAACACAAGAACTTATTTTTCCTGTCTAACTATAACTTTTTTACCCATTAACCAACCTCTCCCCTATCTCCATTCCCCTTACCCTCCCCAGCCTCTGGTAGCCACTATTCTACCCTCTACTTTGATAAGATAAACTTTTCTGGATTCTGCATATAAGTGAGATCATGCAGTGTTGGTCTTTCTGTGTCTGGCTTATTTTACTTAACATAAAGTCCTCCAGGTACATCCATGTTGCCACAAACATAAATATTTCATTCTGTCTTATAGCTGAATAGTATTTTTGTGTGTGTGTGTGTGTGTGTGTGTTTATATACACTTATGCCTGTGTAGAGATATATACTATATATTATATGATTGTGATGTATATGCATATATATCACAATTTCTTTATCCATTCATCTGTAGATGGGCACTTTGGTTGATTCTGTATCTTGCCTATTGCAAATAGTGCTGCAATAAAAATGGGACTGCAGTTATCTCCTGGATATACTGAATTCATTTCCTTTGAATGAATCCCAGTAGTGGGATTGCTGGATCATATGGCACTTCTATTTTAATTTTTTAAAGAACCCTAATGCTCTTTTCCATAATTTCTATACTAATTTACAATCCCACCAGGATCATATAAGAGTTCTCTTTTCTCCATATCCTCACCAGTACTTGTTATTTTTTGTCTTTTTAATAGTAGCCATTCTAACTGGGATAAGGTGGTATTTCTTGGTTTTGATTTGCATTTCCCCTATGATTAATGATGTTAAAAGCATTTTTCACATATATGATGGCCATTTGTATGTCTTCCATCGACATGTGTCTTTTTAGTTCTTTTGCCTATTTTAAAAATTGTTTTTTTCTTTGCTATTGAGTTCCCTATATATTCTAGATATTTTCAGATGCATAGCTTGCAAATATTTTCTCCAGTTCTATAGGTTGTCTTTTCACTCTATTTATTGTTTCCTTTGCTGTGCAGAGGCTTTTTAAATGTAATTCATTTGTCTATTTTTGCTTTTGTTGCCTGTGCTTTTGAGGACTTAACACACACACACACACACAAAAACCTTGCTCAGTCCAATTTGGTGAAGTGTTTCCTCTATATTGTCTTCTAGTAGTCTCATAGTTTCAGGTCTTACATTTAAGCCTTTAATTTATTTACAGTTGATTGTCATGTATAGTGAGAGATGTGGGTCTAGTTTGATTCTTCTGCACATGGACGTCCAGTTTTCTCAGTAGCATTTATTGAAGAGACTTTCTTTTCTCCAATGTGCGTTCTTGGCACCTTTGTGGAAAACAAGCTGCCTATAAACCCATGAATTTATTTCTCTGTTCTCTATTCTGTTCCACTGGGTCTATGTGTCTGTCTTTATGCCAATATCATGCTGTTTTGGTTACTATAGTTTTATAGTATGTTTTGAAGTTAGGTAATGTGATGCCTCCAGCTGTGTTCATTATTCTCAAGATTGCTTTGGCTATTTGGAATATTTTGCACTTCCATAAAAATTTTAAGATTTTTTTATTTTTGAGAATAATTCCACTGGCATTTTGATAGCTATTGCCTTGAATCTGTAGGTCATATTTGTTAATATAGACATTTTGACAATATTAATTCTGTAAGAAACTACTATAAAGTACATGCCCACAAATTGGAAAACCTAGAAGAAATAAATACCTGTACACATACAACTTATTATGATTGAATTACGAAGAAATATAAAACCTCAACAAACCAATAATGAGTACATAGAGAAGCAGTAATCAAAAATCTTCCATCAAGGAAAAGTCCAGGACCTGATGGCTTCACTGCTGACTTCTACCATACAGTTAAGAACTAAAATCAATTCTAACCAAACTGTTCCATAAAATGTAATAAAAGTGAACACTTCCCAACTCACTCTACAAGGCTAGCATTAACTGATACCAAAACTAGACAAACATACAACAAAAAGAGAAAACTACAGACCAGTATATGTGGTGAACATAGATGTAAACATTCTCAATAAAATAATCACAATCAAATTCACTTGTTCTTCTGACAGGGAGAATGGTGATAATAATGCTAATTATTCCCAATTATTATTATTGCTAAATATTAAGATTTAAATACTTATTTTTATAATTAATAAAATTAAAATAAAAAGTAAATTTAAACTCTAGATGTATATATCACTAATGGTAAACACAGTGTCCCAAATAAAGGCCATCTACCTACGGTGAATAAGGAATGACACAGCAAGAGATGGCATGGACCTCATTTTATTCCCTGTTGCACTAGCTTGGAAGGAAACAGGAATGGATGGCTCCATAAACATTAATGCTGGAATCATATTAAAACAGGAAAACCGCACAAATCAAAGCTCTTCCATCCCCATTGCCTGCAATACCTTATATGAATCCAACAAGGCAGTATGAAGTTTAAAAATGAGTGAGCAATGAAAAAAATTCACTGGCTATACTTCACTGCCCCACACCGCCACTAAAAGTTGGTAGAAAATCAGAGTACAGGGTATAAAATAGAACCTATAGCCTCCAGTCATCAACTTGATGCTATTAAGAATCTAGGTCGGGCGCTGTGGCTCACACCTGTAATCTCAGCACTTCGGGAGGCAGAGACGGGCAGATCACCTGATGTCAGGAGTTCAAAACCAGCCTGGCCAACATGGCGAAATTTCGTCTCTACTAAAAATGTAAAAATTAGTCCAGTGTGGGGGCACACGCCTGTAATCCCAGCTACTTGGGAGGCTGAGGCAGGAGAATCACTTGAACCCAGGAGGCAGAGGTTGCAGTGAGCCGAGATTGTGCCACTGCACTCTAGCCTTGGAGCGAGACTCAGTCTCAAAAAAAAAAAAAAAAAAACAACAACAAAAACAAAAACAAAAAGAAAGAGAGGGAGAGAGAGAAAGAGAAGAATAAGAATCTAAACATAAACATAGAGCTCATCTAAAAATAATACGCTCACAAAATACTTGGTCAAGGGTAAGGTTCAGGTTCAGATGATGCTGCCAATTAACAAAAAGTGTAGAAAGACAGGACAGGGCAGTAATACAAAAATAATAATGGAGAGAAATGAAGACAAATTACGAAGCAAAACAGAAAGAAATGGAAAAAAAAAAAAAGGAAGAATCGGTTTTGGAAAAATAAATTATTCCAAAAAATAGAAGAAATGTTTTTTCCACAATAACTTTGGACTTTTCTATGAATTAAGGAAAATATAAAATATATGGAATCAAATTAAAAATGGAATGTTAAGGTAACAATAGGATGATAAGTGATATAATACTAAGAAAGCAAGCTATCAGGGTAAATTATTTCATGGCAAATTAAATTAGAAATAGAACAGATAGCATACAGTAGAAGGTAACATAAGTGACACAGATAACAAGCATTAAAAATGAGACATGGCCGGGCGCGGTGGCTCACACTTGTAATCCCAGCACTTTGGGAGGCCAAGGCGGGCGGATCAGGAGGTCAGGAGATCGAGACCACAGTGAAACCCCGTCTCTACTAAAAATACAAAAAAAAAATTAGCCGGGCGTGGTGGCGGGCGCGGTGGCGGGCGCCTGTAGTCCCAGCTACTCCGAGAGGCTGAGGCAGGAGAATGGCGTGAACCCGAGAGGCGGAGCTTGCAGTGAGCCGAGATCGCGCCACTGCACTCCAGCCTGGGCAACAGAGCGAGACTCTGTCTCAAAAAAATATATATATATATACATGATTCTAACATGTGAAAACTGCATGATTCAGGAATCGCTAGCTTATAAATTACCAATTTATAATCAGAAATTAAATTACTATTATAGGTTATAAGTAGAATACTTTACAAAAGAATGAAGCTAATATATATATCACGAGCCATGGAACAACCCATAATAAAATATCGGTCTCATATTCTCTCTTTAAGAATACTTAAAACATCATTCTAGTCTGAGAGTCTCACTGATTTTCTTAGTTTCGTGCAGAGACATATGTTATCTTTAAAATTTAGTTTTCTAAAAGCAAAATGAGGCGGTTAAATTAGATGATGCTTAAATTTCTCTTACCTCTGATTTTTTATAATGTCATTGCATCAAATGAGAGACACAGAGTAAGAGCCAGGATATCTGTAGCATATTACAGAAATATTAATTGGCAGTTAGGTTGGGAAACTTACTCTCACCAGCCGCAAACTAGTATTTTCCTCTTTTGGAATTCCTAAGTCATAGCCAAGAGTATGCAAAGTCTAATCACTAAAGATTTTAAACTTGATATCTTCAAAGTTTCTTTTCATTTCTAAAAGAAGGGTGGGAGGAAATGATATTTATGAAGTTAGTTTATTTAGGTCATTTTCATATCATCAAAAAAATATTTCTTATCCACATAAATATTGAACAATAGGAGAAATTATAAATATTATAGTATATCAAATTCTTTCAAAATTATATTGCTGGTTAACACTAAGTCACCAGCTATTTATTGCTCCCTTCTAGAACTTGAAAATATCAGTTTAAAAGATAATCATGAAGAATAAGTGGCAACTTGTGAAAATAATGAAGTAATGTTAGTAAAATAAAAGGAGAATGAAAATATATATCTCTGCTGTCATTTAAATGATTTAACTATTATATATGTAAACAGATAAAGATTGGAAAGAAACTTGGAAAACTGAAAAATATTTATATCTTATGACAGTGGATTTTGAACTACATTTTTTATTTGTAAACAAATATTTGTTTAATTTCTGCTTAGGAACACTACTGTCTGGGGCAATAGTGATACAAAAATGAATAATAAGACAAATTCTAATAATGTTTTAGCAGTACAGTAGGTATGAAATAAACAATATTTTGTCAAATGATTAAGTATAATAGTACAGATATGTAAAACATGCTTTAGAATATTAAAGTGGTTAAAATTTGGGATTTTTGCTTGTTGGTTTGTTTTACTCCCTACGCTTAAATGCCATCTCCACCATTCACTCACTCTATTACCTTGGGAATTGTGTAGATGTGTTCCAGGGGCAGGAGGAAGATTTTATGGAATCATTATGGCATTGATAATTTTAAATGCCTTTACACAAAGATATGCTATAAAGCATAGCTTGTTTGGAAAATGATAGGGAGCGCATTGTGTTAGAAGCTTAGGTTGCACTCAGAGAAATAACAAAAAGTAAAAACAGTGAACTTATTGAGGCTACAGGGTAAAGCCTCTACTCTAAATACAAAACTAGGATTTTGTTCTTTACTGAGTAAGCAGTGAAGAATCATTAAAAGTGTTAAACGGAGGTTCACAATCCATACCAGATAACAAAATATTTTAGAATTAAATTCTCTCTGGCTGTAGGTAAGAGGGACAAATCTAAGCTGTTTATTTATACTTTTTCATGAAACACAACCAAAATGACAAGATAAAGCAAAATGTTATGTATCTACAAGAACAAAAACGATGAGTGAAGAGGCAATAATGAACTAAAGAGATTAATTCATTTTTTAATTAAAATTTGATTTGTGATAACTGTAAATTTATACACAGTTATAAGAAATATCACAGAGAGATTCTTTATACAGCATGTCTTTTACCCAGTTTTCCCAAATATTAACACCTTGCAAGACTATAATACAATATCACAACCAAGATATTGACATGGATAGTCAGGGTACAGCACATGTCCATCACCAGAAGTATCTCTCACCTCTCCCTCCTAGTCACAGCCACTACTCTCCCTCCATCCCTACCTTGTTAACACCTGACAACCAGTATTCTGTTCTTCATTCTTTTTTTAACTATATTTTGTCATTTCACAAATTTTGTTTATATGGAATCATACAGAATGTACCGTGGTGGGATTACCCTTTCTTTCACTAAGTACAATTTTCTGGAGAGACACCTAGGTTTTTGTGTTTATCAAAAGTTTGTTCATTTTTATTGATGAGTATTTTTCTATGGTATGACTATTCCACTGTTGGTTTAAACATTCACCTCTAGAAGGATATCTAGTTGTTTGCAGTTATTGGCTACTATAAATAAAGCAGCTATAAGCATTTGTGTACTCTTATGAGTGTGAAACCAAACCTAATTAAATAAATTTATCTGGAAAAAACCTGAGAATGCAATTACTTGGCTTATGATAGTTGCGTGTTTACTTTTTTCTGAGAAACTGCCAAAACTATTCCCTAGAATGACATGATGATGATGTCATAGTTGCAGTTTGTCTACATTTTCACCAACGTTTGATGTTGTCACTATTTTTTAATTTAGTAGTTCTGATAGGTGTGTAGTAATATCCTATGGTGGTTTGAATGTGCATTCCATAATAGCTAATGATATCAAACATCTTTTCATATGATATATATATATATATATATATATCTACCCACACACATATATATACCTATATATATTTACTTTCTGTATATTCTCTAGGGTGAAATGTCTGCTCGTGTATTTTGTCCATATTCAATTCGGATTGTTAGTTTTTCAACAAAGTTTTCAAATGTATGCCTATAGAATTATCTGCAATATTCCCTTATTATTCATTTGTTATTTTTAGGGTCCATATGTAGGAATTCTTTTTTTATTACTGATATTGGTTATATGTATCTTGATATCTTTTGTCATTTTTAGGGTCCATATGTAGGAATTCTTTTTTTATTACTGATATTGGTTATATGTATCTTCATTTCTTTTGTCAATCTTGTCAGTGGTTTGTCAAATTTATTCTCATTTCAAAGAAGCAGCTTTTTATTCCATTAGTTTTTTCCTTTTTTTCCCTTTTCAATTTTATTGAAGTATGACCTTATCTTTCTTATTTCTTTCTGTCTGCTTGCTCTGTGTCTTGTTTGCTCTTCTTTTTCTAGATTTTTCAGGTGGGAGCTTTGATTACTGAGATTTTTCTTTTTTTCTAATATATGCAATGAATGCCATTAATTTCCCTCATTGAACTGCTTTAACTATGTCCCACAAATTTTTATAAGTTGTAGTTTTATTTACTTTGACTTTTTATTTCCCTTAAGACTTTTGATCCATGGATTATTTAGAATTGTGTTGCTTTTTTTCCAAGTGTTGGGAGATTTTCTTGTTACCATTCTATTATTGGTTTCCAATTAGATTAGTGGGTAGGAAGAACAGATTGACAACAAAGGGGCACAAGAAACCTTTTTGAAATGATGGCAATATTCTATCTTTTGATGAGGTAATGATTACACAATTGAATTATTTCTCTAAACTCACAGAATGCTGCACATGCAATGTAAATTACAATGAATATAATTTATAACTTAATGAGTGTAACTTAAAAATAGTGGAATGGCTCAGGTCTATAATCCCAGCACTTTGAGAGGCCAGGTTGGGAGGATTGTTTGAGTCTAGGAGTTTAAGATCAGCCTGGGAAGCATAGGAAGACCTCGTCTCTACTGAAAAAAAAAGAGGTTGGAAATGGAAAATCAAATCTGTAATAGAAAATTGGCATAAATAATAAAGAAATAAAAAGTTAAGACAAGTCAATGAGACGGGTGACAGAAGAAACAAAAAAAAAATAGGAATCAACAGAGTCCAAAACTCACTAAATATTAATTTCAGAAAAAAATGAAAGTGTTAAACAAAGAGAGCTAACTTAAGAAACAAATAATATAAGCATATTTTCCAAAACTGAAAGACCCAAGTTTCTATACTGAAAGATCAACAGCAAGACACACCATAGAGATATTTTAGAACAAACGGAAGAAAGAGACGATCTAAAGTCTTCCATGTGAAAAAAAAAAAGAAAAAGATAAGCAAACAAAGCTTGGAACACATAAATAAATCCCTACAAAAACTGTACTGATCCTCTTAATGGCAGTATGCAAACTCATAATAAATCATGCCTTGGGATCTCTGAAAAAAAAATTGCTGACTTATGATTCTGTATCCAGATAAATTATCAATCAAGGTAAACATTTTCATGATGTAAGACTTGGGGCAAAAGAAAGGTTTCTTTCTGAATATAGAGGTATTTATCCTGCAGGTATTCAGCAAACAAGAACTCTGATAAGTGAGAGATGTAAAGAGAATTTCAAGTACAATTATGAAGAATAATATCATGTTGCACTGAGACTATGTATTTAGCAAGCAACCAACTGAGTTTGCAGCAGAAGAATAAAGAACTCCAGAGGGGAAATGTCAAGGTAAAATATTTTGGAATAATTGCATTAACTGATACATTTCACCATTTAGAAAAGAATATTGGAATTCTATTAGAGAGTTTGGAAAAGTTTTCTTATAGCTACATAGGAAGATGGTGAATAATATGTTACAATTATTTCTTAAACCTACATGGTATCAATATAATATTAATTTTAAAATATTAGTATTAGTTTTTATACATGTGATTATCTTTAATTATCTTCTTTTTCTCAAAACCAGTTTCTTACATGCCCAGAAGACTCATAAACAAACATTTTAAACTGGAAGAGTTTGAGCTGATG
Source organism: Symphalangus syndactylus (assembly GCF_028878055.3). NCBI lineage: Eukaryota > Metazoa > Chordata > Mammalia > Primates > Hylobatidae > Symphalangus > Symphalangus syndactylus. Next base: position 10,317,802 of record NC_072442.2, on the reverse strand, counting down.
TATTCAACTTTTATAACAAGGAGGAGCCTTTAGTTAGTAATTAAGCAATAATAATCAAGGCAGAGTAATGCTTGTCTCAGAAAGTTCATTGTTGTGGGCCATTAATTCTAGCATAGCAATTAATTTTCAAGGAAATGCTCTATGTTTAAAAGGCCATTTCTATAGTTAGAAATTATCAGAAATCATACCAAACTGTTTATTGTCAAAAGTAATCATGCCATTATTAATCCTGTGGTAGTTAAATTTATGTGCAAACTTGAATGGGCAATGGGGTGCCCAGATAGTTGGTCAAGCATTATTCTGGGTGTGTTTTCTGAAGGTGTTTTGGTGGACAAATACTTAAAATAAATAATTCTCTCTCTCTCCCTCTTCTTCCCCCCCCACCCCTCTACACACACATACACACACACAAACCTATATATCTCCTAATAGTTCTGTTTTTCTGGAAAATCCTAATTAATGAAAGTCCCTCTCTTTGTATATGTATAAAGGAAAATATTGATATAAAGTACTCTAAAAAAATCACTAACAATTTCTTAAGCTTATGAACTTCACTCAAGTTTTCTTATAGCTTAAAATCTTTTTAAAATAAAGATGAAACTAATATTTACTCAGAATGAATTATGTGACAGGTGCTTTATGTATATTGTTACAGTTATTACTCAAGACAAATGATAAGATATTATATAAAGCACATTTTAAATATGTGGATAAATGAGGCTCAAAGTGTTCTATCAGCTTTCTCATATACATACATTAAGTGATACCTAAGGGGCTCTGACTCCAGGTTTCCTGGCTTCAAGACCCATGACTTTTCCATGGTACTATTGCAGTCTTTCTGGAGATTCTGTATTAGACTAGCATATGACAAGGCATTCTTGCCAGAAGCTATAAAAAAAAGATGCTTTTTGTAATGGCTAAACAAACACCATACTAATATATATGAAGAATTTAAAGAATCAAACATATTTATAGTTAAGTTAAATAGTAATTAATATGGCAAGAGTATGCATAGATATCTTTTTAGAGGAAATTATTACCATCTGAAATTTTATATATTACAAATATATCAAACTTATAATGCAAATAAATATATTAATATGCTTCGTGAGAAGCAATTTCTAGCCATGGAAATAAAATATGAAAACAGGTATAATTCTCTCCAGGGAAAGGTATTACAGATTAATTTTGCAAGCTTGAACATTTTTATGTATTTCTCATTTTTGTAAAGGGTATATATTATTACAATTACACAACAAGTAACTAGAAAATGGTTTAAAATTAAATATGTGTAAACCTCACCTTAAACAAATGTTTGCATCAGAAGCCTAAGGAGAAACCATAATATCTGTTAATAGATGAACATATTGCATAGCTCCCCCTTAGGAAACATACTAATTAATCAAATATTAATTAATTTGCAGAGAGACAGAAATAAAAGGTTAGAAATTACCACTACAGGTCAGGGATACAATAACATTCCTGAAGGATATGGGGACATTTAGGTATGATTATGACTGGAGTGATACTGTTAATAAGTATGGGTATTGAACTGAGAATATTAACAAATAAGTAGCCTATATATCTTTAACTTTTAAAAATATTAAAAACTGCCTGTCTTGTTTGTTTTATTTTCTTAGCTTTGTCAAGCTCACTTTCCTTTTGAAACCATACGTGAAAAGCAGTATGTTTTTTGTAGGTGCAAACCGAATTTGCTGGAGGGATATTGGCAGAGACAGAAAGCAAGGTGGAACGGAGCGTTTTTCATGGAAACTAACTGCTTGTTAATTGATTCTCATTTTATTGCTCAGTCATGCATACGTTTCATGAGGGATATTGTTTGAGAAATGAAGAATGCCTTAATACAAAAATTTATTCCATCTAATATTTGTTTTATTTGTACATTATTTCTGTTTTATCTTACATTTTTGTATTTTAAGATATTGCAGTCTAGATGCTAAAAATATGTAAATTATAGTTAATATATAATAAAATTAGATTATTGGAAAAGAAATGGACTTTTAAACAGATTCATCTTACATAGAAAATATAGATGATAGCATTCATCTGCTAGCCTCAATTAAAGGAACATCCCTTTTCCTTGATATTGTATCTCAAAATAATAATCCTCAGGCCATCTTTATGATTATCTACATTCAATAGCTTATAATTTTCTCACTTTTTCAAAATGTTATGGCTTCTTCCCTATATCTCTACCTTAGACACAATATGACCCTTACCATGATGCCAGACTCTCCATCCAGTAACTTGAAAATGTATGAGCTGACCCAGCTTTCAAGTACAGACTTAAACATAATTATAATTATTAACTGTCTTCTATTGCTTAATTCTATCTCATATTGTTACATTTTATTCTCACAATAACTCTGCAAAACATTGTTAATCCTATTTTGTAGATAAGGTATTTGAGTATCAAAGATTAAAGTGGCTTATGCTTAGGTTAATGAATATGCTTTTTAGGTTAAAAACATAATACTTGTCCATGAATTAAATCACAGGCCTGAGCAACGAGGACCTGAGTGTAAAAATTACCATTTAAAAAGTAATACACACAAGCTAGAATTTATAATGTATCAAAATGTGTAAGAATAGTAGATGTGTTGCATTCTAGCTTTAGTATTTATCAGATGTTAAGTTCATTCCTTCCTTCCTATCTGTTATTTTTTTCTTTCCATCTCTTTCTTTTCTTTCCTTTCTTTCCTTTCTTCCTTTCTTCCTCTTTCTTTCTTTTTCTTCTTTCTTCCTTTATCCCTTTTTTTATATCTTTATTTTTTGCCTATATTCCTTCTATCTATGAGCCAATGTTTCCACAATTTCATAATTCTACAAAATACTCTTTTTTAGATGGAGCTAAACTGAATCCTCATCTGTGCCCCACTGTGGCAGCCTGAATACTCTGAATCTTACCTTCTTCTAAAAAGAGTAATAGTTTAGAGATGACCACAAATTAGCAACTTCCTCAGGACTTTGATGAATATTAGTGGGAAAGCCACTCTACTTTTCCTGAGAGTTTAAGCCATAGAAAAAAATATATAAGCAAGGAGCTACTGATGGAAATCACTCTCACCACTTAGACAAAAAAATACTCCCGGGAAATGAAACTAATTCTGCGAAAAGCAAACTGCATTGATGAAATTGACAGAGCCTTGATCCTGCTATGCCTGAGGAAAATCTGTCTCAGGATCTTTCAATTACAAAGCTCAAGGAAGTTCTACTTTACTTAAGCTACATTGAGTTGATTTCTGTAAATTGCCATTTAAAGTCTCCTGCTTAATTGAACAATTAGTATCTGGAAATCATATGTCTCCAATAATAGATCAAGAAATGAAAGTGGCTAAATTGAGAAGGAATAGCGCAGTGAGTCCTTTGTCCAGATTAAGAAGGTATTATTGTACTTGAGGAGAAGCAGATGGTTAAACCGTCACCTGCTATTTTTGTGAAATCAGATCATGTGTCCACCGAAACTGAAGAGTTAAGGTTTGGTAAAATGTTTCAGAACGTGGGTGTCTTTCTGTAATATCTTTTTATAAATACTACCAAAAGCAGAGAAAGTTACAGTCTAAGGTAATCTGTTGGGAAGCAAAGAGGTAAACACACTGTGAGATGCTATGAAGATTCCTTCAATCTGCAGTTAACATTGAGCAAGTGATAAAATCTTGCAGACTGTTGGATTATAAAACAACTAAACAAAAACAACAAACTCTGTTTCCAAGCTAAAGTAAGTTAAAAAATGAAATTTAGGAAACAGAAGACAATATAAGAAAGAAACCCAGGGATTTTCAGAAATCCTCTTGCTAGATACATCTTGCTATTTAAAGTTAACTATTATCCAACTGTAAAGGGCAACTCTATTTGATATAGCCCTGGTTTAAGGAGCACATGAGGCCTGCTATATTGGGCAATATATACCCAAGCCTGTTGTTTCAAAAGCAGATACCAAAATGGACCAGTTAAGTTTTAAATTCTGGCAATCCTGGGCTGAGCACTGTAGCCCACTGCAAAGCAACATAAATCGAAATAGAAAAATCTATTTTCAAATACTGTTGTCATTATATTTGGGGCAGTACTTTTTGATTTAATTATTGGCCCACGTATTAGTTCTCCAGAGAAGCAGACCAACTGGTGTGTGTAGATATATATATCTCTCACATATATCATAATAAATCTCACTATATATATATATCTCTCTCATATATTTATATGAGATACACATATATATTTATATGATATACATATATATGAGAGAGATGTATATATAGTGAGATTTATTATGATATATGAGAGAGATATATAAAAGCAGATTTATTATGGGAGTTGGTTCACACAGTTACAGAGGCCAGAAGGTCCTATAATATGTTTTCTATGAACCATAAAAGCCAGTGATGTACTTCAGGCTGATTCAAAGTCTTGAGAACCAAGAGAGCTGATGGTCTTCATCATGGGCACAGGGTGGAGTAAGTGGGGTTTGTGTTGGTATTCCACCTGCACCACCAGAAGCCCCTGGTCCGCAGGTCTCAGAAGGTGATCCCTAAACCAGGGCAGGGCTTCATGCACAAGCTCAAGGCTATGGCTGCTGCTTCCTCCTGACATCCTTGAAAAAAGCCCCAGCAGAGTGAGATGTTGCAGCTCAAGCTTCACTAAACTTCTGCCTAAGGAATCCTCCCTAAATAATTCCATAAAGCCAGTGTCACCCTAATAGCAAAACCAGGGAAGGACATAACAAAAAAAGAAAACTACAGACACAAAAATCCTCAACAAAATACTAGCGAACCAACTCCAACAACATATCCAACAGATAATCCACCATGACCAAGTGGATTTCATACTAGGGATGCAGAGACGGTTTAACATATATGTAAGTCAATTAATTGATACATCACACAAACAGAATTAAAACCAAAATTCACACGATCATCTCAATAGATGCAGAAAAAGCATTTGACAAAATCCAGCATCACATTATGATTATAACTCTCAGCAAAATCAGCAAAGACAGGTCATATCGTAAGGTAATAAAGGTCATCTGTGACAAACTCACAGCCAACGTTAAACTGAATGGGAAAAAGTTGAAAGCATTCCCCATAAGAACTCGAACAAGACACAGATGCCCCACTTTCACCACTTCTATTCAACATAGTACTGGAAGTCCTAGCCAAAGCAATCAGACAAGAGAAAGAAATAAAGGGCATCCATATCAGGAAAGAGGAAGTCAAACTGTTACTGTTCGCTGATGATATGATTGTATACCTAGAAAACCCTAAAGACTCATCCAAAAAGCACCTAGAACTGGTAAATGAATTCAGAAGAGTTTTAGGATGCAAAATTCATGTACACAAACCAGTAGCTCTACTACACACCACCAACAACAAAGCTAAGCATCAAATCAAGTACTCAACCCCTTTTCACAATAGCTGCAAAAAATTAAACAAAAAAAAAAAAACAACTTGAAATATGCTTAACAAAGGACATGAAAGACCTCTATGCTGAGAATTAGAAAACACTGCTGAAAGAAATCCTAGACGGGGCCGGGCACGGTGGCTCATGCCTGTGACCCCAGCACTTTGGGAGGCCAAGGTGGGTGGATCACTAGGTCAGGAGATAGAGACCATCCTGGTGAGCACAGTGAAACCCCATCTCTACTAAAAATACAAAAAATTAGCTGGGCGTGGTGGTGGGCACCTGTAGTCCCAGCTACTTGGGAGGCTGAGGCAGGAGAATGGCGTGAACCCAGGAGGCAGAGCTTTCAGTGAGCTGAGATTGCACCACTGCACTCCAACCTGGGTGACAGAGTGAGACTCCATCTAAAAAAAAAAAACAAAACAATAACAATGAAGAAGGAAATCATAGACAACACAAACAAAGGGAAACACATTCCACAGGATCACTAGAATCAATATTGTGAAAATGACCACTTGCAATTACCATTAAAATGCCACTACCATTCTTTATAGAGCCAGAAAAAAAATTCTAAAATTCATATGGAACCAAAAAATAGCTCACATAGCCAAAGAAAGACTACGCAAAAGGAACAAATCTGGAGGCATCACATTACCTGACTTCAAACTATACTATAAGGCCATAGTCACTAGAACAGCCTGGTACTAGTATAAAAATAGGTACAGAGACCAACGGAACAGAATAGAGAACTCAGAAACAAACCCAAATACTTAGAGCCAACTGATCTTCAACAAAGCAAACAAAGACATAAAGTGGGGAAAGGACACCTTTTTCAATAAATGGTGCCAGGATAATTGGTGAGACACATGTAGGACAGTGAAACCAGATTCTCATTTCTCATCTTATACAAAATCAACTCAACCCCATCAAAAAGTGGGCAAAGGATATGAACAGACACTTCTCAAAAGAAGACATTTATGCAGCCAAAAAAACAAATGAAAAAATGCTCATCATCACTGGCCATCAGAGAAATGCAAATCAAAACCACAATGAGATACCATCTCACACCAGTTAGAATGGCCATCATTAAAAAGTCAGGAAACAACAGGTGCTGGAGAGGATGTGGAGAAATAGGAACACTTTTACACTGTTGGTGGGACTGTAAACTAGTTCAACCATTGTGGAAGTCAGTGTGGCGATTCCTCAGGGATCTAGAACTAGAAATACCATTTGACCCAGCCATCCCATTACTGGGTATATAACCAAAAGATTATAAATCATGCTGCTATAAAGACACATGCACACGTATGTTTATTGCAGCACTATTCACAAGAGCAAAGACTTGGAACCAACCCAAATGTCCAACAACGATAGACTGGATTAAGAAAATGTGGCACATATACACCATGGAATACTATGCAGCCATAAAAAATGATGAGTTCATGTCCTTTGTAGGGACATGGATGAAACTGGAAATCATCATTCTCAGTAAACTATCACAAGGACAAAAAACCAAACACCACATGTTCTCACTCATAGGTGGGAATTGAACAATGAGAACACATGGACACAGGAAGGGGAACATCACACTCTGGGGACTCCTGTGGGGTGGGCGGGGGGGGAGGGATAGCATTAGGAGATATACCTAATGCTAAATGACGAGTTAATGGGTGCAGCACACCAACATGGCACATGTATACATATGTAACAAACCTGCACATTGTGCACATGTACCCTAAAACTTAAAGTATAATAATAATAAAATTTTAAAAAAAAAGATGAATCAAGGACTTAAATCTAAGACCTGAAACTATAAAATTCTAGAAGATAACACTGGAAAAACCCTTCTAGACATTGGCTTAGGCAAGGATTTCATGACCAAGAACCCAAAAGCAAATGCAATAAAAATAAAGATAAATAGCTGGGACTTAATTAAACTAAACAGCTTTTGCACGGCAAATGGAATAGTTAGCAGAGTAAACAGAGAACCCACAGAGTGGGAGAAAATCTTCACAATCTATACATCTGACAAAGGACTAATATCAAAAACCTACAACAAACTCAAACAAATTAGCAAGGAAAAAACAAACAATCCCATCAAAAAGTGGGCTAAGGACATGCATAGACAATTCTCAAAAGAAGATATACAAATGGCCTACAAACATGAAAAAATGCTCAGCATCACTAATGATCAGGGAAATGCAAACCAAAACCACAGTGAAATATCACCTTACTCCTGCAAGAATGGCCGTAATTAAAACATTAAAAAAAAAAAAATAGATGCTGGAATGGATGCGGTGAAAAGGGAGCACTTCTATACTGCGGGTGGGAATGTAAACTAGTACAACCACTATGGAAAACAGTGTGGAGATTCCATAAAGAACTAAAAGTAGAACTAACATTTGATCCAGCAATTTCAATACTGGGTATCTACCCAGAGGAAAAGAAGTCATTATACAAAAAGGATACTTGCTCACCTATATTTATAGCAGCACAACTCGCAATTGCAAAAATGTGGAACCAACCCAAATGCCCATCAATCAAGGAGTGGATAAAGTGAATGTAGTACAATGGAATACTATTCAGCAATAAAAAAGGATGAAATAATGGTATTCACAGCAACCTGGATGGAACTGGAGACCATTATTTTAGGTAAAGTAATTCAGGAATGGATACCAAACATGACATGTTCTCACTCATACGTGAGAGCTGACCTATGAGGATGCAAAGACATAACAGTGATCCATTGAACTCTGGGGACTCAGGGGAAAGGGTGGGGGATAGTGAGGGAAAAGAGACTACACATTGCGTACAGTGTACACTGCTCAGGTGATGGGTGCACCAAAATCTCAGAAATCACCACTAAGGAATTTCTTCATGTAACCAAACACCACCTGTTCCCCAAAACCTGTTGAAATAATAATGGAAAAAAATAAAAATTTTAAAAATTAAAAATAAATAGAAATAAAAATAAAAGTTGAAAACAGGATGGTTTAATTTGTTTTGTTGTGATATTTAAAACATTTTAGCTACAGAAAAAATATGCTTTGGATTTTGACATGTGTACTTAAGACACAAGCATAGATAAAAAAATATTACATTTCTTAGACGAAGCAATTGCTTTTTATATGGTAAAATGACCCAAATCATCACAATCAGAATATGAGCTTTTTTTTCCATAGCTAAAAAGGAAAGATGTCTTTTTCCTTTCAGTCTATATGCTAGAAGACCTGATCTAATATTTAAGGATTTAGACATAGCCATATCTAAAACTGGATCTACAACAATTACTCTTTTAATTAACTCAATACACTCTTTTTTTCCCATCAATCATTTGACTTAAATGCTGATCATTTATACCAGTAAATATATATCAAATATACTTAATATATTTAATACTAAATATACTTAAAATAGCCAGAAAAGCAGATTTCCTTGATGCTCAGAATGAGGTCCACAAGGCTAAGATGGCATTCTAAATTAAATGTAAATAAAGAATGGTTTTTTAAAAACATCATACTTTGTTCCACTTTACTGATATGAAGAATGTAGTAAGAAAATACTTGACAGCTTACTCTCACTCATATTTACTTACTACTTGTCAAACTACAACCTGAGTCACAGAGTTCACTCTTCTGTGCAAAATGACATCCAATTAAAATTTTCCTACGTTTATTAAATAGCAACTGCTTAGATATAAAATAAATACACTGCCACTGGGATTGGAGTAAAGAATAATCTACTTTAGTCTAGCAAAATTCTGTTCACTTTCCTATATAGTGTGACCTCATACTACCATGCTTTGAGATAAAATGAATATGGAAATATGTGATGAGCTTCTGTCCTCTACAGAGGATTCACCCCAGTCATCTAATTAGCCTTTAATAATGTGAACTCACATTTTATGAAACTGATTTCTGAACTCATATACTCTTGTGGTGGGTTTTACTAGGTTTTAATGCCCCTAATAATTACCTAAAATTAGGAAGATGAATTGAATAAAAAAAAGTAATACTTGTTTTGGTAATAATAATTATACTGTACAAAGTTTAAAGAGCTCACATTGTGCTACATTCTTTTGGTCATCCAAAGTGACAGCCAAGGAGTATTGGCATGCCACAGGACTCTCACTGAAGCTGTCTTTCTGATCCCAGTTTTGTAAGGTAAAGCTCTTTTAAAACTAGAATAAAACCATAAGCTCCAAAGTACCATATTAGAAGGTAATCCTTTTTTCTGTTATTGTATCTACAGAGCTCATTTAACCCCCATTATAATTTGGGATCTACTATGTGCACGATGATAGTGATAATGTTACCAACAAAGCTGGTTCCCCCAAAGATGAGGTCTTTCCCTGTTCAGTGTCATGAAGCCAACACATGAAACTGAAAGTGAGTGTCAAACAGTGCAAGCTTTATTTGATTGCCATGTAATTGAAAATGGGAGAATGGCTCACAAATCAACTTCTCAACAAATGAAAAATGAGAGGATTAAAATATAGAGTGCCTCTAAAGAAAAGGTTGAATATTAAAAGCAAGGCGAGGAATATTCGTGGCTTTTCTGGAAATGGGCAGTAAACTTCCCAGAACCAGAGTGCTGCCCTCCTTTTTGTGTTTTTATGGCTCCTTACAGTCATTATTATGCCAATTGTTAACTGTCCTGGCACTGGTAGGAGTGTCATTTAACACGGAAATTACATTATAATGAAGCCTGAGGTCCCTTGGAAGTCAACAGTTGGCTATCTTGGTTCTAACTAGTCTCAGGTGGCCTAGTTACAAAGGAAACTTTTTATCACAGAGGTCCTGTTTCTTAAAGATAAGCAGAGTTAGGACAGGGTAGAAATTCAGGTATGTCACATAGGCATTACACCTAATAACAACAAAAGAAAAGAAAATGAACTATCCCTATCCTTAACTATCTTACAACTTACGGGAAGACAAGCTAGTAAACAGACAATTACAAGATAAAATATGGAATGCTACAATGAAGATAAGCAGTGAAACAACTGCATTCTAATTAGATACACTACTGTACTGGTCAATTGGCTCTTTGGGGGAATTTTTTAAAAATCTGATTTGTGTAGTGTTTGTTAATTTCCACACTGTAAACATTTCCACCGTGACTGACTTCAAACCACCAGTAATTTGACACCTGTTCACAAGGTTCTTGAATATTTTACTTTGTGAACCAACGCAAATGTGCTCTGCCCCACTACTGAGGGAAGTAACACAGTAATGGTGGCCAAGTAAACTTTCTAGAAGAGTGATATCTAACTGAGGTATGAATAAAGAATAGTAGATAGTGGAGCAAAGAGAGGTACAGAAAGCTTTGTAGGCAGATGCATCAGCACAGACAAATATTTAAAGGTGAGAGAAAACAAATTTGGGAAAACTGCAAGGAATTCATTTTGACTTGCTAATAGTTTTATACATAAAGTAGATAAAAATAAAACTGAAGAAGTATGTTTTAGGTGGAAAATGCTCTTTCTAGCCAAAGTGGGCCACTTGAACACTTCCCGCTTGAAAGACAATGGAAGATCATCACAAAATTTGTGATGGGTGGGGCTGCCACAGAGGTCTTTGATATGCCTTGGAGACATTTTCCCCATTGTCTTGATGATTAACATTCAACTCCCGGTTACTTAGGCAAATTTCTGTAGCAGGCTTGAACTTCTCCTTAGAAAATGGGTTTTTCTTTTCTATTGCATCATCAGGCTGCAAAATTCCCAAACTTTTAATGTCTACTTCCCTTTTAAATATAAGTTCCAATTCCAAATTGTATCTTTGTGAATACATGAAATTGAATGCTTTTAACAGCACCCAAAGCACCTTTTGAATGCTTTGCTGCTTAGAAATTTCTTCCACCAGATACTCTAAATCATCTTTCTCAAGTTCCAAGTTCCACAGGTCTCTAGGGCAGGGCCAAAATGTCACCAGTCTCTCTGCTAAGGCATAACAAGAGTCACCTTTGCTCCACTTCCCAACAAATTTCTCATCTCCCCCTGACACCACCTCAGCCTGAACTTTATTGTCCGTATTACAATCAGCATTTTGGTTAAAACCATTCAACAAGTGTCTGGGAAATTCCAAATGTTCCCACATTTCCTATCATCTTCTGAGCACTCCAAACTGTTCCAACCTCTGCCTGCTACCCAGTTCCAAAGTCACTTCTAAATTTTCAGGTATCTTTACAGCAGCATGCCACTCTACAGGTATGAGTTTACTGTATAAGTCTGTTCTCACATGCTAATAAAGACATACCTGATAGTGGATAATTTATGATGGAAAGAGATTTAATTGACTCACAATTCCACTTGGCCATGGAGGCCTCACAATCATGACAGAAGGCAAAGGAATAGCAAAGTCAGGAACTCCCTTTTATAAAACCATCAGATCTTGTGAAACCTATTTACTGTCATGAGAACAACTCTGGAAAGACCTGCCCCCAGGACATATGGGAGTTATGGGAGCTATAAATCAAGATGAGATTTGGGTGGGGACACAGCCAAACCATATCATTTGGACATTAATTTCTTCTTCTTCCTTGTCCTCCTCCTCCTACTCCTCCTCTTCTTCTTCCCTTCTTCCTTCATCTTTCTTCTATTTTCTTTATAGTTTAATACCTCCACAAGTTATCAAGTTTTATTTTATGGTCTGTGTTTGTATATCTTTGGTGATAAATATTTGCCTAGTAAAGGTTCCAAAGCTTTTCTGTTTTTTTTTTTTTTCTTGGTGTATTATAGTGTTAGCTTTTACATTTTGACCTAATTTTTATTATGGTGCAAGAAAGAACTCAAGTTAACTAAAGTTAATTTTTTCACATGGACACCCAGTTGTTGCTGCACCGTTTGTTGAAAAGACTTTCATTTCTTTATTGAAGTTCATCAGCACTTTTGTTGAAAATCAATTGACTATATATTTTGGGGAGTATTCCTTTATTCTAAATACTTTTTCATAGATAATCCCTCTTTTCACTAATACCTCAAGCAATATAATTTTTTGGTAACTCATGGAATCAGTATTCTAATTTCATTCTTCTTTTTCAAAATTTGCTTTGGCCAGTCTTGGTCATTTGACTTTTTCTATATTTATTTTCCTTTTCTAAAAATTAGTTTGGTCCAAGATAGTTATATATATATTTATGGGGGCACATGTGATGTTTTAATACAAGCGTCCAATGCATAATGATCAAATCAGGGTAATTGAGACATCCATCACCTCAGGCATTTATCATTTATTTCTTTTAGAAGATTCTATTCCCACTTTTTTAGTTATTTTTAAATTTAGTATTAGTTAGTTACCTTACTGTGTTACCAAATACTAGATATTAATCATGCTAACTGTATTTTTGTACTCATTAAGCTGGGAAGAGTTTAAAATAAGTTTTATAAATATCTTCTCAATTTCTTTAAAAAAGACAACTCTGCTAAGATTTTATTTGGAAATATATCAAATCTATTCACAAAAGGTAGAAATAATAAATAAATAAGCTATTGATTAAATCAGTATGAATCTTACAAATATGTTGCTGAGTGAAAGAAGCCAAATTCAAGACAAATTATGCCCTTTGTAGAAAGCTCAAAAATAAGCCAAACTCATGTATAGATGCTAGAAATCAGGAAGATAGTCCCCTTGGAGAGGAAAAGGACTTAGTAATTTGGAGAGCATTAGAGGGAATTTTTACATACAATTACAATTGTACTCATTTATCTGGGTGTTATTTATGCATGTGTGTTCACTTTATAAAAATCTATCAAACTAAACAATTTTCATTTTTTCTACTTTTGTAAATAGATTTCGAAATCATTTTTCAAAGAAATTAAGCATACTTTTAATTTTGTGAGAAAGTGTAGGTATGATTACAAATAATAAATTATATAAAATGTGTGTGGGGGGGTGTGCATGTAGTTCGTCACAGAGGTAGCTGTTAAGAAGAGCTCATGTTAAAAGAGTTATTGAAAACCAATAATCCCTGAAGGCCTTCTAAAAGCTTTGCCTTTCTGACTTTCTGTCTCCATTTTCCCAACTATTTTCTAATTCTTCTCCCTTTCTTGTCCTTTTTCTCATAGGCTGCAACACTAATCTTCTGCCATATTCACCCAGATTTTGACTCTGATCTAGCTGTCATACTCCTCCAAAATGCTAGCTGATAAGGGCTTGTGGTGTCATCCCCCTGAGGGGTATATTCATTTTAACATAAATCATGAAGATCAATGACCCTATGAGACAACTGAATGTGTCAGCAATGTTGAAATTTCAGACCCCATGAACAAAGAGAATGAAGAATTCTTTTGATCAGAAACTCTAGCTGGTTCTTGAATCACATTTGCAAATTTTGTACATAGAATTTGCCTTTCAAGCCAGCTCTAATAAGTGGCCTCACTTTCATTAAGCCATTCAAGTTTCCCTAAACTATCTTCAGTGAAGATTTTTAAAATCTCTTATATTTATCTTCTGTTGTAAGCTTTGCAAAACTTCATGTAAAGGCATTTAACACTGTTCATTATCATAGAGTCTCATGGTTGAAAGGAGAACCTAAAGTTACGTTAACACAACCAATGCATTGTTTGTAGAATCCTTCCACATTGTTATGAAACATTTGCTGTCCCTTTTCTTGGACATCTGTAAGACAGTTACCACCTCCTAGGAAACTACATTCTATTTCAGACGTCTCTAATCATGCATTACTCTGTTCAGTCATCTTAACGCATAAAAATATACCTCTTTTACTTCTTCAAAATGCCTGAGGACATACATGGATCTTCTCACAGCCTTCTTTATGCACCACATCTTATTTCCTTCAAATGCATCACATATTTAATAGTTAGGACTTTGTTCATTAAGCTGGTCTTCCATCATTGATGAGGTTTTACTTTATCAATATTTCCCTTTAGGTTTTATACATAGAAGTTATATAAACCATAATGTACCTTAGTTTACCAGACTTTTTTTTAGGGCTGAAATAAGTATTAACTGGTTGACACTACTTTCTAGGTATCGCTGTAGAGGGAACTGGCTAAAATGCACCTGTCTCTTGAAGACCTGTGAATACTGAGGACATTAGTAAGAATTCCTTATATAAAACCTGGAATGAGAGGAGTTGTATTTAAACCTCGGTTTGCCTATGCATTGTCTAGGCTACCTTTAGCAACTTCTTTGTTTCTCCAAGCCTTAGTTTGTTGATCTAATAAGATTAAAATAGGGTTTGTGTAAGATATTTGTTAAGGTAACATACGTGAAAGTCCCCGGAGAACACCTGACACATAGTTATAGCTCAATAAATATTACCTGACTCCAAAGTACAGGAGAAACCTAACTTAATATTTTGATCATGGTGACCCTTCAACACCTTCCAAAATTATGCCAGATGGCAGCTGCTACCTTCCAATTATAAGACTCGTCATAAATAGAGGGTGTGTTATTCATGCTCTGTCTGATTTCACCACCTGCTAAAGCTAGGCATGAAATGTAGTCTTGAGAAATAGGAATTTTCCCCTTCGGGTGTAGTTTATACTGACTTCCACTCTCTCACCAAGTTCTAGGTTTAAAGACACTATCTTCTCATCAGATCTATGATTTTGGGAAGGCTAACTAAACACTTAAATATACAGTTACCACTAAAGTCTAATAAAAGTAAAATCCACATTAACACTTAGTTAAGCCAATATGATTAGTGCTGTACAATGAACCCTTTATCATTTTGCATACCTTAATACACTTTTATCTTTGAGGCAACTGAGCTCATTAAAAACTGCTGTTTGCTGAACAAATCATAAGAACTTTATGATGCAGAGTGACCAACATCATTAATCTCATCCTAAAGATTTTCGAACACTGAAAACTCCACCAGTGGAGGGTTACTCTAGGGTAAGGCCACTTTTGAAAATAATTTTTATTTAAGTCAAAATTGTGAAGACTTATATGTGAGTCAGTATGATACGAAAAATGCATCCCAAAGGAGCAACTGCCAAAAGCTCAAAATTACGCAACAAACTGTTCCAAGTCTTATTGGTCATATATTGATATTGACATTTTAAAAACCAATATTTTACTATCCAGATACAGAAGAATCAATGTTACAGTTTTTGGAATCTTTAAGCAGATACATTTCCATTTTGGAAGAATGCAAACCTCAGACCTCTGCTTCAATCCCAACTCTAGGCTTATGAGTTATGAAACTTCGGATTTGTGACTTTGACTATGTGACTTTAATGTAATTATCCATCAAAATGTGCATAATAATGCATACATCTTGAACCGATCAGAGACTAGGATTGAGTTAAAAAGACAATTAATATTAAATAGTAAATTATAGCATTAGTTGCTGTTTGCTTATAGAATTAGTATTAATAGACTAAATGTTCTCTAAAGTTGTTCTAAGAGTAAGTTTTCCATTCTGTAAATTTCTTTTATATCAGTCCCCTTTACCAACTGCTATTGTACAATTTGTTCACTTGGTTTAACAGGTACTTTTTTTTCCCATCCCAAGGAAAAAGGAGAGACCAGAGGAGAGTGACTGTTAGTCATCTGCACCTGAATAGCAATTAGTAGATTAGATTATTTACTCCTGAGAGCCTTCTGATTGTTGAGTAATGAGACAAATGGAAATTAAGACAGAGTATCATTTTAGGATCCAGGCCAGTCTGCACAGATATCACGCATCTTGGGTACAGCCTTATATGTTTAAGCAGGGGAGGCTGTGCTACATCTGAAATCTTCATTCACTCGGAGCTTGACAAGTTAACCTTGGAGAAAACCAACTGATTTCTGTGGTTTTTCAACTTTTGAGGTTGTTCCACTTCCTGACTGCCTGAACAAGCTAAATTATTCCATATTTAATACAGTATATTTTCTTAATTCTGTACCAATTTAGTATAAGGGAATGCTAAAACATCATTACTATTTTTAGATTTTAATTTTGATTGCCTTACAGCAACTTCAGGGTAGCAACTCAATTTATATGCTCTTCAAAATGGGACCAAAAAGTAACTTAAAATAAAAATATACTAGAAATTATATAATCTTGAAATCATTTTCATATTCTATATTTTTTGTTTAAAAGCTCTCTATGCTCAGTTATTTTGATTATTCTCATTTAGCATTTTAGGTATCTGAGACTCAAAGATACAGCCTCTTGTTATATCAAATAATTAGTCTGCAACAGCACTACAATTTCTTTATTGTACTGATTACATATTTATCTTGTTCACTCTATCTTTGTCATTATTCCAGTGAATAAGACAGAAAAGAGACCTACTCTGATGTAGCTCATATACTAGGAAGGAACGACTGATAAACAAATGTAAATTAAAAGTTGTATGAGCTATTAAAAAAGTAAAATAATGTAGTGATTGATAGAGTATTGGTAAACTACTTTTGATGAAAGAGAGAGACCCATAGTATTTAGATTAGCTTTCCTGTGAAAAGGGAACGATGAGGAATATTTGAATATTTCATTAGATGAATAGGAGGTGGCCAGTCATAGTTTTGCCGACAGATTGAGCATTTTGGTAGTTTAATTTGCTTTGGTTCCTGTGCAAGATGAATTGGGCGTCAGAATTAGGCAGGTAGGCTCAGCACAATAGGCCAAGAGATTAGTTTGGGATTGTGAAAGATAAAAAGAAAGGAACCATAGTGTTAGAGTTCTCAAGACAGAAGCACATTCTTATGGACAAGGCTAAGGTGGCAACAATCAGGAGAAAACTGCAACGTGAAGGCAATTTCTTTTCTGTCTCATTTGCTGCAAAAGTAAGAGACAGAGTGGGCACTCAACAAATATTTGTTGACTAAAGTGAAGAAGCCTTAGCACTGTGCTATTTGAAAAAGCAAGTCACTTTATCTTTCTGACCCTTAGGTAAGGCCAAATAGAAAATAATAAAACTACTGTGCATAGTGAAGTGATACGGTGGAAATATAATACATGAAAGTGATGTGAAAATTGTAAGTCTACAAAGGTTCATTTCAGGCACACAGATTCCCAGGCCAAATGACTCCAAGACCATTTTGAGACACCCATGAATGTGGGAACTGAGACTGAATATCCTCTTCATGTTAGAGTCAGAACCACTCTGGGCTCAAGTCTCAGCAATCAGTAGGTATCAATGACTTTTTCTAAGATGAATTAATAATAAGGGTCAGGAAGGGAACCACTGGGTACTGCAGCAGGTTATTAAATTAAATAAGAAAAAACCTTGAAGATAATGGAAGAAATTTACTGGGAATCATACCCTTATATATCACAAAAATTAAAAAATAAAAATGAATTTATCAAATGCAAAAAGATAGCAAGAAGAAAAGACTAACTGGCCTTAAGCCATCAAAGAAAATTAATATTGTAAAAATAAGAAAAGCCAAAGAAACCAAAGAAAATTTTTTTTCTATATTGTCTTTAACCATGTATAATACATCCAAGCAACAGAAAGTAGTGACATAGGATTTATGACCCTCTAAGCCTTTAAAATGTTAAATAAAGGTAAGAGTTTTACAGACACATGAAGAAACACTATTTTTATTGGCATAAAATGTATATTCAGTTCCGTGAGTCAAGGAACTAATTGTCTAAACCTATGTAATTACCATCTCAATTAAGATGTAAAATATCATCATTACTCCATCTAATTCTCATGTGCCTGGTTCCATCAGTTCCTTTACACCCCAAAGGTAACAGAGATTTTTATTTGAAGCATCAGTGTTTAATCTTGCCTTTTCTCAAATTTCATACGAATGGAATTATGTAGTATATCTTTTTACTGCCTGGCTTATTCCTTTCAGCAAATGTTTGAGATTCATCAGCTTGTTATGCATGTTTCACTTGATAAATCTATATTATTGCAATGTAGTAGCCATTGTTTGATTATACCACAGTAGTCTATTCATTTCCTGGTTGATGGACATATTTTCATTGTGGAGTTGACCATTTTCAATGTGGAATTATATGATTAAAGCTGCAAAGTATAGTCTTGTCCTTTTACGGGCATATGTTTTAGCTTCTTTTGGGTAAACACTTGGTAGTGGAATTTCTATGCCAAGATGTGCGTGTATGTTTAACTAATTAAGAAACTGTTAAACTGTTTGGCAAAGTTGTTTTACAGTTTTACACTTCCAATAGCAATAGCTTTATATTTTCCTCACCAGCATTTGGCATCAACAGCATCTTAAAATTGTAAGCATTTCTCCTGTGTATAGTGTTATCTCATCTTTTAAACTTGTATTTCTTTGATGACTAATGACAGTGAACAACTTTTCAAGAGTTTGCCTTTTGTCTATCTTCTATTGTGAAAAGTCTGTTCAAGTCTTTTAACCTTTTTATTGGAATACTAGCCATTGTATTTTTCTATTAAAAGACAATTTATATATTTATATATAAATTATTTCTATATTAATAGATATACTATATAATGCCTATCATATAATAGGCATTATATATCTATTAATAGGTATTATATAATACCTAATATACATATAACAGGTATATATATACGTATAATAGGTATTATATATGGTAAGTTTTACATATATACTAGGTATATATAGATAATAGGTTTTATATATAATAGGTATATATAAGTATCTTATATATGAATATCAGATAAAATTATATGTCAGAGATATCTATTTTAAATATTTTCTGCCTGTGACTTTTATGTTTCATTTACTTAATGAGGTCTTTGTATGTACAGAAGTTTAAATTCTGATAAAGTCTTTTTTCGTACTAAGAAATCTTTTCGTAAGCTGAGGTCACTTTTTTTTCTAAAAGCTTTATGGCTTTATCTTTTAGGTGTGGATCTATGATCCAAATTAAAGTAATTCTGTATATGGCATGAGGTGGGGTTGGGGGTAGTTTTTACAAGGGAGCAGGCAGTTGATCTAGCACCATTTGTTGTAAAGACTTTTTTTTCTCACTGTGTTAACTTGATGCTTAAGGTGGTTACTCTGCAGTACATATAGATGATTATCTATATTTTGTTCAAATTTTAAAATTTTTTTCTTTGTTTATATGCATGTCCGATATATTTTTGTTGGTAAGTGGACACTGTAACTAATACATGATAGTGGTTCTTGATTTCATGAATTCTTGGTTTTGTAATAGTAGAGAGCTAACATACCTGGATTCAAACCACAAGCGATCTTTTCCTTAAGAGGCAGCTGCCAATACGTTTGTTCTGTTCCCATGCCTTCTAGATGGTGCTTTTTTTTTTCTTGGCTCCCTATGAGACTTCTCTTATGCCAAAGATTTGAGCAGAGATGGGGCTCTGCTTCACTGTGGCTCTTTGCTTATGTGAATATCTCCTTAAATTCCAGCTGCTCTGCCAGCCACGTACTCTATTCTCTCATGCCAAGCTGCCGAAACTGAGCACGGCTGAAGAATGTGCTCAGATAAGAAAAGCATCACACTCACGTATCTGGCTCCATATATCCAGTGTGAGTAAGGACTATAATGGAAGTATAGCTAAGTATAAAACACTGGAAATTATGACAATTTAAAGACATACCCTTAAAAAAGAACAGAATAATTTAAAATGTACCCAAGGAATTTCCAGAAATGAAAAAAAAATGGTTAATGACATTAAAATGGATAAATTAGTAGTGGTTCAACTTCCTTTTTCCTCAATAACATCTCAGCATTTTTAGGGAAAGTCTTTTAACATCTGTATATACAATTCTACATTCATAGTATTTTCCTTAGCACTTTAATATTATTATTCGGATAGTCTATTTTCTGTCATGAGAAGGTTTATCTCTGGTCTTTACCTGATTTTCTGCTATGCCTCTGGATTCTCCTTGTACTTGTCTTTTTAAAATTTATTTTATTTTTTTACCTGTCAGCCAGGAGTTTGAGCAGTTTATCCTAAAATTTGAGCCTCACTCCTGAGATAACTGTGCTAGAAAGATTCCCCTTATCTTTTCCCAGCTTTCTCCCATCTCTGAATTTCTGACTTCAAGTATCTGTAGCCAAACAAGCTGCCAGTGTTTCCTCTCATAATGTTTGCAGATTATTGCTATGAGGGTTGGGTCAGTGAGCCACAAAGTCACAGTTCTTACCTCCTTGTAATTGTGGGTTTTGAAACGAAACCCCTCTCTAGATTCTGTCAGCAGTTGAAGCATTTCATCTTTTCAAATAGTTTTTTTTTAATTTTTCTACTTTTTATATTTGTTGTTTGCCAGAATTTTATGTAGAACATTTCCTCTTTCTTATGTCTGTTTTACAAATGTGTATCTCTTGTGTTTCCTGTCAGTTACTAAATAAAATGTGCTAAAATTCATTAGTTTCTCCCTTTAATTCTCTTAGGTGTTGCTTTGTTTATTCTTACAGTATTTTGTTAGGTGTTTATAGTCTCAAAATTGATACGTAATTCTGCTGAAACTGTATTATTTTAGTTATAGTATGAATTATCTTGCTTTGTAATGTGCATATTGCAAATATCAAAATGCATTTTATATAGTTGTCCACACACAACAATTTTTTGTATCCAAATCAATCCATCTGCACTTGGCTTGACCCATCGTCCCCATTTTAGGCCAATTTTCTGAATTCTAATCTTTTTAATTATGTTTCCTGGTCAGTAACCTTCTGTGAGTCAGCTCTCTCTTCCAATCAGCATTCAGCTGATCTGAGATATTTAGTAGTTGTGTGCCTCCAGTTGCTAAAATAATCTGAATACCTGGCAAAAGCATCCACTATGAGGTTTTCAAAGGATACCCTTCAGTAATCCATTCATCCCCTTCTCAGCCAAAATAATGTCCAGCCTCTCTAAGATATGGAATAACTACAACCTTATACAATGTTGGCATCCCCCAAATATCACCAAAATCACATATTGATAAGACAGAAAGGAGATTATTCTTACTAGAGTAAGGGAGAGCACAGAGTTTTAGTAGTATCTCGGGGGAAGGGCAAAATCAAGATATGCATGAGATTTTGAAGTTTAGTTTATAGTGGGTGTTTCAATTTCAGGGCTTTATTAAACTGGGAAAGGATCATAATACAATAGTTTAAGATTGGTGGACACAGCAAGGTGGGGGTTTTGAGAAGTCAAAAGACTCAGAGTATTGGGATATAAACATCAGTTGATGAATTCTTAAGATGAGTTTATAGATTTTTCAGAAAGTACTTGAAATAAATAATCAAGTTGTTTTCAGTTTTGATCTTCCTGAGCAGCAGTTTCCTGGAACAGTAAAGTTAAATTTCCGAAGATGGTTCAAGAGTAAAGTGCTTTTAATGGAGATAGTAAGCTGTATGGGTCCATTTCCCATCTAGACTAATTTAATCTTGCTTTCTATATTTGTACATTTTGATCATGATAATAAGTGTGGCTAATTATTAAACAGCATACTAACACCTCTTCTCTTGTGCCACATACAGCCCCAAAACTGACATCCACTTCCATTTCTCTCTGTTGTCCAAAAAACTTCTTCTGTGTCTTTGGCATGACATTTATTTTCTAGATCTGACATACAAAGTACAAAAAACTGGAGGGGTTTAAATAACAGAAATGTATTTTTTGACAGCTTTGGAAGACAGACATCCAAGATCAAGGCGTCATCAGTGTGGTTGGTTCTTCTGAGACCTCTCCCCTTTGCTTAGAGATGGTGCTCATCTTCCTGTGTCTTCACATAATCTTTCCTGTGTGTCTTGTTCTAATCCTCTCTTCTTATAAAAACACCAGTCAGATTAATTCCTACCTGAAAAATCTTATTGTAGTTATCTCTTTAAAGGCCCTATTTCAGGATGCCATAATACT
The DNA here is from genome assembly GCF_028878055.3 of Symphalangus syndactylus. Taxonomy (NCBI): domain Eukaryota; kingdom Metazoa; phylum Chordata; class Mammalia; order Primates; family Hylobatidae; genus Symphalangus; species Symphalangus syndactylus. The sequence goes on along the minus strand of NC_072442.2, from coordinate 10,295,646 downwards.
CTGAGGTATGGTAGGTTAAAACTTCAACTCTTCTTCAATAAGAATTTTTGGGAGACACAGCTCAGCCCATAATAGGCATCAGTGTTACCACAACCATAAACTCTTACACAACTTCCATGAACAGTACCTTTACCTTCTTGCTGAAAATTAAAACAAACTAGCCCTAAGAACTCTACTTCCCCTGCATTACTCACAAGGGTAGGTTGGTTTGTTCTCCCATATTCTATGTGCTTGCTCAGTGTTTCTCATTCTAATTGGATGTCCTTCTTATTTTACTCCTTGAAAATATTTGTCAACCTTACCTAATGAGATTCAGGAAATATGATTAAGTATAGAGTTTATTTTAATGCAAAGCTTGAAAATTGTCCCCCAGGAAACACAAACTTCAAATGAATAGGATCAGTGTTCTGAAATGGGGAAGTTGTTTCACTTATATAGGCCGTTAAGAGGGCTGCACCATTTTCCATACAAAGTCAGTATATATTTTATACTGATTTGATTGGTTATAGCTTGCTACATTCCAAGGAAGATTGCTCTAACATTCCAGAGGGTTAATGGTCTGAGAGTTTCTAATCTCTGACACCTCCAGACCTTTCCTAATCATTTATGGGGAAAAGCAAAAGTTGTAGCTGTATGCTATGTGACTCAGGCCATGTAGCCATATTTCTCTCTCAACGTTCAAATAATTTAAAGTTCTAGCACCTTTAAGGTTCAATTATTTAATGTCACACAATTTTTTTTTTAAGTTTTCCCACTATTGACTCTCACGTTGGCTAACTTTCCTGGCTACCCTGCCATACTCTCTCACATCCCCATTTGTAGATAGCATCTGTCTTCGGCTCACTAGCTTTACCACTACTCCTCTCAGTGTAATCCGTCTCATCTGTTTGACCTTGGTGGCTACAAAAGCCGTTCACTTCATTTCACTTTATTGACTCACTTTCATTTCTCCTTGTCATTATGAATTAAATTATGACATCAGATTTCTCAAACGTGTCCCTCTGTGATCTTCTTCCTTTACTATTCTCCAATAATTCACGAGAATAAAGGTAAAGAAACCTCCAATCCACTGGACTGACTACATTTTCATTATCAATCAACTACTATGTGTTCTTATTTTCATGTTTACTCTGCCAAATTTCCACTGTTCAGCACTGTGATGTTTCCCTCATAAGCAACTTAGAAATCTTGTCTCTTTCTTTGGACAGCTAAACAAAATTCTAAGCCTGGTTAAAATAAACTATCTGCTTACTTTGTACTTTAAGGGATAAAGATTGCAATGTTATTTGAGAATGCTGGGTGTTGAAGTAAGACTGTGATTCCCTTACATTTCTCTATTTCTGTATGGAATTATGTGCAAAACCTGAGTTAACTAACTCTATGAGCCTTATCTAATGCCATTATTTTACTTTTTAAAAATTTTAAATAGTTTTCATATATTGGTCCTCTGGGCAACCACCCAGTTGAACCATCCATTGATCGGACTCTGTTTTGGGAGCCCCAAATAACATGTAAATAGGGCTGAGTGGAGTAAATAGAAAAATTATCTATTGAGATTTCATAAGCAAGAGTTCTCAAGCAAAATTTTGTCTGAACATGTAAAGATCCAATATTTTTTTTTTTTTTTTTTTTTTTTTTTTGAGACGGAGTCTCGCTCTGTCGCCCAGGCTGGAGTGCAGTGGCGCAATCATGGCTCACTGCAAGCTCCGCCTCCCGGGTTCACGCCATTCTCCTGCCTCAGCCTCTCCGAGTTGCTGGGACTACAGGCTCCCGCCACCACGCCCGGCTAATTTTTTGTATTTTTTAGTAGAGACGGGGTTTCACCATGGTCTCGATCTCCTGACCTCGTGATCCGCCCGCCTCGGCCTCCCAAAGTGCTGGGATTACAAGCGTGAGCCACCGCACCCGGCCAAGATCCAATTTTTTACCAACATATCCATCACTACTCAACTAAAGGTTCATGTCTATGTAGCATAAGCCCTGATATTAATTAGTTCCTTTAGTATATTTGAGAAAATGTTAAATCCATTTTTCATCTGGGGTTACAGTTGATTAATGATATTGAAAGTATTACGGCTTTAACATAAGGCAGACCTTCAATGACTATGACCTGTAACAGCTGGTTACTATTTATAAAATCAAATTTGTGAAGTACATAAAGTTATCTTTTTCTCTCCAAAATAAATTTTGTTTGGAAAAATTTTATAAAGGTAAGAATATTTCCCAAATTATTTACAGAGAAGCATCATAGTTTTATCAATGATATAGCACATATGGAAGTATTTAGGCTTCCTGTTATCTGGAGTGACCAGGGATTGCAGTGTTTCAATTAATCGAGTAATATAATTAATAGAGTTGACAAACATATCCATAGGGATTACCAATTCTTAAAGAATGGCTCTGCCATTAAACAAAAGTCTTTCTGAATGTATACTAAATATAATTTAGCCTTCAGTAGGTGGTTTATTTATCAGTCCTCTGAAGTTTCTGAGGAGAATGAATCTCAATTTGATTTTCATGTGATTCTGACCCATTGTGTCAGAATCTTTTAATTTTTCCCTATTATTGGAAAAATGATGGGAAAAATAAAATATTTTGACAGTATAGACAAGTCTTTCAAGACATTGATCCTAGAAACCATCATATAGAAGAGAAATTTATTTGTACCCAACTGGAAATTGTACATAAGACAGATTTTAAAAGATTTGAATTGTTTTATCCATCATTGTATCCCCAACATCCAAATCAATGGTTCTCAAACTGAATGCAGAAAAAAAAAATTAGATGGGAGTAGTTTTGTTTCAATGTAGAATCAAAGCCCCACTGTAAAACTATTGAAACAGACCTCCTGGGTGCAGGATCTCAGAATTTGTATTCTAAAGAGATTCTGATTTACATGGTTCTCATATTCCACTTTCAGAATAAATTGAACCCTGCTTCTGCTTCTGAAGATTTAATGTGCATATTAATCACCTAAAGATCATATTAAAATACTGGTTCTAGTTTAGAATGGCTGAGGTTGGACCTGAGATTTTGTATTTTTTAAAATATTTCAGGGATGGTCAATGCTGCAAATATGTGGACTGCATTGTGAGTAGCCAGAACCTAGCAACAATCCCTCATTTATCATAGAGCTCAGTAAGTTGGTATTGATTGAAGGAGCATTCATATCACTGTGCCTATACTAGCCTTAAGGTGTTTACGACCTTTTACATTGCACAAATCTCTTATGTATGCTAAATTTTCTTATACAACACTATCTTGCATAAAAGAAATGATCTTATTCTATATTTTTATCATCTATAAACCATCTAGAATAATATCTTAGAAATGAAATACTATTAGTGAATTTCTCCTGAATGAATGCATAAATCAGAAAAGAACTAATCAACAAATCAACTAACCAGAGAGTACAAGCTGAACTGGTTAGTATAGATTTTTGGGAACATACTCCTAAATGATGACTACCAAATATAAATTATGCTCATATTGTCTGTCTCCAACTGCAACAGCACCATCACACTATTATTAATTTTTCTCTGTCAGATTTTACAAAGAAGCTGGTGATCACTCTTTCTACTTCTCATTAGTCTTTTACCCTTCGACACAATTCAACCTAGCAACTGCACACTAAAAAGTGCCTTTGCTGAGGTAACTAATGACCCTCTAAATTCTAAGACTCCTAAAGAATTTTCAACTCTGACCTTAGTACATCTTTTTGCTGCATCTGATATTGTCTTGAAAATCTACTCTTTCTGCTCTTTCATGAGGAAGTGTAGGTTTTCCTCATCTTTTTGCTTCTTCTTTCATCCCACACTCTTCCAGTTTTTACTGAATTTCTTTAGAATTCTTTCTGGACACTTCCATTGGCTAGTTTTCCTCTATTCATCTCTGAAACACTCATAGTATAGAGATATCTCTTATTAATCCTCTACCCTTCTTGTCCCACATACTCTCCCTAAAGAATACTTTGCATTTTAATGTTTTACAGCCTCCTCAAGACACTGATGACTCTGAAATCTCCACCTTCAAATTGTACATATTTTCCAAACTATTGATATTTTATATCAAATTGCATATTATTGAATTTTTGTATTCACTTACTTGCTGACCATCAACATTCAAATATACCACAGGTACCTCAAACTAAATATGCACATTTGGGATGCATTATTTTTTCCCTTCAAGAAATTCATTTTTTTGCCTCCATTAATTCTAATGTCACCATTAGCAGATTTTCCCCAACTAGGACCCAGAGAACAATCCTTTATGTCTTCTTTGTCCTTCACTCTCATCTCCAATTAGTCAAGTCATGTTTATTTATTCTCCTAAGTAGTTACCTAATCCAGTGCTTCTCAACCTTTATTAAGTATCATAATTACACAGGAAGCTTAGAAAAGATGCCTGTCCCTAATTCAGATACATTGGTGTAGAACTGCTGTTAATTGGGCCTGAGTTGTGGAATATTTTCCCATGGATCTCTTTTTATGTGTATCTGATGCAATGTTTCCTACTCTCCCATTGTTTTCTAATAATCATTTCTTATACCTCAATTACTATACTAGCATACTCACTATACCTTGCCTCCTCTTCCATTTGCCTCAATACCTTCTTTCTCACAGCTACCAGTGAGATCTACCTAAAATATTCCTTGAAAAGATATTTAGTTTATATCTTAGTCTGTAAAAGCACAGTAGTTCTCCCTTAGTCATGAGGGATACATTCCAAGAACCCCAGTGGATTTTTGAAAACCACATGTAATACTGAACACTATATATATATACTATGTTTTTCCTATACATAGATAGCTATGATTAAGTTTAATTTATAAATCAGGCACACTAAAAGTTTAATAACACCAACTAGTAATTCATAGAATCACTAAGGACATCAAATATGTGGTCCCTGCCTTCCTCTCCTGCTTGATCGTTGTTGACTGAGATTTTTCATACTCATCAAGGTATTTCTTATTTTTATGCCTTTATTTATTTTCCTTGTTTTTTTCGTTCTTTTCCTTTTTTTTTTTTTTTTTAATTGTTCTCTAACGCCTCCCTGTCAGCATTATTTGGCTTTATAATCTTACCAACGAGTAAAGTTTCAATCAGCCCATCCCCTCTGAAAGGCCTTCCTAGGTAACCTTTCTTCTATACTTGGTAAGGTTTCTTCCATTAGGCCTACTTCTATAATTAAAGTTTCCTCAACATATTGTAAACGTTCATATATGCGTTCATTTCTCCCACCAGAACTACTTGGGACCAGGGATTGAAGACATATTACTTTGTGAATCTCCAGCACCTACAACAGTGCTGTAGCCTCTATAATATGTGAAAGACAGAATGAATTCCTTAGTCAATGAATGCACTGGATTAGACGCCTATAGCTGTCAGTGGATAGGTGAATATGTCCTCTAGGGTTCCCATTCCCCAGACCCTTCACATATTATAAGTTCATTGTTTTAAATCTTATTTCATAGAATATTTTATTATTACATATATTTAGTAATCTATATTATCTTTAAATTTATTAATGATTTATGTAAATATTTAATTTAAATATACCATTTTAATACTTTAACTAAAAAAAAAAACCTACCATTATTATCACCATCAGTGAAATCTATTTCTGAAATTGAGAACAATTCTTGTTAAACGGTTGAGCTTAATATGACTTACACTTTCATCACTTTACTTCAAAGGTCATTGTATAGTGATATAAAACAATTTGCATTTATATATAAAATGGAATTAGACTAGAGGCTCAGGTAAACATTTTCCGGAAATCTCGCAGGCCATTCAAAAGTCAGGAAAAGAATAGGCAACTCTTTGTTCCATTTGACAAATGGAAGGAAGACACATAGGAAGACACTTAGTATTCCTGTCCCATCCATTAAATGATATTACTGATACACAATCATTAGACAATAAAATTTACACAAGGCCCCTAAATTTTCTAATTTTTCCCTTGGCAATGATACGTTTTCTGTCTAAATTATTACATGCCCCTCGCCAACCCACTGTGATCTCCTGCCTTTACTATACTTAGTTCCCCATCTCATTTCATTTCATCCTCATTCTTTCTACATTTGATAAACCTGTGCTAAGTTGTGGCTCATTAATAATGGTCCAGGCTGTAAATGTCAAACTCTACAGAAGGCAAGAGAGGGAGGCAGTTTTATATTGGTAGTAAGAGGGCAGAGGGGGACATGTGGGTGGTGTTTTCTGTTCCACACTTTACAGCATATAGCCACAATTAAGAAAGGTCTGAGCACTATGAAGTCTACTTAAAGCTTTTGAGTTGTACTGATTAGGGGATGGGAATGAATTTGTAAGTTTCAACCCCCGCTTTTGCCAACAACCTAACACAGCATCATCAGCAATTAAGAGTTTTAAATGGCAAATAATTGCAAAGATAAGCATGTGCAGAACAAACAATATGAAAATTATAATCCCATAGTAACCATCTATGATCAAGAAATGGCACATTAAATTCTTGTTGTATTTTTTAGGTGGAGTTAACGCCAGAGCTTGATTTAGCGAAGAGTGCTTCTGAGCTGTATAAGAATAAATAAAGAATGTTGCAAATCTGTGGAATTAATTTTAACGTCTATCTAGAGCTTTGTAGTACAGTTCTTTGGAAGGTTTAACTGTAATTAATACTATTTTCTTGCCGTGACCCATTTTCAACTGAAAGCTAGTCTTTCCTAGGCTTACCTGAGAAATAGAAGCCTAAAAGCTTTCCAAATCTCAGCTAAAACCCTACACATTTCTCAGCAGTGAGATTTAAGAATGCCCTCATTCCGAAAATCCCAAGTTTCATTTCTCTCATGTAATAATTTAATCACTCCTCTTGTAATAAAGACCATTTTAAGCTGTTTTAAGGTGTTCTAGAAGTTCTCTCAGAAGGTTTTTTTGTTGCTGTTGTTTCTGTTTCTCTTTGTGTGATTATGGTAAATCACCCTTACATTCCACCAGAGCCCTTCAATATTTCAAAAATCACTTACTTCTGATTCTTCATCTAAACAAGTGTTCCTAGAAAACTGCATTTCTGTAGACAAAGGGTGCAAAGGGCAGGGAATGATGGAAGAAGGTGTAATAAACCGAACAGTGAATGACAAAAAGTAGAGTGCTCAAACACCTTTATAGCTTTATTCGTGGTAAATAAGATTGAAAAGAATTAAGGTCTCTATCATCTAAAACGCTGTGATAGTCAACAAGATGAGGACTGATTTAAAGATTTAAATGCAAACCATTATTTTTGTTGGTGCTTCAAGAAGAGCTGTTCAAACCATAACACAATCTTTGATAGTTTGATCAATACTAGTTTAAGCAAAGATAAAACTAGCTGCACAAAATGTCGATTTGGTACACAAAGAGGTCAATTCAGAGGCTTCTAAACAATTTTTTTCTGCAACCAAAGTATTTCACTCTGCCACTTCAGGAGAGATCAATGTGCAGACACATGCCATCTGTTTTGCTGAAGCCTCAGCCAAAAGAAAATATACCTACTATAGGGTTTAAACCAAGATGAAATACAACAATCACAAACACTGGCAAGTATTAAATATCAATCACTTGGAAAAATATATTGATTGCATGCCTCCTGTGAACAGGTACCTGACCAAAGCAATCTGGATATGCAAAGGAACTGAAAGACACAGAAACTGGCTTTGGGAAGTGCATAATAGAATGCAAAAGATACAGGAACATGCTGGCTGATGGGAAAATTGGGGAAGTGCATATTTTTAAACAGCCCAACAGATAATGAAATTGTTAGGGGTGCAATAAATGTGCAGTAAATTACAATTAAATTGCATGATAGGCCACTAATCATGTAAACGATCTTGGGCAAATATAGGGTGTGAACAAGCTTTCAAAGAACATGTCACACAGAAATGATTAGATTTTTACATTCAATAAATTTAGTTAGCATAGATTGGTTAAGAAAATACTAAACTTCTACTGGGTATGAGACTTTCTAGATGTACTGAACATATAGAGATGAGTAAGAACTGGTCACTCTCAGGAAGCTCTAGTCTATTCTGGGAGGCGAAAAGAAATGGAGAAAAGATTTCTCAGAGCTCCATTTTGCTCTTCATAAATCAGTAAATATTAGGGAATGCAGGCTGTGAAACACTGATCTACAAATCCTTCAATCTCACAGTTCTCCAAGGGGTGCAAAAATTTCCAAAAACTATTGTTATGATAATAATCATTCATATCTATGTCTCTGCCTTCTAACCCCTCCTTGACTTGTCCCAATAGAAACCAATGTGTAATTTTATTAATTGGAATACTTGAGGAAATGAAACTACATGCTTTTGTCTGTATGCTTTTATTTTTCTCCCTAAGATATACATTTGATAGTCAACTATATGGACACATTTTTAGCTTGAAAGGTAGAGTTTAAAAATTATTTTCAGTGTTCTATGATAAAAGAAATATGGAGAAGGAGCTGTACCTCCTCAAAAATTCCATTTAAAAATATTGTTTGGTAAAAGTAACAAATTCATTATCTTAAATGTTGTTTTAAAAATGTAGAGATATACGTAGAACCAATAGTTTATTCATGAAATTTGATGTTCTTTTTCTTTTTTCAACATTCACAATTAGTTCAATTAAAAAAAAATTCACAGTGGATTTTAGGAGATAGTGGGGTTTCATGTTTTTGTTTTGTCCATAAATATGTTTGTGTTAGCATGTTTAGCTCTGTGAAAATCATTGTCACATTAATTATCCTTAGCATTGTAAGACATGCATTATTGCTTTCACTCTGATAGTGAAGAAAGAGAATTGTGGGGTGTAGTTCTCAAATGGCACATCAAAGTACTGAATTCAGATCCTCTGACTTTTTAAATTCTAAATTGATTCCACCTCCTCATGATTTCCACAGTTTTTCAAAGACGTTTTTGAGAACAAAGGCAAGTAATGAAACAAAACCGCTTTGGGTTCTCATGGGATCAACAGACTACAGAGGTATAAAATATATAATGCCAAGCTAACTGCCTTTGAAATGAATACAATCTACTTAGTTTAGGTGTCTGGTAGGAATTATGTTACCCGAACTAGTTATTTCTATGCCTATCTTAGTCAGAATTATCAGAAATGAGAACTGATTTTTATCAAATAAATTTTATCAAATCTCGTTCACAATTGCCACAAAAAGAATAAAATACCTAAAAATACAGTTAACTGGGGAGATGAAATATTTTTACAATGAAAACTACAACAACACACTGCTCAAAGAAATCAGACTGACATAAGCAAATGGAAAACATACCATCCTTATGGATAGGAAGAATCGACATTGTTAAAATGGCCATACTGCCTAAAGCAATTTACACATTCAGTGTTACTTCTATCATATTACCAATGGCATTCTTCACAGAACTAGAAAAAAACTACTTAAAATTTAAAATTCATATGGAACCAAAAAAGAGTTGAAATAGCCCTAGGCAATCCTAACCAAAAAGAACAAAGCTGGAGGCATCACACTACCCAACTATACTACAGGGTTACAGTAACCAAAACAGCATGGTACTGGTACAAAAACAGATGCATAAACTAATGAAACAGAATAAAGAGCCCAGAAATAAAACTGCACACCTACAACCATCTGACCTTCAACAAAATGACAAACACAAGCAATATTCAATAGATGGTGCAAATATATCTGGCTAGTCATATGCAAGAGATTGAAACTGGATTCCTTCCTTGTACTATATACAAAAGTCAACTCACAATGGATTAAAGACTTAAATGTAAAACACAAAACTTGAAAAGCCCTGGAAGGCAACCTAGGCAATACCATTCTGGGCATAGGCATGGGCAAAAATTTCATGACAAAAATACCAAAACAATCACAACAAAAGCAAACACTGACAAAAGGAATCTAATTAAACTATAGAGCTTCTGTACAGCAAAAATAAACCATCAACAGAGTAAACAGACAACCTATGAGAGAAAATATTTACAAACTATGCATCTGGCAAAGGTCTAATATCCAGCATCTATAAGGAACTCAAACAAATTTATAAGAAAAAAATCATTAAAAAGTGGGAAAAGGATATCAGCAGACAATTTTAAAAGAAGACATACATGCAGCCAACAAGCCTATGAAAAAAAGCTCAACATCACTGATCATTAGAAAAATCCAAATAAAAACCACAATGAGATACTGTCTCACATTAGTCAGAATGGCTATTATTGAAAAGTCAAAAATAACACATGTTCACGAGGTTGAGGAGAAAAGGTAACGCTTATACACTGTTGGTGGAAATATAAATTAGTTCAGCCATTGTAGAAAGCAGTGTGGGTATTTCTCAAAGACCTGAAATCAGAACTACCATTTGACCCAACAATCCCATTACGGGGTATATACCTAAAAGAATATAAATCATTCTGTCATTAAGACACATGCACATATATGTTCATCACAGCACTATTTGGCAAAGCCATGGAATCATCCTAAATGCCCATAAATGCTGGGAGGGATATAGAAAATGTGGTACACATACACCGTGTAATATTATAGTATTCAACCATAAAAGAGAATGAGTGCACGTCCTTTGCAGCAACATGGATGGAGCTAGAGGCCACTATCCATAGCAAACTAAAACAGGAACAGAAAACCAAATCCTGAATGTTTTCACTTATAAGTGGGAGCTAAATTATGAGAACACATGGGCACATAAAGGAGAACAACAGACACTGGGGTCTTCTTGAGGGTGGAGGCTGGGAGGAGGGAGATGATTAAAAAAATAACTATTGAGTATTAGGCCAAGTACCTGGATGATGAAATAATCTATGTAAGAAACACCCCATGACACAAGTTTACCAATATAACAAACCTTCATATGCACTCCTGAACCTAAAATAAAAGTTAAAAAGATGAGTATGAAAAAGTAGGCCCAGGCATGGTGGCTCATGCCTAAAATCCCAGCACTTTGGCAGGTCGAGGCAGGCAGATTGTTTGAGCCCAAGAGTTTGAGACCAGGTTGAGCAACATGGGAAACCCCATCTCTACAAAAAACACAAAAATTAGCTGGGTGTGTTGGCAAGTGGCTATAGTCCTAGCTACCTGGGAGGCTGAGGTGGGAGGATCACTTGAGCCCAGGAAGCTGAGGTTACAGTGAGCAGATACTGTGGCATTGAAATTCAGGCTGGGCAACACAGCGAAACTGTCTCAATAAAACTAAATAAAAATAAAAATAAATCAATAAACCAATAAAAAATAAAAAGGTCTAGAAATGAAATAACATATAGTTTCAATAATCACTTCCCAAATAACGCAAGATACTTTGAACATTTTTAGTTGCTCACTTCCTCCTCCAAACTGCTATTTTGATAAGGCCTTCTTGAGTGTAATTCTCAGATTATTTTACATTTTGCCTGTTTCTTACAAATCACTTTTGACAATTACGCTAATTTTCATGGCTGTCTTACTGATAATTATTTCTACCTGCCTACAGTTTTATTGCTTTTCTATTCATCACACTTATCTCCATGTTAATTTTTCCAAAGTTTTAGAATTATTTTTCCCTAGAGAATATTTCTAAGTTATGCTCTCAGGCAGAGTTCATGGGTGGTAACATTTTGAAGAGTTTCTGTATCAAAACTATATTTCTTCTGTCCTGTCCTGCACACTAGAATGATAGGCCTAAAGGGAAGATAGTAGATATTTGTTTGGGATGGTGGTAGTACATTTCCATACATTCTGTCATGTTCAGTATACTTTTTCCCTAGATTATAAATACACATTAACTCGAAACACTACCATCTTGTCTACCCTATTGCAACTCTAGCTCCTTCTTATGATAGCCTAGTTTTTATACAGAAAAACAAACAAACATGCAAATGAACAAAAGCAGCTATACTCTGAAATTTAGCATGAAGGCCAATATCAGAAGTAGCTGCTCTGAGATGGAGGAGCTAGTTTTTCTGTGCTGCAAACCCATCATTTACTGTATTTCATGGAACACAGAACTTAAGACATCGGCAGTTATGAGGTATATCAATTTCCTGAATCACTACAAAGAAAAATTGCTGACAAAGTATGATATTGCATGGTTTTAAGACACATCAGAATTGTTAAATAAATGTTAAAATGTGAAATTTTACAAAGCTGAAAATTGATGATACGTGGTAACTGTCTGACTGCTCATTGCCCTCTCCACTCTATCCCCAGATTTTGCTACAATATATTTTGGAGGATCTATTCCTAAAAATTTCTGGGGAAAAAACCTTTTTTTTTAAGTCCTCCTTCTCTGTCTCCTTTCTTAATCCAGTTGGATTGAGCTCTCAGTCTGATTCTGTTTGCTCTGTAACTTCCCCAGATTCCTAATTGACATCCCTTTGGCAACCCTTCTAATCCAGTAGTCCTGCTGTGTTTTGTTTCATATGTGCCTTGTCATTTCAATTGGCGTATTTTTTATTGACTCATCTTGAACAACAAACAGGTTTTTTCAATATATTGTCTCTGAAAATCCTCATTTCAATTGTGCTCCTTTTCTGATCCACACCCTTTTTCCATAAAGGACACTAGGCAACAAGCCAACAATAATTTTCAACTCAGGGAGATGCGGTTTTATTCCTTTAAGGCAAAATTTTATTTTAAAATCAAGGCAGTCAATTTCCTCAGCCAGGAGTGAAGGTTTTCATAATTGACACTAAAACACAAGACATTCATTAATTCAAAACTTCCATGGTATCAACAGCCAAGCAAGGCAGTTTTCCCAGACACCTGTCCTCACATGTGTTGTAGCAACAGGCAATATTCGTATCTGTTCAATCCAGGATACAAATTACATGAACAACTGAAACATGTTTTAAAATACTTTTTCTTTTTTTTTTTCAAATACATTGCTTTATTGGAACTATTAGTTCAGAACTCTTGGGGTGCATCGTACTCAACTATGCATCTTCAACATCTCAGATGATATCTAAACCTGTCCTCATGAGTGATTTACAAACATCATACTACTCCAAGCAGGCAGTCTTTTCTTTGAAAAATAGTTTCAAACACGTACACCATTCCAAATATTTTAATGGTTATCTGCAATATGTCTGCTTTTACTTATTTATATTCCTCATTATTTTCTAAAAAGTTATCACAGACAAATTTATACAATAAAAATAAATATTTAAGGGAAATTTTTTAATGGACAGGAATATAGATAGCAAAATTTAAAAAGGTTTTTAGTACAAACGTATATTCTAAATTATTTTTTGAAAGGTTAAAAATAGATCACAAATATGGATGCTGAACTAGTTAAGAGTGTTACACTTATCTATTAATAGCTCCCTTTATATAGTAATTTTTGATAAGATGATTTCAAATGAATGAAGTAGTTTTGGACATGCTATGTTAGAATCCCTGTTCTTCCATTTACAACCTAAAGTCTTGGACATACTAACCTTCTTCCATTTACAACCTAAAGTCTTGGACATACTAACCTGCTCAAGCCATGGTTTTCTTATTATAAATTGCTGAAAATAACATGTTCATAGATTTGTGATAGTTTAAATAAAGTAATACATAATACATAGCTTTTGATAGTTCTAGACACATAAATTTCCATAAATATTAGTTATTATCAATATCACTGTGTTTGAAATACAGATTTTGAGAGAACTGGCAGTTAAAATGCCAGACACATTTTGTTTAATGATTTTTTAAAGACGGATAGGCTCATTTTAGGGCAGAGATGTTGCTTAATACTTAAGCTTTAGGTGTAATCTGCTATTATGAATTTGGCAAAGTATTGCAATACTGTAGAATATTTTAACTCAAAGTGTAAACTAATTTGAATTTACAGTGTCAAAGAATGTAACACCTTTTAAGTAAATCCATGGGAAGAACACAATAGAAAGAAATCCACAATTTGCATTATATTCCCTGATCTCCTTTGATAAAATTCAAAGAAAAATAATATTGAGGTTAGCCAGCTTCCACTTAAGAGGATGTTTACATGTATCATTATAATTTTGGATCTCTCTGCAAAATAGTGTTGTTATATGAATTCTGTGAAATATATAATGAATTTTTATACATTTGACTTCAAGTTGAAGGTGAAATAAATGACTTGCATTCATGTAGTGGAGAGACATGAAAGGGAGTATAAAGCAAGATCTGAGAGAGGTGGAAGGTTTCCATTGACGAAGTCAGTAGATTGTAGAGAATAAATAGCAAATGTAGGTGCATGATTGAGGCATCACTGAAGCATCTGAAAATGGCCCTGAAGTTCTTGCCAACAGGTAGTTGCCTTGTTTGGAAAATATTTCTTATCTAGATCACAGGACTCTCCCGATATTCAGTTAGATTTCTTTCTTCCTTTCTTTCTTCCTTTCTTCCCTTCCTCCCTCCCTCTCTCTCTCTTTCTTTTCTTTCTTTCATTCCTTCCTTCCCTCCTCCTCCCTCCTTTTTCCTCTTCTTCTTCTTCTTCTTTTCCTCCTTCTCCTTCTTCCTTCTTCTTCTTTCTTCCTTAGAACTGGAATGATTCATGTACTGATGAAAAGCCAAGTTGATTGGTAGCAAAATAGTCCTTAATAGATGTCATATTAGTAAGACATACCCTCACTATGGAACCATTAAAATTAGATAAAACTTTGCTTATTATTTTGAATACATGGCTTATAAATTTGTTCTGGCTTAGGACATTAATGATATTCTCATAAGCTTTATTTTCTGTTATAATTCCATTTAATTCAGCATTCTTTATTATTTATTTAATGTTCTATATGATATAGATGGTGGTGAGCAGTATTCATTGATTCCACCTTTGGTCATATAGTTAAATGTAGGTGTACACACATGAGAAATCAGACCACATACTACAGATTTTAGGTTAATAAATGAAACATACTGAGTGACTGTTAGCTTAGATTTAGGAATAATCTCAATCTTAGACCAGTATTATTTTATGTGATAATGCTAGCACATTCACATTTAATATTATATAAACATTATCTAACTCTCACTTGCTTTCAAGACTGATAGACACACTTTACCATTTAGTATTGTAGTTGCTTTACTGGATTCTGGAAAGAAATCAAAGATAAACAAGAACTTGTCCTTATTCTGGAGAGGTTCACATCTTTTACAGCCATAAGGTAAGTCCTCCATCTAAGAGCCCTGTTCCCACACCTTTGCAGTGTGCATTTGTGCTGCCTCTCATGCCACTCCCCTTCCACACCCCCCAACCCCAAAAATGGTCCTGGTACACAGCATAACAAAGTACTGGGAATTATATTCACAAATAATAAACTACAATAATGCATTGCTTTTCTCATATAACAGTTTCT
This sequence comes from Symphalangus syndactylus, assembly GCF_028878055.3. Taxonomy (NCBI): domain Eukaryota; kingdom Metazoa; phylum Chordata; class Mammalia; order Primates; family Hylobatidae; genus Symphalangus; species Symphalangus syndactylus. The sequence continues at coordinate 10,280,347 of NC_072442.2, read as the reverse complement.
TTGTAAATTTGACACAGTAAGATCAACTGGTGCTTGTTTGAAAAGACAATATGTTAATGGAAATACCAATTCCATAACTGATTTTACTGTTTTCTCTCTGCCTGCTAGCTATTGGAAAAGAAATGCTACTCATGCTTAGACTGACAGAAAAAACAGTATCTAGGGTTTATTCTGCATTCAAATAGTCCAGTTTGGCCACAATTTTAATCTGGCCCAAGCAAAGAAACTATACAAGTTTGTGTGTCAGAGACTACAGAAGGAAAATGGTATCTGACTACCAGGGCTCCATCTTCTGAGATCCCCTTCTTGGCTTTATTCCAGTGAAAAATGCAAGATCATAGTTGGCTGCTCAACACTGGCAAGAAGAAGGTGAACAAGGTAAAACACTGATAAATCTTCTGAAGCTTCCACTAGATAGGACCTATCATTCATGACTAGTATGATATTCCTATGGGTGGATGGGTGGATGGATAGATAGATAGATAGATAGATAGATAGATAGATAGATAGATAGATAGATAGATATAGAGGCTTTTTCCTGATTACAATTAATGCATTTTTTCTTGTTTAAGCTGGACCTGTTCCTTTGAATTTTGTAAACCTATAGGAACACAAGATCTGTAAGTTTTAGTGAATATAAAAATCACCTAGAGGATTTGAGGAAAATGCCTATGCATGGGTCCTACCCACTGAGTTTTTAATTACTAAATTTGGTCTAAGTCCCATGTCTCTCATGCAGGTATATTGAGTTTGACATTTTATGGAAAAAATGAATACACTTTAAATAGAAATGATATAGACTGCTAGAAAAGAATGGCTTAGATACTACAATCTGAACTTACAGCTTTCCTGCTTCTTCACATGTAGTTATAATAGGTAGCTGGTGGCTGGGCATGGTGGCTCATGCCTGTAATCCTAGCAGTTTGAGAGGCTGAGGTGGGTGGATCATGAGGTCAGGAATTCCAGACCAGCCTGACCAACATGGTGAAACCTCATCTCTATTAAAAATGCAAAAATTAGCTGGGCATGGTGGCACATGCCTGTAATCCCAGCTACTCAGGAGGCAGAGACAGGAGAATTGCTTGAACTTATATGTATCTCACTATTAAATAATTCCTACAGTCTTACTTATCAGGCAGGCTTCCATAATATAAAAGGAGAGTTAAGAGTGACTCATATAATGTGGCTGTTGATAAGAATTTAAAAATATTGCTGGCAGTCATTATAGGTTTAAGAACAGACTGCAGTTGGACCAGTGGATCTCAAATTTAGCTCAACATTGGAATCATTTAGGAAAAAAATGATTTATAAATTATAACTCCCCCCCTCCCCCCCAGAGATTCTGATTTTACTGCCCTAGGGTGTAAGTTGGTCATCAAATTTTTAAATTGTCTCAGGTGACTCTAACACATGAACAAATTTGGGGACCACTGCATGGAACCAATGCCTTACCCCAACAAAAACGGATTACCAACAATATACAGTAGTACTATTTCTTCACTGAATGCCTACAATTGTTTTATCCTTTTAACTACTTTTAAACATATTACAAAAGTATGTGTTTCTTCATTTTGTTTGGAATTAATCCATTGTTATTAAATTCAGCTGAAAGTTTTTTGTTTCTTTTTCATGTTTTTGACATCTAGTAAGAGTGAAATAAGGTTGAAAAGACCAGCCCTGATGAAGGACCAAGGACTAGAATACTGACTCTTTCCAGTAGACCAGTAGTTCTCAATTTCTGGGTTTCTCAATAAGATATTTTGAATAGAGAGAAGAAAAATGGCATTTTAAACTTAAACTTCCTGCTTCTTTCAGTTAGACTGACTTCCTAAATGTGGTGATAAGGAAATAGATATCTTAGCAATTTTTGAAAACTCAGGCAAAACTTTTTTTTGCATATCATAAATTATAATGAAGAGGGTGCATTTTTAAATTAAAAATCTCTATTTGGGATTTTTGTGATATCATGTTGAAAATGATACTTTTCAGGAAACAGATCTTTCTAAACACAGTTCTTTTGTCATCATGTCTATTTATATTTCGATTCTTGGTTGTACTATCATTTTTTGTTTTCTAACGTTTTATGGAAATTCCTTCAAACAAACTTTACATAAAGATATGTAAAATACACAACTTAATACTTCCAAAATTTTACATGTCTTCAGTTATTGAAAATGTAATTCAACTTGAGAGGTGTTTTAGAAATGAATTCCTAACACAGAGTGAGATACATGTGAAATCAATGTTGGCAATTTTTAATCTGTCCAAAATTCTGTTTCTAATTTTAAATAAATAGTTTTTCTAAATAATTTCACTTAAACGTCAACATTTAGAAAATTACCTCTTTGTGTCTCAGTTGTCTCAATAATTGTTTCAGGATAATGATAAATTTGTAATGAGTGTTAATTGAGCTAATATTGAAAGATACCTTGTGATCTATTATGTATAGTCTTTTTTTTTTTATACTTGGGGGATACAAGTGCAGTTCTGTTACATGGATATACTGTATAGTGGTGAAGTCTAGGCTTTTAGTGAAGCCATCGCCTGAAAAGAATATACATTGTATGCATTAGTTAATTTCTCACCCCTCCCCACTTCCTCTCACCCTATTGATTCTTCAGTGTTTATTACTCCACTTTCTATGTCCATGTGTACCCATTATTGCACTCTCACTTACAAGTGAGAACATGCTATTACCAATATTCTTTTAACCTGCCCACCATATTGGTCTTTAGAGGTATTAGAAAAGAAAGCTCTTGCTCTATAAATGATTCATAAGAAATCTAGGAAAAAAAGGAGTCTGGGCTTCATGTCTATCTGACAACAGACAAATATTGGTTGTAGATAACTAAATATCTTTATCTTGCAGAATATTTGCCCTATGTGAATCCAATTAAAATTCAAAAGAGGCTAGAAGACTTTCATTCGGAAAATTTGAAAGGTAGTATTCTTTTTTTACTCCTACAGAGGGATATGTACAATGGCCAGGACGTACCAATACTTTAAACTTTTCACTCATTTTCTGTAGATAAAAAGTGTTATCAAAGGTGGTAGGTTCATGAGTCAAGCTCGTCCCATCAACCAACCACACTGAATTTAGGGAAGGTCTCTTCACCTGACATTGCCCAGATAGTGATTTCATTTTATGTGAATTTTCTTGGAGCTAAATTCTTTTATAAATCAATTGATATATTTCTTAATATAGGTGATAAAATGTGTCATTAAATCTAAACGTGTTATTTAATATAAAAACACACAAATTAATAATCAATTATTTACTCAATATTTAATATATAAAGATGTGTAAGACAATGTGAGTTTTATCCTAATAGAGGAAACACAGAAACGAACATATTAAAAAAACTAATACAATATAGTAAATACTATACTTGAGATGAGCTCAAGGTTTATTAGTAATTCAGAAGAAAGAGAAAATATTTAGTACACAGTAGGCAGGAGAAGCATGAATAATGTATTTATTTGGTAATGCGGTAGACTGGAAAAGACCTCTCTACCCCAAGATTGCTTTTATCTCTTGAAAAAAAAAAGAGGCAATGTTTGAGATCTTAGCTAAAGGCTTAGACCATAAGTGACTATGATGAGCGGAGCTCCCTTGCTTCCAAAACATTTTTGAACTCCTAAGAATATAAGATTGTTTATTACTGCAGCATTGTTTAGCCCAAAGCATCTCAAACTTTTGTGTGTATATGAATTACCTGGGGACTTTGTAAATATATAGACCTCAGCTCAGTAAATCTGGGTAAAAATTCTACATTTCCAACCAGCTCCCAGGTGATGATGATGCTGCAGTTTCAAGAACCACATCTGGTATAGCAAGGCCTAGCCTAACTGGCTGTTACAGTGACAGTAATGGCATCGTATCCCAGTATTTCTACCCTACATTTAGGGCTTATTTCCCAGATGTCATCACTGAATTGCACTGATGTTTGAACTACCGGTAGCAATCTCCAAGTGAGTAATAAAATCATGTTATAATCAATAAAATCATAACCAACAGTTAAAAAGAGAAATCAGAAAAATTACAAGAATAAAATAGAATTAAGCAGAGTATAAAGTTATCAGGTTGCATACAGGCAATAAGAATAAATATTGTTTTTGGAAAATTCACAAGTTATATATTCTTGAGTGCTTTGTAAAATATAGGACAGTTGAAATGTTTTAAGTCCAATGATTTATTAGTTAATATTCAACAATGGTTAGAGATGTTAAAATAATCTTTGGGTAATTATTCTTGGGCACACAGCTGAACACATTCCCTAACCTTCCTTGCAGTCAGGTATGGCAATGTGATAAGGTTTTAGCCACTGGGCTGGGTCGTGAATTGTATGATATTTTTATTCTTGATTCACTGATACTTCCACAAGAGATCTTTCCACCTTTCATTTTTCTTCCAATTGTAGGATAAAACCTAGGTGATTCTGGAAGACACATTTTGATAATGATAGAGCCCCGCAAACCTGAATCTCACCAACATGGAGACACTTTGAGCTTTACATTGAAGCAAAACATAATCTATTACTGGGGGCCTACTTGGTACAGCAGTTAAAGTAGCTTAAACAACTCATATAAACATACTGAAATAAAAATCTGTAATGGTATAACTGCTCTCAGCTCTATGAACATTTCCCTTTTTTTTTTTTTTTGCATAAAAACCAAAGTACTTACTCTAGATGACAACAGACTGAGTGACATGGCCTCTAGCTAGGGCACAGACCTCATTTTATATCTCTCCAAATTCTCCTCAGCTGGATTCCAGTCACACCGCCTTGCTATTCTTTCATGGATTTCCATCCAAGGACTTTTGCACATTACATTTTATCTGCCTGGAGAACTATTCCACCAGATATTTGCATTATACTTCTACATGCTTACAGCCCAGATGTTTCTCACATGCTATGAATGCTTCTCTAATAATTTTTTTCTTATTTTTAGAAGATTTATATCCCTTTTTGTAGATAACGTGCCTTTATCATTGACTTTGGTGGTGCGTAGTTATACTGCAATCTGGATGTGGAAATATTTATTTATTTTGATTGGTTGGTATCTACAAGACTTCTTGAATCTACATATTTATGTGTGTCATCAATTGTGGTAAACAATCAGCAAATATCTCTTCAAGTGTTGTGCCTTTCCTTTCTCTCATCTGGAAACCCAGCTTGAATTGTCATATATTTTTATTCTACCATTTATAATTCGTTATTTCTCTTTAATATTTTAAATTTCATTTCTCTTTGCTGCATTCAGAATTAGCTTTTTTCTATATATACTGGTTTACTAATTATTTTTGACTTTGTCAAACTTCCTCTTTAATACTTCAACTGAGTTCCTGAATTCTATTACAGTTTGTCTTCATTTCTAGAAGGTTAATTTTTTTTCCAAATCTGTAGACTTTTTGAAATCATTTATTTCTTATACATATTTTGATGTACTCTCTTATTTCTTTGGATATATCAAACATTTAATATTTTCTTTCACAAAATTTTAATATCTACACAAGTCTGATTCTGCCATTATGTTTGATGACTCTTAGTCACATTGGCTAGTTTGCTTGTGTGTTTTGTGACTTTGAATAGCAAGCTCAAAGCCTATTAAATTTATCTGTGCAAAATATTTTAGCCTAGTTAAAAAATATTAGATGTACAATTTTGGGGGTACGTAAAATGAATGAATGCATTAATATAATCAAATTAGGGTACTTGGGATATCCATCACTTTAACTACTTATCTTTTCTTTATGCTGGGAACATTTGAATTATTTTCTTCTAGATATTTTGAAATGTGCAATAGATTAATGATAACTATAGTCACCCTAGTGATATAGATAACAGCAGGTATTATTTATCCTAACTTTATATTTCTACCCATTGATCAAATTCTCTTCATTCTCCCCTCCCACCTCCACCTGCTGTCATCTGGTACCTACCAATATACTCTCTATGTTAATGAGATTCATGTCTTTAGCTTCTACGTATGAGTGAAAACATGTGACTTTTTTTTTCTTTTCTTGGTTTATTTTGCTTAACCTAATGATCTCTCATTCCATCCATCCATCATCACCCCATGATTAAATGACATCATTTCAATTTTTGCAACTGAATAAGATTCGTGTGTGTGTGTGTGTGTGTGTGTATCACAAGCTTGTCCAACCCAAAGCCCACAGGCTTCATGTGGCCAAGGATGGCTTTGAATGCAGCTCAACACAAATTTAAGCTTTCTTAATATACTATGAGATTTTTTTTCAATTTTTTTTAGCTCATCATCTATCATTAGTGTCAGTGTATATTATGTGTGGCCCAAGACAATTTTTCTTCCAATGTGGTCCATGAAAGCCAAAAGATTGGACTCTCCTGGTGTATCATATATATGTGTCTGTGTCTGTGTGTGTGTGTGTGTGTGTGAATAAATGTGGAATATATATATATGTGTGTGTGTGTGTAAGTATTAGTTCATTCTCACACTGCTGATAAAGACATACCCAAGACTATTTATAAAGGAAAGAGGTTTAATTGACTCACAATTCAGCATGGATGTAGAGACTTCATCAAACTTATAATCATGGTGGAAGAGGAAGAAAACATGCCCTTTTTCACATGGTGGCAGGGAGGAGAAGTGCCAAGCAAAAAGGGAAAAAGCCCCTTCTGAAACCATCAGAACTCATGAGAATGCATTCACTATCACAAGAGCAGCATGAAGGTAATTGACCCCATGATTAAATTACCTCCCACCAGGTCCCTCCACGACACATGGGGATTATATGACACATACAATTCAAGGTGGTTTTTAGGTGGGGACACAGAGTCAAACCATATCACTTCACCCCAGCTCCTCCCAAATCTCATGTCCTCGCATTTCAAAACATAGTAATGCTCTTCCAGCAGTCCCCCAACAATCCCCCAAAGTCTTAACTGATTTCAGTATTAACTCAAAATTCCAAGTTAACTCAAAATTCCAAATTAACTCAAAAGTCCAAGTCTAAAATCTCATCTGAGACAAGGCAAGTCCCTTTGCCTATGAGCCTATAAAACTTAAAGCAAGTTAGTTACTTCCTAGGTACAATAGGTACAGGCATTGGGTAAATACACCTGTTCCAAATGGGGGACATTGGCCAAAACAAAGGGGCTATAGGCCCCATGCAAGACTGAAATCCAGTAGGGCAGTCATCAAACCTTAAAGCTACAAAATGATCTCCTTTGACTCTAAATCTCACAGCCAGGGCATGCTGATGCAAGAGGTGGGCTCCCAAAGCCTGGGGCAGCTCTGCTCCTGTTCTTTTACAGGGTACAGCCCCCTATCAGTTGCTTTCATGGGCTGGCATTGAGTGTCTGTGGCTTTTCCAGGTGCACAGTGCAAGCTGTCGATCAATCTACTGTTCTAGGGCCTGGAGGACAGTGGCTCCCTTCTCATAGCTCCACTAGGCAGTGCCCCAGTGGGGACTCTGTGTGGGGGCTCCAACTACACATTTCATTTCTGCACTGCCCTAGCAGATGTTCTACATAAGGCTCTGCCCCTGCAGCAAACTTCTGCCTGGGCATCCAGGCATTTCCACACATCCTCTGAAATCCAGTGGAGGTTCTCAAACATCAATTCTTGACTTCTGTGCACCTGCAAGCCCAACACTAGATGTAAGCCACCAAGGTTTGGGGCTTGCACCCTCTGAAGCAACATTCTGAGTTATATGTTGGCCCCTTTGAGCCACCTCTGGAGCTGGAGCAGCTGGGATGAAGGGCACCATGTCCCAAGGCTGCATAAAGCAGAGGGATCCTGGGCCCGGCCCATGAAAACAATTTTTCCCTCCTAGGCCTCCAGACTTGTGATGGGAGGGGCTGCAGTGCCCTGGTGTGAGGTACCTGTGAGAGGGGATGCACAGGTGATTAACATTCTGCTCCACATTACTTATGCAAATTTCTGCAGCTGGTGTGAATTTCTCCCCAGAATATAAAGTTTTCTTTTTTATTACATCATCAGGCTGCAAATTTTCCAAAATTTTATGCTCTGCTTCCTCTTGAATACTTTGCCACTTAGAAATTTCTTCTGCCAGGCAGGGCACTATGGCTCAGGCCTATAATCCTAGCACTTTGGGACACCGAGGCAGGCATATCACTTGAGGTAAAGAGTTTCAAGACCAGCCTGGCCAGAGTGGTGAAATTCTGTCTCTACAAAAAACTAGGAAAATCAGCTGGGCTTGGTGGCTTGCACCTGTGGTCCCAGCTTCTTGGAAGGCTGAGGCAGGAGAATCACTTGAACCTGGGAGGCGGAGGTGCAGTGAGCTGAGATTGCACCACTGCACTCCAACCTGGGTGACAGAGTCAGACTCTGCCTAAAAAGAAAAAAAAAAAAAGAAAGAATTTTTTTCTGCCAGATACCCTAAATCATCTCTCTCAAGCTCAAAGTTCCACAGCTCTCTAGGGCATGAGCAAAATACCACCACTCTCTTTGCTAAAGCATTAACAAGAGTCACCTTTGCTCCAGTTCCCAACAAGTTCCTCATCTCCATCTGAGACCAGCTCAGCCTGGACTTTACTGCCCATATCACTATCAGCATTTTAGTCAAAGCCATTTAACAAGTCTCCATGAAGTTCCAAACATTCCCACATCTTCCTGTCTTCTAAGCCCTCCAAGTCTCTAGGAATTTCCAAACTATCCCACATTTTCCTGTCTTCTTCTGAGCCCTCCAAACTATTCCAACTTCTGCCTGTTACTCAGTTCCAATGTCACTTCCACATTTTTGGGTATCTTTACAACAGCACCCCACCACCTGGTACCAATTTACTGTATCAGTCCATTCTCACACTGCTAATAAAGACATATCTGAGACTGGGTAATTTTTAAAGGAAAGAGGTTTAACAGACTCACAGTTCATCACGGCTGAGGAGGCCTCGGGAAACTTACAATCTTGGTGGAAGGGGAAGCAAACATGTCCTTCTTCACACGGTAGGAGCAAGAAGTGTCAAGCAAAACAGGGAAAAGAACCTCATGAAACCGTCAGTCGGGGGTCTGTCTCGCAGACCCTGACCCAACCACAGATGAATAATCTACACTGACACATATATTCTGCCTGTCAGTCTGGCTAAGAGTCCAGGCCCTCACAGACACCAAGGAAGGTGCTGTATAGAGTAGCAGTCACAGCTGCTGGCATTTATCCAGCACAACTTAAATGACAAAGGCTTTGAGTCAGCACACCTGTGGGTAGCTAATTTGGTTGCCCTCCTCCTGAAAGAGCCATCCTGCCCATGAATGATCAAAGGTTAGTCTTAGGGCCACATGAGTAAGCAAGCTATTTAGATAAACTCCCTTACGTTCCTTTGTACCTGCCTTAAACTATTTACTCAAGTTACAGATTAGGCTGCCTTCAGCCAGATCTATTACTGGAGCTTATGCAAACCCTCTGGCCTTCCAAGAAGGTTTATGTCTATTTCTATAATTATCTTTAAAATGTTTCCCACCAGACTGACTGAAATCCCACACATCAGATCTCATGCGAACTCACTATCACAAGCATAGCATGAGGATAATCAACCCCACGATTAAATTACCTCCTACCAGGTCCCTCCCATGATACGTGGGAATTATGGAAACTACAATTCAAGGTGAGACTTAGGTGGGGACACCGAGCCAATTCATATCAGTATGTAAATGTGGTATACGTATCTGAAGAAATATAAATATTTCATAGATATCTACGAAGAAATGTGATATGTATATGTACACAAATACATAGATCACTATTTATTCATATATTCATGGGCATTTAGGTTGATTTCGTATTTTTGCTATTGTGAATAAAGTTGAAATATACATAGGGGGACAGATATCTCTTTAATATTGACTTTGCTGGATTTTATGGTAGTTCTATTTTTAGTGTTTTGAAGAACTTATGTGCTGTTTTCCATAGTGGTTGTACTAATTTAGATATCTTCCAAGGGTGTATGAGAATTTCCCTTTCTCCACATCCTTACCAGTATTCATTAATTTTTTTGTATTTTGGATAAAAACTACTCTAACTAGGATGAAATAATATCATATTGTTATTTTGATTCACATTTTTCAAATTAATTATGTTGAGTATTTCTTTCATATATCTGTTGACCACTTACATGAGAAATGTCTATTCATATTTTTTGCCCATTTTAATCAGACTATATTTTTGCTATTAAGTTGTATGAGCTTCTTATATATTCCTCTTATTAATCCCTTGTCAGATAGATATGTTGAAACTATTTTCTCCAATTCTGTGAATAGCTGCTTCACTTTCTTGTTTCCTTTGTTGTGCAGCAACTTTTTATTTTGATGTGACCATATTTGTCTATTTTTGCTTTTGTGTCTGTGTTTTGAGGTTCTAAAAATAATTATTTGCCAAAATCAATGTCTTGGAATGTCCCCAATGTTCTCTTCTAGTAGTTACATAGTTTCAAGTCTTATACTTAAGTATATAGTCCATTTTTATTTGATTTTTGTGTATCGTGAGATGTAGGGGTCTGCTGCATGTAGTTATTCAGTTTTCATAGTACTATTTATTCAAGAGTGTGTCCCTTGCCCAACTTATGTTCATGGCACCTTTGTCAAAAACGAGTTGACTATAAGTGTGTGCATTTATATCTTGGCTCTCTATTCTGTTACATTAACTTATGTGTCCATTTTTATGCCAGGGCCACAATGATTTGGTTACTACAGCTTTGTAGTATATTTTGAAGTCAGGTAATGTGATGTTTCCAGTTCTATTTGTTTGGCTCAGGATTGCTTTTGCTGTTCCAGGTCTTTTGTGGTTCCACATAAATTTTAGAATTTGTTTCAATTTTTCTGAAAAATTTTATTAGTGTTTTGATAGATATTGCATTAAATCTACAAATTGTTTGAGTAGTATTGTCAATTTCAAAATATTAATTTTTCCAATCCATGAGCATGAAACACTTTTTTCCTCTGTCTTTTCAAGTGTGTTTTGTAATTTTATTTTTATAGACGTTTTACATTTTGGTTAAATTGATTTTAGACTATTTTATATACCCTGTAGCTTTTATAAATGGGATTGCTTTCTTGATTTTTTTTGTAGGGAGGATCACTGGCTATTAGTGTATGTAAATGCTACTGATTGTTGTATGTTAGGTTTGTGTCCTGCCACTTTACTGAATTCACTTCAGTTCTCACCATTTTTTGGTAGAGTCTTTAGGCTTTTCTAAATGTAAGATTATGTCATCTCTATACAAGGCTAATTTGACTTCTTCTTTGCAATTTGCATGCTTTTTATTTATTTCTCTTGCCTAATCGCTCTGGCTACAACATCCAGTACTTTGTTGCATTAAAGTGATAAAACTGGGCATCCTGTCTTGTTCCAGATTGTAGAGAAAATTATTTTAATTTTTGCCCATTCAGTATTATATTCAGTGTGAGTTTGACATAGATAGTCTTTATTATTTTGCTGTATGTTTATTCTATATTCAGATTATAGAGGATTTTTATTGCAAAAAGATGTTAAATTTTATTAAATACTTATTTCATCATCTATTAATATGATCATATGGTTTTTGTTCCATATATTTGTTCATATGTTTGGTTCTCCATTTGGTTTTGTTCTGTTAGTGTCATCACTTTGATTGATTTGTCTATATTGAACCATTCTTGCATCCCAGGGATAAATTCCACTTCATCATGGCAAATCATCTTTTGATCTTTTTAATGTGTTTTGAATTCAGTTTGAGGATCACTTGTTGAGGATTTTTGCATCTATGTTCATCAGGGACCATTGGCTGTAGTTTTGGTGTGTGTGTTATGTCCTTATCTGATTTTGGTACCAAGGCAATGTGGGCCTCACAGGATAGATTTGACAGTGCTCTCTCCTCTCGAATTTCTTTTTAAGAATTAGAGAAGAATTGGTATCAGTTCTTCTTTAAATGTTTGGTAGAATTTAGCAGTAAAACCCTCAGGTCTTAGAATTTTATTTGACAGGAGTGTATGTGTCCAGAAATGGTTTTCCAATTTGTTGTCATACTGTTAATTATAGTTTCCAGTGATTCTTTGTACTTCTCAGTTGTTATGTCTCTTTTCTCATTTCTGATTTTATTTATTTCAGTTTTCCCTTTTTTTCTTAATCTAGCTTTCATTTTGATTATATGTGTGTCCTTAAAGCTAAAGTAGGTCTCTTTTATTCAGCATACAGTTGGATGTTTTTAAAAAGAATTCATTCTCCTCTTGTATGTCTTTTGATTGGAGAAGTTAGTAAATTTATATTTAAATTAATTGTTAGTAGATTTAAAGTAATTAAAGTAAAAGTAATTATTATTGACTTACTCTTACCATTTGATTAATTCTTTTACATCTATATTGTAGTCCCTTTTTTTCTTTCTCATTTACCATCTTGCTTTGTAACTGGATGGTTTTTCATAGTGATATGCTTTGGGTTTTTGTTGTTTGTCTTTTACTTTATTATTATTTTTTGAGAGAGAGAGTCTTGTTCTGTCGCCCAGGCTTGAGTACGCTGCAACATCCACCTCCCAGGTTCATGAGATTCTCATGCCTCAGCCTCCAGAGTAGTTGGAACTACAGGCATGTGCCATCACGCCTAGGTAATTTTTTGTAGTTTTAGTACAGATGGGGTTTTGGCATCTTGCCCAGGCTGGTTTCAAATTCCTGAACTCAAGCAATCCAACTTCCTTGACTTCCCAAAGTGCTAGGATTACATATGTGAGCCACCATGCTGGGCCAGTTTTTCATAGTAAGATGCTTTGATTCCTTACTCTTTATCTTTGTCTACTGTAGGTTTTTTTATTTGGAATTGTCTTGGGGCTATATGCAATATTTTACAGATATAACACTTTATTGTAAACTCACTGACACTTAAATTCAATTACATCAACAATTATATTATTTAAGTTAGCCCCCTCGACAATTAGTTTTGGAAGTAATATTGAGTATTCATATAAAGATTTTTGTAATTATAGCTATGTTTATTTTTTCTTTTAACCTTCTATACTAGAGTTATAAATTGTTTGTACACCATGATTACCATATTGGAGTATTCTGAATTTGATTATATACTTACCTTTACCAGTGAGTTTCAATTTCATATATTTTCATGTTATTAATTAGCATCCTTTAAACCAATCTTGAAGAACTCCCTTTAGCATTTTGTTAAGGTAAGTCTAGTGGTGGTACACTTTCTCAGTTTTTGTTTGTCTGAGGATGTGTTTATCTCTCCTTCATTTTTGAAGGACAACCTTGCTAGGGATGTTTTCTTGGTTAGCAGTTGTTGTTATTGTTTTCTTTTAGCACTTTTAACATATTGTCTTATTCTCTCATGGTCTGCAAGGTTTCTGCTGAGAAATCTCCTAATAGCCTATTGAGAGTTACCTCATACATGGCAAGTTCCTTTTCTCTTGTTGCGTTCGAAAACCGTCTATTTCTTCTGATTTTTGCAGTTTGATGATAATGTGAAACAGTAAAATCCTCTTCAGTTTCAAACTTTTTGAGAACCTTTGATTCACCTCTTTCAAGATGTTGTTATCTTTCCCAGGATTTGAGTAGTTTTCAACCATTATTTCTTTAAATATGCTTTCTATCTCTTTCTTTCTCTCTCTTCTCTTTCTGATACTTCCAAATCCACATATTATTTTTCATAATATAATATCCTCAATTCTGTAACCTTTCTTCATCCATTCCTTTTTCTCCTCTGAATGGATAATTTTAAGTGACCTATCTTTGAGTTCATAAATACTTTTGTTCTATCAAGTCTGCTTTTGAAGCTGTCTATTGCAATTTTCATTTCATTTAGAGTATTTATTCAATTTTAACATTCTGCTTTGTTCTATTTTTGATGATTTATCTATGATGAACTTCTCAATTGTTTGTATACTATTTTCCTGATTTCATTGAGTTGTCTATGTTCTCAGGCAGCTCACTGAACTTTCTTAAGGCAATTATTTCAATTTTTGGTCAGGCAATTTGTAAATTTCCATTTTGGGGAGATCAGTTACTAAAAAAAATTGTGTTCCTTTGGTTTTCTCGTGTTTTCTTCATTGTTTGGGGGAATCTTTTTGTTTTTTATCTTCTTTTAATTTTATTTGTATGTGTGTTGTTTTAAGTCTTACATGAGCATCTTTATATTTGAAGAAAGAGTCATCTTCTCCAGTCTTTACAGACCGACTTCTTCAATACATCAATTCTTGGACTTTTTTTTTTTGCTCTAATCGTGTGCTGGAAAATTTTCACTGAATTCCCAGACTCGCACATAAATACTCTTACCCATGGGTGGTTGTCAAAATTGATGCATGATGGGCAGATGATCATAGAAAATTTTATTTCTGCCATCTGACTAAGGTCACTAAGATTAAAAAATTATTATATAGTAATTATAACATTCTTAGCATTTTCAGTTGAAATGCTTCTTACTCAAAACTATTTTAGAAATATTTTGGCACGGTAGAAGGTGAGGCAGCATGCTGTTAATTTTTCTATAAATGTCTTATGGTGAAATATATAACAATAATTGGTAGGAATGGTGTTTATTGTGATTAATGATATAATCATATATGCTGTTTTATTATCCAAACAAATCATGTGGTAATTTACATTTATTTTAAACCATTTTATTTCAGTCAGCCAAGTTTACTTGCTGTATTAGTTCATTTTCAGCTGCAGATAAAGACACATGGCTGGGGAGGCCTCACAATCATGGGGAAAGGCAAGAAGGAGGAAGTCACATCTTATGTGGATGGCAGCAGGCAAAGAGAGCTTGTGCAGAGGAACTCCCCTTTTTAAAACCATCAGATCTCATGAGACTTATTCACTATCACAAGTACAGCAAGGGAAAAACTCGCCCCCATGATTTAGTTACCTCCCACTTGATCCATCCCATGACACATAGGAATTGTGGGAGTTACAAGTTTAAGATGAGATTTAGGTTGGGACACAGCCAAACCACATCACTTGCTTTTTCAAGGAAAGACAGAATAAAATTCTTAGATATCACTGGAGTCAAAATAATGGCATAAAACCCAAGGGTATTTACATTTTACATTACTAGAGATATTCTATGTAGGACTTTAGAAAGCAGGTTTTTGTCAGTGTTTTTTGTACAACCATTTCTGATTATGTATTTTTGCTTCTCTTCATAAAATGTAATTAAAAGAATTTTTTTAATTTTAAAGAAATTACCTTCAGTGTATCTGTATGTTTTTCTACGTTTTTATTAAACTATCTATTACATGCTGAATAATACCCTTGAATAATTCAGTATTAAAGGTGTCAAGAATATGCACCTAATTTTTTCTAAACATGCAAAAGCAAAGACTTTTTCTAGGTTTATAAGCCAAAAATTAGGCAGTTTCACTGTTTAATTTGGCAAGTTGAACATCTGGCTTTAGGACATTTCAATATATCTACTGAAGTAAATCAGTCAAGGATGCTAGGATTACTATTTCATCTAGTTACTATAATAGCATCTTGCTGCCTTCAAAAAATGCATTACAGTGTCCTCAGGAATACATATCTGGACAGATGTGGGGAGAATGTCTCATTGCAGAAGCTATAGACCTAATTGAGCTGAAGGATTTCCAACTTTCATTTACCCTTGTTCACATATGAAAAGAAGTATGTTCCCCCAAATAACTGATATTTGAGGATTTTATTATCTTCATTTGGGAAGAACATAACATTATTTTCCCTCCACAATGTAGTTTAAAGTAAACAACAAAAGCCATTTGAATGAAAACATCACAGAGCTCTTCTATATTTTTGGTTTTAGTGGACAGATTCAATTTAATATTATGATCTTCCCTGCCTTTCAGAACCACATTATTCCCAAGTATTAGTGGTTGAAAAGAATTCAGCTTTCTGCTTCATTTTTGATAGTTTCCCAAATGTAATCTCAGAAATGTTTTCACTTTATAGATAACAAAACAGAAATCTAAATTGATTCATTGATTCATTCAACAAATACTTATTTAGTGCTTAATGTTTGCCAAGTACTGCCACTAGGTCTATAGCAGTGAGAATAAAACATCCATCTGTTTACCTGGAATTTTCATTCTAAAGTTTGGTGAAGGGATCTGTAGTAAACAGTTAAATAAATATATATGAGGTATAATTTTAGATAGATATCAATGCCTTGAAAAAAAATACAATGGCAATGGTGGAAGGATAAGTGGAATTAAGAAGGAATAGGCAGCTGGGCGCGGTGGCTCATGCCTATAATCTCAGCACTTTGGGAGGCCAAGGCAGACGGATCACAAGGTCAAGAGTTTGAGACCATCCTGGCCAACATGGTGAAACTCCATCTCTACTAAAAATAAAAAAATTAGCCGGACATGGTGGCATGCGCCTGTAGTCCCAGCTACTCTGGAGGCTGAGGCAAGAGAATCGCTTGAACCTGGGAGGCAGAGGTTTCAGTGAGCCGAGATTGCACCATTGCACTCCAGCCTTCCAACAGAGCAAGACTCCATCTCAACAACAACAAAAAAAAAAAAAAGAAGAAGAAGAAGAAGAAATAGACAAGAAAGACCACCTTGAAGAGGGGATGTTTGAGCTCCGATCAGAAAGACCAATAGAAATCAGTAAATAGCGGAAAAGCTTGAGAATTTACAAACAGACTGGATTTGCCATTAAAGAGATAGAGGATATAGCAAAATATAAAATAAAAAAGCAAAGATATAAACAGGCAAAAGTTGTAGTTTTTGCCTACATTTTTCTACTATTCATCTCAATACATCCTTGTTGCAAGAGCTTAAAAAGATGAATGGAAAATGCCCTACTTTAAGCCCTCCATACCTCTACTTTTTCCCCAAATTAACTGCTACTAATATAATTTTTTGAGAATTTGTCAAAAAATTTTCTGCAAATGTGTACACACGAACACATACACATATTTCTAAATGTTTTCAACAAACTGGATCAAATTCTATATTTTGTTCCGGAATTTTCCTTTTTCTGCTAAAGGGTCCTTAAGGCTTAGCAACTAATGTATATCAGGAGATCTTAGCCTATATTAGTCCTCTTAATAATTACATAATATTCTATTGTCTGAGTATATTATTAAACTTAAATATTCTTCTATTGATTAGCATTCAAGTGGTTTCCAATGTTAACTATTTAAAGTTATGCTGCAGTTGATACTTCTGAATGTGTATCTTTATTCCCATTTGCAAGCATTCCTTAAGAATACAGTAAAAGACATAGGATTTTTGAATTAAAGTATGTGTAAAATTTTGATTTGGGTATAGATATTGTCAGTTTTCTATCAGTAAAAACCCACAATTTTAATTTTTAACTATCTTGGGGGAAAAATGCCAGTCTCTCCACAGCCTTTCCATGGCTGTTACCAATTATATATGTTTGACCCAATCAAAAGCTAACACATAGTAAATCGTTGTTTTTATTAGCATTTTCCTAGTACAGTTGAACCTCTTACTGTGCATTGATGATTTTTTATGTATATTGTCCTCTGTTAATTATGCATTTTATTTTTTATTTGTTCATTTGAAAATAAGGTTTTATTTACTTATAAAAAAATTAACACTATATGGCACTTTATATCAGTCTGCTATTAACAAGAATGTACAGTTTACATGTACAAGTATCTAAACTTAAACATTTACTGATTTTTCTTGCTCACAATTATCTCTTAAGCCTTTATCTTTCCTCTTTTTTTGTGGAATCATAATGTATCTTTTGAAAATGTACCTCAAGTAATTCCTCCAGAAATGTGTCCGTGGTCATAAACCTTCTGAGTCTTTACATATGTGAATATATAATTTTGTTCTCCCTTTTGAATGGCGTTATTGCCTACTATAGAATTCTATGCTTAAAAGCATTTTTTCCATAGAACTTAGCAAATATTTTTTCCAGTTTTCCAGTATTTGATGTTATTTTGTTGTTCATTCTTTTGTAGATAACTTGGGTTCTTTCTCTTTCTGGATATGTTTTGGGTGCCTTTATTGTTGGCATAATGAAATTTTATCACAATGTACATAACTAGATGTTTAGAAACCAGTTTAGAAGTAGATATTTTTATTTAAGTCTGTGGTCATTTTGTGGGCTCTTACGGAATGAATACTCATGTGTTTCTTCAGTTATCCAAAGTCTTTTATTAAGTATTTGATCTTTCTTTACCCAATTTTTTATACTATCTTCTTTAACAAATTCTGTAGGATCCTGGAGGATACAGTCTCTCAAAATTACCCTTGAACTTTATTCTCATATCTTACATGGTTTTGATTTCTTTGTGATTAACTCTTGGTCTTGGTTTGATTATTTAGCAGACAAATTTGTGGTTTAAAATAGTTTCTTTCATGTTATTCATTCCTGATTTTTTTTAATTTTTATTTCAAATGTAAGGGGTACATGTGTAGGTTTATTATCTAGGTATATTGTGTGATGTTGAGGTTTGGGGTACAAATAATCCCATCACCAGGGTACTGAGCATAGCACCCAATAGGTAGTTTCCAATCTTTGTACTTCCCTTTCTACTCTAGTAGTTGCCAGTTGCTATTATTGCCATCTTTATGTCCATGAGTATCCAATATTAGCTCCCACTTACAAGTGAGAATATTCAGAATTTTGGTTTTATTTTCCTGCATTAATTCACTTAAAGTGATGGCCTCTAGGTGCATCCATGTTGCTGCAAAGGATATTATTTCACACATTTTTATGGCTGTGTAGTATTCCATGATGTATATGTACCACATTTTCTTTATTCCATACACCATTGATGAGCACCTAGATTGGATTCCAATATTCACAATATTGCTATTGTAAATACTGCTGGAATAAATATATGAGTGCATTTGTCTTTTTGGTAGAATAATTTATTTTCTTTTGAACATATATCCAGTATTGAGATAGCTAGGTTAAATGGTAGTTCTGTTTTAAGGTCTTTGAGAAACCTCCACAGTGCTTTCCGCAGTGACTGAACAAATTTACATTCCCACCAACAGCATATAAGCATTCCCTTTTCTCTGTAGCCTCGTCAGCTGTTGTTTTTTGACTTTTTTGTAATAGCCATGCTTGCTGGTATGAGATGGTATATCATTTGCATTTCTCTGGTAATAAGTAATGTAGAATGTTTTTTCATGTTTGTTGAGGGTTTGTATATCTTCATTTTAAAAGTGTCTGCTTATGTCTTTTGCCCATTTTAATGTGTTTTTTTTTTTTTGCTTATTCAATTGTTTAAGTTTCTTATAAATTTGAGATATCAGACCTCTGTTGGATGTGTAGTTTGCAAATATTTTCTCCTATTCTGTAGGTTATCTGTTGACCCTGTTGATAGTGTCTTTTACTGTACAGAAGTGCATTCGTTTAATTAGGTCTCACTTGTCAATTTTTGCATTTGTTGTAATTGCTTGTGAGCATTTAGTCATAACAGATTTTCCAATGCCAATGTCTACAATAGTGTTAACTAGGTTTTTTCTTAAGATTTTTATATTTGGAGGTCTTATACTTAAACCTTTAATGCATCTTGGTAAATTTTTGTATATGGCGAAAAGTAATGGTCCGGTTTCATTCTTCTGCATGTGACTAGCCAATTAGCCCTGAAGCATTTATTGAATACAGAGTCCTTTCCTTGTTGCTTATTTTTGTTGAATTTGTCAAAGATTAGGTGGCTGTTGGTGTGCAGCTTTATTTCTCGGTTCTCTATTGTATTTCCTTAGTCTATGTGTCTAATTTTGTACCTTGCCATGCTGTTCTGATAACTGTAGCCTTATAGTATAGTTTGAAGTTAGGTAATATAATGCCTCTGGCTTTGTTCTTTTGTTTAGGATTGCTATGTCTATTTGGGCTCCTTTTTGGTTCCATATGAATTTTTAAATAGATTTTTTTCTATTAATAGATCTGTGGAAATTGATGTTGGTGTTATGTGAGGAATAAGCTTGAATCTGTAGATTACTATCAGCTGTATGGCAATTTTAACAACACTGATTCTTCTAATCCGTGAACACACAATGTTTTTCTATTTGTATTATCTATGATTTCTTTTAGCAGTGTTTCTTAGTTCTCCATGTAGAAATCATTCAGTTCTTTGATTAGCTGTATTCCTAGGTGTTACAGTAGGAAGGGGAGAAGGAACAGAATAGAGGATGCTCTATGGCAACAAGGTTTATTGAGCAGAGACCTGCAGAAGGGGACAGCAGCTAGCACCAGAGCTTGCCCCTGCTTACTGACAGGATAGTTACAGGCATGGGCAGAAGAGTCCTGGGATTGTTACACAAAGGGGTGGGGCAGTGTGGTTAGCTGCTGATAAGGGAGGAATTTTCTGTGGACAGGCGGCTAGGCCTGGGACTTCTCCAACAGGATGTTTCTTGTGGCCCGAGCCCTAGTGGAATTTTTACTCTGACCAGGGTTTGCAAAATGATGAGGATTTACAAAATAGTGCAGCATAGGGTAACATTAGTTATTTTTTTTGTTTGTGTGGCTATTGTGAACGAGATTGCATTCTTGATTTGGCTCTCAGCTTCCTGGACATCATTGGTGTATAGAAATGTTACTAATTTGTGTACAATTATTTGGATGATTTGGTGTCTTGAAACTTCACTGAAGTTTTTTTAAAATAAGTTCCAGGAGCTTGTTGTCAAGGGAGTTTAGGGTTTTCTAGGTTTAGAATCATATCATCTGTGAAGAGAAACAGTTTGATGTCTTCTTTTCCTATTTGGATGCCTTTCATTTCTTTCTCTTGCCTGATTGTTCTCACTAGCACTTCCAGTACTATGTCGAATAGTAGTGGTGACAGTGGGCATCCTTGTCTAGTTCCAGTGTACAAGGGGAATGCTTCCAGTTTTTGCATGATATGGTTTGGCTGTGTCACCATTGAAATCTCATCTTGAAATGTAGTTTCCATAATCCCCACATGTCATGGGAGGGACCTGGTGGGAGGTAATTGAATAATGGGGGCTGTTACCTCCATGCTGTTCTCACTATAGTGAGTGAATTCTCATGAGATCTGATGGTTTTATAAAGGGCTTTTCCCCCACTTCACTCTGCATTTCTCCTGGCTACTGCCATGTGAAGAAGGATGTATTTGCTTTCTCTTCTGCCATGGTTGTAAGCCTCCTGAGGCCTCCCCAATCATGCAGAACTGTAAGTCAGTTAAACCTTTTTCCTTTATAAATTACTCAGTCTCTGGTATTCCCTCATAGTGGTGTAAGAATGGAATAATACAGTAAATTGGTACCAGTACAGTGGGGTGCTGCTGTAAAGATACCCAAAAATGTGGAAGTGACTTTAGAACTAGGTAACAGACAGAGGTTGGGACAGTTTAGAGGGCTAAGAAGATGATAGAAAAATGTAGCAAAGTTTGGAACTTCCTAGAGACTTGTTGAATAGCTTTGACCAAAATGCTGAATAGTGATATGAACAGTAAAGTCCAGGCTGAGGTGGCCTCAGATGAAGATAAGAAACTTCTTGGGAGCTGGAGTAATGGTCACTCTTGCTATGCAAAGAGACTGGCGCCCTTTTGCTCCTGCCATAGAGATCTGAGGATCTTTGAACTTGAGAGAAATGATTTTGGGTATCTGGCAGAAGAAATTTCTAAGCACCAAAGCATTCAAGTGGAAGTAGAGAATAAAAGTTTAGAAAATTTGCAGCTTGACAATGCGATAGAAAAGAAAAACCAATTTTCTGGGGTAAAATTCATGTCATCTCCAGAAATTCACATAAGTAATGTGGAGTGGAATGTTAATCACCAAGACAATGGGGAAAATGTCTCCAGGGCCTGCTAGGGATTTTCATGGCAGCCCCAACCATCTTAGGCTTGGAGGCCTAAAAGGAAAAAAATGGTTTCCTGGGCTAGGCCCAGGGCCACCCTGCTGTGTGCAGCCTAGGGACTTGGTTTCCTGCATCCTAGCTGCTCCAGCCATGGCTAAAAAGGGCCAAGCTACAACTCAGGCTGTTGCTTCAGAGGGTGCAAGGCACAAGGCTTGGTGGTATACACATGGCATTGAGCCTATGGGTGCACAGAAGTCAAGAATTGAGGTTCAGGAATCTCTGCCTAGATTTCAGATGTATGAAAAGCCTGGATGTCCAGATAGAAGTTTGCTGCAGGGGTGGAGCCTTCATTGAGATCCTCTGCTAGGGCAGAGTGGAAGGGAAATGTGAAGTTGAAACCTCCACACAGAGTCCCCACTGGGGCACTGCCTAATGAAGCTGTGGGAAGAGGGCCAACATTCTCCAGACCCCAGAATGGTAGATCCACCAACAGATTTAAACTTTTCCAGGCACACAACACCAGCCTGTGAAGGCAGCCAGGAGGGGAGCTACACCCTGCAAAGCCACAGGGGCAGAGATGCTAAAGGCTGTGGGGGCCCACTTCTTGCATCAGCATTACCTGGATATAAGACATGCAGTCAAAGGACATCATTTTGGAACTTCAAGATTTAATGGCTGCCTTATTGAATTTTGAACTTCCACGAGCCTGTAGTCCCTTTGCTTTGGCCAATTTCTCCCATTCAGAATGGGTGTATTTACCCAATGCCTGTACTCCTATTGTCTCTAGGAAGTAACTAACTTGCTTTTGACTTTATAGGCTCATAAGTGGAAGGAACTTGCCTTGTCTCAGATGAGACTTTGAACTTGGACTTTTGAGTTAATGTTGGAATTAGTTAATACCTTGGGGGACTGTTGGAAAGGTATGACTATGTTTTTAAATGTGAAGACATGAGATTTGGGAGATGCAAAGGCTAAAATGATATGGTTTGGCTGAGTCCCCAGCCAAACCTCATCTTGAATTGTTGTTTCCATAATTCTATGTTTATTACAATGTGGTCTGAGAGTATGGTTGCTATGATTTTGATTTTTTTCAATTTATTAAGACTTGGTTTATGACCATGCATTTTCTTGATCTTGAAGTATGTTCTATGTGCAGACAAGAAGAATGTATACTTTGTACTCTGTAGTTGATGGGTGAAATGTTCTCTAGATGTTCAATTGGTCAAGTGTTGAAATTAAATCAGAATTTCTTTGTTAGTTTTCTGCCTTTAGGATTTGTCTAATGCTGTTAACAGTGTGTAGAAGTCCCCCATTATTATCTTGGGTCTTGTTTTTTTTTATCCAACTTGCCACTCTGTGTCTTTTAAATGCAGCACTTAGACCATTTACATTCAAGTTTAATATTGGTATGTGAGCTTTTGATCCTGTCATGAAGTTGTTAGCTGGTTGCTTTGTAGTTTCTATTGTGTGGCTGATGTATGGGGTCTGGTAGGTTATGTACTTAAGTGTGTTAAGGCAGGAGAATTGCTGGAACCCAGGAGGCAGAGACTACAGTGAGCCGAGATTGTGCCACTGCACTCCAGCCTGGGCGACAGAGTGAGACTTCATCTCAAAAAAAAAAAAAAAAAAAAAAAAAAAAGCTGGGCGCGGTGGCTCACGCTTGTAATCCCAGCACTTTGGGAGGCCGAGGCGGGCGGATCACGAGGTCAGGAGATCGAGACCACGGTGAAACCCCGTCTCTACTAAAAAAAAATACAAAAAATTAGCTGGGCGTGGTGGCGGGCGCCTGTAGTCCCAGCTACTCGGAGAGGCTGAGGCAGGAGAATGGCGTCAACCCGGGAAGCGGAGCTTGCAGTGAGCCGAGATTGCGCCACTGCACTCCAGCCTGGGCGACAGAGCGAGACTCCGTCTCAAAAAAAAAAAAAAAAAAAAAAAAAAAAAGAAATGTCTTTGTGTTAATTTTCAATCTTTTTTGGATCTCATTGAACTTACTTACAATTCATGCTTTGCAGTTTTTAATATTTTTTCTGTCATTTCTGAGTTTCCATTTTGACTAGGGACCACTGCTGGAGAGATAGCATGAACCTTTGATAGTTTCACTACATTTGGACTTTTTATGGTACCAGAATTCTTGCACTGGTTTCTTTGCATCTGGAAATGCTGGCATTTTTAATTATTGGAATTCATTCATGGAGGTGAATTTTTCTTTTTCCTTCTTTTGCTATAATATTATTGTGCTTTTTCATTTCTTTTTTCTTTCCTGTTTTCCCTAGGGTATGCAACTGTAGAGTATGCTGGGTAGGGTCTTTTGGCTTTGCTTCTATAGCTGTATGCGCTACTGTTGACAGGTTTTATATCAGGCTGTACAGTAAGATCTACCAGCCAGTGGATGGCAGTTATCATTAAGAGCTGGCTGCAACTCACGTGGCTGGGTATATATTCTTGTTTACTGAAGGAAGCTCTCTGTTGCCTCAGTCAGTGGGCTGATTTGTGGAATGCTCCCTCCTCAGCCCCAGGGAAGCTGGGGCCATCCTGGCAAGAGCTAGATCAAGCAAGTCCATCTACAGGGCCCCCACTGGCAAACACAAACACCAGTAGCTAAGAAGAATCCAGTGGGTGGCCATCAGTTGCCCAGACCATTGCCTGGGCATGGAGCTGAGAAACCTCCTTAGCCCCAGGTTCTCTGCACAGGGATAGGAGAGCAGCCTAAACTCCTTATCCAGGAGAGTGAGCACTCCAGATGCCTAGAGATCTACCTGGATGTGCAGCAATAAGGGTTCCCTGCTCCACACACACACAGGAGGGGTGGAGTTACTCAGACTGCTGACCCAGGTCAGCTGGTGCCATGAATCCCTGGTAATCTGCCAGACATGAAGCAGAGAAGGCCTTCCTGCACCAGAACCTCTGCACAAGAACTATGTGGCATATCAGGTTCCTGATTCAGTTGAGTGGATGCTCCAAATGCCTGGAAATCTGCCTGGGGGTGGAGTAGAGAGGGCCCTGCTGTAGCAGGATCTCAGCGGTAAGGCTACAGCACACTGTAGTGGCACACATAGATGGGTTATAAGTCACCAAGCTGGCCCTGGCTGCAAGTCTTCCAGCCCAGGAGAAACTGCATCTGTAGCAGCCCTCCTCCCTGCCCTACACTTGCAACAGGGGAAAGCACAATTCCAGCAACTACCTCTGAGGTGCTTTCCACAGTTCCCACTGTGGAGGCCTCTACTCCACTCCAGAGTAGGTGCTCCAGTATTTGACCCGAGACTGAAATGCCTGAGCAGCCACAGTGCCGGGCCGCCAAAGAAGGGCTGACTTTGTATGTGCCCAAATTAAAAATGGCATCCTACTCTTAGTCCCAGATCAGGGAAAATGTCTGCAAATTTTTCCCAGTGCCTTTGCCTCATAGCATCTTCAAGCCTCTTACCATATTAGCTCTAGGTCTTGGGAGAAACAAAGTGCTCTCCCTTGGCATGTGTTGCTTGGATCCACAGTGGAAAGGTGAGTCATAGAGGGGAGGTCTCTGCCTCTCTCAGGTACTGGGGCTTCACTCACTTTTATCAGCTAGACAATGTCACAGGGGTTGTTTGCCAGCATTCTCCTCCCTGGGGTTGGCATATACTTTCTAATTCCAGTGGATTCCTCTTTTTCTTTTTGAATTCAGTTTCAGAGAGTTGATTTTTATACACTGTCTTGCTATTTCCAAGTGGCTGAAGCAGGCTGAAAACCTCTAAACCACCATCTTGGAGTAAAAAATGCTAGATTTGTTCTTTTCATTGTAGTTGTTTGTTGTCCTCAAATTTTTGATAATTATACATTTTGCAATTTTTTTCGTCATAAATCCTATTTACCTCCATATTTTCTCTGTGACTTACAAAAGCTTATGACTTACAAAGAACTTATGGTGATTTTAGAGGGAAAGGTAAATATTGTGTTGGTAGCTTTTCATCTAGATGTCAAAAATTATACTCCCTTCTCAAGGTCAGTAGACAGACTTCATCTCCAATGTCAACACCCATTCTA
The DNA here is from genome assembly GCF_028878055.3 of Symphalangus syndactylus. Classification (NCBI taxonomy): domain Eukaryota; kingdom Metazoa; phylum Chordata; class Mammalia; order Primates; family Hylobatidae; genus Symphalangus; species Symphalangus syndactylus. Next base: position 10,254,625 of record NC_072442.2, on the reverse strand, counting down.
TTTTAGCTTGGTGACAAACAGCACCCCTTAATACAATTGGTGGTGGTGGAAAAGGAAGGAGAATAGGCTTAGCTGTTGCATCTTAGTTTGTTAAAGTAGGTAATCATTTTGATGAGTTAATTAGTAGAATATGGACCTTAAACTCCTGTGAATCGTATCTTTTTTTTTTTTTTTTTTTTTTGTGCTATGGAGTTTCTCTGTGTCGCCCAGGCTGGAGTGCAGTGGTGCGATCTCGGCTCACTGCAACCTCTGCCTCCCGGTGTCTTTAGTCATTCATTCACAGCTTTTATTTTCTTTGGCTTATTTTATTCATGCATCAGATCCTGTTTGATTTCTGTTGTTCAAAGACTCCTTAATATTTCTGATCCATGGATGTAATTATTCCCACTTCTTCTAGAATTTTATAGTTTTTTTACTGGCATCCCACTGAAGTTCAGAAATGAGAGCATATAGACATAAAAGCTCACTTCATTATAGGATCCATTTTTCTGCAAAGGATCATTTTACTGAATAAAAGCATACACACAGAACTATATGTCATAGGTAAACATCATAATAAATATTCATAACATGAAATTGCTAGGTCAGCAACACCTCGATTAAAAGTGGAACATTACCAGTATTTCAGAAGTCTCCCTGTGCCTTTTCTCATTGATTATCCTTCTCAATGTAAACAGTCTCCTGACTTATGACAGAAAAACTCTGATAGATGTGAGTTTTGTATAAATGAAATCATCTACTATAAAATATTCTATTTTCTTGGCTTCTTTTGCTCAACACTATGCTGTGAGATTAATTTATGTTATTCGTTGTATCAATAGTTAATTCTCATTGCAAAATATACATTTATTCATAAAAATATATAATCCATAATCATATTGCATGTTGAAGTCCTATATTTTATCCATTTTATTTTTAATGGCCATTTGGATTTATCCTGTTTGGGCTTATATCATTAGTACAACCATGCACATCCTTGTACATGTCTTCATTGAGAATGTACATTTATTTCTCTTATATATGTAAGAGTGAATTTGCTTCTATGTAATCTTATGTTCAGCTTTAGTAAATACTCCCAGTCTTCTAAAATATCTACATGTTAAATCACTCCCTCAATATATGAAGTTGCAAATATTCTATATCCTTGCTACTACCTAATATTTTCTATCTTATTTTAAAATTTTAGCCATGTTTTCTGGAGAAGTAGAGGCATTGAATCATTTTTAGACTTTTATATATAATGCAATTTATCATCAATAAATATGACGGCACCACCAGTAGGATGGATGTGCCTTACACTCAATCCGAAATGGTAACCCTATCATTGTTTTCATTTGTTTTTCTTGATAATTACTATAGGTGAACATTTTTGTGTTTGTGCTCTTTAGATATTGTCTTTTTTTAAAGTATCACATACAATTTTTTATACATTTAATATTTTTATTTTAAATTATTATGAATATATAGTTGTGCATATTTATGGAGCACATGTGCTCCATAAAATAAAAAAATAAAATGGATAAATAAAAAACAAAGTATTATTTGGTTAATGATTATTTATTGTATATATATTATTCCATTAAGTCCTTTTATTGAAATTTTATTTATTGTGCCATAGTGGTTAGCAAATATTTTGCAAAAAATTGAATTCAGGAAAAATATGTACTGTTATAAAAACTCACCATGTAAAAAATTATACTTCTTCCATTACTGAAATAAATATTCATAAGCACGTTTAAGTATTATTTTCTCTGATTAAAGATGGGTTTTATTTTGTGCTACAACTGGAGAAACTACATAACTTGCACTGACTACAGTGGCATATAATTCCAATGACAGCCCTTAGCCAAGTTTTCTGAGTAGTATATCTTTGAAGCTTCTCATTCAGGGACTCCTGTCAGTCTTTAATTGACCAATATTATGAACCAGTAAATTGTAAAAAAAAAAAAAAAAAAAAAAAAAAAAAAATATTGTTTGTCTCATACAGCCTCTAAAATTTAACATAATGAACATTTTTCACTTCACATGAATTAAACTAATGCACACTCTGCAGAGAAATAATCCTCAGCTTATTTAAAATAAAACATAAATATTTTATTGCCTGTTTTTTTAATGTAGCTTAAACTTTACTTTGAAAATTGTTACCTAAACTGATGAGAAAAATGAATCTCCAATGTGATAATTTATGAGTCATCTTTTCAATCAAGTTTCTGTGTTACTTGGATATTCCAATGGGAAAAGAATGACCCATGACATTCTGTAAATAAAAATCTTTCTTTAAATAAAAAATCATTCTATGAACAAAAATCAATTGTGAATGGACCATAATATTAAGTATAAAAAGTTAAGCACACACACACACACACACACACACCACATACAGAGTAATATTCTGGAAAAAAAACTGGAAAGCATCTTCATGATCTACTATACCATAGTACTACCCGTTAAAAATATTTGATAAATAATACTGCATGAAAATTCAGACCCCTATTAAAAACACATTAAACACTATAAAAGCAAATGATAAGGTGGGTAGAAAAATTGACATCATGTATAAAGTAAAATACCCAGAATATAGTGATAACTTCTTCAACTTAAGTTTTAAAATATACAACTCAATACAAAAGAAGGCAAAAGTGAGGAGAGAGGATAAAAAGGGGAGACAATAGGTACAAACATACAATTTGAGAGAGAGAATTAAATGTAGTGTTCAGTAGCACAATGGGACAGCTTTACTTAAAAATAATGTATTGTATGTTTCAAAATAATTTAAAAAGTGGAAGCAATCCTGAGAAAAATGAACAAAGCTAGAAGTATCACATTACCTGACTTTAAATTATACTACAAGACTATAGTAACCAAAACAGCATGGCGCTGGTATAAAAACAGACCCATAGATCAATGGATCAGAATAAAGAACTCAGAAATAAAGCCACATGGTTACAGTCAGCCTATATTTGTCAAAGCTGATGAAAGACACACTGGGGAAACGACACCCTATTCAATAAATCGACATGAAAAAATTGGATTGCCATATGCAGAAGAATGAAGCTGGACCTATATTTCTCACCATATACAAAAATAAACTCAAGATGGGTTAAAGATTTAAATACAAGACATGAAACTGTATACTAGAAGAATATCTAAGAAAAACTCCTCTGGACATTGGCCTAGGCAAAGAATTCATGACTAAGACTTCAAAAGCACAAATAACAAAAACAAAAATAGACAAACATAATTTAATTAAACTGAAAAGATCTTGCACAAAGGAACTATCAAAAGAATGAACAGACAGCTTTTAGAATGAAAGAAAATAATTGCAAACTATGCATGCCACAAAGGACTAATATCCAGATTCTACAAGAAACTCACACAATTCAACAACAAAAATACAATCCCATTAAAAAGTGGGCAAAGGATTTGAACAGACATTTTTCAAAAGAAGACATACAAATGGCCAATAAAAATATGAAAAAATCTTCAACCTCACTAATCAGAAAAATGAAAATAAAACAACAATGAGATACCATCTTACACAGTCAGAATGGCTATTATTATAAAGTTAAAAAAACAGATGTTGGCAAGGCTAAGGAAAAAAGGGAATGCATATAGTTTGTTGGTGGAAATGTAAATTAGTGAAATATCAATAGAAAACAGCACGGAGATTTCTCAGAGAACTAAAAATAAAGCTACTATTCAATCCAGCAATTCCACAACTGAATATCTACCCAGAATAAAAGAAATCATTATATAAAATGGATACCTGCATTCATATGTTTATAGCAGCACTATTCACAATAGCAAAGATATAAAATTAAACTGAGTGCTCATCAAAGGATGACTGCATAAAGAAAATGTGATATATATCTGTAGATAGATACGTATATCTATATCTAGATATTGATATATGTCTATCAATATCTAGATAGACATATCTCTATATATATATCACATATATATATCTAGATTTAGATACATGTATCTCTATCTCTGATTTTCTTCATGTATTCATCCATATACATATAGCTAGGATATATGTACTAATTTATATATATATATGTATATCTCTATCACATTTTTTTTTATGGCTGAGTCATATTCCATTGTGGTGTATATACAGCCATTAAAAGGAATGCCATAAAAAAGAATGAAATCTGGTCTTCTGCAGTAACATGCATGGAATTCGAGGCACACTCTTAAGCGAAGTAACACAGAAAATTACAGACTGGAGGTCATTAACTTAAGTGAAGTAGCTCAGAAAATGAAAGTTAAATACCACATGTTCTTACTTGCAAGTTGGAATTAAATAATGTACACATAGACATAAGAGTGATACAGTGTAGAATAATAGACATTGGATACTTGGAGACTTGGAGGCAGCCGGGAAAGGGAGGGTAAGGGAGGAGAAATTACCTAACAGGTACAAGGTACAATGTTTGGTTAGGGTTACACTAAAACCACAAACTTCACCACTATGCAATATATCCATGAACAAAACTGCACTTATACACCTCAATTTATATAAATCATTTTTTTAAAGCATGTAATTGGAATGTTCGTAACACAAAGAAATGATAAATGCTTGAGGTGATACTCCAATTTTACTGATTTGATCATTACACATTGTAAGCTTGTATCAAAATATCACATGCGCTCCATAAATATGCACAACTATGTATTCATAATAATTTAAAATAAAAAGATTAAATGTAAAAAATTTACTTGATACTTTAGAAAAGGCAATATCCAAAGACAACGAACACAAAAATGTTCACCTATATTAATTACTAAGAAAAACAAATTAAACCCAGGAAGACACAGGGATAGACTTTAACTCTCATCTAGAATTCCCTCCTTCTAAACATTCTGTTCATGTTGTATGTACTTGATGGCATCTTCTCCCATGTTATCCTGACATGGGGTGTTACTTTCTCACAACAAGACACTTATTAATAACTACACATAGATTTTGGTTGTGCATGTGTAGCTGCTCAATTTTATTCCTCACTATGAATTTGTTTCTCTATCATATATTTCAAAATATACAACATCCTGATTTTGTCACTTATCGGACTGGCCGGAAGATGTTAGTGCTCTCTGACTTTTTGTCTAGTTGACTCTGTGTCTGTATTACTGCAGTTATGATTAACAATCTACAATAATAGGCATAGGAAATACCTTGGAGAAAAAAATCCTTTCCTCCTGAGGCCCCAAACAATAACCAAGAACACTTAGGAATTTTCTGTAGTTTATGTGGCATTATTGAATATGTTTTTCAATATTGTATTGATACTATAGGCATCTAGTAGAATTTCACATTTTAAATTGAGTAAAAGTTTAATTGTTTCTGCTTTGGTCTATAAATTAGTACCAAGTCAATTGGTGAAATATGCCTCAAAATTCTTTAATTCGACAAATATGATCAAGTACCTAGGTTTATATAGCCCTTTATATAAACAAGAATTATCTCGATATCATTATTGAATAGACTTTTGCTATCAATATTTATTTCTTCTCATATCTGAAATGAATTATGTAGTTGAATGAATCTGAACTTTGAAGTCAGACAGACATAACTGTCATTCTCAGCTTCATCCAAAGCTGAGTGACTTTGACTATGTACTAACCACTAAATCTTTCTGGTCTTTATTATCCTTAAAACCATTTGACGTACATACCCTTCGATTTTAAGTGAGTGTTAAGTGAGATCATGTATACAGTAATTAGCAGAGTGTCTAGTGTATAAAATGGGAGTGAACGTACTAGATTTTTTTAAAAAACTTTTTTATTCTCAAGTAAACATTTTAGTGTTTGAATGTTGAAAGGATCCAGTGAGGTTTGAGGATTAAGCAAATGTTCCTGATTTCCTCTTCTCACTCTCAGTTAAGACAAATAATATAGAAGGGTCTCCCAAGGAGGTACAAGTTGTGACAAAGTGTGGATGATGTTATATCAGGTTCACTAGAAACTCATATCATGAAAGTTAACTGATTGCCCCTTTTGCTAGATACAGAAAATCCTCATGAAGACCAGCTAGATGAGAGCTGCAGGTGTCCGTAGTCTTTATACAGGTAGTAATTATTCCTCTAAAAATAATTCAGAACTTCTCTGAGACAAAAATCACAAATTGAACACATTTTTAACTATCAATAAATGAGAAGTAAAGAAATAATATTAAAAGATTAATAGTATAAAAGCTTAATCTAATTTTTTTCTTACATTCAAAGTACTAAAGAGATAAAGGAAGAAACCACATGTAGGATCAGGTTTTGTACTTTACTTTGTTAATATAATGTGTTGCACTAAGAGATGTACTAATATTAAAATCTCTTCCTTTATCCAATGTATGTGCTATTATTTATTTTAACATACTCTTAGATTTTAATGGTGCATAACATTGTTGTGTTCACATTTATTAGCAAAATTAACCTGCACTTTTCTTTTTTGGAGTTGTCTTTGTTCACTTAAGTTTTCAAAGTATCGTAATAGGAAGGTTGCTAGATACAAGAGCAATATCTAAAATAAATAGCATTTAGCTCACCAGAAATCAATTCTTCATTCTTAGTATGTTAGGACTAAAACTAAGCAAATATATGTAAAATTCTGTAGAGCGAATTATCAAACTGCGTTTTTTAAAAAAGAGGTATAGAAGAGGACATAATAGAGAACCATGCCAACTTCACGTTTAGGATTGTTCAATATTACAGGGATGTATTATATAATTTCTCTGTAAATTAATCTACAGGTTTTAGGAATGTTCATTTAAAATGCCTAAATTGCTGGAGAGTGCTATTAAAAATGATTATAAAAATATGTGTGGAGTAAAGCTAAGCCCATATTGAAAAAATAAAATAAAAAAGGGAGTTTTTTTATCTTGTGATAGCCACATTTACGATAACACTGTATTAATTTAAACTATGTGATATGACTATAGAAAAAGGCAATGAAACAGAATAGAGAAACCAAAAATGAAACCAGAAGTGATGTGTTTGTAAGATAGAACAAGTTTTCTTGAAGAAGAAAACATCTACACAAAGGAAAAGAGGTAAATTAGACCAAATAAATAAATAAAGCTTGTGTTCAACAAAAGACAATATAATTAAAAATGCAAATAAGGAAGGAGTGTTGTATATAATCTCTGAAGGATTAGCATTTCATCACACCAGCAAGAAAGTAGCCTCCTAGCTACTCAGGAGGCTGAGGCAAGAGAATCACTTGAACCCAGAAGACAGAGGTTGCAGTGAGCCGAGATCCTGCCACTGCACTCCAGCCTGGGGGTCAAGAGCAGGACACTGTCTCAAAAAAAAATAATAAAATAAAGAAAAAAGAAAGTGACACTCTCTAATAGAAAAATAGGCTAATGATATAGACAAGTTGTAGATTTTTTAAATAAACAATGAAAACTGGCTGAAAAGTCCAAGGTCAGGGGTCTAGCAAGATTGGATATTCCTTTGCCTGTTTCCTTCCTGACATGCTGCAGTTAGCAGTTGCTGTGTTTCTTCACCTAAAGCCCAGTTCCTTCAGAATAGTAGATTTTACCTGCCTACAATTTTTCCTTTTTCAATTGAAAGATGGTAATTAGCAATGCTTCTCCAGTTTTTATTATTCTCTCTTCATTGAGCTTTCTTCATCCTCTGCATTGAGTGAATTCTGAGTTTCCTGTTGGCATCCTGAATGAAACAACCAATAATGACCATCTTCTAGATACAGAAAATCGTGCCGGGTATATTTTATCTCATTTAATTACTTTAGCAACACTTTGGAGCATGCAGCCATATATCTGTTACAGAGATTACAAAACAAACAAACAACTCAGATCCTATAGCTAGGGATTTGAGTTTTAACTCAGTTTAAATTGTCACTAAATCTTTCCACTAAACCAAACTGCTTATTAAGTAAAACTGGCACATATGGATTTGGAATAGATACTACTAACTCTTGGTAAACAGACACCTTAATATACATTTTCCCAAAGCACCATAGTCTTTGGTCCTCTACTCCAAGTCTGCTCTGTAGATAAATTTAATGTTTTCTTTGCTCTCAACAATGGGAAAGTGTTTGTCATTCCATTTTATTCTTTCAGAACTTTTAGAAATCATGATCCCACCTCTTTACTAACTATATTTTCACCAAGTGCTTTTTAATCTCACTGTTCTCTGACAATATTTTCTACCATGCATCTTCTTGGCTAATTTTTACTTCTCTTTTGTTCACTTATTCTTCCTTTCTGTCCAGTATATTGTGGTATAAATCTAATCTAACTCGTATGGGAGTGAGGCTTCTCTTGAATGGGAGATCATTCACTTATGACTGATGATGGTGTGTCATGAAGGATATTCAGGCTGATGTGCTGTGACCTTCCTTTGATTATCCAGGGCTACTTCTATAATAATTCCACCAAGACATGTCAGAATGTACTGCAGATACAGGCATTTAATCTCCTGCACCATGTCTCTATCCTATGTGGAACAGAAATTCCCCATTTCAGTTAATTGCCCGTAAAGGCCATGGTGGCATTTGATCAGAACACCCATAGTCACTGTCACAGTATAGTACTGCAGATAATGTTTTTTCTTCCCTTTAAATCCTTCTGGAAACTGAAGAAAGATGAACTTGAACTTACTGGGGCAGTTGCTGAACAAAATATATTTTCTCGAATAGTTTGATATAGAAATATACCATTTTTGTATGACTGCTCATATTTTACTAGCTATAGATTACGAGGTGAGGTAGCTTTTACATAGTGAAAGAAAACCAATCTTCAAAGAAAAAGACCAAGGACTCCAGTTTGGTTAAGTCATTTGCATACATTTATAAAACTCCTTGAACTGAAGTTTATTCACCTATAAAACTGTTCTGGAAATTATATTCGCCCAATATTCAATCAACATCTACTATTAACCAGACCCAGCGTTAATGCTGATAATAAAGCAAGAAAAGATTTTCAATAAAGGGCCCTGCCTTTAGAGTAAAATAGACAATAAACAAAAAGTATTTCTAGAACATGTGGTTCTCTCAGAGGTTATTTTCCTCTGAAGAAAAATAAAATGAGTTATAGGGTGGATAGTTAGTGCTATGTGGAGGGGTGAGGAATGTGCTCATATAGGGTATTAAGAACCTCTTTCCTGCAGTCACATTTAACAGTATATTAGTTTCCTATTGGTGCTGTAACAAATTAACACAAAATGTATAGCTTTAAAAAACACAAGTGCATTATTTTCCAGTTTCTCAGATGATCAGAAGTTCTAAAATGGTAAGCAGGCTGTAGGAGGAAATCCGTTTCCTTATCTTTTCTACCTTCTAAAGGCCACCTGCATCCCTTTGCTTGCAGACTCAACCTTCATTTTCCAAAGCCAACAATGGCATCTTGCAGTCTCCCTCTCGCTCTCTCTGCTTTAGTAGTCACACAGCCTTATGTGACTTTCCTGTCTCCCTCTAATAAGAACCTTGTCATTACCACTGAGCTTACCTTGATAAAAGTGGCAGAGCCACTTTTACCATATAAATTATATGCAAGTTCTGGGGATTAGTATTGGACATTTTCGTGGGGATGATGGGGTTGTTTATCCTGCCTTAAATGATAACCTAAAAAAATAAGTAAACATACCTAGCAATATCTGGGGAAAAGCATTTCAATCAGAGAAAACAATAAAACAGACTTAAAGGTCAGCTCACACTTGGGAACTTGAGCAATAACTAGATACTGTTGCATCTGGAAAAGAACAAGTGAAAAAGAGGTGGGTAAGAGACATGTTTGGTAGGGCAGGGAGGTGGATAGGATGGAGAATAATGCAGGGACTTACAGAAATTTACTCTGAGATATATGATATGATTTTGAACAGAGGAAAGCTGTGTTTTGATATGTTTAACAATGATGTCTTATTTCTTGATGGAAAAATAGAGGGCAAGAGTAGAAATGGGGAGATTAGTTAGAAGGCTGTCACAATAATCCAGGGAAAGGATGATGGTGGCTTGTATCATTGAGGGATTGTCACAGTGAGGGAGAGATAAAATGTTCACATGCTGAAAATATTTTGAAGATAGAGACCAAAGAGGTGATGATCAATTAAAATAGAGATTATAATATAATATAATATAATACTTTAGATCATTACTTTACAATGTCAAACTTGAAATTTTGAGCAATGGGAGAGTCATGTGTAATATAATAACCATTGAAGGAAAATTTACACTAATATTTTCAGGACATCTTTTACTCAATTCCTATGAAATAGGTTTACTGAATTCTTACGATTGACAGAATAGTCTTTAGAACTAAATTTTCTTTTCTGTCAATGAAGTTGTATGTTTGTCAAGAGTCAGTTTGGGTTTATTCTTACATCTGTGTATATGAGTTTTGTTTAATATAATGAAATATGAGTGCAAAAGAGAATTATTTTATATATATAATTAAATTCAGTGACTTATACAAAAAAGTAACTAAATGAAACTTTTGACTTATACAAAAAAAGTAACTAAATGAAACTTTTTAAAATGACAATATAAAATACTAACATACATATTTTAAAGCCTTAGAAATCTATACTTGATTACTTCACAATTTTCATTAGATTCCTTTCCCTCTATCAAGAAGGCAAGTGTGCAAATTAAAAATGATACATTTTGGGTGTGGTTTATACAAGAAGGACAATAGGGAACCCCAAACAGTGGACTCAGACTCAAAGCAAAGATATTAACTCTAGTACAAAAGTTTTGCAAATAAATATGCAATTATATGTTATAAATTAAAATATTTATAGACTTGGTTTTTGTCACAGATTTGGTTGATATCCGATCTTGCTAATGTCTAATTTGAGTACTTCCATTCTGCTTTTTCAGTTTATTGAAAAGGAAAGTAATATTAGTCCAAGAAAGACCTGATAAAAGATGTCCAAAATGGCTTTAGCTACATAAAATTTGTATATTTTTATTAAAAATATATACATGCCAGGAAAATTGTTTTTCAAAAACTATCAAAAGTGCTTAGTCCTCTTTATTTAGAAAGATTTACTGATACATTAGAAAATTCTATCACTCAGTAGTCAAATAGGTAAAGAAACCACAGAGGAGATGCAAATTTATGTATATATATGAAAATTAGCTTCACTGGTAATCAACAAAATGTAAATTAAAAAAATAAGATTAAATTTTAACTATGATATCAGCAAAGCCTAGCCAAATTATATTATGGAAATTGATTGTATGTAGATAAAAATAAAATTATTGTAACACTGGCAGGGATGCTATGTTTTCTAGCCTTCCAAAATACTACATAAAATATTCGTACCATTTCACATAATGTATCATTCTGTGGAATCTATCTTAAGGGGATATTAATAAACTCACAATAATATTTATGCACAATAATGTTTGTTGCATAATTTTATATAAACAAAAAATGTTGGAAATAATGTGACAGTTGAAATTATAATTACTGAATAAATCATATCAAATAAATATGGCTTATTGTCCAGGAATTAAAAATGTAAGACGCAAATGACTTTAAGTGAAAAAAAAAAAAATGGAGACGGGCAGAGCAAAATTACTGAAAAATCCTCTAGTGAGTGCCCACCCACCCCCCATAGGAACACTAAATTGAATAACAATTGACACAAAAAGCGTCTTCATAAGAACCAAAAATCAGCTTGAATATCAGCTCAGCCACAGTGGGGTAGAGCACCAAGCACGCTCTTGGAGTCCTCAATTCCAGCCTTTGGTTCCTGCATGAAATTGTGTGACCTGCCCTTGGCCAGAGGAGAGTCTATTACCCTTCAGGGAGAGATTCAGGAATGGTAGCATGTACCACAAGCTGACTGAAGAGCCCATAGGCCTTGAGTAAACATTGGTGGTAGCCAACCAGTATTTACAGTTGGCCAGGGACTGTAGTAGCCATGGGAAGAAACCTCATTGTTTGAATAAATAGGAGATAAGAGTGGGAAGGACTTTGTCTTGTGGCTTTTGTGCCAGTTCTGCTACAGTAGAATAGAGCACCAGGTAGATTCTTAAAGTCCCCAGTTCTAGGCCCTGGCTTTTGGATAGTGTCTCTAGACACACTTGGGACCAGAGGAAACTCACCAACCTAAAGGGAAAGACACAAACCTGCCTCGATTTGCCACCTGCTGATTGTAGGCCACTCGTGCCTTGAGTAAACATAGGTGGTGGCCGGTAGTGTACACTGTGAGCCTTGGGAGAGACCAAATGATGAGCTGGCTTTAGCTCTGACCCAGAACAATACCAGTGGTGGTGGCCATGGTGGTGCTTGTGTCATCCCTTCCCCAGCTCCAGGCAGCTCAGCGCAGAGAGAGAGACTCCATTTATTTGGGAGAAAGAAAGGGAAGAGAAGGAGACTCTCTGCCTGATAATCCAGGGAACTCCGGATCTTATCCAAGACCACTTAAGGCAATACCTCTGTGAGTCTCCAAGAGCCACAGCATTACTGGGCTTGGAGTGCCATCTAAAGGTGATACAGTGGCAGTGGCCAAAGACTTAGATCACAACGCCTAAGTTCCTTCAAATACATGGAAAGTCTTCCCAAGAGGATGAGTACAAACAAGCACAGACATTTATAACTACAATAAATACCTAATTCTTCAATGCCCAGACACAGAAGAACATCAACAAGTATTAAGACAATCCAGGGAAAAAATGACCTCTCAAAATGAACTAAATAAGGTACGAGGGACCAATCCTGGAGAAACAGAGATATGTGAGTCTTCAGGGAGATAATTCAAAATAGCTGTTTTGAGGAAGCTCGAAGAAATTCAAGATAACACAAAGAAGAAATTCAGAATTCTATCATATAATTTTAATAAAGAGATTGAAATAAACAGAATTAAGCAGAAATTCTGGAGCTGAAAATGCTATTGACAAAATGAAGAATGTATCAGAGTCTCTTAGCAGACATGATCGAGTGGCAGAAATAACTAGTGAGTTTGAAGACAGGCTATTTAAAGATATAAAGTGAGAGGAGACAAAGAATAAAAAAATGAAGCACACCTATACAACTAGAGTTGAGTAGTGTTGTATAGTATTGTATAGTCCTATCAACAACTAGAGTTGTATAGTGTTGTATAGTCCTCAAAAAGGCAAATCTAAGAGTTATTGGCCTTTAAGAGGAGATAGAGATCGGGGTAAAAAAATTATTCAAATGTTACAGAGAATGATATCAATATTTAAACACAAGAAGGTTACAGAACACCAAGCAGATTTAACCCAAATAAGACCACCTCAAGGAATTTAATAATCACATTCCCAAAGATCAAGGATAAAGAAAGGATCCTAAAAGCAGCAATAGAAAATAAAGGAATAACAGACAAATGAGCTACAATACATCTGGAAACACACTTCTCAATGGAAACCTTACAGGCCAAGAGAGAGTGGCATGACATATTTAAAGTCCTGAAGGGGCAAAACCTTTTATCCTAGAATAGTCTATCCAGCAAAAATATGCTTCTAACATGAAGGTGAAATACAGATTTTCCCAGATAAACAAAAGCTAAGGGATTTCCTCAACTTCAAATCTGTCCTACAAGAAATGGTATGGGGGTTCATCAGTCTGAAAGAAAAGGATGTTCATATAAAATGAGAAATAATATGAAGGTACAAAATTACTGGTAATAGTAAGTACACACAAACAAAAACCTCACAGAATATTATAACACTGTAATTTTGGTGTGTAAACTCTTCATACCTTGAGTAGAAAAACTAGAAGATAAATCTATCAAAAATAATAACTACAACAACTTTTCAAGATATAGACAGTATAAGACATAAATAGAAACAACAGTTAACAAGCATTGCAATTAAGTGAAAGTGCAGAACTTTGATTAGTTTTCTCTTTGTTTTTGTTTGTTTGCAGTCACTGTTGTTATCCATTTAAAAAAATGAGATATAAGTTGTTTTTTGTTTGTTTGTTTTGTTTTGTTTTGTTGGAAACGGAGTTTCACTCTTGTTGCCCAGGCTGGAGTTTAATGGCGCGATCTTGGCTCACTGCAACCTCTGCCTCCCAGGTTCAAGCGATTCTTCTGCCTCAGCCTCCCAAGGAGCTGGGATTACAGGCATGCACCACCACGCCCAGCTGACTTTGTATTTCTAGTACAGATGGGGTTTATCCATGTTGGTCAGGCTGGTCTCGAACCCCTGACATCAGGTGATCTGCCCACCTCGGTCTCCCAATGCACTGGGATTGAGATGTAAGATTTTACTTGTTATATAAGCATCATGGTAACCTCAGATGAAAAAACTTACAAGAGATACACAAAAAGTAAACACAACCACACACACAGTAAATTAAAGCAGACCGCCAGAAAAAAATCAACTTCACAAAAAGGAGGACAGAAAGGAAGAGAAGACTACATTATGACCAGAAAACAAATAACAAAATGGCAACAGTAAGTTCTTACTTATCAATAATAAGGTTGAACGTAAATGAACTAAACTCTCCAATCAAAAGACAGAGAGTGGTTGTTGAATGAATTACAAAAAAAAACTGTTTGTTTGTTTGTTTTGTTTTGTTTTGTTGGAAATGGAGTTTCACTCTTGTTGCCCAGGCTGGAGTGTAATAGCGCGACTCAATGATCTGTTACCTACAAGAAACACACTTCACCCATAAGGACATATATAGACTGAAAATAAATGGATGTAAAGAGATATTCCATGCAAACGGAAACTAATAAAGTGCAGGAGTAGCTATACTTACTATAGACAAAATAGATTTTAAGACAAAAACCATAAAAAGCAACAGAGAAGATCATTATATAAAGAGTAAACTCAGTAAGAGGACATAATAATTGTAAATATATATGCACCCAATGCTGGACCCCCCGGATATATAAAGCAAATATTTTTAGTGCTAAAGAGAGAGCTATACTCCAATACGATAATAACTGAAGACTTCTATACTCCATTTTCTGCACTGAACAGGGCATTCAGACGGAAAATCAACAAAGAAACATCAGATTTAATCTGCATTATAGACTAAATGGACCTCATAGGTATTTACAGAACACTTCATCCCAGAGCTGCAGAGCACACATTCTTCTCCTCAACACATGGATCATTCTCAAGGATAGACCACATATTAAGCCACAAAACACGTCTTTAAAAAATTCAAAAAATGAAATAATATGAACTATATTCTCTGGCCACAGTAGAATAAAACTTGAAATCAATAATAAGAGGAGTTTTGGAAACTATATAAACATGGAAATTAAACAATGTGCTTCTGATTGACCAGCAGATAATGAAAAAATTAAGAAGAAAATTAAAAATTTCCTGAAACAAGTAAAAATGGAAACACCATATATTAAAACCTATGGAATACAGCAAAGCAGTGTTAAGAAGAAAGTTTATAGCAATAAGCAATTATATCACGAGAGACAGAAAATCTTCAAATAACAATCTAACAATACATCTTAAAGAACTGGAAGAGCAAGAGTTAATCAAACCTCAGATTCTTAAGAAAAAAAGATTAAAGCAGACATAAGTGAAACTGAAAAAATACAAAACATCAATAAAACAAAAAGTTTGTATTTTGAAAAGATAAACAAGCTCAACAGAACTTTAGCCTGAGAAAAAAACAAAGAAGACCCAAATAAATAAAATCAGAGATGAAAAAGAAGACATTACAACTAATACTGCAGAAACTCAAAGGAACATTAGAGGCTACTGTAAGCAACTATTTACTAATAAACTGGGAAACCTAGAAGAAATGAATAAATTCCTAGACCATACAACATACAAAGATTGAATCATGAAGAAATCCAAACCCTGAACAGACTACAAGGAAGTAATGAGATTGAAGCTGGGAAAAAAAAAAAAAAAAAAAGCTTCCCAGCAAATAAAACCCAAGGACCCAACGACTTCACTGCTGAACTTTACCAAACATTTAAAAAACAAATATCAATCCTACTCAAACCATTCTGAAACATAGAGATGGAGGATATACTGCAAAACTCATTCTATGTGGCCAGTAGATACCAAAACCAGTCAAAGACACATAAAATAAAGAATACTACAGGCCAATATCCCTGATTAACACTGTTGCAAAAATCCTCAGACCAAACCAACTTCAACAATACTTTAAGAAATCATTCATCTTGACCAAGTAAGATTTATCCCAGGAATGCAAGTGTGGTTTGACATATGCAAATCAATTAATGTGATACATCATACCAACAGAATGAAGGACAAAATGTTATGATCATTTCAATTTATGTTGAAAAAGCACTGGTAACATTCAACATGACTTCATGATAAAATCCCTCAAGAAATTGGTTATAAAAGGAACATACCTCAATATAGTTTTCAGGAAAAACTGAAAAGCTGTCCTCTATGATCTGGAACAAGGATAACTACTTTCAGCACTGTTATTCAACACTGTACTGAATGTCATAACTATAGCACTCAGACAAGAGAAATAACTAAAGGACATCCAGATTGGAAACGAAGAAAAATTATCTTTCTTTGTAGATGATAAGATCTTATATCTGGAAAACCCTAAAGTCTTCATGAAAAAACTAATAGAACTGATAAATTCAGTTCATTTGTGGGATACAAAATCAACATACAAAAATTAGTAGCACTTCTATATGCGAACAGTGAACAATCTGAAAAAGAAATCAAGAAACTAATTCCATTTACAATACTTAACCAAATAAGTGAAATATCTTTACAATGAAATCTACAAAATATTGATGCCAGAAATTGAAAAGGACACGACAAATTGAAAGATATTTCATGTTCATGAATTGGAAGAATCAATATTGCTAAAGTATTTCTAAAAATTGAAAGATATTTTAGGTTCTTGAATTGGAACAATCAGTATTGCTAAAATTTTATGCAATCTACAGATTCAATGTAATCCCTATCAAAACACCATTTGCATTGTTCACAGTAATGAGAAAAATAATTCTAAAGTTTATAAAGAACCACAAAAGACCCAGAATAGCCAAAGCCATCTTGAACAAAAAACACAAATTGGTGATCACGTTATCCAAATTTGAATAATACTTCTACAGTAACCAAAACAGCATGTTACTGACATAAAAACCGACACATAGACAAATGTAATGAAATAGAGCTCCCAGAAACAAATCCACACAACCTACAATGAATTCATTTTTGAAGAAAGGTGCCAAAAACACATATTGGAAAAAAGAACAGTCTTGTCAATAAATTGTGCTGGGAAAACTGGATATCTGTATGCTGAAAAATGAAATCAGATCTCTGTCTCTTGCCATATAAAAAAATCAAATCAAAATGTTTGATTTAAATCTAAGACCTAAAACTATGAAAATTCTAAAAGAAAATATTGGGGATACTGTCTAGGACATTTGACTGGGCAAAGATTTCTTGAGTGATACCCCATAAGTGCAGGCAACTACAGCATAAATGGACAAATGGCATCACATACCATTAAAAAGCTTCTGCCCAGGAAAAAAACAATCAGCCAAGTGAAGAGACAACCCACAGAATGGGAGAAAATATTTGTAAACTATCGATCTGATAGGGAATTGATAACCAAAATATACAATAAATTCAAACAACTCATAGGAAAAAAATCTAGTAATCTGATTTTAAAACGTGCGAAAGATCTGAATAGATATTTCTCAAAAGAAGACATACAGATGGCAAACAAGTATATGAAAAGATGCTCAATGTCATTGGTCATCAGAGAAATGCATATCAAAACTACAATGAAATATCATCTTACCCCAGTGAAAATAGCTCTTATCCAAATGACAGGTAACAACTAATGCTGGTGAGGATGTGAAGAGAAGAGAATTTTCATACACTGTTGGAGGGAATGTAAATTAGTACAATCACTATGGAGAAGTTTGGCAGTTCCTCAAAAAACTAAAGAACCACATTATGATCCAGCAATCCCACTGCTGGGTATACACCCAAAAGAAAGGAAATCAGTATATCAAAGAGATTTCTCCCATGTTTATTGCAGTCCTATTCACAATAGCCAAGATTTGGAAGCAACCTAAGTGTCCATCAACAGATGAATGGATAGAACATGTGGCACATATATACACAACGGTGTATAATTTAGCCATGAAAAAGAATAAGATCCTGTCATTTGCAAACTGGTGGAACTTAAGGTCATGATGTTAAATGAAATTTGCCAAAGACAAACTTGGCACATTCTTACTTATTTGTGGGAGCTAAGAAAATTAAAACAACTGAACTCATGGAGATAGAAAGTGGAATAATGATCACCAAAGCTTGGGAAGCACAGTGGGTGGTAGTGGTGTGAGAAGGGGAAGTGGGAATGGTTAATGGGTACAAATATATACTGAGATAGAATGAGTAAGATTTAGCATTTGATAGCACAACAGGGTGACTACAGTAAATAATATTTATTGTACATTTTAAACTAATGAAAAGAGTATAATTGGATTGTTTGTAACACAAAAAAGGATAAATGATTGAGGTGATGAATACCCCATTTACCCTGAGGTGATTATTACACATTGTATATATGTATCAAAATATCTCATGTAACCCATAAATATATATACCAACTATATACCCACACAAATTAAAAATTAAAAAAGAAAAAGAACATGCATATAAAAGATGGAAAGACATATTCCAGCACTTTGTCTTAGATGCAATTATTTGACATTTTAATTGCTTCTTTAATATTTATGGAGCTACAAATTCTCAAAAACAATCATATATGAGTTGATGTCAGAATAAAATCAAAAACAAAAACACATTTAGAGAATAATGTTTTCCCATCTTACCTCTGCACTTGTTATAAAGATTAACTGTAGAAATAAGTTGCAAAGAATATTGACCTATATAAGATTTTGTAAAGTATTTTATAAGCATAAATTATTTAGAACACTTACACAATATGACTTACTAAACACATATTGGCATCTCATCAACCAGCTTGCCTACAGGGATAAAGTTTGTCACTGTTAACATTTTTTTTTTTTTTTTTTTTTGAGACAGAGTCTCTCACTGTCACCCAGGCTGGAGTGCAGTGGCGCGATCTCGGCTCACTACAACCTCCACCTCCCGGGTTCAAGCAATTCTCCCGCCTCAGCCTCCCGAGTAGCTGGGACTACAGGCGCATGCCACCACGCCCAGCTAATTTTTGTATTTTTAGTAGAGACAGAGTTTCACAGTGTTGGTTAGGATGGTCTCGATCTCTTGACCTCATGATCCACCCAACTCGGCCTCCCAAAGTGCTGGGATTACAAGCATGAACCACTGGCACCAGGCCTTTCTTTTTGTTTTTTTTTTAGGAATACAAGCACTGAAGGCCTTGGTAAAATATGAAAATGGTATTGTAAAGGGAAGCCTGTTAATATGGCTTATCCTGTGTTAAATCATAGTAGTATTGAAGTAAAACAATTATATTATTACTTTAAATTGTTTTTAATCTAAACATAAGACAAATAATTTCAAAGCCAAATTGAATGTTGCCACAGATATGATGAATTGTATACGAAGCAAATGAAACTCATGGGGAGAAACACCTAAATTTGCTTTGAGGGTGACAGAAAAGCCTTACAAAGGAAATGATAATAGTGCCTTTTGAGTGAAGAATTAGTTATTTGCCAGTAGAAAAAATATAGAAAGAGGTAGAGAGGCCAAGGATACCTGAATAGGAAGTTTCAAGCATTCTGTCTTTCTGGAATATGTAAATATCTACTCGTTCTTCAACTCCATTAAATGCTTCTTCCTAAATATTTTAAATTTGTTTAATGCTTGTCGAAATTCAACCAATATAAAAATTATTTTTTCATTACAAACTACACAGTTAATAATAATGTTATCTGTTTGAGTTATCTATTGCTCTACAACAAATTACCCTGATTTTTAATGGCTTAAAACAATTTATTATCTCATCGCGTCTATGTGTTAGGAAGCTGAGTACAACTTAAATGGGTGCCTCTGTGTAAAAGTCTAACAAGCTGTAGTCAGTGCTACAGTCTCATCTAAATGCTCAGTTGCTGGGGGATCCACCTCCAAACTCACTCATGTAGTTTTTAGTCCTTGCCATGTTTAGCTATCCACAGGGTTTCCTTAAGGCATGGCAGACAGCTTCTTTTATGGTGAATGATGTAGGAGAGTGAGAGAGAAGAGAGAACACTGAGGACAGAAGCCTTAAGTTTTTGTATAAGCTACTCTTGGAAGTGAAATCCCAGCATTGCTGCTTTATGCTATTTGTTAGAAGAGAATGAAGGAGTTCACCCACATTCATGGAGAAGGGAGCTGGTATACAATTCTCACATTTCTGTTTGTTTTAGGTGATCATTTCAAATATGTTTATATAGCAAACAGCCTTGGAAGACAGAGATAATGTCTCTCTCTAGAGCAAAGGATAGGTGTGTTCACTGTCTAATCTAGTAAAAATGATGTTACCCTCAGGGTCAAAGTTTCAGCAGGCTTACTGCCAATTTTTAAAAGATCTAATTGTCTTGAGGTTGGGCTTCCTCTCCTTTAACAAAATCTATTGTGTGTGCAGGTACTGCCCTGGAAAAAAATGGATCTTAGGGAGTAAGTGCAAAAACGTTCTGCCTAATGCTCTTACTGTAAGTAAGAAACTGTGATTTGTCTCTGACATTGGAGTCTCATGTCGTCTCCAAGAATCCATGTTAGCAAGAAGCTAACTTGCAAGTAGGGTAAAAATCTCGGACCATCCAAATTCTTAGCACAAAGGTTACATAAAGGCATGAATACCTGGAGTGCGGGATCACTGGAGACAATCTTAAGGGTTGCCTACTACAGTAGCCATCTCTTTATTTTCTTACAATGGAAGAAGAGAAGGACAGAAGAAAGAGAAGAAATGAGGGGAAAAATCAATCATTTATTGAGTTTATTTCATGCTCCAGGAATTTAAACACAAATTAATTTCCTTGAGGCTTAGCAGAACAACAAGAGTACAATGAGACACACATTTAAAAAAAGAAAAAAAAGAAAAAGAAAAAAAAGGAAAGGAAGGAAGGGAGGGAGGGAGGAAGGAAGGAAGGAGGGAAGGAAGGAAGGAGGGAGGGAGGAAGGGAGGGAAGGAAGGAAGGAAGGAAGGAAGGAAGGAAGGAAGGAAGGAAGGAAGGAAGGAAGAGAAAGAAAGAAAGAAAGAAAGAAAGAAAGAAAGAAAGAAAGAAAGAAAGAAAGAAAGAAGGAAAGAAAGAAAGAAAGAAAGAAAGAATACACTTCCCAAAGGTTAGTCAGCTGGTTGATGAAGGACTTACACTCAAAAGGAGGTGTTCTGGGTCAAGATGACAATGTTTGTTTGTTTGTTTGTTTTTAATGCAAGAGACACAAATTTTCAAAAGTTTATATTGCTGGTATCTGATCACTACTGGTGTTAGCAAATCACAACAGTGCATTTTCTTTTCTAGAATGTTACAGGTATGGATCATGTAATCTTATTTGAATATTCCAGTAAGAGAGTAAAGATAATCATTGAAATGACTGCTTCTGATAGGTCTTTGTCTCATATATTTATCTCTAAGTAATAGCTCAAAAATCTGTATCAAAGTTTTACATGCCTATCTATTACTTTGGTATTGAAATCTTCTTTCTAATGGAATATTTAAGTGAAACACAAGGCTAAACTTCAGGACTTTTATTAACTTCTAGTATAAAATAATATTATATAAAATGGACTGTACACTTCACAGATAATTTATATTTTAGAGGATTTCTCAGCCTATCAAGTTTGTTATCAAGGAAATTACATTTTGATTTTTGAAATTGTTATTCAGTGCTTTGCTGTCTCCAGTACTTGGGTTTGACTACAGTCAATGAAGTTTGGTCATTTTTCTGTTTTATCCTATCTTTTTAAAAGTGTTAAACACACAGTCTGATCTGTTGTGTCATCCAAGCATTACTTATTCAATTCTGTTGGGATTAAGTGGATCTTTATATTTTAAATCTATTAAGTTTAATTCAAACAAACTTTTATCACTACAAGTCCTATCCTTCATAATGAAATGAGCTGTCATACTGTGTACAATTTTTAGAAGGTTGTTATATTTAGCTTAGTGAACCACCCTGGTTTCTACTGATTGACTTATATTTAAATTTTAAAGAACCAGTCATAATGATAGATTTTAAAACTCTGCTCCCTATTAAGTCCAGTTCATTTGCCATACCCATGGGCTCTGTCTTTTATCTATATTTTACATGTTTGAGCTCCTTATTTTTTATTTTTTAAATGTTTGAATCTTACCATTGTAGTCTTAAAACACTTCTTCAATTTTACTGATCATTTCACATTCTTTGGATTCCTTGTGATTTAGTGTGCCCAGAACAGTTGACAAACTCTTTTAATGTAACAAGGTGCTGTCTTATCATTTCTTCTGAGTTTCAGTTTAAGTTTCTTTATTCCAAATGTTTATTTTACCCTCTTAATAAGATAATTATTCTCCTTGACAGTAAAGTCAGAAGCAAACGGGGAGCTAAATAATTGTGTATTCTCGCCTACATTTAACATCACACCATCTGTTCAAATCAGCCCAACTATGTCTTTCTTGCTTTTTGTTTTATTTTTTAGCATAACTTTTATGAATAAAAATTCAAGTATGCCTGTTTATAATTGCTCCCACTCATTTGAAACTTATGTAGTTCCATTTAGCCATATTAATATTCATCAAATGTAATTTTTCTTCATCACATTTTCATTCATCTTTGAAATGACACAACTAATCTAATTACTCTAATTTCTTATAAAATTGCTAATACTGGAGAACACATACTATAAATAAAAACTACTTTCACTCGATTCATCCCCGACTTCAGTCCTTTCCTTAGGGTAACCCAGGCTACGGCTTATTACCTGTTGATTCAGACCCTTCTCTTTGTGTATTTCATATATTATACACACACACACATAATTACACACATGTGTACACATGTCTATATCTTTTATGTATACATATTACATATTGCTTAGCAACCTGGCGTTATTACCTGACAATATATCACAAATTTCTTTCCATTTTAATAATTCTTATTTTGTTTTAGAGCTGTTATCTCTATAATCAATGTACCATAATTTATTTCAATATTTTCTATCAATTCATTACCAATTTTTAATTTTTTAAGATAATAACTATTAGCTACTCTCGGGCATGAAGGAGTTGGGTCAGTGGAAATCTGAGAATCGGAGAGAGAACTGAGAGAAACCCACAAGAACCTCAGCATTCACACTGAAGACCAGACAATGGAGATGGGATGGGCAGGAAACTTCAAGGAGACCTCCAGAGCTGCAGATACTCAGGACCTGCTGACGTGTGAGGGCAGAAAAAGAGAACTAAGAGAAATGCCACTAGTGTTTAGAACTTATATCAAGTACCAAGCAGTAGGCATCTGTGGCTAAAGATGGAGTGAGAAACCTCAGAGAAACACTCTTGAGGCACCAGTGAATTGGGTGGGCTGATGTCTGACATCAGGGCAGATCACAGATTAAGCCTTGTTAAAGAGAAAATTTTGAGCCTATCCTCAATTAATGTGGAAGCTGCAGTTAATATACCATAAGGATCAATAAATCCTAACCCCATTCAATCACAGACTACATTGAAACATCTCTGTATAGTCACTTCTTGCCAGAAGAAGGGGTATATTCTTTTTAGGGTATAAATAATATTTACAATAGTCTCTACTGTCTTTTATAGACAATGGCTGGCATTCAATCAAAGATTATGAAGTATTTATAAAAGTAAGAAAATGTGACCCACAACCACTAAACAATCAATAGAACCAAACTCAGAAATGGCCCAGATATTTACATTATTAGTAATAATATTTATAACAGCTACAATAAATAGATAAAAGGATCTACCATATGATCAAGTAATTCTACTCCCTTTCACTCAAGATAAATAAAAGTATATGTGTACAAAAAGGAATTATACACGAATGTTCACCATAGCTCTGAAAAAAACCCAAATACTCATTTCTTTAGATAGAACCCAAATCCAGAGAAACAGATTTACAAGTTGTCATATATATGTATTGGAATATTTCTCTGCAATAAAAATGAAAAAGGTATTGATAATCATTAGCCATAAGGGTAATGGAAATTAAAACCACAGGGAGATACTACTACACATTCATTGTAATAGCCACGATCAAAAAAATGTTGAGGACGCCAAATGTTGGGAAGGTTATGGAACACCCAGAACACTGTTCTGATAAAAGCATAAAATGGTACAACTGGGAAAACTGTTTGGTAGTTTCTTTAAAAAAAAAGTGTACATGCATCTTCTGTATGACCCAGAAATTCCATTCCTAGATATCTAACCAGATAAAGGAAAATATGTTCACAAAAGCTTGGAAGCAAATGTCCAAAGCAGCTTTATTTGTAAGTGCCAAAGACTGAAAAAGTTGCCATCAGTCCGGCAACAAGAGAATAGTTAAGCACACAACAGTACTCAGTAATAAAAAGGAAAGGAAAAATTGCTTATACACATCTAGCAAGCGGGAATCTCAAAAACATCATTCTGAATTAAACTATACACACACAAAATAATTTTCATTTATATGACTTTTAGAATAGGAAAAACAAATTTTTGGTGATAGAATTGAGGTAAGTGTTCACTTCAAAAATGGGGGAAAAGGATTGTCAGAAGGCATAAATAATGACAGAATTATTTTATTCCTGATTGTAGCAGTACAGGATAAATGGGGCATGTGTTTGTGAAACTGATGCGACAATACCCTTAATTTCTATGTAGTTCACTATATGTAAGTTCTATTTCAAATTTTAACAATATTTCAGGCCAAACATAAGTGTTTAGGTAATTGTTTCAGGTGTTAAACTGTCTCTGAAAGATTAAGTTGTGTTTTATACTTCATTTGTCTTAAGTGTGTCTTTTTGGCTTTTCTATCATGATGTATTTTTAAGACATGATTCCTCAAATTAAACTCTGTTATTTTACACAGTTCATAGAATCTGATTCTATCATTAAATTATCACTTAAGTTTCAATGTCACAGCTTCTTCCTTTAATATGACTTGATAAAGACTACTCATTATGAATCATGTCCAAATACTGATAAATTATCTGATAGGTTCACATTCACCACAGCATGAACATAAATAGACCCACTTGTTCCTCATTTCTTAAAGCAAAAAATAAAGAGTAAAAATTCACAGTTCATACTCCTAGAAAAAAAATACTAGGTGACAGAAACAAAGGTGATTTTTTTCTTATTTTTTTATCTGAATATTTTGTTTTTTTCAATGAATATGCATAAGTTTGTAGTAAAAAATTCACAATATGTTTTTAAATATTTAAAATGAATTTATTCTTTCAAATAGCTCAACAAATTATAAAATTGGTCAAGATATGGGGAAATTCTAGATGCATAGGAGAATCTACTTAGGTGAGCTCTTACTGCAGACCCAAGCAAAATAACTATGGAGAGCATAGCACACCCTCCCACCAGTACTCCCTCACCTATTCATCTTCAAACCTGCTAAGCAATAAGCTTAGAATAACCAACATGAAAACACGTTGCACCACAGAATACCTTCTGTGCAATTATATTAATTGTTGCAAAGAGTTAGTGTCTCCACACCCAGGACTTAACTCTTCTTGGAACTACCCCTGAAATACTATGACAGGAAATTACACAAACAACATTACTGATATGGTTCGGCTGTGTCTGCATTCAAATCTCAACTGACTTGTATCTCCCAGAATTCTCTCAGGTGGTGGGAGGGACCTAGGGGGAGGTAGTTGAATCATGGGGGCCAGTCCTTCCTGTGCTATTCTCATGATAGTGAATAAGTCTCATGAGATCTGATGGGTTTATCAGGGGTTTCCACTTTTGCTTCCTCATTTTCTCTTGCCACCGCCATGTAAGAAATGCCTTTCACCTCCTGCCACGATTCTGAAGTATTCCCCAGCCATGTGGAACTGTAAGTCCAATGAAGCCTTCTTCTCTTCCCAGTCTCAGGTATGTCTTTATCAGCAGCATGAAAATGGACTAATAAAGTAAATTGGTACCAGTAGAGTAGGGTGTTGCTGAAAAGACAGCCGAAAATGTGGAAGTGACTTTGGAACTGGCTAAGACGCAGAGGTTAGAACAGTTTGGAGGGCTCAGAAGAAGACAGGAAAATGTGGGAAATTTGGAACCTACTAGAGATTTGTTGAATGGCTTTGACAACATTGCTGATAGTGATATGAACAATAAGGTCCAGGCCGAGGTGGTCTCAGATGGAGATGAGGAACTTGTTGGCAACTGGAGCAAAAATGACTCTCGTTATGTTTTAGCAAGAAGACTGGCAGCATTTTGCCCCTGCCATAGAGATCTGTGGAACTTTGAACTTGAGAGAGATGATTTCAGGTATCTGGTGGAAGAAATTTCTAAGCAGGAAAGCATTCAATAGGGGACTTGGGTACTGTTGAGAGCATTCCATTTTAAAAGGGAAACAGAGAATAAAGTTTGGAAAACTTGCAACCTGATGATGCAGTAGAAAAGGAAAACTCATTTCTTGAGGAGAAATTTAAGCTGGCTGCACTAATTTGCATAAGTAGCAAGGAGCCTAATGTTAATCCCGAAGACCATGGGGAAAATGTCTCCAGGCCATGTCAGAGACCTTCATGGAAGCCCCTCCCATCACAGGCCCAGAGGCCCAGGAGGAAAAAGTGGTTTCATGGGCCAGGCCCAGGGTCCCTGAACTATGTGCAGCTGAGGGACTTGGTGTCTTGTGTACCAGCTGCTCTACCTGTGGCTGAGATGCCAAAATACAGCTTCCGCTGTGGCTTCAGAGTGTAGAAGCTTCAAGCCTTGGCAGCTTCCACTTGGTGTTGAGACTGTGGGTGCACAGATGTCAAGAACTGAGGTTTGGGAACCTCTCCCTAGATTTCAGAAGATGTACGGAAATGCCTGGATGCCCAGACAGAGGTTTACCTCAGGGATGGGACCCTCATGGAGAACCTCTGCTAGGGCAGTGTGGAAGGGAAATGTGGGGTTGGAGCCCCCACACAGAGTCCCTACTGGAACACTGCCTAGTGGAGTCGTGAGAAGAGGGGCTCCATCCTCCAGACCCCAGAATGAAAGCTCCACCAACAACTTACACTGTTCACCTGGAAAAGCCCTAGACAACGCCAGCCCATGAAAGCAGCTGAGAGGGAGGGTGTATCCTGCAGAGCCACAGAGGCAGAGCTGCCCAAGACCATGGGAACACACCTCTTCCATCAGCGTGACCTGGATTTGAGACCTGGAGTCAAAGGAGATCATTTTGGGGCTTTAAAATTCTACTGCTCTGCTGGATTTTGGACTTGCATGGTCCCTATCACCCCTTTGTTTTGGCCAATTTCTCCCATTTGGAATGGCTGTATTTACCTAATACCTGCACTCCTATTGTATCTAGGAAGTAACTAGTTTGTTTTCCTTTATTTTACAGGCTCATAGGCAGGAGGGACTTGCCTTGTCTCAGATGAGACTTTGGACTGTGGATTTTGGATTAATTATGAAATGAGTTAAGACTTTCGGGACTGTTGGGAACGCATGATTGGTCTTGAAATGTGAGGACATGAAATGTGGAGGGGCCAGGGGCAGAATGATATGGTTTGGCTGTGTCTCCATTCAAATCTCAACTGAATTGTATCTCCCAGAATAATCACGTGTTGTGGGAAGGACCTAGGGGGAGGTAATTGAATCATGGGAGCCGGTCTTTCCTGTGCTATTCCTGTGATAGTAAGTCTCACAAGATCTGATGAATTTATCAGGAGTTTCTGATTTTGCTTCCTCCTCATTTTCTCTTGCTACCACAATGTAAGAAATGCCTTTTGCCTCCTGCCATGATTCTGAGGCCTTCCCCAACCATGTGAAACTGTAAGTCCAATTAACCCTTTTTTTCTTCCCAGTCTCAGGTATGTCTTTATCAGCAGCATGAAAACAGAGTAATACAATTACCATACAATGTCATGTTTTCTTCCTGGTATGTATATGATGAATTTGATTGGATATTATGAAGTTATAACAAATCATTTTCCTTACACAAGAGGAAAGCCTTTTACAGATAATATGTTGTTTTTTTTTTAAGAATTAGCAGGCCCCTCAGACTCATTCCCTCAAGCTAGCAACCTAACCTTTTCTTCTTGAATTTTTCCACTTCAGTGATTAAAAGAGGAGGCTATGAAACATGAATTCAAGAAAGAAAATCATTTCTTCCTAATGCCTATATCAGTTTCCCATGTCTGGCCTTCTCAGGGTACAGTCTTTTTCTATATGGAAAAAAAAATCTCAGACTCATTTTCTCATACTAGAAACAAGAAAAGGTAATTGCTATCAAAGGGAGAAAAATTCAAAATGACTAATTCCCCATAATAACTTACAGTTTGTACTTTTGTATTTTTGAAAACCCCATATTATAGCACTGTACTTTGTAACCTAATAAATGCATTGTTCTTAATTCTGACACAATCTTGGGAGAAATGCAAGGGGTAAAGGGAGGCTTTCATCTATTCTGGACCTTGTTTTGGCCTGAGGGTACCAGTGTACTGTCAGTGTAAGACATGGCTGAAAACTACTGCCACAGGCAACTAGGTCAAAATTCTGCAGCATCAGTATCATAAGCTGCTTTAACCACTTCTTCAAATGAGTAGCACACATGTTACAGTTTGAGGACTATTAGGAATAGATCTTAAAATGTGTAAGAAAATGGGAGAAGGGAAGAGAAATTCTTATTTATTGGGTATCTTCCCTATTCTAGCATCTATACTAAGTGACTTAGGCTCATTATATCATCTGTTACGGACTCTCAGTTCTGGGAAGTGCTTGGTATGTTTCCTCCCTCTCCATGTCAAAATATAATGACTTCTTGTCACCAGGTGAGAAAATCCTTGAGATATGTGTTGGGCTGCAGGACAAGTTTAACGACACCACCATAATAGCACTTTTAATTTGCCCATGGTGCTAAGTCACAGGTATGTGATAGAGATCAAAGACAAATTCTACATTCCCTGAGTAAACCACCTAGGACCACAAACTATAAAGAAATTATATATTAAAAATATTTATTTGTTTTGGTAATAAACATTTAGCACCAGGCAAATTTCGTGGTCCAGATAACTGTCCTGGTGTCAGGAAATAAAACGTGCTTTTTTTTTTCTTTTTAGCAGGAGTGAGGTTAGGAAGGGATGGTTATTGCTTTACCAAGTACCAGTGGTGGTCATGGCACCCAACTACCTTTACTGTTTCTGAGGAAAGTGATTAGTATTGTATTAGATCCTCAAAACTCATAATATTCAAAATCGTAAACTTCAAACCAGTATTTTTCAGACTGTAATTCCTGTTTTGAATGCAAAGCCTGTATTACTTTATATATTTCTTACTTCTTGAAATTTTTATTAAAAACATGTTATTTTTATCATTAGAGAAAATGAACGCTTTTGAGTTACTATAGTCTAATGAGGGAATAGACATATAAATACAATTATAAATAATTGCTATGTTTTATTCTGGTGAATTCCTTATATTGACAGAGAAGTCACTAAGGTTAATGGGCTTTCTATAACACAAGGTAGAATAACACATTAAAATTGTCAATAAGCTTTATGAAAGTATCATATACTTTCATGAAGACGTATTTTATGCCTGTTATTTTGCTTAGAAAATTACAGAGGGAAAGTTGAAAACAAATATGAAGTCCCAGCCTTCTGTTTGATGATATAGCTCTCTAAATGCCAGGCCTTCTAGTCTCAAGATACAAATGTTTGACTTTATGAAGTGACATCTGTAGAATGTGTGATATTAAAATTCTGATGAAAGATTCTTCTGTAATATATGCATTGTCTCCTGTCCAATAAAATCAAACATCACACTATACTATCAAATGTACTTAGCATTAAGGCACACACAGTTGCTCCTTTTTTACCATCAATTTACTTCCTTGTTTTATGCTCACATGATGTGCTTGAACTGTATGGATAATTTATTCTCCATTTACTGTGAGGCATAGCATTCCTGGGCTGAATCTTCGCTGGAATATTCTACAGTGTGTAAAATGTTGATATGAATATATTTTAAACGGCGTGTGGATTTAGAGGGGAGAGGGAATATTCTTCTAAATGGAGTTGAGGTAATAAAGAAACCAGGTTACAAAGTGAATATCTTAACTAACCCTTAGGCAAAATGTCAAGATTGTAAAACCATAGAAGTTTTATGTGGATGTGTGTCCTTGCAAAGGTTACTGTAATATACATACACATATATGCACACACACATATACACAGGTGTGTCCATATTCACATGCACGTAGGCAGATATAAATTTAATTTACAGAATCTTTTGAAAGTTTACATAATTTTTCTCACTTATGCGCTCAATTCTATGGTTCCGGTGTGTTTGGTTTTTTTGTTTTTTGTTTTGTTTTTTTGTTTTCGTTTTTAATGTGCTCTAGTAAATACGGGCCTTTTGTTAGGATTTAGTAAAAGTCTACTGCTAATGACTCCGACTAACTGGTTAACTGAAAACCTATTCTAGTTTAATTTTTAAGTTTTAGGGTACGTGTGCAGCATGTGCATGTTTGTTATATAGGTAAATGTGTGCCATGGTGGTTTGCTGCCCTTATCCACCCATCAAATAGGTATTAAGCCCAGCATAAATTAGCTATTTTTCATAACGCTCTCCTTCCCCCCACCTCACCCCCTTACAGGCCCCAGTGTGTGTTGTTCCCCTCCCCGTGTCCATGTGTTCACATCGTTCAGCTCCCACCGAAAACCCATCCTTTAATTCAGCTTAGTTAATTTTTAAAAAGCGTAAAGCGAGTTTTATGTTACTGAGCATCTGTGAAATTGGGAATCGCTCTGCCCATAACGAAGAACGTCAATGTATCAAACACTATGTGTATGTTTCACACCTACAGTGGCGCTGACCTATGGTCAATTATTTCATAATTAATTTGCTACATCGGAGCAGCTATTGATAAATTCGTAAGGGTAGTGCTGTTTGCAAAAATATTCCTCACAACTGCTGCTTTCCTCTTAGTCTGCCTTTTTCCTGTAGTCTCCTCATCTAAAATAGCCTCTACCCACCATGCCTACTCTCTCTCTCTCTAATACTTTCTGAAAATTTACTTTGTCTTTAAAGAGAATGATTTTATTCCCTATTCTGTTTACTGAACAAAGTTTTACTTTGAATTGAAAGTGTATCAATTTATAAAACATCAATCCTGAAAATAAATTCAGTGTTTTAAAAGGATCTTAAATCATTGTTTTCCAAGCTGTTTCTCCAATTCTGTTACAAAATCTTTAGTAGAAAAGACTGAGCTCTTTTTGTGTAAATTTTCTTAACAAACATAGGAACCTATGAAGAGTTGAGACTCAGGAGATTTTATTAAGAAATGAAGAAAGGCCGGGCGCGGTGGCTCACGCTTGTAATCCCACCACTTTGGGAGGCCGAGGCGGGCGGATCACGAGGTCAGGAGATCGACACCACGGTGAAACCCCGTCTCTACTAAAAATACAAAAAATTAGCCGGGCGTGGTGGCAGGCGCCTGTAGTCCCAGCTACTCGGAGAGGCTGAGGCAGGAGAATGGCGTGAACCCGGGAGGCGGAGCTTGCAGTGAGCCGAGATCGCGCCACTGCACTCCAGCCTGGGTGACAGAGCGAGACTCCGTCTCAAAAAAAAAAAAAAAAAATGAAGAAAAATGAAGAAGCAAAAGATGCCTGCTAAGCAATGGGATTTAAGAGAAATAACAATGAATGTTTATGAATGTTTATTACATATGAAGTACTGTTTCAAATATTTTAAAATAATGAATTTATTCAGTCTTCACAGCAAACTTTTGAGTTAATTTCTGCTATTATCTCCGTCTTAGAAATGTGGTCCAGGAGACATAAAGAGGTTAAAAAACTTGCTTCCAGGACTAGCAAGAGGTAGAGCTGAGATTTGAACCTAGATAGGTTGATTCTTCAGTAAATGTGTCATGGATAATGATCTCCTTCCTTTCCCATGCTAAGAATCATGGATTCATGGCAACATGCCTTTCACATGTTGTGATGGATCTAGTGTTAGGAACCTGAACCATGAAGTTAGGAGAAGTGAATTCCAATTCTCTTCTCACCACACATTCACTTTCTCCCATCAATCCTCAATATCCACCCCTGTAAAATCAGGTATTGGTACTACATGGTTTTTAAAGATCCTTCCTGTTCTAACATTTTTTCATATAACAAAAATCATAATGAATGATACTAACTGTGAAAACAAACACTATTACCACTTACTCATTTCTGTTGGAACTAGGCACTATGCTAGTTTTTCATGTCTAAGGTTTTTAACCTATAAATGAAACTTTCTTTTAAATATGATTTCACCCCTTTGTTTCAGAGGAGAAAACTGAAGCTCAGAAAATATAAGTAACTTGCCTAAGTAGGATTTCTAATGGCTGAACTGAAACTGAAAACCATGTCTAACTACCTATGCTTATTATAAAAGCCATTCTGTTTCTCAGGTGGAAACATACACTACATCTTTTCTTCATTATCTCCATAAACATTTACTGAGTACTGGAACTTCTATATGAGCAAATCAACCTTTATTAAAAATGTTCTTCCTTGAAATGAATATATAGTACTGTTTAAATTGAATACACACTATGATTTTTTTTCTAAGTATATGTTGTCCAAGATAGCAAGCTATACTGATTATATAAATTAACCATAGTGAATCCATTTTAAAGACCAGGAATTCTCTTTTTTGTCCTCTTTTCTTTATCATTTTAAGATTGTTCTGAGATTAAAACGAAACAAAATGACTCCTAAAGTACTCAGACTTGCTTTTTGTCCCTGTGTATTTCAGATTATAAGAAAATACCTGATTCCATGAAACTGGCATACTGTG
This sequence comes from Symphalangus syndactylus, assembly GCF_028878055.3. NCBI lineage: Eukaryota > Metazoa > Chordata > Mammalia > Primates > Hylobatidae > Symphalangus > Symphalangus syndactylus. The sequence continues at coordinate 10,221,791 of NC_072442.2, read as the reverse complement.
TAAGAACACAGGTTATAATTCTTAATATGTATATATAATTAAATGTAATTATATGTGTACAATTTCTAAAGGAATAAACAAAAGCAGAGAAAGTCATACAAAATTGGAATATTTCATTCTACTGTAAAAGTTCACTGGCTCTCTACTAAAAATACAAAAAAATTTGTCGGGCATAGTGGCGGGCGCCTGTAGTCCCAGCTACTTGGGAGGCTGAGGCAGGAGAATGGCATGAACCCGGGAGGCAGAGCTTGCAGTGAGTTGAGATCATGCCACTGCACTCCAGCCTGGGCAACAGAGCGAGACTCCGTCTCAAAAAAAAAAAAAAGTTCACTGGCAAAATAGGCAACTGTCAAGAAATGTTGAAATCAAGTTTGAAACCTAGGTCCTTCTGCTTTCAATAACTCATCTTAAATTAGCCTTTGGATTGTAGCTCTTAGTTTCTGCCTGTTGGGAATTTACTCCAGCACTTCCCTCTCCTTCTCCTGGTGGCAGAGTCATGCATGTTATTTACTGTATTTACATGCTGCATTTGTTATAAGGCCAAAAGCAACCCAGGAAATTTTGTAAATTGACTAGTCTGAGCATTGGAATTAGTCTGGAAATAGTGACGTGAGAATTATTTTTTGGAAAAGGGGGACCCAAGCTATCTTTCTGACCTCTTCAGTAGTGATTTTCTCTGGTCATTTTAGAAAGACCTAGCTTGCCTATCAAAAGTTCTCAGAAGTAGTAGTGGAGCAAAGTCAGTTCACAGCTTTTTATCCTAGCACAGGCCTGTTCCAAGCTGTGCCAGTTAGGCATCCTGCTCCTCCAGTATAAAAGCCAAGTACAGTCTTTTATGGGTTGCACTTCACTAAATTCAAAAAGACTGTCTAAATCACGCTTTTATAGTTAAAAATAACACAGAGTTCAACCCCCTTTTAAACCACACTTAAGCAAAGGGAGAATTAGATTATTTGTTATAAAAAGACCATTAGCGTATGGAAAATATTTAGGAGTTAGAAGACTGGGAAATAGAGAACCACAGGGGTCAATATTAAATCCAATTTTTTTCCACTTTATATGTTAATGACCTGAAAACAGGAACATGCTGCAAAGTGGCAAGAATTCCTGAGAGGGCAAAACAGGGGTGAGAGGTGTTGAAGACAGAAAGCAAATAACAATATAGAGAGAGGTAATTCAGTATGGAATGAGCTAGACATAAAGTCCCTGCTTTAGCAGTTTAACATAAAGGACTGCGAGGTAACGAAGCCAGAGACAAAATCAAGGCAAGTTAATAAAAAGCTTAATGGAGGCATGCTACATCCACATCAGTGAATGAAAACAAAGAGAGGACTGATCTGGGTATACATTCAAACTCAGAATTCAGGATTAAAATAAAATTAACAGGAATTTGAAATGGTATCTGGGGAGAGCCATGGATGTAAAGCTGCAAGTGACATGGCTAATTCATCAAAGTGTAAATGCTGGGCTCCAAAGTTAGGCAGAGGCAAGCGAAGCCAGCTGCTCCAGGATGAAATGAATTGGAAATATACTATTCATAGTAATTCCTGTGTTTGGTGTTTCCTGATAGGAAAGAAGACAAATCACCTGCCACATAAGATAGTAGATTCAGGTTCTGTTTATATTTTTTTCTAATTACTGAAGATTAGAAAATAACACTTAAATGACTTTCTTACATTCAGAAAACAGGGGCAAGTGGTTGACAGTAGGGGTTCTCAATATTTATCATGTGTATAAATTCTATATCTTAATAAACAGCATTTTCTCATCCATTATCTGTATTTAGGGAAGATGCTAAAATTCTATATTTCAAATATGTTGCACGTGATCACTAGTCCAAGAACCATGATTTAACTAGCACAGTATTAATCCCCTGAAAATTTTCAAGGCTCCCAAATTTTTATTTTTCCTCACCACCACATTCCCAAGAAAATCTGAAAAGTCCATATTATCTACTACTTTAAAATACTAAAATATGCTATTTATTTTTTTCTTTCCTATTGAGTCACATATATAAATTTAGGATTCATAGAATTGTAATATATATGTGTATGTGATGGGTAATTTGTAGAATTATCATATATGTATGTAGGTAAATGGTATGGCTGGTTTTTCTACAAATTTCCTGAATAATATATGTTAAACATTTCAAGTATCTGAAAACAGTTATAAGGTAAGATCATTTCTTCTATATGTCACAGCTGAATTCTTTTTGGTGCATTTTTTCTTGAGAATTCACTAGCTCTTTGGATCACTACAACACTCATTTAAATAAAATTCAGTAACAATAGTTTAATATATGATAAATCGTAATTTTATCATTCACATTTAAAGTAATTGTGAGCAATTAAAAGGAAACTGACACTTTCCAAGGGCTTCGTAGAACTAAATTTAACTCTCTTTAACAATTTCTAAGAGAATATTATATGCTGCACAGTATATATAAAATCCTCAACATTATTATCTAAGAAAGACAAATTAAAACTACAATCAATACTACTACACAGATAATAAAATGGCTAAAATTATAAAGAAAGGAAATATCAATTATTGGCAAGGATGTGGAGTAACTGAAAATCTTATACACAGAAGGTAGGAATGTGGGTTGGTACATTCACTTTGGAAAATGACTTGGCAGTTTCATAAAAAGTTATACATACATCTACATATGATCTATATTTATCCAAGAAAAATAAGAACATTAAGTTCATATGAAGACTTATACAAAAATGTCATAACAGTTTTATTTTTAATATCCACAAACAACAAACAACTCCAAATTCCCATCAATGTATCAATAAAATGTGGTATACATTCCATTCAGTGATAAAAATAATTAATTACAGACATGTAATACCATGAATAAATATTAAAATTATTCTGCAGAGTGAAAGAAGCCAGACACAAAGAGTACACATTGTTTGTTTCTAGTTATATAAATTTCTAGAAAGTACAAACCAATTTATAACGACAAAAGGGACTAGTTGACAGCAAGTGATGTGAGTGGAGGAGGGATGAATAACCAAGGAGCAAAAAGAAATATTTGCAGGTGATGAAAATGTTATAGTGTCTTTTTTTTTTTTCTCCTAGGTTCAAGCGATTCTCCTGCCTCAGCCTCCCGAGTAGCTGGTATTACAGGTGTGCAGCCACCACGCTGTGTGTGTAGATTTCCACAGTAATGACTCCCAATGACTCATGCCTGTCTGCATCCTTGTCCTTTCACAGTCCCCTCTCTCATTGACTCTGGGATTGGTTATGAGACTTGCTTTAATCAACTGGACTTAGCACAAGGAGACTCTAAGCCTGTAGGAAACAAATGGCCTCACCTACTGTCATCACCAACTGCTAGACATATGGGTGAGGCCATCTCAGACCATCCTCCCCCACCAGATGACAATAACCACATGACTGGCCAAAGGGAGACAAGGTGAAGAAACAAGACAGAACATCCATACACATCCTTCATGATGTGAAGGATGTAAACATTCCATACAATCATGAGGGAGGAAAATAGTTGTTTTAAGCCACTAACTTTTGTGATAGTCATTCAGAGATAGAAAACTGATTATCTAGCTTAAGTAATTTAAACTTTGTTAGTTTCCATACCTTTGCAAAGGAGATATAATGTTTATATCAATGAGCTGTTGCAAGGATTATAAGCAATAATATAGGTAAATACATGAATCACACGGTCTGGCACATGTAATTAATTACTGAAATTGACTTTTTGCTTTATATCTTCCCAATGCCAGTCTTCAACAGAAGGGCTTGTTTTTCACCATATTTTTTAATGAATATAAAAGTAATTTTCATGAAAGTGTTGATGAAATTTGCCTAGTATGATGTGATTCCCTGTTGGCTGGTATGGGAGAAGCTGCAGCATAGGGAAGTAGTTGTAATTACCTTGGTCAACTAGGAGATCACTTGCTCCAACATTTACAGTTCTATAAAGCATGTCATTACTAGTACTCTAAATAAGTGAACTAAAGCAAACTTGTAATGTTCAAGGTTGTTTACGGAGTTGTAGCCCAAATAGTCATGAAGGAATAAAAAGAAGTAAGTTAATTAGAAAACTATTATCATCAACAACCTAAGTATTACGCAAAAGCATGGATTAACTCCCAATACCTTTCTTTCCTTAATGACAACTGACACTATAGCAGTACTTCTGGCAGAAGTGTGTTTCCCTACTCATTATGTTCTACTTTTCCCTACTTTACAGCGTATTTCGAGCTGTAGCTAGTGGTGCATTTCTTGTTGTTCTTGTTGTTGTTGTTGTTGTTATTGTTTCAGCAAGAAACTCAGCATCTTCTGGGGTCCTCCATATAAACCTCCGCCCATTTCAGAAACTCGAATGACAATAGTAGAAGACCACCATCTCTTTGCTCTTTCAAAATGAGTGCCCTTTATGCGTCAGACACTGTGCTATCTGGTTTGCGACATAGATGTAAATAAAACAAGAGTCTCACTCTTGATTATTTCTAGTGAGTGTAACATCCATAAGAATAATTACAATGACATGTTGTAATGACAAATTTGAAGTTTGCACACCTTGTAATGGGAATATAAAGAAGGAATACCTAGCACAGCAGGTAAATGCAGAGAGGTTCTACAGGGAAAACTGCAACAGAGGCTTTACAATATAAAGACAAGTTAGACAACCTGCCCAAAGAAAGAGATTCTCGATATCATTCCAGGCAGAAGGTACTAGATGAGCCCAGAAACAGAATGGTGTTTATGAGGAAGCAGGAGAAGGTGAGTTACTAATACGTAAAATGCAAGTGGCCAGTTTAAGTAATTATGTTAAAACAGAAAGTAAAACGATTTGAAGTCTTGTGTATAGTATGCAAAGTTCCATGACAATTTAAGTAGCACCATGCCATGGTCTATGTGACATGAGAGTGAACTAGTTGGCATGGAGAGGACAGATATAAGAGGACAGTTAGGAGTCTATTGCCTTCCTTCATAGGGCTTCAAGTTTGTGGATTTATCTGATTTCCTTTTCTTTTTTTGACAGAGGGAAAACTTTCAAAATAAAGCTCTATCCTACAGGTTCCAAGCCTGCCTCATTCTTGAAACATCTGTTTGTTTTTATAACTTCTTTGGAGCAGGAAGAAAATTATAGTTCTTTTTCCAAACACTGCCACACATCCATCTCCCTTCTCTCTTCCAACTCCACTGTTCAGTCTGTTTCCGTAACACTTCTTCACAACAAACTTTAATAGAGGACACCCTCTCTTAAATTGGGCTCTGTTATATTGTTTCACTCAAGAACATCTAATGTGGATCTTTAAGTGTAACTCAAACATTCGGCTTTTTTAGAAATTAGTCTTTTATTCTTGAAATTTCATTCATGATCTTAGAATTATTAAATGATAATCAACAATGACTTGCATTTGGTAAACACTACTTATTGTTTAAAAACCTTTACATGTCTTCCGTATTTAGTTTTTAATTTTAATTATTGGTATGTCCAAAACCAGCCTTGCTATTCCCCCTCAGGCCTCTCAGTAGCAGCTGGATAGTACCCATTTCAGAGGCCCAAGTAGCATTTTCATAAGGCTACTTGTGCTTCTCAACTCTATATGGCCTAATCTCCAAGCTACTAGGTTCTTATAATACCAACTCTTTTCCTTTATTTTATCTAACATGGTAAAGGTAGGTAGTGGGGCAGGATGCAGCTGCCTAATATAAACAACAGTTACTATTTATAATAGTGTTTACTTTTTACTTTTCCAATTTCCACACTCATTTACCAATCTCTTGTATTAAATTATCTATGTTGAAATACCTACTTTTTCTATTTTTCTTTATGAACTCTAATACACTACATGATTTAGTCTAAGCCTATAGTTTTTTCTTACCCAAGTGTCATGGAGACAACCATGCAGTCTTTCAAATTTGAAATTAAGAAAAAGAATCATAGCTGAAAACTCATAGCTTCATTGAAACTCAGGTTGCAGGACTCCTATAAATAGCATGTTAATTCTTGATCCTATCATTTATATCTTATTATGTGCTGACCACTGTTCTTATACTTTATATATATTATTAGCTTATTTAATTTTTGCAGTAAATCTATCTTTTTGATATTATTTTTATCCTCATTTCAAAGATGAAGAAACTGAGGAACAAATAAAATAAATATCTTGGGTTATCCATCAGAGCTGGGATTTGAATCCATCCAGATTGACTGCTAAACTCACCTAACACCAAAGATTACCATAGTTTTTCTGTAAGAGACCATATCGTAAATATTTTTGGTTTTATGTTCAATACAATCTCTGCTGCAGCTACTTGACTATGCTTTTGTAGCCGAAACATAGCCATAGACAAAATATAAAAGAATGGGCATAATTAGGTTCCAATGAAACTTTACTAAAATGGTAGGTAGGATTTGTTCTACAGATCATAGTTTGCCGACCCTAATCTAAATTAGTATGTTGTATTGATCAACAGAAATTTCCAGAATGTCATTCGCACAGCTGTTTATTACACTAGCAGTCCAGTAAGGTAAGGTTATATTCCCTTTGATTGATAAGGTTTTATTTTCTTTTTTCCTAAAATCACTTTATATCCGTTAGGACTCCTTTTTCTCTGTACATACAAACATCCAGAGATATCCCAGATATACCTTGGGTGTTGCTGCCAATGTTTGCATTTTCAAAACCTGTATCTTATTAAATCCATCTAGAAACGATATTTTCATAGTTAATTTTTTGTTGTTGTTTTCCTCTGAAGCATTTATCCTTTGAGTTACAAACAATCCAATTATACTCTTTATGTTATTTTAAAATGTACAATTAAGTTCTAATTGACTATAGTCACCTGTTGTGCTATCAAATAGTAGGTCTTACTCGTTCTTTCTACTTTTTGGGACCCAGTAAGCATACTCACCTCCACCTCAGCCACCCCACTACCCCTGCCAACCTCTGGCAACAATCCTTCTACTCCCTATGTTAATGAGTTCAATTGTTTTGATTTTTAGATCCCAAAAATAACTGAGAACATGTGATGCTCATCTTTCTGTGCCTGGCTTATTTCACTTAAGATAATGATCTCCAGTTCCATCCACATTGTTGCAAATGAGTGGATTTCATTCTTTTTTGTGTCTGAATATAAATGTGTATACGTGCTACGTTTTCTGTATTTATTCATTTGTTGATGGACACTTAGGCTGCTTCCAAATCGTGGCCATTGTAAACAGTGCTGCAACAAACATAGGAGTGCAAATATATTTTTGATATATTGGTTTCCTATTAGGTATACAGCTGGAAGTGGGATTGCTAGATCATAAGGTACCTCAATTTTTAGGTTTTCAAGGAACCTCCAAGTTGTTCACCATACTGGTTGTACTAATTTACATTCCCACCAACAATGTACAAGGAGTTCCCTTCTGCACATCCTCGCCAGCATTTGTGATAGCCTATCTTTTGGATATAAGACATTTCAACTGGGATGAGATGATATCTCATTGTAGTTTTTATTTACACCTCTCTGATGATCGATCATGTTGAGCACGTTTTCATATGCCTGTTTGCCATTTTTATGTCTTCTTTTGAGAAATGTCTATGGAAATATTTTGCCAATTTTTGGATTGGATTATTACTTTTTTTTTCCTATAGAGTTGTTTGAACTCTTTATATATTGTGATTATTAATCCTTTGTCAGATGGATAGCTTGCAAATATTTTCTCCCATTCTGTGGGCTATCTCTTCACTTTTGATTGTATCTCAGTATGCAGAAGCTTTTTAACTTGATGTTAAAAACAGCAATATGCCCATTCTTTTTTAACTTGATGTGATCCCATTTGTCCATGTTAGCTTTGGTTGCCTGTGCTTGTGGATTATTGCTTAAGAAATCTTTGCCCAGACCAGCGTCCTGAAGATTTTGTCTGCATGGTTTCTTGTAGTAGTTTCATAGTTAGAGCTCTTAGATTTATGGCTTTAATCCATTTTTATTTGATTTTTGTATATGACGAGAGATAGGGGTCCAGTTTTCAATTCTTCTGCATGTACATCCAGTTTCCCCAGCACTATTTATTGAAGAGACTGTCTTTTCCCCAGTGTATATGTTCTTGGCATTTTGTCAAAAACGAATTTACTGTGGGTGTATGGATTTGTTTCTAGGTTCTCTATTCTGCTTCATTGGTCTGTGTGTCTTTTTTTGCTGGCATAATGCTGTTTTGTTTACAATACCTCTGTAGTATAATTTGAAGTCAGGTAAAACGATTCCTCCAGTTTTGTTATTTTGCTTAGTATAGCTTTGGCTATTCTGGGTCTTTCGTAGTTCCATACCAATTTTAGAATTGTTTTTTCTATTTCTGTGAAGAATATCATTGGTATTTTGATAGAGGTTGCTTTGAATCTGTAGATTTGTTTGGGTGGTGTGGACATTTTATCAATATTAATGCTTCTAGTACGTGAACATGAAATACTTTTTCATTTTGGGGGTGTCTCTTGAATTTCTTTTATCAGTGTTTTATAGTTTTTATTATAGAGATCTTTTACTTCTTTGGTTAATTCCCAGATACATTATTTTATTTGTAGATATTATAAATGGGGTTATTTTCTTGCTTTATTTTTCAGATTGTTAATTGCTGGCATATATAAATGCCACTGATTTTTGTATCTTGATTTGTATTCTGCAACTTCACTGAATTTTTTCATCAATTTCAAAAGTTTTATTGTGGAGACTTTAGGCTTTTCCAAATATAAGATCTCATCATCTGCAAACAGGGGTAGTTTGACTTTTCTTTTCTAATTTGAATGCCTGTTATATCTTTCCCTTTTCCAATTGCCCTAGCTAGAACTTCCAATACTGTGTTGAATAACAGTGGTGTCAGCGGGCATCCCTGCTGTGTTCCAGATCGTAGCGGAAAGGCTTTTAATTTTTCCCATTCAGTATGATACCAGATGTGGGTCTGTCATATATGGCTTGTATTGTGTTGAGGTATATTCCTTCTATCCCAAGTTTTTGAGGGTTTTTATCACGATGGGATGTTGGATTTTATCATATGCTTGTTCAGCATCAATTTAAATTATTAAACGACTTTTATCCTTCATTCTGTTGATATGCTGTATCACATTGATTGATTTCCATGTGTTGAACCATTGTTGCATCCCAGGGATAAATCCCACTTGGTCATGATGAGTGATCTTTCTAATGTATTACTAAATTTGGTTTGTTGATATTTCGTTGAAAATTTTTGCATCAATATTCATCAGAGATATTGGCGTGTAGTTTTTGTTTTGTTTTGATGTGCCTTTTTCTGGCTTTGGTATCAGGGTAATACTCACCTCATAGAATATGTTTGGAAGTGAAGTATTTCCTCCATGTCTACTTTTCAGAATAGTTTGAATAAGATTAATATTAGTTCTTTAAATATTGGGTAGAATTTAGCAGTGAAACCATTAGGTCCTGGGCCTTTCTTTACTGGGAGGCTTTTTTTAATCACTTTGATCTCATTATTTGTTATCGGTCTGTTCAGGTTTTTGGATTTCTTCCTGGTACGATCTTGGTATGTTGTATACATCTTGGAATTTGTTCATTAATTCTAGATTTTCCAATTTATTGGCATGTAGTTGTTCATAGTAGCCACTCATGATCCTTTGGTTTTCTGCAGTATCAGCTGTAATGTATACTTTTTCATTTCTGATTTTATTCATTTAGATCATCTCCTTTTTTTCTGTTAGTCTGGCTAAGGGTTTGTCAATTTTGTTTCTCTTTTCAAAAAAGCCAAATTTTTATTTCATTAATCTTTTGTGCTTTTTTCATTTCAATTTCATTTATATTTACACTGATCTTTATTTTTCCTTTCTTCTACTAATTTGGAGTTTCATTTGTTCTTGCTTTTCTAGTTCTTTAAGCTGCATCATTACACTGTTCATTTGAAGTTTTTCTTCTTTGTTGACATAGGCCCTTATAGCCTACACTTATAAATTTCCCTGTTAGTGCTGCTTCTGCTGTATCCCACAGGTTTGGTAGGCTGTGCTTCCATTTGCTCCAAGAAATTTTTCAATTTCATTCTTAATTTCTTCAGGGCTTGACCCACTGGTCTTTTAGTAAGATAGTGTTTAATTTCCATGTATTAGTATAGTTTCCAAAATTCCTCGTTATTAATTTCTAGTTTTAATTGTAGTCAGAGAAGATGCTTGATATTATTTCAATATTTTTGGAATGGTTTAAGACATATTTTGTGACCTAACATATGGCCTATCCTTGAGACTAATCCATGTACTGAGGATTAGAATTTGTATTCTTCAGCTCTTGGATAAAATGTTCTGTAAATACTCATTAGACTCACTTGTTCTATAGCGCAAATTAAGTCTGTTGTTTTTTTGTTAATTTTCTGTCTGGAAGATTGGTTCATTGCTGAAAGTGGGGTGTTGAAGTCACCATCTATTATTGTATTGGAGCCTGTCTCTCTCTTTAGCTCTAATACTTATTTTAAATTTCTGGGTCCTCCAGTATTGGTTGCATATATATTTAAAATTGTTAGATCTTCTTGTTGAATTGATCCCTTTATCATTATACAGTGGCTTTTGTCTCTCCTTACAGTTTTTGTCTTCAAAACTATTTTCTCTGATATAAATACAGAAATTCCTGCTATTTTTGGTTTCCATTAGCATGGAATATCTTCTTTCATCCTTTTATTTTCAGTTTATATGTGTCTTTATAGGTGAAGTGTGTTTCTTGTATGCAACAAATCAATGGGTCTTGTTTTCTCATTCATTAGGTGAGTCTGTAACTTTTGGTTGGACAGTTTAGTTCATTTACCTTCAATGTTATTACTGATAAGTAAGGAATTACTCCTCCCTTTTTGTTATTTGTTTTGTGGTTGTTTTGTGGTCTTTCTTTCTTTCCTTTCTTCCTCTATTGAAGGTATTTTTTTCTGGTGATATAATTTAACTTTTTCCTTTTAATTTTTTTTCTATCCATTATATGATTTTTTTGGTTTGAGGTTACCATGAGGCTTGCAAATACTGTCTTATAACCCATTATTTTAACCAGATAACAACTTAACACTTTTTGCAGAGACAAACACACAAGCAAAAGAAAACTAATAAAAACTATATTCCTTAATATTGTCCCACCACTTTTTAACTTTTTGTTGTTTCTATTTATGTTTTATTGTACTATGTCTTGAAAAGTTGTTGTACTTATTATTTTTGATTGGTTCATCTTTTAGTCTCTGTACTTAAGTGTAGTTTAAATACCATGATATGGTTTGGCTGTGGCCCCTCCCGAATCTCATCTTAAACCGTAGTTCTCATAATCTCCATGTGTCCTAGGAGGGACCCAGTGGGAGGTAATTTAATCACAGAGGCATTTACTCACATGCTGTTCTCGTGATATTGAGTGACTTCTCATGACATTTGATGGTCTTATCGAGGGCTTTTCTCCCTTTGTTTGGCACTTCTCCTTCCTGCCACATTGTAAAGAAGATGTCTTTCTTCTCCTTTGCCTTCTGCCATGATTGTAAGTTTCCTGAGGCCTTTTCCAGCCATGCAGAACTGTGAGTAAATTAAACCTTTTTTCTTTATAAATTATTCAGTCTTGAGTATTCCTTCATAGCAGCATGAGAATGCACTAATACACACCACAATCATATTGTTATAATATTCTGTGATTTTCTGTGACTTACTGTTACCAGTGAGTTTTCTATAATCAGATGATGTCTTGCTGATCATTAATGTCTTTTTCTTTCTGATGGAAAAACTCCCTTTAGGATTTTTTTATAGAATGAGTCTAGTGTTGGTGAACTCGCTCAGATTTTGCTTCTCTGAGAAAGTCTTTATTTCCTTTTTATTCTTGAAAGATATTTTTGCTGAGTACACTATTCTGGAATATAAGGTTTTTGTCTCTTTTTTTTTTCCTTCAGCACTTTAAGTATGTCATGTTACTCTCCCCCGGCCTGTAAGGTTTCCAGTGAAATGTCTGCCCCCAGATGTATTGGATCTCCATTGTATGTTATGTTTTTATTTTCTCTTGGTGCTTTTAGAAGCCTTTCTTTATCCTTGACCTTTGGAAGTTTGATTATTAAATGTCTTGAGGTAGTTGTCTTTGGATTAAATCTCCTTGGTGTTTTTAACCTTCTTGTACTTAGTTGTTGATCTTTTCTTAGGTTTGGGAAGTTCTTGGCTGCTATCTTTCTGAATAAATCGTCTACTCCTATCATTCTACAACTTCTTTAAGGACATTAACTCTTAGATTTGCACTTTTGAGGCTATTTTCTGGATCCTGTAGACATGTTTCATTTGTTTTATTCTTTATTTTTTTGTCTCCTTTGTGTCTTTTCAAACAGTCAGTCTTCAAACTTGCTAATTCTTCTGTTTGACCAATTCTGCTGTTAAAGAACTCTGATGCATGCTTCAGTATGTCAATTCCATTTTTCAACTTTAGAATTTCTGCTTAATTCTTTTTAATGATTTCAATGTCCTTGTTAAATCTACCTGATAGAATGCTGAATTCCTTCTCTTTGTTCCCTTAAATTTCACTGAGTTTCCTCAACACAACTATTTTGAATTCACTCTCAATGAAAGGTCAAATACCTCTGTTGCTTCAGGATTTGTCCCTAGTGCCTTACTTAGTCCTTTGGCGAGGTCATGTTTTCCTGGGTGATGTCGATGGTACTAGATGTTTTTCAGTGTCTGGACATTGAAAGGTTAGCCACTGTCTTGGCTTAGTCATAGCCATTCTCCTTGAGAAGGTTTTCTAGATATTTCAAAGGACTTGGGTTTTGTGATCTAAGCTGTTTCTGCTTTAGAGGGAACCCCAAACACAGTAACACTGTGGTTTTTACAGACTCATAGACGTACTGCCTTGATGGTCTTGGACAAGATCAAGGACAATTCTCTGGATTACCAGGCAGAGACCCTTGTTCCCTTCCCTTATTTTCTCCTAAGCATACAGTCTCTCTCTCTGTTCTGAACCACCTAAACCTGGGTATGGAGTGATACAAGCACCCTGTGACCACCACCACTATGACTGCATTGGTTCATACCTGAGCAAGCACAGATCTGAGTCTCGCCCAAGGCCTGCTGTAACCTCTCCCTGGCCACTGCCTACGTTTGCTCAAGTCTCTGAGGCTCTGGAATTATTAGGTGGCAAAGCCAGCCAGGCTCGTGTAACTCTCTTCAGAGTGGAAAAATCCCCCAAGCTCCAGATGGGTACAGAAGTATCATCTGGGAGTCAAGGACTAGAATAAAAAAACTATAGAATTCTACCTGGTGTTCTATTGTATTGCAGCTGAGCTGCCACTCAAACCACAAGACACAGTCCTTCTCTCGCATTTCCAAAAGCAGAGAAGCCTTACCCTATAGCCACCACCACTCCAGGCTGCAAGGAGTACTGCCAGACTACCACTGATATTCCCTTAAGGCCCAGGGACTCTTAAGTCAGCTTGTCATGCCTGGGACTCATGCTTCAGGGCAGTGGGCTTCCTTCTGGCCCAGGGTAGGTCCACAAATGTTGCCCAAGAGTCTAGTTCTGGAATCATGGACCCCAAGAGCCTGTTTGGGGCTCTACCCCACTGTGGCTGTGCTGGCACCTAAGGTACAAGACAAAGTCCCCTTTACTTTTCCCTCTGCTTTTCTCAAGCAGAAGGAGTTGTGCCCAGCTGGTAATGTGCTGAGTCTCACACCTGAAGCCAGCATTTCTCAGAGGCTCACCCAAGACCCTCGATGTAGTGCCTGGGTATCGCTGCTGGGTATTCAGAGCCCAGGGGCTCTGCGGTTAGCAAGTTAAGTATCCTGGTAGAACTGGGTTCCTTCTTTCAAGGCATGGGGTTCTCTTCTGGCCCAGGGCATGTCTAGAAATGTCATCTGGGAGCTAGGGCCTGGAATGGGGGCCTCAAAAATCTGACCAGTGCCTTATCCTCCTGTGGCTGAGCTTGTATCCTAAATGCAAAACAAAGTCATCCTCCCCATTCTTCCCTCTCCACTCCTCAGGTGGATAGAATGGGTCTCTTTTTGAAACTGGAGCTGTGCAGCTTGGGGTTAGGGAGGGGTGATGCCTGAACTGCCTTGGCTTCCCCAGCTAGTGTCTCAGTATGTTGCATGCCCCACAAACCACTGTCTCTAGGCTTCATGTCAACACTAAGACTCACCTAAGAGTTGCAGTCCTTATAGCTTAGATTGCCTTTCAAGTTTACTTGAAGACACAGACTGCTGTAGCCCTGGATGGTGAGGTTTGCAGACACTCAAGTTCTGACCACTGGGATAGGTGATCCCCCTTTGGATGGGGCTGGTTTAAAAGATCCCTCCACGGGCGGGTGTCAGCTGAGTATTGTCCGGTTTTCCTTTCTGCTCTAATAGGATGGCACTGATCTCCCTCCCCCAGAGTCCAGAAATGCATTCCACACCAGATCTCAATTCCAGGGCATGGTGGAAGTGGGGGCTTTGGTGATTCAGAACTGTTTCTATCTCTTCACTGCCTATTCCAGCAATATGAAATTAAAATCTGGTATTATGAGTGCTCATCTTATTTTTAGTTGTTATGAAGGTGTTTTTTTTCTCTGTGTAGATAGTTGTTAACTTGGTGTCCTTGTGTGGGGTGGCGATCAGTAAAGCTTTCTATTTGACCATCATGCTTCACCTTCCCCTCCCATAGATAATTTTTCTACCTATTTGTAACATAGCTTTATATTGACTACAGACACCTAATGGCTATCTATAAATCTATGCTTGCATGTTTATGTAGATTCCATGCTATGTTTAATTTTTATATGCATGGCATTGTCTTAATCGCAAGCCATTTAGGTCATGAAATGTTTTTTGTTTGAAATCCCTAACCCATGTTTCAAATGTCACTTTCCATAATGACAGGAGAATTCTCCCCAGACTCTGAAGGGAGCAGATATTAGTATTCTCTCTATAAATAATGATGTTTTTCTTTTTTCTATTTTACCTATTTTTTTCCCACTGGACTTTAGGAACTGTGCTTTTTTTTATTTGTTTGTTTCTGCATTTTTTAAAACAAATTATACACTAAAGTAGGAACCTATTATCTTCCTTTTTGGTAAAATACATCCACCGCATATTTAATCTTCAAAAGCATGTATTTATAATTCCACACAAGCTAGCTTTTCTCTCTAGTTGTTGGTTATGTGACTGAAGGGAAGTTGCAAGTGGTGCAATTTAGGATGATCTGTTTTTATTCATTACTGCATAATAGATGGCAGTTGGAGATTTCATATGGCCAACTCTGTTTTTTGCATCCTAATCTTGCTAGACATTTGGTCTTCAAAGGCTGAAACAGAACCCATCACCAGAACTTTCCCTTCTGGATTACATAAGAATGTAAACATCTCTGGTAATAAATTTACTCTGACAGCTGCTAAAAAATTTACAAAGCTTGACAACATACTCTGAAAGCAAAGGAGAAAATAGAGACCTTGGTTGATTATTTACCTAAAACATTTATCTTTTGGGGAAACAGAGAGAGAGAGAGAACATTTAAGTACGTGCATAAGAAAGCATTAAGATACTACTTTTTCTCCCACTTTGTGACCTGTCTTTTAAGGTTTATTATAGGAGACATCTCATTTTTCAAGAGGAAAGGTATAAATGACTTAGAAAAGCATGGGCTGCCTTTGGATTGCAATGCAAAGGCAATCCCTGCTCATTTTCTTTAGGGAAAAATTTAAGTTTTTCCATGGAGACAGACAAAGCTGAAGCAACCCTTTTGGCAATGATGTTTGCAGTCAATCTGGAGAGGCAAATGCATTAGCAAAAGTGAATTTCTAAGCATCTCTCTAGTGTTACAAACAGATTAGCTCTCACAGTTACCTAGACAGATGTGAATCTGTCCCACTTGTGGTCTTAATGCTTCCCTGTTGCTAATGATGTTCCAAGGGTATCAGGAAATGGAAATAAATGGCTGGTGTGGTAGCTGCCTGGAGCTGCCTTAAGTGCCAGCCCTGCTGGGTGTCAATTGTTTGTTTGGTGTCTTTCAAAGTAAAGTGGAACATTGATTTTTTTAAACACTGCAATGCATTTGTATTTTTTATCCCCTCCCAAGCCATCATTTTCATCTCGTTTAGAAGATGAGATCACAGTGTATTTCATACAGAACAGGTGCCATTCAGTGACTTGAAATATGACAGACTGATCTGTAATGATTTTTTACCAACTTATCTCTCAGGAACACTTTTACACTGATACTGTGGAGCCCCTGACTATAAGGGAAGGGAGTAAGAAGATAGGATTCAAGAAAACATGGAGTATTCAGACAGCTATATTGGCTAATTTTCTGATTCTTTCAGTAATAACTTTTCCAAATTGGTAGCCCTGGGAAATTATTATTTTTTCTACTGATCTCTTCCTTTCCTTCATTCTTTCTCTCCCACCCTTTCTCTCTGTCTCCTAATCCTCTCTTTCCTCTTCTTCCTCTAATATGGTTTGGGTATTTGTCCTCTCCAAATCTCCCACTGAAATGTGATCTCCAGTGTTGGAGGTGGGATCTCGTGGGAGGTGTTTGTGTCTTGTGGAAAGACCCTTCACGAATGGCTTGGTGCCGTCCCCTCAGTAATGAATGAGTTCTAGCTCTACTAGCTTACATAGAGAGCTGGTTGATTTAGAAGAATGTGCCACCTCCCCCTGGACTCTCTTGTTCCCTCTCTCACCATGTGGCATGCCTCAGTTCTCCTTGCCTTCCACCCTAAGTAAAAGCTTCCCGATGTCCTGCCAGAAATGGATGCTGGCACCATGCTTCTTGTACAGTCTGCAGAGCTGTGAGTCAAATAGACCTCTTTTTTTTATAAATTACCCAGTTTCAAGTATTCCTTTATAGTAGTGTAAAATAGACTAACACATCTTCCATTTTTTCTCTTCATATTTCTCTTTAGCTAATCTAGTATCCAATCTCTCACAACATATTCATAATGAAGTACTCCAGAACAACAAACCCCGTCAGAACTTCAAGACTCCATACTTATGAATATACCTAACCAAGGAGTTGAAAGACCTCTGAATGGAAAACTACAAAACACTGCTGAAAGAAATTATAGATGACAAAAACAAATAGAAATACATCCCATGCTCATGGATGGGTAGAATCAATATTTTGAAAATGATCATACTGCCAAAAGCAATCTACAATTCAATGCAGTTCCCTTCAAAATACCACATCCTTCTTCACAGAGCTAGAAAAAAAATTCCTAAAATTCATATGGAACTAAAAAAGGGCCTGCATAGCCAAAGCAAGAGTAAGCAAAAAGAACAAATCCAGAGGCATCACATTACCTGACTTCAAACTATACTATCAGGCCATAGTCACCAAAACAGCATGTTACTGGTATGAAATAGGCACATAGACCAATGGAACAGAATAGAGAACCCAGAAATAAACCCAAATACAACCAACTGATCTCCAACAAAGAAAACAAAAACAGAAAGTAGGAAAAGGACACCCGATTCAGCAAATGCTGCTGGGATAATTAGCAAGCCACACGTAGGAGAATGAAACTGCACCCTCATCTCTCACATTATGTAAAAATCAACTCAAGATGGATCCAGGATTTAAATCTAAGACGTGAAACTATAAAAATTCTAGAAGATAACATGGGAAAAACTTTTCTAGACTTTGGTTTAGGCAAAGACTTCATGACCAAGAACCCAAAAGCAAATGCAATTAAAAAAAGATAAATTGGTGGGACTTAATTAAACTAAAGAGCTTCTGCACGGCAAAAGGAACAGTCAGCAGAGTAAACAGACAACCTACAGAGTGGGAGAAAATCTTCACAATCTACACATCCGACAAAGGACTAACATCAGAATCTACAAGGAACTCAAACAAATTAGCAAGAAAAAAAATCAATCCCATCAAAAAGTGAGCTGAAGGCAGACAACTCTCAGAAAAAGATATACGAATGGCCAACAAACATATGAAAAAATGCTCATCACTAATGATCAGGGAAATGCAAATCAAAACCACAATGTGATACCACCTCACTCTTGCAAGTATGGCCAGAAAAAAAAATAGATGTTGGCATGGATGTGGTAAAAAGGGAACACTTCTACATAGCTGGTGGGAATGTAAACTAGTACAACCACTATGGAAAACAGTGTGGAGATTCTTTACAGAACTAAAAGTAAAACTACCATTTGATCCAGCAATCTCACTAGTAGATGGCTACCCAGAGAAAAACAAGTCATTATACAAAAAAGATACCTCCACAGATGTTTATAGAAGCAAAATTTGCAATTGCAAAAATATGGAGCCATCCCCAAATCCCATCAATCAATGAGTGCATAAATAAATTGTGAGATATATATATTCCATTTTATATATATATATATACACACACACACACACACAAACACATACACACACACACACCATGGACTACTACTCAGCCAAAAAAGGAATAATTTAATGGCATTCACAGAAACCTGGATGGAACTGGAGACTATTATTCTAACTAAAGTATTCTAACTAAAGTAACTCCAGAACGGAAAACTAAACATCGTATGTTCTCTCATAAGTGGGAGCTAAGCTATGAGGATGCAAAGGCATAAGAATTATACAACTGACTTTGGAGACTCAGGGGAAAGTGTGGGAGGGGGTGAGGGATAAAAGGCTACAAATTGGTTTCAGTGTATCCTGCTTAGGTGATGAGTGCACCAAAATCTCACAAATCACCACTAAAGAACTTACTCATGTAACCAAATATTACCTGTTTCCCAAAAACCTGTGAAAATAAAATTTGTTTAAAAAGACTCTTTGGGGCTCTCAACTTCATTCTCTGTCAAGCCTGCTTCTCTGCCTTATACATGGAGGAATTCTACTGTTCTCCTACTACCAGACTGGCAGATTGGGACTTTGAGAACATTCCTTATGTAGCCGAGGCTACTTTCTTCATAGGGTACCAGGCCAGGCAGAGGTTTCATCTAGTCTTCTGTGCCAGAGGAATCCAGACAGAAAAATAAAATAAAATAAAATAAAACTCCTTCTAGTAAGTATTCTTCTTAGCCCCTTGTTTAATCTTAGACTTGGGTTCAAAAAAAGTCCCCAAAGTTTTATCACATAATTGAAATTATTATATTGAGTTTTGAAATTCAAAATATCCTGAATTTTCATTTCTTTTTGCTTCTCCATTAAAATTTTACTCTTCCATGAAGTATGATTGGTTGAGGAGAGCCCCCAAAGTGAAGGGAGAAGCATACCTAATTCTCATAATTTCATCACAAAACTCCCCATCCCCAACACCATCCTCTGATACAGGTGAATATCACAGCAAGTCTTTCCCTGAAGGGGTATCACGGTAGAACATTTCTGTGTCTACCACAGAAAACTGATGAGAAACGCAGTGTAGTACATAAAATATTTTAAACTGCAATCCAAATCCCCACTGTTAAGAAGGAAAGCACTAAAGATAGCTAAGGAATAAGCTGATTCTAATGAGCATATATGAACTTTTGATTTTACCTTAAAATAAGGTAAATAAGTGCTATTGATACAATTAGCTAAGTGCCTTCATTTTAGAGTTTTGTTTCAGTAGAAAGGAAGGAAGTAAGAAGACTTTTAAGGATTGGTCAGTTTCAAATAAGTTCCCAATATTTGAAGGGCTGATTCTTATCCTTGGTATGAAGTACTTTTCCACTGCCTTTCTGAATATGATGCAGTAAAGATTTGCTTTCTCATCATATGTGTCACTTTCAATTAGACACCAACACCTACCAGTTTGGAGCATGGAGACCTGAATTCAAATAAATTCTTGCCTTGACATATTCTGACTGCTTTGGCTCAGATACTTTAACTTTTCACCATCGGTTTCCTCATTTCCAACATGAGCAATCAGCTCTATGCTATGGTGCTATTATGAGGTTCAAATGAGATATTATTAAGGCCCAAGAAGCAAGCCCACCACTGCTAAGTATTGACCTCCATGTGCTATGCCCAACCCTCCCCTCTCAAGAGAGTAACATTTCATTGTTTACAGTGAGATCTTGAATCAAATTGTTTCACTTCTCAGGAAGTATAGGTGTGCACTATGCTGGGTGGGACATGATGTCACTATGTTGAAAAAACCTCACTCATAAGCGGGGAGTAAGACCCAACTCCATGTGGTGACGTGCTGCCTATCAGAGCTGTATCCCTTCCTGCCCACTGCTGGAACAGACCCTGGACTCTTTTTTTTTTTTTTTTTTTTTGAGACAGTTTCGCTCTGTCGCCCAGGCTGGAGTGCAGTGGCGTGATCTCAGCTCACTGCAACCTCTGCCTCCCAGGTTCATGCCATTCTCCTGCCTCAGCCTCCTGAGTAGCTGGGACTACAGGCGCCCGCCACTGCGCCCTCCACCACGCCCTCCACCACGCCCAGCTAACTGAGACCCTTGACTCTCAACTACTGATTGTTTTCCCAAAAGTCACAGAATGAAACAATTTGTACCCAACATGAATTTGAATACAGCCAGTGCTTTCTGCATGGCCTAAATTAGGACACGCTGTGCCTGGGATTTAGCCAGCATTTCTCCTTGTGTTGAAGTTGAAAAAAACACCATAGGCCTGAGTGAGTGTGGTAAATGCAGTACTAAATCAAAAACAAAAATGTGATTAGTTATACAATATTTGCCACTATTTCACTTATATCTTTATTTCTGGAGATTAGAGGACTGGCTGTTCATATTTCCTTTTTTTAAAAAAAATGTGCTATAAAAGTTAACTTATGGTAGAGGTTTTATAATTACCAATGCTTGTTGATTAGTTGAACAGTTTCTTCGAATCTATCAAACATACTATTTGGTGTCTCCATTTACCAAAATACGATGCAAAAGAAACATCTCTAAATAGTTTTTTTTTCTTTGTTATGTTTTCAAATTTTCTGCATAAAAAATGACTAACTCCCACAGTATCTTTTTTACTAGGCACAATGGGCTGTCCCCAAACCCAGAGTATATATGTTATCCTTCTGCATGGAATTCATATGAATTCCCTGCATGGGAAAAGTCTCATAATCTTTCAAGCAAGCCACAAACTCCCAAAGACAGACTCACGTTTTGGGGCGGAAGGTACTAAGTACATTTATTCAGATTAATTGCCCTGACAGTCTAAACATGTAGACTCTGAAATAAAGAACGTTGTTAAAGACAGGCTATCTTAGTAGTTTCTTGTCCATAGACTCCAAATTAGTGGCAAACACAAGGTTACTCAGAAAGATGCAAAAGAGTAATAATAAATGGATAAGGAGACTTTCTAATCCAACATTAGCTGACTCAAATTATGGGCCATTGACTAAATTTTTTTTTTTTTTTTTTTTTTTTTGAGACAGAGCCTTGCTCTGTTGCCCAGGCTGGAGTGTAGTGGGGCAATCTCGACTCACTGCAACCTCTGCCCCACTGAGTCCGAGCAATTCTCCTATCTCAGGCTCCCAAGTAGCGGGACCACAGGCACAAGCCAACATGCCGGGCTGATTTTTGTATTTTTAGTAGAAACAGTGTTTCACCATGTTGGCCAGGCTGTTCTGGAAGTCCTGGCCTCAGGTGATCCGCCCACCTCGGCCTCCCAAAGAGCTGAGATTATAGGCATCAGCCACCACGCCTGGCCTAAAATTCTTAACTAAAGTGTGTTTCCTTAAAGTAAAATTACTTTCACATAGTTTAATAGATACCATTAGAGTTTAGACTTTGAATTAAAAAGATTAGGTTTTAAATTCCAGTAAGGTCACAAATGATCAAAACATTCTGGGAAAGTTTTCCTGAGCTTATTTTCCTAATTTATTGTCTACCCTATCACCTGGCACAGAATGTGTTTAATACTATTTACATCCTTCTCTTTGTGTTACCTATTTACTACCTTAAATTCCTGCTATTGTGTGACATTTTCTGAGGAAATTCCCTTAAGAAGCTTACAAATAGATGTATGAAGTAATACTTAAATTCACAAAATAACCAAGCTTGATTTACAAGCATAATTGTAATTAATATATAATATTTAATAAGTTATATTTTTAAAAATAATAATACCTAAATCAAAATGATGATAAGCTCTGGATAAGAATCTGGAGACCGTTCAGAGGGGAGGTTAATTTAAGCAAAATTTTGTGGTGAGTGTGGGCTTTGGTTCTTTGCAGTCCATATGATAGAGGAAGTTTACAGAACTGATCGCATAAATCATATAGCAATGAGTGAGAAAATTATGAGAAAGTGAATAAACTCCATCTGGCAGAAGAAACTAAGAATCATAGAGAAAAGGGTGCATAAGGCTGGCAGTGAGAGTTGGAAGAGAATCTGGAGTATGAAGGTGAATAGTATAATTATGAATAGAAGTTCCAAAGGCTTTACACTAATTGGAGTGTTTGCCAGTCCAGGATCCCTTCTCTGGGAGGACTGGCCCCATCCATCCACCCATCATTGGTGTGAAACCATGGAAATTGTGTCTATAAGATATGGCTTTGAACACCATTCCCCAATTTCCTTCTTCCCCTTACTTTTGGTAAAATACGGGAAATGAAAACCTCACCTAAAATGGGCAGGCATAAGTTGGATGTCAGATCTCAACAATTCTAGAAAAGAAAAAAGGAAGTTATGAATATTCTAAATGGTTAGGCAACAAAACTAAGTTTAGTTTGTTAAGCAACTAAACTGAGACTATGCAAAGTGCGTGCTTAAAGTTATACTTTGAGCCATATGCACTTGAAAAAAGGACGAATATTCTTGGGAGGGAAGGCAAACTGGAGAAAGAAAGAAAACACAAAAGAAGATAATTTTTTTAAAAAAAGAAAAGATACTATGAAGCATACACAGAAAAGAGAAAAAATCACGGTTTTCTGGAAAAACAGGAAAATAGATTGTTTCTGCCATATGTCTGATCCCTGATCCAAGTTTTTTCTAAATATTTCTCCTGACTTCTTCCGTTGGTTACTTTATCAAACCTTTGCATTGTTATACTGTATTTTTTTTCCTTTTTATTTTACTTGAAATAAGATTTTGTTATCTGAAACCAAAAGAGTTTGGACTGAGGTACAAGTAACAGGAGTATGTAGACTGGATAAAAATAAGGTTGGCCAAGGAAAAGTAAAACCAATTGGAAAACACTTGAGAGGGAAGAAATGAGGGAGTCAGGAAGATACCCGAACTAGAAAGTAAGGGATCAATTCAAAAAATACTATAAGGAATGCTCAGCAATAATGAGTGATTATATGTGAAACTTCATCATAAAGACAAGTTGAAATTCACAAATGTGATTAAACAAGGTCATATTCAGTCTATACTATGTATAATACCATAATATTGAATAATTAGATTAACCAATATAGGGAAGCCAGGATATTGTCCAAGTGATTTGATTTTGCAGGAATAATAACGAATTTATTGGTGTTTTTATTAAATGTAAACTCAGTGAAGGTGGGGTTATGTTTGTTTTATTCATCACTATATAGTGGTGTTGTAAGACTTACTCCTTAGTTCAGCTAAAAGCTGAGTTCTTGTCACACAACCGTGAAAGATTAGGCTCGCAGACAGTTTGAAGGGTGAGAAGGGCAGAGTTTATTCGGTGAAAAGGAAACAAAAAGAAACAGGGACTCTCAGCAAAGAAACAGTCCTGCTAATATGCTTCCCGCCTCGCAGATTGTATCTCAGTTTACCACCCCAGATCAGGAGAGGCCAGGCTCCTCCCCACTGCAAACAGCATGAACTTCCCAAGGCTCCACCCCAGTGTACACTCCTCCAAGTGTGCAGGCTGGTCAGAGGTTCTTTCAGGACCTCTTTATACTTGGCTGTCTCACTGGTGCTTAGAAAGATGCATGGTGGTTTATATTTGCTCAGCAAATATTTTTAAATAATTTAAAATGTGGGTATTTTTGTATAATAGCAGAACATTCGCAATGACATGATGAGCAGGAAAAAAAATAAATTATTTCATCCTCATTACTATATGAGCATTATGTTGGTGCTAGAAAAAATAAAATCAATGAAACATGGTAAACCCTGATAGAGGACTTTCCAGTCCTGGAAAAAAAAAAGGCAAAGCTGAATGTACAGATACAAGGTTTATTGGCTCTTAAAACTTGAGAGTGAGGCTGAGGCAGGAGAATGGCGTGAATCCGGGAGGCAGAGCTTGCAGTGAGCCAGGATGGCACCGCTGCACTCCAGCCTGGGCGACAGAGCTAGATTCCATCTCAAAAAAAAAAAAAAAAAAAAAACCTTGAGAGTGGGAGGCTTTGGCAGAGTAACAGTTCAGCTTCATGGGAATTTTTGCTTTTAACACATACTCTGTTTCCTTGCTCTACATCATCTAAACAGGTATCAACTGCACTTGTACTCTGTAGTTTGATATCTAATGCATAAGTCTGATATGAGCACCTTTTCCCAGTTGTAGGATTCAGGCTCAGTACTTATTCCTCATCAAGGTGCATCATCTCCATCTGTACAGCTGGCAACATTAAGTATCTCTGGTAATTTCCAGGAGCTCCTCTCAGAGGTCTAGCTCACCTTGCAAAACATCTAAAACATAAACAAGAAGACACTGAGAAAAAAGGATGGTGGATCCAGTTCCAGTGAGGAGGCCATCTGTCATGGAAAATGATGATAGTCATAATTGAGGGGAGCCCATGTCATCAGTGAGAGAATCACATTAAACAGCAAGAATAAAGGGAAAAGGACAAAATGAAAGAGGAGAATGAGCTGAGAGGATTCTAGTCATGATGGTATCACAGTTAGAGAAGAGCAGGTTAAAAAGATCAATTCAGATAAAAAATATTCAATGGTGAAGTCATACTTGCACTCAACATGAATGCAGTGCTGTTTGTTGTGTAGATACAGCATAATGGAGCTCTGTATGGCGAAACATATGACGTCATCCATAAAAATTGACCAGGTTACTCTATAGATATGTCTATATTCATGTATTCAATAATTATTCATCAAATGCATAATATGTGCAAGACATTTTTCTGAGAGCTGTGGAGAATTAATTATCAATCTAACAAAACTCTGCTTTGAAGTAGAAATTACCAAAGTTTATAAAAAAGACACACTCACATTAGTTTGAAATTTCCAGAATAAATTTCTTTTGTACTCTGGGAAGGCCTTACTTAAAGCGAATTCATCTCTAAAGAGTGGAGAAGCTTCTATTCTACCATTGCCAAGGAAAATTCCAGTTAGTATGAATGAGGACCCCAATCTCATATCCGTGCACAAGAAAGAGAAAAGGAAAGAATGGGGAGGAGGTCAGAAAACAGTGGGGTGGAAATTAAAATCCTCATTTAAAAAATCTAAGAAAAACATGAGGGAAGCAATTACTCTGCATGTTTCCCAGCTGATTCACAGGAGTTTCATGATTAGAGTTGGCCAGAGGAGGCGAAGGCATGGACTCTGTCGTACCTCTTCCTGGAATTAGATGGTATGGATGAGCAGTTCTCCCCTCGATGGAGTCCACATCATTTCCCCTGCTGTGCCTCTCGCTGGAAATGTCCCCCAGCTAACACAGGGCTCGCTCTGCTGTGGCTGCAAAGCTGAGCTGCTGGCAGGGGGCAGATTGCTTTCCACAGAGGAGACCAGATATGGTTTCTTTGCTGCTATGGTAGCTACACAGGCGGCAACTCCTTTGGAAGAGACTCCACCCTAAACCCTTTAAGGCTGGGCAAAAGATTAATGCTGCAGCTTAAAGTCAAAGAAATTCCAAGCTCCTTGCTCCAGAGCAGATTAAGTCAGTAGGAGATCCAAATAATGAGAGCCCTGAGGAACTATTCTGAAAATCAGAGGAAACTGGAAGAAAAACTTAAAATAACATCTCTTTTAAAGGAAAAGAAAAACAACAGGGAAGTTTAATACATTTATATGGCCTCTCACTGGATTGTAAATATTTGAGATGATAAGTAAACAGAAGAGGGAATGGTGCAAAAGAGGAAAAACAATAGATGGTTCTTACAACTCTGCAGCATCTGCCAACCCAAATTACAGTGCAGACCAGACTGGTGAATTTCTCTGGGGACTTCCCAGAGTGTGAAAGAAGGGAAATGGGGAAAGAATAAGACCTGAGTTTCAAGGGAAAGAAAGAAAAAAATTAAATCTCTAAAAGTTTGCTTTTCTAGTCCCTGAATTACCATCAGCAAATGCTACGAAGGTGGATTTAAGGGAAGTATACATGCTAGAGATGCTGTTGAAGAAGGGACGAAGCAGGCTTGACTATCCGAAGCTGAAGAGTTCTGAAGATCCTTATCCAACCTCAAACTTGCTGGTGCTCATGTCTCTGTGGTTCTGAAGTAGAACTAGCCTTCAGTCTCAGTGTCATGCCTTTATTCATTTAGGCCTGGAGAGAGGACAGAGGAAGAACCTTGCCTCTGTAATTTGGACTTCCACTATTCTATCACAATTGCTGCCTTGTTGTTTTGTGGGGTTTTTTTTTTTAATCATTTTTTTTTTTTCTGGCAGTTGCACAAGAATGTCCAGGAACCATATGGCAGAATGAGTTTTTATTTCTGTGTTCTCTTTTATTCCAAGTTCAAAATGTGGCTCTTGAAACCTAATCACAGATCTTAAAAACCCTCCTTGTCTCTCTCATTTCTCCCTCTCGCTACTGCCTAGGGATTTGGCTCAAGGAAACCTTGGCTAACAGTCAACTGAAAGTTGACTCTCAGAAGGGCTGGGAAATATCAAAGACCTGCAAGTGTTAGTTTGATTCACTTCAAGGTCATCACATCAACCAACATTTTATCAGCATCTGCAATTTCTAGATGTTTCGTAAAGTGTTGTGGGAATACAAAGATGATTGAAACACAGACATTTGCTCAACCAGGGGTAGTGGAAAGAGCAAAGACTGAAATCAGAGGAGAGTTGACCTGACTCTGCTGCTGTAATTATGACTGTTTTCCCTCTAAATTCCCTTTTCTTAGAATACGGCCCCACTAGCAGTCCAGGGCAGCATGAGGGGCTCATATGAACAGACTTTCATTCTGTGATACTGACGTATTCACTGATCCAACAACACAGGTTCTCAGCTCAAGGATGAGGTTGGGCAAGGGTGACCATATTCCATCTCTATACTATAAATTTAGGCTTGGCTTGGTGACTAATGCCTTTAATCCATGCACTTTGGGAGGCTGAGGCAGGAAGACTGCTTGAGCCTAGGAGTTCAAGGCTGCGGTGAGCTATGATTGTGCCACTGCACTCCAGCCTGGATGACAGAGAGAAAATCTATCTCAAAATAATAAATAAATAAATAAATTATAAGCTTAGAATGTTAGGCTTTAGAATGTTAGCTTTAGCACCAGAATCTGCTATGCTGAAGCAAAGCGAATGGAAAGCTAAGAGTGAGAAGAATAGAAAATAAAATTATTGTAGAGAAAGCCAGTGTACACAGAAATGAATACAGCAAATATGCAGAGAGAAGCAAAAATGATGTGACAACTGAGAGGGAATAAAACAAAGGGTCAGAGGGGGCAGATGGCAGGGAGAGAACAGAGAAAAGTGACTAATGACTGACTAACATGAAACATTGTTGTATTTCTTGTAAAGTATCTTACGACATTTCTCATATTCTTCTAAAGACCCTTGTTTTTAACTTTAGCTTATATATTTTTTGTCCTTTGAAACCAAATTAACATTAATTATAACAGATGTTGACTCGTGTGGTCTAGAACAGATCATACTATCTCTGAGTTATAACTTGGTTAACTTTTAGGATAGTGACATATTGTTTCTTAATCCTAGAGTCAACGATGATACCTGAGACAATGCTGTGATGCTTGACATTTATCTGCTCAGTACACGGTCTCTGAATGGTAATCTCCAGTCAAGGCATCAGTGATGGAGAGTATGGAGGGATCTAATCATGAAGACAGTGAAGGCTCTGGGAACTCTGGGAAAGATAAAATGGCAGTGGCTATGGTGGAGAAGCAATGTAGGGAAGAAGCTTGGTGTGGCACAGTTTGGCTGGGGTGAGGGACTAAAGGTGGAAAACAAAAGCAGAGTATGGCTGGTGATTTTATGACCATGTTTAGGGATTTGAATTTCAACTTAGTTTTGGTTTTAATATCTTTAAGGCATATCCAGTTGATAAGGTATGTGTGGCGCTGGGGAGGTAGAAGGTAAGATTTATTAACACAAAGCCCCTGAATCTTTTATATTCATGTCAACCCAGTTCAAAATCCACAGTGTTTTACTCTCTACAATTTGCATTTTTAAAAGATTGGGATTTTTTTCAAATATAAATTGATATTATACCTTCCAATCTATTTTTAAATATTATCTTCATCAATTAAGATAAGTCTAGTGAATTCTCCTGCCCCATAATCCTTCTCCTCATTTAAGGACAAGAATATTTGGAATGTTAGCCTTGTAGACAATGTTTACCCTACTCACTGCCAAAAGCAAGATGATTCTGAGATTTGTTGGAGTACAGTATACTGTATATGTGTTATATACAGTGCCTGGCATGTAATAAGGTCTCAGTAAATACCTATTGAAAAAATTAATCAGTAGCATTCCTTTTTAGTTTCCCATGATGATTAATAAGTTTCATTTATTCCATCATTCCAGGCATTCAGATTCTAAACAGAAGAATGAGGAAGAGGAGTAAGAGGAAGGGAACAAAAAGCAATTATTATGTTTTTTTTTTAAAGAGAAAACTGGAGAACATTCCAATTATAGAAACACACTGCTATTTTTGTATAATCAATATGCCCCTACATTTTTAATCTCCACCTTCTTATGATCTGCAGCCCTGTCCATGGCCTTTTAATATTGAGGATGCTGACCCTAATGAAAGAAATATTATCATTACTTCATTGAAGCTTAGGAGAGAAAACCAGATGACAAATTAGAAGACAAGCTAAAAGCTTTACTCTAGTTATAACAATAATATATGATCATTTTAAATAAAGCAGAAAGTCCAGATATAAAGAGATACACATTTAAATCATTAATTAATAAACAGGGTAATCAAGGCAAGAATAAAGTATATTTTATAGTGGCGCTATGATGGTGACACAGTTTGTAATAAGAAAAATAAATGAAAATGTTTGCAGATAGTATGGAGGGACACTGCCTAAGCCATTGATTTTGCCACCCTGGGATCCATTATGGTTTACTGTTGTTTTTAATTAAGTAGGGGTGCTGAGAGAATGTACATACCTTGCTCATGACTGTGGTTTAAATTAGTAAAGGTTTCAATTGGTCCTGTCACCATTGGCCTATTCCTTGGGGCTGCTCACTCACCATCCCCACCAAAAATGAAACTGATTGGAAACTCTTATCTTTCCTGGAGTCTCCTTTAATTTTTCTTTCTCAGGATAAACACATAAGCCAAGTTCCGTTCAGTGTTTGAATCAGAAACACTGAGAAAATAAGTTGTGAAAATAAGTAAGATGACCAAAATAACATTTATGACAAACGTTTAAAATTCCCCAAGTTTATATGCTAGTGATCTGTGGCATTTCCAATAGATTCGACGCCTGAATACCTTACAATATAAAACATAAGTCTGTGTAGGCTATTACTTTTCATTTTTTTTTTTTCTAAAACTAGGTATAGCAGTCCCCTCCTTTGGATATTGTCTTAGTAAAGGGATTCCTTAAAGTAGGTTTCAAAGCACACTGGATGTTTTCACACACAAAAAAGGGAAAGAATAAATTGCTCTCTCTGCAATTACAACAGGCTGGTCTATTGACACACAAGTGAATGAAATGTTTATACCCTGAGAGGCAGCCCTCCATCACTCTCAAAATTACAGGCCCTTGGATCACCATTGAATGTCTAGCCCTAGAAAATTTTGGAGATAGACGAAGAATAAGGGAAAGAGAACATAGGAGGCAGCAGTAAATAGCTGTATTTATAGCATTGTGTCCTAATGGAAACATCAATCCTGTTTTCTGAGGAAACTACCGAAAATCCTAACCATAATATTGTCCTCTACTCGACTGCCAGACTGGCTTATAACTTATTCCTTCAAAAAGCTAGAAGCTAAATTCTCCATGCCATACAGAGTACAACCTGGAGATGAAATTGTAAACCATTTCAAAGGTTCATTTAACATAGAAACAGGTATTTTCAGGCATCTAACTATCAATTTCAATGCTGGTTTCTGAGCAGTTCTCATGTGTGATGAAAAGGTGAGGTGGAGGTGTACCCCAGCATCTAGCTTTGTATTTGGAACATGATAAACAATTATAATATTTATTATTCAAGCATTTAACCAGTGGGATATCAGTTAATACAGAATATACCAATTTGTGCAACAGAAGTTTCTTGAGCAAAAACAACTTTTAGGAGAATCTTTTTCTATGTAATGTGTATGAAAAAATAATTTGGAATAAACTCTAGTGCTGTTTATGTTTAGAAATAGAATCCTTTCAAACCATAAATTTTTAGTCTAATAATCAGACCAATAACTAGCTCTACCTTGTGGGGTTGACAGCTCATAAGGGGCTCCACTAAAAAGAGAAGAAGAGGAAGAAGCAGAAGCAGCAGAAGGAGAAGGAGAAGGAGAAGGAGAAGGAGAAGAAGAAGAAGAAGAAGGAGGAGGAGGAGGAGGAGGAGGAGGAGGAGGAGGAGGAGGAGGAGGAGGGGAGGAGGAAGAGGGAAGAAGGAAGAAGGAAGAAGAAGGAAGAGGAGGGGGGAGGGGGACGAGGAGGAGGAGGAAGGGGAAGAGGAGGAGAAGGAGAAGAAGGAGAAGAAGAAGAGGAGGAGGAGGCGGAGAAGGAGAAGAAGGAGAGGAAGAGGAGGAGGAGGAGGAAGGAGACATGACTTCATCTAAGTATCCTGCTTTTAAAAATCTCTAGTATCTTTGCTTCTTTTTAATACAGGATCTCTAGCTCCATAATTTCAACTTCCACAGAGTAGATGGCTCCAGCTCAGGCTTTTTGCCTGAATTCTAGATTGCACATACATCAGCATTTCAGCATTATCGCTCATCTCATCTTCTTCCTTTATGTTCACACCCAAATCTGCATTTACTTTATTCTCTATAAAAAATTCAATCAATAGGAGTTAATTTAGCACCCACCACAAATTAGAAAGATTCGGGCACTTAAGCTAGAAATGTGAAATTCATACTTGCTTAATGTAGTCCAATTCTATTAGACCCTGTGTATTAAAAAAAAAAAAACTACCTTCTAAACATCTTTGTTTTATTATCTTCTTTCTATACCTTCCATGCCTTCTTTAATTTAGTTCCAGGCTGCTTTAATATCAGTTTACCTTTCATCATTCTTCACGGTCTATCTGTTAAAATGCCATAGAATTTGGGTTCTGATATGTGTATCTGATCATGCCACTACCCAACTTAATAAAACGTCAATTGTATATAATGTTCAATCCAATGAATGTAAAACTCCTTAGAATAGCCTTCAAGCTCCTTCACAGACAAAAGTCAGTGTAAGGCTCCTAGACTCTCTGTTCAATGAGGCTGCGTAATTTCTGTTTTGTTCACTGCTCTATTTCCACTGCCTAGGAACAGTGTCTAGCACATAGCACAGAGTCTCATGCTCAATAGCTATTTGCTACACAAATAAATATATTTGCCCTTACCTTTCCCTCCTCTCTTCCTAGCTCATGGTGTTGAATGTTTCTGACATGGCCTACTCCTACCCACCACCCTGTGCCCCCTCAGATATCCAGCTCACCCTGAAATCCCAGATTTAAATGTTAACAATTTATGTGGAATTTCTCCACCTTTTCGATAAACATTTACAAAAACTTTTTTGCTCCCAATATATTCTGTTTAGATATCTAGTATCCCATGTGATATATTTTACTACAAATATTTGTGTATATCTTCAGAGGCTGTTTTGCATATCTATCCATTCCTAAATGCTAGTCAAAAGCTGAGTATATAAACATTATAAAGTAGATACTTGATAAATGAAAGAAGAAACATTCATGATTTTAGAGGTCTGTGAAAAATATGTATTTTTTAACCCCCCCAGTTTTTTGAACCTAAATATAAAAAGGTAGATGTTGTTCTTTAAACACAAAATATGGTTAAAAGGCATTTAAAAATAGATACACAAATTTTCAATGAAATATTTACATATTTTAACTACTGGATACCTTATAAGTCTACACATAGGTAGCATGCAGTGTTGACATTTAAGATAAATGCCAGGGAAATAAGAGTAATTCTAAATAAACTTTAAGTTATTTTGTAAATGATTTATGTAGTTTTTGAAAAGTATTTTTTAAAAGAAGTGAATAAATATGAAAGAAAGGAAGAAGTACAGAAAGACAATGCTAATATTCTTAGATCATTCTATTCAATTTAGTTCAATGTAAACTGTACCAGAAATGACACATATGGTACTGATAAAAAATAAAATTTAGCAGCATATATTCCTTTGACCAACTGTAAATTACCTTCTAACTTGAATAATGTTCACTAGCACAAGTTGTACATTGTTATAAATGACACTTAATAGATCTAGCTTTGCTCTGAAATGCAGGGTAAATGGAAGGAAAAATACTAACAAAACGTGTCAAAAAAAATTGGGGCTCAACGGACTCTTGAATTCCCATCCACATGTGTAGACATTTACCTGCGTGGGTCTCAGAATGCATCAGGCAACTCTATCATCTTTTCAGTCAAGGCAAATCACTGATAAGATAAAAAGTCATAGCGTTCCTCCTTCTTTTTACAAAGAAAACAAATAGAGAAACATATTCCAATTCATTTCTTATACCTTCTCTTTCCTAATAGATTTTGCTGGATACATTAAATAGATATCAGGAGGTTTTGTTAGCTTACTTGGGATTGTTGATTAATTGAGACCAACTAACTGGAATTGATTATGCTTGGGTACTGGTATGGTAATGAGGATCACTCACTGAAAAACTTTATGTATTTGTTTTCTCTTTGCATGCACAACTGGAATATCCCATTACAAAGAGAATTTTCATGCTGTCTCCACATAAGGATTTCTAATCAAGAGATACTTAGTATCAAATTTATATTATTTCTTCACTCTGTCTTCTCTTTCCACTTCTTTCTTGTGCCTTTTCCTGTTACATGGGCTAATGATTATTTTGACTCTTCTTACCTCATTTAAGAGACAGGACCTGTGGTATTTATTTACTCTGTCTCTCTGTAAGATTCAAAAGTAATTACTATACCTTTTGCAATTGTTTTCCCCTGCTGTTCAGACCACTTTGCCAATAGAGATAAGCATGAGAACAATGGAGAGCACAACATCTCTCAGAGCTCTGGGAAAAAAGATGATCTTAGATTGCTTAATGACTACCACGCTTCTCTTTTCTTCTACAATGGAGTTTTCACCTTTTAAAGGGTTTTTTTTTCTTGTGTCTTTTTCCTCCTCCTTAGAAATACCCCCTACATATGGTGTGATAAGCTGCTAGCCAATTTAAATTAATTTTGCTAAATTGAGGAGAAGTTAATGTCCCTTTTTGAGACAACAGAATTTCTCCTCCATATCCCCAAAAATAACTTAGAAGAATGATTAGCACTGCAGTAGGTTCCGTGGTATGTGCCACTCTTAGACTGTCACAGATGTTTGCTACTAATAGGATTTTGCGTTCCATGCCAAAATTTTTATGTGACTGTTTTTTTTTATCATAAAATTATGACAACCTATTTGGCTTGCATTTTTAAGAAATTAATTTCCTCCCAAAGGAGAACCTTAGGGAAAATATTCTGGTAAATAAAATAATTCATTTCTTAAATGTCTCATTACATTGTTTAAAAAATGATGCCACTATATTCAACTTGTAAATAAAATAACTCATTGTCAACAAAAAGAATAATTTAAGTTAGAAAGAGGTTTAAATATTGAAAGAAAAAGTATTGGCGCCATTATTAAATGTCTTCTAATGACTTCAAGAATTAGGTACTCTGACGTTATATAGTAGGTAAAAAATAGAGTGAGAAAGTCACCAGGCGAAAACCCGGATTTGAAGATGCTAGAATATTTTGTAAAATAATCAGCACTAGTCTATGGAATTTCTTACAATTTTAGAGCTGCATACATTAAGGAATTAATATACACTTCAG
Organism: Symphalangus syndactylus; assembly: GCF_028878055.3. Lineage (NCBI taxonomy): Eukaryota > Metazoa > Chordata > Mammalia > Primates > Hylobatidae > Symphalangus > Symphalangus syndactylus. The sequence goes on along the minus strand of NC_072442.2, from coordinate 10,187,852 downwards.
GACAGTTGTTATTCTTCCAAATCCTTATTAACTTAGAATAGTTACATCATCTTCCCTTGCTCAGTAAAAATGAAATAGTCTTTTTTTCTCCAGTTTAATGCTATTGTAAAAATTTAAAGGGGAAAAAATGCCATTAGGAATAATCAATTCTAGCTTCTTTCTTTTGGAACTTATAATCAAAGACTGAACAAAAGTTTATTTTCGCCCTATAATAATAACGTTCACTTTTAGCACTTTATAGCTTACAAAGAAATTTAATGTGGATTATCTTCTTTATTTCTTAAACAGCTTTAGAAAGTTGGTGGTTACTGATACAATTTCACAAAATGAAAAATAAAGCACTACATGAGAAGATAGAGCTAGAGTGTTTGGCATGATACCTAGACAATTTAAATAATGCACATATACACACTACGAAAATTCACTCATACTGTTCAGGTCTGCTTTAATCTACTCAAGAAAGTAAGTTTTTTTTTTTTTTTTTTTTTTTGAGACGGAGTCTCGCTCTGTCGCCCAGGCTGGAGTGCAGTGGCGCAATCTCGGCTCACTGCAAGCTCTGCCTCCCGGGTTCACGCCATTCTCCTGCCTCAGCCTCTCCGAGTAGCTGGGACTACAGGCGCCCGCCACCACGCCCGGCTAATTTTTTGTATTTTTTAGTAGCGACGGGGTTTCACCGTGGTCTTGATCTCCTGACCTCGTGATCCGCCTGCCTCGGCCTCCCAAAGTGCTGGGATTACAAGCGTCAGCCACCGCGCCTGGCCGAAAGTAAGTTTTATGAAGTCATATGCTAATTTTTATGTGAAACAGATGCTGCTGACTTCAGGTGTTGGCCAAAACAGAGTAATTGATACTGAACTTGGTTTCCTACTAAAAACAGCTATAAAATTGAACAAAATATATAAAGCAACAGTATGCAGATACCTTGAAAAAGTAACACAGGTCTGCGACCCTTGAAAGAAGAAAGAAAAGTAAGGTGAGCCTATCAATCATATTAAAATTGCCTTGGCTTTTTCTTTGAACCCTTTTTCTAAAGTCAAGCAAGAAAGTGGACTAAAAGTGGAGGAGTGTTTTTTTTTTTTTTTTTTTTTTAACTAAAAAGTAAACTTTAATGTCAAAAGTGCAAACTTGGGGAAGACAGAAAACATCACACACAAAGCTGTCAATTCACACTTGGAAGGGTGCACAGCGGCTGGGCAGGCCGCCAACCATCTGGGAAGTGAGGAGCGTCTCTGCCCGGCCACCCAACTGACTGGGAAGCGAGGAGCACCTATGCCTGGCCGCCGCCCTGTCTGAGAACTGAAGGAGTTTTTGTGAGCTAAGGTGGCTGAAACAAGAGTTCCAGGCTACTGAGGCAAAGCAGCTAGAATTTGTGACACCGTATCCGAAAAGTTGGAATCTGTGTAAGAAGGCAACTCCACAAATATGTATGGGCATTCACATAGTGAGATTATAAAAGACCTAGCAGATAACACCTGCCAAAGAACTGACAGCTGAATAGTATTATCACTGACTTAGTAGTAATATGATATGTTAACATTTCATCTCAGTCAAGGTGTGGAGACCTCATTGAAGACATCACAAACTCAGTTAAGTCAGCAGAAAGTTCACAACTGAGGAATAAAAACAATGCAGTAGAGGAGGAGCATGTCTTAGAACTCTGTTCACAAATAAAAGAGACTTAAACTGAAAATTAAACCAATTTTGATAGAAACAAAATAATGTTAATAACTTAATAACATCACAATCAACACCCTATATATCTTTTATCTGCAACATCCAGAAAACAACTATACATAATTAGACATTTAAATAGACAGGAAATGAAAAATAGTCCGAATTCAGAGAGTGGATTTGTACATAGATCTTTAATACTGCTATTTTAAATGTATTCAATAACTTCAAAACACAATTAAAATGAAACCATATATGAGAATATCAGCAATAGAAATTTGATAATTGAATTAAAACACCAAAGACACTAAAAGAAAACTGCAGGCCAATAACTCTCATGAACATAAATGCAAAAATCCTCAATAAAACATTAGAAAATTAACCCAACAATGTATATAAAACAGTATATACCACTACCAAGTGAGATTTATCACAAATATGCAAGACTGACCAACATTTAAAAATCCACTAATGCAATTCACCACATCAATGGCTTGAAAAAGAAAAATTACACAATCTTATCAATACATGCAGAAAAAGCATTTGACAAAATTGAACACCCATTCACGATAAAATATCTCAGTAAACTAGGAATAGAGGGGATCATCTTCAATGTGATAAAGAATATTTACAAAAATCCTATGGCTAACATAAAAAGTAATGGTGATAAATGTGAAGCTTTCTCACTAAGATTAGTAATAAGGCAAAGGTGTCTCATATTTGTTTTCAACATCACACAACAAGCCCCAGCTGATGCAATAAGACAAAAATGAGATAAAATATATACAGATGGAAAGGAAGAAATACAGTGGTCTTTGTTCACAGTTGGCACAATTGTCTATGCAGAAAATCTTTTAAAAATTTAAGAAAAATCTTCTGTAGCTAATAAGCAGGTATAGCATAGTTACAGAATTGAAGATTAATAAAAGAAAGTAAATTGCTTTCCTATATGTTAGCAATAAAAAAGTATAATTTTATTAAAAACAAAATTCCATTTACATTAGCACCCCCTAAAATTAAATCCTTAGATACAGTCTTAAAAAATACAAGATCTACATAAAGAAACTATAAAAATCTGATTGAAGATATAAAAGAATAACCAAACAAATGGAGAAATACTCCAGGTTCATGGAAAGACAATCCTAATACTGTCAAGATGTCAGTTCTTCCTCATTTTATCTATAGATACAATGCAATCTCAATTAAAATCCCAGCAAGTTATTTTGTGGACATTTGCAAACCGAATCCAAAGTTTATGTGGAGAAATAAAAGACTCAGAATAGCCATCACAATACTGAAAGACAAGAACAAAATGGAGGCATAACACTACTGGACTACATGACTTACTATAAAGCTACAGTAAACAAGACAATGTCGTATTGGTGAAAGATTAGACAAACAGACCAAAAGAACAGAACAGAGAGTTCAGAAATAGACTCACATGAATATAATCAACTAACCTGTGATAAAGGTGCAAAGACAGTATTGTCAATGAATAGTGCCAGAACAACCAGGCATCTACATGCAAAAAGAATGAATGAAGACATACATATTACATCTTTTAGAAAAATTAACTCAAAATGAACCACAGATCTAAATGTAAAATGTAAAACTATAAAACCACTGGAAGATAACATACAAGAAAACTTAGATAACCTTAAATATGGTGATGACTTTTAGGTACATCTCAAAGGCATAACCCATGAAAAAATTAATTGTTAAACAGAATTTCATAAAAGTTAAAAACTTCAGCTCTGCAAAACATATTAAGAGAATGAGAAGACAAGCCATAGGCAGGAAAAATGTATTTGCTAAAGATACATCTGATAAAAATCTGTCATCTAAAATGGACAGGTAACTCTTGAAGCTCAACAATAAGATAATACATAATTCAATTTAAAAATGGTCCAAAGACTTTAACAGACAGCTCACTAAAAAATGCTACACAGGTAGGAAATATGCGTATGAAAAGATGCTCCACTGATACAGCATCAGGTAATTGCAAGTTAAAACAATGAGTTACTGCTGTCTACCTATTAGAATGGCCAAAACACGGGACCCTGGACTGACCACACAAGGTGTCAGTGAAGATGTGGACCAGTAGGAACTCTCATTTATTGCTGATGAGAATGCAAAATGCCATGGCCACTTAGAAGGTATTTTGGTGTCTTGCAAAACTAAACATACTCTTACTATATGATCCAGCAATCACGTTCCTTTATATTTACCCAAAGGAATTGAAAATTTATGTCCACACAAGAACCTGCGCATGGATGTTCATACCAGTTTTATTTATTCAATTACAAAATCTTAGAAGCAACTAAAATGCTTTTCAATATGTGAATAGATGCAATGTGGTACATCCAGATAATGGAATATTATTCAACACTAAAAAGAAATGAGCAGAGAAGAGGTCAACAAGATGGCAGAATAGGAAGCTCCCCACTTGACCTCCTCCCAGAGATGCACAAGTAAAGAGCTGTACACAGGTCCATTTCCTCTAAGAAAAATTCAGGAGCTAGTTCAGTGACTCCTACACACTGCAACTAAAAATGTATTCACATCAAAATGGGTAGAAAAAGCTGAGACATGCTTATGCCACAAAATCTACCCTGGTCATGGCACCTTAAAATTGGAGGGAACCCCAAACTCCAAGCTTCTCTCTGAGGAGAGAAGGGTTTGGACCACACATACAGCACCCTGACTTTTACAGCTCTCACTTAAGAGAAAGACTCCTAAATCACCCTAGGAGTGAATGTGGCTCAGCATCCATGGGTTTTTTCTGGAACAGGGAGAACAAAGTGGTTGCCTTAAACAGGTATGTAAGCACTCTCTACTAAATTCCTCCAGGCTCAGTGTAGAACAAGCAGGCAACAACACCCACATCCTAGTTTCTCCCTGGAAGGAATCTGACTGTACAATTCCTCCGCTGATGTCTCAGAATATGCCTTCTTACTAGCTGGCATCTGAGAATTGACATGACAGGTAATTAGTAAGAACTCTCCTACTCCCCACTGCCTGGAGCCTGAACATGCATGAGGCACTTCCTGGACCTTCTCCCCACTGCTCACAGTAGTGATAAAACGAAATCTCCAGCCTCTTCCTTGAAAGAGTTTGTCCACACATTGAGCACGCCAACTTTTATAGTTGCCACCAAATGGACTGGTTCTTAAATCAGCTACTTTTGAGAACCATCTAGGTTCAGAAATTACAAGTACCCCATGACCAAATAAAAGAAAGAGGTGGTTTCAAACAGGCATGATTTTCCCTAGCCCAGTGCAGAGTGAGCAGGTCAAAATGCCCATTTTCCAGTATCTCCCAAGAAGGAGTATGACTGCATATGTGATGGTTAATATTAAGTGTCAACTAGATTGGGTTGAAGGATGGAAAGTATTGTTTCTGGCTGTATCTGCATGTTTCTTGAGTGTTGCCAGAAGAGATTAACATTTGAGTAAGTGAAATTGGAGAAGAAGACCCACCCTCAGGAAGACCCACCCACAACGTGGATGGGCACCATCCAATTGGCTACCAGCATGGCTAGAAAAAGCAGGCAGAGTAAGGTAGAAGAAGCTGACTTGCTGCATCTTCCAGCCTTCATCTTTATCCCATGCTGGATGCTTCCTGCCTTTGAACATCAGACTCCAAGTTCTTCAGCTTTTGGACTCTTGGACACAATCAAACTCTTTTTATTTGAGACAACATAGATGAACCTGGAGGGAATTATGTTAAGTAAAATAAGCCATGCTCAGAAAGGCAAGTACTGCATAATCTCACTTACATAGGGAGAGTAAAAAATTTGAACTTACGGAAGTACAAAGGAGAACGGTGGTTATCAAAGCTGGGATAGGGAGATACAGAGTGGGGAGATGTTGGTAAAAAAGAGAAAAACTTATTTAGATAAGAGGAGTAAATTCAATCTATTGTACAACATAATGCCTAGAGCTAATAACAATGCATTGTATTCTTGAAACTTGCTAAAAGAACAGCTTTTAAGTATTCTCACCACAAAAGTAAGTGTGTGGGATAATGTATGTATTAATCAGCTCAATTCAGCCATTTCTCATGAAGAACTGGAATGTTCATGAATATCAACTAGAATGGGAGTTAACTGAATTAACTGAACCAATAGAAAACAGAAGTAATTTTTTAAATTTTGTTTAAAATGCTGCTGATCCTTTATTTTTCAGAGTCAAGGACACTTTTGAGCTATATAAAGCTTTTAGCAATTGAGTAAAGTAAACTGCTGTGAACAAAATTTGGAGCATATTTGATTCTACCTGTTTTCTCCAAAATTGGAAACTGTGAGAATTCTTAATTTATGGCAATATAGTTATTTGCATAAGAGCAATAAGAATCTGTTTTCTTTTGTAACAGGATACAATTGGAGAAATTGATTATTTTACCAAGGCTTTAACTGGAATGGTGTGCTTTCCTTTAAGGAATCAGACTTGACTTGTAAAGCCAGTAAAAGCTCCATGAAGAATTGGCCTCATACCTTGTCTGCAACAGTCCCTGTACAGGGTTTCTGACCTGGGGTGAGTAAAGAATGTCACTTTCTGATGGGTCCAGGAGCCCCAAGTTATCTTGGGACCCCAAAAGGAGAGGAATTTACTCAATTCATAGGTATTTAAGGGTACAAACGCATAGATGAGCTTGGCTTTAAAAAGTCTTATCAAAGATTCCATCTATGGAACAGAGTTCCATCAAAGCCAATTTAAAAAGAGCCTCTGTGAAAAATAATTATTCTTGCTGCACTTTATACAAATAATCAGGCCAAGTATAATAAAGGAAATAACTCTTACCATGATTAGTGTTTAGTAAAAATGAGAAACTCGAGACAGAAATATTATTTTTCAAGAACTATAGTAAACTTGTTATTAAATTCTAGTCTCATCAGTTGTTTTCAAGCTTGTTTCTACAAACTAGGCTAACCCTGCTTATTCCTGTGAACCAACCACTGATCTCTGACTGCTGCTCATGAGAAACAAGAAGGATATCACCTTTTGTCAAAACTTAAAGAGTTATGAGTGGACCTTACCATACTGATGCTTTCTGACTGAGCCTCTCTCTACCCTGAATGCAAGAGACCTCATAGTTAGGCTGGAATATCATCACCCCTATTCAGCATGAAGTTACAGAAGATGGATCTTTATCCCTCTGCAACCCTTAGAATTAAGGGTTCTCTTATAAAAGGGAGGGGGGAAATGTCAGAGGCATGTAAGCAGAGCAACTCCATCTTAAATAGGAGCTGGGTAAAATGAGGCTGAAACTTACTGGGCTGCATTCCCAGATGGTTAAGGCATTCTAAGTCACCGGATGAGATAGGAGTTCAGCACAAAATACAGGCCATAAAGACCTTGCTGATAAAACAGTTTGCAGTAAAGGAGCTGGCCAAAACCCACCAAAACGAAAATGGTGATGAGAGTGACCTCCGGTCCTCACTGCTACACTCCCACCAGCACCGTGATAGTTTACAAATGCCATGGCAACACTAGGAAGTTACCCTGTATGTTCTAAAAATGGGAGGCACAAATAATCCACCCCTTGTTTAGCATATCATCAAGAAATAACCATAAAAATGGGCAACCAGCAGCACTCAGGGCTGCTCTGTCTATGGAGTAGCCGTTCTTTAATTCCTTTACTTTCTTAATAAACTTGCTTTCAATTTACATTGCAGACTCACCCTGAATTATTTCTTGCACGAGATCCAACAACCCTCTCTTGGGGTCTGGATGAGAGCCCCTTTCCTAGAACATGAGTATTCACTTATTCAAAACGTATGGGGTTTATGGGTATTTACTTATTTAAATTTGAAATGGATACTCACAATATTGAAAACGCATTAAATTGTACATTTAAAATGTACGGATTGCACTGTGTATAAATTTTATCTCAAATTGAAAAAAATCTTTAAAAACATTGAATTTACATACTTCACTTTTCACAGTGGTGTGTGCTAGCAATTCTGTAAGTAATTTCCAAGTATTGAGTACAGTATTCTAGACTTCAGTTTAAAAGATTGAGGCTAATGACAGCTCATTGGAAAAGGGGAATTAAAAAAAACTTAAGTGAGGAAATTAAATTATAGCCTGTGGTACAGAAATATTTTTATAACATATTTGTAACTGATTCTAGCTTTGTTTGCTTAGCAGACCTAGAAACATTGAAACACAAAGAACAATGAGTGCTCCTAACATCCAAATTTTGTTTTCTAAACACCATTCTCTGTTAAAAGAAACCAAGGCTCCATTATAATTCCATCCTGGAATGTCCTGTTGTACCAAAATGTTTTTAAGTAAGTCTTAAAAATTTACATAAGGGATAGATAGGAAAATAAAGTTTTTATTCAGATATTTCAGGTATATATTCAGATTTCTTTTCATTTTTAAATTGGATTAATTGGTTTGTTATTATTTGAGTTACTTAAATATTCTGCTTATTAATTTCTTGTCACTTGAATAGTTGCAAATATTTTCTTCATTCTGTGGGGCATCTCTTCACTTTGTTGATTGCTCCCTTTAAAGTGCAGAAGCTTTTCAGCTGCGTGTAATCCTATTTGTCGACATGTGCTTTGGTCGCCTGTGCTTTTGAGTTCTTGCACAAGAAATCTTTGCCCAGATCAATATCCTGAAGCATTTCCTCAAAATTTTCTTCCAACAGTTTTATAGTTTCAGACTTACATGTAAGTTGTTATTCCATTTTGATTCAATTTTGGATGTGGTGAGGGATAGGGATCCTGTTTCTTTTTATGGATATCCAGTTTATCCCAGCACCATTTGTTGAAGAAACTATCCTTTCCCAATGTATGTTCTTGGCTTCTTTGTCAAAGATGAGTTAACTCTAAATGTGGAGATTTATATCTGGGTTCTCTATTCTGTTTAACTCGTCTATGTATGTTATTTTTATGCCAGTATCATGCTGTTTTGTTACTATATCCTTGTAGTATAATTTGAAGTTGGGTAATGTGATGCCTCCAGCTTTGTTCTTTTTGTTTATGATGGCTATAGCTATTCAGTGTCTTTTTTAGAACCATATAAATTTTAGAATAATTTTTCCATTTCTGTGAAGATTTCCATTGGTATTTTGATAGGAATTGCTTTAAATCTGTAGATCACTTTGGGTGAAATATTGAATATACATTGTTTTAAAATGTCTGAACATTTTAACAATATTGATTCTTCCAAACCATGAACATGAGATATCTTTCCATTTTTAGTGTCCTCCTTTATTTCTTTAGTCAATGTTCTCTAGTTTTCATTGTAGAAATCTTTCACTTAATTGGTTAAGTTTATTCCTAGATATTTCATTTTATTTGTAGTTACTGAAAATAAGACTACTTTATTTCTTTTTCAGAGTGCATGCTGTTGGAATATATAAATACCACTGACTTTTTTATGCTGATTTTCTATCTTGAAACTTTACTGAATTCATTTATTAATTCTAATAGTTTTTTCATAGAGTCTTCAGTTTTTATAAATATAAGATCATATTGTCTGAAAACAATGAAATTTGACTTCATATTCAATTCATATGTTCCTTGTATCTCTCTCTTCCATAATTGCCCTGGCTAGGACTTTCACTACTATGTGAAGTAACAGTATTGAAAGGTGGCTTATTCCAGATCTTGTCTTAATCCCAATCTTAGAGAATAGCCTTTCTGTTTTTCTCTCTTCAGTATAATATTAGCTGTGGGTTTGTCATATGTGGCCTTTATCATATGGTCAACAGGTATATGAAAAACTGCTCAATATCACTAATCATCAGAAAAATGTAAATCAAAACAATGAACTATTATCTCACCCTAGTTAAGATAGCTTTTATACAAAAGAAAAAATAACAAATGCTATCAAAGATGTAGAGAAAGGGGAACTCTCATATGCTGCTAATACATATCTAAATTAGCACAGCCACTACAGAAAACAATATGCAAGTTTCTTAAAAAACTAAATAGAACTACTGTAGGATCCAGCAATCCTACTCTTTGGTATATACCCAAAGAAAAGGAAATCTATACTGAAGAGATATATGCTCTCCCGTGTTCACTGCAGCACTATTCACAATACCCAAAATATGAAATCAACACAGGTGTCCATCAATGGATGAATGAAAACAGAAAATGTGGCCCATATGCAGAGTGAAACATTATTTGGCCATAAAATATGGATGGAACTGGATGAAATAAATATTACTTGGCCATGAACTACAGATGGAACTGCAACAACACGGATGGAACTGGAGGACATTATGTTAAGTGAAATAAATCAGGCACAGAAAGGCAAATATCACATGTTCTTACAATTTTGTGAAAGTTACAAATTGATCTCATGGTGGTAGTTTAGAATGATGATAGAAGCTGGGAAGGATAGTGAGGATGAAAGGATAAAGTGGAATTTGTTTATCTCTAAAAACTACAGCTACATAGTAGAAATAAGATCTGGTGATCTGTAGCACAATAAGGTAGGTATAGTTAGCAATAATTTACTGTATATTTTAAAATATTTAGAGAAGTAGATTTAGAAATTTTCCAACACCAAAAATTGTAAATGTTTGAGGTAATAGATATCCCAACTACCCCGATTTGATCACTACATAGTGTATGCTTCTATCAAATCATCACATTTATTCCATAAATATGCTCAACTATTATGTACACACACAGAAATTAATGATTAAAAATACTAATCCCAGCAAAATAAGCAAGAAAAGTTTAAGCTGATACTGTAATATCTCCTTGCAACAAAAAGTAATCAAAAGAATAAAACAGCCAGCTTGAAAAAACTCCAACTGGTAAACTCTAGGAAAATTTGAGTCTCAAAATAAATAATTATAGTAACAAATTTTAAGTAATTTAATAAAATAAGAATTCACAGAAGCCCATACTTATATAAATAAATGGATTGATAAATAATTGGAGAAGGGAAATTTCTTCTTACAGTGACATGCCAATGATAGAGAATAGATGAAGAACTTAGAAGTATCAATGTGCGGTAAAATTACTTAGTAAAAGTTTAATAAGAAACAGGATATTTACAGTTTCAAATTATTGCCCCATAAATTAATTATTAATTACAAAGGAAATGGCAACTTCACATTGAAGAAACCTGGTAGACACTACTTGAATCAAATGATCAAAACTGACATCACCAATTTTGTCAAACCAACATAAATTTTCTTACCCTCAGAAGGACATACAATCACTTTTGTTAGCATCCCTGACAATAACAAATTACTTAAATAGGATCATGAAAAAACATCAGATAAGATCAAATTGAGAGACATTTTACAAAATATCTGGCCTAAAGTCATCAAATAAATATGTCAAAGTGAAGAGAAACAAAGGCTAAAGAAATGTTTCAATTTACAGACTAAAGAGACATGATAAATTAATCCAAAGCATGAATCTGTATTAGATCCTGGCCCAGGAAAAACTAGTTCTTAAAAATATTATTGGGACACTTAAAAAAATCTGAATAAGGGCTATAAATTACATAGTATTGTATAAATATACAATTTTCACATTTTAGTAACAGTATTGTGGTAATATAGAAAATGTGACCTGAAGTATTTTGATATAAAGGGGCACTATATCTCCAACTTGCTGTCAAATGCTCATACCTAATTTATGTGCATATTTGTAGAAAAAATGATAAAGGAAATAGGAAAAGTGTAAACTAATAGTGAATCTGAATAAATATTGTATATCAGAGCTCCCTGTACTATTCTTGACATGTTTCAATAAATTTGAAATAAGAAAAATTGCAAGCAAAATTTATATGCTGCTAATTAAAGATAATTATCTTTATGTGTTAAAGGGCAAGATTTTCTACTTATTGATATCATGTTCTCAATATACACTACTGAGTATGCATATACAAATAACTTTAAAATGAGTTTTTATAATATAGACTTTTCACTCACTTACATGGTTACATATCTTAATAAATATGGCTAAATTACTGTGAATTGATTTATTTGGAATCTACCTGTATGGTTTTCTAAGTAGGATGCTTTCAAGATGTATTTTTTCCTAATTAAATTGTGTCTTTTGTGATTAAAATCTAAAGATTCAAGGAATTTAAGAGATTGGCATTTAATTAAGCTTTCTAAATTAAAAAGAAAAATATCTTTCAACTTCAGTAAATTAATAGATAATTTAAGATTTTTTCCAGAGGTAGAAGTGTGTGAATGAAAAGTCCTCACTGTATATTGAAATGGTGTATTTTAAAATGCATACTTTACATTCTGAAATAAAGTTTAACAAGTTCTCTTGGGAGCATTATGCTTGGAAAAGGAAATGCGATAGTTCTGACTTAATCCCCTTCACTAAACATAACTTTAAAACTTTTTTCCCCCTTGAAATGTGAGAGTTATACTGGAATTTTAATATTGTAACAGGGTATGCTCCATCAATGGTAGAATGATGCAAAATTTATAAAAAACATGATTTAATTTCAAATGCAAACTTTAATGAGGGTTCTATTGATTATTTGAGCTCAAGCCTGAATTTCAAGTACTACATGTATACGGAAATATAATTGACACATACTAAATTGTTATTAGGTTTCTTCTGACATAGTTACTTGTTTACATAAGAGTTCCTATCTCTTTTTTGGGGAGTTATTGTATATTTAGCCATGTAATCATGGTCAACATTAAAATTTCAGAAAGGAATAAAGAACAGAGAAAGCAAAAATAGGAGTTCATACAACAGACTTATCTTCTTGAGTTGCCCAACTTATGTTTGATGGTTAAAGCAAATACTGGAAGAATGCCTGATTTGGGTCTGAATGTATGTAGGGGAATATCAAAGACACTTATAAATATGGTGAGTAAGGAAACGTAAAGAGAAGTAAAGTGTCTATAGTATACATAATGGCATTCGCAGCAACCTGGATGGAGTTGGAGGCCATTATTCTAAGTGAAGTAACTCAAGAGTGGAAAACCAAACATCATATGTTCTCACTGATAAGTGGGAGTTAGGCTATGATGATGCAAATGCCTAAGAATGATATAATGGGCACCCAAATGTGATCATTCTTCTTTTTAAAATTCTAACATAAATGGCATGTTTTAGAACAAACATGCTATGCCGGTATGATATTTGTTCAAATGCTTGTATATAGTTTGTTGAATGGCTGTAAATGTGTTTTGGTGCATTGGGTGCTGTTTATATGCTTATATTTCTGTACTTAGGAAATAAAAATATACCACATTGTTAAAAAAATGGTACTGGGATAACTGGCTAACCATATGCAGAAGATTGAAACTGGACCCTTTCCTTACTCCATATACAAAAACTAACTAAGACGGACTAAAGACTTAAATATAAAACCCAAAACTGTAAAAGCCCTAGAAGACAACATAGGCAATATGCACAGTCAAAGGTTTCATGGCAAAGACACCAAAAGCAAATGCAAAAAAATGCTAAAGTTGACAAGTGAGATCTAATTAAAGAAGATCTGCACAGCAAAAGAAACTATCAACAGAGTAAATGGACAACATGCAGAATGGGAGAAAATTTTTACAAACTATGCATCTAACCGAGGTCTAATATCCAACATCTATAAGAAACTTAAATTTACAGATAAAAACAAGCCCATTAAAGAGTGGGCAAAGAACATGAACAGACACTTTTCAAAAGAAGGGATATATGCAGCCAACAATCACATGAAAAAAAGCTCAACATCACTGATCATTAGAGAAATGCTAATGAAAACCACAATGAGATACCATCTCACACTAGTCAGAATGGCTATTAATACAAAGTCAAAAAATAACAGATGCTGGCAGGGTTGTGGAGAAAAAGGAACATCTATACACTGTTAGAAGGAGTGTAAACTGGTTCAACCATTGTGGAAGACAGTGTTGCAATTCCTCTAAAACCTAAAGACAAAAATACCATTCAACCCAACAATCCCATTACTGGGTATATATCCAAAGGAAGATAAATTGTTCTATTATAAAGACACATACAGCACCATTCACAATAGCAGAGACATGGAATCATCCTAAATGCCCATTAGTGAAAGACTGGATAAATAAAAGGTGGTACATATATACCATGGAATACTATGCAGCCATACAAAAAGAACAAGGTTATGTGCTTTGCAGGGACATGGATGAAGCCGGAGGCCATTATCTTTAGCAAACTAACAGAGGAACAGAAAACCAAATATTGCATGTTCTCACTTATAAGTGGGAACTGAATAATGAGAACACATGGACACACAGGATAGCAACACACACTGGGGCCTATCAGAGAGTGGAGGGTGGGAGGAGGAAGAGAATCAGAAGAAATATCTAATGGGTCCTAGGCTTAATCGTGGGTAATGAAATAATCTGTACAATAAACCCCATGATAAAAGTTTACCTATGTAACAAACTTACACATGTACCGTTGAACTTAAAATAATTTTTAAAAAAAGAAAGATAGCAGCAGACCAATATCTCAGGAATGGATATGCAAACATCCTTAAAGAATATTAACAAATGGAATTTAGCAACATATGGAAAGAATTATATATCCTTACAAAGTGGGTTTTTTCCAGGGATACAAAGCTGGTAAACATTTTACAAAATTAATGCGATCTACATATTAACAAGCTAACAAGAAAAAAATAATTACATCAATCTACCCAGAATTGCTATTTGAGAAAACTCAACATCGACTCATGATGAAAACTCCTAGAAATACAATACTAAGGAGGACTTCCTGAATTTGATGAAGATCATCTACAATGAGTGAACCAACAAACAGACTAAAAAATTCTACAGACTATATCATTCTTAATTATCTAAGACTGAATGCTTTCCCAATAAGATCCGAGCCAAAGTAAGTTTGTCTTCTCCAAACACTGTTACCCAGCATAGTGCTAGAAGTTCAATACTCTAAAGATTAATGTAATTTCTATCAAAATCAAAATAAGATATTTTGTAGATATAGATAATAATAACACTTACATGGAAAAGCCAAAGAACTAGAATAGCAAAAATAAACTTTGAAAAATGAATAATATGAGAATAATCAGTCTAACTTATTTAAGAACTCATTATGTAGCTAACCAAGACTTTGTTGTATTGATGAAGGGATAGACACACAAATCAATAAAACAGAAGAGAGAATGTGCCTAATTTTTGAAAAATGGTAGAAAATTAGCCATCTACAGGGAACAAAGGAAACAGTAATGGCTTAAGTCCTCACACTTTATACAGATGTTAATTCAATATGGATCACAGGTAAATTTATCAGTTAAACTATAAAACTTTTAGAAAAAACAGAAATTATTGTGTTCTAGGGCTGGGCAAATGTATCTTAGACTTGGTACCAAATGATAATCCATAAAAGGAAATTTTAATACATTGGTCTTCATCAAATTAAAAAACAAGACAAAACTTATGCTCTGTGAAATACCCTGATACAGTTAATGAAAAGCAAAGTTACTTCCTGGGAAATAATATATCCAACAAAGCACTAGTATCTAAGATATATAGAGGCCACTCAAAATGTAACAATAAAAACAAAACCAAATTCAATTAGAAAATGGGGGAAACTATTGTGAATAGTGCTGCAATAAACATATGTGTGAATGTGTCTTTATAGTAGAATTATTTATAATCCTTTGGGTATATATACCCAGTAATGGGATTGCTGAGTCAAATGGTATTTCTGGTTCTAGATCCTTGAGGAATCACCACACTGTTTTCCACAATGGTTGAACTAATTTATACTCCCACCAACAGTGTAAAAGCATTCCTCTTTCTCCACATCCTCTCCAGCATCTGTTGTTTCCTGATTTTTGTAATAATCGCCTTTCTAACTGGTGTTAGATGATATCTGATTGTGTTTTTGATTTGCATTTCTCTAATGACCAGTGATAATGAGCTTTTTTTCATGTTTGTTGACCACATAAACGTCTTCTTTTGAAAAGAGTCTGTTCATATTCTTCGCCCACTTTTTGAAGGGGTTGTTTCTTTTTTTCTTATAAATTTGTTTAAGTTCCTTATAGATTCTAGATATTAGCCTTTTGTCAGATGGATAGATTGCAAAACTCTTCTCCCATTCTGTAGGTTGCCTGTTCACTCTGATTATCGATAGTTTCTTTTGCTGTGCAGAAGCTCTTTAGTTTAATTAGATCCCATTGGTCAATTTTGGCTTTTGTTGCCATTGCTTTTGGTGTTTTAGTCATGAAGTCTTTGCCTATGCCTATGTCCTGAATGGCATTGCCTAGGTTTTCTTCTAGGGTTTTTATGGTTTTGGGTTTTATGTTTAAGTCTTTAATCCATCTTGAGTTAATTTTGTATAAGGTGTAAGGAAAGGGTCCAGTTTCAGTTTTCTGCATCTGGCTAGCCAGCTTTCCCCACACCATTTATTAGTTGAACAATGAGAACACATGGACACAGGGAGGGGAATATCACACATCGTGGCCTGTCAGGGAGTGGGGGACCAGGGGAGGGATAGCATTAGGAGAAATACCTAATGTAGCTGATGGGTTGATGGGTGCAGCAAACCACCATGGCACGTGTATACCTATGTAGCAAACCTGCACGTTCTGCATATGTATCCTAGAACTTAAAGTATAATTTAAAAAAAAAGAAGAAAGAAAATTAGCAAAGCACAGCAAGGGACATTTCACTGAAGAAGACACACATAGGACAAAAAAGCACATGAAAAAATGTTCAGCAACAATGTCATTAGTAATGTGCAACTACCATAAAACCAAACAAATGCACTATTGGACATTTATCAATGATTAAAGACATATTCACACAAGAATCTGGACATAAATATTTTTAGTAACTTTGTCTACAAAAATCAAAAGTGGGAAACAATCACAACGTTCCTCAATGAATAAATGGTTGTCTTGGTTTGGGCTGTAACACAACACCTTAGACCGGGTAATTTATAATCAACAAAATATATTTTATATATATATTATATATATACACACACACACATATGTACATATACGTATGTGTATATGTGTGCGTTGGGGAAACCAGCCCCACACCACCCAGAGGGTACCCCAAGTCCAGCAGAGACAAAGGAATTAGAAAGAGAGTAAGTGTTTAAAAGGCGGGTCTAGGGGACCGGATCAACGGAGGCTTGCTCACAGCCCAGAGCTCTTTGGCCCCGCCTAATTTATTGGTTTACAAGCTCTTTGTTCTTAGGGCAGATGGTAGGGGTAGGAAGGGATGAGGAAAAGGATTAATCAGTGAAGGAGAACTCATGAGTTATTCAATAAGATGTATAGCAGTGGCAGTTTCTGTGAATTTCCTTGAGCAAAGGCGTGTGTCTAAACTACTTAAGATCTTTAACTTATTGGGACTGAAATGGGTGGGAGCAGGTTTCAGGAGGAACCAAGATGTTTGATTATACTCCACTGCTTCAAGGGAATGTTTTATACATATATATATATATGTTTCTGGGAGAGATAGAGAGAAAAGGAGATTTATTATGAGAATTGACTTATGTAATTATGGAGGTGAAGAAGTCCCATGGTTTTCTGTCTGCAAGCTAGAGAAACAGGGAAGATGGTGGTATAATTCAGTATAAGTTGGAAGGCCCAAGAACCTGTGAGGGGCCAGTAGTATAAGTCCCAAAGTCTGAAGACCTGAAAACCTGGAGCTGTGATGTCAGAGGACAGAATAAGATGGTTGTCTCCATTCCAGAAAAGAAAGCAAATTCACCCTCATTCTGCCTTTTTTTTTTTTAATTTGGCCATCAATGGATTGGTGAGGGTGATCTTTATTCAGTCTACTGATTCAAATGCTAGTGTTTTTCAGAAGCACCCTTACAGACCTACACAGAAATAATGGATTTTTTTTTGTTTTTACCAGCTATCTAAATATGCTTTAACACAGTTGTCATAAATTGACATCTGAAATATTAACCATTATACACCTATACCAAAAAATACTACTCATCAATATATAGGAAATATTGATACAGCAACCTGGATGAATCTCCAGAGGATTTTGCTGATTGAAAAAAATGCAATATCAAAATATAAAATACTGTATTATTTCATCTACATAATATTCTTGTGACCAAATTATAAAACTGGAGAACAGATTATTGGTTGCCAGGGTTAAAGAGGGAATGAGTGAGTGGGAAATGGATGTGATTATAAAAGGGCCACATAAGACATCCCGCTGTTGATGGAAGTGGTCTGCATTTTCATTGTATCAAAGTCAGTTACCTGGTTTTGCTATTTTACTCTAGTTTTGCAAGATTTTGAAAAATGAGTAAAGATATACATGATCTTTCTGTATTATTCCTTATAATTGTAGTTGATTCTACAATTATCTCAATATAAATATTTGCTTTAAAAACACAAGACCACCAGAAAATCAAATATGCATGTTTTAATAAAAACACATTCAGTAAACTAAAAAGCAAAATTAAGTGAAAACAGAAGTTCACTTCAAGAATTTGGTAATTGAGCTTTTTTGCTATGAGCTTAGCTTTTGTGTTTGTTTTCAAGTCAGATGTAAGGTCATACCTTGGGCATAGACAGAAATGCACATATACCATGTATGTTAACTTAAGAATAAGCAGCAGTACTTTTGTATTTTTACTAAAAGACAGGGATTATGTGAGGTGTTTCTTTGTAACTGTGTTCCAGGAATGGAGCCTGACATGAAAAAGGTGATATTCTGTAAGCATCGGTCATACTGACTGATAAATCAATAACTGTCAACACATGTTTTCCCACACAAAGAAATTCTAACCCAAATATCCCGACATTGTAGCAGGAAACTTGCAGATAAAGATAGGTGGGACAATGATGTTGATATTCCTTTTTTTTTTTTTTTTTTTTTGAGACAGAGTCTTGCTCTGTTACCCAGGCTGCAGTGCAGTGGTGCGGTCTCAGCTCACTGCAACCTCTGCCTCCCAGGTTCAAGCAATTCTGCCTCAGCCTCCCAAGTAGCTGAGATTACAGGTGCCTGCCACCATGCCTGGCTAATTTTTGTATTTTTAGTAGAGACAGGGTTTCACCATGTTGGCCAGGCTGGTCGCGAACTCCTGATCTCAGGTGATCCACCTACCTCGTCCTCCCAATGTGCTGGGATTACAGGTGTGAGCCACCATTCCCAGCCGATGTTGACCCTCTTTTAGAATTCTGAAATGATTAGGAGGGATCTCAATAAAAACCCATCTCTAGAGTCTAGACTTTAAAGTAGAAGTTAGCATGTGGCAGTACTTTCTTTAGCTACCAAATCATTTCAACATTTGTTTATATCTCTTGACCACAAATTATAAGCAAGATCATAAAACTTTTATGTGGTAGGATAGTTTGAATTTAGAGAAAAATGATATATTAAATTATAATTAGCTTTAGTGATATAATTTGAAAAAAATCACTGGATTATTTAGTTGGTGTGGACAATGAAAACCTGGCTGAGTCATAAATGGGAGTCATAAATGAGAAGCCTCTGAGGCCTTTTTCAGTATTAACCTGGAATAATAGGATAAAAAAAATCTGATACTGTTTAATCGGCAAAATCCACTGACTGACTTACTTTCCTTGGATGCATAAAGATTTAGACTTCGTGTTCCTTGGAGACAAGCAGACTTTCAAGTACTTTGCCACCCAATGCCATTGACATTGTGGGCAATGTAACCTGCTAGCAGAAATAACCTGCTTAAGTTTGAGAACTTTTTCTTTTTCTCCATTGGGTCTAGGAAACAGTAGGCGACAGCATTAAAACTGGTATGTGTTTTACTCATATCTAGCTTCTCTTTGCTTTGGATGTCAGATTCCACAGAGTCAAATATAAATAAATTAAAAATAGCCTTACTTTTTAGTCTTTAAAAGTGAAAAAAAATGTGTGCCAATTTATGTTGAACATTTACACTACTTGAATGGACTATTAAGTATGTTTCTATAGCTCATGACTTGATAGAACAGAAGCAAAAAGCAAAAAATAACAATAATAAAACTAAAAGGTGAGTGGCATTTTATGGGGCAGTGTTTTCAGACAAGTAAAGGAAAAGGACCCTTAGACATGGTCTCCATTTTCTTTGACTTCATTTGCAAGCTAGATACAGTTGAGGCCTGAATGGAGGAGCACACCATTCATTCCAGCCCTGTCTATCCCCAAGTTCTTCAGCTCTCTAGGAGGTGTTCTCTAGACAGAATTAGTACAGTTTTGCACATTCTCGTAGACATTAGATGCTAGGCCACTGCTGAACTTGAGCTCAAAGATAAACCATAAAATACTTGAAATCGCAGCCGACTTCCTCTAGCTTAAATGTAGCAAGAATAACATGGTAGCTAAAATATTGATGGTTGGTGATAGGGCTAAAGACATATAAAGTTAATCTAATTAAATTGTGACTAAGCCATGGTTCAACTTAGCAACAAGAGAAATCTGAATAATTAGCCCCTGTTACAAATGCCAGATAAAAGATAGGCCCTGTACACTGCTGTAAAGAGACAAAACCAAATATTATTATAATTTTGTCTCCACTGTAATTTTATTATCAATATCTGTAATATAATAAAAAAGTATGAGTCAAGGAAAGCAGAAAAATGAGTCATAATTAAGAAAAAGCATAGTCAACAAATGATGCCCTGTAGATGACCTAGTATTTAGAATTATCAGACAAAGCCTCTAAAGTAATAATTTAAAATAGTTAAAGAATGGATGAAAGAAATGTGAAGCTGAAAATTCTGGGTGAAGGGAAAAAAAACATGGTTTGAAACTAACACAAGGAAGAAGACAGCAAGCTCATTCCTCCTCCTAAAGACGGAGGAACAGAAGAAAAAAAAATCTTCTGTGGAGAGTTAGAAGCAACTTACGTGGAAACAGTAGGTGGCAGATAGACTATCTGTCCAAAAAAGAACAGGACTATCAGAGTTCGGCTTAAGTAAAACGTATCTGGCACTTAATACAAAATATTAGGCAACACATTGTGTTTTTATATATGCTCTCAATTAATCTGTACCATAATGTAATCAAGCACCTATAATTCAGAATTATGCAGATAAGAACATTGAAACACTGAGAAATTAAATAATTATGCTGAATATCAGATATAGGTACATCGTTTATATATATATATAATATATAAGTAGAATATATGTAACTGTAAAAGTCTAGCATTGTTACCATGAACAACACTGCCACTTAAAGGGCTAATATTAATAGAAGAGAAAGAGAGATGTAGAATATATGTCATAGATGATAATATCGTATGAAAATGATATTTCAATTATCGGAATGTATATTTTTATTTGTTTATTTTTATTCTTAGCTATGAACAGCACCTTAAAAGACAAGCCATTTTCAGAACTTCTCCCAATACAAAATTAATCAAACAACTTGATTGATAAATTTTGTAAAATTTACTCCAGCTGTGATATATTTAAATATCCCTGCAGTGCAGTGGTTCTCCAGGGGCAGGAATTTGTCCCACAGGGTACATTTGATGATCTCTGAAGATATTCACAAGAAGATTGTGAAGATTGTCACAACTCTACGGGCGCTACTGGCATCTGGAGAGTAGAAGGTTGGGGTGCTGCTAGACATCTCACAATGCATAAACAGTTCCACGCTACAAAATGTCAACAGTGTAGAGGTCCCCATAGTGGGAAATATTTGACTCAGGGCAATAACTGTCCCAGAACGTACATCTCTGAAAAAGATGTTGCTTTGCCTTAAAGAGCCCAGGCCCCTTTATTTAACATGTATACATGTTCAGTGAAAAGTCAAAAATACTTCCATCATTTGACTGAATTAACTTGTGATATCTTTTGGATTCTCATTCTTCACCATGTTTTCTTCATAATAAACTCCAGCATGGAGATGTAAAAACAAAGACAAGGGCAAACAACAGGCTACAGGTGCCTGTCATTGAGAAGCATGGGCAGGAGAAATAGGTACTCCTGGAAATTCCATCCAGGTTTTTATTCAATAGTTTGATGTCATTGTAGGAAGGAAGAAAGGTTCCCGTCAATATTTGTGTAGGCTACATAATCACTTAATCCGAATTTATAATGTGCAAGGTCAGTCTTCTCTTCTCAGGTTTTTTTAGAGAAGAGAATACTTAGCATTAGAATTATTCTTTCTCTCAATTTCTTTCCATAAACCTAAATATGAATAAATCTGAATCTAGTTGTTCTTAGTTTTTTTTTTGTTTGTTTTTTTTTTTTGAGACGGAGTCTCGCTCTGTCGCCCAGGCTGGAGTGCAGTGGCGCAATGTCGGCTCACTGCAAGCTCCGCCTCCCGGGTTCACGCCATTCTCCTGCCTCAGCCTCTCCGAGTAGCTGGGACTACAGGCGCCCGCCACCACGCCCGGCTAATTTTTTTTTGTATTTTTAGTAGAGACGGGGTTTCACTGTGGTCTCGATCTCCTGACCTCGTGATCCGCCCGCCTCGGCCTCCCAAAGTGCTGGGATTACAAGCGTGAGCCACCGCGCCCGGCCTGTTCTTAGTTTTAAATTAAATTCCACTAGCTAAATAAAGCCTGAACAATTGTATTAAGCTTTCTTGACCTCATGTTGCTCACTCTTAAAACAGACATAACAAAATGATACCTTAAGACTAGCAAATGAGACAGTAATGCATAAAGCATCTAACACAGTAAGTAGGCAGAGAGGTACTTAGATATTTTACTTTCCTCTTCCTGACATCTCACTAATGCAAACAGAATCTTTTGGGTCCATCTTCCGATTTTTGACTAGTTTGAGAGACACTGGGTTAACAAAACACAAGATATATATAATATATACACTGAACCCAATTTGCTGTCTTTTATTCTTCACCCCTTCCCACCCTTTCCCTCTGAGTCCCCAAAGTCCACTGTGTCATTCTTACGCCTTTGCATCCTGCATCCTGCTCAGGAGATGGGTGCGCCAAAATCTCGCAGATCACCACTAAATAACTTACTCATGTAACCAAATACCACCTGTTCCCTCAAAACCTATGAAAATAAACTTTTTTTAATTTTAAAAAATAAAATAAAAAATAATCTCACTGCCAAAAATTATATAACATGGAAACAATGTATTATTAAATAGAAATGAAATCAAGGATTATCCTGTCACATCTTCCCTGGTATATCTTTGTAGTAACACAATTTAAAGAGCAAGGTTGAAAGGAAATGGAATCCATTTGAATTTCTGTATCCACTTGACCATCTTATTTGTCATTTGTCATTTACTTGTTCAATTATAATTAATATTTTCTGTAAAATTTACTTTGAATAACTACTTGTCTTTAGTTTTTAAATACAATCGTCAAAGAAAACATAGCTTTCTCCAGAAATACATACAAATGATTCCTGAAATTGCATTAAGGACTTAATGTGACAGCATTATGTATGCCTTCTTGTAGAATCAAGACGGAAGTGGAACTGGAGTAACTTTCTGTAAATTATTATGGTGGCAGTGCCAAGAAAATAATCCCCGTAAACTTCTAACTCTTTTCTAGGTTTTCATATACGCTTTATTTGATGAATCACATAAGTGTTTCTAAAAATAAATCCATTTGGAAGCTTCAGAACTTAGCTAAGCCTTAACCATTAAGAGAAATTACAAATTGTATATTATATTTAGAAAACTGTTACAAGGCTGGGCGCGGTGCTCATGTCTGTAAACCCAGCACTTTGGGAGGCCGAGGCAGGCGGATTATGAGGTCAGGAGTTCAAGACTAGCCTCACCAACATGGAGAAACCCTACCTCTATTACAAATACAAACATTAGCCGGGCGTAGTGGTGCACACCTGTAATCCCAGCTACTCAGGAGGCTGAGGCAGGAGAATCGCTTGAACCCCAGAGGCAGAGGTTGCAGTGAGCCAAGATCATGCTACTGCACTTCAGCCTGGGCAACAGAGCAAGACTCCGTCTCAAAAAGAAAGAAAGTAGGAAAGAAAGAAAGAAGGAAAGGAAGGAAGGAAAGAAAGAAAGAAAAGAAAAAAGAAAAGAAAGAAAGGAGAAAAAGAAAAGAAAAAGAGAGAAGAAACAGAGAAAGAAAGAAAATTGTTACAGTAATATTTTAAAATATATATATATAATACTTCTATGGAGATTAAAATGACATTAGAGATTATCTAATCCAACCCCATTCAGTACAGAGATGAGAAAACCGACGTCTAAGTACTTTAAGATACATGTTGGACTACACAACTCTAGTGTAGTAAAGATTAAACTGATACCCTAATGTCCTGATACTAAGTTCAGAGCTATTTGCAGAGCCTTGGTTATGCTCATAAAACTTTGAGGTATGATTATCAAGGTAGGCTTTCATAATTTATCGTTTCTATTAATTCCTTCTGCATGTTAAATAGACATGCAGATCCAAATATACTAATGACTATTAGTTGTTGTTTCTTAAGTGAAGCTAAATTATTAATACAAAAAGTAAACACTTCTGTAGAATCAATAATTGGTGAACATCTATTTGAAGAGAGGTGTATGTTATTTGATCTTAAAAAGTAAACTTCTTTTACCACCTATAAAAATAAATCTGATTATACATTGGGGACAAAAGAATAAAAATTTTGGAAAACAGAGAGGGCACTTTTTTAACAAAGTAGATAAAAGCAGAAGCATTTAGTATTGTCAGAAATTTTACTAGATTAATCAATAAACAAAATCAGAAAGTATTAGACCTATTGGTCTTAATATTTTTCAGCCTCAATTCAGCTGAAGGACAAGCCACATCCCATCAGTAACAAGGACTATTTTTAGCTCAATGTTAGTAGGGACGGCGGGGCACTGTGGCTCACGCCTGTAATCCCACATTTTTGAAGGCCGAGGCAGGCAGATCACAAGGTCGGGAGATCGAGACCATCCTGTGAATGGTGAAACCCTGTCTCTACTAAAAAAAAAATATACAAAAAATTAGCCGGGCATGGTGGCGGGTGCCTATAGTCCCAGCTACTTGGGAAGCTGAGGCCGGAGAATGGCTTGAACCCGGGAGGCGGAGCTTGCAGTGAGGCGAGATTGCGCCACTGCACTCCAGCCTGGGCAACAGAGCCAGACTCTGTCTCAAAAAAAAAAAAAAAAAAGTTAGTAGGGACTTGGAGAAAGACTTGGTAAAAATGGGTAAATGCCTTAATTTTTTTTTTTAAATACTCGCTCTGACAGATAACTTCATACACTATATGTGATATACAACTTACTTTGTAAGCTTATTTTGTAGTTTGAGAGACAGGTTTTGAGTAATTGACAGATAATAAACCTAAAAAGTTACTAACTTCTAAACCCTGATTGTCTTCGTGTACTTCCACAATTTATTGCTTTAAGGTTACGTGGAGGTGGGAAATTTGAACTGGATTGATGTTCATCCATCACCACATTCACCATCTTCATCACAGACTAACACTTAAAATTTTTAAGATAAATTAAAATCACAATTGGGCTAATAATGAAATAATAGTGAACATGGATTAACTCATATAACCTAGTTTTGAAATGAGTATAGACTTATTTGTGATCATTTTAGTATACTGGCCTTTATTTCTGCAAGAATTCTTCCTGT
This sequence comes from Symphalangus syndactylus, assembly GCF_028878055.3. Taxonomy (NCBI): domain Eukaryota; kingdom Metazoa; phylum Chordata; class Mammalia; order Primates; family Hylobatidae; genus Symphalangus; species Symphalangus syndactylus. Next base: position 10,162,691 of record NC_072442.2, on the reverse strand, counting down.
ATTGGTCACAATTGGTGGTTTAAGAATACGTGTACAGGAATTAAAATTTCACTAGCAAGATATTAATTAAAAGGAATTACACTTTTGCTTAAGAATCAGATAGAATATTAAAAATATATGATTCTGAAAATCATCTGTATATCTTTTCCCCCATAATTAATTTACATCACACAATTTCTGAAGAAATTATTTGGGAAACATTCCACAACACTGTCTTTTTACTGCTGCTGTATTTTTGTTTGTTTGTTTTTATTTCAATAGCTTTAGGGATACAAGTAGTTTCGGCTTACATGGATAAATTGTACAGTGGTGAAGTCTGGACTTTTAGTGCAGCAGCAATACTGTTTTTGCATAACCTTCTCTTACCTCTATCTTCCTTACCTCCATTTCTTCCCCTAATCAAGTCCTTTTCTATTATGCAAACTCTATACACAGCTAATTTTCATGCACAGAAAGGTCCCAGTAAAGTACCCTTTCTTTTTGGTTCTCACTGCTTTTCTACAATGATCTTTTGTATTCTCCACCTCCATTCTACTCTCTCTCCTCTTCATTGCTGCTGATGAATAGGCTGTGCATTATATGCCATCATAAAGTATTCCAAGTCCCCAAACATGGGAAAACTAAATAAAAAGTTAAATAATTATAGTAACAGGTTATAATGCATTGAGTAAAAGAAATATCAATTAGGCCATACTAATATAAATAAATAGTAGAATGAGTAAATGGAGCGGATAGCTCTTTGTTACATTATATGCCAATTAAATATAAAAGAAATTATGAGAACAGAAAAACACCTTTTGGCAAATATCACAGTAATATTTATATATCAATAGATGCTAAAAATGGGCAAAAATTCAAGAAAAAGCAGGACATTTAAGTAGTCCTTAGGTATTTTCCCATAAACTTACTATCAATTACAAAGAAAGAAACAGTAATTTTACAGTGGAGTCACCTGGATGATGCCATTTTAAAAGATAACATTACCCATAATGAAATAAGTTGATATTCAGGTAAGAAAGAGAGAGCTTGATTGGTTTATTTTTTTTTCTTTTTCTTTTTTCTAATCAGTCTCTGCTTATCCATGTTTTGGTTTACTGTAGTTTGCTTAGCCTTTTGTTTGTTGGGTGGTTTTCACTTCAAGTGTGCTCAGTTAGGAGAAAAGAAACAAATGCACATTAGTAACAGAAATGTTTATTATATGCTAGAGTCAGTAAATTCAGCCAAAGTAAAAAGGGAATTATTTTTCTTAATTTGAGATTTTACTGTTTGGCCTAGGAGAAAATAATTAATGGTTACTTAATTGGAAGAGATAATTTAATAACAGACAAGAAAGATAGAATTGGACTTGGATCATTCACAATTAGCCTCAGAAGAGTGGACTCAGCACTATGATTTTTTTCATGCTCCTAGGAATCCTCTTCCATGAATATCCAAGGAACACTTAAAAACTTGTAATGTTCCAAGTTTTTGGAAAAAAAAGAAGTATTTTCTTAAAAAAAAAAAAAAAAAAAAAAAAGGCTGCAGCTACTGATTTGAGAGCCTTGAAGAGAGAAACTGAAAAAGCCAAGAGTAGCCTGAATTGAGAAGAGAGGTTGAAGTAGAAAAGAGCGACACCCTCCTCTAAGAATCAGATTTCTGCAAAAGCCTAGTCTTGTGAGCTGCAGAGCATCACATAAAATATTATTCTGAACTTTCTACCTTCACAATCTGTTTGCACCCTAAAATCTCCCTGCCTTTTAGTGAGAAACATTGTGTTCCTATATTATAGTTCTATGTTTTATATGGAATGAGCTGATAATGCATAGAAATCTGATCAAAAAGAAAGAAAATGCAAAGATGTTCAGACTGGGTAACAGCAGTAAGCTATTTACAGGCAATACAGCAGAAATGTAAGGTAAGGATACATGAAGTTTAAAAAGGCGAGGAGGAGAATTTATATACAGTCAAATTCAACTAAAAACAAAGCTGGTATAATGATAGAAAAAGCAGTATTTAAGGCAATTTAAAGCATATTACCAGGTTGGTGCAAAAGTGTAATTGCGATTTTTCCTATTACTTTTAATGGCGAAAACCACAACGACTTTTGCACCAACCTAATAGCTAGCCAAAATCCTCACATCACATTACTCTGACTCCTTCTTCCACTTTTAAGGACCCTTTTGATTACATTGGGACTAGTCAAGATAAGTCTACTGGAAAAAAATTCTCTATTGATGGAGATAAACAGTATCATTTCATAAAAATAAATATTCATGAAGACCTAACAATTTTAAACTGGTATGCACTGAATAATATAACCTCAAAAAATGAAGTAAAAAAATGACAGATACTAAAATAGACAAATACCCAAGTATAATAAAATGTTTTAAAAAGACAACTATTTCAGTAATTGGTAGAACAACAAAAAATTCAAAATATTTCAACAACACGATTAAATAGCTTTCCACAATGGACGTACATAAACACCACACAAAATAAGTTCAAAATATCCAGTATTTTCTAGCAACTTGGAACACTTTCCAATGATTGCATTATCATGTTTTCTTATCACTATGAATTAATAGCAATCACAAAGAAGAAACTAGCAAAATGCCCCATATTTATAAATCAAGAAATACATGTCTATGTAATCCATGAGTTAGAGGAAAAGAAGAAAAATTTGGTCTGAATTATAATGTATTCTAAATAAAAGAGGATGCAGCTCATGTAGTACTTAAAGAAAGATTATAAATTTAATGGCATTTTCAGATTCTGTGAAGCCCTGAAAGCTAATGAGTTAAATCTTTATCTCAAACAGATAGTAAAAGAAGAAAAAAATAAGACCAAATAAGTAGGTGGCAGGCAGAATTATGGCTCCCCAAAGAAATCCATCTTAATCACCAGAATCTGTGAATGCATTAATTTACACGGCAATAGAGAATGACGATTGAAGATGGAGTTAAGATGCTAACAAGTTGCTCTTAAAATAGGGAAATCATGTGGGTTTGTCTGAGCAGGTTGAATGTAATCACAAGGTTCCTTTACCAGAGGAAGGGGGAGGCAGGAACTGAAATCACAAACATGCAATATAAGGATTTGAACTGCCATTGCTGATTTTGGCAATAAAGTAAGGATGCCACAGATCTTCCAGAAGCTGGAAAGGGGAAGGAAACAGATTTTTCCTTAGAACTTCCAGAAGGATCAAAGCCCTGCTGACACCTTGCTTTTTGCCTAGTGGAACCTGTATTGGTCTTCTAACCTCCAGACTGTAAGATAATAAATTTGTGTTACTTTAAGCTACTAAATTTGTAGTAACTTATTACAGCAACACTAGAAAACTAATAATATGTATAAGAAAGAGAATGATCAAGAATAGAAAATAATAAGCAAAGTAACAGCAACAAAGTTAATCGACAAATTTAGTTCTCGGAAAAGAGTAATAAAAAAGATAAACCTTTTTTGAGACTGAAGAATAAAATAAAGGAGAAATGATACAAATAAATAATACAAAGAATGAAAAAAGGAACATCACAACCAATGATGCAGACATTAAAAGTAGTGAGGAGAGGGTTAAGCAAACCACCATGGCACATGTATACCTATCTAACAAACCTGCACATTCAGCACATGTATCCCAGAACTTAAAATATAATACAAAAAAATTAAAAATTTTTAAAAAGTAGTGAGGAGAGTAAAAACTACTTTGGAAAATGTAAATTAAGTGCATAAGTTTTTTATTTATTTATTTATTTATTTTATTTTATTATTTTTTTTTTGAGATGGAGTCTTGCTCTTTCTCCCAGGCCAGAGTGCAGTGGCGCGATCTCGGCTCACTGCAAGCTCCGCCTCCAGGGTTCATGCCATTCTCCTCCCTCAGCCTCCCAAGTAGCTGGGACTACAGGCGCCTGCCACCACGCTTGGCTAATTTTTTGTATTTTTAGTAGAGACGGGATTTCACCATGTTAGCCAGGATGGTCTCGATCTCCTGACCTCATGATCCACCCGCCTCAGCCTCCCAAAGTGCTGGGATTACAGGTGTGAGCCACCGCACCTGGCCCCTGAATAAGTTCTTAGAAAAACATAACTTAATAAAACAAATTCAATACAGAGTAAAAAATTTGAATAATCCCTTAATTACTAAACAAAATCAATCAGCAGTGAAAACATCTTCCCTTAAAGAAATTGGCCAGTATAAAGCCAACCAACTTGTGCACCACATTCCAGGGCCAACAGCAATGTATTTGTGGTGAGAGGCAAATAATCTAAATTAATTCAATCAACTGTAAATCAGCAGGTATGTTTGATGTTTGAGAAATGAGACGCTATTTTATTGAACTTGAACTCAGCTCCTGAAGCTGAAGCAGCCATCTTTGTAACCTCAAAAAGAGTTTAAGATACTGCTAATTCCAGGGAAGACAGGGAAAAGGAAAGAGAGAATACGATCAAATACATCAGTGACAGCCTTGAGCTACTGGTATAAAACAAACCTGAAGTATGTTCTACCTCTGAACTTTCAACATTTTAATAAAATAATATGTCTTCTTTCATAATGTAGGTGGTGTGGCTTTTCTAATTTTGAAACCGAAAAAAATGCAGATTACGTGATTCTTGAATGAATGAATGAATGAATGAATGAATGGTTATACAGGTAAATTGCTCACTCTGTTAGTGAATGCAAACTACAATTGGTAAAGATGGATCACAGTGCAAACACTTACAGAAACTTAGTAATAAAGTATAGTGATTAATGAATTTCAACTATGAAATTAGTTTTCCTTTATATAAGGCTGAAATAAAAACAAGATCTACATAAAAAAATGCATTCTTTACTTTCACCATTAGCAGCAATTGTCTTAGAGATGATAAAAATATTAAAGTTTCAACATTTAATTATGCTGAAATATGAACAAATTCTAAAATATTTCCTGTGATGCTACGTCTGTATTAGGCATAAAAGTTTGATGTTAGCAGGAACAAACAGCTTTCATGATGACTTAAATAAATGTCTGAACTGTGAAATCAGTAAAGAGATCCCTTCTCAGAGAAAACATAGTAAAAATATGCTTCCACACAAAGTCAGTAATGCTCTCTAAAAATATTATTCTTAACCCTAAAATATTTAGAGGTTTTAAGTGGGTAAAGAAATTGTGCAATGAACTGAAATACGTATCAGTTGGTTCATCATTCTCAGCCCAGCAATCTAATGATCATCAGCTACTTAAGTGCCCATTAGAAGCCTAGCATTATGGTGTAATGGGTCATATCATATTCATTAGCTATAGACTGAGCTATAACTTTTAAAAGTAAATGTTACCATATCTAACTGCAGTGAGATTACCTACTGTTGGTGTTTCTTGACAGTGGTGGTGGTTTCAATAGATAGAGCATGTAGAGCCCATGGGTTTTTCCAGTCTATTAAAGTTCTATGACAAGTGCCATTTTTGACCTATTTGTTCATTGCCTACTCACCTGGCTGAGGCCAGAGGATTATTTGGTATCATATAACAGAGCAAACTCAGCTAGTCCCCAGGGAACAGAAATTTTCGTGGGATTGTATTTGAAGTAGCACTGGACTCACTGAGTTAAACAAGGCACTCCAGTCCCAGTTAAAATTTTCAACAACTACAGTTCTGGTCAACATCTTGACTATAATCTGATGAGATATAGCCAAATCTGCTCGCATAAGCTTCTTTCAAACACTGGACTAACAAAAACGCTGAAAAAAATGAGTATTATTATTATAAGCTATAAGCTATAGTTATAAGCTAATTTGGGTATAATATTTTACTCAGTGATATATAATTATTGTTTTCATCCTAGAAGCACTCCACTAAAGGGAGATTTCAATCTGTTTAATTCAGTTAAACATCAAGTGTCCTCACTTAATGTTGAGGAAACCAAGGCCTAAAGATCAGGGACACACAGTTCTCTAGAATCTCATTGAAGTGCATATTATCTCTCTAATTGGGAAGAAAAATCAATGTGATAATGTAAAACAAGGATAAACATTAGCAAGAATGGCATTAACACACTGGCACATGTAGACTTTTTTGTTCTCGATCTACCTAATAATGCATTTAATAGTCTTCCCTGGAAGTTCTTATCCATCAAAATGGCACTTTTAAATTCAAACCGTTAAGAGAAAAAAATAAAGGTATATTGTTGCTCCCTTTTCTTGGTTCAAATAAAACTTCTTAGAAAACAATGATTCCTGTTCCTTCTGACCATTTACAGAAATATAAACTCATTTAGAAAATAATACAGAGTCAAGAACCTAGAGTTAAAATGATAAATGGCAAGGAAAAAGAAATTCAGATATTAAAGTCAAGCTTTCAACCTGGTGTCAGAAATGTTGGGTGGCAATCAGGCAAGGAGGGAGGGTTGAACATCACTAGTGAGGTTTCCAGAAATTGAGTCCTTCCTAGATAAAATAAAAAATGTCACACCTCTTTCTTATATCAATATACTATAAATATTATTATAGCCTTAAAAAACTGTTCTGTAATATAAGCAGCCCATAAAATTGATGTTTCTCGCATTACTCCAACAATAAAGACAGTTTTCAATGAAATTCAAAAACTGAATTTACACAAATAGTGTTAAAATACTCTCCCATCTTTCTTGGTAATTATTTAATTTTGTCTTAAATATTGATGAAAGTATTAATACAGTCACTGTATACTATTTTTACTTGCTATCATGGTATCTTATTACCGTATTTTTATTTCTGGATGGAAAATATGAGAGCAGAATTGCATTCACATACATCCAGAAATACAGACTCCTTTACCCTTGTCCCGTTTCGTAGATCCATTGGACCAGCCCAAATCAACTGTATCACATCCAGTAAAATTTTGTTATGATGTAGCTTTGCAGCCACCAGTAGAATTAAAACATTTTTCTGTAAACTAGCTGAAATTAAAAGATTGTTCATCACTTATGGGCACTTATACTCCTAGGTATCACATGTGATATAGTTTATTTTTACATGGACACTTTTCAATATAGATGATAAGTAGCCTTAAAGAAAGATGACAGATTTTTAATGTTTTCAACGTTCTCATTGGAGAACATTAGCTTATGGAGATTTTTGTGTGTTTTTCTGTTTTGTTTTGTTTTAAGGCATGGGAAAAGTGTGCACTTTGCCAGATTACGATGCTGGAGTTCCTACATAACTGGAACATTGTTCTCTGTGTTGGAAAATATCAGTGTGAAAAATGAGATCAAAATGCTTTTGGTTTCAGAAAACATAAATGAGCAAACAGCTGTAAAATCTTAGGACTGCATGAGAAACCAATTTGAAATTGAACAACAGAGAGGACATCCATTATTCAAATTGCTATCACTAGACAAGTATAAAATTTATTTGATGTAAACATAATTTCTGAAAGGTAGCTAAGAATTTCTCTCTTCAAATAAAAAATGAAATTCTGTCCCCAGAGCTTTTGCATACAGCAGTCTAATATTATAGCATTATCTGTGCATTCCAAGTCTTGGAGATCAGTTGATATGATTAAAACGAATATAAAGATATTTTTTCCTGGCAAGACTATATTTAACAGTGATTTTATGCATAAGACTTCTCCTGACAATAATGGAGGTTCTGATTCAAAGCAACAAATTCCCAACACCTGAGATATTCTGAACATATCTTTGTTCTTTGCTGAAGGAGCCTAAATAAAATATGTAATTAATATATAATTTAATACTCTTCACCAAACTATTGATGCAGCATACAAAAGAATCTGAAACATTTAAAAAGGGAGGAAAAAGAGGAAAGAAATCTAGTGTCATAGTCAAATAATAAAGTTGAGATAAGGCATGGAGGTTCATGAGTGTAAGGGGCAAAAGTTGGTGAGGAAATTAACCCAGAAACCTATGCATTAAATGACAGATCATTTTCTCAGGAAAAAGAAAATCACAATTCAACTGGTAAAAATTATTTAAAAGGAAAAAAATCCAATAATTTAAACTCTGTGGAAATTTTTCCAAGGTCATACAACAAATGAGAAACAACAATTCAAGAAAATCTACTAAATCTCAGTAAGAACAATGAGAATCTGTGTCATTCGAGACATGAGCCACTCACTTCTCCCTAAACCATGGGTAGGTGTTATGGAAACTGTAGCCTGGATGCTCTACTCTAGCAAGATACAGCCAAGAAAACAAGAGATTCCTTTACCCCCTCTCCGAGATTCCAATCTAGGGCTATGGTTTCACTCTGAGAGGACATGACTGTCACTGACACTTTTCAACCCCCATCCCCATGCTGCCGAAGCTCCATTCCAGGCAGGTACTGCAAGAGGACCAAGGACAACAGGCAAAGTATACTGGGATCCTGTTTGTCCCTGCCCCTGCTTGCTTGTGAAACAGGACAGTTCCTTGATCCCCCTCCCAGGACACAGGACATGGGTGTGGCTTGCCTGTTCAGTCAGTTGCCACCACTGCCCAAACCTCTGAGGGGAGGGACAGCATGCAGACGGACAGATGCAGGAGCCTAAGTGGGTGTGTGTTCCAGTGTGCCCTTAGCCCTGCTTTTCACAAACAGCTTAAGTGTTAACCATCTCAGTGGACTCTTTGCCTTTCTGCAAGGGCAGAGGGCCAGTGTGACAGCTTTCTGTATCTCAAGCTCTTGTCCAGCGTCCCAGAAGAATCCAGTCACACAGGGACTCAAAGGATGAATGCAGAGGTTTTATTGAGTGGTGAAGGTGGCTCTTGGAAGGATGGATGGGAAGCCAGAATGGGGGATGGAGTGGGAATGTTAGAGGTATGTGGACCAGAGCAACTCCATCTGAAATAGGAGCTGGGTAAAATGAGGCTGAAACCTACTGGGTGCATTCCTGGACGGTTAAGGCATTCTAAGTCACAGGATGAGATAGGAGGTCAGCACAAAACACAGGTCATAAAGACCTTGCTGATAAAACAGTTTGCAGTAAAGGAGCAGGCCAAAATCTACCAAAACCAAGATGGCCACGAGAGTGACCGCTGGTCATCCTCACTACTACACTCCCACCAGCTCCATGACAGTTTACAAATACCATGACAATGTCAGGAAGTTACCTTATATGGTCTAAAGAGGGGAAGCGTGAATAATCTACCCCTTGTTTAGCGTATCACCAAGAAATAACCATAAAAATGGGCAACCAGCAGCCCTTGGGGCTGCTCTGTCTATGGAAGAGCCATTCTTCTATTTCTTTACTTTCTTAATAAACTTGCTTTCACTTTGCACCGAGGACTTGCCCTGAATTCTTTCTTGCACAAGATCCCAGAACTCTCTCTAGGGGTCTAATTCAGGACACATTTCCTGTAACATATTTCTGGCGACCACAGAGGGACTATAGTGCAAAAGCCCTGACCCGATGGCCACCTTTGGATGAGTGCTGGGGTCCTGTAACAGGAAGATGATCTCCCCCTGGAGCCTGGCCATCCAGCTGCCAAACTCCTCTCCAACTGCCCCCAGCCAAGCTCCTCTCTGAGTTCAGACGTTTCTCTTCTTCTCTTTATCCGCTGTGTCATTTGCCATTCATCTGTTTTTCTCGTCTCCTTGTCTGCTCATCTGCTTCTGGAGCCTATGTTTCGGGGTTTATATGGGTACAGGACAGGGGTCATGGCAAAAGGCAACTTTCTGAGTGTGAAAACAGAAATGCCTGTTCCCACTTAAGGCCACAGGTCCAGGCTTGCCAAGGAACCACCCTCTTCTACCCAGTGTTTCCCTGTCTCCTGTCCATATCATGTGTAGGGCTGAGGTCCTGTGCCAGAATGGAACCCAGTCACCCAATAGTACCCAATTAAAAAGTAAGGTCATCACTACAGGGAAAGCAGATTCCCACTCGCAGTTCTGAAGTGGTACAAGACTTCTCAAAGAACAAGGCAATTCATAAAAGACAGAGTTCCACAGCTAAATCTGAAGGCACTGACTTTATTTGGAAAGATTATGGAGAAACTTATGTCTAACAGTGATATCAAAAACAAGACAGATCTTGGTTGAGAGCATTTAAGAAGAGACTGGTGGCTGTCTAAGTAAAATGCTACAGAAACACAAGTTCAATACGGAGATCCAGGGAAAGTTCCAGCCAACAATAGCCCTCGAAGATCACCATCAACTCTGGGCATCAGGAGGGCTGTGCATACACACTAGGGTCCATCTACTCAGTATCAGTCAGAGTAAGATACAGAGTAAACTGGAAAGCATTCCCCAAAACCGACACAGACCCATCAACAAAGGGTGGAAGTCTCATGGCCACAACCTCTTATTAAACACTGACTGAACAATAGACTACACTGACCCGGCGGTAACTGTGATGAAGCTAGACTTAATGATAAGGTCACTAGCAGTCTGGAAATCTGTGTGCATAGTCAATGTTCTACATTATCAGGATATATCAGAGAAGTAACCTCAAAGCTACCAGTCCCTGGTTGAACATGGGGCAAAAAATCATAAACTCACTGAACTTTGATGGCAGCCTTTAAGCTGTAAAAGGAAAATAATTCTTGGGACCCCAAAACCACTGAGCTAAAGGGAAAGTCAAGCTAAGAACTCCTTAGGGCAAACCTGCCTCCCATTCTGTTCAACGTCATCCCTCTGAGGCTCACCTGAGACAAATGCATATCTGATTGTTTCCTCTCTCCTATTGTTTATGTAAAAATGCAGATTCACTGAGCCAGATTATATTGTGTATTCAGAAGGAAGGCTGATCAAGGACTCAAAAGAATACAACCTTTTGTCTCTTATCTACTTCTAACCTGGAAGCCCCTTCTTCAGTTGTCCCACCTTATCAGACTGAACCAACTTACACTTTACGCATACAGATTGATGTCTCATGTCTCCCTAAAATGCATAAAAGCAAACTGTACCCTCGACCCTCTTGGGCACATGTCTCAGGACTTCCTGAGGCTGCATGATGGGTGTGTCCTTAACTTCGTCAAAATAAACTTTCTAAATTAACTGAGAACTGTCTCAGATATTTGGGGTTCACAAAAATATGACATATCCGAAGAAATGGCAAAAATGTAAGAAAATAAGAGAGCAGAGAAACAACATTTGACCAATAACTGGCTTATACTTACACAAAGATAAACACTAGACAGCCGAGCTGAAAGAGAAAATCAAGGTGAAGAAATACGAGTAGTGACATCAGAGGTTGCACACTGTAGAATGAGTTCAACCAAGTCACTAAACAAACAAAAATTAACTAAGTAAAAAACAACAAGAACTGGCCCTGGGTTGGGGGTTGTCACTGTCATAAGCTGCTATAATATATGATCTAAAATATCCAATTTTTAACAACAATAATAAATATGAGACCTGCAAAGAAACAGGAAACCACAACATATGCAGGGCCAAATTTAGGCAATAGAAACTGCCATTGAAGAGTTCTAGAGGGTAGACTTAAAGATTTCAAAGCAGCTATTTTTTTTTTAAATATCCATATATATAAAGAACTAAAGAAAACCATGCTGAAAGAATTATGGATAGGTCTAATGACAGTATCTCATTAAATATTGAATATCAACAGAGATAAAAATTACACTAAAGAACCAAGTGAAAACTCTGGAAATTAAAAGTACAATAAGCAGAATGAGAAACTGACTGGAAAATTGTATTGTAAACTTGAGCTGACAGAGGGAAAAATCAGTGAACTTGAAGCTAGATCAATAGAGGTTCTGGAATCTGAAAAACAGAAAGAAAAATGAAGAATAAACATAGCCTCAGAGAAATATGAGACACCACTAAGCATTTCAACATATGTGTAACAGGAGTACAAAGAAAGAAGAGAAATAAAGAAACAGAAACAATATTCTAATAAATCATGACTCATAGCATTTTAAATTTAATGAAAAATAGTAACATACATATTCAAAAAGCACAGTGAACTCTAATTCTCATAAATAGAGGTTCACACCCAGACATATTAGAATCAAAACATGGAAAGACATGACAAATTCAAAATATTGAAAGCAGTAAGGCAAAAATGATTTATTACTTTCAAGGGAACTCCAATAAGATTGACAGCTGGTTTCATATCAAAAACAACAGCAGCTAAAAAGTAGTGTAATTTACATATTCAAAGTGCAGTTAGCAAAAACAAACAAACAAAAACTATTAAACAATAGTATTATATTGAGCAAAACATTTTTTTAAAAAGGTAAATTTTAAATCCCCAGACTTTAAACAAACAAACACGCAAAAATCGAGAAGTTCTATTGCTAGCAGAAATGCCTCATAAAAAGTACAAAACATTTCTTCAGGATAACAGTAATTTAAATTTTCACGGAAAACAAAGAGTTTCAATAAACGTAAATATGCAACTAACTACAAAACACAGTATAATTCCATATTTCCTAAAAAACAATTGCATAAAAGATGTTTATAATCTCATATATACATACATTCTTATATCTCAGATATAGATACATTCTTATGTTATATCTCATTGTGATTATAATTTGAATTTTGCTTATAACTATTGATGATGAACACTGTTCAAGTGTTTATTTTTCTTCTTTGATGTCTCCTTATGCCTTTTTACTGTTTTCAAATTGGATTATTTGTCTGATTTTTACTGTTGAGGTTTAAATAGTCTTAATTTAGTCTAGATGCTGGTCCTTTGTTGAACATGTGGCTTGCAAATATCTATAAGCTTTATATGTATTGGTCTGGAGTTTCTTTTTTTTTGTACTGTCCTTCTTTGATTTTAATTAGGGTAAAATTAGATTCACAAAATGAATTAGGAAGTGACAATTTTTCTATATTCTCAAAAAATATGTAGTATTGGTCTTAATTATTTCTTGTACATTTGGTAAAATTATCCAGCAAAAATATGTGGGCTTGAAGATTTTTGTGGGTAGAAAATTCTTTAATAAAAATTTAATTTTCCTATAGGAAAATTCCTATTTCAGTTACATGCATTATTTGACTTCCCTTGAGACTTCCTCTTTGAACCAGCAATTATTTCAAAGTATGCAGTTTCAGCTGGGCACAGTGGCTCACACCTGTAATCCCAGCACTTTGGGAGGCCGAGGCAGGTGGATCATGAGGTCAGGAGATCGAGACCATCCTATGAATAGTGAAACCCCATCTCTACTAAAAAAAAAATACAAAAAATTAACCAGGCGTGGTGGCAGGCGCCTGTAGTCCCAACTACTCAGGAGGCTGAGGTGGAAGAATGGCGTGAACCCAGGAGGCAGAGCTTGCAGTGAGCCGAGATCGTGCCACTGCACTCCAGCCTGGGCAACAGAGCAAGACTCCATCTCAAAAAAAAAAAAAAAAAAAAGTATGCAGTTGCATTCCTAAGTATATGGAGATTTCCCTTTTATCTTTATAAGACTGATTTCTCATACGTAGATAAACACTGTATAATTTTTAAAAAATTTGTTGAGGTTTGTTTTATGTCACAGACTATGATCTATCTTCCTACAGGCGAGCACATAAATGTCTACCCTGCTGTTGGTTGGAGTGTTTCATAAATGTCAATTTGACATTGTAGGTTAATGGGTTGTTAAGATCTTCTGATTTTATGACTAGTTATTCTGTCAAAGGTTAATAGAGAAGTGTTGAGGTTTCCATCTTCAAGTTTGAATTTGATTATATTGAAGCAGAAGATTCAAGAAGAAAAACAAACTTTCTTTCTTTCCTTTGGTATAAGCAGCTTCCTCTTGAATACTTCCCCCCTCCGTATGATTGTACCCTGCTCTTCAAGTCTTTATGTGTTTATAGATTACTTTTTTCTATAACTAGTGTCTGTAAGTCTCTCTGTTTTTCATCTGAGTAGCACCATGGAGGTCATGAGACATGCTTAAGGAAGCTTAGATTGCAGGCACCTGGGTGCCATAGTGAAGGACACGAGGTAAGATTGTGCAGGCATATTGAGCAAGTCTAGGTAACAGCCACCTGGCCCACATAGCAGGAGTCACATGTAAGCCTGAGTTATAAGCTTGTCACTGATTAACTGCCTTTGTTCTGCTTCTGTAAACCTGATTTTGTGCCACTCTGTTTCATGCCACAGATGCCTGTATAAAAGTCAAGCCCTGTCATTGTTTGGGGCTCAGCCTTTTGGATGTGAATCTGCAAGCAGGTGCACCTAAATAAAATCCTCCTGTTCCACCTATTGGTCTCTCTGGTCTCCTGATTCTGGCAACCATATAAGCTTTTGCTTTACATATTTGAATCTCTTGTTTGGTAAAAGTACATTTAGAATTGTACCTCTTCTTGGCAGGTTGACCATTTTGCCATTATAAAATGTTCCTCCATGATTATTACATCAACTCTAATGTCTATCTTATCTGATATTAATATAATCATTTTTACTTTCCTTTGATTAATGTTTTCATGTTATAATTTTCTCCATAATTGTACTTCAAACTGACCATCATCATCATATTTGAAGTGAATTTCTTCTAGACAGAATATCATTGTGTCACATTTTTACATTTACTCTGCCGGTCCTTGTCTTTTAATTGTCATGTTTATTCCCTTTACATTTAATATACTTATTGATCTCTCAGGATTTAAGCATGCCATCTAAGTTTTTTTTTTTTTAATTTCCAATTTCTGTTTCTCTTCATTTCTTTCTGTTGGCTACTTGAACTTTCTTTAGATATCTATTTTAATTTTTCTATAGTATTTTTTATGCATCTGTAACCACCCAATGCATTCACCTTGCTTGGTGCCTAGACAGAGCCAATTTATTTATTTATTTATTTATTTATTTAATTTTGAGATAGAGTCTCACTCTGTCACCCAGGCTGGAGCACAATGGCGTGGTCTCAGCTCGCTGCCTAGACAGAGCCTATTTATTTGTTTATTTATTTATTTATTTATTTTTGAGATAGAGTCTCCCTCTGTCACTCAGGCTGGAGTGCAATGGCCTGGTCTCAGCTCACTGCAACCTCTATCTCTTGGGTTCAAGTGATTCTCCTGCCCTAGCCTCCGGAGTAGCTAGGATTACAGGTGCCCGCCACCACACTCACTAAGTTTAATTTTTGTATTTTTATTAGAGTCAGGGTTTCACCATGTTGGTCAGACTGGTCTCGAACTCCTGACCTCAGGTAATCCACCCACCTTGGCCTCCCAAAGTGCTGGGATTACAGGCTTGTGCCACCGTGCCCAGCCAACAGAGCCAATTTATAAAGATAGGGGAATTGCAATGCAAAAAGGGTAATTCATGCAAAGCTGGATGTGTGGGAGACTGGAGTTTGATTACTACTCAAATCAGGAAACCTGAGCATTTGGAGATCAGAGTTTTTTTCTTTTTTTTTTTTTTTGAGATGGTGTCTCACTTTGTCGCCCAGGCTGAAGGGCAGTGGCGCAATCTTGACTCACTGCAAGCTCCACCTCCTGGGTTCATGTCATTCTCTGGCCTCAGCCTCCCAAGTAGCTAGGACTACAGGTGCCCACCACCATGCCCAGCTAATTTTTTTGTATTTTTTAGTAGAGACGGGGTTTCACCATGTTAGCCAGGATGGTCTCGATCTCCTGACCTTGTGATCCACCTTCCTCGGCCTCCCAGAGTGCTGGGATTACAGGCATGAGCCACCCTGCCTGGCCTTGAGGATCAGAGTTTTTAAAGATAGTTTGGTAGGTAGAGGCTTGGGAAGTGGGGAGTGCTGATTGGTCAGGTTGGAGACGGAATCATAGGGGGTCGAAGAGAGGTTTTCTTGCTGTCTTCTGTTCCTGGGGAGGATGGCAGAACTGGTTAAACCAGATTAGCAGCCTGGGTGGTGTCAGCTAATCCATTAAGTGCAGGGTCTGCATAATATCTGAAGCACTGATCTTAAGTTTTACAATATTGATGTTATGCCCAGGAGCAATTTGGGGAGGTTTAGACTCTTGGAGCCAGAGGCTGCTTGACCCTTAAACCATAATTTCTAATCTTGGTAGTCCTTCAAAGGTAGACTAGTCACCAGGGATGAAGAGGATCTTTTTGAGAAAGGACTATTATCACTTTTGTTTCAAAGTTAAACCACGAACTGAATTCCTTCCCAGTTAGTTCAGCCTATGCCCAGGAATGAACAAGGACAGCTTAAAGGTTAGACACAAGATGGAGTCAATTAGGTCTAATCTCTTTCACTGTCATAATTTCCCCAGTTATAATTTTTGCAAATGCGGTTTCATGTCTTTTTGCATAACTTGTTTAGTAGTTATTCTACATATTATAAATGTTTATAACTTAACACTGTTTATTAAAATATTGTCATTTCACAAGTTCTAACAAACTGTGGAAGGATTACATCCCTTTACATTCCCTTAGCCTCTCCATTTCATAAGTATTATAAATATATAAAATATATTAATAACTACCTTGAATCATTTTTTATTCAAGCACCAAAAAAATTTAGAAAGCTGCAAAGAAAAAGAAAATCCTACCTCCCCTCACGTAAGCATATTTTTGTTTACCATGTTTTTTCTTCTATCTTGATATACTGATTCCTTTTTTTCTTTTTTTAATGTTGAAATTACTTTTAGTCATTCTTTTTGAAGAGGTCTGATGACAAAAAAAAAAAAAAAAAAATTACTTGTGGGGCCGGGCACGGTGGCTCATGCCTGTAATCCCAGCACTTTGGGAGGCCAAGATGGTTGGATCATGAGGTCAGTAATTCGAAACCAGCCTGGCCAACATGGTGAAACCCCATCTCTACTAAAAATACAACAATTAGCTGAGCACGGTGGCACACGCCTGTAGTCCCAGCTACTTGGAGGCTGAGGCAGGGGAATCTCTTGAACCTGGGAGGCGGAGATTGCAGTGAGATGAGATCGTGCCACTGCACTCCAGCCTGGGTGACAGAGCAAGACTCTGTCTCCAAAAAACTAAATAAATAAAATAAAATACTCATGGTTTTTCTTTATCTAAGAATGTTTTCATTCTTCCTTCATTTCTCAAAAATGGTCTTTCCAGATTTAGAATTTGGGGTTGAGTATTCTTTCTTTCAGCACTTTTTGAGCTGTGTGCCATTTCCTTCTGGCCTGCATGGTTCCTGATGAGAACTGTGCTTTTACTCAAACGATTTCTCCAAATTAGGTAGTGTGCTGTATCTCCCTCACCACCTTCAGTTTTGTTTTATTTTTCAAAAGTTTAAGTGCAATTTGTTTATTGCATGAGCTACTTTTGGTTTACCTTGTTTGAGGTTTGTTGAGCTTCTTAAATCTGTATATTTTTGTATTCTCCAAATTTGGAATGTTTTTAGGCATTGTTTATTTGGATAATTTTTTAACCCCATTTTCTCTCTTCCCCTTCTCAGACTCTGATGCCATGAGTGTACAATCTTTGATTCTAGTCCCACAGTCCCCTGATGCTCTGTTCTTTTTTTTCTCATTATTCTATTTTTTCTATGTTGCACATACATATTGAGTAATTTGTTATTTTAACTCTCATTTCACTCATTCTTTCCTTTGTTTCTTTCATTCTACTATTGAGCCAATGCACTGTCTCTGTGTGTGTGTGCATTTAAATTTCAGCTTTTATATTTTCTATTTATAAATTTTTTTAGTTTTTAAAATATCTTCCATTTATTTGCTGAGGCTTTTTAATTTTGCATTTGCTTTAAGCATTTTTGGAGTTGCTTATTGAAACTTTTATTATGGTGGCTTTAAAATCTTTGTCAAATAACTCTAAAATCTCTGTCATTCCAGTGTTGGGATCTGTGCAGTGCCTTTTTTCACTTAGTTTGAGACCTTCCTGGCTCTTCGTATAACGAATGATTTTTATTGCCACCTGGACATTTTTGTACCATAATATGAGACTACATTTTATTTAAATCTTCTGTTTTAGCTGCTTTCTCTGACACTACTATCATAGGAGAAGGAGGGCACTGTCTTATTATGCCAGGTAGGAATAGGAGAAGTAGGAGTCTGTGTTCCCCATGGGGCCACCATTGATACCCAAGAGATTTGGGCTCATCATTACTGCTAGGAAGGGGTGGGAGTTTTAGCTTCTCATGTGGTCTCCACTGACAACATGGTGGGGTAGCCTTGTTACTGCTGGCTCTCACAGAACTCCTAACTACTCTGATACCACCCCAGTGAGGAAAGAGAGGAAGGAATCCTTGTTAATTTCAGGCAAAGGTGGAAATCTTGACTTCTCATGTGGTCTTCACTGACACTACTCATGGGTCTCATGAGTTAAGGGAGGTCTCACTACCAGCTTGCAGAGGCAACATAGAGTAATACATTTATTTAATCTTACAGGAAGTAAAATCCTAATTTTATTAAATTGTACTTTTAAAACCATGCATCGTTTTATTTCATTATGTTTGTTTTTATGGTCAAGGTCTATATCAACATTCAGTGCAGTTTTATTTTACTATAGTTGTATAATGTTTCTATAAGAACAATATAAATGTGCCACTCTGATCTCTTAATATGGGAAAGTATAACTAGAGGCATAATCAACCCACAAGGTTACCTGTCTCTGCTTGATCTACCACTGAGTTCAACCCAAGTTACACTTCCAGTGGGCCATTCACAAGCAGTGACTGAGTGTGCTGAGGTATTAATACGTGCTTATTTCTGCAAGCTGCTTGAGTCTTCCACAACAGTGACTTTGGCTCAACAACACTTGATTGGCCTGGTCAAACCTCTATTGGAACTGTGTTATACTATGACACTCTTCCTTTAACTTCTCATTTCTTCCCCTTTCACAGGTGACAGACCTGCATCACGGTCTGAAGGCTCCCTTGGCTTTCTCTGTTTCCCTCCATTTTAACCTTGAAAAAGTTTCCACACGTCTCTTGGACAGCTAATTCTGTTTTGGTGTCCACTTTTCAAAGGAAATAAGCTAACACAAATCCCTGTTAAAATAATTGTGTTCATGTAAAAAATCTGTTGACTACAAAAAATTAAATAATAAGAATGCAAGTAGTTAGACCTTTAGAAAACCATTATGAATATTGTGAATAGTGTTTTAGCATTGAGGAATATTTCTGTAGAGGGTCCAGAAACAGTGGAATAATATACCTTGCTATATTTGCTTCAGTTATATTCATATCAATGATGAAATATTCAGGTATTTGTGTGGTCTTAAGTATGTCTAAAATTCTTTGAACATCTCTCATCAAAAGGTAAAGATTAATTTTTTACTTCTGTTGAATATGGGAGGCTTCAGAGACCTTTTTTTAAATAAAGAGAATGAGACAGAAGTGCCAATGAGTGATTTTTGAAGTTAGACAAGAAAGAGCAATACTTTCTGCTTTCTTCCTGGTTCTTTCTCTCTGAGATATGGGCCTTGGAAGCCCTGAGACTACATATAGGAAATCCAGCTATCGTGAAGCCACTATCTTGGAGAAATCATGTGGGGAGATCATGTGGGGAGATCACATAGAGATATATGGAGAAATCCAAGATGTCATGTTTTTTAGATGTTTGAGTTATTCCAGCCCAGGCACCAGATATTTGAGTGAGTGACTTTTCAGATGATTTCAACTTCTAGCTTTCAGCCACCCTAGTCAATGTGAAGTATGTGAAACAAGCAGGTTCCACCAAGACTGCCCAGATTCTTAAACAAAGTAAATGTTGTTGCATTAAGCCACTAAGATTTAGGGTCATTTGTTATGCAACAATGTATTTCTGGATGTATTAGACTTCTGGATCTATTAGATTTCTGGATCTTGTTCTTTTGTAGTCTGGTGTTAAAGTCTGACTCTGTTACCGATTTGAGTATAGCTTGTCCCATCAGAAACTCACGGTGGCACTCGATTGCTGTTGTAGTGCACTTGGGAAGTGAGGCCTAAGGGAAAGTGCTGGGTCATGGGGATGGATCCCTCCTGAATAAATTAATGTCTTCTTTTGGAAGTGAGTGAGTTCTTGCTCTTGTAGGAGCGCATTAGTTCCCAAAAGAGCATGTTGTGATAAAGGATCCCATCCTGTCCTGCACGTCTCTTTGCATACTCTCCCTTGACTTTCTGCTGCTTCTTCAAGTCTTGACACAGCTCATGGCTATCACCAGAAGCCACGCAGATGCCAATGCCACGCTCTTAGACTTTCCAGCCACCAAAACTGTGAGGCAAATGAACCTCTTTTTTTTTTTTTTTTTTTTTTTTATAAATTAGTCAGTCTCAGTTATTCTGTTATACCAATACCAAACAGACCAAAAAGGCCCTCCTCTCAGCCAGTAGATACTTTAGTTATCTTTGGTATTATTTTAGTGTAAAGGTAATGGGATGACTTTACTGAAATTTTGGGAGCAAATGCATATAATCAAACTCCCAGATCCTCAGAATAGAATTTTATAAATGTATTTCTTCATGTCAAATTCAAGTACTATGAAAATAGTAAGAGAGAGAATAAATGTAGCAGGGAAAATAGACTAACAAATTTACCAATTTGTAGAAACGTGTAACCCAAGACCCAGTTTCATTTCATAAAACATTCAAAAAGCAGGATCTGGAACTATAGTGAGCTCTTTAAACATATGGCAATCAGTAAGACTTGAATGATGGTATTATCTCAGTGGGAGACTCTAAGGCTCTAATGTAAAAAAAAAAAAAAAAATCCCACACTGTATCAACCACACAATTAGCAACCCTTTACAAACCTGTCATCAGAACACTTGTCTTTTCCAGCTTTTTGAGCAAAAAAACCGTTTAAAAGCAAACAAAGAAGAAAAATGTTATTAATGCCACACTCTAGGCAGTTTCAAATATATTCAATGTTTATTTCTCCTTCTGTGAAACTGACAGCTACTATGTTTAATCAGGCCAAGAACTTAACAAATGTCAGCCTAACTAATTAAGTTTTTATCCAATACATTTGAAACATTCCTTTGCCTCCTCAAATAAAAAATTAGTTATACGTCTCTACTAATATAATTATTGATTATTGAAAATAATATGACACTAGAAAAGTGCGACTAAAATGTAATTTGCTAACCTGTAATATTCTCATAAAATGAGATGAATATAGGTGCAATAAATTTAAATTTTAAAAAGTGCTTCATTTTCTGAGCACTCTTTAGGGACAGAAGCTAAATTAAATAAAAGTATTAATGTTCTTAACCCAGAAAAACAGGATCATAAATTTCATTGCATAGCCTAGCCAAGTATTACAAGTGATGTTCTGAAAGCCAACCTACTTCAACAAGACAGCAAGAATTAATCAATGGAATAATATGCATATTGGAAACATGCAATAGTGAAAATGCCAAATTAATTTGGAAATTAAAACCTTAGTAAATTTGAACATGGCTTAATGCACATTTAACTCAGGCTTTATCTAAGAATCAAGTAACATCATTTTCATTTTTTCTTATACGTAAGTTTGAAGTGACGGACTAATAATGAGACTCAGATAGTATTGATGATAGAGATATTTCAATTTCTGGAATCTCTAAATATTGTCCTTTTTCCTCGTACGCTTTTTTCTCTTTTCTTTTTCTTCCTTGTTTAATTGCTTAGTATGTTTTGTGCACCTTCTTTTCTCCCCTTACGGGTTGAAAAGCTATGAGATATAGCCTACCCTCAAGGAAATACCAAGGTATAGATATAGTTGATACGTAAATAGGCATATTATAAATATAAGTATGAGAAGAAATCAGAGAAAATAAATCATGTGAGGGTAGAATCAAGAGAATATTTAGTGGAGGAAGTGGACAGTAGTTCAGGCCCTGTGGCCTAAATGAGTCACACAGAAGAACCAGAGAAGAAAACGTATCAGTTGGATTCTGAAGCAGTGGAGAGGGAGAATTAAGAGGCATTACTTAGAAAACAATCAAGCTCCATGGAAGGAAACTTCATGGAAGACATGAGACTTGAGTAGGACCTTAAATGACAGATACGCAATTAATTAGCAAAGAGAAAGTCATATTCAAATTTTATGGAACGTCCTTTCAAAATGTTTGTTGCATTGAAATTGGATTGGATTAGGGAAAGAAGATATTACAAGGATGAAAATATGAGCAACATTCCCAAAGACAATGGAGAGGACGGAGAAACTGAGTCAGTCAGCCTGGGAAAGAATACAAGAAACTGGACAGTCACACCAAAATATGTGCAGTTGAGGTAGCTGATAATGAGGAGACATTATTGACATGCACAGGTATCATATGATTTCTATGTAATGGATATTTCTTAATCTCAAAGACAGAAAAATGACAGAAAAAAAAGTGATTCCTTAAATAGAGCTTGTCCCCAGAGCCACCTCACCCATTTGGATCATCACGTTGAGACGCGTGTGAGGTATCAGGGAGCTGGAGTCAGATCCTACAAGACATGGTACAAGTATGCTCATTAGCGATGCCATTTCTCTTATCATAAAGTACAGAGAAGGTGTCAGCTAGGAATTAAATGATGTATTCCCAAAGGGAAACGTTCTTTAAGAGCTACGTTGTTCATGGGTTAAATGTTAATGTCCTGTGAGATCTGGCTGGTAATTAAAATGAAAGCTTTGTTACAATATGTCAACCTCTTGGCTATGCAAGAGTAGAAATCTTACAAGGAAGTTACCCAAGCTATTTTATTTGACAGTATCCCAAGGATGCCATCCTTCGAAATATCAACTGTCCTCTATTACTGAAAGTAGATGTATTTCTTGGCTTGTATATAGTAGGTAGATGCTTTCCCAGCACTGTTCTAGTTTGTAGGTGAAACATGAAGCTGTGACATACCATTTTAGCTTTGTCAGAACAGCTCAGGTGGCACTTAGCTGACATCTATTGGAACAGTCATGAAACTATTCATGCCTTTATGGCCTAAGGAGCAGTTTGCTAAAGATTTGGCAACAATTCTATTCGATTTGTTTTCCCTAGCAAGACTTACTTTTTTTTTTTTAATATAGCTTTCACAGTCCTATGTCTGTTAGCATTATGATGGGCCATGGATTTGTATTGGTTGGCCTATAATCAATAGGTTAACCTATGTTGAATTACACAGAATAGCCAGGTAAGTGTTAGAAAAAAAAAAAAAAAAAACATGTTTATGTAAGAGATAAACTCACTCTGGCAGGTAAATTTACCCCTTTGCACCTGCTGAGACTTTTAGTTACACTTTAAAAGTTCACCCTAAGGTATGAACATTTCAGGAGGATTTGGTCAGCATTTCTGTGGAGATAAGCAATCAAGGCTATCAAAACAATATAATTCATTCATTCGTTCTATCATTTGCTTAATAAGCATGTAGATCAGAGTTCAAAAACTAGTGGCACTGAGATACATTCAGATCCCAAACATATTATTGTTTACCCATGTGAACCCTGAATATCTGGGACAGGTCACAGTCAATTTAGGAAATTCATTTTCCCAAAGTTAAGGATGTGCACCTATGACACTGTCTGAGCAGGTCCTGACGACTTGTGCCCAAGGTGGTCGACGCACAGCTTAGTTTCATACATTTTTTTTTTTTGAGACGGAGTCTCACTCTGTCACCTTGGCTGGAGTGCAGTGGTGTAATCTCGGCTCACTGCAGACTCCACCTCCTGGGTTCAAGTGATTCTCCTGCCTCAGCCTCCCAAGTAGCTGAGACAACAGGTGCCCGCCACCACACCTGGCTAATTTTTGTATTTTTAGTAGATACAGGGTTTCACCGTGTTGGCCAGGCTGGTCTCAAACTTCTGACCTCAGGTGATCCACTCACCTTGGCCTCCTAAAGTGCTGGGATTACAGGCGTGAGCCACTGTGCAGGTCCCAGTTTTATACATTTTAGGGAGACAAGAGACATCAATCAATATATGTAAGATGACAATTGGCTTGTTTCAGAAGGGGACCTCCAGGTTCTAGGTAGATAAGAGACAAATGGTTGCATTCTTTTGAGTTTCTGATTAACCTTTCCAAGGGAGGCAATCAGATATGCATTTATCTCAGTGAGCACAGGGATGACTCTGAATTGAACAGGAGGCAGGTTTGCCCCTAAGCAATTCCCAGCTTGACTTTCATTTTAGCTTAGTGTTTGGGGGCTCTGATATTTATTTTCCTTTCACACTTAATAACTTTTATTTGAATGAGTCCCCATCATTTTTAAATAGAAAAATTTAATGTAAGGATCTGAATCCAGGAGTCTCCAGAAAAATCAGAAAGTCTGGTGACACAGTTTGCATTCCTGGAGGGCGATAGTTGGCTAGAGCTCAGGACAGGCTATCTCCTACCTGCAGGCCCCTTTGAGCTCCCATGTCTACTCCATCCTCCTTCTCCTCCTAATTGCTCCTATGATTTATATCAGGCATTCTTCAACTAGGTCCTCAACTACATTATGTGTCTGACCTTTGAGGGTGTAGGCTTTAGAGCTTTGCTGGAAAAGGATACATCTTTTAATACAGGAAAATTAATTCTCTTTGTTGTAGAAGGAGTTGTGTTTTACTCTATGTGCCCAGGGTGTGGGTGATAGTTAATGAGTACACTAGGTTTCTGCCAAAGGTTCCAATTTATTTTTGATGTGGAGGAGGGAAGCGTTTGCCCAGTTTCTGTTAAACACTTTTAATGGATTTATGATTCACAGGGCTAGCTCCTGGTAGCCAGAATTATACTTTGTCACTCAGTTTTCATTGAATATCCAAGGAAAGAGGTATTGACTCAAGATAGGCCAACAGGATTCTCTCTCCCAGACATTTGTACATGGATTTTATAGCTCTTCAGTGTCTGCATGTTGACACGGACAGGAGAGAGGAAATACTGTGTAGAAGAGGGCAGCTCCTCAGAAAAGGCACCACCCTCAAGCCTGAAAACCCATGGCCTGAAGTGAGAAGAGGCATTTCTGTTTCTGCATCCAAAAGTTGCCTTTTGACCCAACACACCCCCCTATCCTGTACCCATATAAACCCCAGACCCCAGGCTCCAGAAGATGAGGAGATGAACAGAAAAGCAGAATTGCAGAACAGCATGGCAGAGAAGGAAAGAAGAGAAGGAGTGGCTGAATACCAAGAGGAGTTTGGCTGGGGATGATCAGAGAGGAGACTGGCGGCTCAATGGCCAAACTCCAGGTGAAGATCATCTTTCCACTCCATCCCCCTTCCATCTCCCCATCCATCCTGCTGAGAGTCACCTCCACCACTGAGTAAAACCACCACATTCATCCTTTAAGTCCATTTGTAACCCAGTTCTTCCTGGATGCTGGACAAGACCTGGGTACCAAGAAGGCACTGAGCTGTTTAACACTTGAGCTGTCCACAGAAAGTAAGGCTAAAAAAATACCCTGTAATGCATGCCCACGTGGGCTTTAGGGGTCATGGGCTCCCACTCCTGGATGCTGCCACAGGGCTGGAACCCAGGGGCACTGGGGCTCTTTCCCCAGCTCCTGCACCTTACCCATCTCTGTGCTCCCCTTCTTGTAAAGAGTTTGAGTGCACATGGAGGCTGAACAGGTGAACCATATCCCTGTCACATGTTCTGCAAGGGGGGTAGTCAGGAAAACCTCTCATCTCAATATGAAAAGAAGTACATTAAGAAGCCATATTTTTACAAAATAAATAGCAAGAGAGTCAGTCTTCAGAGAACACTGATAGCAATGACAGTGACAAATGAAACAAATTCTCAGAGGAATATATCATTGAAGAATAAAATTCTGAAGACTCTTCAGTTGCTGTTTTCTTGTCTTCCCTTCTCTTTGGGGTTAATAAGATATTATATTCACGTATATTTAAAATAAATGCGCTCCTTTGGCTTACTTAGTTTAATCCCCATTACTTGAAACCAATGTGATCTAAATCAGCAGCCCCCAGACTTTTTGGCACCAGGGACTGGTTTTGTGGAAGACAATTTTTCCACACACTGGGCGCAGTCAGGGGAATAGTTTTGGGATAATTTGAGTGCATTACATTTATTGTGTACTTTATTTCTATTATTATTACATTGCAATATATAATGAAATAATTATACAACTCACCAAATGTAGAATCAGCGGGAGCCCTGAGCTTGTTTTCCTGCAACTGCACAGTTCCATCTGGAGATGATGGGAGACCGTGACAGATCATTAGGCATTAGATTCTCAAAAGGAGCATGCAACCCTTGCAAGTGCAGTTCACAATAGGGTTTACATTCCTATGAGAATCTAATGCAGCTGATGTGACAGAAGGTGGAGCTCAGGTGGTAATGAGAGCAATGGGGAGTGACTTTAAAGTTGAAGCTTCCTTCACTCACCTGCCATTCACCTCCTGCTGCAACTGAGTTCCTAACAGGCCACAAATCAGTACTGGCCCATGGCTGGGGGTTGTGGACCCCTGATCTAAACTGTTACAATGGAAAAAGGGGGAAAATCTGTTAACCTGAGGCTCTAACAGATAACAGACAATAATGATATTCTTCACCACCCATCAAACTTAAAGAGCAAGGAGAATAATACAAATTCATCATCTCAGTTTAATTCTGTTGTCTAAAATCTCCTTGGTTTTCTAAAATCAAGCCACATCCTGTACTATGCATATTTCCAATTTTAAGCATGCACAATTGTAAATCATTATATTTTCATTATCTCTATGTTATTCTGTTTTATTGTTTGTTTCTCCTAGTTTGAATGCTATCTCTTCTAAATTTAAATGCAGCAAGTTGGATCCATAAATTAGTATTTATTTTATTGGAATTCTAGCAGTAAATACAATGACATAGAATATTTCCAAGTTGTTTTTTAAAACCTCCTTCTGAGCAAGTAGCTTGAGATAGTCTCTTTTCATAATAAAGAAGAAAAATGAAACACCTTCTCATTAATAAATTATTTTGCATATGAAATCCATACAGTCCTGGTATGGGAACCATAAAGATTATTGAGATCGGAATAATGCAGTAAGCCAAAGTGATATTCAGCTCCAGTGACTATTTATTTAAACCAACCTTCAAATGCTTTAGTATAATGTAACAAGTGGGACTGTGCCTTAAACTTCATGCTATCTTTTTTTTTTTTTTTAATCTCAGACATATCTTACCTTTTAGCAACTCATTGTATAAACAGAAAAAGTAGAGGATCAACTTAATTAATATGACAACAAATTCACATGTGTTTCAAAAATGCAATGTATGTACATAGTAAAAGTATTTTATTTCACAATGTTTTACTGAAAGATGTTTTTATACCAGGCCAGTACTCACTACGCATAGAGATACGTAACCTACCTACTTTGGGCCACAGGCTGCTAGGTCATATTAAAATGAGGATAATAGTTGAGTCATTGTTCTTTTTATGCAGGAACCACTAATGTTTTTAACCTGCTTTTTTTCATAGTGAGAAAAGGCATTATCTTTATCTCTGTTCAATCGCTATCTCTAAGGATGATAACAATTGCAGCTAGTAATTAGTAAGTCCTTTTTATGGCACTATATACTTCACATTTGTTGTTCCCTATTCCTCACAAGATCCTTAATAACTATATTTCAAAAAAAGGGAAACTGCATCTTAGGGAAGTTAAGCAATTCATTTAAAGTCAGACAGCTAAGAAGTGATAGAGCAAAAATTCAGACTACCCTCCAGAATGTGGAGGTAGATGAATCTACCTCTGCTGTGTCTGTAGATGAATCACTACACTACAGTTTGTACATGTTTTATGGTTTAAAATTGGTAAACTCCTTTGACCATCACAAAAACAAGATGATAAAAACAGATGCTATTATTAGAACAACGTCATAGTTGAGGATCTCAAGGAAGTTTGTCTTATAGAAGCAATCAGTATTCCAGTCATAACCTGAATCAG
Organism: Symphalangus syndactylus; assembly: GCF_028878055.3. Lineage (NCBI taxonomy): Eukaryota > Metazoa > Chordata > Mammalia > Primates > Hylobatidae > Symphalangus > Symphalangus syndactylus. Next base: position 10,135,117 of record NC_072442.2, on the reverse strand, counting down.
ACATTCCAATTCTCTGCTCATTGGGTTGGCACTATCTAAGTGAGAATTCTTGGCAACAGAAATCCATTTCAAACCAGCTTAAGCACATAAAGGAAATTTATATAAGTTATTCATGTGTTCTCATTGAACATAAGGGCAGATGTGTGTTCAGACTAATGAACTTTGTAACTTTTTAGTAACTTTGTCTTCAAACTTTGTGCACATCAGTTTCATTCTTCTTGCTCTCTCCATAGCCAAGTTGTCCCATTTTCCTCACCTCTTTTTAAAATTGGATCTTTCTGCTTTCTTTACTCAATCTAGTCCAGATGTTCGCAAAGTGTTTCTGAGAGAGAGATGGTAATTATTTAGGGTTTTGCTAGCCAAGGGGTCTCTGCAGCAGCTACTCAACTCTGCCTTGCAATGTGGAAAAAGTCACAGACAATACCTAAGTAAATAAATTCGACAATGTTCCCATTAAGCTTGATTTACAAAAACAGGCAGTGGGTTGGATTTTGCCCATGAAGAGAGCTATAGTGTGCAGACCCATAACCTAGTCCATAAAAATTGATGACAATTCTAATATCAGTCCAGGCACAGTGGCTCAAGCCTGTAATCCCAGCACTTTGGGAGGCCGAGGCTGGTGGATCACCTGAGATAAGGAGTTCAAGGCCAGCCTGATTAACATGGTGAAACCCCGTCTCTACTAAAAATACAAAAATTAGCTGGGCACAGTGGTGGGTGTGTACTTATACACATGTGTTGTGTGTGATGCCTGTAAAAAGAGCTCTAATTAATTGGCTTAAAGGAAGGTAAGTGCTTGGATCAAATATTTTTTAAAGGGAAGATAAAAGCTACAGTACCTTTCATATGACTTTAATAGTTGAGAAATAAAAACAGCCTAAAAATTATTGGTAAAAAGCAGATGTTGTCAATATAAATAGGTGGACTAAGTTATGCAGGTCAGATGCTAGGTTTGCTAAATGTTTTAAGGTTATATATTGCTTTCTGGGTTTTGAGAACTATTTGACTTGCCTGCACCACAATTGGTAAGGCTTGGGGACATATAGAACTAACCATGCCCCAATTTTGCTGAAAGGGGTCAAATCTTGGCTACACCTAGCACATAATTAAAACAACTTACCAGGTTTTACATTAAAGTTAAAAATTGCTAGGCATTACCATTGTAACATGTAATTGAAACTACTGGAAATAGATTTACATGCAAGGTGTATAAGAACAATAAAATGTGTTTTTGGTAAAATATTACAAAAAGGTGTAAATTCTCACCTAGGGTTAAAATTTTTTAAAAAATTATATAAGATACAGCTAAAAGATCAAACAAGAGGTGGAAGGATTATAAAGATTAGTCTTGCAAAAATTCTGTGTATGTGAACATACTGACTTCATTCAAAGAGTATTATATGGTTTTTCTGTAAAGTGAATATTAAAATAAAAGCACAACAAGGTACTCATAAGGGACTAATATGCTCAGGATTATAAAGGGCTTTTTTTTGCATTTTAAATATCTGAGTCACGATTTTGGCAAAATAAATAACTTACGGTAATCTGGAATTCTATTTCATAACATCAAGTGTATTAAACCTCTAAAATATTTAAAAGGGTTCCCAAAATCAAACTTCTGTTTCAAAATTATCTTTTCTGATACCTGACTGTTGGATGCTTCAGAGGGCCCTTGGAGTTTCCAAAAGGGAAATAAACAGGATTATTAGACACCTTCAATGACATGAGATTGCCAAAATGGTGTTCAATCTTCTTTAGGTTATATTTTGGTCAATAATATTTTGGTCAACTAATACATGTTCCAAAATTGTATGGGATTTCTAAAATTCTAATGTCTGAGTATATGCTATCAATCATAATTAAGGATGTTATGTTAAGTTATTGTAAACCACAGAGATAACCACACTTCTTTGTCAATTGTGTTTCTAACTGTAACTCCCTGGACATTTTATTATTCACAGACAATTGTCTTGTTTTAATCATTTTCAAAAGATGGTTTATAATAAACTATAGAACTTTGACACTATACATCCTTTTCTCTCCCTTGTTGGAGGAGGACTCAACGCTACAGCTTCATCTTAGCATCTGGCTTCTGATAAGGAGTCTGTGCAACTCCACAGACATTCTTTTTCCCAAACTCAATTCCAAGCTTTGGGTCAAAGCCCTAGGAAAATAAACTGTATTTGAGGGATCCAAAGGTAAATAATAATGGAAGTTAAAAGGCACAACGCAGGTGAGTATGACTGATTGCTGCTGATTATGCCAAGCTTACCCCTTTCAAATGCATCCTGAACCCCTAGGACTCCTTTGTAAAAATGCCTTTTTTCTTTTTCTTCCTCTGTCCTTTCTTCACTGACAGGTAATTGTGTCTCTGTAATATGGGATGCTCCACTCACATGCATCCTCCAAACTGGGAAGAGTTAATTTACCAAACCTTAAACTGGCTGGCTTAGGACTTGGCTCAGCAGAATGGAACCCAGAAGCCTAACATGCAGGCAAAAGGTAAACATTTTTTTACTAGTCAGGATTTTGGCCCCCCTCTCCCTGTACTAACTGGTGAAAGTTTTCAGGATTCTTGAGCTGTCCTCCTCCCACCTTGTGTTGTTTTGATACGCGTTTTCTAATAACTTGGTTTGTTTCATCTCACCTTCAGGCCATCAAACTCCAAAGAGTCACGCAGCTGGAGCCTCATGATTGCCCCTTCTGCTGGGAAACCTTAAATAGGCCTCTGAGGGAGCTCTGACCGCCATTTTCCCAAAAGAGCACCCCCTGTTAGCAATAAGCAGTCAACACCAGTCTTCAGCCTATGCTTATCCTTATTCTAACAGCAGTTAGATGTACTTCTTTAAAGGGGTGAATGGTAAAGACAGGAGGCAGTCAAGGGTGTCCTGGCAAAACTCCACCTTCAGTCTTAAAACAGCCTGGGCCAGGCGCAGTGGTTCATGCCTGTAATCCCAGAACTTTGGGAGGCCGAGGCGGACAGATCACAAGGTCAGGAGATCGAGACCATCTAACATGGTGAAATGCCATCTCTACTAAAAAATAGAAAAAATTAGCCGGGCATGGAGGCGGGCGTCTGTAGTCCTCAGCTACCCAGGAGGCTGAGGCAGGAGAATGGTGTGAATCTGGGAGGTGGAGCTTGCAGTGAGCCGAGATCGCACCACTGCACTCCAGCCTGGGCAACAGAGCAAGACTCCATCTCAAAAAAAAAAAAAAAAAAAGAAACAGTCTGGAGGCTGAAAAACCAGTCTGACAGTCCTGGATGAAGCCCCCACCCTTTCCCAACAGATTCTTTCTGAAAAATGCCCACCTGCACATTGGGAGGATGGGGTGAGGCCTCGGGAAGTTTGTGCCATTTGCAGGGGGTAGGAGCCTGGCCTCTCCTGTTCCTGGGTGGTGACCTGGAATTCAATCTGTGAGATGAGGGCCTATTAACAGGAATCTCTCTTGCTTTACAGAGATTTTTTTCCCCATTTTCTCCCCAATAAATTCCATTCCCCCTCACCCTTCAATATATCTGTGTGCCTAACTTTTCCTGGTTGTATGACAAGAACCTGCTTCTTTCTACAACAGTATCATGTCTTGAATTGACCAATTTTATGTTTTTGGTCTATTATTCACAGCACTCTGCTTTTGGTTACAATTTCCATTCTAGATAGGCTGTTTTGGATCACAACAGCCAAAAAGCTTACATTAAAATTATATAGACACAGGAAACATTGTAAAAAGAGTGGTATGTTTTGTGGAATCTAAATGCACAAAATCTTTTAGATGAAAGGCACAACTGGAAACTGGCATTCCCATGATGTGAGGACTACCTCTTTTTCCTTTCTTTCATCTGCTTCATAGGCCTCTTTACAGTAAAGATTCCTTCCCCAAATTTCTAGCTCACTTAGCATCAAATTTACCCTTTAATCATTTTGGGGCTTTATATCCAGTCATCCAAAGGGACCTAGGATTTTCTTTCTCAATTCCAGCTCTAAAATGCCTGAGGAAGAAACCTGACTGGGCTAGTTTGGAATAGAGGTTCACGCTCGAGTCACTCAGGTGTGCTCAGAGGACTGGGTTGGATCAGAAAATGACTGAGTCTGCTGTAAGATGTTGATGAGGAAGCAGACGGTAATTCTAAAGAGCCAAGCTGAGCCAAAAAAAAAAAAAAAAAAAAAAGTATCGATGTCTACAGTGGGTACACTCATGATTTAAAAAACGAAACATAAATATCTCATATTTGACATGCCATAAATGCTAGAATGTTCTTATACAAACATTTTAAAATGCCCATACATATTTCTAATTTCATCTATCAAAGGAAGAGTTACTGAGCTCTTAAAAAGCACTGGATGAACCCCATAAATGAATCCCAGAAAACTCAGGCTAGACTATTTTATAATTTAAGGAACAAGTACATATATGACTGCAATTGACCCTTGAACACCATAGGTTTAAACTGCATGGGCCCACTTACATGCTGATTTTCTTTTGCCTCTGCCACCCTTCCAACAGTAAAACAAACACATCCTCTTTCTCCTCCTTCTGAGCCAACTCAATGTAAAGATGACGAGGATGAAGACCTTTATGATGATTCATTTCAATTTAGGTATATTTATATATATTTTAAATATGTTGTCTCATGATTTTCTTATTAACATTGTCTTTTCTCTGGTTTACTTCATTGTAAAAATACAGTACATGATAACATATATAAAATGTGTGTTCATGGACTGTTTTAAGTTATTGATACGGCTTCCAGTCAACAGCAGGCTATTCATAATTAAGTTTTATGGAAGTCAAAAGTCATGTGGACTCTTGTGTTGCTCAAGGATCAACTATAAAAGTTATCCTCCACTGGAAAAAAAACAAAGACAACCCCACAGCATCTTAAAAATAGAACAGAATTTTATTTATTTATTTATTTAATTTATTTATTTTTATAAAAAGTCCCAAAGGTAAGCTGTGAGGGAGTCCAGAACAATTCCACAACATCGACTGGGACCAAGGCTCCTCCTGTTTTACCTCTCAGTCATCCTTACTTAACAAGTGCTTATCATGTCCTGGTCGCAAGTGAGATGACTCACATGAAGCACTGAATTGGTGTTTCAGGAAGACAAAGAACGCAAGGCTCACACCAGCTTATACTACACATGATCTTAGCCAAAAACCCGAGAAGCAACTGACCAACTGTAACAATTCACTTCTTAGGGTGCATTCTTATAAGTCCCACCCAATGATGTCTGCATAAATCTTGTATGTCAGAAATTAGTTGTATGGGAAGCAGAAAACATATTTTATGGAAGCATATTGCACATCTTAAGGAAGAAGGACAGCAATGTAAATTAATTAAGCAATTAGCCATCTCTGCATTCTTAGATATTCACATAAATAAATATAATTTTAGATAAACTTACAGATATTCAGAAGATACAGAGAGTATTTCTGTAGTATATGATTATGGAACATTTCATTGTATCAGGATAGATTTTAAACTGTTAAAGGTATAATAGGAACATATGTTAACAGAGGGGAGGTGAAGAGAAACTGATGCTAGTTAATAGAAATAGACAGGAGGAAAACTATAGGGCAGGCACCAAGAAAACCAACTGTGTGGTTATGGCACAGAGACTGTGAAAGGAGGAATGGGATGCAATATTAGAAAATCTCGGCCAGGCGTGGTGGCTCACACCTGTAATCCCAGCACTTTGGGAGGCTGAGGCAGGATCACCTGAGATCGCGAGTTCGAGACCAGTATGACCAATATGATGAAATGCCATCTCTACTAAAAATACAAAATTAGCTGGATGTGGTGGCACATGCCTGTAATCCCAGCTACTTGGGAGGCTGAAGCAGGAGAATCACTTCAACCCAGGAGGTGGAGGTTGCAGTGAGCTGGGATCATGCCACTGCACTCTAGCCTGGGCAACAACAGTGAAGCTCCGTCTCAAAAAAAAAAAAAAATATATATATATATATATTGAATCCTAGTTAGAGGAAAGATTTAGAAAGGTCCTTTGAAAGCTAAAGAGTTATTTCTAACTAAATATGCGACATTTTTCCTTGGAAGGATTTGAAGGAGGGAAATGTCTTGAATAAACCTCTGTTTCAACATTGCTTCACTATGGGGCAAAATATGTACGGCCTCAGGGGCAAATTATGAAATAACTGGCCACAGGCCCATTTTTCTTCAAGGTGCATTCCACTATTTAAAAAAGTATAAAGATATTTTACAACTACATTGACTTAAAATAAAATATATCAGCAGTATATGTGGAAATGCTTTCTCAGACTTAATCATTTCATAAATTCTAATTTTAAAACAAATGAAAATATTTTCATGATACCCTAAGAGGATCATGGGTCCTAAGCATGGTTACTATTTTGCTAAATAGATTAGTTGTCCCTGACTCGTCCACAGAAAAACTACACCATTTATAGGACTGTGTATTTAGTAGATAAAGATAAAGATGAATGTTAATCCCCAAGACAATGGGGAAAATGTCTCCAGGGCATGTCAGAGGTCTTCAGGGTAGCCTCTCCCAAAACAGGCCTGGAGGCCTAGGAGGAAAAAGTGGTTTCCTGGACTGGATCCAGGGTCCCTGTGCTGTAGGCAGCCTAGGAACTTGGTGCCCTGCATCCCAGCCACTCCAGCCATGGCTGAAAGGGCCATGTGACAGAGAGCAATGAGGCAAAGGGAAGAGACTTAAAAGCCAATGTTCAATAGAAATTAACATTTTAAGGGGATTAGTTGGAAATAAAAGTGGAAGAGCCAGAGATAATGTTTTGGGTTTCCTCAACCAATCCTAAGGAACACTGTTGAATAGATGAGGTTCCCTGTTCCTTTTGTTGTTCTTCCCTCTGTCCTGGAAACAAACTTCCAATATCTAATGTTGTTAGGCTGATCCTTCTGCTCTTCTCCCATATCATCATCTCTACTGAGCTATCATTATATTTGATATAGTTCATTATTCTTTCTGCCTTGATATATCCTTTCCTTGGTGCATCCAGAACAACCACTTGCCTGGCTTTTAGCAGTATTTCTGGTAAATCCTCTGACTTTTATGCTGACTTTCCCTTATGTCCCTGACTTTTAATATTGAACCTCTTTTCTTTTCTACATGTATACTCATTCTCTCTGGTATTTCTTTGTATATGATACTCTGCCATGGCTTTAAATTTTATACATGACATATTTATATATCCAGACTGGATTACTGCCTTGAACTTTACACCTATATACCCAACTTCTCACTTGACACATGTATTTGGAAATTAAATAGCTGTCTCAAGCTTACCTTTTCCAGGACTTAACTCAGCATATTTGTATTACTCCATTTTTATGCTGCTGCTAAGGACATACCCAAGCCTGGGAAGAAAAACAGGTTTAATGGACTTACACTTCCACCACAGGCTTGGGTGGCCTCATAATCATAACAGAAGGCAAGGAAGAGCAAGTCACATCTTATGTGGATGGTGGCTGGCAAAGAGAAAGAGCTTGTGTAGGAAAACTCCCCTTTTTAAAATCATCAGATCTCATGAGACTTATTTACTATCATGAGAACAGCATAAAAAAGTCGTGTCCTCCCATGAATCAATTATTTCCCACTTGGTCCCTCCCACAACACGTGGGAATTCAAGATGAGATTTGGGTGGGGACACAGCCAAACCATATCAATATTATACCACAAACTCTACCTGAAGTCTTCCTCATATCACTTACTGCCAACTGCATTCTTCATTTTCTCCACTCCTCAAGCAAAAATCTTGGTGTCATCTTTGCTCTCTCACACTCATTTGTAGCTATTCAATAATCCTATTAGATCCACCTTGAAATTACAGTCAGAAGATGACCACTTTGCTAACATCTTCTATATCATGGATTACGTCATTAGCTTGTTAAATGTTCTTCCTCCTTTCCCCTTGACCCCTGCAATCTATTCTTAAAACAGCAGAGTGATCATCTTAACATATAAATAAGATCATGATACTCCTATGCAGAAGACACTCCAATAGCTATCTATCAAAGTCAAAGTAAAATTACTTATCATGACAGAAGATTCTGCATGATCAGGCCCCCATCACCCTATAACTTCATCTCCTACTGTTTTATTTCTCATCTCTTATCTAGTCATTTGGGGATCTTTGTTGTTTCTTTAACATATCAGCCATACCCCTGTCTCAGAGCCTTTGCACTTGCTATTTCCTTAGCCTAGAGGGCACCACCTCCTAGGTATCTGCATAGCCGAGCACCCTCATTTTATTCAAAACATTCTCTTCTCTGGGAGTATTTCCATACTCAATCTCCAACCTGCATAAAATTATAACCCTACTTCTTCCTATCCTAATTCCTGTTTACAGTTTATTTTCAGCTCCTAGAGACCAGGGGTTGGGTCTTTCTTTTTTATTAATATAACCCTAGTGGCTAAAATACAGTAGACTGACACATAATACATGTTTATGAATTAATATATAAGTGGTTTTCCCATTCACTTTGCTTCTCTTACTGAGAACTTTGATTCACTAACGAACTCTCGGGCAACACTAAATGTGTTTGCTTTTTCTATCCTATTTTCTCTCCATTCTTTCAGAAAACTGAGCCTGATAAATCAGTTTAACCAAAATCATTTAATATCTGTATCTACTGTGACATTCAAAATGTTTTAATTTAAATGGGAGGACTTTATGAATAATTGATTTGTGAGTTTCTGAGATATGGCAGATTCAGCTAAAGAAACAATATGGTAGAGAACACATCACTTCTCAAAACATAGTGCATTGACAGTTACCTACGTAACTAAGAGAAAATGCCTCTGATGCTTTCTTCAATTTATCGAGCATAACCAACTAGAAAACAGAATTGCTTCCTTGGAATTCTATATGATATGAGACAACTACAATATCTGATTTCTCAAGTGTACTAAATTCTAACAACTACCTGTTTCTAAGTAGAAATGTATTGAATATATGACTATTCTAATATTGGATCTGTTGTGTTCTTTGGAGCTGCATTTTATTTGGAAGCCAATACTTCACTCATGTTTAACATAGTGGCAAAATAGAAAGGCTCTAACAGACATTAAAAAAATTCTATTACAGGTGAGAAGCCCTTTTTCTGGTTTATTTATTTATTTGAAGGATGTTAAAAGGAGATTTCAATCATTTTTTTTTTCTACATAAAGTAACTGTGTGACCACCCAACATGCTGTCACCTGCTGCCCAGATAGAGCTGATTTCTCAAGTCAGGGGGATGTGACAGAGAAAGACTTTAATTCACAGAGAGCTGGCTGAACAGAAGACTGGAGTTTTATTACTCAAATCAGTCTCCCAGAAAATTAGGAGACTGGGGGTTTTTAAGGATAATTGGCAGGTAGCAGGCAGGGAGTGGGAAGTGCTGATTGGTCAGGTCACAGATGAAATCATATAGGGTCAAAGTGGGTTCTTTTTGCTGTCTTCTGTTCCTGGGTTGAAGCAGATTACCAGGCTGGTTGGTGCCAGCTAGTGCATCAGAATGCAGGATCTGAAAAATGACTTGGGCACCAATCTTAGGTTTCAAAATAGTGATGTTATTCCCAGGAGCAATTTGCAAGGTTAGGGATCTTGTGGTCTCTGGCTGCATGGCTCCTAAATCATACTTTTTAATCTTTTGGCTAATTTGTTAGTCTTACAAAGGTAATTTGATCCCCTTGCAAGGCAGGGGTTTGTTTCTGGAAATGTCTGTTATCATCTTGTTTCAAATTTAAACTAAACTAAGTTCCTCCCAAAGTTAGTGGTGCCTATGCTTAGGAATGAAGAAGGGCAGCTTGGAGGTTAGAAACAAGATGGAATCGGTAGGTCAGATCTCTGTCAATTTCATAATTTTTTCATTGTTATAATTTTTGCAAAGGCAGCTTCAACTGATTGTGCAAAATGTGTATGTGTGCATGTATATATAGCAGGAGTTGACGAAAAGGTTTCGTTTGCCTCAATTTACATACTAGAATAATGAAACAAAGCAAGCTCTCAATAGAATTTGATTGCATTAAATTAAATTGTATTTCTCTATATGCGTTTATGTCTTCACATTTATACATACATTCACATGAATATACACAATTTTGAAAGTAAGCAATATGAGACTGAGAGAAATGCAAATCAAAACCACAGTGAGATACCATCTCATATCAGTTAGAATGGCCATCATTAAAAAGTCAGGAAACAACAGGTGCTGGAGAGGATGTGGAGAAATAGGAACACTTTTACACTGTTGGTGGGACTGTAAACTAGTTCAACCATTGTGGAAGTCAGTGTGGCAATTCCTCAGGGATCTAGAACTAGAAATACCATTTGACCCAGCCATCCCATTACTGGGTATATACCCAAAGGACTATAAATCATGCTGCTATAAAAGACACATGCACACGTATGTTTATTGCGGCACTACTCACAATAGCAAAGACTTGGAATCAACCCAAATGTCCAACAATGATAGGCTGGATTAAGAAAATGTGGCACATATACACCATGGAATACTATGTAGCCATAGAAAATGATGAGTTCATGTCCTTTGTAGGGACACGGATGAAACTGGAAATCATTCTCAGTAAACTACTGCAAGGACAAAAAACCAAACACCGCATGTTCTCACTCATAGGTGGGAATTGAACAATGAGAACACATGGACACAGGAAGGGGAACATCACACTCCAGGGACTGTTGTGGGGTGGGGGGAGGGGGAGGGATAGCATTAGGAGATATACTTAATGCTAACTGACGAGTTAATGGGTGCAGCACACCAACATGGCACATGTATACATATGTAACAAACCTGCACATTGTGCATATGTACCGTAAAACTTAAAGTATAATAATAATAAAAAAAGAAAGTAAGCAATATATAAATAAAGGATAATTGTCTCTATAAACATATTAGGAGAGTACCTGGCCTCATCAGGCTATGAGGATAGATAAGAATAACTATTCTTATAGAAGAATACCTCAAGAAATGTAACAATCAAACTCCCAAAGATCCAAGATAAAAAGAGAATCCTAAAAGCAGCAAGAGAAAAGAAAAAAATAACATAAAATAGAGCTCCAATATGTCTGGCAGCAGACATTTCACTGGTAACCTTACAGACAGGGAGAGAGTGGCATGACATATTTAAAGTGCTGAAGGAAAAAAAAAGGCTTTTATCCTAGGACAGTATATTCAATATATAACCTTCAAACATAAAGGATAAATAAAGATTTTCCAAGACAAACAAAAGTTGAGGAATTTCATCAATACCAGTGCTGTCCTACAAGAAATGCTGAAGGAAGTGCTTCAATCAGAAAGAATAGAACACTAATGAGCAATAAATAATCACCTGAAAGTACAAAACTCTCTGGTAGTAGTAAGTACACACAAAAACACAGAATATTATAACACTGTAACTGCAGTGTATAAACTACTCTTATCTTAAGTAGAGAGAAATCAAAGAAACTTCCGACTTAATCTGCATTATATCTTGCATGGACCTAATTGATATTTACAGAACACTTCATCCAGAACATTTTCCCCAGTACGTGGATCATTCTAAAGAATAGAACATATGTTAGGTCACAAACAAGTCTTAACACATTCACAAAAATTGAAAAAGATATCAAGAATCTTCTTCAACTACAATGGAAAAAAACTAGAAACCATTAACAAGATAAATTTTGGAAATGGTACAAACTCATGGAAATTAAACAATATGTTCATGGATGACCAATGTGTCAATGAAGAAATTAAGAAGGACATTGAACAATTTATTGAAACAAATGCTATTAATACCAAAACCTATGGAATATACTGAAAGCAGTACTAAGAAGACAGTTTATACCTATAAATGCCTATGTGGAAAAAGAACAAAAAACTTCAAATAAATAACCTAACAATTCATCTTAAAATGCTAGAAAAGCATGAGCATACTAAACTCAAAGTTAGCTGAAGAAATGAAAAAATCAGAGCAAAAATATTTGAAATTAAAATGAAAACAATATAAAATATCAACAAAATGAAAAGTTGCTTTATTTGACAACACAAACAAAACTGATAAAACTTTTAGCCAGACTAACTTAGAAAAAAATAGAGAAGGATAAAGTAAATGAAATCAGAGATGAAAAAGGAGACATTGGAACTGATAGCACAGAAATTCAAAGTATCTTTAGTTGCTACTATGAGCAACTGTATGCCAGTCAGTTAGTAACTATAGAACAAATGGATAAATTTCTAGACATGTACAACCTGCCATGAAGAAATCCAAAACTTGAACAGACCATTAACAAGTAATGAGATTGAAGCCATAAGAAAAATTTTCCCAGCAAAGGAAAGCCTGGGACTTGATGGTTTCACGGCTGAATTTTACCAAATATTTAAAAAGAAACTAATACCAATCCTACTTAAACTGTTCCTAAAAATACAAGTGACTCATTCTAAAAATAGAGGAGACTCATAAACTCATTTCTATGAAGCTATTATTATCGTAATGCCAAACCAAAGACACATTAAAAAAAAATCTAGAGGCCAATACCTCTGATGAGTATTGATGAAAAAATTCTCTACAAAATACTAGCAAACCAAATTCAACAGCACATTGAAAAGAACATTAATCATGACTAAGTGGGACTGATCTTAGGGATGTAAGGATGGTTCAACATATGCAAATCAATGTGATACATCATATCAACAGAATGAAGGGAAAAATCCATATTATTTCAATTTGTGCTGAAAAATCATTTGATAAAATTCAACATTCATTTGTGATAAAAACCCTAAAAAATTGTATATAGAAGGAACATACCACAATATAATGAAAGCCATATATGACAGACCCCCCACAGCTATTATTATACTGAATGAGAAAAAATTGAAAGCCTTTTCTCTAAGATCTGGAGCAAGACCAGGATGCCCACTTTTACCACTGTTATTCAACATACTACTTGAAGTTTTAGATAAAGAAATCAGACAAGATAAAGATATAAAGGGCTTACAAACAGGAAAGGAAGAAGTCAAATTATACTTGTTTGCAGAAAATATAATTTTACATTTGGAAAAACTTAAAGACTCCACCAGAAAAACTATTAGAACTACTAAATAAATTTAGTAAAGTAGCAGAATATACAATCAACATACAAAAATCAGTAGCACTTCTATGTGCCAACAATGAGAAATCAGAAAAACAAACTTCATTTACAATAGCTACAAATAAAATAATATGCCTAGGAATAAACTTAACTAAAGGAGTTATAGATCTCTATAATGAAGACTACAAAATATTGATACAAGCAATTGAAGAGGATACAAAACAACGGAAAGATATTACATGTTCATGGATTGAAATGGAAGGAAAAATATTGTTTAAATGTTCATCCTATCCAAAGCAATCTACAGATTCAATGCCATCCACATCAAATTATCAATGTAATTTTTCACAGAAATAGAAAAAGCAATTTTAAAAAAGTATATAGAATAACAAAAGACCCAGACTAGCCAAAGCTATCCTGAGCAAAAAAGAACAAACTGGAGAAATCACATTACCCGACTTCAAATTACACTACAGAGTTATAGTAACCAACGTAGCAGGATACTGGAAAAAAAAACAGACACGTAGGACAATGAAACAGAACAGAGAACCCCCAATAATTCCACGTATCTACAGTTAACTCATTTTGGACAAAGTTGCCACAAACACACATTGGCGAAAAGACAGTCTTTTCTGTCTTTGCCACCTAGCAAGCTGCCGAACCAAAAGAATTTGCACCCCGCTGCGGGCCCGCGTGGCTGGGGCCCTGCCCAGGCAGGGTCATCCTGTGCTCAGAAGCCATCTCAGGCACAGGCCCATCCCGCCCCACCCCTCCAGAACACGGCTCACGCTTACCTCAACCATCCTGGCTGCTGCATCTGTCTGAACCACAAGGGGGCCTTGAGGGACGCTTTGTCTGTCCTGATGGGGCAAGGGCACAAGTCCTGGATGTTGTGTGTATCAAGAGGCCAAAGGCTGGTGGCAAGTGCACGGGGCACAGCGGAGTCTGTCCTGTGACCCTGTGATGCGCAAGTCTGAGGGTCTGGGCGGCAGGAGGCTGGGTCTGTGTCTTTCTGGTTGCACCACGGCGCTTCCCAGCACCAACATGTAACCAGCATGTTTCTAGCAGAAGACAAAAAGACAAACATAAAAGTCTAGAAATAAAACTGGTAAAACCTCCTCAAAACAAATAAAAATAAAAAGACAGTCTTTTCAACAAATGGTGCTCAAAAAACTGGATATCCATATGTAGAAGAATGAAACTACATCCCCACATCTTGCCATAAACAAAAATTAATTAAAAATTGATTAAAGACTTACATCTAAGAATTCAAAGTATGAAACTATTAAAAGGAAACTCTGGTGTTACTCTCCAAGACATTGATATGGGCCAAGATTTCTTGAGTAATACTCCACAAGCACAGGCAACCAAAGCAAAAATGGACAAATAGCATCACATTAAGTCAAAAAGCTTCTGCACAGAAAAGGAAACCATCAACCAAGTGATGAGACAATCTACCGAATGGGATAAAATATTTGCAAACTACCTATCTGACAAGGGATTAGTAACCAAAATATCTAAGAATCTTAAATTACTCTATAGCAAAAATCTAGTAATTTGATGAAAACATAAGTTAACTATCTCAATAGTCATTTCTCAAAAGAAGACATACAAATTTCAAACAGATATATGAAAAGGTGATCAACATCTTTAATCATTAGAGAAACACCAATCAAAAGTACTGGATTAAGAAAATGTGGCACATATACACCATGGAATCCTATGCAGCCATAAAAAATGATGAGTTCGTGTCCTTTGTAGGGACATGGATGAAACTGGAAAACATTCTCAGTAAACTATCGCAAGGACAAAAAACCAAACACCGCATGTTCTCACTCATAGGTGGGAATTGAACAATGAGAACTCATGGACACAGGAAGGGGAACATCACGCTCCGGGGACTGTTGTGGGGTGGGGGGAGGGGGGAGGGACAGCATTAGGAGATACACCTAATGCTAAATGACGAGTTAATGGGTGCAGGAAATCAACATGGCACATGGATACATATGTAACAAACCTGCACATTGTGCACATGTACCCTAAAACCCTAAAGTATAATAAAAAAAAAAAAAAAGTACAGTAAAAAATTTTCCCTTACCACACTTAAAATTTCTTTTATCCAAAGACAGGCAATAACAAATGCTGGTGAGGATATGGGAAAAAGAGAATTCTATTACTCTGGTGGTGGGAATGTAAACTAGTACAACCACTGTGAAGAACAAATTGGAGGTTCCTCAAAAAACTAAAAATGGAGTGAACCTACAATCCAGCATTCCCACCCTTAGGGATATACCCCAAATCAGGAAATCTGTATATTGAGGTGATATTTGCATTAATATATTTACTACAGCACTATTCCCAATAGCCAAGATTTGGAAGCAACCTAATTGTCCATCAACAGATGAATGAATAAAGGAAATGTGGAAATGCGGTATATATACCCAATGGAGTACTGTTCAGCCATTAAAAAAATGTGATCCTGACATTTGCAACAACATGGATGAAACTGGTGGTCATTATGTTAAGTGAAATATGCCAGGCACAGAAAAACAAACCTTACATGTTTTTTATTTGTGGGCACTAAAAATTAAAACAATTTAAGCCATGGAAATAGAGAATAGAAGGATGGTTACCAGAGGCTTGGAAGGTTAGTGAGCAAGTGGGTAGAAGTGGAGATGATTAATGGATACCAAAAAATAGAAAGAATAAATAAGACCTAGTATTTGACACCACAATAGGATGATTATAATCACTATTAATTTATTGTACATATTAAAATAACCAAGAGTCTAATTGAATTGTGTGTAAAGCAAAGGATAAATATTTGGGTTGATGTATACCCCATTTACTCTGATGTGATTATTATGCATTGTATGCCTGTTTCAAAATCTCTTATGTACCCCATAAATATATGCACTTCTTAGGCACCCAAATTAAAAAAAATAGAAAGGAAGGTCAATATTTGCTATGACTAAAACACTCACAAATAGAATCCTAACAGTTCTTATAATTCAATCACGCAGATGAGGAAGAGAAAGGAATCAAATGTCAACACAGCAGAATTTCATCAAACCACAAAGAAAACAGAGAAAGGAACAAAAAATATCTACAACAACTTGAAAGCAATGACGTGACAGTAAGAAAACCTCACACATCAGTATTAACACTCAATGTAAATAGATTAAATGTTCCACCTAAAAGACTGAAGAATCGATAAAAAGACATGATCCAACTCTATACTACCTACAATAAATTCGCCTTTCCAGTAGACACATATAGACTGTAAATCATGAGGTGGAAAAAATATTCCATGCAAATGGAAACCAAAAATGGGCAGCAGTAGCTATACTTACATCAGATAAAATAGTATTGAAATCAAATAAAGTAAAAAAGACAGAAAAATGTCATTACATAATGATAAAAGGATCAAGTCAACAGGAGGATAATGGCAATCTTAAATATGTATGCACCCAACATCAGAGCACTCAAGTTCACAAAACAAATTTTACTAGATATAAAGAAGGAGATAAATAGCAACACAATAATAGTGGGGGACAATCTTAAAATTTCAGAATTGAAAAAAAATCTTAAAAACCTTATGGAGACAAAAATAGCTTGAATAGCCAAAGCAATCCTAGCAAAACGAACGAAGTGGTAGGCATCACATTACTTGACTTCAAATAATACTACATGGCTATAGTCACCAAACAGCATTGTACTGGTACAAAAATAGGCACTTAGATTAATGGAATAGAATGGAGAACCCAGAAACAAATTCACATACCAAAAACCAATTGATCTTTGACAAAGTCAACAAAAATATACACCAGAGAAGACCCACCATTTTCAATACACGGTGCTGGGAATATTTGAGAGTCATCTGTAGAAGAATGAAACTAGACCCATACATCTCACCATATACAAAAATTAACTCAAGGATTAAAGACCTATATGTAAGATATGAACCTATAAACATTCTATGAGAAAACCTAGGAATAATTATTCTGGACATCCAGGTAAAGAATTTACAGCCAAGTCCTTAATTAATGGGTGCAGCACACCAACATGGCACATGTATACGTATGTAACAAACCTGCACATTGTGCACATGTACCCTAGAACTTAAAGTATAATAATAATTAAAAAAAAGAAAAGGCTAATGCAACAAAAACAAAAACAAAAACAAAATACACAGATGGACTTAAACTAAAAAGCTTCTGCACAGCCAAAGGAATAATCAAAAGAGGGAACAGACAACCTATACCCTGGGAGAAAATATTTACAAACTATACATCTGACAAAGGACTAATATCCAGAATCAACAAGAAACTCAACTCAACAGGACGAAAAACAAATAAAACCATTAAAAAGTGGGCAAAGGACATAGACATTTTTCAAAAGAAGATATACAAGCAGCCAACAAACATATAAACAAAATGCTAAATGTAATCAGAGAAGTGTGAATGGAAACCACAGAGATACCACTTTATAGCAGTCAGACTATTATTAAAAATTCAAGGCCAGGCGCAGTGGCTCACGCTTGTAATCCCAGCACTTTGGGAGGCCGAGGCGGGCGGATCACGAGGTCAGGAGATCGAGACCACGGTGAAACCCCGTCTCTACTAAAAATACAAAAAATTAGCCAGGCGTGGTGGCGGGCACCTGTAGTCCCAGCTACTCGGAGAGGCTGAGGCAGGAGAATGGCGTGAACCCAGGAGGCAGAGCTTGCAGTGAGCCGAGATCGTGCCACTGCACTCCAGCCTGGGCGACAGAGCGAGACTCCGTCTCAAAAAAAAAAAAAAAAAAATTCAAAAAACAACAGATTTTGGCAAGGATGCAGAGAAAAGGGAATGCTCTTCCCTTTTCAGATTGTTTCCCAATCCTGTTAGTGGGAATGTAAATTAGTACAACCACCATGCAAAAAAATACAGAGGTTTCTTAAAGAACTAAAAACAGAATACCATGCAATCTGACAATCCTACTACTTCCACCCAAAGGGAAATAAATAATTTTTATCAAAAAGATACCAGCACTCATGTTTATTGCTGCACTAGTCATAATAACAAAGACACAGAATCAACTTATGTGTCCATCATGGGGCACTGGATAAAAGAACAGGTATACACACACATACACACACACACACACACACACACACACACCCCTAGGAATATTACTCGGCTATAAAAATGATTTAAATTATGTATTTTGCAGCAATAGGGATGGAACTGGAGGCCATTATGCTAAGTGAAATAAATTAGAAAGTAAAATATAGCACGTTCCTCATTATAAGAGGGAGCTAAACAGTGGGTACATATGGACAGAGTGAAATAGTAGACATTAGTGACTACAAAAGGTGGGAGAGTAGTGAGGGTTGGAAAATTACCTATTGGGTACAATGTTCACTGTTCAGGTGATGAAGCCCAAACTTCATACCTGTGCGATGTGTGCGTGTAAGAAATATGCACTCATACCACCTAAATATATAAAAACTACAAAAAAATTAAGAAAGTCTTTCTGTATTTTTATATATTTTATGTGCAGTGTACAGTAAGTACAAGATTTTAGCATGACATTATCTCATTCACTTAATAAATATTACCATTATATTTATAAAATATAATTGTCTAATATGTGCAAGGTTCTGTGCTAGACTCTGGTGATAAGGTGTTTTAAAAGTTAAAAACTGACACTTCCCTCATTGAGATAGAATGTAATGGAGAAGGCAGACATTGAACAGGTGATCACAAGCGGAAGGGTAACTAACAATATGGAGGCTTAATGCCTTTCATTATATGGCCTAAATTCTTCATAGATACAAATTTCTTTCTACATCTCTTCTTAATTCCTATGAGCCACAACAGATGATTTACCTTTCCCTGAAAACGCCTGATTTCTTTGCCTATACTTTTACCACCATCAGAAATGCTGTTCTTCTATTTCATCCATTTCAGATCCCACTTATCTTTCAAGACCAAATTCAAAAGTCTTCCTTTAACCACTAAGTCAGAATTGATTGCTCCATCTTCTATACTCCTACAGCATATCGGATTTCAATTTGTATAGTGACTTACTTATCAGTCACTCCCACTACATGTATCCTATGGGAGAGCAGAAACTGTGCCTGCCATTACCAGCACAGCATCTTGTGCCAAGCATAAATTTAAATCATGTTTGTTGAGTAGATGAAAAATATAATTTAAACTTATTTGTTTTTGCCTTGCAGACAAAATAGCAGTTGGTAATTTTTGTTTGTTTTTTTGCTTATTAACCCATTGCTATTGTGGCTTACAAACAAAAGTAAATCTTCTTCCCAAATCAAAGTGAAGAAGTAAAGTCTCAAAATATATTTTTTCTACATTCTACACTAATCAAAATTCATCAGAGTCACACGTGACAGCTACTTCTGATTTTTGGGTAATTGTAGGTATGGCACTTCTTCAATGAATTTGAATTAAATTTAAATTTATCTATTAATAGATCATGTCTGTAACTGAGCTGGGTTTTGTTATTCTGTAATACTTCAGTCACAGAGGCTCAAACTTTCAGGATCTTAACTATCATTCTATCATTTTACAAGAAACCCAAGAGCTTTGTCAATCAAACTTCTGTACTTAAAAATCAATGGAAGGGAATTGCAAATTGTGAAGAAGAATGCTAACAGAAAAAGCCTTATGGTTTTACAATATGACAACAAATTAGCTAAATCAGCAGCTTAATGTATTTTATTAAAGGAAATAGTGCAATTTGAAAATCCACTAGTGTACAGAACATGATAATTCTAGTTCCTGCCACGATCATAGTGGTTTCTAGGTAAAATGATCTTCTTCATAGCCCTTCATTAAGAAGCAGTGCTGGGCATTTATGTTATGTATTTTTAACCCCATTCAATTGCAGCTGATTGGGGCAGAAAACATATCTACACACTACTGTGAAGCAAAATCATCTAAACAAATAGGAAAAAAGTTATTTACTGAACCAATCAGGAGTCTGAAGTAAGCGTCAAAAGTTAACCTGAAAGTTATCTTCAAGACACAGAAAATAGTTGACAAAAAGGCAATCCTTGAGGCACATTAATAGTAAAAGAGAAGAACAAAAATCAAAGAACTCCTGCTGCTGGATTTTTTTTTTTTTTTTTTTGTATCACAGTCGACTGATTTAACAAAGTTAAAACACATAGTACAACAATTGTATATCAAATAGAATTCTTCACATCACATTTTATCACATTTTCCATTCTATCATACACTTGAAATCCTTCAAGTATTGCCTCTGTTGTTTTCTCTTCCCTACCTCTCTTCTGAACTTTCAGACTTAAAGTTTCTAGTACTGGATAAATGTGTCCACACAGATATTTCTCCAGCACCCCCAAACCCAAAGGTCCCAAAACAAACAAATGCTTTGCCCACAAATTTCTTTTTCTTCCCATATTTAGCAGCTGCTGGATTTTTTAAGGTGTTTTATTTTTTTAATTAAAAGCTGCCAAGTCTAATGTGCATTTACTTTTCATTTTCTATTTTTAAACGTTTTTTGTCTCAACATTTTTTTTTTTTTTTTGAGACAGAGTCTCGCTCTGTCACCCAGGTTGGAGTGCTGTGGTGTGATCTCAGCTCACCACAAGCTCTGCCTCCCAGGTTCAGGCCATTCTCCTGCCTCAGCCTCCTGAGTATCTGGGACCACAGGCACCTGCCACCAAGCCCGGCTAATTTTTTGTATTTTTTTTTTTTTTTAGTAGAGGCAGGGTTTCACCATGTTAGCCAGGATGGTCTCAATCTCCTGACCTTGTGATCCGCCCACCTCGGCCTCCCAAAGTGCTGGGATTACAGGCGTGAGCCACCACGTCCAGCCTCAACATTTTTTTAACATTTATTTTAGGTTTAGGAGTACATGAGAAAGTTTGTTACATAGGTAAACACATGTCACAGGGGTTTGTTGTACATACTATTTCATCACCTGGGTATTAAGTCCAGTACCCAATAGTTATCTTTTCTGCTCCTCTCCCTTTTCCCACCCTCCCAACTCAAGTAGACCCCAGTGCCTATTGTTTCCTTCTTTGTGTTCACAAGTTCTTACCATTTAGCTCCCACTAAGAAGTTAGAACATGTGGTATTTGGTTGTTTTTAAAGACAGGCCTGTTGAGGTATAACTTGTATGTGGTAAAATTCATTCTTCTTATGTGTACAGCTCTAAGAGTTTTGACAAATGTATATTATAGCATTTCCACCATCACAATTGGGGCATAGAATATTTCCATCACCACCAGAATTTTCCTTCTTCAATTCCTAGCTCTATTAATCTTCCTGAGAATCCTTGATTCCCATGAAATCTGGATTAAATGAATCAAAGTCAGAACCAAAAGAATGATATGGTTCGTCTTTGTGTCCCCACCCAAATCTCACCTTGAATTGTAATAATTTCCATGTGTTAAGGGCAGGCCAGGTGGAAATAATTGAATCAAGGGGCTGTTTCCTCCATACTGTTCTCATAATAGTAGAGTGAGTACTCAACAGGTCCTTCTTAACAGATAAGGGGTTTCCCTCTTCGTTTGGCTCTCATTCTGTCTTGCCTGCTGCCATGTAAGACATGCCTTTGCTCCTCTTCATCTTCCACTGTAATTGTGAGGCTTCCCCAGCCATGTGGAACTGTGAGTTCATTCAACTTGTTTTTCTTTATAAATTACCCAGTCTCAGGTATGTCTTTATTAGTGGCATGAAAATGAACCAACACAAGTACCCATTGTATGATCTAATTTATCAACATTTAATCTACTATTTATTACATTTATCTTTATTCATCAATTCATCTATGATGTTAGAAAGCAGGATAGTTTTTACTCCTGGAGGCATGGGATACAGGTAATGACTGGAATCAAACCTGAGTGGAGCTTATGGGATGTTGATAATATTGTTTCTATATGGGTATGAGTTACACAGGAATATTTAGTATAGGAATATTGATTAATTTCTATGATTATAACTTTTGCAATTTTCTGTATGTGTTATACAAACAATTACCCCTTTCCCAGAAAAAGTTAAAAAATGTTACAATGGCCATGAGTAAAAGCCAAAATCCTTACCACAATTTAAGAGATTGTATATAATTTTCCCCCTTTCCTTTCTTCCCCCCCTTTTTTTTCCAGCAATATTGCTGCTCCAAGCACACAACAAATATGCTTCTCCTTCAGGCCTTTGCCATAGTTGGGGTATTGTTTGAAATACTTTTTTGCTGTAAGTATAATGAAGTCCCTCACATTCTTCAAATCTTTGCTCAAATGTAGTATCAATAAATTCTATCCTGACCACCCTATTTTATACATAAAGTGCTCATCGCTGCACTACTGAAATGAAACGAGCCACAGGTTGAGCAAAACTCATACTTTGCATTTTTAACATAATTTTATTTTTTTGTTAGTCATCAAGTAGAGACTTTGAGTAATCAGTTGTGTTTGCAAATCTGGAGTTCAAGGGACAGTAATCAGAATGCACAAATTTGGGAGTTGTGGGCCTAGAGAAATATTTGAAATATTGAGTTCATGAAGTCACCAAAAAGTAGTGTATACACAGGAAGAGAAATATCCAAGAACTGAACACTGAGGCAAACCAACTTCAAGAGGCTAGGGAGAAAGGGGAACATCAATCAACAAAAATGAAAAGGATAAATCAGTGAAGTCGGATAATATATGGAGAAGGGAGTTATAAGCTATGTCAGGTCCTAATTAAAGTTAGCAGACTATATAATTTGTTACCCAAACACTTTTTAAAGTTAAAACAATCTCCATCTTAGACAACAGTTTTAAAACAAAACTGTCTTGGGAAACCATGATCTATATGAATTAAGTTAGGTGAGGACTTAAAATTGACCATTAAATTTAGCAATGTGAAAGTTACTGTGCAAATGCAAACAAGTGCAACTAGGAGAGCTGGGGAAGTCTAGAGGGTTGGAGAGTGTCCACCTCCAAATTCATGTCTACTTCATTTAGAAATGGATCTTTGAAAATATGATCAGTCAAGAATCAAGATAAAATTATACCGGATTAGAGTGAGCTGTAAGTTCTAAGAGAGTGTCATTATAGGAAGAGAAGAGGACACAGACATGCACAAAAAATAAAGCCATGTGTATTAGTCTGTTCTCACACTGCTAATAAAGACATACCTGAGACTAGGTAATTTATAAATGAAGGAGGTTTAATTGACTCATAGTTCCACATGGCCAGGGAGGTCTCAAAATCATGGTGGAAGGAGGAGGAGGAGGAAAGTCACATCTTACATAGTGGCAGGCAAGAGAGCAAGCATGTGCAGGGGAACTGCCCTTTATAAAACCATAAGATCTCATTAGGCTTATTCACTATCACGAGAACAGCATAGGAAAAACCTGCTCCCATTATTCAGTTACTCTCACCAGGTCCCTCCCACAACACATAGGTATTATTACAATTCAAGGTGAAACGTGGGTGGAGACACAGAGCCAAACCGTATCATTCTGCCCCCGGCCCCTCCCAAATCTCATGTTCTCATATTTTAAAACCAATCATGACTTCCCAACAGTCCCTAAAGCCTTAACTCATTTCAGCATTAACTCAAAAGTCCACAGTCCAAAGTCTCATTTGAGACAACACAAGTCCCTTCCACCTATGGACCTATAAAATCCAAAGCAAGTTGTTTACTCCCTAGATACAACAGGGGTAGAGGCATTGGGTAAATACACCCATTCCAAATGGGAGAAATTGCCCAAAACAAAGAGGTTACAGGCCCAATCCAAGTCCAAAATCCAGCAGGGCAGTCAAATCTTAAAGCTCCAAAATGATCTCCTTTGACTCTGTGTCTCACATTCAGGTCAAGCTGCAAGAGATGGGCTTCAGTGGCTTCAGACAGCTCTTCCCCTGTGGCTTTGCTGGGTACAGCCCTCCTCCCAGCTGCTTTCATGGACCAGGGTTCAGTTTTTGTGGCTTTTCTAGGTGCCTGATGCAAGTTGTCAGTGGATCTACCATTCTGAAGTCTTGAGGATGGTGGCCCTCTTCTCAGCTCCACTAGGCAATGCCCCAGTGGGGACTCCGTGTGGGGGCTCCACCCCCACATTTCCCTTCTGCACCACCCTCCAGATGTTCTCTACAAGGGCCTTGTGCTTACAGAAAACTTCTGCCTGGACATCCAGGAGTTTCCATACATTCTCTGAAATCTAGGTGGAGATTTCCAAACCTCAATTTTTTACTCCTGTGCACCCACAGGCTCAACACCATGTGGAAGCTGTCAAGGCTTGGGACTTGCACCCACTGAAGCCATGGCCCCTTTTAGTCACAGCTGGGGCTCAGGGCACCAAGACCTGAGACTGCACAAAGCAGTAAGGACTTGGGCCCAGTCCAGGAAACCATTATTTTCCTCCTAGATTTCTGGCCCTGTGATGGGAGGGGCTACCACAAAGACCTGTGATGTGCCCTGGAGACATTTTCCCCATTGTCCTGATGATTAACTTTTAGCTCCTCATTACTTATGCAAGCTTTAGCAGCTGGCTTGAAAATGGGTTTTTATTTTCTACCACATTGTCAAGCTGCAAATTTTCTGAACTTTTATGCTCTGCTTCTCTTTTAAACATAAGTTCCAATTCCAAACCATATCTTCATGAATGAATAAAACTGAATGCTTTTAACAGTACCCAAGTTACCTCTTGAATGCTTTGCTGCTTAGAAATTTCTTCCACCAGAAATTTCTAAATCATCTCTCTCAAGTTCAAAGTTCCACAGATCTCTAGGGCAGGGGAACAACGTCATCAGTCTCTTTGCTAAACTGTAGCAGGAGTCATTTTTATTCCAGTTCCCAACAAGTTCCTCATCTCCATCTGAGATGAGCAGCATTTAGTCAAAGCCATTCGAGTCCCTAGGAAGTTCCGAACTTTCTCACATTTTCTTGTCTTCTTCTGAGCCCTCCAAACTGCTCCAGACACCCAGTTCCAAAGTTGCTTCCACATTTTCGGGTATCTATATAGCAATGCCCCACTGCCAGTACCAATTTCCTGTATTAGTCCATTCTCACATTGCTAATAAAGACATACCCAAGAGTGGGTAATTTATAAAGTATGGAAGTTTTTTAGTTTTTTTTTGTTTGTTAAACAGTTTGTTTTGAGACAGAGTCTCTCTCTGTTGCCCAGGCTGCAGTGCAGTGGTGTGATCTCAGCTCACTGCAACCTCTGCCTCCCTGGTTCAAGTGATTCTCCTGCCTCAGCCTCCTGAGTAGCTGCGGTTACAGGTGTATGCCACCGCATCCAGCTAATGTTTGTATTTTTAATAGAGACAGGGTTTCACCATGTTGGTCAGGCTGGTCTCAAACTCCTGACCTCATGATCCACCTGCCTGAGCTTCCCAAAGTGCTGAGATTACAGGCGTGAACCACTGCACCTGGCCTAAAGTATAGAGGTTTAATTGACTCACAGTTCCACATGGCTGGCAAGGCCTCACAATCATGGTAGAAGGCGAAGAAGAAGCAGTCATGTCTTACATAGTGGCAGGCAAGAGAGAGAGCATGTGCAGAAAACTGCCCTTTATGAAACCATCAGATTTCATGAGATTTATTCACTATCACGAGATCAACACAGGAAAAACCCACCTTCATGATTCCATTACCTCCCACTGGGTCTCTCCCATGACACATGAATATTATTACTATTCAAGGTAAGAATTGAATGGTGACACAGAGCCAAACCATATCACCATGTAATGATGAAGGGAGAGATTGGAGTTATGATGCTAAAAGTCAAGTAAAAGCTGGGGTCACCAAAAACCTGGAAGAAGTAGGGAAGGATTCTCTTCTGGAGCCTTCAAAGGAAGCATGGCCCCAGTAGTGCTTTGATTTTAGACCTCCAGGCTCAAGAACTGTGAAAGAATGCATTTCTGTTGTTTTAAGCTACTCAGCATTTTAATACTTTGTTATGGCAGCCCTAGGAAGCTAATACAAAAAGCATACTAGTAAAAGGCTTAATAGAGAGTACGAGGAGACAAATTAAGTTGGATAGTATAAAAGAATGCTACTCAAATTGCATTATAAAGAAAGCTTGAGGACAAGCTTTTTAATTTTCTGATCTGTTGCAGAATGTTTCTGTAAAATCCAATAAAAAATGAATTACTATGAAACAAATGAAAGAAAAAACAAATATACAGAAAATACAAGCCCGATTTTTACTTGATTCAACTGAAATATAAAATTATTCAACAAATAGTTGTTATAATTATTTTAAATGCTTACTCTCAATTGTCGTTCTCTTCATAGAATGGTGCTCACAGTTCAAGAACTGAAACTGGTTCACAGGCCACACACTGTGAGAGTATGGCTGGTCCAGACAATGCTTTTAAGGGGATCTTAGAGAAAATTAAGTTCAATTATTCAATTTAATAGATGAGAATTACTTTATTGGAATGTTTAATTTATATGTGTTCCTAGAAATTTGGGGGATAATTATATATGATGTAAATATGTATGACTAGGGTGGGAAGAGTTTGTCTTTGATAAAAATAGGGTCATCCTCAGCAAATGTGTAGTGGATAATGTTGGTCCTCTGCTCAGTTGCTCTTGGATCTTTCTTGCTATTTCTTTGAGCCTTGCCTTCAGCTTCAATGTAAAGTTGCTTCTAAAGACCTATAACACAACCCTTCTTTATGATACTGTCCTTTGATTACTGGATCTTTTTTTTTTCCAAAAAGGGCTTGGAAATTTACTTTATCTTAGTTCACAGGCTCAAAAGTATGAAAGCTTAGCTAAATTGCTTCCAGTAGGACTAGTCTGTGGGACAATTTACACTCCAAACTGCTCCTTGGGAAGAGACTGAGACTGGGAGTTTGAAACCTGACACTGATTTGGCTTTTTTGCCCTTCTTGCAGTGCTTTATCTATTTACTTTGTGGTTTGTCATGGAAGTGTTTCTACAATAAGCACTTGCATATGAATCCTCATGTCTGTGTCTGCTTTTAAGGAATCTGATTTAAGGCAAAATATAACTACTTGCAACTAAAAAAAAGATTCACAAAGTAGTTTTCTATTACTAATGTGTGGTGGTATTTATTTATTAGAATAAGTAAGTTACTATGACTTGATTGCAGGGTTAATAGAGAAAACGATTCACCAAACCTGGAATCTTTTCTGTAAAATTTGATAGATGCAAGAGAAATTTTATTTATTAATATACTTTGGGAGTGTTATATAAGGTAAAACTTCTCTCAGGAATAAAATTTAGTCTTAGTTTTAGAAGTATAATGTGGTATACAATGAATATATTTTCATTTTTTTGCTGTGCTGTGGATATTTTAATTAGCATTTCACTGCTTTATATTCTAGTTAGCATTCTCATATACAAATATTTGCATTTCATAATATGCATATATAAATCATTTGTATACCATAAGTTTAGTAAAGTGTATGTATTATATACAATCAAATATAGCTTAAATATATGTTGGGGGTGAAGGGGTAATAATAAAAATACTCTTTCCCTTGGAATTTTACAAAGTAGATTCTAGTAGAGTATTGAGAAAAACTGAGTATAATTTACTTGATCTGCAACCAGTTTACCTTTTACATAATAAGCTCAAGGCTCAAACTGTGAATGTCTTATTCTTTTCATGTAATGTAGCCTTAATAACATGAATTACTTCTGTCTCATTCTTAAATATGCTTATTTAGAAGCAAAAAAGTTATACACTGCTGCACTGATGGCTAATCAAAGGCTCTAGACTATTGTAAAACATTTGGATAGGAACTCAAATTATGAGAACCTGTTATGTTGATGTTGTATTTCATTATAAATTAAAGCTTTGTACAAATGTACCGGACATTAAAGATGTTCTTAGATGCATCTCTTATTAAAGAAAAAATTGCAGTTACTGAAAGATCTTTAAGGTTATAATACATTATTAAATCTACCTCCACTACCTCCTAGTAAATGTCCTGTCAGTCTCCCCTACTCTGGCACCTGTCACATGCCTTTTGAAGAAACCCCTATCAACTAGGTCCAAAGATCAGATGCAGACTGTTTCTTGCATACTGTGGCAGCTTTTCAGTGAATATTTTCATCTTTATCTACTACAAAAGAAAAGTTTGAATGACATACAGGCGTGTGTACTGAAAAAAAGAGAAAACGTCTTTGATAAAAATGTTATAATGTATGTAAAACCATTTTTTCACTGCTTTGTGGAATTTTTATGGGAAATTCTCATGATTGTGCATAGTTGATGATAGAATGCTAGGGCTGGGTGGAACCAAAAAAAGCAATTTAAACAGATCCCTTTGCTTTAGGTCATGCAGATTCTGAGAGAGGTCACTGCCATATTCTTTACAGGCTATGGAGTCAACTGAACAAGAGGAAAAAAAAGCAATTCTGAGATAAGTCTGTACAAAATAAATTGGCATAATGTTAGTAAAGATTATTTTAAAATAAAAAATACTTCATATGAATTAAATCTGACGTTAACACGTAGGTTATAAAATGTGCAAGCATTTCATCAATAATATTATAGCCAAGACCTAGAGAAAAAAATACCCTAATTTTTATGAACTTACCATCATTTGCTTCCCAACCTTGACACAAAAGAAATGAACAGTTAATGGGACTATCAATGTTAAAAATCTAGAAATCTGGCATTTAGACATTCTGAAATAATCATGTTGATTTTCATATGCATAGAATGTGTAGAGAGTTAGAAATACTGTTAAGTAGAAATTAATCATACAATTTGTGTAAACATCTTAACAGGAAGGTTATAAGTGGATCTGGGCTCTCAAAATGGCAATGATTGTCAGACAAATGTCACAATTACATTGAAAGACATAAGTGATAGTTCTGTTGTTACTGCTAGATTTGCCTCTGCATTTGTTTTATACTGAAATGATCAAATAAAAGAAAATACTCAAACTGTTAGTAGTCATCTTAGCTCCCTGATCTCTGCAGACCCTCATCAGTGTAAGGCACAGGAATGGAATTCTGCCAAGCCTGAGGAGCATTTATTTGGCCATTTTCATTGAGTTGCAATAGACTTTTGGTTTCTCTAACTGTTCTTGATAACTCTTGTAACCTGTCCTGTGAGAAATCACTGTTAGGCTAGGTAAGTCAATGCCCAGACATCCCCAGGTATTTTATCAGAATTAGCCTTGAGGCTGCTCTGGGATTCTGTGTATCCCTTTATTAATGGGAATTTGATAATAAATTTGGTCTAAGGACCAACATTACAATTTTCTTTTTTCTTCCCCAGAACTGTAAAGTTACACCTATTTATTGAGAATCTAACTCTAGGTGAGGAAGACATAGTTCTTTCTACCCGAGCCAGGAAGCATAGTGTCTGTCTGACATGTCCTAAGGTAAGTGTGGTAATTTTCCTGAAAGAAGGTGAAATTCTTTTAAAGTTGAGAAAATTTATCAAGCAATTTTTTTTTCATTATTATACTTTAGGTTTTAGGGCACATGTGCACAATGTGCAGGTTTGTTACATATGTATCCATGTGCCATGTTGTTTTGCTGCACCCATTAACTCGTCATTTAGCATTAGGTGTATCTCCTAATGCTGTCCCCATATGTTTATTGCGGCACTATTCACAATAGCAAAGATTTGGAACCAACCCAAATGTCCAACAATGATAGACTGGATTAAGAAAATGTGGCACATAAACACCATGGAATACTATGCAACCATAAAAAATGATGAGTTCATGTCCTTTGTAGGGACATGGATGAAACTGGAAAATATCAAGCAATTTTTTAAAGACTGAGTCTTATGTATACAAATAATTCAAAATAAAAATGCCAAAACTAAGCACCACATCTACCCTGATAATAAATCTTTTTTATTTCATTATTATTTTTTTGAGATGGAGTCTTGCTCTGACACCCAGCGTGGAGTGCAGCAGCACTATCTCAGCTCACTGCAACATCCGCCTCTCAGGTTCAAGCGAGTCTCGTGCCTCAGCCTCCCGAGTGGCTGGGATTACAGGCATGCACCACCACACCCAGCTAATTTTTGTATTTTTGGTAGAGACAGGGTTTCACCATGTTGGCCAGGCTGGTCTCGAACCTCCTGACCTCAGGTGATCTACCCACTTCAGCCTCCCAAAGTGCTGGGATTACAGGCATGAGCCACCTCCCCAAGCCTAAATCTCTTTTTAAAAATGGTTGTAGTGATGGAGAGGAATGATTGATTAGAGAATCTCCCACACAGCAATGGGGCAAGTCATATGACGAAAAATATTAATCTACATTACTACAAAGATAGTAATCTACCTCAGTGCCACAGAACAGCGAGTAACTCAGGAGTTTGCATGTTCTTTAGAAAAATGGGACTAGCCCTGGCTACTTGTGGGGAGAGAGACTCTTCCAAAGTTGTTTTAGTTTTCCAAGCAAGTGTATGCCTTTCCCTTCTAGATTTAACCTACTGTCTATGACGTTTTTATTTTTATGTTAATAGAAAAGAGGTGCAGGCCATTAACAGATCCAATGTATGTTTTAAAGTGTGGGATGAAAACATAAGGTAAAAAGACCCTAATTCAGTGTCTCGGCTGTATTAGTTTGGGTTTTGAATGCAGATTTCTACATTGATTACACTGTTAATTTTTGATATGTGCTGCATTTGTTTTTCATAATTTTCATAATTTGTTTTAATACGCTCACTGTATTAGGGTTCTCTAGAGGAGCAGAACTAATGGATTATATATACATATATATTATATATATTTATATATATAAATGGAGTGGATATATATCTCATATATGATATATATCATATAAATTTTTATGAACTTATCATCATTTGCTTCCCAACCATAACTTGACACAAGAGAAATGAACAGTTAATGGGACCATCAATGTTAAAATCTAGAAATCTGGCATTTAGATATTCTGAAATAATCATGTTGATTTTTATATGCATAGAATGTGTAGAGAGTTGGAAATACTGATATATATTATATATATGGGAGTTTATTAAGTATTAACTCACATGATCACAAGGTCCCACAAGAGGCCATCTGCAGGCTGAGGGAAAAGGAGAGACAGTCTGAGTTCCAAAACTGAAGAACTTGGAGTCTGATGTTCCAGGACAGGAAGCATCCAGCATGGGAGAAAGGTGGAGGCTAGGCCAGTCTCTCTTTTCACATTTTCCTCCTGCTTCTATTCTAGCCACGCTGGCAGCTGATTTTATTGTGGCCACCCAGATTAAGGGTGAGTCTGCCTTTCCCGGCCCACTGGTTCAAATGTTAATCTCCTTTGGCACCACCCTCACAGACACACCCAGGATTAATACTTTGCATCGTTCAATCCAATCAAGTTGTTACTCTGTATTAACCATCATACTCATTTTCTCTCTTTTTCTAGGCTTTGTGGTTTCAACTTGGTGAAATACAGAAACTGCAGTACTGCAATATTAAAGTTATTTTTTACATATGCACCTTATAGAAGCAAGGTGTGGGCCAGTGCTGTGGTTAGTGAGAGCCTACCTTTATCTAAGAATATTTTACTGGGACTTTTACTTTACTCTATGTAATGACAGATTTTGGTGTATGCAGCACATTCTGTGGTATTTCCAACAAAGCTATTTTAACATTTGTACATCTGTAAGATGAACATTTAGAAGGTCACATCAAGGTAAACCAAAAGATATGCAACACTTTTAGTGGGACTGACTAGTAAGGAAATGGGAAAGATCCAGAACTGAGGCTAGAGAAAATTAGCTATATAGGCCTTGGTGCTGAAGAAAAAAATTCAATAACACAAATTAAGACGAGATCAGGCATGTCCAGGGTGGTATGGCCACAGACCAGTAACACAAATTAAAATATCCAGAGGGCAAACTTAAGTTCTACTTGAACCAATATTGGTATTTAATATTATCGGCTGGATGAACTTGTAGCTTCCAGAGAGATGGAACTTGAAGTAAAAACATTGGCAATATCTTTGTTCACTTGGCTCCTCCTCTTCGGCTCTGGTTAGTAGCCTGGCAAACAAGTTACTATTGAGATGAGGCTTGTTACAAGTGTTGTACAAGTATTGACAAGACCTAGGCAGCTTTTAGTTTCCAAATTTTATTTTAAGTATTAGTTTGGTGCACAAATAATTGTGATTTTTGTCATTAAAAGTAATGGCAAAACCACAATTCGTTTTGCACAAATCTAATAGATTAAGAATCAAGTCAGGGATTCTTATGTCTCTATTGCACCTACAAGACAAACAGTGAGAGAGTGGCATTTAAGTTATTTGGAAGAGACAGCTTTCTCAGGCTCAGGAGGACTCTTTACATAAAGCTGTTAATAGTAATTATAAAATAAGGGATAAGTTTGAGTCAAAATTGATAGGCAAAGCTAAGAGAAGAAATGGGAGAAGAGTATCACGAGATAAAACCAAGGTACAAACTTCCGGTAAAGTGACATATCAAGTGATAAGAGTATTTTGGGCAGATTGAAAAATCAGGTGTAGAGGGGACTAAAACAAAATAGCTCAAGATATACAGCACCGCCAAATGGGAACCATTGTTTGAGATAGACTGTTTGGTTTAAAGACTCATTCCTGGGCTGAAGATGAACCTGGGTGGTGATGGAGAAAAAATCTGACTGCTATTCTATGAGTAAAAATGAAATCTAGCACTACGGTGTACATACTACTACTACTGCTATTCTGAGTGAAAATGAAATCTAGTACTGCAATCTACTGTTAGAAGTTAAGGGAAAATGATTTTTGGTGAACAGGTAGAAGTCAGAATTTACACAAGGAGCAATGGGTGGAGTCTGTCCAAGGTTATTTCCAGCCCCATCCAGCTTGGAGGTGAGCGGAGATTGAAACAGGGCTAAAGCCAGAGGTGAGAGGGGTTTATATCATCAGCTGATAAGACTGAGAATTAGATAAATGACCGAATATTAGCCAGCTACTTTCCCACATAGATCTTGCAGTTTAAAATATACAGTAAGCCATCTATGTAGCTACTGAAACCATCTTACCCGCTTCACCCATATCAAATTCACAAGCTGTTCCAATCAATTTGTCTCCTGAAATATGATAGAAAGCTACCCACTTTCTTTAGCTGTACTCCTACCATACTAGAACATTCTGCCCTTGACTTTGATAGTTGTTTCCTAAACAGTTTATTGCTTTCATTCTTGTCAAGAACCTCACCCACACCAAACCATTTTCCTCACGAGACAGAAAGATTTTAATGTATGTCAATCCAGCTGTATCACTTTCTTGTATAAAATCTTCCTATTAGTTTCTTCTGTACTCAGCAAAAAAAACCGAGGGTCTTATTCTGGCACATGATGCCTTACCTTTTCTACAGTCTGTCCCCCTCCCCAATCCTATTCCTACCACTCTCTTTCTGGATTACCATCCTTTAACCAAATAACATTTCCTATTTCTACAAACGGCCAAAGGTCCATCTATATGGAGTTCTCTTCCTCCAGCTCTTAGCATGGCTCACCCATTTACCTTTAGGTTTCAGCTCAAATGCAAATTCCCATGGACCACTCTTAACCTTTTTCCAGTTTAGTTCTCCTCTATCATATCAACCTAGTATATCATCCATATATCACAATCAAATGCATTTAATTATCCATTTGCTCTGTTTTCTATCACTACACTATAATATCAGTATTATCTCTCATCTAACTACTCTATATTTTCCTTTATTTATTTCCATAAAAAAGGAATGAATAAAATGAATGAAAAGATTACCAATCTCACTGTTTAAATGAGGTGATTTATCTTGATACTTGTTCATTCTTAAGTTTCCACTATTTTATGCAAGCAGGTAATCTAGTTTGACATCTTCATCTTGGATCCAAATGTAGTATAAATTAATGCCTACCAAATGGTAATAATAGATATCATATCTATAGCAAATGCTATATGTCAGGCATGGCCTGTTCACTTTATACATACTAATTATTTAATTTTCATTGTAACCTTTTAAGGTTGGTGCTGCTACTACACCAATATTGTAGATGATATAATTGAAATACACCTGGGTTAATGTAGATGGTGTCACCATAGGTATTCACAGCTAGGAAATTTTGCTTCATAGTACGTATAATTTTTGGATTGAATGTCTCTTTTTCACCAGAAAATTCATAGAAATTGTATTTACTAAACCATTTACATATAAATTATTTAAGAAAATGCAGATTGTATGGAAGAAGTAACAAATAGAATCTGGGGTCTATATATCAGATGCAGTGAATTTTTTTAGTATTCATGAAAGGCACACTCAGATGTCACTTTGTGATATCAAGAGTCACTTGACAGATGTAATAAAAATATGGTTTCATGTCAGGCAATGGGATATAGTTTATTTTCTTCTTCTGAAATTACAATACCATAGATAGAGTAAAATAAAAACTGGTGGGAAAAGGCAAGATTCTCCAGAGGACCATAAATACAAATATATGTCATGGTTGTAGAAGGGACCAGACTTTTTTCATGTCCAGTGATATTACAGATTCTCATGGGGTCACTGATATCCAAGTTGTTTGCAGGAGTTTGAGATCATCAGTTCAGCAATAATTCACATCATTACAATGAAAAGCTGAAAAGAACAAAGAGATAGATAGGAGCACATAGACCTATTTCTGGTCTTTATTTTACTATTTTTAGACTTTTTGTCTGTAACATTCTAAAAAGCAGTTTGAGATGAACTGAAGTCTTGGATTCAACCATGAACTACACAGTCATTGAAGCCTGAGGAATAAAGGAGCTAAAGAATGACACAGAATCTGTCAGTAGTTTTTTTAAACCCTGAAAGTGTAATTGACTCCTATATGCTTCATTTTCCCTTTAGGAACAGAAAATGAGGCAGATGTGGTGGGTACCACTTAAATTGCCAGGATGGGTAGTGGGTTCAGAGTGGCAAGAAGTCCTAATCCAAGAGCTGAAGGAAGAATCCAAGTTGAAGAAGAATGAGGTCTTTACCAGGGAGATTATGTATGCATAAGGTTCAAGTGATATAGCAGGGGTATCTACAGTCAATATTACAAGGAAGTTTACCAGCTATCCAGCTTTACAAGCAGGAATATAAAGTCACTGGATGTTTCTAATAGGTTCTAGTCTACAGTATACTTATATCCCCTTTATTTTAGGTACCTCATAATTTCTGTTTTCTTAGCCAAGAATACAGACATTTAATTATAAAGTACAGTGTACTTTTCTTAGAAGGCTTTCAATAATAAATAGAGATAGAAAGATAATAGATATAGATGACAGATAGATAGTAGGTAGAAAGATGATAGTGATAGATGATAGATAGATAGATAGATAGATAGATAGATAGATAGATAGATAGATAGTTTATTCAACTGTCTTCTATTTAGTGCATAACTGTTAAATCTTTGACATTGGGTAACGGACTATGGACCCAAGTAGTACCTGTGATCCTCAGCTGCAGGGAGTCTCAGAATGGTTTCCAGTGGGCACTGACAAATGTTGAGTATTAGACCACCTCAGGTTTCCAAAATAAGAAAATATATAGAATTATTAAATTTACACTCATTACAAAAAAAAAGAAAATATGGGGAAAGTTCATATTTCCATCTTTCATTTCTGGTAATGCCACTATAGAAGACTTCATGGTATGAGTTGTTACTGTGATGGTCAATGGCAAGAGACTAAAGAAGCCTTTGGGGGAATGCTGCGATGAAGAAATTGTAGCTCATGTAATTCACCACTGAAACATACTTCTTCACTGTGTCATTATCCTGACTCCAGCTTCATTACACTAACCTACTGCTAACCTAGCAAGCTGGTAGCATACACCATGCTAAAAAGTGGCAGAGGTGAGAATTGCAATTTTGATAATACAATCATGAGTTTTCAGAAAAACATCACTGGGTTTAAAAATGAAAGAAGACAACCACCCAGATGTTTAATTTTTTAAACACCAAGAAATTTGCAAATATCTGGATAAAAGAGCAGATATTTTTTAATGTCAAGAAATCATTGATTTTGAATAGGGTTAATGGGAAGCGAGCTATGTAATAAGAAAAAGGAAGTCTTGGCCTCTGAAACTTCTGCCTGGTGAACTGGAATAATGGGAATGCCCAATACTCTATGAATGTGATAAAATAATTTAATTGACTTAATTTACCAGAGCTGCTCAAGTTTCTTTACTGAATTTGGTAGATTCCATTTACAATGATTTAACAAGGAGAATAGGACCTTCAGGAGAAGGCCCTGACCTATTTTCAAAAACAACACTGGTTTACCCTAACAACATGGTAAAATGAAGATGATAGCAGTGCATGAACAATGGGGATACTAACAGTGAAAACTCCATTAGGTTGTTAGGTGGGCTAAATTTATTACTGCATATAAAACATTTAGAACAGATCCTGGTCTATAATAAGTGCTATGTATGCATTAACTATCCATATTATTTTATTGTAGCATCTCAAATATTTATACAAAAAATAGGCCTAAAATCCTTATTAGCAACTTATTATATTTCTGCCAAGACTGTGAGTGTTTGGACAAGGGGAAAGGCAAGCGATCCAAGAAACTTCGTTATTTACATAATGGCAACACGTAACACAGATAAAAGTAGGCTGATTAGAAATCTTGCATAGTATACAATCTACGGCACATGCCAAGATTTATTTTCAAAAATTTCTGAAAGCCAGACAATGGATAATTACGCAAAGGCAGCATCAAAAACTAAGAACATTTTAATTTATAGCATCTTTCTCAAGATTTCTCAATTTGTCCCCACTGCAAACTCATCTTGATATCAGCTCAGGGAGAAATAAGTTCATAATATTTTGAATTGATTGATCAAAGACATGCAGAAGCTAGCCAGAAACTGTAGTGTTTTATCTTCCAAATGTTTTACAACTGAAGAACAATGTTTTATCCTCCAAACCTCTCCTTCTAAGCCCAGGAGCACTGAGAAAGTAGTAGTAAGATGCAGGCCAATGCCACCGCCCACATTTGCTATTTTTTTTTCTCCTAGAAAAAGGAAACTTTAATTCAAAGGCACCCCAAGCCACTTTAACAGTATCTTGCACACAGTTTTGAAAACAGTGAGATTTGCACTAAAAAGTTATGACCTCAAATTTTACCTCTAGAATTTTCATAAAATATGTAAAGATTATGTCCTATCCATACATTGAATTACAACAGAGAGAGGCACCAGGTCATCTAGTAATTGTCAAAATGTGATCCCTGAATTGTCACTGATCCACAAACGTTATAGAGCTGGGACTAGATAATTACATAAATTAAGACAGCACATAGAAACCTGTATAGCAATCTGACACTACCATCACATCTAAGTGTGTAATCATTTTCCTTCTTATTTCTTTTTATTTCATTTTGTCATAGTATCAGTTAATAATTGATTTGAAAATTTAAAAAATGTTTCCTTAGTGGAAATATAAAAGGAGACTGGAAATTGTAAGAGCATGGAAGGGTCTCAGCTAAGTCTCTGGGTGCTAACTAGGATCCATAATTCATCTTTAGGAGAAGACATGGGAATGACCACGAGCAAGTGGGGTTCCTAAACATCCAGACATGGTGTACTCAAAGCTGTTCCTTGCTGTAAAATTTATACAGAATTATGGAAATATTGGCACTATTATGGACCCTTTAAATTCTCCCTCCATCCTAAGCATTAATAATTTTATATTTGACACTGTCGTGCTGGAGATTTTAAGAGCACTGTAGCCTCCTTTGCTAATGACACCAGAGCCCTTGTTTTCCTGGTTTCCTGCCACCCTTTTGTCTGTTTACTCTGTGAACTCAAGTGGCTGTCAGAGTAACTCAGATAAGTGACATATAGCATTGACTACTTAGACTGACCGCTCTGTCAATGTCTTGCATTTTTTTTTTTGCATTTCTTTACTTTTTTTTTTTTTTGGAGACCTCTAGCTCTATTTTCCACATTTTTCTAGCTTTCACCTGTTACTTTCAGTAACCTGACTTTATTTTTTCTTCTTCTTCAGTTTTTCAAAACCAGAGGCCAGTGATTTTCTCTGGTTTTATTTCCACATACTCATACATGGACCCTAGTGAAGTGTAACTCCACCTCCATTCTCCAAGTAAGCAACATCAAGGCTTCCACATCTCAGTCCCTACAATTCTGCACAGTTGCCCAATTTTCTGATCCAGATAGTCCTGCAAAGGAGATGTGTAACGAGATTAACGTGGTTTTCATGCCTGTTAACACACCCATTCTGCATCCCATGGATCAAAAACAATTATGACTTTCAAGTCTTATTATTTAATAAGTATATTTTATAAGGCTATAGCAGCCACAGACAGTTATTCCTGTGATGGATTCGGGCAAAGTAAATTGAAAACCTTCTGAAAAAAATTTGCCATTCTAGATGCCATTAAGAACATTCTTGTTTCATGGAAGGATGTCAAAAAAATCAGCATTAACAGAGGTTTGGAAGAAGTTGATTGCAATCATCATGGATGAAAGGTTTCCATCCATGAGGACTGGAATCAATTTTGAAAGGTTTGAAACATTTCAAGACTTCAGTGAAGGAAATAACTGCAGATGTGGTGGAAATTGCAATAGTAGTACCACTACTCCTAGTGAAGATACTGTGAACGCTGTTGAAATAAAAACAAATGATTCCAAATATTTCATAATTTTAGTTGATAAAGCAGAGGCATGGTTTGTGAGGATTAACTAATTTTGCAAGAAGAAATACTATGGGTAAAATGCAGTCAAACAGCATCAGATGCTACAGAGAAATCTTTTGTGAAAGAAGAATCATTCTGTGCATCAAACTTCACTGTTATCTTATTTTAAGAAATTGCCGGCCTGGCGCGGTGGCTAACGCCTGTAAATCCCAGCACTTTGGAAGGCTGAGGTGGGCAGATCACGAGGTCTGGAGTTTGAGACCATCCTGGCCAACATGATCAAACCCCGTCTCTACTAAAAATATAAAAAATGAGCCAGGCATGGTGTCAGGCACCTGTGGTCCCAGCTACTCGGGAGGCTGAGGCAGGAGAATCGCTTGAACTGGGAGGCGGAGGTTGCAGTGAGCCCCGATTGTGCCACTGCCCTCCAGCTTGGTGACAGAGACTCCATTAAAAAAATAAAAAAAGAAAAAACATTGCCACAGATGCTACAATCTTCAGCAACCACCACCCTTATCAGCCCACAACTATCAACAAT
The DNA here is from genome assembly GCF_028878055.3 of Symphalangus syndactylus. Classification (NCBI taxonomy): domain Eukaryota; kingdom Metazoa; phylum Chordata; class Mammalia; order Primates; family Hylobatidae; genus Symphalangus; species Symphalangus syndactylus. The sequence goes on along the minus strand of NC_072442.2, from coordinate 10,095,916 downwards.
AAGGAAAGATCCTCCACTACAGAAGATGACAACTTGCTGAAGGTTCGGGTGATTATTAACATTTATCAGCAATAAAGTATTTTTAAATTAAGGTACATACATTGTTTTAAGATGTAATGTGATTGTACATTTAGCACACTATAGTGTCAACATAACATTTATATGAAGTAGGAAACCAAAAAGTTCATGTGATTCACTTTATTGTGATATTTACTACACTGCGGTTGTCCGGAATAGAACTCATAGTATCTCCTAAGGTATATGCCTCTACATATTTCCCAAGATCGTCTTGCGGCTCAACTGGGATAAAGTTATGTGATAATTTGTCTTATGAATATGTTGATTTTTTTTTCAAGACAGGGTCCACCTCTGTCACCCAGGCTGGAGTGCAGTGGTGCAGTCTCAGCTCACTGCAACCTCTGGGTTAAAACGATCCTCCTGCCTCAGCCTCCTGGGTAGCTGAGACTACAGTACGTGCCACTGCCCCTGCTAATTTTTGTAATTAGTTGATATTTTTATCCACAACTAATACCCAAAACATGGAATTAATCTTTACTGAAATACATGTTAGCCACTATAAACTGAAATATAACTTACTGAATAAATATATTTGGCTCCTAAATGTATGATTGAATAACACTTTGGCAATGAATAGTAATAGTTGAGACAAAGAAAGAGAAGTTTGTGCATGAAGACAGGAGTTCAGAGATAAATGTTTATTCTCAAGGACGCATAGGAATAACATATTTACGGAGACAAAATGGTCCAAAGGAAAGTAAAAGTGACGACAAAAATTTTATTTCTGGTTAATTACCAAGTGCCCTCAAGAAGAACACTATCAGTAGGACAGCTTCCTCAACAATCTATTCCCTTGTTACTATTAACTTTAATTTGTAAACAGCATCATAATGATTTTACTCCAGAATTCATTCAAAAAAACTCTAAATCTTCATCATAAAATACTGCACAAAAATCCCATATCTTGTCGACCTGATTACTGAGATAGGATCCTATGACTTTTAGTCTTGGATCTTTCATAGGATAAGTCAAGTGAAACTGACAAAGTAAAACAGCGTTTGTAGTAAAGCCTATTTCCAGTGTTTGCTAGTGTGAAACAACTAGTGAAAAAGTATCACATATTTACAAGAAAGATTAGTGGATCCATCCAAACATCTGTATTGAAAACACACTTTCGTGCCAATTGTTTCTTGGTTAAAAATGACTAGGTGGTGTAAAATAAGCATATGCACTTTTTCACAGTTCCAAATGTAACTTTTTTCAGGAAATGCATGACTACACATTAACTATCCCTTTATTTTATTGTCTTGAGCCACAGTAGTAATCAGTTTTCCCTGTAATGAGCAAAGGTACTAATCAATAATTAGCTACCTGCATACAAAGCTAGCAATCTTCAAAATTATTTCCACGTTCTTGAACATTGAGACCCAGAGGCAAATACTGCATTGTGTCTATTGTTGAAAGATGCTCATAAAAACAGAAAGGTGAGATAAATTTTCATTTTATTGTTCTTTAGTTATTATATTTAATATCTGTCTACCAGTTTCCAAGTTCATTGAATTATTTTAGACTATGTACAGTATATAAATTTGGAGATAGAAAATCTATTTTAGTAAAATCTATTTTCCTGTAAATACCTGCCCTTGGTGATGACACTCTTCGTTTACATGTTATAACTCAGATATAAATAGTTCTCATAAAGTCGATCAAACCTCTTCTCCCTTAGACTAAATGGGAGAACTTTTTACAATTCGAGTATATCTGTAAAATTTAAAGAAAGAGACTAAAGTAGATCATTAATTTAGTGAGAGTTACAGGCAGCTTTTTACAAACTTTGTTCTTTTCCATCTTGTCATTTTAAGCATTTTGATGTCACTAAACAGATATGTAAATACAGAAATTGAAGAATAAATTTCAGGGACATATTAAACAGTCATGTCATATCAGAAATATTTTCTTAAGGTCATTTCCTTGCAAATTTTAGTATATGGATGTTCAAACCTACTGAAAAGCTAAAATAATTGTAAAATGAAGACTTGTAACATGGGCATTTCACCTATATTCACTAATAATTAATGTTTTATTGCATTCGTATTCTATCTCTCCCTCCACACACACACACACATTTAGATATAAATATATGATTTATATATACTTTACATAGTTTTGCTTTCGCTGAGTCATTTAAAAGTAAGTTTTAGATAGTCTGACACTTCATCCTTTGATAATTCACCATCACATTTTAAAGCCAAAGTCATTCTCCTGTAGAACCAGAATACCATTATCACAGTAAGAAAATGAATTTAACATATCACCATGTACCATAGAGTACATATTAAATATACTGGATTGTCCCCAAAATGTCTTTTAAAATTGTTGTGTGTTTGTATGTGTGTGTGTGAATTTATTTGCTTGCTTTGTTATGTTTTATAATCAGGATTCAAGTAACATTTCCCTATTAACAGGAGAGTTTCTGGTTCTGCATCGAACATAATGCAATACCCTCTGTACTTTGATAGCCTGCGTTTTCAAACACAGTCTCATATTTATGACCAAAACAAATGGCTAAGTAAAAACACAAAGTTAATTCATTCATCTATTTAGCAAATATTTATTGAAGGATTATTATGTGCCACGTACGGCTCTAGGCTTGAGGATACAGTGGTGAACAATATAGAAAATCCCTTGTCTTCATGGACCTTGGATTTGGGTGAAGATAGCTATGTAGAGACATAGCCACCTAAATACATAAAAATATATTCAGATAATAAGGACTATAAGTGAATAAAGCTGGATAATATAATAAAACATAATTTTACTCTCTGCTTCTAGTTAACAGGTTGAGAGTTACTTTGAGAAAGTGTTACTGATGCGAGACTCAGCCACTTGAAGTGCTGGGAGAAGAGTCTTTTAAACAGAGAGAACAGTCAGTACCAAAGCCCTAAGGCATAAATGTTCTTAACAGATGTATTAACAAAGGTTTTATGTTTATATGACATAATCGTTTGGGCAGGCCTGTCAGAGATGATTCATTATCTGAAGTTTGTATCATGATGTGGCTTCCTCCGGAGTTCCAAAAATTTTTCTGAACTTGTTTTCTGAACAAGTTTATTACTTCAAGGCTTAATAACCAATATACTTGAGTTTTACTTTTGTCTGTATTAACTGTGGAATATTTGCCAAGTGGCATGACTGCACAGACTGAATTCCTTATACATAATTATGAATCTAGATAATTATTAAAAGAACAGTTAAAATAATAAAAGAGACCTCTACAGATCTTTTAGGAGAATAATATATGACAGCAGTGCTCATAAAGTGCTTAGCAATGTGCCTGACTGGGGTTGTCATGTGAGCCTCGTACCTACCTGTATGTTGTATCTCCCCTTCTTAAACAAATGTTCAATTCAATGCAGGCATTTTTTTTTTAATTTTACTTTAAGTTCTGAGATACATAGGTATATGTGTGCCGTGACGTTTTGCAGCACCTATCAACCTGTCATCTAGATTTTAAGCTCTGCATGCATTAGGTATTTGTCCTAATGCTCTCATTTTAGAGAACTGCAATGTTATGGCAATGTTGAAAGTATAAACCTCATTATTTCACTTGAAACTATCTTTTGAATAGAAAAAGAGTAATGATTTATTTTGTATAAACATATGGAATTTCTAAATTTATAAAGAAAGATATTGACATTAAAGTCATAAATTCTTGTAATATTTTATGTGGAAATCCTAGGCTAAAACAATCAAGCCTGGAAAAATTAGCAGTTATTTCTAGAATACTCCTTTACACTAATATTAGAAAGAAACATCTTCCATTTAAGAGCCTTTGGAGTGATCTGGGATGGAATTACCTAAATGAAATTGTTCAAATATAAAAGTATTAATAGTAATAGTGTGGGGGAGTAAAAAGAGGCCTGGCTTTTAGTCCTAATTCCACCATATTCCTCACTGCCTGACCCTGGGGTTCAACTGCTACCCAGTGTGACACTGACAAGTCACCTACCTCTTTTAATGTGTTTTGTCATTGGTCAAACATCAAGGTTAATCTAGCGAAGATCACAGGTGAATGGTCCAAGCACCAAATCCAGTTGGGATATGTTTGTTATGTCTGTTTTTAAAGTTTTAAAAGCAAGCAACTGAAAATTGGCACATTTCACATGAAAATGTGAGTATCTGCCTGGTCTTGAAAAATGGAATCAACTAACAAATTCAGGTCTGCATTTCTATTAACCAACAGTTTGTTGGAACTAAGTAGCTGCTCCCTTTTCTAAGATAGGGAGTCTGCACTCCAGTTCCCACCACTCACAAAACATATGCAATGCACTTTCTACTCCCATCCCACTTGAGCCAATTATGTTACCTGCCTGACCCTACCAGAATTTGAAATTAGACCCTAACCTAAAGGATTTCTCAGGTTTTATTTCAATTATGATACACAGATTGTGTGAATGTGAATGGAAAGAATACTAACCTTTGTGTGGTTGAAAGATCAGACTATCAAGCCATGAGAAAGAGGATTCTCATTTTGGATCTGTGACTTTGATAAGAGCCAACAACATGTATTGAGTATATTGTCTAGAGCTAGAAACCTTGTTAAGCGTTTTACATGCAACACCTCATCTGGTTTACAAATCAATATCCCTCTGCTTTTGACATGAAGAATCAGGCTTTGAGAAGTAAATAACTTGCCAAGGTCACACCAGCTAGTAAGACTGCAGTCGGCAGTAGGATTCTGGTGTCTCTCAGTCTACTACAGAAATTGGGCTCATCATCACTATGATACAGTGTTGCCCATTTGCTACACGTGAAACCTTGGAAAACTTTATTATACTCTCTGTAATTCTATTTTTTCACTTTTAGTTGGGTTTAACATTACTTATCACACAGGTTGTTTGTGATGATTAAATGAAAATACATGGACATATCTAGATATAGAAATTGATATGTAGTAGGGACTCAACAAATATCTGTACCTGTTTCTAGCCTAGGCTAGAAACATACATAGTATTCACATTATATATAACTTCTTTGGATTGCAAAGCAGCTAATTACTACATAAAAATTGCTTTACGTTTCCCCAGCCATTATACCAAAGAATCATTTATAGACATTAGAAACATAGCATCAGGGGATCTGTCTAGAAGAGAATGAATACAGACATTGCTATCAAGTGTTCACTGTGAGGAAGTAGTGGTTTTGAATAGGGACCAGGTGGACAAACAGCATGTGTAAACTGCCACTGAACCTCATTTATCAACTCAAAACTAGAGTCTGGAAAGAGGGACGATACAGTATGATTCAGCCAGTGTATGACAAGGCATAAACACTATGGCACCAGCCAAAGCAAACAAGCAAGTCTGCGAATATTGCAAATGAAATGGTTGTCACATTATACTGAGATTCATCCTGTGTTCAGCTCATGCAAATGGTTAAAGTCACAGTTTATTTCTAACTCTTCTGCAAAGAAATATGTACAGAAATGTCTGCTGCTTAAACAGGCTCTGTAAACCAAGTGTGAGATGCAGGTGCTTAAAGGGACATTTTCGAATTTAATACAAAGGTTATATTAAAGCTTTATATTATTATTAATAAAAATATATAAACCATATATGTTAATATATATAACTTTCGAAAGACTTCTTCCCCATTACAGTCTATAATTATAATTTAATATGCTTTGTTTTTGTTTTGTCTTAAAACACAAAATATCATATTTCTACTTTAAGAATAAATAATATTAATTACTCAATAGGCACAACTAATATAACGTACACTTTAGCTCAGGGTGGGCAAATTATGCCCTGCTGGTCAAATCCTTCCTGATGCCTTGTTTTGTGAATATAATGGGACACACACAGCTCATTTTTTTTGAATTGTCTACAGCTACTTTCATTCTATAATGCAGTTGAGTAGTTCCAACAGAGACCATATGCCTACTTAGCCTAAAATATTTCTTCTCTGGCCCTTTACATGAAATGTTTATATAGCCTTTCATTTGGTTCCATAACAGTCTTTTCTTTTTAATATCACTTCTTCACCTTCTTATTGGAAAGAGAGAATTCTAGAAGTTACTTGAAGAGAAAACCTTCATAATCAATAGAGAAAGGAGAGATATTCATGGACAAAGAGGGAGAAAAATAAATAATCTAGACACCAGCTGCTTCTCAGAATTGTATAGCCTTTAAAATCATTTGCAGGAAAACTACTGTTTAAAATCAACCTGGAGATGAATTTAGTCTTAGAAACCTACTCTTTCTTAGAAACCTTAGAAACCTACTGTTTACAATCAATCTGAAGATGAAATTAGTAGAAATAATGAAAAGAGGACATCTCTGAAGAGGATATTGGGACTGGGGTCATTCTGTTTAACTTTCAGACACAAACATGGTTCAATTGGTTCAACTGACCAACAAGCAGAAATACAGGCTGAAAAATAACAGTGTTATAATGCTAGCATAGATTAGGCAAAATTAAGGCAAAGGCTTATCCAGGCTTCCAAGATCAAACATCCCTGCCTCAACTCTAGTGTTATGTATGATTTTAACAAGGATACGTTGTTTGTTTATTTGCTTTTAATGCAAGCAATACTCAAGAGTTATTTTAAACCTACTCACAAAAAGATAATTTTATTGAACCTTATTAGTTCCTCTCTACCAAAATTCCATGAAGGGAATTACTAAATCTGAAGACTGAAAATAATCTAGAGAATAAGCCACTATATGCCCTTACCTTCAGCCAACAGACGATTATGCATGTTCTTGCATTATGCCATGATATTTTGCTTTGTCCAGAGTATTTGACAATGCCACTACTCCTCCTTCTTTTCCTTTTTTTATTTTTTATTTTTTTTGACGGATTTTTGCTCTTGTTGCCCAGGCTGGAGTGCAATGACGCTATCTCGGCTCACTGCAACCTCCGCCTCCCAGGTTCAAGCGATTCTCCTGCCTCAGCCTCCTGAGTAGCTGGGATTACAGATGCCTGCCACCACACCCAGCTAATTTTTTGTATTTTTAGTAGAGACAGAGTTTCGCCATGTTGGCCAGGCTAGTCTTGAACTCCTGACCTCAGGTGATCTGCCCACCTTGGCTTCCCAAAGTGCTGGGATTACAGGCACGAGCCACCAAGCCCAGCCTCCTTCTTGTTTTCAATATTGAACATCTAACCTGGACCTAATCTATTTTTGTTTACAAAAATTTTAAAAGTTTATTATCAAGAAACTGAAGTTTAATCTTCATATGAGAGTTCTTGAAAAAATACAAAAAGAAGAAAGCTTAGGTCGAGGGTCAGTAGATGGGGGCCCACTGGCTACATTTTACCCACTACCTCGTTCTATAAGTCTTACAAACCATAAACGACTTTTAAATAATTTGGAAAAAATTAGGAGACACAATCATATTTCATGACACATTAACATTTTATATATTCCAATTTCAGAATCCATAAATAAAATTTTATTGGAACAGAGTTATACCCATTCATTTAGGTATCTGTGGCTGTTTTTGAGCTACCATACTAGAGTTGAGTAGATGTGGCAGAACTGTATGGACTACAAATCTGAAAACATTATCTGGTCTTTTATAGAAAACAGATGCTAGCCTTTGGCATACAGCTTTATCTTATTTATGGTAAACCTTTCAGGTCTAGCATCTAAAACAACTTCAATGGTTATTTTACGTTTTTATTTTTGCTCAATAATTGTCATTTACTTCTTAGGGAACATGCACTACAGCACATAATTTTTTCAGGAACTAGATTTAAAAATCTATTTTCAATTATTCGTCAAACACACATTCATTCATTCAGAAAACTTTTGTGGAATACTTAAACTAAACTACTTATACTAGCAATAAAATCCAGTGACCCTGAGTTACTAAAACCACACATTGTGTATGTTTGTATATACTTTTCTTTACCTGTGTTGCCAAACATGGTGCCTGGCAAATATTAAATGCTTAATAAGTATTTTTGTGACTAAACCACCATGTGGCTTCTGTCCCATAAAAACACATAATCCAGTAAAAGAGAGAAACAGGTAAAAAACAGACTTGCCCTGTGGACTATGAGAAAGATGTAAATAATTCCTCTATGATAAAAGAGGAGGGAGATTTCACAAATGTGGCAGATGAGAGGAATCTTACAGAGCAATTTATATATATGGACCCTCTACTTAATTCTTAGCACTATGTGGGAGATGATACAATAACTGGCTTGGCATTAGTCAAAGTGCTTGGATGCTGAAACTAGAAAGACTCAACAGGAAAGAAGACTGGCAACCAGATGCAGGAGCAAAGAAATTAGCTGTCAGTAATAGGTTATTTGTGTTGGTGAGGAGATTGTGGCAAGCAAAGACTCATCAGGCCTAATTGGACTTGGGATGTTCCAAGTAACCAAGAAATCTAGCAGCAGCAAAGCCAGTGACAGAGTATTAGCAAAGGAGCCTGAATTCCTAAGATAGGTCTCCCCCATCCAGCCAATGAACCAGAACTTGGCGTCTGGCGATGATGATGATAAGTGAGAGATGGCAGTGTAAGCAGGCAGGAGATATCTGGGAAGGTCAAGAGGCATAATCAGCAAGTGCAGGGAGCATGATAATGAGAACTTCTAGGATAAGCCTGGAATCAGGGAGACAGGCAGCTGGAAGGTAGAAAGGCTCAGAAAAGTTCATCCACAGGAAATGAGGTTCTTCTCATCGGATTGTGACTCAGGCAGTATTTTAGCCTCCTGAAAGACTCAGGAGATTAAGACATCATATCCAACTAAGAGGAATGTGTCATTTATTATAAGTAGATTACCAAGGTAAGGAATTACTAATTATACTCTCTCTCTCTCTCACATACACACATATATACACACAGATACATACATCTGTGTATATATATATATATATACAGATCTGTATATATAGATGTGTGTATATATATATACAGATCTGTACATATATATACACAGGTACATACATCTGTACATATATATACAGGTACATACATCTGTGTATATATATATATATACAGGTACATACAGCTGTGTATATATATATATACAGGTACATACAGCTGTGTGTATATATATATATATATACAGGTACATACAGCTGTGTGTATATATATATATATATACAGGTACATACATCTGTGTGTATATATATACAGGTACATACATCTGTGTGTATATATATATACAGGTACATACATCTGTGTGTATATATATACAGGTACATACATCTGTGTGTATATATATACAGGTACATACATCTGTGTGTATATATATACAGGTACATACATCTGTGTGTATATATATACAGGTACATACATCTGTGTGTGTATATATATACAGGTACATACATCTGTGTGTGTATATATATACAGGTACATACATCTGTATATACGTATATACAGGTACATACAGCTGTATATACGTATATACAGGTACATACAGCTGTATATACGTATATATACAGGTACATACAGCTGTATATACGTATATATACAGGTACATACAGCTGTATATATATATATACAGGTACATACAGCTGTATATATATATATATACAGGTACATACAGCTGCATATATATATATACAGGTACATACAGCTGTATATATATATATATACAGGTACATACAGCTGTATATATATATATATACAGGTACATACAGCTGTATATATATATACAGGTACATACAGCTATATATATATATATACAGATACACAACTTAGATACTGGAACTAAAGTGGTTGGCAGGTGTTTGTTCAACGAATCAAGGCAAATGCATGATTAGAGGCATATTGTAAGCCATAATTATATATCTGAGGGGCAAAAGAAGTCAGAGTGCCACAAGAAAAAATCTGATGTGACACTAATTCATGAGTTATTGCCCAGTCTTTGAATGTGCTTGATCATGAATAGTGTAGATTCCTATCATTGGGCTTAGACCACAGTTAAAACGCAAGTGCTTTGATTGAGAAGACTGGCAGAAAATTGACACAAAAAGCCAAGGCAGATTTCAGAACATACAAACCAAAAGAAGAAAACAACGTTCAGTAAATATTGACAAACACTGAATTCCAGCAAAAGCTCATATCAGATCACAAGGTAGAATCTGTGCAGTGTGATGCAGTGATCAACCAACACCACTATGAGCTGGTTTACCAAATGAAGCTTTGCCATAATTACTTATCTTTCAAATTATTTAGTAAATTGACAAATACTAGTAAAAGAGACACGATATCTTTGAAATTTGAAAAGAAATCCTTGTAATAAATAATGAAAGGGTGGCTAATGGTTCAGTTAGGTGTTTTTGTGCCCAGTGAAAATAATTTACTGAAAGTTAAAAGGCAAAAGGAAACTGATATTCAAAACAGTGTTTCAGAGGTTTTCCCTTCATCCTCTCAAATTCCAACAAGTTTACCAATAACCTAGATAAAGAACTAGAACATATGGATATTTAAGATTTTAATATACTCAAAAGCTGAATGAGAATGTTGACATGAAAAAAGAAAGGATTAAGATAAAAAAATAATAACAATATATGGTATTGAATAATGGGCTCTAATCAAACTCAAAAGAAAATGATACTCAACATTAGTGTATGTGGAAAAGATTCGGGATTTTTAGGCAACCATAAGTTTAATACAAGTTGATAATATGTGGCAGCTCAAAAATTTAATACAATTTTAGCCTGTAGAAATAAGAATGTGGGGTCCTTATTGTTGAAGGCAATAAGCTCACTGTAGTTCTAGGCATCTTAGCCTAAGAAGAAAAGAGTCAAAACTAGAGGTCTGTATAACACAGCAATAAGAGGAGGGAATAGTTTTAAAACATGCATATGGAATATAAGTTGTTTATATACCTGGTGTTCTGCTCTTCATGGAAGATCTCATTCCCTATTCCATGTGTTAATGGGGCTATCAATTACAGTCTCACACTCATGCTCACAAGTTCTTCCTTATTAATTCATTCATTTTTATTATTGGATACTAAAAAAGATAAGAACTTATTTTTTTCCCCTTTGAATTTCACTAAAGGTATTGTTGGGTGAGTATTAGAAAGCAGGCTTCTCCCCTTTGGTAGTAAATTTGCTCGAGAAAGTAGACAGGAATGTTTAAGCAACACATTGCTTCCCTCCTGACATTTGTTTCATGAAGTCAGATCTACTTTGGATTTCAGATCTTTGTATTTCAGATCTACGTATTTCAGATCTACTTTGTAATCCAATTATTTGGCTAAGTTACGTGAGTCAGTATGTTTTAAATTATCTTACCATCACCTGTTTTGAAAGCTTTGCCAAAATATACTATCCTTTCATGATGAATTTTGAGAAAAGGTAGGAATAAGGAGGAGTATAGAAAAGAAGCTCACTTGCCTTGAACTAGCTTGAACTGGCACAAGTTCGGCACTTTTTTTCCTTAATTGAAAGTGAGGGGTGACACCATGCTGGCAGCCTTCACAGCCCTTGCTCGCTCTCGGCACCTGCTCTGCCTGGTCTCCCACTTTGGCGGCACTTGAGGAGCCCTTCAGCCACCGCTGCACTGTGGTAGCCCCTTCCTGGGCTGGCCGAGGCCGGAGCCGGCTCCCTCAGCTTGCAGGGAGGTGTGGAGGGAGAGGCGCCGGCGGGAACCGGTGCTGCTTGCGGTGCTTGCGGGCCAGCACGAGTTCCGGGTGGGTGTGGGCTCTGCAGGCCTGTACTCAGAGCGGCGGGTCGGCCCTGCCGGCTCCGGACAATGAGGGGCTTAGCACCCGGGCCAGCGGCTGCGGAGGATGTGCTGGGTCCCACAGCAGTGCCGGCCCAGCAGCGCTGCGCTTCATTTCTCGCTTGGCCTTAGCTGCCGCCCCGCAGGGCAGGGCTCAGAATCTGCAGCCCGCGGTACCTGAGCCTCCCCTCCCCCCACCCCACCCGGTGGGCTCCTGTGCGGCCAGAGCCTCCGCCACAAGCGCCGCCCCCTGCTCCATGGTGCCCAGTCCCACAGACCACCCAAAGGCTGAGGAGTGCGGGCGCATGGCTCGGGACTGGCAGGCAGCTTCACCTGCGGCCCTGGTGCAGGATCCACTGGGTGAAGCCAGCTGGGCTCCTGACTGGTGGGGACTTGGAGAACCTTTATGTCTAGCTAAGAGATTATAAATACACCAATTGGCACTCTGTATCTAGCTCAAGGTTTGTAAACACACCAATGAGCACACCGTGTCTAGCTCAGGGTTTGTGAATGCACCAATCAACACTCTATCTAGCTAATCTAGTGGGGATGTGGAGAACCTTTGTGTCTAGCTCAGGGCTTCTAAATGCACCAATCAGTGCCCTGTCAAAACAGACCACTCGGCTCTCTGTAAAATGGACCAATCAGCAGGATGTGGGTTGGGCCAGATAAGAGAATGAAAGCAGGCTGCCCCAGCCAGCAGTGGCAACCTGCTCCAGTCCCCTTCCACGTTGTGGAAGCTTTGTTCTTTTGCTCTTTGCAATAAATCTTGCTGCTACTCACTCTTTGGGTCCACACTGCCTTTATGAGCTGTAACACTCACTGGGGAAGGTCTGCAGCTTCACTCCTGAAACCAGTGAGCCCACGAACCCACCAGGAGGAAACAGCAACTCCAGACGTGCCGCCTTAAGAGCTGTAACACTCACCGCGAAGGTCCACAGCTTCACTCCTGAGCCGGCGAGACCACGAACCCCACCAGAAGGAAGAAACTCCCAACACATCCGAACATCAGAAGGAACAAACTCTGGACACGCCGCCTTTAAGAACTGTAACACTCACCGCGGGGGTCCGCGGCTTCATTCTTGAAGTCAGTGAGACCAAGAACCCACCAATTCCGGACACAAAAGGACTTAGTTGATATCGATGGTGATATCAAAGAAGAGGTATTTATCTTTGCATAATTGACACAAATCTTGAATCTTTTCAGTTTTTTTCAGGGTCCACTTCATGATGTTTTACTAGGATAGGAATACCTAATTGTTCCCGATTCTGAGAGGTAATATCCTCCAATTGGTAATGGTTGGATGATCTTTATTCTTAAGCTATTTAAAATGGGTTAATATAGCTGGCATTTTAAAATGTCCTGGCTCATATACGTAATAGATCGTATGACAAGCCACGCAAGAAGTGCTAAGGGATTCACAAAGAGGAAGCAATTATTTTATACGTATGTGTGAAGGGCTGAGGTCTTGATGAGAGAATGGATTTGTACTGGGCAGCTACTGGTGGCAAGGTAAGGCCAGAGGATTCCAGTTTCTCTTAAAGAGGATTTCAACAAAACATATAAAACTTCCAACAAGTAAACCTAAACTTGAATTATTCGTAATAATAATAATATAGCACTTTGGATACGTGCTATAAAATAAATTATTTATCTACTAGATAGATGACTCTAAGCTTCTGAAGTCTAAGAAAATAGAAGGTTGAAACAGGCAAGTGAAACATCAGGAGAAATTTGGAAGCATTCACTTGGGCAGGGCATTGTAATCTACGAAACTTACACAAAAGGGAACTTTGGTTCTGGTTTTATTTCTTCCATTTCTTCAATGGGTAACTTTGAGCAAGACACTGAACACTTAACAAGGCTTCTATGTCTCATGTTTAATGTCTATCTAAATTTTAATTCCAACTTTTAATTATTCCTCTATGCTTATCAACAATGAACAAAATTTGGTTAGGAAGAGGAGAATAGATGGTAGTACAAGAGATACAAGCAACACGAAAGATGACAGAGTTAGGAGCGACCATGCAGTGTGAGAAAGTAAACTGCAACTAGGTTTCTGACTGGAGAGAAAATTTCGCAGGAAGTTAAACAATATCATGTGGCTAGAATTCTAAAGATACGCCAAGTCAAGCAGACAAATTGATTCTCAGGGTGGCTGGTAATAGGAATCCAGTATTTTTGAACAAATGAGTGACAATATGAAAGTTAAGTTTAAACAAAAGGTAGGTTCAGAGAAACCAAGTAGGAAACTATGCCAGCAGGTTCACTGAGGTAATAAGGCATTTTCCCACAGTATGGAAATATAAAAGATGAATGGGAATTTTTTTAAGTTAACAGAATGTGGTGGCTAAATATATAGGTAATAATCAATTACCATGTTGCCTGGGAAAAACGGTATCATTAACAGAAATAGTAAAGTTGGAAGGGGTGGCTACTTTCACCCTGTTAATGCTAAGCATGGATATTAACATGTAGAATATGATATAATTAAAGAACGTCCAAATAGAAATGTCCAGGAGTGAGTTAGAGATGAAATGCTAGATGCAGCACAATTTTAACAGAGAAAGCCTGGAAGTCTTGAGAATAAAAATAATAGAAATGTTTGCACTCTGTGGAAGTGAAGAATTGAATAGAGAGAAAGAAACAATCCAGGCTTCTCTGTTAGAATTCTTGAAATCAAATTTTCTCAATATAGGGGAGAAGAAGCAAGAAAAAAATGTAGCGGGGAGAGGAGCGTTTGCTGAGCCATGTTTCCTGTTTATTTCCAAACTATATACTAGTCAAATAGCTTAATCAAAAACCATTACCATGAAAGCTGTAAGATCCTAAAACATCTTGAGAAACGCTAAACTACCAGAGGAAGGCAAGCTATGATTCTCATAGGAGAAAGCATAGTTTCAGAGGCAGAAATAGAGAAAAGTGTCAAACTTCAAGAACATAAAGAAAAATTGAGAAGGAGTTTCTTCTGTTACTTTGTGATTTAAGAAAATAATTTAGTGAAAGCTAGAATGAACCAGCCCTGCTATCTTTTAAGTATACCAAATGTAGAGCACTGGTGCTGCCTTTAACTGAGAAGCTTCTCTGAGATGCAAATATTTCCCTTTCATTCAGCTTCTTAAAAAAAAAAAAAAAAAAAAAAAAAAAAGTAGTCCCTCCACCACCAGCTTGAATGCTGCTCACAACATTGCTATCTAAATTCACCTAAACTAGAGACATGCAAATGAGAAGACAAGGCAGGTGAAAATTTTATCTGAGACTGGGCAACATTTGTCTTTCATAACCAACACATCTTTCATCTTTTGGATAACAGCCAATCTAACAAGTGTAAGGTGATATCTCATTGTGATTTTAATTTGCATTTCTCCAATTATTAGAGATGTTGAGCTTTTTTTTCATATATCTATTGGTCATTTGTGTTCTTCTGAGAAATGTCTATTCAAGTACTTTGTCCATTTTTTAAACAGGATTACTTGTTTTCTTGTTATTGAGTAGTACGTCACTCTTGTATATTTTAGATATTAGCTCTTTTTCTGGTGTATGTTTTGCAAATATTTTCTCCAATCTATATGTTGCCTCTTCATGCTATTATTTCCTTTACGGTACAAAAGCTTTCTAGTTTGATATAATTCATTGTCTAATTTTGCTTTTGTTGCCTGTGCTTTTGGAGTCGTAACACTACCGATTTCTGAAATATAGCAAGCCCTTTTCCTGTTGGCAATTATTCAAAGCCCATTTGCTTCCAAACAACAAAGTGCTGAACCCATAAGGGGAAAGAAAGCACAGCTATTAATTCAAATAAAGTGAAACATTTTTAGAAAATATAAAAAACTCCTAAATATTCCAAGTGTCATAAACACTTGTGTTTAAACAGGTCTTATAAACTAACCTACATAATATTAGGTGGAAACTAACACAAGGGGTGATACCAACTCATGACTGGAAACAAGCAGTGTTTCTAAATTGGAGGGACTAACTCAACTGTTAGTCGATATTCTATAGTTTATAGTTTTAGTGTTAGGAGTATTGACTTAAATTTTTTAAACCTTAAACCAAAGCAACTCCTTATAGTTCTAATGAAAATTAGTGACATCATACTAAAATGTGAAATGCATGAAGTCAGAAATTTCTATTTTTATTGGCTAGATTTACTAATAGTAAATACAGTTTTACTATTTTTTTAATTTTTTGTTTCCTTTATGTTCCTTCCTTAGAACAGTACCTGGCACCTGGTAAAAATAAAGTATTTATAGAATAAATGAATGCATGAATTAAAAACTGAAAAATAAGGAGAACGAAATTCTGTGGTAGCTATAACTAGCCTCAAATTTAGGAATATCATATACTGCATTTGCTAATTAATTAGCTAGCTAAAGTAGACTATAAAAATTCTGATTACTGACTTCACACTTTATTTCAAATAATTTAAAGATAACATCAACAAATAAAGTGTCTGTACATTTATTCTGGAGAATTAGCTAAGCAAATTTCAGTATTAGTTTTGTGAAACTCACTTACCAGAAGAATAAAAACTTGAAAATAAAACCTTTGCTTTCTTTTATCTTCATACTATTAAGAAACTTGAATATGTTAGTAATATTTTTTCTTTTTTTAACTAGGTAATAAAATTAAACATATAGTCAAACATATTGTTAGCTGTCTAACACATGTTTAAAAATTAGCAGTCTCTCTCTAAATTAAAATTAAATGTTTATTCTCTTATTTTTTTCACCATCTCTGTAGTCTTCTCTCTTTTGCTTTTCCTTTGTTCTCTTGAATTTTCCCCATTTCTTTTTTTCTCTAACTCTCCTTTATAAAATTCTAAAATAGATTCTCTTTGCAATTTCCAGTTTTCTTTATCAAAGTTACAAGGTAGGAATATATGCTCATGTCCAGAATTTTTCATCAGCTTCCCCAAAGAAAATGTATTATTTGTGAGTGATTGTCGTATACAGTAGCAAAATGACTTTTTTTCAAGTTTTGTCTCTTTAGAAGCCTCTAGAAGAATCAACTTATCCATAAACATTTTAGAAAACAAGGATTAGATGTGTTACCTATAGATTATTCCCCTTAGAGCTCAGTTGAATCTCAGCTGAATAACGGCTGATTGTCATTTAACAGCTTCCCTGACCAGTTGGTTCAGCTGCCTTACTGTTTGTGTAGCAATAATTTTTCCCTTAGATTTATCTTCCATTTCTGTTTTACCTGAAACCCAGAATAGCCTGGTCTTCTAATAAAGAAGGCACATATTCTGAAGTTCAAAATAAGACTCCTGAACATTAACTTTTTCAGACTTAATTTTATGAATTTAAATGCATCAGTTGCTCCAACTTCCAATGGTTAGGGTCTTCCCAACATCAACCTCTAGACGCATGAGTAAAAAATCATTCAGATGACTCCAGCTCCCAGCTTTTCAGTTCTTCCAAGAAATGCCAGTTGGGAAGAAAACAACTTTCTCACCATCTTTGGTCTGAATTCCTTATACACATCATCAGTAACTAAATTAGTGGTAAGTTCACCATTGTAAATTTTGAGGCAAATTCTACACAGCATAGTAAATGAACCACTAAATTTTTATCAATTTTACTAATCTTTCCTATGGACAAATGTATGAGTTTCAAAAAGTGACATTATGTGCTATTTTTATATTATTGATTTCTTCTATTAGTTTTTCCTGTCCTCTACTTGCTTAGGATTTAATTTTCTCCTTTTTTTTTCTGTTTTTTAAAATGTAAAAAAATATTTTTTTTTTCTTTTCTAACATAAGCACTTAAAGCAATAAATTTCCCTCAAGGCACTACTTTAACTGTACTTCACAGATTCTAATATGCTGTACTTCACAGATTCTAATATGTCGTGCTTTAACAACCATTTAGTTCAAAATATTTTCTGGTTTTAAAGTAAACTGTTTAGAAAAATGCTTAATAGATTACTTTGTTTGCCAGTGATGTTCAAGTCACATGGGCCTTTTTCTCTACATGTTTTAGCAACTATTGAGTGATATTTTTTAATGTTTGAACAGATTTGCCTTTTTCTCTTTTTTTTCAGAGAAAAAAAATGCATTAAAACCTTTTTAGGTGCATACACACTTCAGATTATTTCTTCTTAATAGACCATTTACCATTTGGAAAAGGCCTTCTCTTTAGTAATATACTCATCTTGAATACTTTTCTGATGTTAATATAGTCTTTAAGACTCTATTATGACTACATTCATTCTTCAATTATAGAACACAATCTAGTAATGTTTGCTTTATTACTTATGCTGTATTTTCTTTTTTAGTGGGGTAATTTCTATTACACACATGTTGAAAAATATTATTCCTTCCTCCATGATTGTATTCATGCTTAATTTCTCTATGCCAAATATTGAACAATTCCTTTTTATCTTTCAAACCACTGATTTTCTTAATACATAACTGCTTGTTTATACTCTTCTAATTTTTATTTAAATGTGTTTGACTACATATATATGTATATATATATATATACACACACACACTGACACATTTCTTTTTCTAAATAATCCTATTTTGGGTCATAGTCTTGGGTCTTGATGTTTTGTAGCTTATCTGTTTACTTATTAATGACTTCTTTTATATGTATTATCTATCTCAAATGCTTGGGAACAATAATACTCTTCATTATGTCATCTATTGAGTCTACCTCTTGAAGTATTTCCACAGTGTATCATGATTTTTCATGTGGAATATGTTTCAGTAGTTTTTTTCCACACTTTAATATTCCAAATTCCAATGCTGTTTAAGTGATTTTTTTCAGAACTATGGTGTGTTTACTTCCAATAAGACCTCGGCTACAACACCAAACAATAAGCAATATTTACAATACTTACTTTTGGAATACTCACACTATGTAGGAGGTGTATTTTCTAGATCAACTTCATTGAGGTATAAGTTGTATACAATAAACTAAAACTATTTAATGTATTTTAATGGTATGGTTAAATGAGTTTTACAAATGTATTTAACCATGCAACCAACACCAGAATCAAGATATAGGGTATTCCGTAATCCAACAAGTTTTCTTATTCCATTTCATATTCAGTTCCCCCCAAACTATTCGATACCAATATGTTTTTATAATTATAATTTAAATTCGCCTTACCTAGAGTTTCAAATACAGATGGAATTTGAAATAAAAAGTGCATAACAGTTTTGTGGCTAACTTATTTTGCTCAGTATGTTTTGAGAGTCATCCATGCTGTTGTTATCAGTAGTTTGTAGTTTATGTTCCTCATCAGTATTGCATTTAATAACTGTATTTCAATTTGATTATTCATTCACCCATTGATAGGCATTTGCATCATTTCCACTTTGGGGCTATAATAAATAAAGCTTCTATGAAGGTTGTTATTCAAGTTGTTATATATATACATATGCTTTCATTTATCTTGGATAAATACTTAGGATTGAAAATTCTGGGCTATATGGTAACTATCTTTAACTATATTTTTTTTTTTTTTTTTTTTTTTGAGACGGAGTCTCACTCTGTCATCGCCAGGGTGGAGTACAGTGGCGCAATCTCAGCTCACTGCAACCTCTGTCTCCTGGGTTCAAGAGATTCTCTTGCCTCAGCCTTCCAAGTAGCTGGGACTACAGGCATGCGCCACCTTGCCCAGCTAATTTTTGTATTTTTAGTAGAGACGGGATTTCACCGTCGGCCCCACAAAGTGCTGGTATTACCAGCCTAAGCCACAGCGCCCAGCCTTTAACTCTTTTTATGAGAAACTGCTAAACTGTTTTTCCAATACAGTTGTGTCAGTTTACTTTACCAATAGAAATGTCTAAGACTTCTACTTGTTCTGCATCTTCAGTAACACTTAGCACTGGTGTTCATTTTTAATTTCAGCCATCTCAGTGGCTGTGCAGCAGTATAGTGTTATGAAAAATTTTTAAATGGAGGTAACATTTATGTACGGTAGAGTCCACTCTCTTTTTTTTTTTTTTTTGAGACGGAGTCTTGCTCTGTCACCCAGGCTGGAGTGCAGTGGCACGATCTCGGCTCACTGCAAGCTCCGCCTCCCATGTTCACACCATTCTCCTGCCTCAGCCTCCCGAGTAACTGGGACTACAGGCGCCTGCCACCACGCCCGGCTAATTTGTTGTATTTTTAGTAGAGACGGGGTTTCACTGTGTTAGCTAGGATAGTCTTGATCTCCTGACCTCGTGATCCGCCCGCCTCGGCCTCCCAAAGTGCTGGGATCACAGGCGTGAGCCACCGCGCCTGGTCGAGTCCTCTCTTTCGGTGTTCAGTTCTGTGAGTTTTGATAAACACATATAGTCCCTTTCATCAGTATAATCAGGATATGGAGTAGTAGTATTCCCCACAAAATTTACCTGTGACCTTTTTAAAGATCATACTCTTGCTCCCACCTCCTACCCCTGCAACAACTGATCTATTTTCTGCCTCTATAGTTTTGTTATTTCCAAAACATGATATAAACAGGGTCATATATTAGATTGCATTTTGAGTTTGGCTTCTTTTTTGTAGCATAATACAATTGAGATTTAGCGATAGTATTGCACTTGTGTTGCACATATGTGTTTTTGGTAGTTATGAATGAATTTCACGCTTATTTATTATCCATTGAATTCTCAGGCTCACCAACTCACTCCTGTTAAAGTTACACCATTGATCAGGAAGGAGTGAGACCTTGAAACTTGAAATAAGAGTCGTCTGGTTGGACACAGGCAAAGCAGAGATTCTTTATAGATGGTTTTTTATAGATTACTGGCATAGCATTTGGGGAAGGAATCCTAGCTTTTAGGTAATAAAGGGTCATGACAGCTAAAATTCCTCTTATTACTGTCTCATCACATACTCCAACCACATAATTTTCTTGACTAGTTGTTCTGTTTTGTGCTAAATCACTAAATTTAGGGCACTGTTGTCTCAGGTGTGCAGTTGCAGTTCATTTATCTGGGTCTGCTGCAGTAGAATACATAATAATATTCCTTTCTGTTCTCTTCTTTCCCCTTCTTCAATGAAGACCCTAAAGAGAATCTCTAGATTTCCGGAACAAAGTTTCTTTTTATTTAATATTCTTTAGATAACTGGGGAAAATGCAAAGAGAATAGGAATCAGGCTCAAGAGATCAATATTTAAAATTTAGCTTTACCCCCACTTGGGCAACAAAGTTTCAACAAAGTTTTTAAATAAGTATTATACTATCTGGCATACACTGTTATTTTATATAGTAAATTAGATACCATATATACCAATACCTAGCCCAAACTCTGACACTTAGTAAATGCTGATGGATGACTTATTATTAAAACTATGCTCACTGAGAAAAAATGAGATATAAATCTAGGTTTGCCTACGTATATTTTGTTCTTTGACACAATCATTCATATTTGAAATTCTCATTTTTATGATAAAAAATTAGCACTTATTATTTATCAGACTGTGTATGGGTTTACCATTGTGGACAAAATGCTGTCCTGAGATGTTCATTCTAAAATGAATAACCCTGAGATATTCATTCTAAAATAAATAAATAAAAAACCCTGAGATATTCATTCTAAAATAAACTAGTGGAAAATCTACAGAGCAGTATGTTCATAATACTGTAGGGCAGCTTAACATTTGTTGTAACAATTAACATTTATTCAATGCACTTCCTTGCCTGACATACTTAATTTGAAGAAGAGTATGTGAATAGGGGCAGAAGTATGTTAGCAGAGGTGATTCTGACCTGTGATTTCAAGCATCTTACAATCCTTCATCTTTAGTGTGGGTGTGCCTTTTCATTTCAGATATACGCTTTACCAAAGAAAGTAAAGCAACTAAATCATGTGCAATACATATTAGGATTTCAAAATATATTCTACCAAAGAATTAATGACTCTAGAGAAATAAAATATATTTTCCTTAGTTTGAAGTCAGCTCAGAAAAAAACCCACCTTTTATCAAAATGCAATAGAGGGGAGAAGGTAAAGCAATCTTTGGAATTATATAGGGGGTGGTTGTTTAGGGAGATTTAGTACATTAGCAGGAAAATTGAGCATTCTTAAGTGAAAGAAGGTAAAGGCCTAATACACTGAGAAATGAGGTAAAAAGATCAACCTCAGAGTATTGAAGTTAAAATGCCCAAGACCTACTGGGAGCCTAAGAACCATGTCTGCCATAGTCTACCACCTGGAAGATTAATTAAGAATGAATTAAAGGTTAGTATATGCAAGTATTTCTTTACAGAAATAGTAAATGAATTTCATATTTGAGAAAGCCTACACAGCAACAGTAGATATTAATATCAAATTTATAAGTTAATAAATTTTAGCAAATATTCTTAAGATGTCATATTCTAAAAAAAGAGTTTTTTAAAAACCGTATGATATTACTATGCCAGTAAAATCTTCATGTTCCTCCAAAACAATGTTTAGGCTTATTGTTCCAAGTGGTCAGTACTCTGGGAAAACTAAGAGGAAAATTTAATTTTGAGGAATTTCATGTAGATATCTTTTCCAGTATTTTATCTTCCCTCCTTACCTGTGAACCTATGTTGGAGCAAACACTTCTTTACATCTTTCTGTAGTTACATATATCTCTATAGTTGCATTGGGAAAATAAAATTCTTTTTCTAAATCTGGGAATCTATATGTAAGGTCACCAAACATGGCGAATTTAAGACAAGCATCATGATTGTCTATGGTGGACTTCCTTGAAAATTTATACTTCTTGAAATACAAGAAAATTACTTGCAATTAAATGTATTTTTTCGAAATACATTTCTAGATTTCTTGGGAAAAGACTGATTAATAAAATATTGATAAAATGGTAGGCAAAGGACTAAGGTTAGAATGGATCAACTCAATTTATAAACTTATTAGTGGTGGAACCATGGGGAACTTGCTTCAGCTCTCTGGGTCTCAGTTTTCTCATTTGTAAAATGAGAGTGATAATAGTACTTTTATCATAGAATTGTTATCAGAAATAAATGAGTTAATAACTATAAAGCACTTAAAAGAGTGCTTCCCACATAGTGAACTTTGCATTTATTTGTGTTAAATAAAAACATAAAGACTCCAATATTAGAAAATTAAAAATAGGATGGAGATAATCTTAGTATGTTTAGAGATTATAATGCCACAGAGCACTGGCTCAACAATACATGATCTATAATGAAATATCTTTATGGTATCTCTCAATATTAATAGCCAGATGAACCTTCTAATGACCCCCAGCTAATTAAGCTGATGAGAGAAAATAAGAAAAGAAATGACTCAACAAAGTGAGATACAAGGACTAAATTGCCCAAGACTGATCCCTGTAGCTTAGACTCCCAGGAAGCAAGTCTGTATCCTGCAGAGCAGAATATTTTAGGAAATGAGACCTGCTCAATGGAAAGCAGATACATCAAAGCGCATAAGGCAGTCAATCCTGGTAGGATGCTGAGGTTGTGGGGCTAGAAGCCACATCATGTAGCCACTCTGCATGTCCTAGACCTTCGATGGTGCCAGGGAAAGGATTGGTGCTCCGAGTGAGGGCAAGAGGATGCAGCTGTGCTACATCCCACTGCTGTAACACGAGACTTGTGGTCAAGCTACTGATTATGCTGAATAGGGTGTGGCTTGTGTTTTCCTAATCAAGCATATTAAATGCTTCACAATTCAAGAGCCAATGGTCCTGTCCCAAACTCTGACATTTCTTCTTGCTAAATTCCTCTGTGCTGTCTGAGAACGAAGCTGTGGAGGAATCATGCGTCAGCTATAGCTCTAGTGACTGAATTTTCACCTCCTGTGGTTGCTGTCTGATGATTTGCCTGCATTTGCTCGACAGAGGTTTTAAGCAAAACTTAAGCTTAGTCCACCGTCTTCTTTCACGGTTTCAAAAGTATTGACGAAACATGTGGGATACAATCTTTCTCACAGTGGTGAGGTAGCAGCATTTTAGGATGCAACCCATGTTCGTGCTACACTAACGGCTCAGAGTGCCACTGTGCTACATACAGAGAAACGACATTCCTGAGAAGGTGGACTTAGTGAGCTGGACCACAGAATCTCGAGAGTTTTAAAGCCCATAGTGAATGATTAGAATGGAAGGGAAAAAAAGGATGAAAAGTACAATAGAAGAAAGAGAAGAAGGAAGGAGGAAAATAAGAAGGAAGAAAAATGAAGGAACCCAATTGGTGTCCTGAGCATAGGAGAGATGTTTGATTAAAATGAGACTGTTAGGCCAGGCGCAGTGGTCCAAGCCTGTAATCCTAGCACTTTGGGAGGCCAAAGCAGGTGGATCACTTGAGCTCAGGAGTTCAAGACCAGTGTGAGAAATATGACAAAACCCCATCTCTACAAAAAAATACAAAAATTAGCCTGGCATGGTGCCGCATGCCTGTAGTCCCACCTACTCAGGAGGCAGAGGTGAGACGATCACCTAAACCTGGGTAGGTTGAAGCTGCAGTGAGCCATGATCATGCCATTGCACTGCAGCCTGGGCAACAGAAAGAGAGACCCTGTCTCACAAAAATAAATAAAAAAGAACTGTTAATGAAATTATATCCCTGGTACCCTTGCAACTTTGGTCTTTGCCGTAACTGGTATAAATGTAAGGCACTGCAGTACAAACGACTGCAGAAATTTCTTGAGAATTAAGTTCTGATCCATCGACTCTGTAAGAGTTTATCTAATCATATATTCATTCAAGACATATATATATATATATATATATATATATATATATATTTTTTTTTTTTTTTTTTTTTTTTTTTGAGATGGAGTCTCGCTCTGTCACCCAGGCTGGAGTGCAGTGGTGCAATCTCAGCTCACTGCAAGCTCCACCTCCCGGGTTCACGCCATTCTCCTGCCTGAGCCTCCCAAGTAGCTGGGACTACACACGCCCGCAACCACGCCCTGCTGATTTTTTGTATTTTTAGTAGAGACGGGGTTTCACCGTGTTAGCCAGGATGGTCTTGATCTCCTGACCTCGTGATCCACCGGCCTAGGCCTCCCAAAGTGCTAGGATTACAGGGGTGAGCCACCGTGCCAGGCCTCAAGAAATAATTTTTAAACACATAATGTTCTTGATGCTCTTCTAGGTACTGGTGAACGAAACAAAATAAAAAAGTCTTCCCTTATATAATCTTCGTTCTAGTGAGAATATGCAAATACTGTTTATGTTTATATGTATATGTATATATATGTGGTGTACTCACTTATCAACTGTGTGATATCAGATGATGATCAATAAAGAGAATCAAAAAGTTGGATAAGGGATAGCGTCATGATATTTTAACTTCAGATAATGTTATCTGAGGAGTTCCCTCTGAAAAATGTGAATGTTGAGCAAAGATCTGTAAGAACAGTGGGAATTAATTATCTGCTACAAGGGGGAGAGTGACCTAGGTAGGGAAAACAGGTACAAAGACCCTGACACGAAAGTCAAAGCTGCACTGATCACAAAGCAAGAAAGCAAAGTGGGGACAGGAGAATGTTGGGAGGTGGGGAATTTAGCCAGAAGCTCAGTAATGGAGGACCCTATTGCCATGCAGAGGGATTTTAAGCAGAGAATGCATGTGACTGTAATCTTTTTTTAAAAAAATCATTTCAACTTTTATTTCACATTCAGGGGTATATGTGCAGGTTTGTTACACGGTGTATTGCCTGATGCTGAGGTTTGGGGTACCCATCCATGATCCCATCACCCAGGTAGTGAGCATAATACCTAATAGGTAGTTTTCCAGTCCACGCCTTCCTCTCGTGTCCCCTCTAGTAATCCCCAGTGTCTGGTGTTTTGATCTTTATGTCTATGTGTACTCAATGTTTACCTCCCACTTACAGGTAGAAACACGTGGTATTTGGTTTTCTGTTCCTGACTGTGATCTTAATAAACTGCATTTTTTTTTTTTGAGACGGAGTCTTGCTCTGTTGCCCAGGCTTGAGTGCAATGGCATGATCTCAGCTCACTGCAACCTCTGCCTCCCGGGTTCAAGTGATTCTCCTGCCTCAGCCTCCCCAGTAGCTGGGATTACAGGCTCCAGCCATCACGCCCAGATAATTTTTGTATTTTTAGTAGAGACGGGGTTTCACCATCTTGGCCAGGCTGGCCTCAAATTCCTAACCTCGTGATCCACCTGCCTCGGCCTCCCAAATTGCTGGTATTACAGGTGTAAACCACCGCGCCTGGCCTGAACTGCATTTTAAAAGGAGCACTAAGACTGTAGAAACAACAGACAGAATGAGACTTGAAACAGTCCTGATGTTGGTGGCCTCAACCACGAGGAGCATTGAAGACTGTGAGCAGCAGTTGATTCTGATTATGTTTCTAAGGCACAGTTAACAGGATTTGTTGCTAGATTGAGAGGTCATGTGAAAATGTTCATAAATACTGAGTTTAGGATACGTTCCTGTCGCATTTTCATAAATAAGATTGGCATTTAATCTTCAAAGTGAAGATACAAATTAATTATGTTTAATATGATATTCCATACGAGATCATCTATGACAAGAGTGCTTAGTCCAAATTTTAGTAATTCCCTAGAATGTTAAAATAGTACAATACAAAAATGCATATAACTTGAAAGGAGGAATAAAAAAAGGAAAAACATGATGTATTCCTTCCCACCTCTCAACATGCTAAAATATCGCTTTTAAAAGAAATGTACAAAAGGAAATAGATTTGAAAATAGTAAGTCTTAGGAAAAATTGGATTTTTAATAACATTATTGTTTTGATGATAAATAGGTAAACCAATTCAAGGAGGATGGATTCTTATGATTTGGAATGAGCAACCATCTTAGAAAAACCTTTTAAGTGTGGATTTTTACAGGGAATAGCTAGCGGTGCCTCGAAAACTGAAGGAACTGCCTCTCCTATCCTTTGATGACAGACAGACCACTGCAATAGGCTGGGCTGATTTGTCACTTTTCAGCAAATGTCTGTCAGGTACATAAAAGTGAATAGGTGCTGAATTCCCCCTTCTTTTGTGGGAAGACTGGGCTAAATGTGGTCAGCTCTGAAAACTCATAGATTGATAACCTTACAGTCAATCAAGCAGGGTATGGTCAAAAAAATGATCCAATAATGAAATGCTAATGTTCACCCACAGACACTACTTTCTGAAGGACTCATCTAGAAGTAGATGGGGACCTGTTCTCTGAGTGAGGATGTGTTCTCTTACCCGGGCAAAACATATTCTTTTAAATGTGTCTATATGATATCAGTGGCCGACATACAGAGCTGACTAAGATAAAATGTCCACACAGGAGGAGTAAATAATTCATTATGATTCAACACGAGGAATGTATGGACTGTAGTAGTCTTTAGGGCTGTTTACATATTTCACACAAAGCTGTTCTCACCATTTAGTCATCTCATAGGGCTTGCATTTTTCCATTTCCTTTGAAGTTAGCAGAGGTCATTTGAGTTGCTTCATTCAAAAAAAATGTGAATGAAAATGATTTTGGTCACTTCTGCATAAGCGCTCTAAGAAACAGATCATGATCCACCATTCTTTCCTGCCACAGTGATTGGGTAAGCACAGTTCCTGTCGCAGCCTCCATCACCTGGGATCCTGAGTGGCTAATGAGAGGCAGAGCCCTCTTGCCGACCTCCACTGGCTATGTCGTGTGAGCAGAGTTCACAGCTATTGATTCAGGGCTGACACAAATGTAGAAATGGTGCCATGAGATATTAGAACATAATAGCCAAATTAAAGATTTCAAAAAAGGGTCCTGGAGTTTGAGAGCTCGGAGCTGAGCCTTAACAAGTTAGTAGGAGTAAGGTGAATGGAAAGTTCTTATAGTATAAAACCGACCATACGGAAGAGAGAGAGAATGACGTGTTAGGAAAACTGTGCAGCATGGTTCATCATGACTGGAGATCAATGAAGTGTCCGTAAGTAATATTGGAAAAGTATGTAAAGATCAATTAATAGTGGACCTTTTTAACAGGCTTATTTATAGTTATTTACTTTTGTGGAGATGACTTAAGTTTTTATTAAGTGCTTGATGCATACAAAAACATCTAAAGCATAATATGATAAACACTATGTAACTGACAAACAGCTTAAAAATAAATTAAAAATATACTTAAAGCTCCCTGTAGGTAAAATTATTCATTCACCTTCTTTTCATCACCACAGGCAAACATTATCCCAAATATTACTCTATGAGCAGTGTAATCGTAAACAATATATATTATTATTTTATTTACTTGTAGATGATATATAATATCATATTGTATTGTATTATTTTTGAAATTATTCTATTTTTAAAATTTGTATTCTGGCATAAGCATAAGACATTCATTTAAAATGCTGTATAAAAATGTGGTATACGTACACTATGGAATACTATTCAGCCTTACAAAAGGTGGAAACACTGTCACTTGCAACTACATGGATGAACCCTGAAGACATTATGCTAAGTGACAAATAGAACATGATATCGTTTATATGTGAAATCTAAAAAAGTCAAGTCATTGACGCAGACTCTGGAATGTTTAATTACCAGAGGCTGGGAAGGTGGAGGGGATTGGGGTGAAGTTGGTCTAAGGATACAAAATTTCACTCAGCCAGGCAGAAATAAGTTCAAGAGATGTATTGTACAACATAGTGACTATAGTTAATAACATACTGTACACGCACTTGAAAATTGCTACTAGAGTAGATTTTAAGTGTACTCACCACAAATGTATGAGATAATGCATGTTAATTAGCTTGGTATAGGCATTCTACAACGTATACATATTTTAAAACAACATGTTGTACATCATAAATATATATAATTTTCATTTGTCAACTAAAAAATAAAAATAAAATACTGTATGGTACTCCGTTATTTGAATACAATAATTTTTTTCTTTATTGTCCTACAATATGGCATTTAGATCATTCACTATTACAAACACTGGCACAGCAAACATTTTGTAAATATCTCCTATATATGTGCAAGAGATTATCTAGAATGTATACCTGAGTGTGAAATCACTAAGAGTATGCAAATCTTCAATTTAACTAGATACTGCTAAATGAAGAGAAGAATTGAGACTTATCCCAGAAGCCAAAGGAAACTCTTGAAGGATATTTAAGCAAGGCCATCAACATGATCAGATTTTGTTTTAGAAATTTGTAGCAGAATATGTAGACTTCATTAGGCTTGAGCAAAAATTTATGAAGATGTGAACTAAGGCAGGGCTCAAAGCAGTAGAAAAAAATAGGAAAATCACAAGACATTAGGTAGCTAAATGAGGAAGAGAGAAATAGTATGTTCGGTTGCTATATTCATTAGCAGGCCTGTACTCCGTTCCTGCTCCTATTTCTGAGTTTCTTCATGCACTTAGGTAAATTATTCTTTATCTTTCTTCACATATTTTTTTTAGTTGAAGGCAGAGAGCTATTTTGTATTGCTAACCCACTGCACATAAGACATCTTTTTAGGGTATTTGTGAAAGCGTATTATAATGTTGGAGTTACTCTTTTAGAGTCAGATTATTATTATTATTACTATTATTAGTGAGATAGGGTCTCATTCTGTCACCCAGGCTGGAGTGCAGCAGCACAATCTTGGCTCACTGCAACCTCCCACCTCCCCAGGCTCAAGTGATCCTCCCACCTCAGCCTCCCAGGTAGCTGGAACTACAGGTACACACCACCACACCTGGCTATTTTTATTTTTTTTTTTAATTTTCAGTAGAGACGAGGGTTCACCACGTTGCCCAGGCTGGTCTCCAATTTCTAAGCTCAACAGATTTGCCTGCTCTGAGATTACAGGCATGCGCCCTAAATTTAAATCTATGTGTGACCTCTCCTTCCTCTGTTTCTTTTTCTGTTCAACAGAGATAATAATATTCACTTCATTGGATTGTCATTAATATTAATAAAATATTTAAAGAACATATAGAAGTTACCGTGGCATATAGAAGTTACTGACTAGGATTAGCTATTGATATTATTTTAATTCTTGAGTCAAACCTGAAAGTAGGTGATAGCATCCCTTAATGAAAATACTGACATCTAGAAAATTTGATTAAACTATCCAGAAGTTTGACTAGAAATCAGGAGATTTAGGATTTGAAAATGGTGATGTTTCCACTATGGCACGTCCCCCATAGCTTCTTCCCTATTTATCAGGTCCCCATTCCGTTTTTTTTTTTTTTTTTAAGTTTAATGGACCGTTCTTATTTTTCTCTTCACTCCACTATTACTCTATAGTTTGATTATTTATTATTCTTCAAAATGTAATTTATATATTTTTTCACTTTTGAAGAAGGGAATTTAGATTTTACAGCTTTTATATGAAGTTATTAGGCTGAAGTCTGGACTTGCATGGATTTTCAAACTTTAACCCTTACCTCCTGCCAGATGAAGGGAAAACAAGTTATTGTTTACTATTGTGTAAATGGGAGACTTAGAGGGCATAGAAGTTGTGCACTAATATGAATTTATACTCTGTAACAACCAATTTGAATATGAAAATATAGAATGTGCTTAGTTAGCAAAAGATTTACAAAAAAATATATACATGTTTATGGCTACGCTAACAAGATAGTAGAAATTGTGCCAGTGACTCAGAAAAACGGGTAGAAATAAGGATTAATTGAATACTTTTACTGATGAGCCAAAATATATACCCATATACTTATTATTTTTTCTGTCTAATGTACTTTGGGGGGTCTCCAATAATTTTATTTGCAACTGTTTACTTTAAAAATTTAAAATTTTATGGTAAAACACATGGTGGGTTACTTCATGGGTGCAGCTTTCAAGTTAAAGGATGTCTTTACATTAGCTAATACTGGCGGCGATACTGGGCAATATCTGGAGACATTTTGATTGCCACGATTATAAGAGAGTGCTACAGGCATCCAGTGGGTAGAGGCCAAAGATGCGGCTAAACATCCTAGAATGGACATGAAACTCCTCCGAGCAAAGAATTATCCATGTAAATGTTTCAATGATGTGGAGATTGAGAAAACCTGTCCTGTATTTATGGCAGGTTGAAGTTTCATATCACCCTAACTTTTGATCACAAAGCTGTTTATCGTGGAATTATCTTGAATTTTTGGCCTTTCAATGTCAGCCTGATCCCAAAGCAGAACACATTAACTGGACAATTTTAGGGTGCCAGGTGTTAAAATCATACTGTTTAAAAAGAACAATAATAAACAGCGGTACCGCTACTCAGTTACAATCAGAACATTGATAAATATTCATTGCTCATAATGTCCTATTGGCATTAAAGCATGATATGATAAATGATCACATAATTATTTCACTGCAGCTTCAACATTTAAATATATAGTTTTGGAAGCAATTAATCCAAAGTGGCAGGATTGTGATAAACTGTCAACAGTGGCATAGAAATCTAGCTACTCTCAGCATAGGTAGTTTATCCTACACATGAATATACTGTGTTCTTTACATTTCTCATTTTTGTCATTGTCACCAACATTATAAAGAACAACGAGCATTGTTTAGACAAAAACTAAATGTACCTTATCTTCCCTAACCCACCTAACTGAAATTGATTTCTCTTATATTTCCAAAGTAATGTTTTTATGACTCCATATGAAAGAGGCTAAATAGCTGGATCATGATATGTATGTCTACATCACACATATCACGAAGTACATCTCATTTATACCTGACCATTTCTCACTGCGTTATTGCATTTGATCTGTCCTCCCTCCAACATTGTCCACATCATCAGTTATCATAAAAACAAACAGAGCTCTCAGCATGTTAGTCACATATTTTAAAACTACAAATTTCATCCCCTTGCCAATAGAATAAATGCCTAGTGAGGGACGAAATTATTTTCTTTTGGGTAACAACCTAAGTACCCAGCTTTATCCCTAATTTCCTTCCCTCTCCCTTTACCTTTTAAATGGATTTAAGAGTTTTCATTGTTGGACAAATCAGCCTATTATTTTTTCATATACATACTATTTTCTCTTACTCGATGGCTTTTTTGCACTCACCCTCTAAGTAATTTACTTTTCAAGGCCCAGTTCAAACAACATCCTCTTTGGGCATCCTGCCTCTACTTCACACTGTGGCTACATCATGTTCCCTTTTGTTTCACAAGTTCATAGCCATTTTGCTGCTTAAGTCTTCGTTTTTCTCTGGTTTTGTAGTCTATGGTTTTCTATGTTTGGGGATAACTTAATACATACTTCTAAGCAGTTTATTTCATCTTTTTCCATGATTAACTTTCATCAAAGCATTTACCATTTGGGAAAAAAAACAATGTCACACTATTTATTGTTGTGACATTGGTGCGGTCATCAAAAGATAAAGGATTCAAGTAACACAGGGCAGATTATACTCCTACTGGTCCCTGGCTCGCCAACCTGGTACTATAGGATAAAAATAATATCCAATCATAAAGTCACAATTTTAATTGGTGGAGCACACCGTCACATTTTTTCTTCTCAGTATACGTTGTACAATAATGTTGATGAATTAACATATTCCATTTGATGAATTTTCAGCTAATGGTAAGGACTATTATAAATGAATTTGAATGGAAGGTGGTTATTATTACTCCAAGAGTGTTTTAGAAAGCATTAAGTGCATATTGATAGAAAGGGAATATGCATTTTAGCCATTTAATACATTTCTAATACCAACTAGAAGCGGCATAAAATAAGCTATCAATATTGAATAAATGTTCTAGCAACATAAATTATAAATTTTAAGTGACTGGCATAAAATATGCATAAAACATGGTGCTTATTAGTAGTCTCACACAATTTCCTTTCTAAGAAGCCATTACTATTGTGATGACCTTAGGTAAACAGTAACAAGCTTTAGAGAGAGCCATCCATTAAGCCATTCTAAATTTAACTAACATAGAATAAATTCCATAATTAGAGATGTTCCTGCACACACAAACATGGCCTGAAGAAAATTTTGGGTGAAAAAATATTCTGTGAAACTGAGGGGAACCTCAACGCGATGTAAAAGAAAACCCTTTATGCTCTCTCTCCTGATTTATCACTATCCTTTGCTCAGTATCTAAAGTTGATGAAACAATCTATGCAACAAACCCCCAAGTCACAGGTATACCTACATAACAAATCTACACACATAGTCCTGAACTCACAATAAAAGTTAAAATAAATAACTAAACTTTTCTACTTTTTCTTTTCCTTTTTTCCTATTCTGGTCTATACAAAATGATTTTTTTCACTGATGTCACAGAGGAAATTCTCTGAGAATTACAGTTAATCAGACCTAAGTTTAGAATTCCAGCTGCTCCAAATCTTGCTAGGTGTGTGATCTCAGCAAATTACAAAACCTTATTAACACCCAGTTTCCCTAGCTATAAAACAGGAACACAACAGTAACTGCACCATGGGATTGCCATAAGCATGGAATGGAATGTGCTTAGAACTCCCTTATTATAGTTATGGTTCAATAAATAAATGAGGATTATTGTCTTGTTTTCTCTTCCTTGTTTTTTGTAGTCTAAATCAAACCTCAAAGAAAGTAGTATTTTCAAACTAAGCACAATTTTATGGTTGATGTTTTCTATGTTATAACAAGTTGGGATGAATTTATAATTCCGGTATTTTGTTTATATGTAAGATACAGATTGTTCAAGCAGTATTACTTAACTACTCCAGCACTGTCTAATACATTAGCTACTAGGCACAGGTGGTAACTGAGCATGCAAAATGCAGGTAGTCTAAATTGAGACGTGCTGTGAGAGCACAAGACGCACCAGATTTTAAAGGCTTAGGAAAAACATAAAATATCTCATTTCTTAATATTAATTACATGATGAAATAATATTTTGTATATATTGAGTTAAATAAAATGTATTATTAAAATTAATTTAGTCAGCAACACTTCCCTGTTTAAGTCGTGTTTTCTAGAAAACAAAAACTGCCTATGTGTCTTGCATTATATTTCTTTTGGACTGCTTTTTAACTGGCCGACAGGTGCCCGGTATTTAGCCCCCAAATTCTAAGGAAAATTATGCCAAAGAGGTCCGACAGTACTCACCGCTTGGCGGTAGTAGATTGTCCCTTTGTCGTCGCCAAAATGTAGCTGGAATTGGTTCCTTCGTCTCGTTGACTTCAAGAATGAAGCCGTGGCCCTTGCGGTGAGTGTCACAGTTCTTAAAGACGGTGTGTCCGGAGTTTTTTCCTTCAGATGTTCAGATGTGTCCGGAGTTTCTTCCTTCTGGTGGGTTCATGGTCTTGCTGACTTCAGGAGTGAAGCTAAAGACCTGCACAGTGAGTGTTACAGCTCATAAAGGTTGTGCGGACCCCAAGACTGAGAAGCAGCAAGATTTATTGTGACGAGTAAAACAACAAAGAACACACGCAGCAGAAACAGACCTCAGCAGTTGCAGCTGCCGCCTTCCGTGGCCAGCTTTTATTCCCTTATTTGGCCCTGCCCCCATCCTGCTGATTGGTCCATTTTACAGAGTGCTGATTGGTCCATTTTACAGAGTGCTGATTGGTCCATTTTACAGAGTGCCAATTGGTCCGTTTTACAGAGTGCTGATTGGTCTGTTTTTACAGAGTGCTGATTGGTGCATTTACAATTCTTTAGCTAGACAGAAAAGTTCTCCAAGTCCCCACCCAACCCAGGAAGTCCAGCTGGCTTCACCTCTCACCTTTGGTGACTGTGGGGCTACTGTTGACTGCCAGGTTAGCAATTAGAAAGATGAGCTGAATACAAAACAGAGGAGAAGCAGGACATGCATGGTTTTCCAGGCATCATGTATCTGTCACCCTGTCTAACCACAAAACCCCTCTGAAATTAGTGGTTTTTGTGTCACATTGCCTTTTTAATTTTGCATAAATACTCAACTCCAGCATCGTCCCATACAAAGGAGGGAATTCTAGCAAGCAAAGTTTTAGCCTTAGCCATGTTGACATAACACACCTAGTACATCATCTATTGATTGTATTTAGTTAAGGATTGTAAAATTGTGATCTTTTAATTCTGTAATTCTATATTTCAATTCTGTATTCCCTTGTGGATTTATTATCTAAAATACTCTGCTTTTAATAGAATAACTTTCTGCATTTGCTAGACCTATTTGGTTATCCAGAGATATTTGTCTAATTCCTATTAATTATAAATTTTCAGGGTAATAAATGGTTGTCTTAACAACATTCAATGGTGTCTGATGAGTGATGCTTTGTTCCTCTCTTTTGTTTTTATCTCCTCTATCGCCTCCTTTTTCTCCTTGTCGGAGAATGTAGGCTACCATTTGAGCTCCTGGATATTTTTATATTTCCTTTTTAAATGAATTACAATCTTTTGAAAATAATGTCTAGATTGTCCCATATTTTTCCAGTAATTCACCTTCACTATTTTATATTTCACCTGCAACTTGTGCTTTCTGCTAGTTGTTCTCAAGTTTGTCCTCTTGGATTACCACTCTGCATGTGTTTTTTTTTTTTTTTTTTTTTTTTTTTTTTCGCATAGGGGTGAGTGGTTGTTGGCTTATAATGCCATTCCTTTCTTACTTCCTTTACTTTGACCCTGCTGTTACATAGTTGCTGGTATTGTGCAGAGCCTGTTGCTATTTTGGCCTATCTACCTTTTTCTGAGATTCCTGGTAAATTACTTTTTTATCAGATTTTGTTCAAAATATCACTCACGTTTATTTTTAAATATTTCATTTGTTCTATTTGTTTTATAAGGAAATTTTGTAAAAGTCCACACTGCCATCATGTTCTTTCTGTTTGAATTTTCACTACAATTTTTGAAAAGCTTTAACTATAAGGAATTTCTTTATTAAATTTACCATAAATATATGCCTTTGAAGCTTTTACTGAAGAT
The DNA here is from genome assembly GCF_028878055.3 of Symphalangus syndactylus. Classification (NCBI taxonomy): domain Eukaryota; kingdom Metazoa; phylum Chordata; class Mammalia; order Primates; family Hylobatidae; genus Symphalangus; species Symphalangus syndactylus. The sequence goes on along the minus strand of NC_072442.2, from coordinate 10,060,433 downwards.
GATCAGCCTCGATTCTCTACTTCTGTACCCTTAATAAAATAATGTTTAATTGCTTTTGCGGAAGACACATCTTAAAAGTCCACCCCAAAGAATAACCATATCCCTGCTGAATCTTTTCTTCAGTTTAGACATTCCCTCGTTTCCTCTACACATTCTTTACATATTCAACAAAAGAGTTATGTACTAACCTGCATGTCTACATTGGGAGCTTTCCAAGAACAAGGCTGGCATGGAGAATTTACTTTTTATCAAAATGTGCAATTCTCACAAGAAAAAAAATAAATATAGATGGGCTGATGGGCTTGTCCAGAAATGTTCCAGTAAACAAACTTGGAAAAAAAAAGAGAGGGGTGAGACACAGATGATGCACCAATATCTAGGGCTTAAGGGAGTTTCCTGAGAAGAAATTCATCTTTATTTAAGGGTAAGATAGAGATGAGTGTTTTACATTCATTCATTTGGTGACTGGGTAATGAGGTCAGGCACTTGCCTAAACATTTTAGGCATTAATCTGAGCACCAACTAAGTTGATAAGAAGGGTGTTTCATCTAGACTTCGTAAAGTTGTTCTTACGTTCTTGGGGGTTATTCTATGTTTTTTGTTTTTATTTTTTGTGAGTACGTATTCTATGTTTTTCAAAGGAGGATAACAAAAATGTAAAGCGGGAAATAATATTTTGGGAGACTGAAGATATATAATCGATGGTTAGAAATGCTTCTACTTTGAAGATTCTTGATCAACCAAGAAATTGACAGGAAACTTCTCAGGAGCTGGCCAAAACAGATAAAGAAAGCTTTCAACAAAGAATTTATTAGAAATGGTAAAAATAGGAAAAGTAATCACCATCAACATACTAATATTGGAAAGGGAAGTGTTGAGTGATTACCACAAGGATGGCAGAAAATTAGGTCTGTGATCCAGCAAATTGCCATGGCTATTTAGAAATATATAATTTTGGGGGCCCCAATCACTTTACAGATGTGAAAAACACATATGATTTTGTAAGTACAGTTCTGTCAGCCGTGATCATTTATATTTCCAGGCTAGCATGTTGAGTTTCCTCCCCATTGTTCTCCCACTAGTCCCTGTCTTTTCAAGCTAAGCATTAACTTACGCATATAACTGAATTCAGTACTATATAGTTGTGATCAGATGAGTGTTGAGTTATGTGGAATAAAAACATTGTTGCCAACAGCCTTACTGATGAGCTGCTGAGTTTTGGAGGTAAGGTTTTTTCTGTTATTTTTCCCTTCTTTGAGTCACTTTACTTTCCCTGTAACACAATAACATCTATTCTTCCAGTTATGAGAAATAAAGGCTATTGTTCTACATGGATTTTCAGATGTTTACTATGGAACTCTATAACTCTAGTTTTATTTTATTTTATGTATGTATGTATGTATGTATGTATGTGTGTATGTATGTATGTGTGTATGTACGTATGTATGTGTGTATGTATGTATGTATGTATGTATTTACTGAGATGGAGTTTTGCTCTTGTCTCCCATGCTGGGGTGCAATGGCGCGATCTCGGCTCACAGCAAACTCCGCCTCCTGGGTTCAAGCAATTCTCCTGTCTCAGCCTTCTATGTATCTGCAATTATAGGCACCTACCACCACTCCCAGATAATTTTTGTATTTTTAGTAGAGATGGGTTTTCACCACGTTGGCCAGGCTGCTCTCGAACTGCTGACCTCAGGTGATCCATCTGGCTCAGCCTCACAAAGTGCTGGGATTACAGGCATGAGCCACTGTGCCTGGCCTATAACTCTAATTTTAAATAATGCATGAGAATCATCTTGGGAACTGATAAATTAAGTATTTATATATAAAAGTGACTACCTCTCCTCCCTAAATTTTTAGTAATAATTCTTAGTAATGTATTTATTCTATCAAGCTTTATTGGATTGAAATCCTATGGTTACATAAGATTGGATGATGCTGTTGCTGTTGGTTTAAACCTGAGTAATGAACAGTACTTGATTAAAAATAATTCAAAAAGATTTTAGTTAATCTCTGTTTTAAAAAGTAACCATAATTTAAACCTCTAAACTTTAGAAAGATACATCAACAAAGTTGTGTGTGTGTGTGTGTGTAGTGTGTGCATTTGTGTATGAGTGGGTAACTTGTGAATTTACAACACTGGTACTAAAGATATATAAAAAGCAATCTTTCGCTTATGTGCTTAACATCACATTTATACTGAGAAGAATCACATTTTATGTAAATTTAAGACTTCAGTGTTAGTGGTCATTATTGAGAATAATGTAATCATCAATATTACCACTTTTAATTAGAATTTATTAACTATGGTTAACAAAAAATTTTGCTTTTTTGAGTGTCAATATCCTAGACATTGAAGGTGTCTATTTCCTACTCCCTACGATAAATATTAGGTATGGCAAAATCCCAAACAAGACTGAAGGTTTGGAAAATTTAGGGAGTTCAACATAATAAGATACAATTTAAAAATTAACGATAAATATGGAAAAACTAAGTTAAATACAAACAGTTTCATAGGAGATGAATAATTCAGAAAAACATCTTTTGTATGTACTGTTTACTTCTTTTGTTCCTTCTTTAAATATTAAATAGATATTGATTACTGTGGAGACAAACATCAAACTCTATTAAATGAGTAGGTAAATGTTGACTAATGTGAAGTGGAGACCAATACTTGCTGAAGGGGACAATAATGATTGATATTCATTAGGAATAAACTTAGTGTATGGCCATATAATCTCAGCAAAATATCTCACCAAAATAACTGCAACATTTCTCCTTTAGTGCCTTTAAATGTTATAATGTATAAATCTTATTTTATTCAAAATCATTTTGGAACAAAAAATAGTTTTGGGCTAGATGCCAGTTGAGTGTTTCCTTTTTTCTTCTAGCTATAACAAATAAATATTTAGATGTTTTAGATACAAATTTTAACATGAAAGTTTTAATTATCTTAAACCAAGCAATTAGGGCATCTCATTTTCAAAAAAAAATTGGTACAGGTCTATAATCTCTTACCCAAATTCCCTGGGAATAGGTGGTTTTGAGAATTCAGACTATTATAAATGTTCATAAAATAAATATGGGGCATATACTAAATATTAGGGAATGCCCCTACTGCAGTTAGAGTAGCACCCTATACTAAAATTAATTCGTATTTGTGCAGTAAGGAGCATTAATACTCACATTAAGCAAAACAAATTACAAAAAATAAAGCCTCATTTTAATATAGGTCATTTTTACTGAAAAATAAATTTTTGCTAATGTATGCTACTAAACAAAAAGTATGTGAGGCTGTAGTTTTAGAACGAGCTCCTAGGCCCAAACAGACCAGATCCAGCCAAAATGCAGTCACTCATGTTAAATGCCACATAGTCAAACTAAAACTGTAAGGAAGCAGGTAGATCCACAAACAGAACAGTTTTCCTGAAAACAGGAGATTCCAATCAATCTGAGTCAGTCTAATAAGAAGTCCCCTCTTCTTTACTCTTAAAAAAAGATACATGAAGTAACTTGATATTAACCAGTCAGCTTCTTTTTCTATTGATTTGTTTCCTTATTCCTACCATATGAAAATCCATTGTTCTGCTATTGTTCAGTGAGAGCTTTCATTCTATTTTGCAGAATGGAGGCTGCCAGATTCATGAATTGGGAATAAAATCCAATTAGATCTATAACTAAATTTATTGTAATTTTGTTTTTTTGACAGAAGACGGGAAAAAAAGAAGCACTTTGTTTTGGAGCATTCAATTGTTTAGATCTGTTTTTAAAAGTTAGTTGAGGCAGGGCACAGAGGCTCACTCCTGTAATCCCAGCACTTTGGGAGGCCAAGGCAGGTGGATCCCTTGAGCCCAGGAGTTCCAGACCAGCCTGGGCAACATAGTGAAAACCTGTCTCTACAAAACATAGAGAAATTAGCTGGGTGTGGTGGTGTGCGCCTGTAGTCCCAGCTACTAGAAAAGCTGAGGTGGGAGGATGGCTTGAGCCTAGGAGGTTGAGGCTACAGTAAGCTGTGTGAGTGTGCCGCTGTACTCCTGCCTGGGAAACGGAGCAAGATCCAGTCTCAGACAAACAAAATAAAGTACAAAATGTTTGCATTATTAGCAGTCACATTTTTTTTTTTTTTTTTTTTATGAGATGGAGTCTGGCTCTGTCGCCCAGGCTGGAGTGCGGTGGTGCAATCTCAGCTCACTGCAAGCTCCGCCTCCCGGGTTCACGCCATTCTCCTGCCTCAGCCTCTCTAGTAGCTGGGACTACAGGCGCCCGCAACAACGCCCGGCTAATTTTTTGTATTTTTAGTAGAGATGGAGTTTCACCGTGTTAGCCAGGATGGTCTTGATCTCCTGACCTCGTGATCCGCTGGCCTCGCCCTTCCAAAGTGCTGGGATTACAGGCATGAGCCACCGCGCCTGGCCAGCAGTCACATTTTTTTAACATAGTATTCTGGAGAAGGATTTTTTTTCTTCTCTAATTTAATGTATATTTTTACGACATCTTAAGAATTATCTCACCTACTTGATTATATCTAGTAATGAGTAATTCATTAGTCATTTCTAGAAAAACCTTCCAGTTATGTTGATAGCAGAAGAGGGGGTTTGCATGGTACACACAGAGAAGGTATCCATGGGTGGTTCACATGCCACCTTCTGAATCTCTTTGGATTCATCAGTCCCTTTCTGTTGCCCCTACCATCTAGATCCTTTCTGTTCCAAGCGTGGTCTCAAGCTCAGCAACATTTGCAGCACCTGGGAACTTAACAGAAATGCAGAATCTCAGTTCTCATACCAGCTCAATAAAGCCAGAATCTGCATTTTTAAAAAATTCCAGGGATTTTAGGAACATTTCTTATTAATTGAAAATGATCCACCAGGTCGTTGGGGAACCAGTCACAGTTGCTTCCAAATGGTCTTTACAAATTCTTATCATCATTTTTGAAATAGCTATCTTAATTCACTTACTTTGCTTAACATTTGCATTTTAGGAAAACTCTAATTCAAATAATAAAATATTTCCTTAGGTATGATAAAGACTTAAATTCTCAGTATTCACATAGACTTCTGGGTGGATTTCCTTCAATAAAGACTCATGCCTGGAAAGTGCACACAGAGAGAGAGAGTGTGTGTCTAGATGGCCCATGACTTAGGTTTTACGGTTATTATAGAGAATGAATAAAAAGAAAGCCTTTATAAAGAAAGTCCGGCCGGGCGCGGTGGCTCACGCTTGTAATCCCAGCACTTTGGGAGGCCGAGGCGGGCGGATCACGAGGTCAGGAGATCGAGACCACGGTGAAAGCCTGTCTCTACTAAAAATACAAAAAATTAGCCGGGCGTGGTGGCGGGCGCCTGTAGTCCCAGCTACTCGGAGAGGCTGAGGCAGGAGAATGGCGTGAACCCGGGAGGCGGAGCTTGCAGTGAGCCGAGATCGCGCCACTGCACTCCAGCCTGGGTGACAGAGCGAGACTCCGTCTCAAAAAAAAAAAAAAAAGAAAAGAAAAAAGAAAGTCCATAGAAGTGGGACAGATGGGTAAGTACTGTTCTTTGGTGGATAAAACTGGCTAGAGGAAATCCATCTGCACATACAGCTACTTTCTCAGAAAGGCCTCTGGATCTAAGAGTTGTGATGCTTTATAAGACACTGAAGGCTGGGTGCGGTGGCTCACACCTGTAATCCCAGCACTTTGGGAGGCCAAGGCAGGCAGATCACATGAGGTCAGGAGTTCGAGACCAGCCTGGCCAACATGGTGAAACCCCATATCTACTAAAAATACAAAAATAAGCCGGGCATGGTGGTGGGCGCCTGTAATCCCAGCTACTCGGGAGGCTGAAGCAAGACAACTGCTTGAACCCGGGAGGTGGGGGTTGCAGTGAGCTGAGATTATGCCATTGCACTCCACCCTGGTGGGGGATGAGAGTAAGACTTTGTTTCAAAAAAAAGATGCTTAAAGCACTGTAATTCCCTTTTGTTTCTGTTACTCCTTGGATGTATTCCTCACTTTCATTCACAAAGTGACATTTGGGTTTGTCTTCAGACACAGTAAAGAAAATAGGATCTAGGGATACTACATGTGGTTTCAGAGCCAGTTTTGAAGAACAGAATCACAGGAGCCACAGACCAAAGAGTAAACATTTGAAAGTCCTTGCTACCTGCAGCAAGAGAATAAAACAAAGTTGTTAAATAGCCCTGAGTCTTAATGACACTACAATATGTGATTCCCAGAGACATACATTTTGGCTCTAAATACATTTTCAAATACTATTTTTGAAGAAAGTTTGCTGCACTGTCTGATCCACTACGTTCTGTTTGACCTGTTTAATGCCAATTGGGATGACAAAGTAGGTGATGATGCAGAAGCTTGCGGAGGGGAAAGCAGCTTAACTTGGCTAATCTATGATCAATTGAAGAGAAAATAAATGAAAGAGATTCAGGGTCAGGTTATGATGAATTTTATCTCTCGCAATAATAAGTATTTACGAAACCCTTTGACAATTTTGGGAATCAATTCACCTGAATCCTAATACACTATAGACAATACACTCAAATTTATACAATTTTTGGACTTCAGAGCTTATTTAAAATCAATAATAACTGCTTTTAATGACAAAATGCATTTTACCAATAGGTAATACATTTTATATTAAAGGAGAGGAATAAGTCTAATGTTTTCCAGCATCTTCTTGAACATACAAGAACCATAATTTTCCACATTTGTTTTTGCACTGAAAGCCCTGCAGAAGTGTTCTTTCAAAGCAAGAGGAAAAATAAAATAATTTAAAAGTGTTTCTTCACAGTTTCGAAGAGGGTACAACCCAGAATTGCTATTTAAAATTAATTTTATTGTTACAGGTCTGCTAATACAATTATAACTTAAAAGAATTCAATTAAACTCAATAACCTGGTTTGCTAATAAATAGAATAATGCTGGCAAGCCCTCTTATCATAGAATTTTCTTAATTATCCTACATGCAGTTCATAAAGTTTTTCAATCTCAGCATGTTCTACTTTATATAAATAAAATTTTATCTTCTGTGTGTTTTTCTTACCTCGAGACACTATCTGTAATTTCAGTGTAAGATAACAAAGGGAAAATATGAAACAACTGAAAACTGGAATCTTCAGAAACCTTGGTTCATCATTCCCCTTTCTCAACTATTGAAATGTAATTCACTTTAACTGAGTTTTTTTACTGTGTTCTTTCTCTTTAAGCACTGAGTTTAGTGCTTTATTATATGGTTTATCTCAAAGTTTCCAGTTTAGAGTGTGTGTAAGGGAGGGACAATAAAACTGAGCAGCCAAACAGATAATGCTAACTAGGCATGGATAAATATATGAACACATGAACCATTCATTACTGATAATGACTATACTACTCAGCAGACAACCAGTACTACTGTGGATAATAGCAAACACTTCGTGGAAGTTTACCTGTATAAACATCATGCTAGGCATTCAATATTTATATATATAAAGACATTTATTTTATTTGCACAAAAAATTGCACTTAAACTAGCCTAAACAAAATATATTGAATCATAACTAGTCAACAAGATTAAGTCTTGAGACAATCAAGGATAGAATTCCACCAGACTCTCTTTCTCTCTCACAGCTGTTATTGTGCTTATTATCTTTCTCTGTGACTAAGGACTGATTTTTCTCCAAGAGGATTAAGGATAAAACTGCCATGTTTTCGAGGTTGACACATCCCACAGCTTTGTCACTAAATGAAAAAAAAATTCCACACCCCAACTCCAAAGAAGCAGAAAAATTCTTAAGGAAAAGCCCCATGTGTTTTGTCCTAGACCAATTGTGAAGACAATGTCAGAATGCTTACGTAACAGCCTAGAATGGATTGAGTAATTTAGAACAATTACCATAACCAGGGAAGTAGCACAGTTCCTTATGTATTTTAAATACATTGTATATATTACACACACACACACACATACACACACACACACACACACACACACACACGCAAAATATCGTAGGCACTGGGAACCAAAGCAACGATCTTAATTTACTTTCAATCTTATTTATAATTCTCACAAGAACTATTTAAGCTATAAATCGAGTTGTATTTTATAGAGAGGGGACTTTTCATTCACACAGTAGTAAATTGTACGTCTCAGATCTGAATATAGATTTGTCTACTGTTGTCAACAGAACCATCTTTAGAACAGGGCACACATGGCTTGCCTCAGTGCACCCCTCCAGGAATCCCTGTATTTCCTTTTGTACTCACACCTTGGAATCCAGTATTCATATTGTCTTCCCTCAAAATATCAAAGTCCCCCTTTGGGTCTGGGGATTGGCTAGTGGCTGATAGTGCCATCCTAGAGGGCTAAGTACCTCCAGCACCTCTATAGGTTTGTTGCCATATGTTTGTGATTTCTTTGGGATGACCATGCATTTCTTTTGAGGATTTTCTAGACTCTTACTCCACAATACCAAGGGTATCTTCTGACATTTTCTCCTCGTTTAGATCAATGTGGTGACTGTATGTTCTTCTCATTCTTTCTTGAGCTGTGCTAGACCAAGGATAGGAATTCCTTGTGCAAACAGGACCAACTCTTCTCATTCTACCCATAGGCTCCTAGTTTGTCTTATCTGCTGGTACGGGTATGTGGAAGGCAAGATTGTTTTTATATTGAAAGAGATATTCTAAGAATGCTGTAAATACAGCCTAAGGAGTTTAAGAAGACTTATTTAGAAGATGTTCTATACTTACAGAGGGTCAAATTCACATGACGAGTAATGAAATTATTGCTCACATGTTCCTGAATAGCCTGAGCAAGATGCACCTTTGTGGTCATCATGAACAAAATAGGATATCAACTATTTTTCTGAGACAGGGTCTCACTCTGTCACCCAGGCTGGAGTGCAGTGGCACAATTATGGCTCACTGCAACCTCAAGCTCTTGGGATTATGTAATCCTCCCACCTTAGCCTCCCTAGTAGCACTTAGTAGCTACTTAGCTCCTTAGTAGCACTTCCCAGTGCACAGGTGTGCATTGCTATGCCTGGCTAATTTTTTTAAATTTTTTTTGAGACAGAGTCTCACTGTGTCTCCAGGGTGGTATCAGACTCCTGAGCCCAAGTGATCCTCCTGCCTTGGCCTCCCACAGTGCTGAGATTACAGGCATGAGCCACCACGCCTGGCCAGTAACAACTTCTGAGAGTCACTGGAAACCTTCACAGGACTCCCAAAGAATGATGCAATGTCATGAGTAATACTGTGATTGACTTGAAATAAGTGGTGTTAGGGAGCTACAGAGGCAAGAAGATCAATATTCTTTCGATATTAACACAAAGAGCCATGGAATTATAAGTAATAACAAAATTGCAACCTCTTTCTAGAGGTAGAAAATATGAAATTAGCCAAGAACAGCACATTTGGCAATTAAAAAAAAACCATGAAGAGTTGGTTCTTGAATTGAAATTGGAAGAGAAGGTACCTGGAGTCTAGGAGAAACCTCCACAAGTCTTCATGGGACAGTAAACAAATACATATCGACTTCTTCTCTGCCTGTGATTCTAAATATGTGCCAACAATCAGTACACTTCACATGGGTCTGTTATTTCATAATGTATTTTTAAATGAAATGGTTTATATAATCAAGCTCCCTGCAAAAAATAACCTGCCTGGAGACAATCATGCTTTAGTGGCCTCGTGGCAGCCCTGGTCTTTAACATACATCCTTTGAAAATGGGTAAATGAAATTAGCTGTAATCCAGTGTGTTAAGTGATATAGCCCTCTATAAGTACTATAGAAAAAGTGCATAAATTGCTATGGAAAACTGAGAAATCTGGCTGTAGAGTCAGAGAGAGTGGGAATAAAAGAGATGATGTTTGAGTGAATTTTCAAAATATTCATTGATATATATATTATTTCATAAATAATGTTTATTAATGGATTCTTGAAGTTTGAAAGAATGACAAAGGTGGGATGAAAGGGTGAACCTGGTATTTTCTTTGCAGAATATTGTCAAGATGTTTATTACATTGAAAATAAAAGCAATAACTGGGCTTAATATGGTTGGAATATTTTGATCCAAACTACACTGTGCATCAAAGTCAAAAATAAGTTTGTGCTGGCCAACAGAAACTCAAAATAAGACAGTTCTGAATGTTTAAGTGTATCTCCCTAAAGAAGATTAGTTGACCAAAAGTAACTTAATTATCACTCTTTAAGAGGTGGCTTGGAATAAATAATCCATTGAGGGGGGGAAAGTATCCTTTTGAGTTTATAATGTAAAAGGAAGATAAACCTTATTCATGGCTCTAGATATGGCATAGCATCAGTTTTTTAAAGCGAGGTTCCAAAGTAACCCATAGTAAAGAACAAAACTACTGCCTGGTAGCTAACAGCTCTGAGTGTGGCAGCCTCAGTCCATATCATACAATCACATCTCAGTTTTCACACATATCAGATGTGAGACTATTGAAAATTACTTAATCACTCAATGCCTTATCTGTAAAATGGATATAGTAGTACCTATCTCAAAGAATTGTTTAAAAAAATTGGTTAGTATCTGTAAATTGTTTGGATCACTTTCTAACATATATAAATGAATCGTAAATGTCATTTATAATTAATCTTATTAACTCTGAAAACTCTGATCGTCAAGCAAATTTGCTGGGTTATAGAAGACCAGAAGTCATTAATACTATAGTTAATGTCAGCTGTGTAAGCCACATCCTTCATGTGGGGATGAATTACAAGACTTCTATTATCTTCTGCAGCTGGGTCCTAAATGGGAGATGGTAGGTGGTAGAGGGGAAGGGCTAAGCATGCATGGGAGACTGTGTCGTTACAATTTTGCCTTTTTTATAGAGATTTCTCTTCTGTTAAAAATCCTCACACCATAAACAAAATCAAATTTAATTTCCAAAACTAAAATTTCACATGGATTTCAAGTTTAAATATAACAAGTTTCAAGAAGAAAATATGGTAAAATATCTAAATGAAAAGATTGACACAATGAAGAAAGTGAAAATGGAAGCTACAGTGTGGGAGTGTATATGTTCATACATGGAGAAGTAGTGATTGATTCATGTCCAGAATAAATAATTCCTGCTGATCAAAAAGAAGAGGCAGAAAATCAATATGTATACACATACACACACATACAATAAGTGTATATATATATATATATATATATATATATATACACACACACATACTATGTATGTGTATATATGTATGTGGACAGGGTCTTGCTCTGTCACCCAGGCTGTAGTGCAGTGGCTTGAACATGGCTTACTGCAGCCTCGACCTCCTGGGCTCCCACCTCAGCCTACTGAGTAGCTGGTACTACCGGCACATGCCTCCACGCCCGACTAATGTTTTATAGAGATGGAGTTTCACCATGTTGCCCAGGCTAGAAATGAATATTAATCAACAATATGATACTGGAAAATAATCCAGAAACAAAAGCACATGCTATGATATTTTACTTATATAAACTTCAAAAAGCAAAAGCAAAAAAAAAATGTGGAAAGCAAGACAATCTGAGGTCTTTTGATGTAGGATAATGGTTACTGTTGTGGAAAGTATTCATCTGGCATGAGCATACATGGAAAAGTCTCAGGTGTTGGTAACGGTCTATTATTTGGTTGATTACATAGCTTTGTCAACTCTGAACATTTGTTTGACTCTATATATTTGATTTTTGTAGTTTTTTTGTAATAGGTTATAAATCAGTAAAAGGTTAATTTCTTTTTTAATTTTTGGTGTTGGAAAGGGCTTTATTTGGTGGAACATCATGGATTGGATAGAGATAACAGGCAGAGACTGAAAATTACCAAGTAGTGTTTTGCAAGGCAGGGCAAGCATTGTACATTTCAACAGAAGAAGCATCAAGAGCTAAATATGGTGGTAGAAATGGTGAGCTCTGGGTGTAGCAGAGGTCCTGGACAAAAAGGAGATTCAAGAAAAGTTTTGAATTAATTAATGAATGTCTAGAGGTGAGAAAAAGTATGATGTTTCCAAGAAGAACAAGGTTGTATGTACTGAGACACTGAAAAGAGAATAATCGTTTGTTACTTAAAACTAATTTATTCTAAAAATAACGGATATTGACTTTTTGTTACCGAAAAGCTGAAAGGTAGAAATTCAATGGTTATAAAGGAATAAGCTATGATTTATAGTGTGATAACTTAAATTTTGAGCCAAAACTCAATCTTACCTTTTGAAGAGCCTAATCCAGAAAATATTTTATATAAGAAAATCATAAAAATTCAAAATTATACAAACATTCTGTGCCTAGGAAGTCATCTCTGAAATACACTCTCAACTTACCCTAATAATAATCTGTGGTGACAGCTAATAGTTAATCCAACTTTGGAGGTCTCAGTTTATTTTCGCAGTATGTTCAGGCTCACAGAGCTGGTTGGTAGCAGATACAGGAATGAAATTTAGGTATAATATCCCCTTTATTCTCTTCCCAATAAGTTCATGGTATAAGAGGTCAAGTATTCATAAAATCAACCTTTGTACATGAGTGGTTTTTCATAATCAGAGATTGGGGTAACTTTAGTAACTATGACACAGAATTGAAAAGCCAAAAGAAAACAGAATACAATATATTGTTAATTACTGTGGTCACTATGTTGTACTTGAAAAATGCTAAGACAGTGGATGTTAAGTGTTCCCACCAGAAAAACATTAACTATGTGTATTAACTAAGTGTGTATTTATATATAAATTAGCTAGAGTTAGTCATTACACAATGTATATATATTTCAAAACATCATGTACATGACAGATACGTATAATTTTATTTATTGATTACAAAATAACTAAAAAGAAAACAGCTATAGACGTTTAATTGTACAAAAGTGAAAAAAGAAACTGCATGGCAGAAACATCAGAAGCAAGTTAAAACAGCAAACTGCAGAAAATAGTTATTTATATTACAAATAATATTTACAATATTCTAACAGCTTTTAAAAATAGAAAGGAAAATTCCCAACTACTTAGACAGAATGTGCTGGGAATCTTAATAAAACCTTCATAGAAGAAATGCAAATAGAACTTAAACATATAAAATATGCTACACCTCACTTATAATAAGATAGATGTAAATTAATACTTCACTGAGATAGATTTCTCCCATGTCAGATTAGCAAAAACTCAAAAGTTTGATAATGGACTTAGTTGACAGAGCTTAAGAAAATGAATTCTTAGATATTGCTATTGGGAATGTAAGCTGTTACTAGTCTTATGGAGAGGAATTGCCCATATATTAAAAAATTATATAGGCAAAGTTATGCAAAGGCAATTTAATGAACCAATAGTTACAGTAACAAAATACTCAAAACATCCCAAACGCCCACCTACAGGGGACTCATTGACTAAACTATGAAATATCCATGAAATGCAATTATGAGAAAATCAAGCTGGAAAAATTAAATGAGATATCTCTGTGTACACTAAAGTAAATGATATTCAGCATGCAAGGCTAAGTGAAAAAGTGAGATTGAGGCAAGTGTATGTAATATTATGCCATTTAAAAATATAACATAAACATATATATGTTTGTGCTGTATGTTTGTGTGTGTGTAAAGAGATGATACAGAGATATTTGTGTAAAACACTACAAAATAGTAAAGTTAAATGTAATATTAAAACAAACTTTTTATGCATAAGGGAAAAAAGGCAATAGGGCAACCAGAACAGCTATAGAAACCAAACTCCTCTCAGTATGTATGTCGTCATATAGATCTTCTTTGAAATTAGGTTCATTTTCCATAATTTCAAAACACAATTAGCTTTTCACAAAATTCCTAAAAAACAGAAGCAAAATCAAACAGGTGTATGAATTGCGAATCAAGTTGGTGTCATAATCATTACAGAGGAACAATTCCAAATGCTCATAAAACACCATCATTTGACTGTGTATATCAAATGAGGTATTTCATAAGGGGTATATGCTGGTAAGGACAAAAGCAAGTGCAAGAAGTATTTTAAATTCTCAGTCATATCGTTGTGAGTGGTATTATTTTTATTCTGAGACAATAATGTGTACCTTACGGCTAAAAGAAATGAGTAATTCTTCTGGCACTTTTAACAACTGTGATTTTGGGATGGAAGAAAGGAAATAAAGATGGAAGATGGAAGAGATTAAGTAATAACCTTGGTACAGAATTTGAATAAGAAGTATCAATATAAATTCACGAAGACTTTAACTGGAAATAAAAATGCATGTAACCTATCTTTATCCACTGAAAAATCACAGGAACAATGACTGACCCAGTGGCAATATTTAACCATGATTTTGTCTCCAACTTTTATTTAATGATAAAAGGAACCGGGAAACCTTGCAAATATTTAACGTTAAGTCTAAGGCAGAAAATGCAGGAGATGCACATTGAGTATCTTTTGTCCTATAGAAGACAAGAAACCTTTCAAGTACTATTTTCTGTAGAGTTAAAAGTATACAGGAGGCCGGGCGCGGTGGCTCACGCTTGTAATCCCAGCACTTTGGGAGGCTGAGGCGGGCGGATCGCGAGGTCAGGAGATCGAGACCACGGTGAAACCCCGTCTCTACTAAAAATACAAAAAAAAATTAGCCGGGCGTGGTGGCGGGCGCCTGTGTTCCCAGCTACTCGGAGAGGCTGAGGCAGGAGAATGGCATGAACCCGGGAGGCGGAGCTTGCAGTGAGCCGAGATCGCGCCACTGCGCTCCAGCCTGGGCGACAGAGCGAGACTCCGTCTCAAAAAAAAAAAAAAAAAAAAAAAAAGGATACAGGAGTAAATTACAACTCCACTTGGCCAAAGCCGAGTTATTTCGATCATTGAAATTGACAATAACTGCACTAAACCGAAACATATAAACTGTGTTTAAATTCTTGAGTAAACAGTGATAGAAATAAAAGAAAAAATCTAAAAGGCATGTCTTTGGAGGATTCTAGGAAAGCGACTTACTTTGAAAACCAGTAAATAAAAGTAAAAAACAAAACCAAAACAAAAACTTTTTACCTTGATTTTCCATAAAATCCATAAGTGAGGTACCCATGATGTTGAAGAGTGGCGGGTTTTCTTAGAGAACTATTTGACTTAATAGATGATGAAAGCATGATTGTATCAGACAAGCACAATTTTCCCTAGTGGAAAAGTAGAGCTAGGCAATGATCACCAATGGCTGCTTGTATCATACAAAGAAGGGCCAGACATCATGTCCCTCCTAATGGAAGTATTTTTGAAAGAGAGAGAGAAAAAAGAGTCAACCCGGAGTCAACCCAAAATCTGATCAAGCCTTAAGCCTCAAGACCTTAATACCAATTTACAGGAAATGTAGAGAACAAATAAAAACATTAATTGACATCACAGTAATGCAATCAGCACAATCCAGTTTATGGAAAACTGTGGAACAAACTCGGTCTCATCAATAAGTCATGGAGGATGAACTCATAAATTAAAAGACACTTGAGAAATCTCAACTAATCATTATAAATAGACCTTCCTGAATTGTGTTTAAAATAAAGGGTGTGTGTGTGTGTGTGTGTGCGTGACAATTTAAAAATGTTGAATACTGACTGGGTACTTGATGATATTAAGAAGTTATGTTTATGTTAATGACAATAAGTATGTTATCTATAACAAGTATTGTGATTGTATTAATGAGAACCCTTACCTTTGAAAAAATCTACAAATATATTTATGAGTGAAATTGATGTCTGTAAGTTGATGCTTCTGGATAAATATGATGTCTTGGGTTTGTCTAAAATATCTGTGATTAGAAGCGAATGGGAGTAGATATGAAACAAAATACAGCATGAGTTAAAGGTACATAAGGGTTCACTGTACTAGTGCCTATCCTTTCATAAATATTTAAAATTTTCTACAATAAAAAGTTAAAGTGCATATGTAGTTTTATTCTAATAATATCTATAAATATTTAATGGCATTTTCAGAGTACTGATGTTTAAAGAGTCATATCCCATAGAATCTAAATCAAGCACTCCTTTATGAGATCTCTTGCAAAATGCCAGTGTACAGTTTCCAAGTTTCTTTCCATTTGTCCAAAATCATTTGCAGAAATGAAATAAGAACTGTCTCAACCATTCTTCAATTTAATTTTACTTTCATTGTCTTCCCAACTCTATTTTTGTTGAACTATCGAACAAATTCTGTTTTATAAGGTAGGAGAATAATTTAATCTAAGTATCAAGCAGAAGCCAACGTGAGGTCCCTGATCTCAAATTAGAATGATGTGCCTGTTTTTCCATCATGAAAAAAATAATAGATCAATATCAACATGAAAATTTTGTCTAAATCAGTCATGGCCTAGCCATGCCTTTTCTCCGTTAAGAAGTTTCTTTATGGATAATTCTTTAGGATAAAGCTGTGAGTTTGTAATAAGGATTAAATGAGTCAGCCACACATAAAAACTCACTCTATCAGATTATCTAGTAAACTCTAACATCAAATATATCTTCTCTTACAAGAATTAAAGACTAGAGAGTTTGACATTTATTACTAGAATGATTGATTCTTTTGTGGAGATTTAAAAACACTATTCTTGATCAGCTTTTTACTAATTTTGAAAGCTATACAGCTTCAGATGTTGGGTCTTAAATCCAACATTTCAATACATAAGAAGTTACATTTAAAGAGACAGAATCATTATGGAAAAGAAATTTTTCTGGGCTGGGTGTCTCATGTCTGTAATTCCAACACTTTGGGAGGCCGAGGCAGGTGAATTACCTGAGGTCAGTAGTTCAAGACCAGCCTGGTCAACATGGTGAAACCTGGTCTCTACTAAAAGTACAAAAATTAGCCGGCATAGTGGCGCACACCTATAGTCCTACCTACTCAGGAGGCTGAGGCAGGAGAATCACTTGAAGCCGGGAGGCAGAGGTTGCAGTGAGCTGAGATCGAGCCATTGCACTCCAGCTTAGGCGACAGAGCAAGACTCCATCTCGAAAAAAAAAAGAAAAAAGAAAATAAGAAAGTAAATTTCCTATCAAAAGTAGCTCTTTGATTTTTAATGCATTTTGGCTTTAAGGGAAACAGAAAAGCATCTGTGGGCTTTTCTTATTCATGCTGAGGTTATCTGGAGGAATTAAATATACGAGAAAATCTCCCTTTTTACAAAATTTGAGGGCTTTGGGGAAATCTCAAAATCTCCTAAAATTTGAGAATGGAATATATGCAAAATAAGGAATAAAGCAACTTACCAAAGAACTATTACTTTGTTAATTGGAAACAATAATATCAGGTTTTGAGCTGCAATGTTTTCTTCACCATTTTACCAAATTTATTTCCCTATTTAATTAAGGATTATATATATGTCACTGTTTATAATTTTCTTTAAAAATATTGGAGTTTTATTTTGACCATTCATTTAGAGCTAACTTGCTTTTCTTTTGTAAACATTTTCCAACATATTTGTACACGTATTAGGGTATATATAAAAATGAAAAAGAAATATAGTTATCCATCAGAATCCATAGGCGGTTTGTTCCAGGATCACTCCCCATACCAAAATCTGAAGATTTTCAAGTCTCTTTGTCTCTTTTATGAAACGGCATAGTATTTGCATATTACCTACACACATCTTCTTTAAGTCATCTTTAGATTATTTGTAATACCTAATGCAATGCCTACACATCACTTCTTTCACTAGGATTCAACAGCAAATTCAAGTTTTGCTTCTTGGAAATTGGATTTTCTTTTCCTCCCAAATACTTTCTATCTCTGGTTGTTGAATCGAAGGATATGGAATCCACAGATATGGAGGGCAGACTGTATATCTCCACTGACATAAGGTAAGAAACAGGCAGAGTGATCTACCTCTATGAATTGAATAATGCAAGCTTGATTTTCAAAACGTAAGTAGAGCTTCTAACACTGGTGGTTACAAAGTTTAAAATCAAAATGGAAATAGCCTATCATGACTGTAGTCTTCAAAGTAAGAGTATATATGTGCGTGTAGAATTGCTTCTGCCTAATGTGAGTAAATTTGTCCTAATGTAGATAGGTAATCATGTGAATTACCACTTCATACTTCTCCAGAATTTGGGCATTCTATAAATTAGTTAAAAGTAATAAGATTATTAATTTTAACTTTAGTAGATCAAGGAGAAAAAAAGCCCATAAGATTTTATTTTGTCATTTTTCTCAGCCTTTCAAAATTATCAGACCTAGGTTCTCAATAAAAGAATTTCACAGGCTGGGCACGGTGGCTCACGCCTGTAATCCCAGCACTTTGGGAGTCCAAGGTGGGCAGATTACTTGAGGTCAGGAGTTCAAGACCAGCCTGGCCAACATGGTGAAACCCCATCTCTACTAAAAATACAAAAGTTGGCTGGGCGTGCTGGCAGGTGCTGTAATCCCAGCTACTCAGGAGGCTGAGGCAGGAGAATCACTTGAACCCGGGAGGTGGAGGTTGTAGTGAGCCAAGATCACGCCACTGCACTCCAGCCTGGGGAACAAGAGCGAAAATAAATAAATAAATAAATAAGAATTTCACAAGTGAAACTCAGTTGTGTAATAAGAGATATTTCCATTTCAATTATTAGATATGTCACTTACAAAGTGAATGAGATTTTATAACATTAATGCCATTCATTACCACTCTGCTTCTCAGCCTTTTTTTTTTTTTTTTTTTTTTGAGGTGGAGTCGCAATCTGTTGCCCAGGCTGGGGTGCAATGGTGTGATCTAGGCTCACTGCAACCTCAGCCTCCTGGGTTCAAGCTATTCTCCTATGTCAGCCTCCCAAGTAGCTGGGATTACAGGTGCATGCCACCATGCCAAGCTAATTTTTTTTTTTTTTTTTTGAGACAGAGTCTCGCTCTGTCACCCAGGCTGGAGTGCAGTGGCACAATCTCGGCTAACAGCAAGCTCCGCCTCCCGGGTTCACGCCATTCTCCTGCCTCAGCCTCTCCGAGTAGCTGGGACTACAGGCGCCCGCCACTACTCCCTGCTAATTTTTTTGTATTTTTAGTAGAGACGGGGTTTCACCATGGTCTCGATCTCCTGGCCTCGTGATCCGCCCACCTCGGCCTCCCAAAGTGCTGGGATTACAAGCGTGAGCCACTGCTAATTTTTGTATTTTTAGTAGAGACAGGTTTCACCATGTTGGCCAGGCTGGTCTTGAACTCCTGACCTCAGGTGATCCTCCCACCTCTGCCTCCCAAAGTGCTGGAATTACAGGCATGAGCCACTATGCCTGGCCCTGTCTCTGCCTTTTTTGATATGACTTTGCAGTTCCTCTTGCTAGAGGCAGAGATTACATCTCTGCTCACCAATGTTGAATCAATTGTGAGTAGAAGTGACAGTGGGCCAGCTTGGGTCCAAATTCCCTAACTCATTGCAGGTCTGTACTCACTCCCTTTCCACTTCTTCTGTGCTTGTAAGAACATGCACTGAATAATCTATAGGCCCAAAACAATGAGAGACACATGAAGCTCCTGTGAAGCTATTCTTGGCTTGCCGCTAAACTCAGCCAACTGCAACCAATTCAGATGCACTAAAGCCAAGCCTCAATTGCATAAATAAAACAAAAACAAAATATAATTATTATTTGGGATTTTTTCGTTATGCAGCATACAGTGGCAAATGCTGACTAATCCAGGCATTGGTTATAGAACTAAGACATTGTTATGAGATAAGCCTGAAATATGTTATAGTTGCTGGGACAGAGCATGAGAGGAAAGAAACCACTATCTGATGCTGGGAAACACGTTATCTGTAAATCTCAATTTCCCCTTTGGCAAAACTGGAAAAAATAGAACTATTTCATACATACACTATAAATATTTAATTGGATAATGTATGTCAGCTGCTTAACCAGTGCTTAGCACATACAAATTATACTCAACAAATGTTAGTTTTAGACATTTTTATAATTGCTATGTGCAACATTCGCAGACCTCTTAAGTTTGCATTTCAGGAATGACTTTAAACATCCTAAAAGCCGTGAAACAAAATGTAAAAAAGAAAATAAGCAGCACCTTGCTCATCAACATATCATAACTTATGAAATTATTCCAGCTCAGATCTTCTCCTAATCCATTCATTTCCCTGACAACAATGCAAAAGGTTCTTTTAAGCTAACAACTATTAAATTTTTAACATATGCCAGTAAACATGCTGAAAGAGTATTAATATGAATCCTCAGTAATCTCATCAAGTAGGTATGATGTTTTATTTCCATTATTATTATTCTTCCCGGTTGATGGGTGAGGAAACCAAGGCACAGAAAGCAAGGTAACTTCCTAATAGATAACACTCCAATAGGGGAAATGACTACAATTTGAACCCAGGATCACCTGGTTATACAGCCCTTGCTCTTGTCCATTATGCTTTGCTGAAGCTTCCTGGAGCACAGAGGTTCTATCCGGTAGCACAACAGGTGATTACGGTCAGCAATAATTTATTGTACATTTTTAAATAACTCAAAGAGTGGAATCAGAATGTTCCTAACACAAAAAATAGGATAAATACTTGAGATGATGAAAACCCCAATTACTCTGATGTGATTTTTACACATTGTATGCCTGTATCACAACATCACATGCACCCCATGAATATATGCACATTATGTACCTCTAATAACTAAAAAATATTAAAAATAAATAATCTGGGGCAAGGCGTGGTGGCTAACACCTGTAATCCCAGCGCTTTGGGAGGCCGAGGCAGGCAAATCATGAGGCCAGGAGTTCCAGAGCAGCCTGGCCAACATTTCACATGGTGAAACCCTGTCTTTACTAAAAATACAAAAAAGTTAACTGGGCATGCTGGCAGGCGCCTATAATCCCAGCTACCTGGGAGGCTGAGGCAGAAGAATCACTTGAATCCAGGAGGCAGAGGTAGCAGTGAGCTGAGATCGCGCCACTGCAATCCAGCCCAGGCAACCAGGCGAGATTCCATCTCAAAAAAATAAAAAAATAAAAAAATAAAAAAAAAATCTGGTTACATCTAGAAACTAACTGCAGAGTTTTGGAAATAATGCCCATACCTTGGCCTACCCTCCATAGATTCTGACTTCATTGATCTGAATTGGGACCAGAGATCTTTACTTTAAAAAAATAAAACAAAAAACCCAGGTCATTCTGGAACATAGCTGTGATTGAAACATCCCACCTACAGGAATGAGACACTACCGTATAGTGGGTAAGAGCCTGACTACAGCATTCACATCCATAGATTTGAATCCCAGCTCTGCTACCTGGACATATTTTGTTCCTCGTTTTCCACAACTGCAAAATGGAGATTATGACTGTATCTACCTCAGATAACTTATTATTTGTTAAGTGTTTAGAACAGAATCTGGATATGGTAACTGCTACATTGATGATTGTTAAATAAAAAGGGCAGACAATGGAAACAGAAATAACTCGGTTTAAATGGACATAACTCCGGCTGTTGCTCTATGCCATGTACTTCTCACCTCCAAAATGACACTCATTGAGGGTCTTCTTTATCTCTCTCTCTTCCTCCTTTTTTATTTATTTTGTGTGAGTTTAATGTAATTTAATTTTAGCTACAGTTTTCGAACAAAAATGTGTAACACTGCTAGTAAGTCCTTTTCTAATATTTGAAATGTACTGGGAAATTTGAATGCTGACCTTTGAAGGCTGAAAGAATTCCTAGAAGTTTTAACTTGTAGAGTCATTCGTAAGCGGCTCACTTCATTCTCACCATTCAAAGACCAGAAATGCAGCACAAATCAAACATTTTTTAGGGGGTTAATTAACTCACACATGGCTTTGTAAACACAAGAGACCAACACGGGGAGGATGTAGAACTTAGGATCCCTTGAATTTTATTCAACTCATTTCTAATCAACTCATTCAGAAAACAGCACAATAGCAGATTGTCACTGAAATACAATAATTCTGTTCTTCAGGGAAGGTTTGTATTGAGCTATACAGTTTTTTTTTTCTTACAAAGGAAAATACAAGAACTAATATTATTCAGGTCTGGCAACTTCCCAGTAAAAGTTGCTGAGACAGGATAATCTGTGATGGCTTTCATTTCTGTAGAGGTAGACAATTTCAATTTTGAAAGTATCCGCAAATACAAAGGGGGGCACACTACTTCCTAATTTGATTTGGAAGACTAAAAACTTCCTGACTCCATGCTCAGTGCTTTTCCCAGACAATCTATTTGGAACGGTCCAATACAAATAAAGATAATCAGTTAAGTCTTGTGTTTTACTGTATTTTTTTCAGGCATGATTTCCACAAGCTTTCAACATATTGTTTTGTTATGGCCCAATTTCCTATACTGCATCACGTTGTTTTATAAATATTTATTCAGATTTTGTTTTCCCCAAGAAAGTACAACCTTCTTTAGGTTTATGTCTGTGTCTTTTTTAGATATAAACGAATGCATATGTGAGTTCCTGTGCTGTGTGGTGAGATAGCACATTTTTTTCTTCATAAAGATAGATTATTGTTAGGTAAAGCTTGAAGGTGTCTAGAAGGGAATAGGCAAATGTCATGAGGAAATCAAGGGAAGAAGAATACAAACTCTTATCTGTTTTACCAGCAAGAGTTTCTAAATGGACTCAGGTTTTTCTAACCAAGATCCATATGCAAAGTCAGGGTAAACAACACTTCTGAAATAAATAATACTGCATGCTTGGAAGAGTTAGGGCTGTCAGGGCAGTCCCTGCACTGAGTTAAGTTATTGATACAGAAGTAAATTTGAGAGAGCTACACTGAGGAGGCAGCAGCTGCTGAACCCTCTGCTGTTCAACCAGCTGCGATCCCTAGGGAACTGTGTGCATATAAAGAAATATGATGCCCCCCAACCCCCCAAAAAACCAATCTGGAATAAACCATTCTTAATCAAGTGTAATACCAAGGAAGATGTCATCTTGTCTTTCCCTTGAAGAACTACAGGGGAAAGACAATTGTCTTCACTAATGGCAGTGAGAAGAAGAGTATGACCAAGTTTGGCCACAACATATGATAGGAGGCTCTTATGTATTTGTGATCTGGTAAGTGCAGAAGATGTGAACAGTGACAATGCTTTGGTGTGCAGGGTTTAGCCATGACACCAGGCTTTGGCACTACAGACTAGAAAGGGCAGCATTCTTGAGCACCCAGAATGTAGTAGCAAAAGTAGAGATCTTTTATAGTCCTGTTTTCAAGGCACTGGTATTTTGGTTTCTTGTTTTTTTTTTTTTTGTTTGTTTGTTTTTTAAGTTGTTTGTTTTGTTTTTGAGATGGAGTCTTATTCTGTCGCCAGGCTGGAGTGCAGTGGCAAGATCTGAGCTAACTGCAACCTCTGCCTCCTGGGTTCAGATGATTTTCCTGCGTTAGCCTGCAGAGTAGCTGGTATTACAGGTGCCCGCCACCATGCCTGGCTCGATTTTTGTCTTTTTAGTAGAGACTGGGCTTCACCACTCTGGCAGGCTGGTCGCGAACTCCTAACTTCAGGTGATCTGCCCGACTCAGCCTCCCAAAGTGTTGGGATTACAGGCATGGGCCACTGCGCCTGGCTGGCACTGTTATTTTTGACAAAATTAAGTATTTCAGTGTTACATTGCTGCAGATGCAAATAAAGAGGTGTTTTTTGTTTTGTTTCTGTTGTTTATTTTTGCTTGTTTGTTTTTATCTCCAGGCTTCCCTGGTGTCCCTGGCAGTACCAGGCTTCTTCTCTCAGCAAGAACAGTATTCATGGATTCTGTAGAGAGCCCACTATAAGATGTAAGCTGGTAAGTCCATGGATATCAAGGGATATATCTGAGCTCCAGATGTATTGGCAATGAGACAGGATTCCTGAGCATCACAAAAAGATTCAATAGATATATTGACTCCCTACATACTCATATTTCTGGAGATACACATTGAATATTTTATGCAAAAAAACTTGGCAACACCTTGCTTACTTTAAAATACTCAGTTGCTTAATGATCCTTTTAGTTCTGTGAATCAGATATTCATGCAGAACATGGCAGGACCACTCAGGATCTTCTGCCTGGCCCGGTTAGCACCTCCATCCTAATCTCAGTTCTCCATTTTTCTAGCTAGTCCAAATCCCTGAATTGATTGTCTCAGATGTCTCTATCTTTCCAAATAATCCACCAATATCTAAACTCATTCCTCTTCTCTTTTTATTCCCTATTGTTTTTACTACCATAAGACATCATTTTCAAATTAAATAACTAATATACCTAATATAACTAGGAAATTTGAGCTAATTATCTATTTTCATACCAAAACATTACATGTGTTAATTTTATTTTTGGGTAAATCTGTCTCTAGCTCTTCCACAGAAATTAAGCACACTATTTTGTTGTTGTTTTCTTAACGACTTTAGCTTTTAGAGCAGTTTTAGGTTCACAGCAAGATTGAGAGAAAGGTACAGAGATAGCCTACATACACTTTTCCTCTCATATGCACAGCCTCTCCCTTTATCAAATCTCCCACCAGAGTGGTACATTTGTTACAATCGATGAACCTACACTGACATATCATTATTGCCCCAAGTCCGTAGCTTACATTAGCATTCACTTTTAGTGCTGTACATTCTATGTGTTTGAAAAGCAGAGAATGGCATACATCCATTATTGTAATTATTACACAGAGTATTTTCACTGCCCTGGAAATTCTCAAGCATATGTTTTTTTTCTTTAATATTCTCATTACTCCTTGTATATATTGTAATAATAGTACTCATGATATATTGTAATGCATATTTGTTTCCTATTAAATGTTTCTTAAAAGTACAAACTGCGTTTTAAATTTCAGTACTGACTGCATTTAACAAAGACAATCTATAGTGAGATTTTGATGAGTAGTCATTGAATAGTCATATTATTTAGAGTTTGTGGATACACTGTCATTCAGCAATAATAGCTTCCCTTTCATATCATACCGACAATGCTAGCAGCCCAGAAGAGACGGCTGATGTTTTGAAGGCTAGTCAATAAAAGTTATTAGTCACTCTTCAAATTCCATAAACTGCCTTAGAGATTACCCAGATTACATGATATCTGATTCAAGGTACCTCCAGGTATTGGAGGCTCACAAACATATATTTCATATAATCAAGGAGACCTTCCTTAAGAAAAAAAAAATTAATGCAAATTTGGTGCAGAGTCTTTGAAGGAGCCCATGTCTATTCTTCACAGTCAATTTATTCTTTCCGGTATGTGTATAATTATCTTTACTGAACAAGACTGAAACGTATTTCCACAAATTTTATCGAGTTTCAGTAAAACAAAAATAGTCATATATGGAATAAAGGAGTATTTTGTTTTGAGGGGAAGGATGAGTAAAACTATTACAAATATCCATTATTTTTATTTAAACTCCGTTACATGAAGACCTACTAGGAATTTTATTTTTCCTCAGAGCCCAGCCCAAGATACAGCCTGATTTTAATTTATAAACTCATCTGTATCTTGCTAATCAGAAATGAGAACTTTATGACCCACCAAGTTTCTTCAGTTTTTAGCTGTTAAGAAACTGGGATACACATAATAGATTTAATTGTCATAACTCTTAACAGCCTTGGTTTTCTGAATTTTATTTTTCTTCTCCTTCCATTTTGATTCCTTGGATTTTCATTTTTTATTCTTTTTTTTACCAAAGTTTTTCCATCTTACTGCATCTATATTTACGTGTAAGATACCTCCGATCACCTGGTATAAATAAATAAGTAAAGTCTGAATTATTCACCTAGGAACATAGCAGCTGAAGAAAAGAACAGGTACAGATGAAAAAGATAGGACTCTCAAGAGATGGTAAATAAGGACAGAGCTATTGAACTTTCACACTTCCATTCCCTATCTGTATTCACTCAGCAAAACCCAGAAATACTTGTTTCTCCCTCTGGTAATGGGGAGACCTAGGGTCAGTGTGGGAGGCAAGGGGTAAGGTTAGCCTACCTGGTGTGATTCTTGCAAGGTCAAGGCTAGCAGCAAAACGTACCTTAACAGGAGTTGCAAAGAAGCTGAAACTGGGTACACAGGAAGCTGAGAGTCCAAATGGGTTAGGAAAGGTTGAAGAGGTCACTTAGAGAAGAATGTGCTGAGACAAAATAGAAGTCAGAAACGTGTATCTGAAACCAAAGATGTCAGAAGGAAAAAGCGAAAAGGAAAGAGTGAGGAACAGAGGAAGAGACAGTCTTGGACTGGCTACAGTCAATGATACACCTTCACTTTCTCATCTGTCTCCTGTGATACAGGGACAGCTTGGCAATCTTTCCAGGACTAGTTTAAGGGCAGACTCAGGAGACAGTGTCCACATGGTTTTCAGAGTCCATAGTGGCATTATTCCTAAGAGAAATTAATTTCAATATTTACACAAACTCAGAAAAGCTTTGAGAATTAGTAATGGTATAGGTTGTCAGAACATTGTGTTCTTCAATTTCATCTGCTTCAGAAGCCTTCTTTGATAAATCCAATTTATCTTCCTGGGCTGCATCAAGATTACCTGGGCTTCTTGTGCATTAGGGAAATTATGTTTCCAGTAATTTCATACCTACCTTGCTGCCACAATTGTTTGGTCAGTATCCTAACCGCAAAGACTGTGCCTGATCTTTAGTATTGTGTGTAATTGTTAGGTAAAATTCCAACATGCCCAACTTTGTATTTGTTTGATTTTATATAGTGGTTTAAGAGACCACATTGACATTTTCATTAATGACATGCAAGAACTCTGAAATAGAACTATCATATAGTGCCCCCACTCCATTATTTAAGATGAATAGTCTGAGACAGAGAGAGATTAAGTGACTCATCTCTAGACATATAACCTAAAGATTCAGGGCAAAGACTCTAGTTTTCTTATTAGAAGTTGAATGTTCTTTGTTTTATGTCACAGACATTTCAATAAAGTTGTTTTGACTGGAATACCTTAAAGTTCTGACCTTACCCACTGTGATGGTTAATATTGAATGTCAACTTGCTCAGATTGAAGGATGCAATGTATTGTTGCTGAGTGTGTCTGTGAGGGTGTTGCCACAGGAGATTAACATTTGAGTCAGTAGACTGGGAGAGGCAGACCCACCATCAGTCTGGGTGGGTGCAATCTAATCATTTGCCAGTGATGCTAGAATAAATGCAGGCAGAAGAGCATGGAAGGACTAGATTGGCTGAGTCTCCTGGCATCCATCTTTCTCCTGCACTGGATGCTTCCTGCCCTCCAAGGGACTCCAAGTTCTTCAGCTTTTGGACTCTTGAACTTACATCAGTGATTTGCCAGAGGCTCTCAGATCTTCGGCCACAGACTGAAGGCTGCACTGTTGGCTTCCCTACTTTTGAGGTTTTGGGACTCGGACTGACTTCCCTGCTCCTCAGCTTACAGACAGCCTGTTGTGGGACTCAACCTTGTGATTATGTGAGTCAATTCTCCTAATATACTCCCCTTCATATATTCATCTGTCCTAGTAGATCTGTCCTGTTAGAGAACCCTGACTAATACACCCACTGTGAGCAAACAAAGCCCACTTGGGGATCCAGTGACATTACCCAATCATCTGTTCACTCTATCAGTCAAAATTGATTGAGCAATCTCTGTGTGCCAAGTAGAGTATTAGTTGCTAAAGGCTGGACTTACCTGCTAATTAGATGTCATGTCTGAAACAAGAGTGTATCTTACTGCCTTTAGGATAATGGCAGAAAGAGTCAAGTGGAAAAGTCCAACCTTTGCATTCAAAATTCTACATAAAAGAAAGCATATGATATGGTTGCTTCAGATATTAATGCCACTGTGTTAACCCAGGAAGCAAGTAAACAACGCTTGAATGCACATGGCCAGGTCTGGAATCCTCCTGATGTCAGCAACATGGAGAAGAGAATTGGCTCAGAAGCCACAGGCAACTCCCCAACATCACTGTAGCTTCTGTCAGCCTTGGTGATGGTGCCAATTCCGACTAGTCCCACAGCTGCCTCCGCCGGCTGTGCTTCTTTAAATGTTCACAGCTTTTGCTTTTGGAGGGGGTTTAGTAACAGGTGGAAGGAATTTAGACCCAAAAGTTCAGTGGAGTATATCCAAATCCTTGATAGACTTAGTATATCTGATGCTAATCAGCAGACTGTTCATAAAACAATGAAGGGAGTGGATGACTTTGTCCTCTCTTCTCCTAGAGGGACTTCATATTTTAGGGAAAAGGGAATGGGGTGTGAAATAAGGGGGAGTCAGATCCATGATCTGACTTTGCCACTACTCTGTGGCTTTGGGCATGATTTCTGAAATCTGATCCTCAATGTTCTTATTTGGGTAAATAATTATAAGCACACACTTTTTTCTACAAGTTTGTGTTAAATGTTAAATTCATATGAATGTGCATGATGTATAACTAAGTGGAATAAAAAAATGAGTTGCTGATGCGTATGTATAAAATTTTTAAACCAGGGGTATTGTGGGAATATAAGGACACTGAGATAGAAAGTAATAGTGTGCTGTATATAATGACATTAGGAAAAGTCTGGAAGACTCCAGACCAAAGTAGGAGTGGTGTGGGATTGAAGGGAGCATAAGCAGGGATTTTTGCTTTGCAATTTATAAGTACTTTGAATCATGATGGGATTGTAAGTGGAGTTTTATTTTACTCTGTGTGTATGTGTTATATGTGTGTTTTCTATAAAGAGAAGTAACAAATCCTATGCAGATAGACTTTGTGAAGAGCCTGGATCACATTACATATTCTCTATGGATAACTTTATTTTTTCCTTTTCTTAAAAGTTTTTTTATGATGAAATTGTCATTTCTGCTTATTAACATCTTCTAAAAGAGATACCAGAAAACCATTGAACAACCTTTGGAGTAAGCAACATATAAGACCCAAGATTTTGAGGAACCAGAACATACTCCTAGGAAAGGGATTGGAGTTACTACCATTGTTTAAAATAATCATTTCCTGGTTGTGTACCGAGGGAGCCTATTCACCTGTTCTCCCAGGAAGCCTCAGAGTAAAATGGAAAGAAGAAATAATTTGAAATCAAAATAGCTACACTCTGGCCCTGGCTCTACAACTGAACATTTGCAAGTCACAGAACCTATGCCTCCTAATATGCCTAATCAGAACAGTTGGTTGGTTTTTCTTTTTTTCTATGTTGTTATGTAAATTTAATAATGAAATTAATACAATTTAAATATTGCAAATGTAATTTGGTCTCTAACTTTATATGGAAAGCTTTGTATATAGCAATAATATTAATGTTTTTTAATATTCTCTCCTCCACATCTATTTTTTGTGAGTTTTTAAGTTTCATAGGTAAAGGTAGGTAGATATATTTATGAGGTACATGAGATATTTTGATACAAGAATGCAATGTGTAATAATCACATCAGAGTAAATGGAGTATCCATCACCTCAAGCATTTATCATTTCTTTGTACTACAAAGATTCCAATTATATTCTTGTAGTTATTTTTAAATGTACAATAAATTATTTTGACTGTAATTATCCTGTTGTGCTATCAAATATTAGATCTTATTCATTCTATCTAACTACATTTTTGTAACCATTAACCATTCCCACTTCCCCATACCCGCAATAAGGACTTTTGTTACAGCTGTGATCTCATTAGTTGCCCTTGGTTTATTGTTTTGCAGTTTTGTCATGGCTCAACCTCGGTAGTTTGTATGTGTCTAGAAACTTATCCATTTATTCTGCATTTTCAAATTTTTTTGCTTATAGTTGATCAGAGTAGTTTTCAATGATCCTTTGAATTTCTGCTGTATCAGTTGTAATGTTTTCTTTTTAGTCTCTGATTTTATTAGTTTGAATCTTCTATTTTAAATAGCCTGGCTAAAGTTTTGTCAATTTTGTTTTTCTTTTCAGAAAAAACCTAGCTTTTCATTTTGTTGACTTTTTGTATTTTATTAATTTAAATTTTATTTATTTATGCTCTGACTTTCATTATTTCTTTTCATTTACTAATTTTCCATTTGGTTTGCTCCTGCATTTCCAGTTCTTTAAGATGTGTCATTAGGTTACAGTAATTTGAACTTTTTCTACGTTTTGGATGTAGGTGCTTTTTGCCGTACTCCTTCTTCTTAGTACTGTTTTTGCTGTGTTCCATTGGTTCTGGTATGTTGTGTTTCCAATATCATTTGTTTCAAAGATTTTCAAGATTTTCTTAATTTCCTTATTGACCCACTGGTTATTCAGAAGCATATCGTTTAATTGGTGTGGGTTTGTAAAGTTTTCAAAATTCCTCTTGTTATTGATTTCTAGTTTTATCCCATTGTGGTCAGAGAAGATATTTGATATAATTTTAATTTTTTGAATTGCTTTAAGACTTGTTTTTTGGCCTAAAATGAGGATATCCTTGAGAATGGTCTATGTGCTGAGAAGAAGAATGTGCATTCTGCAGCCCTTGGTTGAAATGTTCTGTAAATATCTTCCAGGTCGATTTGGTATACAGTGCAGACCAAGACTGATATGTCTTTTGATTTTCTATCTGAATTACCTGTCCAATGATGAAAGTAGGGTGCTGAAGTCTCCAGCTATCATTTTATCAAGTCAAACTCTCTCTTCATCTTTAATAATATTTGCTTTTTATATCTGGTTGGTCCAGTGTTGATTGCATATATAATTGTGATTGTTGAATCCTCTGGCTGAATTGATCCCTTTGTCATTATATTATGACCTTCTTTATCTCTTTTTATATTTTTTTCTTAAAATCTATTTTGTCTGATAGAAGCATATCTACCTCAGCTCTTTTCTGGTTTCCATTTGCATGGAATATCTTCTTCCATCTCTTTATTTTTAGTCTATATGTGTCTTTGTGTGTTTCCTAAAGGCAACAGATTATTGGACCTTATTGTTTTATCTATTGAGCCACTTTGTGTCTTTTGGCTGGAGAGTTTAATCCATTTACCTTCAAACTTATTACTCACAATAAGGACTTACTCCTGCCATTTTTATGTGTTTTCTGGTAGTTTTGTGGTCTTCTCTTCCTTCCCTTTTTCCTTGTTTTCTTTTTTTTTTAAAGTGATTTTCTCTGGTGGTATGTTTTAATATTCTGCTTTAGGTGTTTCTGTCTCTGTTGTAGGTTTTTTATTTGAGGTTACTATGAGACTTGCAAACAATATCGTATAACCCATTATTTTAAACTGATGACAACACTAATTGCAGAAACAAACTGATAAAGAAACAAAGAGAAAACTAATATCTCTACACTCTAATTTCATCTTCTCACTTTTTAACTCTGTTGTTTCTATTTATATCTTATTATAGAGTTTAGGTCTTAAAAAGTTGGTGTAATTATAGTTTTTGATAGGTTCACAATTTAGTTTTTCTACTTCAGACATGAGTAGTTTACACACTAAAACTGTAGTGTTATAATATTCTGTTTCTGTGTACTTACTTTATCAGTGAGTTTTGTTCCTTCACTTGATTTCTTATTGCTCATTAATATTTTTTTCTTTCTGATAAGAATTCCCTATAGCATTTCTTGTAGGACAGGTCTGGTGTTGATGAAATCCTTCAGCTTTTGTTTGTCTGGGAAAATGTTCATTTCTCCTTCATGTTTTAGGGGTATTTTCACTGGATATACTATCGTAGGATAAAAGGTTTTTTCTCTTTACATTTAAATATTTTATGCCACTCTCTCCAGGCCTGTAACATTTCCACTGAGAAGTCTGCTGCCAAATGTATTAAGCTCCTTTGTATGTTGTTCTTTTCTGTTGCTGTTTTTAGTATTTTTGTTGTTGTTGCTCTTCGTCTTTGGAAGTTGATTATTATGTTTTTAGTCTTATTTATGTTAAATGTGCTTGGAGTTCTACAACCTTCTTGTACTTAAATATTAATATTTTTCCCCAGATTTGGAAAGTTCTTCAATATTATCCCTTTGAATACATTTTCTACCCAAATATCTCTCTCCACCTCCTCTGTAAGGTCAATAACTCTTAGATTAGCCCTTTTGAGGTACTGTGTAGATCTTGCAGGTGTGCTTCATCCTTTTCGATTCTCTTTTGTTTTGTCTTTTCTACCTGTTTCAGAGCTTGTCTTCAATCTCACTAACTTTGCTGCTTCAGCCATAGCCTGAAGTCAGCAACCTTAAGAATCTACTTAGTGCTTTATTCTACTGTGGCTGAGCTGGCATCCAAGCCACAGGACAAAGTCTCTTCCACACTTTCCTCTTCTTTCTTCGAGCAGGAGGAATCTGCTTGTTTCCTCCTATTCATGGCCACCACCACCCAGGGTCCAGGGGACATACGGCCTGACTCCTGCTGATGTTCATTCACAGCCCAACGGCTCTAAAGTCAGCTTATGATGAGCGCTGCCAGACTCGAAACATCCCCTTTAGGTAAGTGGGTTCTTTTCTGGCCTAGCATAAGTCCAGAAATTCTTTATAGAAGCCAAATCCTGGAATTGGGGACCACAGGAACTTGGTTGGTGCTCTGCCTTACCATGGCTAAGCTGGTACCCAAGCTGGAGCACAAAGTCCCCTTTAGTTTTCTTTCTTCTTTCTTCTTTTCTCAAGCAGAAGGAGGCTCTCCCCATTGCCACCGTAGCTAGGAATGTGCCCTGCCATATCCCTAGTAATGAAACAGTGCTTGCCACCCATCATAGGCATGCAGCCCAGAAAGATGGATGGATGGATGGAAAATTGTGCATATCCAGGACATTTTTAGAAGGGAGATAGTCCTAAAAAAACCAGTAAGGGATTGGGCCTGGAGCTCCATAAATCTTTGTCTGCTTTTCATAAGTCTGGAGTCAGTGAAAGTAGAAAGACTTTATTATTTTGGCAACAGTTCCACAAATATTACAAATCTGCTGTATTGTATTGTCTATCACTTTCCCACTATACTATGGTACTTTGTCAAAAATGTTTAATCTTGGTGGTATTTAAGTACCATTATCAGATTCTCCCATGGAAGAATGTTGTTACCAATTTAGTAATTTACAGTACTAACCCTTGCAATAAAGAAAATGCATTTAAACATGGGAAGTTTCTTATACAATTTGATGGGAAGAACTTTGAATTGTAGAATTTAATTTAGTGTCCCTAAGGTTTCTTTTTTTTCCCTAACCCTTAGAACGTGAGGACCTTTTCCACATGTAGGCTAGGATGAGATCCAAAGTTTCAAAGGAGTGATTTGTGCCAGAATAGAGGAAGCTCTGACTTAAGTCATTATATAACTGATAATCAGTCCTGGTTGATGCTTGCAATTCCTCAGTCACTAAATAAAACATGAGAGTAGTCAGACTCCTGGGAAACTCTTTATAATTTAGGGCATCTATTGTAATGTTTCTTCTGGTAGCTATTGAAGGCACTAAAAGGCTTTCAACATCAGCCTGACAAATAAAATATGTGTTTAAATTGATATTATAAAGAATGATATGATGTATGGTTTAACATGGACAGTTAGGGGTTGATGTAAAATATGACACTAATGCCTTAACAGACTATGGAGCTCCTTTGCAAAATTTTGCCATTTTTCATCCATGGAAATTAACTTAGTAGCCTGTATACATGTGTCAAAACTCTCATTTCCTCAACACTCACTTATAGGAAAGTTGAAACGAAGTGAAATGCAGCTTTTAGCTAAACTAGCTATCTAAGGAATCATAAAATTTCTTTTAAATTATCTCAGAGGAAATCAAATAGAGCTAGTTTAAATCCTGGCTCTGGGTTGTACAAATGTGCAACATGGGGCCTGTGACTTCCACTTGCTACCTCAGTTTCCACATTTGTCATGAGAGTTTTATTGTGAAAGAATTAAGTGTATGGACTATGCTATAAGAATTCTAGTGTTTGAATCCTAGCTGTTCTGCATTCTATGTAGCTATCACTATGCAACTCCTGTCGGTCACCTGTTGTATTCGCTTGCCAGGGCTGTTATAACAAAATACCAGAGAGTGGGTGTGTAGTGAATTATTTTATAGCCAGGGCCCAACTTATGATGGTTTGACTTGTAATTTCTTTACCTTACAATGGTGTGCAATGAAAACACATTCGGTAGAGTCCTGGACTTATGGTAGGGTTATTGCCCAACAAACCCATTGTATTTTGAAAATGTAATATAGCCCCATTCTAAATTGAGGATCATCTATTATTTTATGTTACCTTGGAATCTATTTTAAATATGTTTAACGTTCTCATACCTGAGGCAGGTTTCAGTTGTCCTTTACACTGTTTCTAATTCTACATCTTCTCTCAGTTTCTCAATGTACAAGGTCCAGATAAACCCACCTGTTTATGCCCAAATGAACGTTTTGCATAGATTTCTAGTCACCCTCTCCAATTGCTTTTTTGTAACTTTTACTACTGTAAAAGTTACCACTGTCTTATTATAATCATGTGATTACCTTTTAACTTCTCCCAGTAGGCTATGAGCTTTTGAAAGCAAGGTTCTGTTTCTCATTTATTTTTAAATGTATTTGCTAGTGAACAAATGTTTGGTAGCAAGTGGATGAACAACAATTGAAACGAAGACTGTGCATTAAGGCCTCTTAATCATTGTTTTGAATTTGAGAGATGGCTACATATGGGGTGATTAACAGTTATGTAGAACCTCACCTCTGCCCAATATTTCTAGTGATTCTATTTAAACTATGATTGGAATAAAGGTTTGATGTGCAGTTTGATGTGCAGCAACAAAGAAAGTAGGAATAGTTTTTTTCATATTCAATCATTCTTCAATATGAATCTGCCTAAATTACTGCATACTAGAGATATCATATTTTCTTTCAGATCAATTATAGTTTACTATCTAAACCTCTGGCCAGTCTGAGTCTACTTAATCATAGCCATTGAGAAACAGAGAACTGGTATTATTTTCATGAATTCTGAGAAAGACAATACCATTTTGCACTTTTCTGCCTAAAATAATTTATTTCAATATGAATCGGTAATATTCGTACTTGAAATATCTGTTAAGGCGTCAGTCTATCCCCATTGATAGTGGAGAGTGAATTACAATGAAAACTTATACGGAAAATTGTCTTTAGTAAATGTATTCTATGTAGTTATCCAGACAGTTCTGAGAAAACAGAATATCAATTATTCAACACAAATATATGATACCTAAAATGTTGGAAAATCTGTAAAGTTTTGGTCAGATGTAGCTAGCAGTGCATCATTCTACAAGGAATGATCGAATTGGTCTATAGCATATTGGTAAATAATGTAGGAAGAATAACGACTTTAGTGAACTTGAATCACTCATTTGAACAACAGATCCTAGACTATACAGATATAGACGACAAATATATCCTTGTAGTGGTTTTAACACTAACATCTCTTTAAGAAGATCTAAGGGCATTCCTCTCAGAAGATATTGTTAACTCAAAACCCTCAAGCTTTCACATAATCAGAATTATTATTGTGGTTGCCTCTCTAGATCACTAGGTTTTTTTTTTTTTTGAAATTTCATAAATAGTGAAAGAGATTTCTCATCCTGCTATGGTTTGGATGTATATGCTCCTGTAAAATTTATATGTTGAAACTTAAGCCCTGAGGTGATGGAAGGTAGACACTTTGGGAGGTGATAGGTGATGAGGGCTCTGCTTTCATTAATGGGATTAATGCCCTTATAAATGGGGCCTTAAAGACTTGCCAAATCTTCCAGCTCCTTCTCCCAAGTGAGAATATCAATATGGAACCATCTATGAGAAAGGAACCCTCACCAAACACCAAATTTTCCAGCACCTTAATCTGGGACTTCTGTTTCCAGAAATGTGAAAAATAAATTTCTATTGTTTATATATTGCTCATTATAAGGTATTTTATTATAGCAGTATCCCAAAAAAAGTCCCCAAACCACAGGTATTAAAAGCTCTGTGTGGAATTTTAGACCATTCTCTTCTTTGATCAATAATAGAATGATGTGACAGGCAAAAATGAGAATATAGTGCTGTTCATTTTGTAGTAAGACCTATATTGCCACTCCATGCTGGTTTTATAGGTTTTTTTTGCTATGTTTTTGGTAAGAAAAAAGTTATTTTGTCTATTAGCTTTTGAAGAAACAGTTTTAAAATACTTATAAGCGTCAATTCCTTCCTAGCTTGGAACTTTTAATTGTTAACAAAACTCATAGGTGTATTCTAATCAGGATCTCAGCTATAAGGCTTTTATAATATCTCATCTTTACAACCTCTTTAAAAAGTTTAAACTAAATGACTTTTTTATTATTAAAAATATTTTTCATAGAAAAAATAATTGACAAGAATACATATTGATGAGTACTGTGAAGAATTTTGCTTAAAAATAAATTGTTTCAGATTTAAAAGTATTTAAATATTGGATCACTAAATATTGGTTACTATAGTCAAGTCATCATGTAAACAGTAGGTGATCAAAGGAGAACTAGAAGCTACCCTTTGAGTTTGTTCCCCTCAATGCCTTCTCTCTCCCTCTCTTACCCCTATATCTAATATGGACAAATCAAGACACTTCATGGGGGTTGAAATATCACCCCCATAAATTTCTGCTAAAATATATACACAATACCTATTAAGGTAAGGTAAACATATCCTTTACGTCATTTATTGCTAGTAATAGGAGTTATTTTGTTTTATTACTTATGTTTATAATTGAAAGCAATGGTAAATAGGGGTGGTAAATCATCCTGATAGATCAAAAGCAATGCGGAAAAAAATGAAGCCTGGAGCATTTTTGATACAGCCAGATGGGAGAGTGCTCCTCCGAGAGATCCAGCCAGCCCGTCCACTGCGGTGGAGCCTCAGGAAGTTCCCGCCATTTGCAGCAGGGAGGACCCTAGCCCCTCCTCTTCCTGTGTGGAAGCTGGGATTTGATTGGCCTGGCGGGAAGCACTTCAGCGGAGGAACGCTGGCTTTCGAAGACGCCGTGTTTCCCCCGTTTTTTCCCCCTCTTTTCACCGATTAAAACCCTGCTTTACTCGCCGTTTAAACTATCTGCGAGTCTAAATTTTCGTGGCCGTGGGACGGACAAGAACCTCGTTTTTAGCTGAACTACAGAAAAGTCCTGAAACATTTTTGGAACGCAGCTTGGGGGCTCGAGAAGTGGTGAGTGAGATGCAAACCAAGAATTCTTTTTCCTTCTCCCTTCTGAGCCTTTTCATCCTCATGGCCTTTTCCTTCCTTTTTCAGGAGGGCCTGGCAAGCAGCAGTTCCAGGCCGCTCCCGCGCCCTGCAGGGGCTGGGACGCATGGCCCAATGGTCCTAGCCCCCAAGTGCTGCTGCTGGAGCCTTCCCCTTTTCCAGCCAGGAGATTCAGCTCCATAGGACAGGAATTAAACTTTCTCCCTGGTGGAGGAACCACTTGCATAAGAATAAGAGGTTCTTCCTCAGGCATTTTTAAACTGTAATTTTTTCCTTCCCCTTCACCCTGCCGGTAGTTAATCTTTAAAGTTTTTTTTTTTTCTTTTTTTTGAGACAGAA
Organism: Symphalangus syndactylus; assembly: GCF_028878055.3. NCBI lineage: Eukaryota > Metazoa > Chordata > Mammalia > Primates > Hylobatidae > Symphalangus > Symphalangus syndactylus. The sequence goes on along the minus strand of NC_072442.2, from coordinate 10,023,140 downwards.
AAAAAGGCTTCAGCCCAGGCTGAAGTGCAGTGGCACCGTGTCAGCTCACTGCAACCTCCCTCTCCTGAGTCCAAGCAATTCTCCTGCCTCAGCCTCCCGAGTAGCTGGGATTACAGGCGTGCACCACCATGCCCAGCTAATTTTTAAATATTTTTAGTAGAGACAGGGTTTCACCATGTTGGCCAGGCTGGTCTCGAACTCCTAACCTCAGGAGATCCACGTGCCTCAGCCTTCCAAAGTGCTGGGATTACAGGCATGAGCCACCACGCCTGACCGTTTTTTTTTCTTTCAGAAGAATTTTACTAGGTTAGCCCCCGCCCGCCCTGCTCCCCCCCCGCCCCCCCCCCCACCCCCCAAACTGTCATTGTATTCTCTGCCAAGTTTTGGTTGTGAAATCAAGCTTCCATCTTGTTTTACGTCCTGGGGACATGGCCAGTAACTACTTGGCAGGGCTTGTTTAGCAACCCTACCTTAGGGGATGAGCCCTCTCAGGTTAGATATCTGCACAGCTGCCTAGCCTTGTCTTTTAAAGGGCCCCACACAGAGACTGGGTTTTCTTCTGCCTGTGTGTGTTGTGTGTAATGTCTGTAAAAAGAGCTCTAATTAATTTGGTCTAAAGAAAGGCAATTGCTTGGATGTAATATTTTTCAAAGGGGAGATAAAAGCTGTGGTACCTTTCAGTTCATGTGACTTTAATCGTTAACAAATATAAACAGCCCTAAAGACTGTTGGTAAAATGCAGTTCAGATGCAAGGTTTGCTATGTGTTTTGAGGTTACAAACTGCTCTTTGGGCTTTGAGAACTATTTGACTTGCCGGCTTCACAACTGGTAAGGCTAGGGGACCTATGGAACTAACCATGAAGGCACACCTTGGCTGCAGTTAGCACACAATTAAAGCAACTTAGCAAGTTTTACCTTAAAGTTAAAATTGCTAGGATTTAATTGAAACTACTAGAAATAGATTTACATGCAAGGAGGGTAAGAACAGTAAAATTGTGTGTGCGTGTGTGTGTTTGTAAAAAGTTATAAGAAGGCATGGAAGTGTAAACTTTTGCCTAGTGTTAAAGGATTATTTTGAGTTAAATTAAGAAAAAGATGAAGTTTCAGAGAAGCGGTGGAATAATTGTGGAAATTAATCTTGCAGAAGGGGTTCTCTATGTGAACATATTAACTAAATTCAAAAAGGAGTATTAGATGTTTTTTTCTGTAAATTGGGCATTGAAATAAAAGCATAGCAAGGTGTTCCTAAGGTGCTAACCTGCTCTCTGGCAAAATTTGTAAACGGTTATAAGAAGTTTTTGCTTCTTTAGAATTTCTGAGTTATCATTCTGGCAAAATAAGTAACTGGTGCTAGTCTGGAATTCTATTTCATAATACCAAGTGTTTTAAACCTCGAACATTTAACAGCCTTCCCCAAATCAAACTTCAGTTTCAAAATTGTCTTCCCTGGCACCTGGCTTTTGGAATACTTCAGAGGGCCACTGATCAGTGTCCAGAAATAACAGGTAAACAGGATTAGTTGACATGTTTAGGTACATGGGATTGCCAAAATGATGCTCAATCTTCTTTAGGTTATATTTTGGTGATTAATGCTAATATATGTTCCAAAATTGTATGGGGCATCTAAAATTCTAATGTCCGAGTATACGCTATGAATCATAATTAGGGTTTTTATGTTAAGTTATTGTAAACCACAGAGATAACCAAACTTCTTTATCAGTTGTGTTTCTAACTGTAACTACCCTGGACATTTTGCAATTCACAGACAATTGTTGTCTTATTTAATTCTTTTCAAAGGATGGTTTATAATGAGCTATATAGCTTTAACAGGTGCTCTCCAATACAGCCTTTTAACAACTTCAGAGGTTGTAGCATTGGAATAAAGGAAAATGTACAGGACTCAGAGAGCTGAAATGTTCACGAATGTCAAGCAAAATGAGTTAACTAAATGGACTGAACTCAGAAGCTGAAGCAAATCTTTTTGACTTTTGCTTGGAATATTGCTGATCCTTGTTTTGTTGTTCAGAGTCAAGGAAACTTATTTTGAACTATTTACGGCCTTTAATAATTGAATAAGTTATACCCCCATGATCAAAATTTGAAGCATGCTTGTTTCTCTCTGTCTGGTTCCTCTAAAATTTGGAAACTGTGAGTATTCTCCTGGCAGTATATAGTTGTTTGCATCAGTACAATAAGAATCAATTTTTCTTTTGCAACAGAACACAATTGGAGAAAGTGATTATTTTACCAAGGCTTTGACTGGAAGGGTATGCTTCTCTTTAAGGAGTCAATCTTGACTTGCAGAGCCTATAAATGCCCTATGGGGGAAACTGGCCTCATACCCTCATCTACGCAGTCCCTGTACAGGGCTCCTGACCTGTGGTCTGTAAAAAAATGTCACTTTCTAACAAGTCTAGGAGCTCCCAGTTTATCTTGGGACCTTAAGGGGAGAGAATCACCCAACTCATACGTGTTTTGAGGATACAAACCCATGGTTGGGCTCAGCTTTTAAAGGTCTTATCTGGCTGGACGAGGTGGCTCATGCCTGTAATTGCAGCACTTTGGGAGGCTGAGGTGGGTGGATCATGAGGTCAGGAGATAGAGACGATCCTGGCCAACATGGTGAAACCTCATCTCTACTAAAAATACAAAAATAATAATGATCATAATAATAATAATTCCAGCGATCCGGGAGGCTGAGGCAGGAGAATCCCTTAAACCAGGGAGTTGGAGGTTGCGGTGAGCCGAGATTGTGCCACTGGACTCCAGCCTGGCGATAGAGTGAGGCTCCATCTCAAAAAAAAGGGTCTTGTCTGAGATTCCTTGTGAAACAGCCTTCCGTCAAAGCCAATCCAAAAGGCCTATGTAGAAATAATTATTCTTGCTTCACTTTATGCAGGTAATCAGACCAAGTATAAGGCTAATGTCTATTTTGCAAACCACTCAGTCCTTATCATAATTTTTTTTTTTTAACAAAAATGGGGACTGGAGAGAGAGAAATTATGTTCCAAAACTTACCATACATTTGTCATTAAATTCTAAACTCATTAGTTGTTTTTAAGTTTTTGCCTACTCTTTAGACTAACCTTACTTGCTCCTGTGAACCAACCATCAATCTCTGGCTGCAGCTCAGAAAGAACAAGAGGGATGGGTAATATAGAAATCTGGATTAATATTCTAGTTCTGACAATTATCCTGCAAATCCTGCCAGGTGATGGAATAAATAGAGAATAATTAGGGTGCCTGTTGCCTGGAGGTTTCCTTTTTGGGAAAGTAAGACCAAGGGAACTAACCAAAGCCAGCATCATGCACCCAAATCCTAGCAACCATAACTATTGCTACCAGTTATCTGGGAGTGTCACAATGAGAGCCAGGTGGGAGGGGCTCCCTGGAAAAACCCCAACCGGCCTATGCACTGGGGTGGAGCCACAGAAGTTCATGCCCTTTGCAATGGGGAAAAGTTGGCCTCCTCCTCTTCCTGTGTGGAATCTGGGATTCAAGCTGTGAGTGGGAAGCACTCTAGCAGGGACTTTGGCCTTGGGAGAGTCCCTGGTTCCCCCTTTTCTTCCTTTTCACCCAATAAAACCCTGTTTTACCATTCACATTGTTTGTGAGCCTGAATTTTCGTGGCTATGGGACAAAGAACCCCGTCTTTAGCTGAACTAAGGAAAAGTCCTGCAACATTTTGTGTATATGTAGGATGGCAGGGGATGATATTGTTGCTTGGGAGAGGGTTGTTGTCTGAAAGTGAGAGCTCAAAGTAGATGGTAGGTTGGAAATAAATGTGTTCTTTGTAAATGTGTCTGCGGCTGTTTTGAAACCTCATAAGCTGGCGTATTAGGTATTTTTATAGCAGAGAACTTAAGGATAGTATAATGTGCTTCTAGCTTAATAAGATTCTAACACTGTTGTTTGAATATATGATATCATCATGTTTAAAATGTAATATTCATTCCATTTATGCAGTCTCTTTCCCCTGGTTGTTTGTGCTTTCCAAGGTGATATAATAAGAAAATAAACAGCTCAAATGGTTTTTCCTTCACATTTTTATCAGTTTAGAGAAATAGGGTGACAATAAATGAAAAAAAATCTTAACATTTATAAAGGGCTAAACAAGGGCTAGGTACTTCAGATATATATATATATCAGATATATATATATATATCAGATATATATATCTGATATATATATATCTGATATATATATATCTCAGATATATATATATATATCTGACATATATGTATATATAAAATCTTGTTATATCCCCCAACTCTCCTTCAAGGTAAATATAATTATCTCGATCTTATAGATAAGAAAATGGAAACTTTGAGATGTTAAGTAACTTTTTTGAGGTCATGTAGCTTATAAGGGTAATATTAGATTGCCCAATTTTATAATCATGCTCTTTATCCTACACTGCATTTGGAGAACTTTAAAAATGTAGGGTCCTAAGAAGTCATTGACCTTAAGTTCTTTCCCCCAAGCAAATTTCTTAAATATCCAATGCCTGACAAATTACCCAAAGGATGTCTTTTTCACTCAAACAACAAAAGTGAAACAAAGTGGTATCTCCTGCCACCACCACCTTTATTAAAAGTTTTAGCATATGCCATTCCCATAACATGACCTAGTTAATATGCTGTCTATGATGAATTCACAAGAACGTGAAACAAACAGTTGGAATCAGTTTGCTAACTGCCCCCATGGGAATGAAAGTTTGGAAGAGGAACTGCAGTCTATGCTAGGTGGAATAAAGGTCAGACCTACTTGGCAATCACCAAAACAGAATATTGGCATTAAGTCATTGCTTTTCAGAGACGAAGCTATCATTGTAAAAGTTTTCTTTGCTTTATCGGGAAACTTGAGTCACTTCCTATTCAAACAACTGTTCTATGTAGGTCTGGCCTGGATCCTCTGCAAGGGTATTATGAAAACTTGCAACTCTTAAAATATGATCTGAGAGTGCATTGTATAAATTATCCCATTATAACAGTGCTTCTTAAAGTCTACTGCATATAGGAATAACCTGGGCATCTTGTTCAATTGATATTTTGCAGTCTTTAAAGGCTCCCAAGTGATGCCAATGATGCTAGATCCCATTTTGAGTATGATAAATCAAGACTATTCTGCATACTTACCTGTGGTGGTTGCTTTAAAGTAATTGCAAAAATCTTTAAATAAAGCCAATCGATTTAGCATCAGTTTTTAAAAACAAAAGTATTTTTCCGAAGCTATCTTAAAAGTACCCTTGCCCACTCCTGAGCCACCTGGTTTTTGTTCCTTATGACCTAATTCAACTTACTTTGGTTTAACCCAGCATGCTTCCAATATTTTCATTTGTAGTCAGCGTGTGTCCTTATTCTTTTTTGATAAGTCGCACTCTTGAGACATCACATAAATGCCTAGCTCACCTGGCCATTAGTCTATAATCACTGTCATATGTTTCTCTAGAAAGGAGCCCATTCAGAAACTTACCTCCCTTATTTTTTTGGTCCATAGAAAAGATCTCTTCCCTGATTTCTCAGAGAACAAAAAAACAACAACAAAACAACAAAAACTTTACCTTTGTCTAAACACAACTTTAGCTGTGTCTGAAGCTCCAAAAATTGTATATGAAGCTATTGAAAAATATGGGCAGC